>NC_140941.1:2919326-4239326 GCF_014529385.1 Adiantum capillus-veneris
TGTCACACATGATGTGAATACAAGGGCAAGGGCAGAGACTATTGCTCGCCAAACAGAGGACATGAGGGAAGCAAAGCTTAAGGAGAAAGCAAAAGTAGCAGTGGAGTCCCAGAGGCAAACAGAATGCAATGTGACCCTGTCCATAGAGGCAAGCAATCAAGAAACTCTACTTTCAATGAAGGATGGTTTGCTTGCAGAGATACCATTTGTAGATGGAGCCAGAAAGCTAGCTCTGGAAAAAGTGGACATTAATTTATTGCAGAATCCAGATGCTCAGATTTCAGACACAATTATCTATGCTTGTCTTAAGTAAGTGTTACTATCTTGCTAGCTTTGAAAACTCAGATAATAGGTTTGCTAACTCAGGTAGAGTCTCTGCAGCCTGATCAAAAGTCAACTCCCACTGCACACCCACACAGAGGTGTTTCTTCTTGATCCACAAATGTCAGTGATTATTAGACAAAAGAACAGTCCATCTGGGACCTTTGAGAGTTGGTTTCTCCACTATGCTATGCTGGAAGTTACTGTCATCATCTTTCCATATGAGAACAACCATCACTAGAGTCTCATATGCCTTGATGTTGACCAACCAGCAGTGTGGGTGTTCAATTCAATAAAAGGAACCCACCCTGAAATTAGGCTGTAAGTGTTTTGTATCAGAAAGTGTTTCTTATAGATATCCATGTAAATTTGAAGCCTCATGCTAGCATCTTGACATTGCTTTGTGCAATTGTATAAAGAGGTTGTTGCTTGCCTATGGCAAGCTATGTGGAAGGTATGAACTATACAAGGCCCCAATCAAAGATGTACTTGTCCCAAATCAAACCGATGGAAATTCTTGCGGCTGGAGATGTCTTCTCCATGCAGAATATGTCCTGCAAAGCTACTTTGCATTAAAAACTTTCATGACTAAGGTACCCATTTGGCAATGCATTCAGTTAGTTTTGGTTTAGTCTATAAAAGAATTCTCACCATGTGGTCTTTCAATTTTGTAGAGTGCTTTAAGAAACTACACATATGATTATTTGCAAAGATACCGGGTAAGTTTAATACAACACCTGCTTACTATGTCTAGCCCCAGAGAGCTTGAAGATAGCGGCTTGGATGACCGCACTATTGATCTAACAATACATGACGTGCCACCACGACAAACCCCTGCATCCGATACAGTGGAATCACAACGGGCCGAGGGGGTCATATCAGCAGAAGATGAAAGAGCCGAGGATGAGGAAAGGTCAAATGAGCATATGGAAGGTGCTAGTGTACAACCAGAGGAGACAATGAAAGAGCCAAGCCAGCCAGTGGAGGAGCCAAAAGAGCCTATGGCTGAAACCCAAGATGAGGAAAGCAGGCCTATAGATGAGCAAAAGGATATGGATGAGGAAAGCAGGCCTAGGGATGAGCAAACTGATATGGATCAGGCAAGGATGTATGAGGCAAGCCGGTCAACCGAGGGAGAGGAAAAGACCTTGGAGGAAACCTTGAATGAGGCAGAAAGAGCCATGGGGGAGACCCCTGATGAAGATGTGAATGATGACTATGAAGATAAAGCAGAGGAGAGCAACAACGACATGAACACTACAGAGACCCAGTATGGACCCTTGCTACCTGTAGATATGGTTGTTCCGGTAATGTCTATTCAAGTATGGAAAAATATGTTCAGCTTCTAACTACTTATATGAACTTGTCAACTTTTACAGAGGTTGATTATCTTGGACGTCAATGGATTGCTGCTGATGCGGGTGCCTCTCGATAACACAGAACCCTTTGAGGATTTGCAAACGTTTCGGATGGGAGCTTGTCGAGTCCTGGTTCGTCCAGGAACCAAGGAATTTATTCAGTTTCTTCTTCCGCGCTTCAGAGTTGCCATATGGTCTTCAATGCAAAGACAAAACTTGTCGCCACTAGTTACAATAGTTTGCAGTGTATGCCACGCTCACACGTCAGATTTTGCCTTTTTGTATGATCAAAGAAAATGCGTTACCGTTGAGGGCCACTACCACCCTAAAAAACCACACTTACCTCTTTTGTACAAACCGTTTAGCCAAATCGGTGTACCCTTTGATGCAACTAACACACTACTGATTGATGATACTCCTGAAAAGGGAGAACTAAATCCACCGGGAACAAGTATCTCACCACCTTCTTTCGAGGGGCATTCCTTCGATTTTTACCTTGAAGACATTCTGATTCCATACTTACAGAAATTGTATCTCGGTCCATTGTTCACGGACGAGTTTGTACTTTCTAATGAATTAAGATGACTCTTCTATCATGTCTTTGTCTTGTCTAACATTGAGAGAGAGAGAGAGAGAGAGAGAGAGAGAGAGAGAGAGAGAGAGAGAGAGAGAGAGAGATTTGACATGGTAAAGAAATGTATTTCAAGCACACTTTTTCACAGGGCACAATTGAAAAATGAGCTCAATAAACTTCATGTATTGAAAGTCATTTGTATACACTTGGGTTCACAAGAATATCTGTTACATTGACACTACTTCAACCCGACCATCCAACTCTTTGCACAAAATATCTTTTTCCCTTCTCCGCATCACCTTACGGCCAGCTAGGAAAAAGGAAAAATCTGATATGTCCTTGATTATTGACTCTTCAATTATGTCATGCCGCAAATGCTGAAGACTGCATAGCTCCCTTATTGTAACCACCAACAGTAGGCCATGCTCTTTATCAATCACTTCCACATCCACAGCAGGATTATCTTCCAAACCTGCAGAAACCTGGTCCATAGGAATGTACTTACCATTGAGCATTTGTGATCGCATATACCAAAACGAGAGTAACAGTGATTGGCTTGCAATCATGTACTTGACAACTAGAGTATCAAGCGTGACTTCACACCATAAACCAATCTCTCCTTTGCATACCATCCTCTGTCAAGAAGTTTGTCACAGGATGACTGCTGAAATGACTTGCACATGAACATAGTTTTCGTAACACGGATGTTGTAGCTATGAAACAGCTCTATGAAGAGTGCAACAGGACAAAAGTTTGCAATTCTAACCAGTTTGGTGGGAATAGAGCTACGTAGAGACCTTTGTATATGCTTGTAGAGCTTACTTCGCATTGCCTCCACCATTGTTTCCTCGGGAACTGGCCAGTCCACAGTGTTCCAATCGGTTGGTAGAGGCACTTTCACCAAGATGCCATTCTTATTCCCTGAGCTGAGTTGGTAGAAGTGGTCATAAAAAAATATTCCCTCATCAGCCAGTCTTTTGCTGCTCCTCCCTGAATACTGTAGAGAACCAATGTGGGCATGCACAACATGGAAGAGGCCTATTATGCACTCCACAGGCTCCCATTGCTCATAAGAAGAGGGATAAACATCTGCAATATATATAAGAAGAGTTAAACTAAGAGTATCAATAAGTACAAATGACAAATCTAATGTAATTGAGCTGTGAAGAATGGAGACATTGCTCATAACAAGCGGGAGAAACATTGCAAAATATATAAGAAAAGTTATAATGAGAGTATCAGTAAGTTCACATGTCAAGAGTACTTACAATTGCAACGTGGTTGATGTATATCTGATACATTTCCACTGTTTCCTATCACCTCTGGATGGGTAAACACATGCTGAAGAAGAACTTCCTTTACAGATCTTTTGCCGATTTCAACTTTGAAATCCAACACTCTGGCCTTCCATGCTGAGCGGTAAACTTTGATACCACTAGACCTCTTGGGTCTTCTTGGTTGCATGAGGACCCATGAACCTTTGTTTATCCTTTGTCCAACCCATTGGTTCTCTGCACTTATTGAAGTTGATATTGTAATTGAGGATATGCTACTACTTGGCCTTCTAGGCAAAGTGCAGTTGTTGGTTGTTGGTGTGAGAGACAGTAAACACCTGGAGCCTCTTGGGCGAGAAGACGTGGAAGCCATAGCTCTCAGAGAAAAGCTTTAGTGGAGGGAGATTCACTTTGAAAGCATTCTAATGGAGGGAAAGTGTTTTAGAATTCCAATATCTTGTGCGGGATTAATGGTCACCCTCCAGTACGTTAATGACCATAAGAGAATATCAGAAGTGGGACCACATGCAAGCACCTAAAAGCTCGGTAAAAGGAAGGAAATTACGATGCTACAATCCTAGATTCGTGAAAGTTTTATGCTATTTTCCTATTTTTTGAGTCTTTCCACGTACTTTCCTACGTAACGTAGCCTTCGTGCTCATTGGACGCGCTCTATTATTCTCTCTCTTCATATGGCCCTCCAAATGACCTCTGAAATTTCCTAATGGCTTCCACCAGATCTTTGCATCTCCGATGATATGGAACATTGCGAGCATTGTTTGATTTTTGGGTTGAGTCCTAGCAACCTCAAAATAATCTTCCATTACCTCAATCCAAACCTCTGCATCACCTTCTATATTAGCCCCTTTGCCCTTGAAGTTGGGAGGTTGGGCTTGTTTAAGGAGAATTTTTTTCTCATGAACAATAGTGTTTAAGACAGTAGATGGTACCTTTGCAATAATACACTTATCGATGGTCTAATTTAAGACTCAATACAATATTAAGTAATTTAACTTCGACAACTCAAGACAAAAACTGGAGACACAAATTAATTCACTTAATTCAAGGTGTCACAACTTTATTTATTCAAGATTAGACCTTTTAATTCAATGGATTTCTTGGAAGAGAGTCTCTATGATGGAATTGTGGCAACCTCTAGCTTGGCCTCACGCTCTCCCATATAGGACGGTAGTGTTCTTCAAGAATGGGGTCGGTTGTCTATAAATTGAAAAAATCCTTGGTCTCTCCAATACAATTTCATTTCTAGATTTATTTGAGATCATGCCTCAAATTCCTCTATCGGAAAAAGAAACACTTCTCTCCCATCACCGGTTTGGTTTACATGTTTGCTTAGCTCATTATCTTTGTTGGCCTCTCTGACATGTTTCCATAGTTCAACAAGACCATCTATTTCTTTGCATTCCTTTGGTATGCCTGGGTGGAATCCATCATTGGACTGATCCATGGTATTCATCACTAACTTTGGCCCTTGTGTTGGTTTTTTGGGCTTTGATTCATGCTTATAACTTGAATATGGCTCTATTCCCTCAGGTTGGTGGAATTATTGGTGTTGGTGGGATAATTATCACATCTTCAGGTTCTTCAACTGGAGGTTCTAGTAAAGCTTGGGCAGTTTCAATCCTTTTTTTGGCACTTTTCAAGCCTCTGCTTCTCTAGCTCTGCATGTGAATATGTCAACCACCTTTGTTCTTGAGTTTGATTTTTTTTAAGCTGTGCATCATAGGATTTGAGGAGGCATCTAATGGTTTGTTAACCCTCTCTACTAGAACCAATCCTCTAGAACCAGCACTGTTGGGTTCCTCAACTATGTCGGGATCTGGTATTACCTCAAGGGTTTCTTCTTCTTTGTTTGTTTCTTCTTCAAGTTTCCTTAGTTTTGATTTGTTTGGTTTAGTTCTTTAGCTAAGGAAGTCTGTTCACATTCCTTCCTAGATTTCCATGTGTTTCATTGAATGTTATGCTCAATGCTAGGTGTATTTGTTCTTGGTTCTTTTATGATGGGTTAGTCTGACCATTTTCTGAGCTTGAGCTCTTGTGGATTACGTACCAAGATTGGTATCACATTTTTGTTTTTTGATCCACTACTGGATGGTATTGCCTCTAGTATATTCAACATTTCTTTCTCCTCTTTGTTAGGGTTCTTTGAGCATTTAAAAATCAAATGAGTGATCCCACAATCAAGACAATATGCATTCACTCTTATGATCTATGTGTGAAAATAGTCTTTCATCAAGTGGTCACCACCACACTTATAACATGGTCCTTTAGGTTTTTGAGGTGCTCCATGAGCATCTCTTTACTGATAAGCAAGCGCCTTGATCCCACTAGTCCTCCATTAGCTATAAATAGCAATGTGTGTTTTTCCAAACTATATCTATCTTCTCTTGAAGTGTGTGCAATGGTCGACGGTGGATCCAATAATGCTCCATGGTTTCGGAGATTTCGGTTCTTTAGGTGGATAATATCTTGTATTGGTCATATATCCACTAGGCTCCTCATAATATACAAGGATTGGCACAAGTGTGTGTTAGCTCTAGTATATTCAACATTGATTTTGCCCCTTTGTTAGGGTTCTTCGAGCATTCAAAAATCAAGTAGTCACAAGCACACTTATAACATGGTCCTTTAGGTTGTTGAGGTTCTCCTTGAGCATATCTTTATTGATAAATAGGTCTTGATTTTGCTAGTCCTCCATTAGCTATAAATAGGAATGTGTTTTTTTCCAAACTATCTCTATCTTCTCTTGAAGCATGTGCAGTTGTTGATGGTCCAATAGATCCAATCATGCTCCATGGTTCTGGCACTTTTGGTTTTTTAGATGGTTAATATCTTGTATTGGTCATATATTCACTCCTCATAATATGCAAGGATTGGCACAAGTGCCTGTTCCTTAGACTAATCTACAATTGGTGTATATCTGACTCCTATACGTCTCGTTCTTGGTAGCGGAGGTTGTTGTCCTAATATTGGTTGTGGTCTTTCAAGTCCTATTGATCCCAGAAGAACTCCGGTTTTGTATCTTGGCACTAGTGGGGGTTATGCTAGTGCTACTTGTCCTTCCAGAGCATATTGGCATCATTTTACATATCCCTTGCATTTCTACTCTATTGCACACCATTTAGCTCGCTTAACTTGTGGCTTAGAAAACAAAGTAATCTTCTTGAGCACTTATTCAATGACTTTCTCTTGATTTAGCGGATATTTTTGTGTAGACTTGACAGACTTGGATCCACTATGTTGTGACAATGAATCATCATCCAAAACCTTGTAATCTCCTTCCTTGTAGACAACACAATTATCTACCAAATATAGAGCTTCTTTTCTTAACTCGTTCAATGTAATGCTATTTTTCATGTGTAAATATTTTTGGAGATTTGTGTTCCTCAGTCCTTGGATAAAAAATGAGCATTAACCCTGACTCGGTTGGCAGTGCTTCTATTAGACAAAACTTTCTTTTCAGCCTTAAGGCTGCTTTTCGTACAAATTTGATTTCTTTTTTCTTGAATTTATGGATTTGTGAGATGGTGTTATGAGCTATCCCTCTTTGATAAACTCATCAAGCACCTCCTCAATTGAAATCCCTATGTTCCACGGAATTGACCCAAGTGGCAACATCCTCTTCAAGGATAAGTCCAAATCTTGCAAACTATGTAGGAAATTTTAGGACTTCCTCAACTCTAATTACATGCATAAATGCTATCACGTGATCCCTGGGATCTCTATTCTTGGGTATGGTCTAATTCTACAGTGATATACAAACCTAAGAATAGGGTCTCATAGTACTCCTCTATGAGCTCTTTCTACTGTCATTTAATGTAAGGTTCCTCCTCTAGAGGTGCTCCTAATCCATAATTCCTAGTTGGTCTCGCAATTGGTTGTCCTCTTTTTGAACCCTTTCTCTTCTCTCTTGTTTATCGGTGTGGCCCTTCTGTCCCATCCAGACTTTCCGTTCTTGTCCTACTCTTATCTTGTTATTTTGCTGGAGTGGTGATATTGGTGGTGCTCCTAGCCTTGACATGGCTTGATAACCACCTCTATTTGCATTCTATTCTAATGTTGCATATTGTTGAAGCCATGCTTGCAATGATGGCGGTGTTGCTTGCTGATCTTGAGGGTTGGGAATCGGTTGTCTATTTGTATGCAATGTGTTGTCGTAATCATCTGAGAAGGAATTTGTAGACTTGCTAGAGGTTTGTATGGGCCTTAGCTTCTCTTCAAAATCATGCTTCAACACTTTTGGAGCTATCAATCTTTCTATATTCTTAGGACGGATTGGCTCATATTTGCATCCATACTTGTCAACATACATTATGTGACTCCCTTTGTTTGATTTGTAAGCGTATACGTATAGAATATTTTCCATGCTTAGCTCTAATGTGTAGAGTGTCTGGCATCTGAAATATGACCTGGCCCTACCATTTACATAAATATCCTAATGGAATTAGGGAGATGTACTCGAGGCGGTATTTCTGCCATCTCCACTTTTTTTTGCAACATTGTCCCCATGTTTATGATAGTTTTTGGCTCTCTAACAATTAGATAATGAACTTCCTCATCATTTAGGAACCTATATCCATTGTCATATACTTGAAATATTTTTTCTGTTTCCGTAGGCTTTATCTCGATGCAAACACACTTGCATCCCCTAGCATCAAAGTATATCAAGGCTCCATGGGCATTAGATCCTTCTAGAAAGATGGTGGTATACCTTGGTGCCTGATACATACTCCCGGAGAGTCTAACTTCTTCAACTAATGGTTTTTTGTTTAGCCATAACGTAAAGAGATTGGTCTGAAGAGGTGTTGGTCTCACTACCCTCTTCTATAATTGGAGCTACGTGATCTAACCCTGCTTTATTCACACTCTCTTTTGTTGACACTAAGCTCACTTGGTCGACACTTGCTCTATTATTTCTCTCAAGAGATTACCCGACCTTAAATACATCAATGTTATCACAACCTCACCAATCAATCCAAACCTTATACCTTACAAGTCTATTTGTGGCCTTCCTTGGTTGTTGCCTTGCTATTTGGATAACCTGGATGCCTATATACACGAAATCAAACACTTTGCCTCTTGGCCCTTTGATTGCTTACTCCAAATTTCCTTTCAGATCCTTTACTGAAATTTACAAGACTTGCAAAAATTTTGAAATCCAGGTTAAAAACTTGAAAAGTCAAGCCGTAACTTCCACAAGGTCTTTCAGAGTGATTCTAAAGCCTATTTAAGTCAACCAAGATATTTCTATAAACCTTACAAGATGGTCTATGTGATGGTATGGTAAAAACCTAATTGTGAGCTTGGTGGTGGTGATCATGGTAGCTGCCATTGGAAAGATTTTTAAACTTAGTTACTTCTTGCTGATTGACTATTATCTATTGAGTCTATACACACCTTGTATGAAGTGTTTTGATGCCTATTGGTGTCTGTTTGGCCCAAGTATCAAGATCTAGAAATAGACTTTAGCTTTTGGTTCATCTTGGGATCTTATACTTTCCAAATGAGTCAAGGAGGGTATATCTCGGATCCTTGGATTGATAGGAATCAATTGAGACCCATCTGGGCCCCAACTGACAAAGGTAGCGATAACCGTGATCGATGCCACTGGTGTGTTTTTTGAGTTTTGATACTTCCTGTAGCTTCCATATTTGATGTATAGTCTGTAGCACCTATAAATGACCTGAAATTCCAAGGTTTGACTTGTCAAAAGACACTTTTTCTCTCCAAGTCTGGTCACTTAGACACTTTTAGCTAGATTTACCTGATTTCTAAACTATTTTGGCTTGTGGAAAGTGTATTTGGCAAGTACAAGGCTTGAGGATCCTGATGGTATGCTCTAGAGATGAAAATGTGTAAGGTGGTAGCAATCGCAGTAGCTTCCAATGGTACCTATTTTTTGTCCAGTCAATTCATGTAGGTTACTTACCTCTAGGGCTTCCCAAAGACACCATGTATCACTTAAAATGACCACTTTTTGACCATTGTTATAATTTTTACGTCCATAAAATGGCCAAAGAATGCAAAATCTGTTCTAACTCACATCTGTTGACTCAAACAACAACCAAATTTTCCAGATACGTCCTTTTAAGGTATATGCAAGTGTATAAACAAGAATTTCTCAATTCGCACTTTCAATTCTCAAGTTATGCTCATTTCTTGCTTGTTCAATCACTTTAGGGTATCAAAAGTTGCAATATGGCACTCAAAAGCAACTTTGGATGATATATGCAACACGAAAACTTTGTCTTAACCTAAATACTACTCCTACCTCTAACTTAAAGTAATAAAGCAACGAAAACACAACACAAAACAAAACAAAATGAACTGATAGTGGGGTAAAAGATATTTTTTTTTTTGACTTTAATCACAATCGACCACAACCATATACTAAACACAAACTACAACAAGACTCAAAGTGCGGACTCAATGCGCAATGCACTAATACCAACAACTAAGGTCATCCTAACCTATAAGGCAATCAAAAGAGAACACATGGCTCCTCGTTCTACCTAAGAAATCAACATGCCTCATTTATTCTCCTACCTAAATATTAATGTAATGATTTGTAACATTTGAGCACTGGGTAAACAAGAACCTCACTGTGACCTCCTCCGCTAATGTAAGTCCTACGTCCTCGACAACAACACCAATGTTGATAGGCGGTCGCGATCGCACAGAGTAGCCTAACGAGAACTCAAACCAACATAAAATATGTTAATTCGAGGAAGTATCCGACTCGACTTGTGCATGGAAATGTCGAATGCAATTTTCTAACGACAATGAATTGAGAAGAAATATGTCATTCTCATACTAGGAGGGAATACTGCTTATGTCTCATGTGCGGTCTATCTCTCACTAGAATGGTCATTACGGTGTCACATGAACTCCAAATGACATGAAACTTGAGATTGGGGATCCGTAGGCTATGGGCAATAGGTTACTAATATAGAAACTTGCAAAAGTCATTGTCTGGTAGGTGAGAAATCGTGATCGTTGCCACCTCTTACCTTCACCAAAAATGATGAATGAGGGATCGTTTGGATTCTTCTAGGGCCTACCTCTTGGGCCATGCTTAGTTTCACTTAAAATACCATTAACAACTCACAAGGAGAAATCAAACACACGAGATGACCTAGAGCTAATACTGCTCATTGCATCACACACACACACACACACACACACACACACACACACACACACACACACACACATACACACACACATACAAACAAACACAGCACACACAACATGTACAAGATGCTAAGAGTTAGAGGAAGAAACACAACAAGTTTCATAACCAATGCTCACCCGTACAAAGAGCAGTGAACGCACCAATGTAGGTGAGCTCTTCACCATGTATGCTCAGTAGTTATCAGATGCTTCACAATTACAAAATTTTGGCTTATATACATAGGGCTAATTGGGTGCTGGCTTGAAAGAGAGAACTACAAAAATGTGGTGGACAAGGATATTTAGCCTCACGATAAGTACAAAATTGTTGCAATACGATCATATTCTGCCTAAGTTTATGAATTAAATTGTTGGCTTAGACAAAAAATGAATAACTAAGTGGATGTTTTCTTGTTGTCCCGTTAGATTTGGCGTGAGTTCTTTGCTTCAACAAGTGTGTGCATCTAGCCGCCCTTCTCCCCACCATCTTTTGGGAATCCCACTGGGGACCAAGGGTTTTGCCGATTGTGCACTCAAAAATTGTTTTTCACTATAAGCTTATCTAACTTGTTGAGAATGGCTACGAACAACAATGCTTATGTATATTTTTGTGGAAGAGAAGATGAGGATGTACAAGCTTGGGTGGCTTTTGTAGAAGATGTGATATATGACCTTGGTATTTTTTATGATGAGGTGAAGGCTCACTATATGTATCCAAAATTGTGAAAAGGTGCCTAGAAATTCTATATTTGACTTCCTGAGCATGTTCAGTATAACTGGAGGTTGATGAAGCATGCATTAATGAAGTATTATGTGGGTTCGAAGTTGCCAGTAAAAAATAGTGTATTTTTTCATGGAACGAAAGATGAAAATAAAATTGCAAATAGCACAAGTGGGGTAAGAGATGATGAAACTAAGAATTCAAGATGATATGGTAGAAGAAATTTATGCATCTCAGGGTTTGTCTCACAGTGCATTTGTTTCTCAGCATGTGCTTCCCAAGGAGGATAGGAGATATAGATGGTTTGCCTTGAAGGTTTCATTTCTGATGCATTATCGGAGGTTTCTAAAGCCTTGAGACTTAGTGGAAAGGTCTATTGTCTTTGCCTTTGAGTCCTTGCAAGATGAATTTTGGAAAATGTTGCAAAGACAATTTGATGGTGTGTGATGGTAGCGCGTTGTTTGAGAGTGGTTATTATAATGATTTTGAATCTGATGATTATAATGCAAGCTTGTTTTTTGTCGACAAGTCTATGGATTGTTTTCTGGTTGATGGAGCATTCATGCGGGGGGGAGTCACTCAATAATTATGTGACTATCGCGTGAGTGCAGCAAAAGGGGTTATTAAATTTCTTTTTTTTCCACATTTGCACATACAAAAGGGTACCCTAAAATAGAATTGGGAGAAAAATGTACAAATTGAATAGGCAAAGGGTATATTTTATTTGTCTAAAATTCACAAATAAGGATTTTTTAAAATAGTCCTTGAGCGCACGTGATATACACTATTTATACATAGTGGCCCCCCTGAGAGCATTGATGGATGAGTAGTCTTCTTGCGATGAATTTGTTATTATTGACCTCTCTATACATGAACTCTCTTTGTACATGAGAGACATCAAAACAAATGTCCACATGAAGCTCATAATGCCAATGAAGGGAATCAAGGTTTAGAGTCCTTTGGTGGTGTAGCTAGTCGCAAAGGCTTGGCAAGGGCCATGGAGATTTGGAGCATGCTTGACTTAGACGCTAGCAATTTGGAGAGTGATTCTCACATATCGCACCAAGAAGAGCTTTCACTTGAAGAAGATCTTGTTGTCACACCTTCACACAAGGAAGGTAATATTGTTTTAGAAGTTTTGCATGAAGGTGTTCATAAGAGGGTTTGAAGATGCTAATAGTCTAAATGATCCTATACATCTTGATAAGAATTCACAGCAAGGGGGACGGCAAGATCTCACTCTTTAATGAGGAGCATACCTTGACAATTATGGAGAATGAGGAATTATCACTTGAGAAGTCTACCATATTATGTGATGGTGAAAGTGTATTTGAGGAAATGATACAAGTTCAAGGCTCCCTACATAGTATGCATATCATAGGGTTGCTTTCTTTGACAACCTCTTGTCTGAAATGGGTGAAGATGTTATTTTTTCTTTTTTGTGCCTAACTCACACCATGAAGCTCTCCTCTTAGCACACTTGACTTAGATACCTTGTGTTTTCCTATTGACTTGCCTACCACCTTTAGTAGATTCTTGCATTGACTTTCCATGCCTACCACTTTTAGTAGATTCTTGCATTGACTTTCCATGCCACACACACACACACACACACACACACCTACGAAAGAGTATGGAAACCAAGAAGGCTTATGGATAAATTCCTGCTCACACTTACTTCCCTATACAATGGCTCACTATTTACTAGTCTTTTTTCTCAATAATCAATCTACTTTGTGTTCATCTTCATTGTGTCTTGAGTCTCTTGATTGTGCTTAGGTTGGTTGCACATGATGCTCTTCCTATCATCATGCATGCAAGCCTAATCTACACTCCATAATCCCCTTACTTAACAAGATGATTGTTGGCCAAAAGTATCTTATAGGCGTTGCACATGCATTCAAGCCAAAGTTGACTAGCAAAATTTTGAGGGTATAATAAAAATTGGAATTCTACAATGGAACTATAATTGGTTTTCAAACTTATTTCAAGAGCATAATTTTTGGGCCACCTATTCATACATCCACCCTTTAGTGATTTTCAAAGCTTTTGCACCCTACACTTCATAAAAACTAAAAAAATCATAGTCAACATTTGCATCTTTTGAAGCTCTTTGTCATCACAACAGTATCTTGGGGACCATTTGTAAGAGGCTTCAAGCATTGTCCTTGAGATTCTTGAGGTGAACAATGCCGAAGAGGTTAGAGTGCCTCAAGTACATTACTAGGCTTTATTGCTTGGAATTTTCATCAAGCTCTATAACTACCTGGCATTTCTATCATGATCTTTTTTTACCTAACAATCATCATCACGAGCCTCTCTCAAGATCTAGCTTTAGACTTTAGCTTTTGGTTGATCTTGTGATCTTATACTTTCCAAATGAGTCAAGGAGGGTATATCTGGGATCCTTGGATTGATAGGAATCAAATGAGACCCATCTGGGCCCCAGCTGACAAAGGTAGCACTAACCGTGATCGATGCCACTGGTGTGTTTTTTGAGTTTTGATACTTCCTGTAGCTTCCATATTTGATGTATAGTCTGTAGCACCTATAAATGACCTGAAATTCCAAGGTTTGACTTGTCAAAAGACACTTTTTCTCTCCAAGATTTACCTGATTTCTAAACTATTTTGGCCTGTGGAAAGTGTATTTGGCAAGTACAAGGCTTGAGGATCCTGATGGTATGCTCTAGAGATGAAAATGTGTAAGGTGGTAGCAATCGCAGTACCTGCCAATGGTACCTATTTTTTGTCCAGTCAATTCATGTAGGTTACTTACCTCTAGGGCTTCCCAAAGACACCATGTATCACTTAAAATGACCACTTTTTGACCTTTGTTATAATTTTTACGTCCATAAAATGGCCAAAGAATGCAAAATCTGTTCTAACTCACATCTGTTGACTCAAACAACAACCAAATTTTCCAGATACGTCCTTTTAAGGTATATGCAAGTGTATAAACAAGAATTTCTCAATTCGCACTTTCAATTCTCAAGTTATGCTCATTTCTTGCTTTTTCAATCACTTTAGGGTATCAAAAGTTGCAGTATGGCACTCAAAAGCAACTTTGGATGATCTATGCAACAGGAAAACTTTGTCTTAACCTAAATACTACTCCTACCTCTAACTTAAAGAAATAAAGCAACGAAAACACAACACAAAACAAAACAAAATGAAGTGATAGTGGGGTAAAAGATATATATTATTTTGACTTTAATCACAACCCACCACAACCATATACTAAACACAACCTACAACAAGACTCAAAGTGCGGACTCAATGCGCAATGCACTAATACCAACAACTAAGGTCGTCCTAACCTATAAGGCAATCAAAAGAGAACACATGGCTCCTCGTTCTACCTAAGAAATCAACATGCCTCATTTATTCTCCTACCTAAAGATTAATGTAATGATTTGTAACATTTGAGCACTGGGTAAAGAAGAACCTTAGTGTGACCTCCTCCGCTAATGTAAGTCCTACGTCCTCGACAACAACGACGCCAATGTTGATAGGCGGTCACGATCGCACAAAGTAGCCTAGCGAGAACTCAAACCAACATAAAATATGTTAATTCGAGGAAGTATCCGACCTGACTTGTGCATGGAAATGTCGAATGCAATTTTCTAACGACAATGAATTGAGGAGAAATATGTCATTCTCATACTAGGAAGGAATAATGCTTAAGTCTCATGTGAACTCCAAATTACATGAAACTTGAGATTGGGGATCTCTAGGATATGGGCAATAGGTTACTAATATAGAAACTTGCAAAAGTCATTGTCTGGTAGGTGAGAAATCGTGATCGTTGCCACCTCTTACCTTCACCAAAAATGATGAATGAGGGATCGTTTGGATTCTTCTAGGGCCTACCTCTTTCCATGCTTAGTTTCACTTAAAATACCATTAACAACTCAAAGGAGCAATCAAACACACGAGATGACCTAGTGCTAATACTGCTCATTGCATCACACACACACACACACACACACACACACAAACAAACACAACGCACACAACATGTACAAGATGCTAAGAGTTAGAGGAAGAAACACAAGAAGTTTCATAACCAATGCTCACCCGTACAAAGAGTAGTGAACGCACCAATGTAGGTGAGCTCTTCACCATGTACGCTCAATAGTTATCAGATGCTTCACAATTACAAAATTTTGGCTTATATACCTAGGGCTAAAACTGGGTGCTGGCTTGAAAGAGAGAACTACAAAAATGTGGTGGACAAGGATATTTAGCCTCACATTAAGTACAAAATTGTTGCAATACAATCATATTCTGCCTGGTTTATGAATTACATTGTTGGCTTAGGCAAAAAATGAATAACTAAGTGGATGTTTTCTTGTTGTCCTGTTAGATTTGGCGTGAGTTCTTTGCTTCAGCAGGTGTGTGCATCTAGCCGCCCTTCTCCCCACCATCTTTTGAGAATCCCACTGGGGACCAAGGGTTTTGCCGATTGTGCACTCAAAAATTGTTTTTCACTATAAGCTGATCTAACTTGTTGAGAATGGCTACGAACAACAATGCTTATGTATATTTTTGTGGAAGAGAAGATGAGGATGTACAATCTTGGGTGGCTTTTGTAGAAGATGTGATATATGATCTTGGTATTTTTTATGATGAGGTGAAGGCTCACTATATGTATCCAAAATTGTAAAAAGGTGCCTAGAAATTCTATATTTGACTTCCTGAGCATGTTCAGTATAACTGGAGATTGATGAAGCATGCATTAATGAAGTATTATGTGGGTTCGAAGTTGCCAGCAAAAAATAGTGTATTTTTTCATGGAACGAAAGATGAAAATAAAATTGCAAATAGCACAAGTGGGGTAAGAGATGATGAAACTAAGAATTCAAGATGATATGGTAGAAGAAATTTATGCATCTCAGGGTTTGTCTCACAATGCATTTGTTTCTCAGCATGTGCTTCCCAAGGAGGATAGGCGATATAGATGGTTTGCCTTGAAGGTTTCATTTCTGATGCATTATCGCAGGTTTCTAAAGTCTTGAGACTTAGTGGAAAGGTCTATTGTGTTTGCCTTTGAGTCCTTGCAAGATGAATTTTGGAAAATGTTGCAAAGCCAATTTGATGGTGTGTGATGGTAGTGCGTTGTTTGAGAGTGGTTATTACAATGATTTTGAATCTGATGATTATAATGCAAGCTTGTTTTTTGTCGACAAGTCTATGGATTGTATTCTGGTTGATGGAGCATTCATGCGGGGGGGGGGAGTCACTCAATAATTATGTGACTATCGCGTGAGTGCAGCAAAAGGGGTTATTAAATTTCTTTTTTTTCCACATTTGCACATGTCTAAAATTCACAAATAAGGATTTTTTTAAATAGTCCTTGAACGCATGTGATATACACTATTTATACATAGTGGCCCCCCCGAGAGCATTTACGAATGAGGAATCTTCTTGCAATGAATTTGTTATTACTGACCTCTCTGTACATGAACTCTCTTTGTACATGAGAGACATCAAAACAAATGTCCACATGAAGCTCATAATTCCAATGAAGATAATCAAGGTTTAGAGTCCTTTGGTGGTGTAGCTAGTTGCAAAGGCTTGGCAAGGGCCATGGAGATTTGGAGCATGCTTGAGTTAGACGCTAGCAATTTGGAGAGTGATTCTCACATATCGCACCAAGAAGAGCTTTCACTTGAAGAAGATCTTGTTGTCACACCTTCACACAAGGAAGGTAATATTGTTTTAGAAGTTTTGCATGAAGGTGTTCATAAGAGGGTTTGAAGATGCTAATATTCTAAATGATCCTATACATCTTGATAAGAATTCACAGCAAGGGGGACGGCAAGATCTCACTCTTTAGATGAGGAGCATACCTTGCCAATTATGGAGAATGAGGAATTATCACTTGAGAAGTCTACCATATTATGTGATGGTGAAAGTGTATTTGAGGAAATGATACAAGTTCAAGGCTCCCTACATAGTGTGCATATCATAGGGTTGCTTTCTTTGACAACCTCTTGTCTGAAATGGGTGAAGATGTTATTTTTTCTTTTTTGTGCCTAACTCACACCATGAAGCTCTCCTCTTAGCACACTTGACTTAGATACCTTGTGTTTACCTATTGACTTGCCTACCACCTTTAGTAGATTCTTGCATTGACTTTCCATGCCTACCACTTTTAGTAGATTCTTGCATTGACTTTCCATGCCACACACACACACACACACACACACACACCTACGAAATAGTATGGAAACCAAGAAGGCTTATGGATAAATTTCTGCTCACACTTACTTGCCTATACAATGGCTCACTATTTACTAGTCTTTTTTCTCAATAATCAATCTACTTTGTGTTCATCTTCATTGTGTCTTGAGTCTCTTGATTGTGCTTAGGTTGGTTGCACATGATGCACTACAATAAAAAAACGTGTTATCGACGCAGATATCGATGCGGCCCGTCGCTATCCGCGTCGCTGTGAAACCAGTCGCTATTAGCGATGACCATAGAAGAAAAAAAATTTGTTGGGCAGAGGGCAGGTAGCCTGGCCTGTGCCCAGTTAAAAGATGGACACAGCCAACGCTAGAATTCCTGCCCTCTGCCCAAGAAAGCGAGTAGCACCAAAATATCAACCATGCTCCCACGCGCAGAAATTTCGGCTCCTATATGCTATCCATGTAGGATCTCACATAAGATTTAAGGCCAATGAAAGACAACCGTACCATCTGAAAAGCATAGCCATAACTTAAAAGCATAACCATAACTTAAAACCATAACCGGCTATAACCACTTTGATCAAAACCATAATGCAGATAACCATAACCATAAACAAAATTAACGATAACCATAAGCATAACCAGAAAGAGAAACAATAACTGTCTATACAATGACAATGACAATAATCATAACCATAAGGGAAACAATAACTGTCTGAACACTAACTGTTTGTACAAAAAAGAGACACAGAAGCGTGTCTGTGTCTCACAAAGCATATAGATGAAATCTGGTCCACTAATGACTAGGTGTCGCAACCTGCACATAGGAGACCTCACAAAATTAGTATTGATATTACTTCACATATAATGACTTAATTAAATCAACTCACACATATTAACGTCTCACCTCAAGCGATCAGCGAGATTGTAAGGCCTCCCAGTCTACAGGCTCTCCTGAAGCTTCAAGATCATTCAGTACTTCATAGATACCTCTGCGATATCCATCTGACTCCTCCTCGCATGATGGAGCTCGATGCATCGCAAGATTCTGCGTTTATACAAAAATCAAAGTAATAAGAATACATGATTCATCGCGTTTTAAAAAACGCCATAGTTAAGATTGGATTAAAAACTCACAAACTCATAGCGAAAGGTGTCGAAGCCTCCGTTGCCAAGATGACATGTCCCCCTAGTCATCTGTCGTACCTGCGCGGCCTCACGCTCCTGTCTGAACCGCGTGGCCGTTGTCCGCTCATCCTCCCTGATCTGTAGCCACATCTCGTGTGGGATGCCCGAAGGCTTCGGCGAGCCGGTCCTGAAAGCCTTCCGAGCTACATCTCGTCGATGTTTGATGGTGTCTCGTGCAACACCCTTGATCCACCGCGCCGAAACAACGGAAGAACCCGGAGCAAGCTGGTACTCTTTCAGGATGGTCTCCACTATGTAAGTGACTTTTTCCTTTTCTTGCTGATCCCAAGACGTCAAAATGCTGGTCGAAAACTACAGCTCCACGAGCTGGCGAATCAGCTATCGCATCTCAGTCCCGACTCTATCCATGTCAACAGCACCATCTCCCCGTACAGTATAGAGCTTGGAGGCACTAGGATCGTGTGCCCCCCAAGGTGTCCGAGGTGTGCCAAGAGGTGTGTCGAGAGGTGTGCCTAGGTAAGATGGGGGTCATGAGCGAGGAGGGGTCGAAGCATCTGTGGACCCTCCTCCACAGCAACCACCACCTCCACCTGATGATCGCCGAGATCGGCAAGTGCGCCTGTGCTGCGGAGATGATGACGTACCCGCCTCTGCCCCACCCTTAGGTGTCGAAGCGGCCGTGATGGGAGAAGAAGGCGTCGTACCCATAGGCGTCCTGAACCCCGTAGGCGTCCCCCCCCCTAGGCGTCGGACCCTCGGGTGTAAAGCCCACAAGCGTAGTACCCGTGCCTCTGGCTACCCAATACTAAGAAGCCTCTGCCATCTGAGCAAGCGTCATTCGTGTAACGAAGCCCATGAATGCATCTGCACTCATGGAAGTGGGATCTGGAATCTTGTCTGCCATACTAGAGTCCTGCACAAAGAAAGTAAAATAAAGCGTCAAAACACAGTTGTTTAAATTAACTTTAAGCTTAATTTTAAATCAAAGTCTTCACACAAACACTTACAGGCCTAGGCCTCGACGAGTGAGGCATCATCGATAAGATCTTGCACCGTATCATCGTCTATCTCTAATTGCAAACATAACTCTGCCCCAACTCGTTCTGGAAGATTGTCTTCATCCATTGCATCATCATCTACAAGTGTCAATTCTGGCTCGTCTGCATCATCCCTCGTATATCTGTCAACTTCCTCTGCCATACCTTCGTCTATCTCATCTAATGTCATAGTAGTATGAACGTCGTCTGACTGACTTTCCTCCAGGAGATCTTGCCCTTCAAATACTTGTTTATTTCTTGGAGCAACCTGAACCACAAACCACCATTGTCGCTCTCGAGGGTCCGGTACAAAGACCACTTGCTCACAATGTTCGGGGAGAGCAAATGTGTCGCTCGCATCTGTCCAAGTCTTTGTAGAATCTATTTGCACAATTTTGTTTCCATCTCTGTGTACCATTGCAGGTAGAGGAGCGAGATAGTCTGGCAAGGGTAAGCCTCTAGTCGTTTGACTTCGTCTGAAATCCTGTCGCTCTAGATTGCGTCTCTCTTTCTCTTCTTCGTACCTTTCAAGCCATTTTTGCATCGGCGCTGAATTTAGTATACAGAACTTCATGATCTTTTCTCGCATGGCCAGGTTCATTTTCTTCGGCACCCCTTGCCCTTGCGGCTCCTCTCCCACCAGTCTTGCATCCTCCTCATTGCTCCACAGTCGAGGCATTTCTGGGTCAGAAACGGATAGAAATTCGGTCGTCAATACAAGAGACTCTTGCACCAGCCATCCTTCTGCCATGCTCCCCTCTGGACGCGCTTTTTGGCGAACAAAACCCTTAGGTGTTTTCATGAACCGCTCTAGAAAGAACATCCAACGGCTGTGGACTGTACCTGCCACTGCAACCTCATCTACTACATGGACGAGCAAGTGCATTTGGATAGTTAGGCAGCTTGTGGGTAGATACTTCTCAATCATGCAATATGCCTCAATGGAGTTAGCCCTTGCGACTGCAATAGATTCCTCTCGTATCTCCTTGGAAAAGATCCACCGCACTAGCTCTGAAATCTTGTATATGCAGGTCGGCACTTCCTCCATTAAACACCCCTTGATCGCAATTGGAAGAATGAATTGCAAGAACTTATGCCAGTTGTGCGATTTCAACCCTGACAGTTGATCGTCATGGGTGAATGCTGTCTTGAGACATCACATATATCCTGTTGGTGTCCTGAACTCTGAAATCACCCTTTTCACTTGTCGCTCTTCGTTTTTTAGAAATACCCATGGCGCTCTTGGAAGCATGCTGTTGTCCTACTGGTTCAACTGCATCTGCTATGTCGATCCCATGCCATAACTCCTGGAGCTCGTCAACTAGTGGAGCTAGATAAACATCCATGTTTTTTGCTTAAAATCAAATGACCCTTCTTGATAGCAAGCCACGGCGGGAGGTTGTAATTGATAAGGCACATAGGCCAAGTGCTCCATGACGAGCTTCTCAAGACAAATGGATTGACTCCATCCATTGCCATGCCCAAACGCAAATTGTGTGGTTCACTCTTAAAATGTGGCCAGGTATCTTCAATGTGCCTCCAAACCTTTGAATCAGCGCGCACCCTAAATGTTGCGTCAGTGGATCTATTCATAGAATGCCACCGCATCAACTTTGCAATGGAACCACAACGAAACATGCTTTTTATCCTAGGAATAATAGGGAAATGCCGCAACACTTTAGCTGGCACTATCTCGCCAACTGCATCTTGTTTGTAGCGCATTGCTCCGCACTTAGGACACGACAGACAATCTGCGAATTCATTGCAAAAAAGAATGCAATCATTTGGACATGCATGAATCTTGTTGTAGTCCAAGCCAACTGAGGTCAGAAGTTGCTTTGCGTCTGGCCTGGAGCATTTCATTGCCAGCCGGGAGAAGTTGCTCCCGCAATAACCTGTTTAAGCCACATTAAATTAAAATTAAAGCTCTCCGAGCACATCACCGTTGCAATCGAAAAATCTCTTTTGTAAATTACGTACCTAAACAAAGCAGTGACGCTTGCATCTGACCACCCGTACATTGACTGAAGATTCAAAAACGCCAGACATGTACGAAGCACAAATATTTTGGCGCCTTCATAGATTGGTTGACGTGCCAACTTTCTCAACATGTCTTCAGGAGATAGGCGCACGGCTTCTGGTGCTGCTTCGTTCGCGTTCTCCTCGCTTGTCTAGAAGAAGGCATCCAGCATCTCCTCCATGCCGTCGTCTTCTGTCTGTAATCCCTTTTCTGCTTCCATCCATGGCTCTATATTGGTCGGACCTTTACGCATAATCTTTTTTCTCTCTCTCTCAGATTTAGGTGCTATGTCGCGAAAATCAATGCCCGTTCCGTAGGAGTCATATCGCAGATTCTGTACGGTTTCTCTAGCAAACTCTCCGTACTTGTGCACATGCTCATTACATATCCTACACTTGCGCAGGATTTGATACTTGCAGAGCGTGCACGAGCATGCAATCTTTTCCTCCATGTTAGTTGATGACGTTGCCATCTACAATGATTATGAATGTTGTTTTAATATATATATATATATATATATATACTCCTCACAATGTAAAATACCTCGCATTCTCTAGTCTTGCCCAATCTCTGTACACCTCGGTCCAGAGGTGTACGGAGATCAGGACCACCGGGTCAAAATCTCGTCTTTATTGGTCAAATCCTATATGAGTAGACACATACATGTACTCCCAGGTGTACATGGCAATGCATGTAGCAGGCAAAACCCCTTTGACTCTTTTAGTTCCATAGTTTCTTCTCTGTCTACGTACCCTATCTCTCGTTCTTTCTCTCTCGATCTCGCTCTCGCTATCTCTCTTTCTCTCTTGATCTCGCTCTCGCTATCTCTCTTTCTCTCTCTCTCTCTCGATCTCGCTCTCGCTATCTCTCTTTCTCTATTTTCCTATCTCTCTCTATTTCTCTATTTTCCTATTTCTCTGCCATAACTCCTAGAGCTCCACTTCCCTATCTCTCTCTCTCTCTCTCTCTCTCTCTCTCTATATATATATATATATATATATATATATATATATATAACTCTCTTTCTCTATCTCTCTATTTCCTATCTCTCTCTCTCTCTCTCTCTCTCTCTCTCTCTCTCTCTCTCTCTCTCTCTCTCTCTCTCTCTCCTTACCTCTCTCTCTCTCTCTCTCTCTCTCTCTCTCTCTCGCTCTCTACTTCCCTATCTTTCTAATGATCGAACGAGCGACTGATCTAGGGAGATCTAGACGCCCACGATTGCGGAGGACTACACAACATCGACAGAGGCTGCATCAGAGGATCTAGCTAGGTCACTTTGGCTCGACATGCACAACGTCCGGTCAGAGTACTGACCATGGAGGAGATCTACCTATCCCAACTAGCTCGTTTAGCCGTTTAGTCCACACCCAGCAGTTTAGGATTCCATAATATTTTATTTTGTCATCTTCTTACTCTGACTTTGTATCAGATCCATCACATTATAACTTTCTTCTCTCATGTCTCATAGGTCACTTTGGCCTTTCGAAGACGTTAATATAACATTTCATTTCATTTCTCTCTTTAATTTTTTTTTCTTTAGTTTTAATTTCCTAAGCATACATTAATTCTCTCTCTCTCTCTCTCTCTCTCTCTCTCTCTCTCTCTCTCTCTCTCTCTCTCTCTCTCTCTCTCTTTCCTACACACATACACACCACTCTCTCTCTCTATTTCCTACACACACCTCTCTCTCTCTCTCTTTCCTACACACACACACACACACCGCTCTCTCTCTCTCTCTCTCTCTCTCTCTCTCTCTCTCTCTCTCTCTCTCTCTCTCTCTCTCTCTCTCTCTCTCTCTCTCTCTTTCCTACACACACACACACACGATGTAGAGGTAGAGAGAGAGAGAGAGCAAGAGAGAGGGGTTGGGGAGGGTGGAGATGGACATAATACCTGCGCAGCAGGTTTCGGCCAAGACCCGAGCAGGCAAAAATGGCCCCTGCGCGCGGGTTTCGCTTTTTCCCCCCAATTTTTTTGGCGTCGATATACGCGTCGCTATACGCGTGCCAAATAAAGCCTTTCCACGCGTATATCGACGCACATTACGACGCGTATAGCGATGCCCGCTAATGTCGTCGATATATGCGTGGAAAGGCATGGTCGTCGATATAGGCGCATCGATATCTTCATTTAGTGTTGTAGTGATGCTCTTCCTATCATCATGAATGCAAGCCTCTAATCTACACTCCATAATCCCCTTACTTAACAAGATGATTGTTGGCCAAAAGTATCTTATGGGCGCTGCACATGCATTCAAGCCAAAGTTGAATAGCAAAATTTTGAAGGTATAATAAAAATTGGAATTCTACAATGGAGCTATAATTGGTTTTCAAACTTATTTCAAGAGCATAATTTTTGGGCCACCTATTCATACATCCACCCTTTAGTGATTTTCAAAGCTTTTGCACCCTACACTTCATAAAAACTAAAAAAATCATAGTCAACATTTGCATCTTTTGAAGCTCTTTGTCATCACAGCAGTATCTTGGGGACCATTTGTAAGAGGCTTCAAGAATTGTCCTTGAGATTCTTGAGGTGAACAATGCCGAAGAGGTTAGAGTGCCTCAAGTACATTACTAGGCTTTATTGCTTGGAATTTTCATCAAGCTCTATAACTACCTAGCATTTCTATCATTCTCTTTTTTACCTAACAATCATCATCACGAGCCTCTCTTATACCTAGAAATATCAGTAGGTCTCTTTCCCTAGCTTCTCTCTTAGAATATTTAAAGCTCAACTTAGGAAGGTACTTGTTGGAGATAAGCCTCACTTTACCTAGTTTGTGTCACCCTAGCCATGCAAGCATAGCCCGTGTGTGCCCATGACATATACACATGTAAAGGGATTCTAGAATATGTCTTATGGTGTAAGCTAGAATCTCATATGGTGCTATCTCTTCAAGCCCATATATCAAGGGCTTGTGTGCTTACCTTTTAAAGATTTATGAAAATCAATGAGTGTGTGGTTTCTCTCTTGCATTGATATCTATGGATATTCTCTCTCTAGAGTTTCACTGTATGGAGCATCCTCTTCTTTCTTATGCTACGGCTGGGTTACACTATCTTTCACTATTCTCTTGCATTGATTTTTGTGGATCTAGATTCTCATTGTGTCGAGCATCCTCTTCTTTCTTAAGCTATGGCTTGCTTAGCCTATTTTCCCCCATAGCTAGATATTCTTCAGGCCGGTCCTGGCTTATCATACAACACTATGCATACACAAAATGTACACTTACCCTGCATCTAACAAGAGGTTGCAAGATTTCAATTTTAATATTTTCTTGCTTGATGCTAACTAGTTTTAAGCATTTTTAGATTCAATTTTGAGATAAATCATTCATTTATGGGTTTTTTCATTGTCTTTTAGGCTCTAAATTTGATTGGAACATTAATATCATCTCGGGAGGTTCACTAGGTGTAAAACTACCATATCACGTGCGCTCAAGACATGTTTGTAAAACCCCTTATCTGTGAATTTTGTTAAGAATATAATGGGCCCTTTTCTTTTAAGATCTCTAAGTTTTTTTCAAATTTGAAAAAATAATGCCCTTCTGTATATATATTTCTGTAAGTTTCAAGAACTTTAAATACCCTTCTGTTGAACTCATGTGATAGGTTACATTTTTATTAGGTGACCTACCCAGGAATATCATAGCTTTTGGTGCGCATTCCTAGAAAGTAAATCTACAAATTCATCTTTGTGTACAGCAAGATAGTGAGATCTAGGTTTCACCTATGTCTTGTCACCTTTATGTTGAAAATATTTTCCTTTGAGGGTTAGCATTTTTGTTGTAGGGAATCATTTTTTTAAAGAATCACAACCTATAATATTGGGATTTTAGGTAGTCTTTAATGTTGAAAATATCCTTAGCACTAAAATGTGTTCCATCTATTCAAATAAATCTAGCAAGTGTTGTTTCTTTAGTGGTATACCTTTAATGATGTTGAAATAGATTCTTGACAGAGGCCTCAAGCTTACCTTTGATACTCTAATATCATCTTTTATTTTAGATAATAATTCTTTGTGAGATTTACTACCCAAAATACAGACCATTTGTTTCATGTGGAAAATTCTATGGCTAAGTTCTTGCTCTTTCTCTTGGCCTGGTTTTATCGGTTAAAGGCATATTTAGGCAAAACTTTCTCAATCTCACCCATTCAAGTATTGTTCAATTTCATATGCACTTAGCTACAATGTTCTACAAATTGGTCTAGCCATCCATACCCCAAATCCTTAAACTATTAGGGACCTTGATTCTATATTTATGCAAGACTCATAGATAGGCATCATTCATAGTTCACAAGTTGGGCATAATGGGATTGCCTGTAATAAAAAAATTGGGCATAATGGCAAGACTCATTCATAGGCACCACTCATGGTTCACAAGTTGGGCATAATGGATTACCTCTATTAAAAAAACATGAGGCATCATGACATGACAACAACCAAGAAGGGAGCCTACTATTACCATATTATGGTAGTGACGTATGTAAACACACTTAGGACCACCATGGTACATTTTCCTCTGTTCCCCCCTTGGCTTGTATATAAGCCCATCACTCTAGGGAAAGCCTTATCTTTGTATTTGCACACTCAATAATACTACTTCTTGTGTTTTGCGCTCTTGAGATTATCCTTCATCTTCTCCATCTTCATGTGAATTCTTGCAACCATATTTCAAATAATTGGTATTAGAGCGGGTTTCAACACCTAGACCAACATCACTATCGACTCTCCAACTAATGTTCTCCAATTGAGTTGATTTTTGGTGAGCATCTTGAGTGCAATTACAAAGCATCATAATTTAGACTTGGGCTCATCTCAACCTTCAATTCTTGCACAATACTACACATGCAATTTTGTCCTTTTGTGAAAGTTTTTTTATAGTGTAGATTTCTACAAAACAAGATTTTCTTAGTCTATAGTGGGATGTGGTATATAAAATCATTAGGTTTTGTGTTGTTTTTCTTTGATACAAACATTTCTTGTATCAAGTGCAATCACTAGCTATGGATAACAACAATGATTTTTTTTGCATGCTATTGATTGAGGACAAATTGGATGGGGACAACTACCCATTTTGAGCATACATGATGCAACACGTCCTTGTTGTAAAGTAAATTTGAAACATTATGTAGGGTCATGATGTAAGACCAAGTTCTATAAATATAGGTTATGCAAATGATGGTGCATGTTCTAGTAGTTCTGCTGCTAGAGTTGTTTTGCTTGCACTTTGGGATACTAAAAATGCAAGTGCTCATTGTTAGGCTACGGAACTATGGTGGATGGAGCCTTGGTCAGGCCATGGCGAGGAGGCTGCAGAGAAACAAGAGAGCGAGAGAGAAAGGCAATAGAGCTCGTGAACAAAACATAACGCTACTTTTGATTGATGATTGCTTTCTAAAACACCTTACAATATATAACGTAGACCATGTAGACTAGAAGTGCTCTGCATGCCTTTAGGAGGTATTTCCTATGGCGAGTATTGGGCTTCAAGAACCTAACAATCCCCCCCTCAAGACCGAACTAGACAGACCTTCTTATGATACCTCGGGTTTTTGGTATACTCGACAACCGTGAGTTTTAGGTTCTCTCACAACCAAGGATTTCTGGTGTATCCATAACCTGGTGCTATGATAGTAGAACCCCCCCTTGAACAGATAGGGTGTAGGTCAAAAAAATTAGCTACCAAAAATGGAGTTTTGGTTCACTGCGAAACCTTGGGTTTAAGGTGTACTTGGTAACCTCGCAAGAGATTGGAAAAATAGGATGAGAACATATATATTTTTGGGAGGTCTTACCACTCATGTGTGGTAGTGTCTATAACCCATAGAATTTTTATATGGCATGACTGACAACAGATAAGGTAGAAGAATCTTTTGATAAAAAAGTATATAATTGTTTTGACAATAGATAAAAGAGGACAAATCTATGACACTAAACTGGCAAAAATAGTTTCTGAAAGCTTGCACTGCAATCTCGAAGCACATCTTCATGTATTGCATCTGCTGATGTACATCTTGGTTCTCGAAGCAAACTGTTGGCTTATGGATGTTCTTCATCTTTTCAAGATCAACATGTAGTATTAGATCAAGCTTCGTCGAGCTAATTTCTCGAGTACTGGATAGCCCTTTATCTACTACACCCGTCCATATAGTCAAGGAACCTTTATTATTATGTTCAAACATTGTGCGTTCAAATCCTTGAAGGCAGAATACTCGTTGGCTTCCTCTCATTAACAAGGTACTTCACATAGCATTCTAAAATGCTCTTGAACGGGTTGCATGCACCTTAGACCAAGCCTTGTGAAAATAGCTATTGTCGAAAGCCTTGCAAAAAATTGCCTCGATAAAGTTTTGAAAATCTTGGTCGTTCACTACTATCACCACCAAACCAGGGGGGACCTATGGGCATGCGTTTCAATATGCAGCCGAGCTCAATAGTCTTGATGCTGCCCGCCTAGATTCACACAGAGTTGAGATGAGGGTGTGACTGGCCTTAGTTAATCATCACACTATGTGTGAATCCTCGCTTCAATAAGAGATGTTTTAATCCAAATGTGTTGAGCTTATATGTGAAGCTACTCAATATATGGCTTCTCTATATATGTCACCCAGGTCCCCTCTATATATACATCATCTCATGTGTGTATTCTACACACTTTGGGGTTCTATTCCTGTGCTCTCTCTTTCTCTCTCAACATGGTATCAGAGCAGTACGTTTTTGTTTTTGATTTTTCTCCTGTGGTCTACAACTTTGCAAAAGGAAGTTTTTTCAAATACTTCACCGATTTTGAGTTATCGTTCGCGGACTGCATACATGCCTGAAAAGCAACTTCCACTTTTTGTTTTTGATTTCTTTGCTAATTGAAAATGATTTTACAGAAACTACCTGCTTAAAAGACCGGGATCAATGTGGTCTACAACTTTGTAGAAGGAAGTTTTTTCAAATTCTGCACCGATTTTGAGTTATCGTTCGAAGACTGTGTACATACTCGAAAAGCAACTTCCACTTTTTGTTTTTGATTTCTCTGCTAATTGAAAACGATTTTGCAGAAACTACTCGCAAAAAAGACCGGAATCGATATGTTCTACAACTTTGCAGAAGGAAGTTTTTTCAAATTCTGCACTGATTTTGAGTTATCGTTCGCGGACTACGTACATACTCGAAAAGCAACTTCCACTTTTTGTTTTTGAGTTTTCTCCTGATTGAAAACTATTTTGAAAAAACTACACATGAGAGCGATCGGAATCAATGTGGTCTACAACTTTGCAGAAGAAAGTTTTTTCAAATTCTGCACCGATTTTGAGTTATCGTTCGCGGACTGCGTACATGTCCGAAAAGCAGGTTTCGTTTTATGTTTTTGATTTTTCTGCTATAATTGAAAACGATTTTGCAGAAACTACCCGTGCAAGGGACTAGAATCGATGTGGTCTACAACTTTGCAGAAGGAACTAGCCGTTGCAGGCATCGAAATCGATGAGAAACTATTTGCTTAAGCCATCGTAATCGATGTGGTCTATAACTTTGCAGAAGAAAGTTTCTCTAAATTCTGCACCGATTTTGGGTTATGGTCTTGGACTGCGAATATGTTTGAAAAGAAAAATTTTACTTTTTGCTTTTGATTTTTCTCATAATTGAAAACTTCTCAATTATATTTTTTCTTCATCAATCATATATTTGTTACAAACGTAACTTTGCTGCAGAAGCCAGTTACATATTATTCCGATTCAGTCAAGCAGTTGATGATCGTCCAAATTCTATCGAGCTACTGTTGGTACATGATCTTTTGTTACATGATATACTCGTTCATTGATTCTCGTATAATTATTCTTTTAGAGATATAGTTTCGTCGTTTTATTGATAATTTCTCGTTGATACCATAGTGATTTTGATGGTACCATAATGATGTTTTGTTAGTACTTTGGTCATGGTGATTTTTGTTGATACCATGATGATATTTCATTGATACCATGGTTATTCTCGATGGTGCCATGATGATGTTTCGTTGATACCATGGTTATTCTCGGTGATTCCATGATGATATTTTGTTAATTCCGTGGTGATTTTTGTTGATACCATGATGCTGTTTCGTTGATACCATGGTTATTCTCGGTGATACCATGATGTTGTTTCGTTGATACCATGGTTATTCTCAGTGATACCATGATGTTGTTTCCTTGATACCATGGTTATTCTCGGTGATGCCATGATGTTGTTTCGTTGATATAATGATTATTTTCGATGATATCATGATGCTTTTCGGTGATATCATGATTCTTTTCGTTGATTCCATGATGATTTATTCATTTTTATTGATACAATGATGATGTTTTGTTAATACTTTGATGATATTCATTGATCACTACGTTGATAAATGTTGTTTTATGTAGTACATACACATATGATTTGCATCACGTTGTGAGCGGGATGAAAACACACACAGCGCCTCTATAACAACCCGACACACACTCTTGGGAAGATACACACACACACTAGGGGGCACCACTCGGCTTACACAACACACCTGGCCGAGACAGGGAACACACCTATGGAGTGAGAGGAGAGAAACTATCCACTTGCCCACTCCACACAGAGACACACACACACACACCCAAAAAACTCAGCTCAAAAGAGGAGAACTTCTGATGTTTAGATACAAATGAGCTTGGGCCAACACCAATGGGCAAATAGCTCACACAAAATGGGTAAAATATACCAGATACAATCACAAATTGGAGCAGAAGCTTCGCTCATAGGAGAAACTTACAGAACAAAAACAGCAGAAAAAGAGTGAGGAATTTGGCAAAATGGACAGCGCCATCGCGTCTGGAACGGCCCAAAACCCCAGTCTACAATGTCAAAGTGCTCAAATCCGACCTCGGATGAGCAGTTTACGGCCAAAACAGGCTCCAAAAACCATAAAAACACACCTTCGGCTGTTCCTCCTCTCTTCTCCATGTTTTTTCTGGTCTTCTCTCTGTTTTTTCAGTTCCCACACTTAGCTTTATTAGTTGGGCACCCTTGGCCTTTTAGATGACCTCAAACGGACCCCGGACAGGCCAAAAACTGACCTCGGAGTGCATAGTTGTCACCCTGTTGCATCCATGCGCACACCTGGCACTCATTTCTTTTCAATAATGCGTCTCGCAACCATGTGAAGTGGCCCCAAAAAGTGGTCCTAATGATGACCTTTCTGCATAACTCTCACAAGAAAACACCACTTTGTGTCCGTATTCATCCACGTGCAAATACTGACCCCGTTCGCCCTCCTGACGCCACTAGATGCCATCTGACGCACCTACTTACCTCATGTCGTCGGCCCGCGGATAGCTTCCTCGAGAAGCTTTACGCACTATAAACTGCTCATTATTGTAGAAAAAACATACTCGTACTGGTGATAGTGAAAATCGATGCACTATGTACATGCTATCCTACCTGTACACATGTGGGCCCCACGTAACCACCTGGCTATGGAAATTGGGCAATACTTTATTCGATGCACCATGCATGTGTATGTATATATGCGCAATCCCTTGCTCCAAAAAACTCCTGACATAATTTTCCCATCCCCTAGCCTGCTAGATCATTCATGATCAGCAGCAGCAAAGAGAGATATGAGACTCGCCGCATCACAGGTCTCCTCATCCTTCACCAACATTGCTTGCTCCACAGACAGCTCATCTTGCTCCACCATCATCAATCTAGCATGATACAATTTAAGACGCAATCCATTTACCCTTGACTTATGTAGAACACCATCCCGGTTAGCCAGCTGATATGTACCATTTGGAAAACACTCCACTACCTTGAAAGGGCCTTCCCACTTAATTTGAAACTTTTTTTGGAAGGTGTTGTCCAGCTTACTGTTGTAGTGCAAAACCAAGTCATGCTTCTTGATACCCTTACTTTTGAACTTTTCATTTATCTTTGTCAAAGCCCTATCTTGCATCTGCCCATAATGTTCCAATGCACTCATCCTATCCAATTGAACCTCTTGTAGCTGTAAGAGCCTCTCTTCGAATGCATCACTAGTCGGCCCAAGCAACTTCTCTAACATCTTGACCGCAGGCAACTCTACTTCCACAAGCAATAGTGCTTCTTTTCCATACACCAAATGAAATGGAGTAAACCCCGTACCTGTCTTCACCGAAGTACGGTAAGCCCATAATGCACTAGGCAATTCCAAATCCCAATTCTTTCCTTGGTGCTCTATCACTTTCGAAAGAATCTGTACCAACTCACCATTGAATCTTTCATTTAAGCCATTACACTGTTGATAATAAGGAGTGGTATGCTGGTGCCTAATCTTCATCTTTGCACATAAAAAATCTAGCAGTTTAGCTCTAAAGCCAGGCCCCTTATCTGAAAGTAGCTCCAGTGGCACCCCAAACTTGCAACATATTTCATCATACACAAATTTTGTCACATCCTTTGCAGTGATCTGTTTTACTGCTATAGCCTCTGCCCATCTAGAAAGATAGTCCACTGCCGTCAAAATATAGCTTTTGCCCCTGCTTGTGATAGGTAACAGGCCTATTGCATCAATCCCCCACTTTTCAAACACATCAAACCCCATAATGGATTTTCGTAGCTCTAGCTTCAACACTCTCTTCCCAAATGCTTGACACCTATTGCAAGACCTACACCAATGGTGAACATCCTTGTGCAAACTAGGCCATACATACCCCTCTTGCAAAATCTTATGCAAGGTGATCTTTAGAGAAAAATGGCCACCACATGCGCCTTCATGATTCTCTTCCAACACTCTATAAAGCTCCTCCCGCCAAGGTACACGTCTCAACACGAGATCAGCCCCTTTCATGTATAAGAAATCACCAATCAATTTGTACCTGTATGCTCTACGCACAAAGCCATACTTCTTAGACTTCTGAATCTCCTTTGGAATGATTCCTGTTAGCAAAAACTCCTCTTCTTGAGCCAAACTTTCCCGGCCATGATAAAGAGGTAAAGTGGTCCTCAACACAAATAGCTCCTCAATCATGCTTTGAGCTGCTTCATGTGCCTCTCCATTTAGAGCACATTCAATGTGTCTGATGCTCCATGCTTCGAACTTTTTTAACAGGCCTTTAATTCTGAAGCACATTTCCTTCAATGAGGTGTTCTTGCTCTTCCACACACCCAACACTTGCTTCACCACTAGCAAGTCATCACCTTTTATGCTCAACCTTCGAACCCCATGCTTCAAACAAATGTGTAATCCGGCTTCCAGAGTAGCATATTCAGCCTCATTGTTCCTATGAGCATCCAATTTGAACCCTCTCTTGCATACTAGCTTCCCCTCTGGATCATAAAGTGTTATACCCCCTGAAGCTGCATCATGGCTCTTTCTGTATGAACCATCAAAGAACAACACATGTGCATTGCTAATCTGTGGCACTTCTTCAACTACCTTTCTCACCACCTCTTCCTTAACAATAAGGGGATTCTCCTTGTAGGTCAACAAATCAGCTACGGTAGCCCTTGTACTATCTTCCACTAGAAAAGAGAACTCAAACTCCTGCAGCTCAATTACCCATTTCTTCACCACATTTGACATGTTAGTACCATTAATTAACTGTGGCAAAAAGGCATAACTCGTCAAGAAAACAAAAGGCCGTGGTAGCAAGTAATGACGAAATCGTCGACAAGTAAATATTACACTGGCCATCACTAGCTCTACTTCTGAGAACTTTCTCTCCTCTACCAACTTCACTCAGCTTGCACAATACACTGGCCTCATATAATGGCTGCCCTTCCCCTTTTGCAATAGCATGGTTCCAATGGCATCATCCCCTACTGAGGGATTTACATAAAAAACTTTCTCCCAATCAGGAGCCTGCATGGCTGACAACCCCCCTAACACCTCTTTCACCTCTTGAAACACTTCTTCACACTTGTTATTCCATTGTAATGGATCATGCTTTGCCACTTGTTGTAATGGATAAAGAATCTGAGAAGACAATGGAATAAACCTTGCCATGTACTTCACTTTGTGTATAAAGGTTGCCAATTGCTTCGTACTCGTAGGTGATGGAAGAAGAATAATAGACTTAACCTTGTATGGATCAGCCTCAATGCCATTTTCTGACACCATGTGGCCCAATAACTTCACCCTTGGCTGTGCTAGATGACATTTCTTTGGATTTAGTTGTCCTCCACATTCATCATATCGAGCCAATACCATCTGCAGCTTCTCATGGTGTTCAGCTCTACTGCTATAAACACAGAAGTCATCCATAAACGCTTTAACACAACTACCAATGAATGGTTCCAACACCCAATTTTCTCTCTCTTGATAGAAGGAAGGTCCATTTGACAACCCAAATGGCAATACTGTGTAGCAATAGCAGCCCCATGGCATAATAAAAGTGGTCTTTGTGCGGTCTTTAAGAGCAATCTTCAATTGAAAATAGCCTGAAAAACCATCACACACACTGTACCTCTCATAACCTGCCACTAAATCCAAGATCTGATCGATGAATGGAAGAGGATATTGGTTCTTCTTAGTGGCTGCATTTAAGGGTTTAAAATCTACACAAATTCTCCACTTCCCATCCTTCTTAGGACTGACTACAACTGGACTCACCCATTCTGTGGTCTCCACAGGGACTATGAACCCTGCCTTCAATAACTTGTCCACCTCTTCTCGCAAGGCTTCCATTTGCTCTTGACCCATCCTTCTTAGCCTTTGACGCACTGTCTTAGCACCTTCTTTTAGCTCTATATGCATCTCTTTGCCCTTGAACCCTCTGATCTCTTCATATGAAGTAATGAACAAATCAGGAAAACTAGCCAGCATGTGCAAATATATATCCTTCTCCATAGTTGAGAGGTCTCCACTGATCATTTGTGTCATCAATTCCTGCTTCTTTGACAACTCAACCCTTGTTTGCATCAGCCCTTCAATCACTTCATAAGGCCCTTCACTTTCATCTTCCACCTCATTCGCAAATGCAACTAAACCAAACTCCTGGATTTCTTTGTCCATCAAAAGAAATGCAACATCAACATCCTCATCACTGCTGGTAGTGCTATCACTGTCCTCATCTGTCACCGTGGAAGAGTCTTCATCACTAGACTCATCCTCATCTTCATAAAGCTCGTCTAATCGTTTCCTTGTGTCCATATTATAAAGCTTCTTGGTACCTGTCTTTCCATGGTCTGCCCAGTATAATAGGATATGCTCCCAACCCTACTGGCATCACATGAAAATCGACCACTGCCTTTGCATCATATGCCTCCACTTCTAACTCTTTACAACACCCAAGCATTTTACTTTTTGATGGTTTGCCAATCTGATCCGAAACCCTGACACCCCAGCCACTGTGAGACCCATCTTCTCAACGCATATTTGGGCTCCGCCATCCACATAACCTTGTCCCAAATTTTTCCTTTTATGCCACACATCTACTATTGGACAAATGTCTGGTAGCTCATTCATTGCCAACACCTTTACTGAACCTCTCTTTGGCTCTTTCTCCATTGGGTTAACCATCCTCTTCCACTGTCGCTTTAGCTTAGGCACCATCTCTATAAGCTGCCCAAAAGTAACATCTGCCTTCCTGCTCGTCAGATCCTCCTTCAAATCATAGCTTAATTTCCCATCCCCTAATGGAAAATCTGAAACATGAAACTTTCGACGAGCTCTCCTTTTCCTCTTGGCCTTGACATCCTCGCCTTCATGGCTCTTTCCTTTCTTCTTACTAAGACCTGAGGCACTTCTTCCTTCCTTATCCTCTGTGGTCCTCTTCCCAATAGGCATCACTAATGTATCCTCTAGCTTTGATGCCTTCTCCAAGGTGACTACACTTAGCACTTTTGTCTTTCCCTTTTCCTCCTGGGTCAGTCCACTGGTTCCTTCGTCTCCCTTAATTTCGATGCCATAATCATTTGACCTAGTTAGCACCTGTCTTGGCAATGGATACATGTCTCCCCCCATCCTTGATGGACTATCACATTGCGGGCTGATGTGACCCAACTCTCCACAATTATAACATGTGGGCGTCTGTCACCAAAACCTACCATTGCTTTGTCCAACACCATCCTAGGTCTTTCTTCACCTCCTGGCTGATTTGCATACCTCCCTTGACCTCGATTATTTCCCACTTGACCTAGCATGTTTAGGCTAAGATTCTTCATCAAATCTACCACTTGCCTCATGTCTTTCCTTAGCCCATCATCTTGCACCGATGTAGTGACCACTGCTGGCATAACCTGAGTAGTAACAGGAACCACTGGTTCATGATGAACCCCTGACATGCGACCTTGTAAAGACTCTAGAGGCTGAAATTCAGACCTCATGGGCAAAGACTACACCCCTAACTGGCTCATTTTCTTCAGCTTCCACTCTTTGTTCCTTGCTATCTCTAGTGCATCTTCATATGTCCTAGGCTTCTTTAGCTCCACTCTCCAACGTATATTCTCCCAAAGACCAGCCAAGAACCTATCCTTCTTCATCATGTCAGGCGGGGGTACCTGTGGTGCTAAAGCCTTGCACATCCGCTCCCATGCCAATGAGAACTTACGTATGTACGCATCTACTGGCTCACCTTCCTTTTGCACCAAAGCCTGTACTTCTTGCCACACTTTGTCAGGATCTTCTATCTTTACAAACTCCACTTCCAACCCATGTCGTAGATTGTCCCAACTCAGCCTTACAGGTGGATCAGCCACACGCAACTCCTCTTCAAATGCTTTAGACCAAACTCGTGCATCACTCTTCAAACAAATTTGGAGACGGCGTAACATCTGCGCAGGGTCATGAATCTGGTTGCTAATGCAGGCAACCTCCATCGTTTCCAAAAAATCTTCCACATCTTCATCACTTCTTCCATGAAACTCTGGATAAGAGAAAGCCATGGCTACCCAAGTTACAATGCTTTGAGAACCCCTTTGAACACACGTGCAAGAAACCAAAACTTTTGACTACCCAATCCCCAGAAACTTCAATGGAGCTCAACTTTAGATAAGGACAAACACATGCACATCAAATGAGTTTTCATAGTTGATCATCGGAATTACAACAGGCAAAGGACAGTCCAAGATCTCTCGTAATCTTCTTGGCCCGAACATAAAGACTATGCGCTGCTGGAAAAAAATCTTCCTGGACACATGAATATTTATCTGGATTCTTTGAGTTAAATGAAAAGGAGTGAATTGAGGGCCATTTTGATCATCCATTAAAGCCAACCATGAAGCTCCCAAGAAGGCACACCTGACTTAACCTCTGATTTTTGCCAAAATTTCAGCAGTATAACAACATAAATGGCTCAAAAGACCAAAAAACCAGCCATCATAACTTGGGAAAATTTCGACAGAGTTTCCCTAGAAGTAGAGCAGTAGGAACCCAAAATATAGACTGTCTATGTATGCATTAACTGTCAACAATAGAACCCGAGCATCAAGTAGGACTCACTAGTACATAGCCTATGGCGAGGTCACGAAAAGGGTGCTTCAGCTACCGGTATCACCGAAAGGATCTCCACATTTGAGAATCCCCCAGCTCAATAAAAACCTCACGCTATCGACCCTCACACGAAGGCTAATGCAAATCGTGTATAGTCAAGTCTCAGAAATGACTATCTTCCAGACCAAGTCTCAGAAATGGCTGGGGCTGCCAAATAAAACCATATATGGCTCCACAAAGGCGTACCATGGCAGTTTCCACAAGTAACGTACAATCCAATAGACAATGCGCTCAAACAAGCGCCAAATGATGCATACCCACAACAGCTGCAAGTGACACCACTGCTAGTATATCACTGTACTCTAGCCACCTGTACGTGTACCTGTCCCTGTAACCTGTAACATGTAACGTGTAATCTTCAACCTACAACCTGTAATCCCCAATCTCGAAGCTCGAAGCTCGAAGCAGAAGGTACTCGAAGAAGATCCTCCGTGGGGGCACCAAAAGAATGTGAGCGGGATGAAAACACGCACAGCACCTCTATAACGATCCGACACACACTCTTGGGAAGATACACACACACACTAAGGGGCACCACTCGGCTTACACAACACACCTAGCCGAGACAGGGAACACACCTATAGAGTGAGAGGAGAGAAACTATCCACTTGCCCACTCCACACAGAGACACACACACACACACACACCCAAAAAACTCAGCTCAAAAGAGGAGAACTTGTGATGTTTAGATACAAATGAGCTTGGGCCAACACCAATGGGCAAATAGCTCACACAAAATGGGTAAAATATACCAGATACAATCACAAATTGGAGCAGAAGCTTCGCTCATAGGAGAAACTTACAGAACAAAAACAGCAGAAAAAGAGTGAGGAATTTGGAAAAATGGACAGCGCCATCGCGTCCGGAACGGCCCAAAACCCCAATCTACAATGTCAAAGTGCTCAAATCCAACTTCGGATAAGCAGTTTACGGCCAAAACAGGCTCCAAAAACCATAAAAACACACATGCGGCTGTTCCTCCTCTCTTCTCCACGTTTTTTCTGGTCTTCTCTCTGTTTTTTCTATTCCCACACTTAGCTTTATTAGTTGGGCACCCTTGGCCTTTTAGATGACCTCAAACGGACCCCGGACAGGCCAAAAACTGACCTCAGAGTGCATAGTTGTCACCCTGTTGCATCCATGCGCACACCTGGCACTCATTTCATTTCAATAATGCGTCTCGCAACCACGTGAAGTGGCCCCAAAAACTGGTCCTAATGATGAACTTTCTGCATAACTCTCACAAGAAAACACCACTTTGTGTCCGTATTCATCCACGTGCAAATATTGACCCCATTCGCCCTCTTGACGCCACTAGATGCCATCTGGCGCACCTGCTTACCTCATGTCATCGGCCCGCGGATAGCTTCCTCGAGAAGCTTTACGTGCTATAAACTCCTCATTATTGTAGAAAAAACATACTGGTATTGGTGATAGTGAAAATCGATGCAGTATGTACATGTTGTCCTACCTGTACACATGTGGGCCCCACGTAACCACCTGGCTATGGAAATTGGTCAATACTTTATTCGATGCACCATGCATGTGTATGTACATATGCGCAATCCCTTGCTCCGAAAAACTCCTGACAACGTAATCACGCATCTTGTACTTTTACGTTCATACTCTATGTACCATATGTTTTCGTGCGTATATATATGTCGTCAAAAGAGTGGCGTTGCAAACCATCTCTTATGGCATTGTGAACGTAAACTATTTCACTAACGATGCTAATAATTTTCATGACTATGTTTTTTTTAGTCTATGATCTATGTAGGATTCATCAAAGAATTGATTTTATGAAGATAAACTTGGTGACAATAAAAGATTTATGAAGATATGTTTGGTGATGTCATATTGATGACAACATGAAGATATGTTTGGTGATACGATAGTGATGACAAGCTACATAGCAGATTCATGGAGACACTTCTGATTACGAGCTAATCGATAGCCTTTACACCTCTTTATTGAACCTTTGTATTCATTATTGTATTTGATAGGATAGGAGTAATGTAACTTTTGACGATGGCGTTTTGAGCCTCCTGGAAAGACATCAACACATGAGCCTCTTTGCTCAGCTTCTGTAAGATCGCTTCTGTAGTGCCACACTCTCCTCCACAATATGGACCTCCTAGTGTGAAGCACAGCGTGTCTGAAGTTTTTCTTTATGTGTCGATCTCAGCCCTCCACAATAGCAACCGTTCAATCTCAACTCTCAAGCCCCTTTGAACTTGCTCTTCTATCCCTAGTGTGGCTCTGATACCCGTGTTAAGCTACGAAGCTATGGCGGGTGGAGCCTTGGGCAGGCCATGTCGAGGAGGCTGTAGAGAAACGAGAGAGCGAGAGAGAAAGGCAATAGAGCTCGTGAACAAAAAATAACGCTACTTTTGATTGATGATTGCTTTCTAAAACACCTTACAATATATAACGTAGGCCATGCAGACTAGAAGTGATGTGCATGCCTTTAGGAGGTATTTCCTATAGCGAGTATTGGGCTTGAAGAACCTAACACTCATGCATTGATTTCAATTTTTTCTAAGCATTCTACTCCATTCATTTTCTCTACAAGAATATCAATATAGGTATGGAATAGGCTAGCTTTCTATATGCAAGTAACAATTCGGAAAAAGTTGCTTATCTACATAAGGAGCTAGAATCCAAGGTTATGCATGATGAGGATGATACGGATATATTTCTTACGGGGATTAAAATCTCAATGAGAAGTTAAGTGTCATTGGTAAGATTATTCATGATAGTACTCTTGTGAAAATAACTCTTTATGCTTTGCCATAATTCTATTGGATTTTTGTCTCCACCTTTAGGCTTGTGACAAAGGGTAAAGATGATGTGAAGTTTGATGTTCTTATCCATGTATTGTTGCAAGAGGCCCAATCCAAAAAAATAGGGCTAAGCAGCATATTTTTGAATAGGTAATATGACTGCACAACAAAAGAAGAATGCCGTTCTTCACACTTTGAATGCTTCTACAAGTAGCAGGATTGCCCCCACATCTACTACTTCTTCAAACAAAAATAGGTATAAGAAGTCTGGTGAAAAAAGGAAAAAAGAAGGTGAAATGTGACTATTGTAAGGCAAATGATCTCATCAACCAATGCCCTAAGCTAAAGGTAAAATATATTTATTGTAAGGTAAACGATATCATCAATTAATGCCATAAGCTAAAATCTAAAGAGGGTCCAAAGATAGAGACAAATATAGCCATTGCAAATGCTTCTTCCAGTGTAGATTTGGTTAATGTCGTGCAAGATACAAAATGAGCTATTAGTGTGCAACGTCATTATGACCCATTTGTTCATAATTCATGTGTTACAAAATTTGTGGATCATGTTCAATACTTTGACAGTGGTGCATCTAAGAATTTTAAATCTCATCATGATTTGTTTAGTACTCTTGAGACTATCCCTAACAAGAATACTATCATGTGTGCCAACAATGCCTCTTATCCGGTTTAGGGAATTGGGAAGTACTCTTGAGACTATCCCTAACAAGAATATTATCATGTGTGCCAACAATGCCTCTTATCCAGTTAGGGAATTGGGAAGATTGTACTTCCTAACATAGGTGTCAACTTTTTCACACTTTTGTTGCTTCTTATGTAACTGAGATCAAGAAGAATATTTTAAGATGTGTCTTCACTTTCAAAATTTGGTCTTGTAGTCAAGTTTGGGGATGGCATATGTACTATGCATGATCCCAATTTCCATGATATTATTGTGGGATCTGGTACTTTGTGTTTCATGGGCTGTATAAGCTCAATGCATATAGGAATTTTGTGAAAGATTCAGTATGCATATTTTTTTATTTGAAGATTGTTTTAGATGCAAAATTTTTGTATGCTTGTTTTTCTCATCTCAAATTTTCTAGTTTTCTATGTTTATAGAAACCTGATATGATTTCTTCATTGCCCCCCATTGAAACATGTATGTGAAGGCCATATTCTGGGCAAAATGCAAAGTTCAAATTTTCCAAAGATTGGTCATATGTGTAGACGATGCACAAATTGCGTCTTGTACATGATTTTTTTGGTCCAATAAATGCTCCTTGTTTTGGGAAACATTTGTACTTAGTGACTTTCATTGATATGATGCTCCAACCATGCATGGGTGTATGCACTTAAGGAAAAATATGAATTATTTATGTGCTTCTCAAGAATTTTTTGCTTATGGTTGAAAATATATTTAGCTATAGTGTCAGCACCCTCTGTTCTCATTGAAGGGGGATTATCAAGATTTCAATGCATTTCTAGCTAGTCACGGGATAAAAGACCAATGTATAGTGACCTATATCCTTAAGCAAAATAGTGTTGTAGAGAGAAAAATTTGGTCACTTATGGACATGAAATGATGTATTGTCAAAAGTCAAGCTTTGTCACATGCATCTTGGCTTGAGTCTATCATGTGTGATGCATATGTAAATAGGTGTCCCACTAAAGCATTGCATTCCCTCGCTCCTTATGAGGTTTGGCATGGCAAGAAGCCATCCAGTGGTCACTTGCATATGTTTGGTTGCTTGGCTTATGATTTAATGCTTAAGAAATAGTGCACAAAATTGGATGATAAGGTTGTGAAATGTATATTGTTTGGTTACGTTTTAGAAAGAAAAGGCTATAGATTGTATCATCCACAAATGCCATGCCATCTTTGTGGAAGATGCATTCCAGTCCTTGTTGGCATGTACCAAGGAGAAAAATACAAGCTCACAAAATTTAAATAGTATTTTGTTACTCTATTCAATAACGAGAATACATTTAAGTCCTAATAAGGCACATATGCATCCTATACAAGTTACAAATAACATTTGTCCTAATGAGGCACATATGCATCCTATGAAAGTTTCAATCCTTGTTGGCATGTACCAACAAGGAGACAAATACAAGCTCACAAAATGTAAATGACATTTTGTTTCTCTATTCAATAATGGGAGTACATTTAAGTCCTTATGAGGCACATGTACATCCTATACAAGTTTCAAATAACATTACAGATTAGCCATTTTTGGATGCACATTTACAAGATGTAATTGATGAGGATAGGGAAAAATTTGAGCAAGCTAGAGGTATGCCAAGATGATGGGTGCAAACCAACCTATCACCAAAAAGAATGCCACCTTGATGAGCACCACTTGCCTCAAAGAATGCTAAAACGTAGACCACGCTACGCCCAAGAATCCCCATTCATGAGCTATGAGCATACCACCTCCAAGATTTTGTTAAGACAATGAACTTTGGAACACACCCAGTCCATTCCCACTGTGACCGCCGGTTTTCGAAAACGCGATTGGAAGAACTAAACCCCAAGAAGTGGAGAGAATATTACCAAGAGAAAAAAAAAAGTTTCTTTAACATTCACCACCCCTAGGTTTAACCATTGGCTTGGCGCCACCAATTCGGCCACATCTTCCAATTAGCCAACAAGGCTCGTTCTCTCTCTCTCTCTCTCCTACTGCTCGGCTCCGCCAACCCACTCTCTCTCACTTACCCTGCCCGTGCATCACCCGGCCCAATGGGCGCATAAAAAAAACATTTCCTATATTCCCTGGCGGGCCGTCGGTTTTGTAATATTCTCTCTCTCTCTCTCTCTCTCTCTCTCTCTCTCTCTCTCTCTCTCTCTCTCTCTCTCTCTCCGCTCGTCCATATCCCAGCCCAGCGGGCCGCCATACTATACCCCTCTCTCTTCCCTCTCGTCCACACCCCTCGGCTTCACTCTCCTCCCTATCCCTCCCCCCCCCCCCTTTGTTTTCTTCCCACCGGTGGACCCACCACCCTATCCTCCCCCCTATCTTCTCCTCCCTCAACTAGCTCTCATTCTCTCCCTTTGAGTGAGCGGCCCCGCAGGCATAGAAGAGAATCACAAGATCTCTCTCTCTCTCTCTCTCTCTCTCTCTCTCTCTCTCTCTCTCTCTCTCTCTCTCTCTCTCTCTCTCTCTCTCTCTCTCTCTCTCTCTCTCTCTCTCTCTCTCTCTCTCTCTCTCTCTCTCTCTCCCCCCTTCTTGCTCTCTGTCGGCCATCGGCCATGGGCCACCCGACATCACGCTCCCTCAGACTCTCTCTCACGTTCTCTCTGCCACAGCCCATGCAGGCGCAATGAAAAAGTATACCACTATCTCTCTCTCTCACCCACCACACACACACACACACACACACACACTCTTTCCCCCTTCCATCCCTCCCCGGCGCACGCAGGCAGCCTTCTAATCCCTCCTCTCTCTCGCTCTCGGCCCATACGGGCGTAGGGTAAAACACACACACACACACACACACTTCACCCCGTCTCTCTCAGCACACACGCACACACCCCTCGCACACACTCTCTCTCTCACTCACGCTCTCTGCGTCGCCACTTCTGTAGTAAGCAGCGTTAAAAAAAGGAAAAAAATAAATAAATACATATATATTAACATTATTCTTATTCCCACACACATTGGTCGACGCACTTATCCATACACACTCACACTCACGCGCTCACATATATACACACGCCTACACATGCACATATACACATACACATGCACACCTATACACACACCAGAAAAAATATAAAAAAAACCGAAGGACATCGATGATATCGACAAAAATAAAGGAGGCAGCTAAATCATGTGTTGTCGACACCAAAACAAGCAAAGGCGCCGAAGGCATGCCCCGGCCAACCCCGAAAGTGACAAATACTCTATACCGACGCACCAACGAGGCCGCCATTCACCGGCAGTGCATCCACAACGCCCTCTTCAGTAAAACCCGTAGGTTGTCGTCATTTTTCCAGTTTCAAACCAAACCTTGTAAAAAATCCCAAATTTGTAAATTCTCATCTCTCTAGGTGATGGTCACAAAGGCCCACCTAGAGGTTTTCCTTATAATATTTCCCAAAACAAAGCAAGGGTCAACCACCCAGGGCCCACCGCCTTGCTTTGTCTCCTCTGATTAGATTACCCTAATCAAACCAAATTACCCTAATCTGAAGCAGCCAGCACCTATAGAAAGGCACTGAGAGGTCACTATCGGGGGGGGGCAAGTTCATCAAAGGTCAGCACTTGGTAGTATTTTGGTGGGAGGAATTGGAAACAATTTCCTTACAAGAGAGGGGGCTTAGTGTAGCAATTTTCTTTATGAATTTGTACTATGTAAAGAAGCTATGTCTACATCTCGACTCTAATGTTCGATGCACACACACTCATGTTAGCAAGGTTCTGGTATTGGTGAGTCATCTCTAGAGAACGCACCAAGTAGGCTCACTGCCTCTCCCTCTATTTCTCTATCACCATGAATTGCCACCTCGTCGGAAATAAGGTTTCTGTAAATATTGCAAGAGAATAATTCTCCCTCACACCCCTGAGGTTTTTCATCACCTGTCTATTCTCTCTCTCTCTCTCTCTCTCTCTCTCTCTCTCTCTCTCTCTCTCTCTCTCTCTCTCTCTCTCTCTCTCTCTCTCTCTCTCTCTCTCTCTCTCTCTCTCTCTGTGTGTGTGTGTGTGTGTGTGTGTGTGTAGAGTCAGTGATATTTCAAATCACCGTTGTCTGCGTCCTAGCTGCTCAAAGCTAGGTGGTGTCCCCTGTTCGCTTCACCATGACCGACTTGCGGCGTGTATCGGCTCTCGGCGTTTTCGAGGCCGTCGGGGTCCGTATCGCGCTTTGCATTTGTCATTTGGTACCCCATTGAGGAGGGCTTCTCGGAAGCCTTCAATTTACGATACTGAAAGCAACGCACATCATCAATCATGGACAAATGACTGAAGGAATTCTCTAACTGGAGGACGAAAGAGGAGGAGACTAAAGAGGCACTAGCTGCCTTCATTGAAGTACTACTGCTAGGCTGTAGTGTTTTCAGTATTCAAGAGGTAAGCTCCCCATCTTTGTGTTACTCGTTCTAACCACAAATTGAGAGCATCAGGTGGGAGGCCTATGAAGTGCTATTACTGCTCTCAACCAAATCACACTGTCAATGAGTGCCAACAACGAAGGCATTGAAGGGGCTGAAATCGTCTACATCGACATTCACCGCGAGGAGGTCTTCCATATCAAAGGAGGAAAGAAAACGGTAAGGCCTCTCTTCCCTAAGGAAACTGCAATCAAAGGTATAACCTCTAGTCCAAAATGGCCTAAAGGGGCTACTCGAGCCAAAGGTAAGGAAAGGCTAAGCCAGTCTGGAAGCACATGACCCCAAAGAAAGAAGCATCCGGCCACGCGAGTGCTTCAAATTTGGAAATCCGGGTCGTATCTAGTTTTCCAAAGAGAAGGTCATCCAAGGCTTAGCGGTGGAAGGTCGCATACCGATTCGCAAGGCGCATGTGAGTATTGCCAGTCTATTTCGACAATTCTGAAGGAGAAGTGGTGAAACCCAATGCGCTGGAGACGAGTTATAGCTGAATGGAGTGGAGTTCATGCAATGTGCAGACTACGGTAATTATCTGCAGTTGCTTGCTGCTAGCCAAAAGGCTAGGAGTAGTCAGACGCGTCGCCATCACCCCGCACGTGCTGAGCGACGAAGGAAAAGTAGAGCCTATGAAAGGCAACGACCTCTTGTGGATGTGCCGACTCATCAACACCGGCATGGTAAGATTATAAGTAAGTGCTCCACCCTCTGTGCATGATGAAAAAAAGGCCAACAACGTTTCCATTTAAATTTCTGCAACATATGCATGTGAATATTTATGTAGATAGGAAATTCTACCGACAGAAGATTGGGTATTTGTTCGGTGCTGCGGTGCTAGGAGAAATCCTTAGCTCCCCAAACCCTATCATTCTCCCCATATTGGATTACCACCACTCCTTCAATGTTTCCATCTTTATCTTGTTTTAATCTATCCACCCAACCCTGTAAAAAGCCGCTATGAGCCGCTACTGTCATTAATCTTTTTTTTTTTTTAAAGTTTGTTATTTCCTGAGTCACTACCATGGCAAGTGTTTCTTTCCCCACGTTCAGTGGAAAGAAGGGAGAAGACGTTGGAATGGGGGAAATGGGAACACACACAGTACACAAACTAAATGCCTCTCTATAGCCCAGCAGATATCCAACCCCCCAAGCCACTCGGATAGACTCACACACACTATATTTTCTATATGGTTTTACTACTAAGCTCGTAATTTGCACAATTCATGACTACACCCGCTTAACTAAATGCACCTTACCAACACAAACTCGTCAATAGCTCAACACATAGCACAAACCTCGAGCAATATAACATAGTGGCAATCATTCCCTCCATCTCTTGATCTCTCTTGCACTCACACATGCTATTTCTCTCTCTCTCTCTCTCTCTCTCTCTCTCTCTCTCTCTCTCTCTCTCTCTCTCTCTCTCTCTCTCTCTTTGCTATACACAAACTCCAAGGGTCCACACACAAGCCCCAAGCTTTGAGCACAAAGAAAGATGCCAAGACACAATAGATGGAGTGGGAAGAACAATGAGCTTTTGATTAAAGTTAGGATAGTCTTTAATGCGACATATACAGATATGATCGAGGTCGGCCCCTACACGTATGGCCTTCCTTCAACACACCTGGTCACCCCTTCTTCCAAACAAATTGGCCGACCTCATTCTGCCTCCGTTTGCCCTTGGCCTATGCAACGCCTTTTCAAGGCCCTGTCCAAACCCTTCAGATGATGCTTTTGCTTGGCCTTGCTTTCTAGAGCCCTCCAGCCTTTCAGTTCACTGGCAGCCCACCTCCCCTATGGTAGCTCGTATCCCTTGATGACCTTCTACACTTGCTCCAAGGCAAGCCCTCGGCTTCAACAATCCTGGCGGCTCCCCATTGTCATATACAAGCTCTCACTGGCCTGCTTCTTTGAGATGCAGCCATGCCACAATAGATGGTAGCCCGTAGCGGCCCACTTCATGCTCTCATACTTGCCCCCAGTTGGTTGCACCTCATGGCGGTTCTGACTCCCATGCACGACCACCACATGTTCACCTCTTTACTGCAGCTCATGGCGCCTTTCACCACCGGTTCTGTTCGACCCTCTGTAGCATGCCTCCAACTTACTCATTACGGACTTTCATATAACCCCTTGGCTTCGACCTTCTCCCCTGCTCACTACATGGCTACCCTCCTTTACTGTAGTGCTACTTACTATCTGCAAAGGGGATGGCTCCAATCAGGCCCCCTCTCTCCAACAGTGCCCTCTTTGTTGATGGCTTTTTTTCAGCTCTTTAGGCTTAACTCCATCCTCCCATGCCCTCCCCGTGGCACTCCCTTGCATGGCCGGATCTCCTGCCTCTTGCTCACGCACTTGGCAACCCCCCTGTCTGGTGTCACTTTCCCTCCTCTTCTCACAGGCTGTGGACGACTTCTTCCATGTATGGCTTCCACCTGTTGGTTGCTTCAATCCATGCACCACTTGGTGGCCTTGAAATGCATGGATGCCCCTTCATCAACTTGTCCTGCTCTATCCCGCCATCTGGTGGTGCCACCCTAAACCTGCACCATTCTTGTTTTTTTTTAAAGCATGGTATTATTTTAGACTTCCAAGCTTTTCACTTACATAGCACGTTGTTCCCACTCAAGGATGACCGCAATCCAAAGCACCACCAAACGGGTATAACTCAAGGTCGTAGTAGTCAAGTCCGAATACTCCCGGCTTCAAGTAGCCCTAGCCGCCCCTTTGGAGACGCACTTCAATTGCTCTTGTCATTTCCGATAGTGGCGGCCACTCCAAGTGTGGACCACCCCGAACTTGCCGTAATCACGACAAATAGCCTTATTCAGTCTTCAATCCTTGAAACAGTCCTCCAAAAAGAACCCCGTGGCCAAATAATGGGACCATAGAGTAGCCAGAGAGTAAATTCCCTACATCTGCGAGCATTTTAATTATTAGAGATTAAAAACCAATGCTTGACCTGCTAGTTGCCAAATCTAGCATACACATCATGATCAAGCTTGACGCTACCGGTATCTGATATTGACTTCACCGCCTCAACCTGTATCTGCATGACTCCATACCAATGCAAGAACCATTCTACTAGACCAACGTAACTTTGTCGCACCAACGTCACCACCAACTTTCTGGATGATTTCAACATCGCTTGTGTGGTTTCCAACAAGGATGACGACGCCTCACAGCTACAAATTTTTCCTCTACTGATGAAAGTAGAGGTCAAATCTTGGTACAATGCTTTGCCCCAAGCTACCAAAAATGTATGGGATGTATTACGTGCTGCCTTTGTAAAGACGTTTGATGGAGGCGCAACCTCAGAAAAGCTATGGCAGCTACTGACGGAATTAAAGCAGGGAGGTCTGCTAGAGTATGCCACCTACGACTCCAAGTTTGTGGATTTGTGGGAGAGATGGGTTGTCTCACAGGAGGAAGGTGAAGGAGTGCCTATTTCCTGAAGAAGGACTGTTTCATTGCTGGCCTGTGGTCGCCGCTTAAGGAGAAGGTGAAGGGAATGTTTCCTACAACATATGAGTTGGCAGTGAAAGTAGCCCGCCTTAAAGACAAGAAGCTGCGCATACAAGCAAGAGTCAACGAGTCAGAGGTATCAAGCTCAGCCTGTATAACAACAAAAACCACCACAACCTATTATTCCACCGCTACCCCCACCACCTGCTGTAAACCAAGCAGTGAGTGTTATTAGCTTGGAAGCTAAAGAGAAGGCAAAGGTAGGAGAACCAGTTCGAGAGAAGCACAAAGGGAAAGCAAAAGTAGAAGAAGTGGATGCCATGGGGGTGAAGCGTGCTAGGCACGAAGAAGCCTCTCAAAAAGAAGAGAAAATGAAACGGAAAGGCGCATCTAAGGCATCTAAGCCGCGATGGAAGATAGACATCGTAGATTTTTCACTAGGTGAGTATGCTAAACCATATGACTTAGTTCACGACGTTGTCAAGAGTTTTTTAGAGCAAGGGATTATGCATATGTACATATACATGCATGGTGCATCAAATAAGGAATTGCCCATTTTTCAGAGCCAGGTGGTTACGTGGGGCCCACATGTGTACAGGTAGGACACCATGTACATAGTGCATCGATTTTCACTATTACTAGTACCAGTGTGTTTTTTATATAATAATGAGGAGTTGGTAGTGCGTAAAACTTCTCGAGGAAGCTATCCGTGGGTCGACGACATGAGGTAAGCAGGTGCGTCAGATGGCATCTAGTGGCGTCAGGAGGCTAAATGGGGTCAATAATTGCATGTGGATAAGTACAGACACAACGTGGATGTTTTCTTGTGATACTTATGCAGAAAGGTCATCATTAGGACCACTTTTTGGGGCCACTTCACGTGGTTACGAGACACATTATTGAAAAATGTTGAGTGCCAGGTGTGCAGATGACGCAAAAAGGTGACAACTATGCACTGCGACGTCAGTTTTTGGCCTGTTCGGGGTCCTTTTGAGGTCAACTAAAAGGCCAAGGGTGCCCAAATAATAAAGCTAAGTGTGGAAACTGGAAAAACAGAGAGAATACCAGAAAAAACGTGGAGAAGAGAGGAGGAACAGCTGCAAGTGTGTTTTTGCTGTTTTTGGAGCATTTTTTGGCCCTAAACTGCTCATCCGAGGTCGGATTTGAGCACTGTGACATTGTAGGGTGGGGTTTCTAGGCGTTCTAGACGCAATGGAGCTGTCCATTTTGCTAAATTCCTCATAGATTTTCTGTTGTTTTTATGTGTAATCTTCTCCGGTGAGTGAAGCCTCTGCTTAACTTTGTGGTTGTATCTGGTGTATTTCCTCAATACTGTGTAAACTATTTGCCCATTGGTGTTGGGAAGAGCTTCATTGAGTCTAAACAACAAAAATTTTCCTCCTTTGAGTTGAATGGAGAGTGTGTGTGTGAGTATGTATGTGTGAGTGTTGAGTGGGCAAGTGTGAAATCTCTCTCTTCTCACTCCGTCTGTGTGTTTCCTGTCTCGGTCAGGCTGGTTGTGTAAGCCGAGTGGTGCCCCATAATGTGTGTGTGTATCATCCCAAGAGTGTGTGTCGGATCATTATAGAGGCGTTGTGTGTGTTTCCATCCCGCTCACATTCTTTTGGCGCCCCATGGAGGATCTTCTTCGAGTACCTTCTGCTTCGAGCTTCAAGCTTCAAGATTCGGGGCTACAAGTTACAGGTTACAGGATAGAGGGACAGGGACAGGTACAGGTGATTTACACAGGTACGGGTAGCTGGAGTACAGTGATATACTAGCAGTGATGTCACTTGCAGTTGTTGTGGGTATGCATCACTTGCCGCCTATTTGAGCGCATTGTCTGTTGGATTGTACGTTACTTGTAGAAACTGCCATTGTACGCATTTGTGGAGCCATACTTGGTTGTATTTGGCAGTCCCAGCCATTTCTGAGACTTGGTCTGGAAGATAGTCATTTCTGAGACTTGACTATACGCGATTTGCATTAGCCTTCGTGTGAGGGTCGATAGTGTGAGGTTTTTATTGAGCTGGGGGATTCTCAAATGTGGAGATCCTTTCGGTGATACCGATAGCTGGAGCACCCTTTTCGTGACCTCGCCATAGGCTATGTACTAGTGATTCCTAATTGATGCTCGGGTTCTATTGTTGACAGTTTATGAATACATATACAGTCTATATTTTGGGTTCCTACTGCTCTATTTCTGGGGAAACTTTGCCAAAATTTTTCCAAGTTATGATGGCTGGTTTTTTGGTCTTTTGAGCCATTTATGCTGTTATGCTGCTGAACTTTTGGCAAAATCAGAGGTTAAGTCAGGTGTGCCTTCTTGGGAGCTTCATGGTTGGCTTTAATGGATGATCAAAATGGCCCTCAATTCACTCCTTTTCATTTAACTCAAAGAATCCAGATAAATATTCATGTGTCCAGGAAGATTTTTTTCCAACAGCGCATAGTCTTTATGTTCGGGCCAAGAAGATTACGAGAGATCCTGGAATGTCCTTTGCCTGTTGTCATTCCGATGATTAACTATGAAAACTCATTTGATGTGCATGTGTTTGTCCTTATCTAAATTTGAGCTCCTTTGAAGTTTCTGGGGATTGGGTAGTGAGAAGTTTTGGGTTCTTGCACATGTGTTCGAAGGGGTTCTCAAAGCATTGTAACTTGGGTAGCCATGGCTTTCTCTTATCCGGAGTTTCATGGAAGAAGTGATGAAGATGTGGAAAACTTTTTGGAAAAGATGGAGGTTGCCTGCATTAGCAACGAGATTCATGACCCTGCGCAAATGTTATGTCTTCTCCAAATTTGTTTGAAGAGTGATGCACGAGTTTGGTCTAAAGCATTTGAAGAGGAGTTGCATGTGGCTGATCCACCTGTAAGATTGAGTTGGGACAATCTAAGGCATGGGTTGGAAGTGGAGTTTGTGAAGAGAGAAGATCCTGACAAAGTGTGGCAAGAAGTACAGGATTTAGTGCAAAAGGAAGGTGAGCCAGTAGATGCGTACATACGTAAGTTTTCATTGGCATGGGAGCAGATGTGCAAGGCCTTAGCACCACAGGTACCCCCGCCTGACATGATGAAGAAGGATAGGTTCTTGGCTGGTCTTTGGGAGAATATATGTTGGAGAGTGGAGCTAAGGAAGCCTAGGACATATGAAGATGCACTAGAGGTAGCAAGGAACAAAGAGTGGAAGTTGAGGAAAATTAGCCAATTAGGGGTGGAGTCTTTGCCCATGAGGTCTGAATTTCAGCCTATAGAGTCTTTACAAGGTCGCATGTCAGGGGTTCATCATGAACCAGTGGTTCCTGTTACTACTCAGGTTATGCCAGCAGTGGTCACTACAGCAGTGCAAGATGATGGACTAAGGCAAGACATGAGGCAAGTGGTAGATTTAATGAAGAATCTCAGCCTAAACATGCTAGGTCAAGTGGGAAATAATTGAGGTCGAGGGAGGTTTGCAAATCAGCCAGGAGGTGAAGAAAGGCCTAGGAATGGTGTTGGACAAAGCAATGGTAGGTTTTGGAGGCAGACGCCCACATGTTATAATTGTGGAGAGTTGGGTCACATCAGCCCGCAATGTGGCACCACCAATTCGGCCACATCTTCCCATTAGAATGAGGGCCCGCTCTCTCTCTCCTACTGCTCGGCTCCACCAATCGACTCTCTCTCACTTACCCTGACGCTGCATCACCTGGCCCAATGGGCGCATAAAAGAAACATTTCCTATATTCCCTGGCGGGTCGCCAATTTTGTCATATTCTCTCTCTCTCTCTCTCTCTCTCTCTCTCTCTCTCTCTCTCTCTCTCTCTCTCTCTCTCTCTCTCTCTCTCTCTCTCTCTCTCTCTCTCTCTCCGCTCTCTCCGCTCTCTCCGCTCATCCATATCCTAGCCCAGCGGGCCGCCATACTATACCCTTCCCTCTTCCCTCTCGTCCACACCCCCTCGGCGTCACTCTCCTCCCCCCTACCCCCCCTTTGTTTTCTTCCTATCGGCAGACCACGCCCTATCCTCCCCCCTATCTTCTCCTCCCTCAATTAGCTCTCACTCTCTCCCTTTGAGTGAGCGGCCATGCATGCATAGAAGAGAATCACAAGCTCTCTCTCTCTCTCTCTCTCCCTCTCTCTCTCTCTCTCTCTCTCTCTCTCTCTCTCTCTCTCTCTCTCTCTCTCAGCCGTTTATTGACCTAGTAGACAGCAGTTCACTCTTTTGACCATAACTTGCTCATCCGAACTCCGATTTAGGTGATCTATAGCCTCAATCGAAGAGCACGAAGCCCTCTACGCATTGATGTAAAGACAGAATTTTTTTGTGTAATGGAAGGCTTTGCTGTAACAGCATCTCAGAACTGAAAAAACTGTCAAAACTTTGCATTTTTGTTGCCGACTTGAAGGCAATGTCAGACAAAACTCGCAAGGGTGGAAAAGCCACACTCGCCATGGAGAATGATGCAAAATCTCCAAGGAATTTGGATGCTAATCCAATCACATCATCTACAACAACGGAAGCAATGATCATGGCTTACTTGATCTCGTTACAAGAAACCGTCAACAAACAAGGTGAAGAGTTGCGCGCACTTGCAATGGAGAATGGTACTTTAAGAGCTCTCGTTGTGAAGAATGAGCACCTCAAGAAGGTTCTTGAAATGCAAACAACACGCTTGATGCATCTTGAGAGTGAAGTTCAAGAATGTAAACGCTCTCTTGTTGACATGAATGTATTGAAAGAGCGATTGAGCAAAGTTGAGAGTGATCATGTATTGAAAGAGGAAACAATAGATACAATACGACATGATGTATGTGAGATGAGAAATGCATCCAAATCATGGGCTGATATATGTAAGGATAATGTGGTTTCTACATCTCCTATCACGCAAGCCGTTGTCCAAGCAAAGAATGTAGAGAATGTGGACACTCAAGAATTGCACGAACGACAAAAACACTCAAAGAACATCGTCATTCGTGGAATGAAGGAGGAAAGCATGGAAACACCCCAATCTCTTGCAGTTGCTATTGAAGATTTTTTTGCTACACACTTTGGCATGTCAGGAATCATGGCTTATGGTGCACATCGAGTTGAAAAACAAGGAGTCCCTCGCTCGGGAGAAAGACCTATTGTATGTACCATGGCTGATGAGGTAAAGAGAAAGATCATCCTTGACAATGGTTGGATCTACCTCAAAGGAACAGGTTGTAATGTATATGAGGATCGCACTATTATGCAACAAAATGTACGTCGCAAAGCATATGAGGAAAGAAGCAAGAAGTTTAAGGTATCACCTCAAGAAGAAAAGCCACTTAAGGAGGATGCAAGTCCACCCAACAAATAGGGACACATGATCTATGAGACCAACTCACGCTTGCGAATAAGCTTTTGGAATTGTAACGGGTATCCATGGAATGCGGGAATTGGCATTGATGAGCTTACCAATGACTCCGATGTGATACTTCTTGTCGAAACATGGGAGCATGATGCGCAACGAATTCTTGGATTTGACAAATACGATGTGCATTCTTTGATGTGGGCCAAAAATGCAAAGCAACGAAGAGGCCAAGGAGGCGTAGCATGTATGACCAAAAAGGGTTTGAAAGATGTTTCCATTGTCAAAGAAGATAAGTATAAACGCTACTTATGGCTGAAAATCAGCCCACCAAATGGTCAAGTCATGTTTGTGGCTGGTTGCTACATTCCTCACTATGACTCCAACTTTTATGCTTGCTTGAATATGGATAGAGATCAGCCCTTTGTTGAACTAGAGGAAGACATTTCTCATTACAAGGATCAAGGTGAAGTCATTGTTTTTGGAGACATGAATGCTCGCACAAATATGCTACAACACGACACACAACAAGTAGACATGCCGCATGTCTCAAGAAGAATGGATGACTCATACATGTATAATCGAAGTTCTAATGATGCAAAAGAAGTGGATCACTATGGAAAGTCACTTCTACATATGTGCAATAGTACCGGAATGCTCATTGCAAATGGTGTATCTCTATGGCAAGGCACCAATGACTTTACATGTAGAAAGCACAACGGTGCTAGCGTGATTGACTATATGTTGTTCTCGGAAGCCACTCTAGAATGCATACAAAGCTTTACACTTGGTGAATGGAATCCGGAATCGGATCATAGGATGTTATGTATTGACCTCAAGTGTGGTAAACGGCCCGAGCATGTAGCCTCCAATCATGATGTGAATCATTTGTACCTATGTCTAGACTTCAAACGAGCACTTATATATGCTGATATGGTGGACCAAATGTTAAGCATGATAGAGCATCAAGAGAGCCCAACATTAGAATGCAAGTGGAAAGTTTTCAAAGAAGTAATTTTCTCTTGTGCGAAGGAATGCTTTTCGGTGAAACACATGTCTTGCAAAAGGTCTAAGAAGGGTAGCACCAAGAAGAAATGGTTTGACATGGAATGTAGTCAAGCCTGAAAACACTTGCTAAGATTGGATGCAATCAAAGACAAGGAAGTTTACTTGGAATGTTCACACACATACAAAGCACTTGTTCAAAAGAAGAGGAGAAGGTGGGAAGTCGAAAAACAACTTCTTTTAGCACAAGAGAAAGCACATGCATGTGGCAAGTTTTGGCAAAATCTAAAAGGCAAGCGCGTTGAGAGATTTGGTGACTTGACTCTTGAGGATATGTATATGCATTGTAAGAATCTCTATGAGCAACCCAATGTTGATAAGATGGAGTGTTGTAGCTCCCTTCCGTTTATGTCTCCCTTCTTTACCATTGAACATGTATGCTGCGCGCTTGAGAAACTTGCTACTCGTAAGGCAGGTGACCTTCAAGGTGTCAAGGCTGAAATGATTAAATGGACAAGCAAGAAAACACGATATTGGATATGCGATATGTTTAACCTTGCACTTCAGTATGGCATGCCTCATGATTGGAGTGCAAATTGGATCAAACCTTTGCACAAAGGAGGAGATGTAAACAATGTGAACAACTATCGCACTATAATGGTTGGTTCTTTAATGGCAAAGTTATTTGGATGTATCATGGAGATGAAGATAAGTGAATGGGCTGAAAAGAATGGCAAACGTGCACTTGGCCAAGCAGGTTTTCGAAAGCATCATAGCACTATTGATCACCTTGTCACTCTTCGAGTTCTTATGGAAGCGTCTCGATTGAAAGGAAAAAAGTTGTATTGTTGCTTTGTGGATTTCAAGAAAGCTTTTGACATGGTACCGCGAGGAAATCTTTGGAGACGTATGCAAAGCCTTCAAGTGCCGAGAGAATTTATGCATGCAGTCTTTCGCATCTACCAAAAAGTGATATGTCGATTACGTATGGGAGATGGAATTTCAGAATTTTTTGCAAGCACTATTGGTGTCAAACAAGGATGCCAACTTTCCCCAACCCTCTTTGGGCTACTCATTGATGAATTGGAATGCATGGTTCTTGACTTTATGCAGCAAGAAGGCATAGAAGAGGTTAAGATTGGAAATGCGGTGATCATGCTTTTGCTTTATGCCGATGATGTAGTGCTCTTGGCACATACCTTAGAAGATGCACAAAAGCTTATGAGTGTCTTGGAACGCTTTTGCCTACATAGCGGGCTGATCGTGAATGGATCCAAAACCAAGGTTATGCTTGTAAAGACCCTCAATGATGAAAATCCATGCATTGTATATAACAATGAGAAACTTGAAGTGGTAGATCACTTCAAGTACCTTGGCCTTGAGGTTCCATCCAATCATAAATGGAAGGATTGTGCAATGCGTCGCTTGGAAGTCGGAAAGAGGGCTTATTATGCATTTGAGAACATGTGCAATGCAGGAGAGATCAAGTGTTGGGCTCTCAAAAAGTACCTCTTTGACACATTGGTGACACCGGTGCTTCTTTATGGAGTGGAGGTGTGGGGTGGAAGCATCGGGAAGTCTACTTGGAAAGAGTTTGAGAATGTCCAAAAGCGTTTTCTCACCAACTTTCTCCAAGTCAAGACACAAACACCCTACATGCTCTTACTTATTGAGTCTGGATTGCTTCCCATTGAGGTCTTGGGCATGCAAAGGGTTGTGGAGTACATGCGTCAGACACAACGTAGCCCTTTGCATCGAATTCCTAGAATCGCATATGAAGCAAGTCAAATGGTTCAAAAGACATGCAAGAGCAAAATACTAAGTTCGGGGTGGATGCTTGATATCAAGAAATGGTTTGGAAGATGGGATGCATGTCACTTGGTCAAGGATGCGTCGATCGACTCCCAAGTTAATGAGGCCTTCTTACAACGCCAATGTATCACGGCTTGGGAGAAATCCGGAGGTTCTCGCTTCAACCATTACACCACACACGTTGCCCCAAACTACAAATCTCTCTTCTTCTCGGAACGAGGTAACCGAACCCATTCCTACATTCTTGAGCCCATCCCGTTGAGTGCGATCCGCACCATTGCCTCCATTCGTCTTAGCTCCCATTCTCTATACTGCGAGACAGGACGTTGGGACACTGGCGAGGAGTGTCATCGACTTTGCACCTTATGCCCTCGTCAAGTGCGAGAGAGTGAGTACCATACACTACTTGAGTGCTCAGCTTTTGACCACATTACGTCCTCTTTTCCCCATATATTCAGCCATGATCTCTCCCTACATACCTTCCTCTCCCAACCACGATGTGGACTCTCTATTGTGACGCTCATTTCAGTCATTTTTTAGCATCGAGAGTCACTTATGAACTCCACTCACACCACATGACATGTTCCTTTGGTCCCATAGGTCATATTTGACCTCCCAGGACGATAATAGAACTATCTATCTATCTCTCTCTCTCTCTCTCTCTCTCTCTCTCTCTCTCTCTCTCTCTCTCTCTCTCTCTCTCTCTCTCTCTCTCTCTCTCTCTCTCTCTCTCTCAATACATTCCCTCCACAACCTCTTACCGAAATCCCGCCCCCCCGTCACTCACACACTCTCTCTCACTCTCTTTCCCACGGTGGGAACCCACCACAATGTATATTCTCTCTCTCTCTCTCTCTCTCTCTCTCTCTCTCTCTCTCTCTCTCTCTCTCTCTCTCTCTCTCTCTCTCTCTCTCTCTCTCTCTCTCTCTCTACAACCACTATACTCCCCCTCCCTTTCCCCACTCCGTTGACCACTCTCATACTCCCCCCCCCCCCCCCCTTCTCACTCTTTGTCGGCCACGGGCCACCCGGCATCGCGCTCCCTCAGACTCTCTCTCTTGCTCTCTCTGCCACAGCCCATGCGGGCGCAGTGAAACAATATACCACTCCTCTCTCTCTCTCTCTCTCTCTCTCTCTCTCTCTCTCTCTCTCTCTCTCTCTCTCTCTCTCTCTCTCTCTCTCTCTCTCTCTCTCTCTCTCTCTCTCCTACCACACACACACACTCACACTCTTCCCCCCTCACATCTCTCCTTGGCGCACGTAGGCAGCCTTCTAACCCCTCCTCTCTCTCGCTCTCGGCCCATACGGGTGCAAGGTAAAACACACACACACACCCACACTTCACCCTGTCTCTCTCAACACACACATCGCATTTTGCGTTGACTTGCTGACGTGGCAGATGTACTGATTTCTGTGATTTACACTGGGCTGTTTTCAACGCCAACTTTTGAGGCCAAATGCGTTTGAGTTTGATGCTTTCATGTAATTGCTTTTCACAGGCCAAACACCTTTAAATATGTGCAGAGGGCTCAGTCTCTGGCACTCTTCCGAGTAAAGGTGCAAAACGCGAGTACCGGCATTTTACTGAGTTCAAGCAATATAAAGAAATACTGAAAGGGGCGCTAAGGTTTGGGGCGAGTGCTGTCTCTTGCAGTGGAGCTCCGCCACTGCCCGTCTCAAGTGGTGCATCTCTTTCAGTTCAGTTTGTTATTTGAAGTGCATAAATTTCCTCACTCGTTTCTTTTCCATTGGCACGTGGTGCCCGTTCCCATGACACGCATTTCGGGCCTTTTAAAATTTAGTGGTCATTTTTTTAAGGCGTTTCAGTGTAGGTTTTATTTGCGAGGGATTTCGGTTTTGTTGTGCAATGATTCTGTATATATATTAACATTATTTTCATTTCCACGCACATTGGCCAACGCACTTATCCATACACACTCACACTCACGCACTCACATATATACACACACGCCTACACATGTACATATACACATACACACGCACGCGTGTACGCACACACCAAAAAAAATATAAAAAAACCGAAAGATATCGATGACATCGATAAAAAGAAAGGAGGCGGCTAAATCACGCATCGTCGACACCAAAACAAGCGAAGGCGTCGAAGGCATGCCCCGGCCGATCCCGAAAGTGACAAATACGCTACACCAACGTACCAGCGAGGCCACCATTCACCGGCATCGCGTCCACAACGCCCTCTTAAGTAAAACTCGTAGGTTGTCTTCATTTTTCTAGTTTCAAACCAAACCTTGTAAAAAATCTCAAATTTGTAAATTCTCATCCCTCTAGGTCATGGTCACAAAGGCCCACCTAGAGGTTTTTCTTATAATATTTCCGAAGACAAAGCAAGGGTCAACCACCCAGGGCCTACCGCTTTGCTTAGTATCCCATGGTTAGATTACCCTAATCAAACCAGATTACCCAAATCTAAAGTAGGTAGCACCTATAAAAAGGTACTGAGAGGTCACTATCGGGGGGGGGAGGCAAGTTCATCAGAGGTCAGCACTTGGTAGTATTTTGGTGGGAGGAATTGGCAACATTTGCATCACAAGAGAGGGGGCTTAGTGTAGCAATTTTCTTTGGAAATTTGTACTATGTAAAGAAGCTATGTCTACATTTCAACTCCAATGGTCGATGCACACACACTCATGTTAGCAAGGTTCTGGTGTCGATGAGTCATCTCTAGAAAACGCACCAAGTAGACTCACTACCTCTCCCTCTATCTCTCTATTGAATGCAAAGCGCGACACGGACCTCGACGGCCTCGAAAACGCCGGGAGCCGTGTCACGCTTTGCGTTCGTCACCACCAATAACAAAGGATTTTGTGCACAACATCCATAATGTTTTGTATGCCTCATTTTTGTTCCTCGCTAGAGAAAATGTGATTTGACCTCCAACACATGAATCGAAACATTGGTGACTTGAAATCTAACACACAGTGGGATGGGGAAATGGGAACACACACAGTTCACAAACTAGATGCCTCTCTATAGCCCAACAAATATCCAACACCCCAAGCCACACAGAATCACACACACATGCACACCTCCTGCCAACCTTCACAATACAAATCACCTTCGAGCAATCACGGCTACACACACTCTCCCAAGAACACTTCAGGACAATAAACCCATCAACAAACCATCATATCCCAACACCACTGGATGCATACAACTACCCAATCTGTAAATGCACTCCATAGGGAGGCGGCACACGCCTCGACCACACACAAAATAGCTCACTCAATCATTCTCTCTCTCTCTCTCTCTCTCTCTCTCTCTCTCTCTCTCTCTCTCTCTGTGTGTGTGTGTGTGTGTGTGTGTGCGCGCACATACACACACACACACCCGTGTGGCCGCAGCCAACGCTACCACGGCCGAGGCGTACAAGACGAGACGAAGTAGCAAAGTGATCTGAGTTGTGCAATTACCATAACCAAAGAAAAAACATGCACCACAACACATATGCGGATACAATGATGACATTAACGGCAATAAAAATGTATGCTTTCCGGTTAGCGACCACCCGCGGCCACTGGCAGCCCATGGCCTTTGTAAGCTGACCTTCTCAAGCCCTTCCTCCTTCCCTATCATCGGGAGCTCCCCTTGTGCTGGCCATCTTCAAACATTACAGGCCCTGATTTTCTTCTTTTGCTCCTCTCTGACCTTCTCCAACCTTGGCGGCCCCCCACTCGTAGGTCCCCTATAGGTTGCTATCAAACCCTCCTCTGCAGCACTCCATGCTCATGGTTCCAACCTGCTTGCCCCAGTTATCCTGCTCCCCTTTGTCACATTGTCCTCAACCTCGCCCCACCTCTTTGGCCACTAGCGGTTGCCCCCCAAAGGCAAGGCGCCCCCTTCACCTCCCTGCTTGTCGCTCGTCCCGGGCTCCCACAGCCCTTATCTGCTCCCGGCACTGCGCCCTCGTACCAGCACTGCCATGCAAACCCATAGGGCTCCCTTGACCCTCTTGTGGCGCCTCCCTCTTGACCAGCTCACCCTTTCGATCTCCCCCCTGCAGCCAGTTGGCCGGCCCTATTCCTTCAAGCAGCCCGCCATTGGCCGCTCTCTAGTGACCCCGTCACCTGCTCTGTCTCCACCACCTGGTGGTCCTCAAGTGGCCCCTTCCGTAATGCTGGCCTGCATGCAACCGCCACCCCTCCATGCCAAAACAGATGGTGCTACTCTCCTGCATGCCTGGCCTCCCAAAAACAGCGCCACCCTTCAAGCATGCAGCGTTGGACTCGTCATTTTTTTCTTTATTAATAGCCTTTAAAAAAAACTTTGGGCTTGGCCCCCTTGCACACGCCCAAAATTCCCGAGCTTACGTTTGCTTAAAAAAGATTGCTTTTCTCCCTCAAAATTTAGAGCTCCTATGGTCATAGCCAACCTCCTAAAAGTGGCCCTCGAATGTCAGCCTAGATTTAAGATTTCATCCTGAAAGGGTAAAGGATAATAGTTCCCCTTGGTTGCAGCATTTAAAGGCTTATAATCTACACACACATGCCATTTGCCGTTCTTCTTAGGTGTTATGACAACCGGGGAGACCCATTCAGATTCTTGCACGGGATAGATAATACCTGCATCCAATAGCTTGTTGATTTCCGGCCAGAGTGCTTCCTATTGAATTTCCCCTAACCTCCTTAGCGTTTGTGCCTTTGGTTTATGCCCCTCCTTGAGTATGATCCTATGTTTGACTTCCTTGGCACCTCGCAAATATTTATACTCGGTGGAAAACAAATTAGGATAGGATGCACAGACTTGCACATAACTTTCCTTCTCTTGCTTTGTTATGTCTTCTCCTAGCATACCTCTTACCTCTTGGGCATGAATAGGGGAAACTTGAGCTTGTATACCTTCTTTTGGAATAGAGTTATCGATAGTAACCGCAAAGAGATCAACATCAACGTGAAGGAGATCGTCATCACTCTTTCCCTCTTCTATATCTGTGTAGCCTTCATCATAGGTTGACTCCGTTTTCTATTTGTAGCTTTTTGTAGAATCATCTCACTCATCCTTCGCCATGGGATGAGAGCAACTCTCCCTCGTTCGTAGATCAAGCATCACCTATCTATCATTCTCTTTATCAAATAAAGTAAATAACCTTTTTCCCCAATCCTGCTTGGCCCCCATTGCAAGAAGCCATGGTCTACCCAATATAAGCATTGTCGCTAGCTTTCATAACAAAAAAATCAATAAGGCATTCAACACCCATAACCTTTACCTTCACATCCTGTGCTATGCCCAAACACCTGGCCTTGGTATGGTTGGCCATTCTCATTCGCACATTAGATCTTGCCACTGCTTTAACTCTTGCATCCTTCATGGCGGATTCGGCCATGACACACACTTGGGTCCCTCCACCGATGTATGCATGTACTTGCATCTTCTTTCCAATAAGAGCATCAACAAGTGGAAGCACATCGGCTGGACTCCCAACCCTCAATGCTAGATTCCCCACAGTATGCACTCTTGTTTTGTCCCGTGGAAGCCTGGTGCTAGCACTAGTAGACCACTGACGTTGCAATTTAGGATTTACGGCAAGCAACTGACCGAAAGTAATATTAGCCTTTTGGTTCTTGACATCACTCACCAAGTCATATTCGGGATGATCCCTTCCAAGTTGGTAGTCGGATTGCTTGATTTTGCATCTCCTTCTTCTTTTGCTTGTCTCTGGAGGCTCTCTACCTTCGTTGACCTTCCATTTGCCTTTGCGAGCTCTAGTCTCCCGTTCACGTGTCTCCGTCTCTCTTCCTTCACGTGCCCTCTTGTTGGCCAAAACATCCACTACCTGCTCATCTACACCAATTATATTAACACGACGAACTTCTTCATTACCTTGAGGAGCAGGAGGCACAGGATTGTCAGACTGTTGATCTCTTTGCCCGTTGAATCACCCGTGTGCTCTCCCTCTTCCGAATAGTGGGTACATACCTCCTCTTTCCCTTGGTGGATGCGGGCAATCTGGTGTGTAGTGTCCTTCTTCGCCGCAATTATAGCAACGGCCAGGCAATTGCCTAGCTCTTCCTCTGCCCGCTCTTTGCTGTCCTCTATCCATCACACTCAAACGAAGCTCTTGCATTTGTTCCGATAAATCTTGAACAATACGCACTCAGTGTTGAGGAATAGCTGCCACTCCATGATTTGCTTGATCCTCTGCACGAACCTTGCCTTGAGGGCTTGGTGGTTGCTCGTTTCCCATCCACCTTGTTCGATCTTCTTCTTCATCTTCCTGCTCTTTGCTCGAGCAATTGCTACAGCACCGTTGTTGTTCTCGGGGCTTTCGAAATCCATCTTTTCTCGTACCTTGGGATGTAGGCATGACATAAATTTGTCCATCTTGAAATAGTCACCGTTGGCCAATTGCATTGATGTGGCTAATTCTGCCCAACATTCTTCAAACCGATTAAGAAAAATAGTAAATTCTTCACTTACATCTTGTCTGAGAGCTTTTAGCTTCACGTCCATATCCATAGGTGATACTTCCTTTCAAAAATGTTGTAAGAAACTGGTCCGTAGAGCCGGCCATGCATGTCGCGGCTCGCCCTGCAATGTATCGAACCATGCTTTCTCCTTGCCATGTAACACAAATGGAATAGTGTCCATCTTGCTGTCTTCATTAGGCATCCTCAATGATAGCATATATAATTCAAAGTCTGCAATCCATTCGATTGGATCCACCTCACCTGTGAAAAAAGGGCCATAGCTTGGAGCTGCCATGGTATCCTTCGGTTGATCTTTGCATTGTTTTCTTCAATGCTATGAGCGTGTTCTCATTGGGGGCACCACTTATGGAATGGGAGAAATGGGAACACACACAATACATATCCAGTCCCCCAAGCCACTCGGATAGACTCACGCACACTACATTTTCTGTATGGTTTTACTAGTAAGCTCGTAATTTCCACAATTCACGACTACACCCGCCTAGCTATATGCACCTTACCAACACAAACTTGTCAATAGCTCAACACATAGCACATACCTCGAGCAGTATAACACAGCGGCAATCATTCCCTCCCATCTCCTGCTCTCTCTTGCACTCACACATGCTCTCTCTCTCTCTCTCTCTCTCTCTCTCTCTTTGCCATACACAAACTCCAAGGGTCCACACGCAAGCCCCGCGCTTTGAGCACAAAGAAAGACGCCAAGACACAATAGATGGAGTGGGTAGAATAATGAGGTTTTGATTAGAGTTAGGATAGTCTTTAATGCGACATATACAGATATGATCGAGGTCGGCCCCTACACGTATGGCCTTCCTTCAACACACCCGGCCTTTCAGTTCACTAGTGGCGGCCCACCTCCCCTATGGCAGTCCGTATCCCTTGATGACCTTATACACTTGCAAAAAGGCAAGCCCTCGGCTTCAACAATCCTGGCGGCTCCCCATTGTCATATACAAGCTCTCGCTCGCCTGGTTCTTTGAGATGCAGCCACGCCACAACAGATGGTAGCCCTTGGCGGCCCACTTCATGCTCTCATGCTTGCCCCCAGTTGGTTGCATCTAATGGAGGTTCGGACTCCCATGCACAACCTCTTTACTGCAGCTCATGGCGCCTTTCACCACAGGCTCTGTTCGACCCTCTGTAGCATGCCTCCAACTTACTCATTACGGGCTTGCAGATAACCCCTTGGCTTTGACCTTCTTCCCTGATCACTACATGGCTACCCTCCTTTACTGTAGTGCTACTTACTAGCTGCAAAGGGGATGGCTCCACTCAGGCCCCCTCTCTCCAACAGTGCCCTCTTCGTTGATGGCTTTTGTTCACCTCTTCAGGCTTAACTCCATCCTCCCATGCCCTCCCGGTGGCACTCCCTTGCATGGCCGGATCTCCTGCCTCTTGCTCACGCACTTGGCAACCCCCTGTCTGGCGCCACTTTCCCTCCTCTTCTCACAGGCTATGGACAACTTCTCCCATGCATGGCTCCCACCTGTTGGTCGCTTCAATCCATGCGCCACTTGGTGGCCTCGAACTGCATGGCTGCCCCTTCATCGACTTGCCTGCTATATCCCGCTGTCTGGTGGCGCCACCCTAAACCTGCGTCGTTCTGGTTTTTTTAAAAAGCATGGTGTTATTTTAGACTTCCAAGCTTTTCACTTACATTGCATGCTGTTCCCACCCAAGGACGACCGCAATCCAAAGCACCCCCAAACGGGTATAGCTCAAGGTTGTAGTAGCCGAGTCCGAATACTCCTGGCTTCAAGTAGCCCTAGCTGCCCCTTTGCAGCCGCACTTCAATTGCTCTATCATTTGCCGATAGTGGCGGCCACTCGAAGTGTGGACCACCCCGAGCTTGCCGTAATCACGACAAATAGCCTTATTCAGTCTTCAATCCTTGAAACAGTCCTCCAAAAAGAACCCCGTGGACAAATAATGGGACCAAAGAGTAACCAAAGAGTAAATTCCCTACATCTACGAGCATTTTAATTATTAGAGATTAAAAACCAATGCCTGACCTGCTAATTCCCACATCTAGCATACACATCATGATCAAGTTTTCCGCTACCGGTATCTGATATTGACTTCACCACCTCGACCTGTATCTGCATGACTCCATACCAATGCAAGAACCATTCTACTAGACCGACATAACTTTGTCGCACCAACGTCACCACCAACTTTCTGGATGATTTCAACATCGCTTGTGTGGTTTCCAACAAGGATGACGACGCCTCACAGCTACAAATTTTTCCTCTACTGATGAAAGTAGAGGTCAAATCTTGGTACAATGCTTTGCCCCAAGCTACCAAAAATGCATGGGATGTATTACCTGCTGCCTTTGTAAAGAGGTTTGATGGAGGCGCAACCTCAGAAAATCTATGGCATCTACTGACGGAATTAAAGCAGGGAGGTCCGCTAGAGTATGCCACCTACGACTCCAAATTTGTGGATTTGTGGGAGAGATGGGTTGTCTCACTGGAGGAAGGTGAAGGAGTGCCTATTTCCTGAAGAAGGACCGTTTCATTGCTGGCCTGTGGTCGCCGCTTAAAGAGAAGGTGAGGGGAAGGTTTCCTATAACATATGAGTTGGCAGTGAAAGTATCCCGCCTTAAAGACAAGAAGCTGTGCATACAAGCAAGAGTCAACGAGTCAGAGGTATCAAGCTCAGCCTGTATAACAACAACCACCACCACAACCTCTTATTCCACCACTACCCCCACCACCTGCTGAAAGGGAAAGGCGAATCTAGCAAGCACGCATCTAAGCCGCGATGGAAGATAGACATCGTGGATTTTTCACTAGGTGAGTACGCTAAACCATATGACTTAGTTCACGACGTGTTGATGCAGGGCCCGAAGATAACTTGGCCCCAATTACTCCATCTTGCACCAAGGATGAGGAGGCAATGGACGAAGATGGTAAGTACAAAAAAATCAAGACCAAGGATAGCTGGCCGAGCTATCTCTGGGAGGTATCTCGACAACATCCTACCAACTCTGGATGCCCACATCAAGGGGCAAGGAATCTCAAACGTCTCCATAGATGGTGGCGTGCAAATATGCGTCATGAGTGAAAAAATGATGCACCATCTAGGCCTAGAGGTGAGTAGGCCGGCACCTTGCTGAGCCAAAATGGCGAATAACGTAAGAGTGAAATGTGTGGCATTGTGAATGCGGTCAAAGTAAAGGCATTCAATACAGAGGTGGAGGTAGACATTTTTATCATGCCACACAAAGGGGAGGGCTACCCTATCATTCTTGGGAGACCCTGGCTCATGGCTATGGAAGCTAAGCAAGACTGGAGTACCGGAATGGTCCAGATGAAGGACACTAAAGGAAAGTCCATATTCTACCACATCAGGACTGGGAAGCAACGCAACATGATCTTGGAGGCTTTAGAAGATGAGTCCACCAGTGACTATTTGTCCACCTCAGGAGAAGAGACAATAATAACTGAAGAAAGTGACAGTAGTATCGAAGTGATGGGGGTCATCCTAAAAGACCCAAAAAGATTGACACAACCTAAAGCACCACCGATAAACCAAGAAGGACCATCAGGTATGCAATCCTTTGAGGATACAAGTAAGTTACATCGGATGCTCTCCAATGATTTAACCGATGAAGAGAGGAAGGAATATGTCTCCATGCTAGGTAACTTCACTACATTATTCATTGATAGTTATGATAAGATCACTGGAATCACAGTAGTACACACCGCATAAAACTCAAGGAAGGAAGTAAACCCGTAGTGAAAAATCTTAGAAGACTTGGGGTAATCCAACAAGAGGCACTACTCAAAGAAGTGAGGAATTTGCTACTACAGGAAGGTTTCATCTACCCCATCGAAGACTCAGAATGGGTCTCTCCAATAGTAGTCACACCAAAGAAGAATGGCAAGTGGAGAGTCTATGTGGACTGTAAACCTCTCAATGTAGCCACAAAGAGGGATCACTTTCCCCTCTCATTCCAAGATAAAATTCTCAATGAAGTGGCAGGTCATGAGCGCTACATAGTATGTGATGGCTACTCAGGATACTTTCACATTAGCATTGCAGAAGAAGACCAGAAAAAGACAACTTGGGAATGATTTGCTTAGAGAGTAATGCCTTTTGGCCTCACCAACACTCCGGCCACATTCCAGCGATATGTGACTTTTGTTTTCCAACCATACTTTGGAACATCAATAAGGGTCTTCATAGATAATTTTTGCATGTACAGTTCACGCTCCCTCCATTTGAGCAAAGTCTATGATAGCCTGACCAGGCTGCAAACCTTGGGTAGCCAGCTCAATATGGATAAGTGTCACATTGGTGAAAGCAAAGTCACTCTACTTGGCCATGTAATTTCAGCAAAAGGGATTCAGGCTGACCCCAACAAGATCCAAGCTTTGGTATCTTTGTCATCGTCCATATCCTAGCCCAGCGGGCCGCCATACTATACCCCTCCCTCTTCCCTCTCGTCCACACCCCCTCGCCTTCACTCTCCTCCCCCCTCCCCCCCCTTTGTTTTCTTCCCATCGGCGGACCACCGCCCTATCCTCCCCCCTATCTTCTCCTCCCCCAATTAGCTCTCACTCTCTCCCTTTGAGTGAGCGGCCCCGCATGCATAGAAGAGAATCACAAGCTCTCTCTCTCTCTCTCTCTCTCTCTCTCTCTCTCTCTCTCTCTCTCTCTCTCTCTCTCTCTCTCTCTCTCTCAATCACACTATACTCCCCCTCCCTTTCCCACTCCTTGACCACTGTCATACTCCCCCCCCTTCTCACTCTCTGTCGGCCACGGGCCACCCGGCATCGCGCTCCCTCAGACTCTCTCTCGTGCTCTCTCTGCCACAGCCCATGCGGGCGCAGTGAAACAATATACCACTCTCTCTCTCTCCCTCTCTCTCTCTCTCTCTCTCTCTCTCTCTCTCTCTCTCTCTCTCTCTCTCACCTACCACACACACACACAGTCTTCCCCCCTCACATCTCTCCTTGGCGCACGTAGGCAGCCTTCTCACCCCTCCTCTCTCTCGCTCTCGGCCCATACGGGTGCAAGGTAAAACACACACACACACCTAAACTTCACCCTGTCTCTCTCAACACACACACCGCATTTTGCGTTGACTTGCTGACGTGGCAGATGTACTGATTTCTATGATTTACGCTAGGCAGTTTTCAGCGCCAACTTTTGAGGCCAAATGCGTTTGAGTTTGATGCTTTTCATGTAATTGCTTTAGGCCAAACACCTTTAAATATGTGCAGAGGGCTCAGTCTGTGGCACTCTTCCGGGTATAGGTGCAAAACGCGAGTACCGGCATTGTACTGAGTTCAAGCAATATAAAGAAATACCGAAAGGGGCGCTAAGGTTTGGGGCCAGTGCTCTCTCTTGCGGTGGAGCTCCGCCAATGCCCGTCTCATGTGGTGCATCTCTTTCAGTTCAGTTTGTTATTTGAATTGAATAAAGTTCCTCACTCGTTTCTTTTCCGTTGGCACGTGGTGCCCGTTCCCATGACACGCATTTCGGGCCTTTTAAAATTTAGTGGTCATCTTTTTAAGGCGTTTCAGTGTAGGTTTTATTTGCGAGGCATTTCGGTTTTGTTGTGCAATGATTCTGTATATATATTAACATTATTCTCATTTTCACGCGCATTGGCCGACGCACTTATCCATACACACTCACACTCACGCACTCACATATATACACACACGCCTACACATGTACATATACACATACACACGCAAGCGTGTACGCACACACCAAAAAAAAATATAAAAAAACCGAAAGACATCGACAACATCGATAAAAAGAAAGAAGGCGGCTAAATCGCGCATCGTCGACACCAAAACAAGTGAAGGCGTGGAAGGCATGCCCCGGTCGATCCCGAAAGTGACAAATACACTACACCAACGTACCAACGAGGCCACCATTCACCGGCATCGCGTCCACAACGCCCTCTTCAGTCAAACCCGTAGGTTGTCATCATTTTTCTAGTTTCAAACCAAACCTTGTAAAAAATCTCAAATTTGTAAATTCTTATCCCTCTAGGTCATGGTCACAAAGGCCCACCTAGAGGTTTTCCTTATAATATTTCCGAAGACAAAGCAAGGGTCAACCACCTAGGGCCCACTGCCTTGCTTTGTATCCCATGGTTAGATTACCCTAATCAAACCAGATTACCCTAATCTAAAGCAGGTAGCACCTATAAAAAGGTACTCAGAGGTCACTATCGGGGGGGGGGGGGGGGGCAAGTTCATCAGAGGTCAGCACTTGGTAGTATTTTGGTGGGAGGAATTGGCAACATTTGCATCACAAGAGAGGGGGCTTAGTGTAGCAATTTTCTTTGGAAATTTGTACTATGTAAAGAAGCTATGTCTACATCTCAACTCCAATGGTCGATGCACACACACTCATGTTAGCAAGGTTCTGGTGTCGATGAGTCATCTCTAGAAAACGCACCAAGTAGACTCACTACCTCTCCCTCTATCTCTCTATTGAATGCAAAGCGCGACACGGACCTCGACGGCCTCGAAAACACCGGGAGCCGTGTCACGCTTTGCGTTCGTCACCACCAACAACAAAGGATTTTGTGCACAACATCCATAATGTTTTGTATGCCTCATTTTTGTTCCTCGCTAGAGAAAATGTGATTTGACCTCCAACACATGAATCGAAACATTGGTGACTTGAAATCTAACACACGGTGGGATGGGGAAATGGGAACACACACAGTTCACAAACTAGATACCTCTCTATAGCCCAACAAATATCCAACACCCCAAGCCACACAGAATCACACACACATGCACACCTCCTGCCAACCTTCACAATACAGATCGCCTTCGAGCAATCACGGCTACACACACTCTCCCAAGAACACTTCAATACAATAAACCCATCAACAAACCATCATATCCCAACACCACTGGATGCATACAACTACCCAATCTGTAAATGCACTCCATAGGGAGGCGACACACGCCTCGACCACACACAAAATAGCTCACTCAATCATTCTCTCTCTCTCTCTCTCTCTCTCTCTCTCTCTCTCTCTCTCTCTCTCTCTCTCTCTCTCTCTCTCTGTGTGCACATACACACACACACACACCCGTGTGGCCGCAGCCAATGCTACCACGGCCGAGGCGTACAAGACGAGACGAAGTAGCAAAGTGATCTGAGTTGGGCAATTACCATAACCAAAGAAAAAACATGCACCACAACACATATGCGGATACAATGATGACATTAACGGCAATAAAAATGTATGCTTTCCGGTTAGCGACCACCCGCGGCCATTGGCAGCCCATCGCCTTTGTAAGCTGACCTTCTCAAGCCCTTCCTCCTTCCCTATCACCGGGAGCTCCCCTTGTGCTGGCCATCTTCAAACATTACAGGCCCTGATATTCTTCTTTTGCTCCTCTCTGACCTTCTCCAACCTTGGCGGCCCCCCACTCGTAGGTCCCCTACAGGTTGCTATCAAACCCTCCTTTCCAGCACTCCATGCTCATGGTTCCAACCTGCTGGCCCCAATTATCCTGCTCCCCTTTGTCACACTGTCCTCAACCTCCTTCCACCTCTTTGGCCACTAGCGGTTGCCCCCCAAAGGCAAGGCGCCCCCTTCACCTCCCTGCTTGTCGCTCGTCCCGGGCTCCCACAGCCCTTATCTGCTCCGGGCACTGCGCCCCCGTACCAGCACTGCCATGCAGCCCCATAGGGCTCCCTTGACCCTCTTGTGGCGCCTCCCTCTTGACCAGCTCACCCTTTCGATCTCCCCCCTGCAGCCAGTTGGCCGGCCCTATTCCTTCAAGCAGCCCGCCATTGGCCGCTCTCTAGTGACCCCGTCACCTGCTCTGTCTCCACCACCTGGTGGTCCTCAAGTGGCCCCTTCCGTAATGCTGGCCTGCATGCAACCGCCACCCCTCCATGCCAAAACAGATGGTGCTACTCTCCTGCATGCCTGGCCTCCCAAAAACAGCGCCACCCTTCAAGCATGCAAGTTGGACTTGTCATTTTTTTCTTTATTAATAGCTTTTAAAAAAAACTTTGGGCTTGGCCCCCTTGCACACGCCCAGAATTGCGGAGCTTACGTTTGCTTAAAAAAGATTGCTTTTCTTCCTCAAAATTTAGAGCTCCTATGGTCATAGCCAACCTCCTAAAAGTGTCCCTCGAATGTCAGCCATCAACCCAAGGAGCTCGAGCTTGCCAAATTGGAGTATCCATTTTGCATACATAGAAAGTCCCGCTTTGGAGATAAATCCATCGACCTTTGGCACCTTCAAGCATCACGACCCGGCAAAGCTTCTGAACCATATTCGACCTATTCAAAGTGACATTTGGCATACACATCCTGGCAGTAGAGCCCCCTGTAGACACCTCGAGCCACATCCCATATCATAAACTTGATAGTACCTGCATCCAGTATCCTTTGCCTCGTTCCCAATGTTGTGATATAAGCATTTGCTTCTTTCACCTATGAGATAGGAAGAAACACTGACATTTTCCACTAGCAAGTGCTCCATCTCTGTGCACCTGTCTCCTAACCGCATCAAAGACCTTCCCAATGTTCCCGTCATCTGCCTGCGAACTGCCATTCCTGGGCCTCTTGCACTCCCATAGGTCGGCCATCTTTAGTTGTACCATCATTGCCCAACCTCTCGTTGAGCATTGATGCTCAACCATAGCATTATTTAGATAATAGAAAACTGCATAAGAAGCGAGAACCTGATAGCATAATAAGTTGCTATATATAGTAGAACTGTATAGATAGATAGAGAGGGAGATCTTATCAGCTGCATAAACCTCCCGGATCGAATGGAAAGCCTCGAGCTTCCCCAAGCACAATGAAGGCCCCTCCTGGGTCAAACTATCGAAAACATGAACACTAATAGCATGGTACAAACCTTTGGCAACTTGTCTTCCAATGGCATTTCTTCTTGGAGAACCAAGCCTACCTATTTTTCAAGCATACCCTCTATTGTAGGTCCTTCAAACGGCACACACTCTATACCTAACTCACCATGCCAATCTTTGTCTACCATAGCCTTTGACACTTCATCTTCAACCACTTCATGCGAGAGCAAATCGGATTGCTCGATTACCTTTGCCTGCTCTTCAAGGACTTCTTCTACGACCATATCATCTGCTAAGCAAAAGAGAAAGCAATGATCTATTACCTCGTTTTTTGGTAGGTCGACATCACCAACACCTTCTAGAAGGCATTGCCACTCTTCAATACAATTGGTAGGGCAAGGTTGCCCAACCCCCTGGCTAGCTTCTTCCTGTACAGCTTCGACCATCGCTTTGTCAACATCTTCAAACTTTTCCTACGAGCTCTGATCCATAGCTTCCTTTGATTCTTCATGCATACACTCTTTGGCTAGGACTTCATCCTTGCTAACCGGGCTAACAGACTCTTGTATAGCAGCACACCAAATTGGAGGTACAAATTGAAACGAATGATCAGAATGGCTTACCAATGGCAAAGTAGCTACCTCTTTGACGCTTGAACTCTCCTTTGGCTTCATGCCATGACGCAACTCCATTGTCGAGCAATATCCATAGTCTGTTGGCTTCAATAAACCCATTTGCAGCTTCTTCTTTGCTTTCCTGCTCTTTGCCTTTGCCAAGCAAACCATTTGCTCATAGTCCTCGGTACCACCGCACTCGACCTTCTCTTTGATTCGCGGATGAAAGCAGGCTAGAACTGCTCTCGATTGAAATAATCTCCATTTTGCACACATGTAACAGCAGCTAGTCTCTCCCAAATAGATTCAAATTTACCCAAAAACAAAGAAAAATCTTCACTTACATCCTGCTTTAGCTTGCTCAATTGCTCACCCAAGTCTGATGGAGAAACCCGCTTCTGAAAAGCTTCAACAAACTGCTTCCGAATCTCACTCAGTGTGACTGACGATCTGCAACTTTCAATCCTTCAAACCAAGCTTTGGCTCGTTCTTGTAGAACTAATGGTAGGGCCTTCAATTTGGCTTCATGTTCACAAATTCTCACCTGCAACAATAGTTATAGCTCTAGATCGAAAAACCAATCCGCAGCCTCTTCTTCTCCAGCAAGCACCAAGTCAATATCATCCATCATCTTCAAGTTTTAAAACTTCACCGAGGAGCAATCAGTAGATCCTCAGTGGGGGCATTACTGATGGCATGGGGAAATGGGAACACACATAGTACACAAACTAGATGCCTCTCTATAGCTTAGCAGATACCCAACACCCCAAGCCACACAGAATCACACACACATGCACACCTCCTGCCGACCTTCACAATACAGATCGCCTTCGAGCAATCATGGTGTGAGCGGGATGGAAACACACACAACGCCTCTATAATGACCCGACACACACTCTTGGGATGATACACACACACATTATGGGGCACCACTCGGCTTACACAACCAGCATGGCCGAGACAGGAAACACACAGACGGAGTGAGAAGAGAGAGATTTCCCACTTGCCCACTCAACACTCACACATACACACTCACACACACACTCTCAATTCAGCTCAAAGGAGGTAAATTTCTGTTGTTTAGACTCAATGAAGCTCATCCCAACACCAATGGGCAAATAGTTTACATAGTATTGAAGAAATACACCAGATACAACCACACTGAGTTAAGCAGAGGCTCCACTCACCGGAGAAGATTACACAGAAAAATAGTAGAAAATCTATGACAAATTTGGCAAAATGGACAGCGCCATTGCGTCCAGAACGCCCAATAACCCCACCCTCCAATGTCACAGTGCTCAAATCCGACCTCGGATGAGCAGTTTAGGGCCAAAAAATGCTCCAAAAACAGCAAAAACACACTTGCGGTTGTTCCTCCTCTCTTCTCCACGTTTTTTTTGGTCTTCTCTCTGATTTTTCAGTTCCCACACTTAGCTTTATTGTTTGGGCACCCTTGGCCTTTACTTGACGTCAAACGGACCCCGAACAGCCCAAAAACTGACCTCGCAGTGCATAGTTGTCACCTTTTTGCATCATCCGCACACCTGGCACTCAACATTTTTCAATAATGCGTCTCATAACCACGTGAAGTGGCCCCAAAAAGTGGTCCTCATGATGACCTTTCTGCATAAGTATCACAAGAAAACATCCACGTTGTGTCTGTACTTATCCACGTGCAATTATTGACCCCATTCGGCCTCCTGACGCCACTAGATGCCATCTGACGCACCTGCTTACCTCATGTCTTCGGCCCACGGATAGCTTCCTCGAGAAGTTTTACGCACTACCAACTCCTCATTATTATATAAAAAACACACTGGTACTAGTAATAGTGAAAATCGATGCACTATGTACATGGTGTCCTACCTGTACACATGTGGGCCCCACGTAACAACCTGGCTCTGAAAAATGGGCAATTCTTTATTTGATGCACCATGCATGTATATGTACAAATATGCAATCCCTTGCTCCAAAAAACTCCTGACATAATTTGCCCATCCCCTAGCCTGCTAGATCATTCATGATCAGCAGCAGCAAAGAGAGATATGAGACTCGCCGCATCGCAGGTCTCCTCATCCCTCACCAACACTGCTTGATCCACAGACAGCTCATCTTTCTCCACCATCATCAATCTAGCATGATACAATTTAAGACGCAATCCATTTACCCTTGACTTATGTAGAACACCATCCAGGTTAGCCAGCTGATATGTGCCATTTGGAAAACACTCCACTACCTTGAAAGGGCCTTCCCACTTAATTTGAAACTTCTTTTGGAAGGTGTTGTCCAGCTTACTTTTGTAGCGCAAAACCAAGTCATGTTTCTTGATACCCTTACTTTTGACCTTTTAATTTATCTTTGCCAAAGCCTTATCCTGCATCTACCCATAATGCTCCAATGCGCTCATCCTATCCAACTGGACCTCTTGTAACTGCAAGAGCCTCTCTTTGAATGCATCACTAGGCGGCCCAAGCAACTTCTCTAACATCTTGACCGTAGGCAACTCTACCTCCACAGGCAATAGTGCTTCCTTTCCATACACCAAATAAAATGGAGTAAACATGTACCTGTCTTCACCGAAGTACGGTAAGCCCATAATGCACTAGGCAATTCCAAATCCCAATTCTTTCCTTGGTGCTCTGTCACTTTAGAAATAATTTGTACCAACTCACCATTGAATCTTTCATTTAAGCCATTACACTGCGGGTAATAAGGAGTGGTATGCTGGTGCCTAATCTTCATCTTTGTGCATAAGAAGTCTAGCAGTTTAGCTCTAAATCCTGGCCCCTTATCTGAAAGTAGCTCTAATGCACCCCAAACTTGCAACATATTTCATCATACACAAATTTTGCCACATCCTTTGCAATGATCTATTTTACTGCTATACCCTCTACCCATCTAGAGAGATAGTCCACTGCCGTGAAGATATAGCTTTTGCCCCTACTTGTGATAGGTAACGGGCCTATTGCATCAATCCCCCACTTTTCAAACACATCAAACGCCATAATGGTTTTTCGTAGCTCTGGCTTCAACACTCTCTTCCCAAATGCTTGACACCTATTGCAAGACCTACACCAATGGTGAACATCCTTGTGCAAACTAGGCCATACATACCCCTCTTGCAAAATCTTATGCAAGGTGATCTTTAGAGCAAAATGGCCACCACATGCGCCTTCATGATTCTCTTCCAACACTCTGTAAAGCTCCTCCCGCCAAGGTACACGTCTCAACACGAGATCAGCCCCTTTCATGTATAAGACATCACCAAATATTTCTCCGGCCATCACTAGCTCTACTTCCGAGAACTTTCTCTCCGCTACCAGCTTCACTCGAATTGCACAATACACTGGCCTCATATAATGGCTGCCCTTCCCCTTTTGCAATAGCATGGCTCCAATGGCATCATCCCCTACTGATGGATTTACATAAAAAACTTTCTCCCAATCAGGAGCCTGCATGGCTGACAACCCCCGTAACACCTCTTTCACCTCTTGAAACACTTCTTCACACTTGTCATCCCATTGCAATGGATCATGCTTTTCCACTTGCTATAATGGATAAAGAAGCTGCGAAGACAATGGAATAAACCGTGCCATGTACTTCACTTTGTGTATAAAAGTTGCCAATTGCTTCGTACTCGTAGGTGATGGAAGAAGAATAATAGACTTAACCTTATCTGGATCAGCCTCAATGCCATTTTCAAACACCATATGGCCCAATAACTTCACCCTTGGCTGTGCTAGATGAGATTTCTTTGGATTTAGTTGTCCTCCACATTCATCATATCGAGCCAATACCATCTGCAGCTTCTCATGGTGTTCAGCCCTACTGCTATAAACACAGAAGTCATCCATAAAAGCTTTAACACAACTACCAATGAATGGTTCCAACACCCAATTTGCTCTCTCTTGATAGAAGGAAGGTCCATTTGACAACCCAAATGGCAATACTGTGTAGCAATAGCAGCCCCATGGTGTAATAAAAGTGGTCTTTGTGCGGTCTTTAAGAGCAATCTTCAATTGAAAATAGCCTGAAAAACCATCACACACACTGTACCTCTCATAACTTTCCACTGAATCCAAGATCTGATCGATGAATGGAAGAGGATATGGGTTCTTCTTAGTGGCTGCGTTTAAGGGTTTAAAATCTACACAAATTCTCCACTTCCCATCCTTCTTTGGACTGACTACAACTGGACTCACCCATTCTGTGGTCTCCACAGGGACTATGAACCCTGCCTTCAACAACTTGTCCACCTCTGCTCGCAAGGCTTCCATTTGCTCTTGACCCATCCTTCTTAGCCTTTGCCGCACTGGCTTAGCACCTTCTTTCAGCTCTATATGCATCTCTTCACCCTTGAACCCTCTGATCTCTTCATATGAAATAATGAACAAATCAGGAAAACTAGCCAGCATGTGCAAATATATATCCTTCTCCATAGCTGAGAGGTCTCCACTGATCATTTGTGTCATCAATTCCTGCTTCTTTGACAACTCAACCTTGGTTTGCATTAGCCCTTCAATCACTTCATAACTCCCTTCACTTTCATCTTCAACCTCATTCACAAATGCAACTAAACCAAACTCCTAGATTTCTTTGTCCATCAAAAGAAATGCAACATCAGCATCCTCATCACTGCTGGTAGTGCTATCACTGTCCTCATCTGTCACCGTGGAATAGTCTTCATCACTAGACTCATCCTCATCTTCATAAAGCTCCTCTAATCGTTTCCTTGTGTCCATATTATAAAGATTCTTGGTACCTGTCTTTCCATAGAGGCTAATCGTACCATGTCGCCAATCTTGAACAGCTCCCACTGCACATAACCATGGTCTGCCCAGTATAATAGGATATGCTCCCAACCCTGCTGGCATCACATGAAAGTCAACCACTGCCTTTGCATCATATGCCTCCACTTCTAAGCTCTTTACAACACCCAAGCATTTTACTTTTTGATGGTTTGCCAATCTGATCCGAAAACCTGACACCCCAACCACTGTGAGACCCATCTTCTCAACGCATGAGTGTGTTAGGACGCATATTTGGGCTCCGCCATCCACATAACCTTGTCCCAAATTTTTCCTTTTATGCCACACATCTACTATTGGACAAATGTCTGGTAGCTCATCCATTGCCAACACCTTTACTGAACCTCCCTCTGGCTCTTCCTCCATTGGGTTAACCATCCTCTTCCACTGTCGCTTTATCTTAGGCACCATCTCTATAAGCTGCCCAAAAGTAACATCTGCCTTCTTGCTCGTCAGATCCTCCTTCAAGTCATAGCTTAATTGCCCATCCCCTAGTGGAAAATCTAAAACATGAAACTTTCGACGAGCTCTCCTTTTTCTCTTGGCCTTGACATCCTCGTCTTCATGGCTCTTTCCTTTCTTCTTACTAGGACCCGGGGCACTTCTTCCTTCCTTATCCACTGTGGTCCTCTTCCCAATAGGCATCACTAATGTATCCTCTAGCTTTGATGCCTTCTCCAAGGTGACTACACTTAGCACTTTTGTCTTTCTCTTTTCCTCCTGGGTCAGTCCACTGGTTCCTTCGTCTCCCTTAATTTCAATGCCATAATCATTTGACCTAGTTAGCACTTGTCTTGGCAATGGATACATGTCTCCCCCCATCCTTGGTGGCTTATCACATTGCGGGCTGATGTGACCCAACTCTCCACAATTATAACATGTGGGCGTCTGCCTCCAAAACCTACTATTGCTTTGTCCAACGCCATTCCTAGGCCTTTCTTCACCTCCTGGCTGATTTTCAAACCTCCCTCGACCTCGATTATTTCCCACTTGACCTAGCATGTTTAGGCTGAGATTCTTCATGAAATCTACCACTTGCCTCATGTCTTGCCTTAGCCCATCATCTTGCACTGTTGTAGTGACCACTGCTGGCATAACCTGAGTAGTAACAGGAACCACTTGTTCATGATGAACCCCTGACATGCGACCTTGTAAAGACTCTATAGGCTGAAATTCAGACCTCATGGGCAAAGACTCCACCCCTAACTGGCTCATTTTCCTCAACTTCCACTCTTTGTTTCTTGCTACCTCTAGTGCATCTTCATATGTCCTAGGCTTCTTTAGCTCCACTCTCCAACGTATATTCTCCCAAAGACCAACCAAGAAACTATCCTTCTTCATCATGTCAGGCGGGGGTACCTGTGGTGCTAAGGCCTTTCACATCCGCTCCCATGCCAATGAAAACTTACGTATGTACGCATCTACTGGCTCACCTTCCTTTTGCACTAAAGCCTGTACTTCTTGCCACACTTTGTCAGGATCTTCTGTCTACACAAACTCCACTTCCAACCCATGCCTTAGATTGTCCCAACTCAATCTTACAGGTGGATCAGCCACATGCAACTCCTCTTCAAATGCTTTAGACCAAACTCATGCATCACTCTTCAAACAAATTTGGAGAAGACGTAACGTTTGCGCAAGGTCATAAATCTGGTTGCTAATGCAGGCAACCTCCATCTTTTCCAAAAAGTCTTCCACATCTTCATCACTTCTTCCATGAAACTCCGGATAAGAGAGAAAGCCATGGCTACCCAAGTTACAATGCTTTGAGAACCCCTTCGAACACACGTGCAAGAACCCAAAACTTCTCACTACCCAATCCCTAGAAACTTCAATGGAGCTCAACTTTAGATAAGGACAAACACATGCACATCAAATGAGTTTTCATAGTTAATCATCGGAATGACAACAGGCAAAGGACATTCCAAGATCTCTCGTAATCTTCTTGGCCCGAACATAAAGACTATGCGCTGCTGGAAAAAAATCTTCCTGGACACATGAACATTTATCTGGATTCTTTGAGTTAAATGAAAAGGAGTGAATTGAGGGCCATTTTGATCATCCATTAAAGCCAACCATGAAGCTCCCAAGAAGGCACACCTGACTTAACCTCTGATTTTGCCAAAATTTCAGCAGCATAACAGCATAAATGGCTCAAAAGACCAAAAAACCAGCCATCATAACTTGGAAAAATTTTGGCAAAGTTTCCCCAGAAATAGAGCAGTAGGAACCCAAAATATAGACTATATATGTATGCATAAACTGTCAACAATAGAACCCGAGCATCAATTAGGAATCACTAGTACATAGCCTATGGCGAGGTCACGAAAAGGGTGCTCCAGCTACCTGTATCACCGAAAGGATCTCCACATTTGAGAATCCCCCAGCTCAATAAAAATGTCACACTATCGACCCTCACACGAAGGCTAATGCAAATCGCGTATAGTCAAGTCTCAGAAATAACTATCTTCCAGACCAAGTCTCAGAAATGGTTGGGACTGCCAAATACAACCAAGTATGGCTCCACAAATGCGTACAATGGAAGTTTCCACAAGTAACGTACAATCCAGCAGACAATGCGCTCAAATAGGCGCCAAGTGATGCATACCCACAACAACTCTAAGTGACATCACTGCTAGTATATCACTGTACTCCAGCTACCTGTACCTGTGTGAATCACCTGTCCCTGTAACCTGTAACCTGTAGCCCCGAATCTCGAAGCTTGAGGCTCGAAGCAGAAGGTACTCGAAGAAGATCCTCCGTGGGGGTGCCAAAAGAATGTGAGCGGGATGGAAACACACACAACGCCTCTATAATGACCTGACACACACTCTTGGGATGATACACACACACATTATGGGGCACCATTCGGCTTACACAACCAGCCTGGCCGAGACAGGAAACACACAGACGGAGTGAGAAGAGAGAGATTTCCCACTTGCCCACTCAACACTCACACATACACACACACACACTCTCTCAATTCAGCTCAAAGGAGACAAATTTCTATTGTTTAGACTCAATGAAGCTCATCCCAACACCAATGGGCAAATAGTTTACACAGTATTGAGGAAATACACCAAATACAACCACAAAGTTAAGCAGAGGCTTCACTCACCAGAGAAATTTACACATAAAAACAGCAGAAAATCTATGAGGAATTTGGCAAAATGGACAGCGCCATTGCGTCCGGAACGCCCAAAAAACCCCACCCTACAATGTCACAGTGCTCAAATCCGACCTCGGATGAGCAGTCTAGGGCCAAAAAATGCTCCAAAAACAGCAAAAACACACTTGCGGTTGTTCCTCCTCTCTTCTCCACGTTTTTTCTGGTCTTCTCTCTATTTTTTCAGCTCCCACACTTAGCTTTATTATTTGGGCACCCTTGGCCTTTTTGTTGACCTCAAACGGACTCCGAACAGGCCAAAAACTGACCTCGTAGTGCATAGTTGTCACCTTTTTGCATCATCCGCACACCTGGCACTCAACATTTTTCAATAATGCGTCTCGTAACCACGTGAAGTGGCCCCAAAAATTTTTCCTCATGATGACCTTTCTGCATAAGTATCACAAGAAAACATCCACGTTGTGTCTGTACTTATCCACGTGCAATTATTGACCCCATTCGGCCTCCTGACGCCACTAGATGACATCTGACGCACCTGCTTACCTCATGTCGTCGGCCCACGGATAGCTTCCTCGAGAAGTTTTACGCGCTACCAACTCCTCATTATTATATAAAAAACACACTAGTACTAGTAATAGTAAAAATCGATGCACTATGTACATGGTGTCCTACCTATACACATGTGGGCCCCAAGTAACCACCAGGCTCTGAAAAATGGGCAATTCTTTATTTGATGCACCATGCATGTATATGTACATATGCGCAATCCCATGCTCCAAAAAACTCCTGACAACGGCTACACACACTCTCCCAGGAACACTTCAGTACAATAAACCCATCAACAAACCATCATATCCCAACACCACTGGATGCATACAACTACCCAATCTGTAAATGCACTCACACAGGGAGGCGACAGACGCCTCGAACACACACAAAATAGCTCAGTCAATCATTCTCTCTCTCTCTCCCTCCCTCTCTCTCTCTCTCTCTCTCTCTCTCTCTCTCTCTCTCTCTCTCTCTCTCTCTCTCTCTCTCTCTCTCTACAACCACTGTACTCCCCCTCCCTTTCCCCACTCCGTTGACCACTCTCATACTCCCCCCCCCCCTTCTCACTCTCTGTCGGCCACGGGCCACCCGGCATCGCGCTCCCTCAGACTCTCTCTCGTGCTCTCTCTGCCACAGCCCATGCGGGCGCAGTGAAACAATATACCACTCTCTCTCTCTCTCTCTCTCTCTCTCTCTCTCTCTCTCTCTCTCTCTCTCTCTCTCTCTCTCTCTCTCTCTCTCTCTCTCTCTCTCTCTCTCTCTCTCTCTCTCTCTCCTACCTACCACACACACACACACACACACACTCTTCCCCCCTCACATCTCTCCTTGGCGCACGTAGGCAGCCTTCTAACCCCTCCTCTCTCTCGCTCTCGGCCCATACGGGTGCAAGGTAAAACACACACACACACCCACACTTCACCCTGTCTCTCTCAACACACACATCGCATTTTGCGTTGACTTGCTAACGTGGCAGATGTACTGATTTCTGTGATTTACACTGGGCTGTTTTCAACGCCAACTTTTGAGGCCAAATGGGTTTGAGTTTGATGCTTTTCATGTAATTGCTTTTCACAGGCCAAACACCTTTAAATATGTGTAGAGGGCTCAGTCTCTGGCACTCTTCCGAGTAAAGGTGCAAAACGCGAGTACCGGCAATTTACTGAGTTCAAGCAATATAAAGAAATACTGAAAGGGGCGCTAAGGTTTGGGGCCAGTGCTCTCTCTTGCAGTGGAGCTCCGCCACTGCCCGTCTCATGTGGTGCATCTCTTTCAGTTCAGTTTTTTATTTGAAGTGCATAAATTTCCTCACTCGTTTCTTTTCCATTGGCACGTGGTGCCCGTTCCCATGACACGCATTTCGGGCCTTTTAAAATTTAGTGGTCATTTTTTAAAGGCGTTTCAGTGTAGGTTTTATTTGCGAGGGATTTCGGTTTTGTTGTGCAATGATTCTGTATATATATTAACATTATTTTCATTTCCACGCACATTGGCCAACGCACTTATCCATACACACTCACACTCACGCACTCACATATATACACACACGCCTACACATGTACATATACACATACACACGCACGCGTGTACGCACACACCAAAAAAAATATAAAAAAACCGAAAGACATCGATGACATCGATAAAAAGAAAGGAGGCGGCTAAATCACGCATCGTCGACACCAAAACAAGCGAAGGCGTCGAAGGCATGCCCCGGCCGATCCCAAAAGTGACAAATACGCTACACCAACGTACCAGCGAGGCCACCATTCACCGGCATCGCGTCCACAACGCCCTCTTAAGTAAAACCCGTAGGTTGTCTTCATTTTTCCAGTTTCAAACCAAACCTTGTAAAAAATCTCAAATTTGTAAATTCTCATCCCTCTAGGTCATGGTCACAAAGGCCCACCTAGAGGTTTTTCTTATAATATTTCCGAAGACAAAGCAAGGGTCAACCACCCAGGGCCTACCGCTTTGCTTAGTATCCCATGGTTAGATTACCCTAATCAAACCAGATTACCCTAATCTGAAGCAGGTAGCACCTATAAAAAGGTACTGAGAGGTCACTATCGGGGGGGGGGGGGGGGGAGGCAAGTTCATCAGAGGTCAGCACTTGGTAGTATTTTGGTGGGAGGAATTGGCAACATTTGCATCACAAGAGAGGGGGCTTAGTGTAGCAATTTTCTTTGGAAATTTGTACTATGTAAAGAAGCTATGTCTACATCTCAACTCCAATGGTCGATGCACACACACTCATGTTAGCAAGGTTCTGGTGTCGATGAGTCATCTCTAGAAAACGCACCAAGTAGACTCACTACCTCTCCCTCTATCTCTCTATTGAATGCAAAGCGCGACACGGACCTCGACGGCCTCGAAAACGCCGGGAGCCGTGTCACGCTTTGCGTTCGTCACCACCAATAACAAAGGATTTTGTGCACAACATCCATAATGTTTTATATGCCTCATTTTTGTTCCTCGCTAGAGAAAATGTGATTTGACCTCCAACACATGAATCGAAACATTGGTGACTTGAAATCTAACACACGGTGGGATGGGGAAATGGGAACACACACAGTTCACAAACTAGATGCCTCTCTATAGCCCAACAAATATCCAACACCCCAAGCCACACAGAATCACACACACATGCACACCTCCTGCCAACCTTCACAATACAGATCGCCTTCGAGCAATCACGGCTACACACACTCTCCCAAGAACACTTCAGGACAATAAACCCATCAACAAACCATCATATCCCAACACCACTGGATGCATACAACTACCCAATCTGCAAATGCACTCCATAGGGAGGCGACACACGCCTCGACCACACACAAAATAGCTCACTCAATCATTCTCTCTCTCTCTCTCTCTCTCTCTCTCTCTCTCTCTCTCTCTCTCTCTCTCTCTCTCTCTGTGTGTGTGTGTGTGTGTGTGTGTGTGCACATACACACACACACACCCGTGTGGCCGCAGCCAATGCTACCACGGCCGAGACGTACAAGACCAGACGAAGTAGCAAAGTGATCTGAGTTGTGCAATTACCATAACCAAAGAAAAAACATGCACCACAACACATATGCGGATACAATGATGACATTAACGGCAATAAAAATGTATGCTTTCCGGTTAGCGACCACCCGCGGCCACTGGCAGCCCATGGCCTTTGTAAGCTGACCTTCTCAAGCCCTTCCTCCTTCCCTATCATCGGGAGCTCCCCTTGTGCTGGCCATCTTCAAACATTACAGGCCCTGATTTTCTTCTTTTGCTCCTCTCTGACCTTCTCCAACCTTGGCGGCCCCCCACTCGTAGGTCCCCTATAGGTTGCTATCAAACCCTCCTCTGCAGCACTCCATGCTCATGGTTCCAACCTGCTTGCCCCAGTTATCCTGCTCCCCTTTGTCACATTGTCCTCAACCTCGCCCCACCTCTTTGGCCACTAGCGGTTGCCCCCCAAAGGCAAGGCGCCCCCTTCACCTCCCTGCTTGTCGCTCGTCCCGGGCTCCCACAGCCCTTATCTGCTCCCGGCACTGCGCCCTCGTACCAGCACTGCCATGCAAACCCATAGGGCTCCCTTGACCCTCTTGTGGCGCCTCCCTCTTGACCAGCTCACCCTTTCGATCTCCCCCCTGCAGCCAGTTGGCCGGCCCTATTCCTTCAAGCAGCCCGCCATTGGCCGCTCTCTAGTGACCCCGTCACCTGCTCTGTCTCCACCACCTGGTGGTCCTCAAGTGGCCCCTTCCGTAATGCTGGCCTGCATGCAACCGCCACCCCTCCATGCCAAAACAGATGGTGCTACTCTCCTGCATGCCTGGCCTCGCAAAAACAGCGCCACCCTTCAAGCATGCAGAGTTGGACTCGTCATTTTTTTCTTTATTAATAGCCTTTAATAAAAACTTTGGGCTTGGCCCCCTTGCACACGCCCAAAATTCCCGAGCTTACGTTTGCTTAAAAGAGATTGCTTTTCTCCCTCAAAATTTAGAGCTCCTATGGTCATAGCCAACCTCCTAAAAGTGGCCCTCGAATGTCAGCCCAGATTTAAGATTTCATCCTCAAAGGATAAAGGATAATAGTTCCCCTTGGTTGCAGCATTTAAAGGCTTATAATCTACACACACATGCCATTTGCCGTTCTTCTTAGGTGTTATGAAAACCGGGGAGACCCATTCAAATTCTTGCACGGGATAGATAATACCTGCATCCAATAGCTTGTTGATTTCCGGCCAGAGTGCTTCCTATTGAATTTCCCCTAACCTCCTTAGCATTTGTGCCTTTGGTTTATGCCCCTCCTTGAGTATGATCCTGTGTTTGACTTCCTTGGCACCTCGCAAATATTTATACTCGGTGGAAAACAAATTAGGATAGGATGCACAGACTTGCACATAACTTTCCTTCTCTTGCTTTGTTAAGTCTTCTCCTAGCATACCTCTTACCTCTTGGGCATGAATAGGGGAAACTTGAGCTTGTATACCTTCTTTTGAAATAGAGTTATCGATAGTAACCGCAAAGAGATCAACATCAACGTGGAGGAGATCGTCATCACTCTTTCCCTCTTCTATATCTGTGTAGCCTTCATCATAGGTTGACTCCGTTTTCTATTTGTAGCTTTTTGTAGAATCATCTCACTCATCCTTCGCCATGGGATGAGAGTAACTCTCCCTCATTCGTAGATCAAGCATCACCTATCTATCATTCTCTTTATCAAATAAAGTAAATAACCTTTTTCCCCAATCCTGCTTGGCCCCCATTGCAAGAAGCCATGGTCTACCCAATATAAGCATTGTCGCTAGCTTTCATAACAAAAAAATCAATAAGGCATTCAACACCCATAACCTTTACCTTCACATCATGTGCTATGCCCAAACACCTGGCCTTGGTATGGTTGGCCATTCTCATTCGCACATTAGATCTTGCCACTGCTTTAACTCTTGCATCCTTCATGGCGGATTCGGCCATGACACACACTTGGGTCCCTCCACCGATGTATGCATGTACTTGCATCTTCTTTTCAATAAGAGCATCAACAAGTGGAAGCACATCGGCTGGACTCCCAACCCTCAATGCTAGATTCCCCACAGTATGCACTCTTGTTTTGTCCCGTGGAAGCCTGGTGCTAGCACTAGTAGACCACTGACGTTGCAATTTAGGATTTACGGCAAGCAACTGACCGAAAGTAATATTAGCCTTTTGGTTCTTGACATCACTCACCAAGTCATATTCGGGATGATCCCTTCCAAGTTGGTAGTCGGATTGCTTGATTTTGCGTCTCCTTCTTCTTTTGCTTGTCTCTGGAGGCTCTCTACCTTCGTTGACCTTCCATTTGCCTTTGCGAGCTCTAGTCTCCCGTTCACGTGTCTCCGTCTCTCTTCCTTCACGTGCCCTCTTGTTGGCCAAAACATCCACTACCTGCTCATCTACTCCAATTATATTAACACGACGAACTTCTTCATTACCTTGAGGAGGCACAGGATTGTCAGACTGTTGATCTCTTTGCCCGTTGAATCACCCGTGTGCTCTCCCTCTTCCGAATAGTGGGTACATACCTCCTCTTTCCCTTGGTGGATGCGGGCAATCTGGTGTGTAGTGTCCTTCTTCGCCGCAATTATAGCAACGGCCAGGCAATTGCCTAGCTCTTCCTCTGCCCGCTCTTTGCTGCCCTCTATCCATCGCACTCAAACGAAGCTCTTGCATTTGTTCCGATAAATCTTGAACAATACGCACTCAGTGTTGAGGAATAGCTGCCACTCCATGATTTGCTTGATCCTCTGCACGAACCTTGCCTTGAAGGCTTGGTGGTTGCTCGTTTCCCATCCACCTTGTTCGATCTTCTTCTTCATCTTCCTGCTCTTTGCTCGAGCAATTGCTACAGCACCGTTGTTGTTCTCGGGGCTTTCGAAATCCATCTTTTCTCGTACCTTGGGATGTAGGCATGACATAAATTTTTCCATCTTGAAATAGTCACCGTTGGCCAATTGCATTGATGTGGCTAATTCTGCCCAACATTCTTCAAACCGATTAAGAAAAATAGTAAATTCTTCACTTACATCTTGTCTAAGAGCTTTTAGCTTCACGTCCATATCTATAGGTGATACTTCCTTTCAAAAATGTTGTAAGAAACTGGTCCGTAGAGCCAGCCATGCATGTCGCGGCTCGCCCTGCAATGTATCGAACCATGCTTTCTCCTTGCCATGTAACACAAATGGAATAGTGTCCATCTTGCTGTCTTCATTAGGCATCCTCAATGATAGCATATATAATTCAAAGTCTGCAGTTCATTCGATTGGATCCTCCTCACCTGTGAAAAAAGGGCCATAGCTTGGAGCTGCCATGGTATCCTTCGGTTGATCTTTGCATTGTTTTCTTCAATGCTATCAGCGTGTTCTCATTGGGGGCACCACTTATGGAATGGGAGAAATGGGAACACACACAATACATATCCAGTCCCCCAAGCCACTCGGATAGACTCACGCACACTACATTTTCTGTATGGTTTTACTAGTAAGCTCGTAATTTCCACAATTCACGACTACACCCGCCTAGCTATATGCACCTTACCAACACAAACTTGTCAATAGCTCAACACATAGCACACACCTCGAGCAGTATAACACAGCGGCAATCATTCCCTCCCATCTCTTGCTCTCTCTTGCACTCACACATGCTATCTCTCTCTCTCTCTCTCTCTCTCTCTCTCTCTCTCTCTCTCTCTCTCTCTCATACACAAACTCCAAGGGTCCACACGCAAGCCCCGCGCTTTGAGCACAAAGAAAGACGCCAAGACACAATAGATGGAGTGGGCAGAATAATGAGGTTTTGATTAGAGTTAGGATAGTCTTTAATGCGACATATACAGATATGATCGAGGTCGGCCCCTACACGTATGGCCTTCCTTCAACACACCCGGCCTTTCAGTTCACTAGTGGCGGCCCACCTCCCCTATGGCAGTCCGTATCCCTTGATGACCTTATACACTTGCAAAAAGGCAAGCCCTCGGCTTCAACAATCCTGGCGGCTCCCCATTGTCATATACAAGCTCTCGCTCGCCTGGTTCTTTGAGATGCAGCCACGCCACAACAGATGGTAGCCCTTGGCGGCCCACTTCATGCTCTCATGCTTGCCCCCAGTTGGTTGCATCTAATGGAGGTTCTGACTCCCATGCACAACCTCTTTACTGCAGCTCATGGCGCCTTTTACCACAGGCTCTGTTCGACCCTCTGTAGCATGCCTCCAACTTACTCATTACGGGCTTGCAGATAACCCCTTGGCTTTGACCTTCTCCTCTGATCACTACATGGCTACCCTCCTTTACTGTAGTGCTACTTACTAGCTGCAAAGGGGATGGCTCCACTCAGGCCCCCTCTCTCCAACAGTGCCCTCTTCGTTGATGGCTTTTGTTCACCTCTTCAGGCTTAACTCCATCCTCCCATGCCCTCCCGGTGGCACTCCCTTGCATGGGCGGATCTCCTGCCTCTTGCTCACGCACTTGGCAACCCCCTGTCTGGCGCCACTTTCCCTCCTCTTCTCACAGGCTATGGACAACTTCTCCCATGCATGGCTCCCACCTGTTGGTCGCTTCAATCCATGCGCCACTTGGTGGCCTCGAACTGCATGGCTGCCCCTTCATCGACTTGCCTGCTCTATCCCGCTATCTGGTGGCGCCACCCTAAACCTCCGTCGTTCTGGTTTTTTTAAAAAGCATGGTGTTATTTTAGACTTCCAAGCTTTTCACTTACATAGCATGCTGTTCCCACCCAAGGACGACCGCAATCCAAAGCACCCCCAAACGGGTATAGCTCAAGGTTGTAGTAGCCGAGTCCGAATACTCCTGGCTTCAAGTAGCCCTAGCTGCCCCTTTGCAACCGCACTTCAATTGCTCTATCATTTGCCGATAGTGGCGGCCACTCGAAGTGTGGACCACCCCGAGCTTGCCGGAATCACGACAAATAGCCTTATTCAGTCTTCAATCCTTGAAACAGTCCTCCAAAAAGAACCCCGTGGACAAATAATGGGACCAAAGAGTAACCAGAGAGTAAATTCCCTACATCTGCGAGCATTTTAATTATTAGAGATTAAAAACCAATGCCTGACCTGCTAATTCCCACATCTAGCATACACATCATGATCAAGTTTTCCGCTACCGGTATCTCATATTGACTTCACCGCCTCGACCTGTATCTGCATGACTCCATACCAATGCAAGAACCATTCTACTAGACCGACATAACTTTGCCGCACCAACGTCACCACCAACTTTCTGGATGATTTCAACATCGCTTGTGTGGTTTCCAACAAGGATGACGACTCCTCACAGCTACAAATTTTTCCTCTACTGATGAAAGTAGAGGTCAAATCTTGGTACAATTCTTTGCCCCAAGCTACCAAAAATGCATAGGATGTATTACGTGCTGCCTTTGTAAAGAGGTTTGATGGAGGCGCAACCTCAGAAAAGCTATGGCAGCTTTTCTGAGGCGCAACCTTAGAAAAGCTATGGCAGCTACTGACGGAATTAAAGCAGGGAGGTCTGCTAGAGTATGCCACCTACGACTCCAAATTTTTCACTAGGTGAGTACGCTAAACCTCAGAAAAGCTATGGCATCTACTGACGGAATTAAAGCAGGGAGGTCCGCTAGAGTATGCCACCTACGACTCCAAATTTGTGGATTTGTGGGAGAGATGGGTTGTCTCACTGGAGGAAGGTGAAGGAGTGCCTATTTCCTGAAGAAGGACCGTTTCATTGTTGGCCTGTGGTCGCCGCTTAAAGAGAAGGTGAAGGGAAGGTTTCTTATAACATATGAGTTGGCAGTGAAAGTATCCCGCCTTAAAGACAAGAAGCTGTGCATACAAGCAAGAGTCAACGAGTCAGAGGTATCAAGCTCAGCCTGTATAACAACAACCACCACCACAACCTCTTATTCCACCACTACCCCCACCACCTGCTGTAAACCAAGCAGTGAGTGTTATTAGCTTGGAAGCTAAAGAGAAGGCAAAGGTGGGAGAACCAGTTCGAGAGAAGCACAAAGGGAAAGCAAAAGTAGAAGAAGTGGATTCCATGGGGGTGAAGCGTGCTAGGCACGAAGAAGCCTCTCAAAAAGAAGAGAAAATGAAAGGGAAAGGCGAATCTAGCAAGCACGCATCTAAGCCGCGATGGAAGATAGACATCGTGGATTTTTCACTAGGTGAGTACGCTAAACCATATGACTTAGTTCACGACGTGTTGATGCAGGGCCCGAAGATAACTTGGCCCCAATTACTCCATCTTGCACCAAGGATGAGGAAGCAATGGACGAAGATGGTAAGTACAAAAAAATCAAGACCAAGGATAGCTGGGGCTATCTCTGGGAGGTATCTCGACAACATCCTACCAACTCTGGATGCCCACATCAAGGGGCAAGGAATCTCAAACGTCTACATAGATGGTGGCGTGCAAATATGCGTCATGAGTGAAAAAATGATGCACCATCTAGGCCTAGAGGTGAGTAGGCCGGCACCTTGCTGAGCCAAAATGGCGAATAACGTAAGAGTGAAATGTGTGGCATTGTGAATGCAGTCAAAGTAAAGGCATTCAATACAGAGGTGGAGGTAGACATTTTTATCATGCCACACAAAGGGGAGGGCTACCCTATCATTCTTGGGAGACCCTGGCTCATGGCTATGGAAGCTAAGCAAGACTGGAGTACCGGAATGGTCCAGATGAAGGACGCTAAAGGAAAGTCCATATTCTACCAGTGACTATTTGTCCACCTCAGGAGAAGAGACAATAATAACTGAAGAAAGTGACAGTAGTATCGAAGTGATGGGGGTCATCCTAAAAGACCCAAAAAGATTGACACAACCTAAAGCACCACCGATAAACCAAGAAGGACCATCAGGTATGCAATCCTTTGAGGATACAAGTAAGTTACATCGGATGCTCTCCAATGATTTAACCGATGAAGAGAGGAAGGAATATGTCTCCATGCTAGGTAACTTCACTACATTATTCATTGATGGTTATGATAAGATCACAGGAATCACAGTAGTACACACCGCATAAAACTCAAGGAAGGAAGTAAACCCGTAGTGAAAAATCTTAGAAGACTTGGGGTAATCCAACAAGAGGCACTACTCAAAGAAGTGAGGAATTTGCTACTACAGGAAGGTTTCATCTACCCCATCGAAGACTCAGAATGGGTCTCTCCAATAGTAGTCACACCAAAGAAGAATGGCAAGTGGAGAGTCTATGTGGACTATAAACCTCTCAATGTAGCCACAAAGAGGGATCACTTTCCCCTCTCATTCCAAGATAAAATTCTCAATGAAGTGGCAGGTCATGAGCGCTACATAGTATGTGATGGCTACTCAGGATACTTTCACATTAGCATTGCAGAAGAAGACCAGAAAAAGACAACTTGGGAATGATTTGCTTAGATAGTAATGCCTTTTGGCCTCACCAACACTCCGGCCACATTCCAGTGATATGTGACTTTTGTTTTCCAACCATACTTTGGAACATCAATAAGGGTCTTCATAGATAATTTTTGCATGTACAGTTCACGCTCCCTCCATTTGAGCAAAGTCTATGATAGCCTGACCAGGCTGCAAACCTTGGGTAGCCAGCTCAACATGGATAAGTGTCACATTGGTGAAAGCAAAGTCACTCTCCTTGGCCATGTAATTTCAGCAAAAGGGATTCAGGCTGACCCCAACAAGATCCAAGCTTTGGTATCTTTGTCATCGTCCATATCCTAGCCCAGCGGGCCGCCATACTATACCCCTCCCTCTTCCCTCTCGTCCACACCCCCTCGCCTTCACTCTCCTCCCCCCTCCCCCCCCTTTGTTTTCTTCCCATCGGCGGACCACCGCCCTATCCTCCCCCCTATCTTCTCCTCCCCCAATTAGCTCTCACTCTCTCCCTTTGAGTGAGCGGCCCCGCATGCATAGAAGACAATCACAAGCTCTCTCTCTCTCTCTCTCTCTCTCTCTCTCTCTCTCTCTCTCTCTCTCACCTACCACACACACACACACTCTTCCCTCCTCACATCTCTCCTTGGCGCACGTAGGCAGCCTTCTCACCCCTCCTCTCTCTCGCTCTCTGCCCATACAGGTGCAAGGTAAAACACACACACACACACCTAAACTTCACCCTGTCTCTCTCAACACACACACCGCATTTTGCGTTGACTTGCTGACGTGGCAGATGTACTGATTTCTATGATTTACGCTGGGCAGTTTTCAGCGCTAACTTTTGAGGCCAAATGCGTTTGAGTTTGATGCTTTTCATGTAATTGCTTTTCACAGGCCAAACACCTTTAAATATGTGCAGAGGGCTCAGTCTGTGGCACTCTTCCGGGTATAGGTGCAAAACGCGAGTACCGGCATTGTACTGAGTTCAAGCAATATAAAGAAATACCGAAAGGGGCGCTAAGGTTTGGGGCCAGTGCTCTCTCTTGCGGTGGAGCTCCGCCAATGCCCGTCTCATGTGGTGCATCTCTTTCAGTTCAGTTTGTTATTTGAATTGAATAAAGTTCCTCACTCGTTTCTTTTCCGTTGGCACGTGGTGCCCGTTCCCATGACACGCATTTCGGGCCTTTTAAAATTTAGTGGTCATCTTTTTAAGGCGTTTCAGTGTAGGTTTTATTTGCGAGGGATTTCGGTTTTGTTGTGCAATGATTCTGTATATATATTAACATTATTCTCATTTTCACGCGCATTGGCCGACGCACTTATCCATACACACTCACACTCACGCACTCACATATATACACACACGCCTACACATGTACATATACACATACACACGCACGCGTGTACGCACACACCAAAAAAAATATAAAAAAACCGAAAGACATCGACAACATCGATAAAAAGAAAGGAGGCGGCTAAATCGCGCATCGTCGACACCAAAAGAGGCGAAGGCGTGGAAGGCATGCCCCGGCCGATCCCGAAAGTGACAAATACACTACACCAACGTACCAACGAGGCCACCATTCACCGGCATCGCGTCCACAACGCCCTCTTCAGTAAAACCCGTACGTTGTCATCATTTTTTCAGTTTCAAACCAAACCTTGTAAAAAATCTCAAATTTGTAAATTCTTATCCCTCTAGGTCATGGTCACAAAGGCCCACCTAGAGGTTTTCCTTATAATATTTCCGAAGACAAAGCAAGGGTCAACCACCCAGGGCCCACTGCCTTGCTTTGTATCCCATGGTTAGATTACCCTAATCAAACCAGATTACCCTAATCTAAAGCAGGTAGCACCTATAAAAAGGTACTGAGAGGTCACTATCGGGGGGAGGGGGGGGGGCAAGTTCATCAGAGGTCAGCACGTGGTAGTATTTTGGTGGGAGGAATTGGCAACATTTGCATCACAAGAGAGGGGGCTTAGTGTAGCAATTTTCTTTGGGAATTTGTACTATGTAAAGAAGCTATGTCTACATCTCAACTCCAATGGTCGATGCACACACACTCATGTTAGCAAGGTTCTGGTGTCCATGAGTCATCTCTAGAGAGGTCAGCAAGTAGGCTCACTACCTCTCCCTCTATCTCTCTATTGAATGCAAAGCGCGACACGGACCTCGACGGCCTCGAAAACACCGGGAGCCGTGTCACGCTTTGCGTTCGTCACCACCAACAAAAAAAGATTTTGTGCACAACATCCATATGTTTTGTATGCCTCATTTTTGTTCCTCGCTAGAGAAAATGTGATTTGACCTCCAACACATGAATCGAAACATTGGTGACTTGAAATCTAACACACGGTGGGATGGGGAAATGGGAACGCACACAGTTCACAAACTAGATACCTCTCTATAGCCCAACAAATATCCAACACCCCAAGCCACACAGAATCACACACACATGCACACCTCCTGCCAACCTTCACAATACAGATCGCCTTCGAGCAATCACGGCTACACACACTCTCCCAAGAACACTTCAGTACAATAAACCCATCAACAAACCATCATATCCCAACACCACTGGATGCATACAACTACCCAATCTGTAAATGCACTCCATAGGGAGGCGACACACGCCTCGACCACACACAAAATAGCTCACTCAATCATTCTCTCTCTCTCTCTCTCTCTCTCTCTCTCTCTCTCTCTCTCTCTCTCTCTCTCTCTCTCTCTGTGTGTGTGCACATACACACACACACACACACCCGTGTGGCCGCAGCCAACGCTACCACGGCCGAGGCGTACAAGACGAGACGAAGTAGCAAAGTGATCTGAGTTGGGCAATTACCATAACCAAAGAAAAAACATGCACCACAACACATATGCGGATACAATGATGACATTAACGGCAATAAAAATGTATGCTTTCCGGTTAGCGACCACCCGCGGCCATTGGCAGCCCATGGCCTTTGTAAGCTGACCTTCTCAAGCCCTTCCTCCTTCCCTATCATCGGGAGCTCCCCTTGTGCTGGCCATCTTCAAACATTACAGGCCCTGATTTTCTTATTTTGCTCCTCTCTGACCTTCTCCAACCTTGGCGGCCCCCCACTCGTAGGTCCCCTATAGGTTGCTATCAAACCCTCCTTTCCAGCACTCCATGCTCATGGTTCCAACCTGCTGGCCCCAATTATCCTGCTCCCCTTTGTCACACTGTCCTCAACCTCTCCCCACCTCTTTGGCCACTAGCGGTTGCCCCCCAAAGGCAAGGCGCCCCCTTCACCTCCCTGCTTGTCGCTCGTCCCGGGCTCCCACAGCCCTTATCTGCTCCGGGCACTGCGCCCTCGTACCAGCACTGCCATGCAGCCCCATAGGGCTCCCTTGACCCTCTTGTGGCGCCTCCCTCTTGACCAGCTCACCCTTTCGATCTCCCCCCTGCAGCCAGTTGGCCGGCCCTATTCCTTCAAGCAGTCCGCCATTGGCCGCTCTCTAGTGACCCCGTCACCTGCTCTGTCTCCACCACCTGGTGGTCCTCAAGTGGCCCCTTCCGTAATGCTGGCCTGCATGTAACCGCCACCCCTCCTTGCCAAAACAGATGGTGCTACTCTCCTGCATGCCTGGCCTCCCAAAAACAGCGCCACCCTTCAAGCATGCAAGTTGGACTTGTCATTTTTTTCTTTATTAATAGCTTTTAAAAAAAACTTTGGGGTTGGCCCCCTTGCACACGCCCAGAATTGCGGAGCTTACGTTTGCTTAAAAAAGATTGCTTTTCTTCCTCAAAATTTAGAGCTCCTATGGTCATAGCCAACCTCCTAAAAGTGGCCCTCGAATGTCAGCCATCAACCCAAGGAGCTCGAGCTTGCCAAATTGGAGTATCCATTTTGCATACATAGAAAGTCCCGCTTTGGAGATAAATCCATCGACCTTTGGCACCTTCAAGCATCACGACCCGGCAAAGCTTCTGAACCATATTCGACCTATTCAAAGTGACATTTGGCATACACATCCTGGCAGTAGAGCCCCCTGTAGACACCTCGAGCCACATCCCATATCATAAACTTGATAGTACCTGCATCCAGTATCCTTTGCCTCGTTCCCAATGTTGTGATATAAGCATTTGCTTCTTTCACCTATGAGATAGGAAGAAACACTGACATTTTCCACTAGCAAGTGCTCCATCTCTGTGCACCTGTCCCCTAACCGCATCAAAGACCTTCCCAATGTTCCCGTCATCTGCCTGCGAACTGCCATTCTTGGGCCTCTTGCACTCCCATAGGTCGGCCATCTGTAGTTGTACCATCATTGCCCAACCTCTCGTTGAGCATTGATGCTCAACCATAGCATTATTTAGATAATAGAAAACTGCATAAGAAGCGAGAACCTGATAGCATAATAAGAGGCTATATATAGTAGAACTGTATAGATAGATAGAGAGGGAGATCTTATCAGCTGCATAAACCTCCCGGATCGAATGGAAAGCCTCGAGCTTCCCCAAGCACAATGTAGGCCCCTCCTGGGTCAAACTGATGGTTTTGAGCAATACCGCCCAGCTGTAAAACATATACAAACCATCCCCGCTTTGCACCTGTAGATCTGTAAGCCAACCATACATATAGTTGTCCATACCATAAACCTTCAACAACATGGATCCACAAGTCTTCTTGACACACAAAATGAGTCTGTTCACCCACCTCCGAAGCATCTGCACCATACATCATGATGCTCTTACTTGCTAGAGGGCTCTCTATACCATAATCTGCATCCAGAAAGCTTTGCAAACAATGCAGCACCGCTTGTAAAGCAACTATCGAAAACATGAACACTAATAGCATGGTACAAACCTTTGGCAACTTGTCTTCCAATGGCATTTCTTCTTGGAGAACCAAGCCTACCTATTTTTCAAGCATACCCTCTATTGTAGGTCCTTCAAACGGCACACACTCTATACCTAACTCACCATGCCAATCTTTGTCTGCCATAGCCTTTGACACTTCATCTTCAACCACTTCATGCGAGAGCAAATCGGATTGCTCGATTACCTTTGCCTGCTCTTCAAGGACTTCTTCTACGACCATATCATCTGCTAAGCAAAAGAGAAAGCCATGATCTATTACCTCGTTTTTTGGTAGGTCGACATCACCAACACCTTCTAGAAGGCATTGCCACTCTTCAATACAATTGGTAGGGCAAGGTTGCCCAACCCCCTGGCTAGCTTCTTCCTGTACAGCTTCGACCATCGCTTTGTCAACATCTTCAAACTTTTCCTACGAGCTCTGATCCATAGCTTCCTTTGATTCTTCATGCATACACTCTTTGGCTAGGACTTCATCCTTGCTAACCGGGCTAACAGACTCTTGTATAGCAGCACACCAAATTGGAGGTACAAATTGAAACGAATGATCAGAATGGCTTACCAATGGCAAAGTAGCTACCTCTTTGACGCTTGAACTCTCCTTTGGCTTCATGCCATGACGCAACTCCATTGTCGAGCAATATCCATAGTCTGTTGGCTTCAATAAACCCATTTGCAGCTTCTTCTTTGCTTTCCTGCTCTTTGCCTTTGCCAAGCAAACCATTTGCTCATAGTCCTCGGTACCACCTCACTCGACCTTCTCTTTGATTCGCGGATGAAAGCAGGCTAGAACTGCTCTCGATTGAAATAATCTCCATTTTGCACACATGTAACAGCAGCTAGTCTCTCCCAAATAGATTCAAATTTACCCAAAAACAAAGAAAAATCTTCACTTACATCCTGCTTTAGCTTGCTCAATTGCTCACCCAAGTCTGATGGAGAAACCCGCTTCTGAAAAGCTTCAACAAACTGCTTCCGAATCTCACTCAGTGTGACTGACGATCTGCAACTTTCAATCCTTCAAACCAAGCTTTGGCTCGTTCTTGTAGAACTAATGGTAGGGCCTTCAATTTGGCTTCATGTTCACAAATTCTCACCTGCAACAATAGGTATAGCTCTAGATCGAAAAACCAATCCGCAGCCTCTTCTTCTCCAGCAAGCACCAAGTCAATATCATCCATCATCTTCAAGTTTTAAAACTTCACCGAGGAGCAATCAGTAGATCCTCAGTGGGAGCATTACTGATGACATGGGGAAATGGGAACACACATAGTACACAAACTAGATGCCTCTCTATAGCTTAGCAGATACCCAACACCCCAAGCCACACAGAATCACACACACATGCACACCTCCTGCCGACCTTCACAATACAGATCGCCTTCGAGCAATCATGGTGTGAGCGGGATGGAAACACACACAACGCCTCTATAATGACCCGACACACACTCTTGGGATGATACACACACACATTATGGGGCACCACTCGGCTTACACAACCAGCCTGGCCGAGACAGGAAACACACAGACGGAGTGAGAAGAGAGAGATTTCCCACTTGCCCACTCAACACTCACACATACACACTCACACACACACTCTCAATTCAGCTCAAAGGAGGTAAATTTCTGTTGTTTAGACTCAATGAAGCTCATCCCAACACCAATGGGCAAATAGTTTACATAGTATTGAAGAAATACACCAGATACAACCACACTGAGTTAAGCAGAGCCTTCACTCACCGGAGAAGATTACACAGAAAAATAGTAGAAAATCTATGAGGAATTTGGCAAAATGGACAGCGCCATTGCGTCCAGAACGCCCAATAACCCCACCCTCCAATGTCACAGTGCTCAAATCCGACCTCCGATGAGCAGTTTAGGGCCAAAAAATGCTCCAAAAACAGCAAAAACACACTTGCGGTTGTTCCTCCTCTCTTCTCCACGTTTTTTCTGGTCTTCTCTCTGTTTTTTCAGTTCCCACACTTAGCTTTATTATTTGGGCACCCTTGGCCTTTAGTTGACGTCAAACGGACCCCGAACAGCCCAAAAACTGACCTCGCAGTGCATAGTTGTCACCTTTTTGCATCGTCCGCACACCTGGCACTCAACATTTTTCAATAATGCGTCTCATAACCACGTGAAGTGGTCCCAAAAAGTGGTCCTCATGATGACCTTTCTGCATAAGTATCACAAGAAAACATCCACGTTGTATCTGTACTTATCCACGTGCAATTATTGACCCCATTCGGCCTCCTGACGCCACTAGATGACATCTGACGCACCTGCTTACCTCATGTCTTCGGCCCACGGATAGCTTCCTCGAGAAGTTTTACGCGCTACCAACTCCTCATTATTATATAAAAAACACACTGGTACTAGTAATAGTGAAAATCGATGCACTATGTACATGGTGTCCTACCTGTACACATGTGGGCCCCACGTAACAACCTGGCTCTGAAAAATGGGCAATTCTTTATTTGATGCACCATGCATGTATATGTACAAATGTGCAATCCCTTGCTCCAAAAAACTCCTGACATAATTTGCCCATCCCCTAGCGTGCTAGATCATTCATGATCAGCAGCAGCAAAGAGAGATATGAGACTCGCCGCATCACAGGTCTCCTCATCCCTCACCAACACTGCTTGATCCACAGACAGCTCATCTTGCTCCACCATCATCAATCTAGCATGATACAATTTAAGACGCAATCCATTTACCCTTGACTTATGTAGAACACCATCCAGGTTAGCCAGCTGATATGTGCCATTTGGAAAACACTCCACTACCTTGAAAGGGCCTTCCCATTTAATTTGAAACTTCTTTTGGAAGGTGTTGTCCAGCTTACTTTTGTAGCGCAAAACCAAGTCATGTTTCTTGATACCCTTACTTTTGACCTTTTAATTTATCTTTGCCAAAGCCTTATCCTGCATCTACCCATAATGCTCCAATGCGCTCATCCTATCCAACTGAACCTCTTGTAACTGCAAGAGCCTCTCTTTGAATGCATCACTAGGTGGCCCAAGCAACTTCTCTAACATCTTGAGCGTAGGCAACTCTACCTCCACAGGCAATAGTGCTTCCTTTCCATACACCAAATAAAATGGAGTAAACCTGTACCTGTCTTCACCGAAGTACGGTAAGCCCATAATGCACTAGGAAATTCCAAATCCCAATTCTTTCCTTGGTGCTCTGTCACTTTAGAAATAATTTGTACCAACTCACCATTGAATCTTTCATTTAAGCCATTACACTGTGGGTAATAAGGAGTGGTATGCTGGTGCCTAATCTTCATCTTTGTGCATAAGAAGTCTAGCAGTTTAGCTCTAAATCCTGACCCCTTATCTGAAAGTAGCTCTAATGCACCCCAAACTCGCAACATATTTCATCATACACAAATTTTGCCACATCCTTTGCAATGATCTGTTTTACTGCTATACCCTCTGCCCATCTAGAGAGATAGTCCACTGCCGTGAAGATATAGCTTTTGCCCCTGCTTGTGATAGGTAACGGGCCTATTGCATCAATCCCCCACTTTTCAAACACATCAAACGCCATAATGGTTTTTCGTAGCTCTGGCTTCAACACTCTCTTCCCAAATGCTTGACACCTATTGCAAGACCTACACCAATGGTGAACATCCTTGTGCAAACTAGGCCATACATACCCCTCTTGCAAAATCTTATGCAAGGTGATCTTTAGAGCAAAATGGCCACCACATGCGCCTTCATGATTCTCTTCCAACACTCTGTAAAGCTCCTCCCGCCAAGGTACACGTCTCAACACGAGATCAGCCCCTTTCATGTATAAGACATCACCAAATATTACTCCGGCCATCACTAGCTCTACTTCCGAGAACTTTCTCTCCGCTACCAGCTTCACTCGAATTGCACAATACACTGGCCTCATATAATGGCTGCCCTTCCCCTTTTGCAATAGCATGGCTCCAATGGCATCATCCCCTACTGATGGATTTACATAAAAAACTTTCTCCCAATCAGGAGCCTGCATGGCTGACAACCCCCGTAACACCTCTTTCACCTCTTGAAACACTTCTTCACACTTGTCATCCCATTGCAATGGATCATGCTTTTCCACTTGCTATAATGGATAAAGAAGCTGCGAAGACAATGGAATAAACCGTGCCATGTACTTCACTTTGTGTATAAAAGTTGCCAATTGCTTCGTACTCGTAGGTGATGGAAGAAGAATAATAGACTTAACCTTATCTGGATCAGCCTCAATGCCATTTTCAAACACCATATGGCCCAATAACTTCACCCTTGGCTATGCTAGATGACATTTCTTTGGATTTAGTTGTCCTCCACATTCATCATATCGAGCCAATACCATCTGCAGCTTCTCATGGTGTTCAGCCCTACTGCTATAAACACAGAAGTCATCCATAAAAGCTTTAACACAACTACCAATGAATGGTTCCAACACCCAATTTGCTCTCTCTTGATAGAAGGAAGGTCCATTAGACAACCCAAATGGCATTATTGTGTAGCAATAGCAGCCCCATGGCGTAATAAAAGTGGTCTTTGTGCGGTCTTTAAGAGCAATCTTCAATTGAAAATAGCCTGAAAAACCATCACACACACTGTACCTCTCATAACTTTCCACTGAATCCAAGATCTGATCGATGAATGGAAGAGGATATGGGTTCTTCTTAGTGGCTGCGTTTAAGGGTTTAAAATCTACACAAATTCTCCACTTCCCATCCTTCTTTGGACTGACTACAACTGGACTCACCCATTCTGTGGTCTCCACAGGGACTATGAACCCTGCCTTCAACAACTTGTCCACCTCTGCTCGCAAGGCTTCCATTTGCTCTTGACCCATCCTTCTTAGCCTTTGACGCACTGGCTTAGCACCTTCTTTCAGCTCTATATGCATCTCTTCGCCCTTGAACCCTCTGATCTCTTCATATGAAGTAATGAACAAATCAGGAAAACTAGCCAGCATGTGCAAATATATATCCTTCTCCATAGCTGAGAGGTCTCCACTGATCATTTGTGTCATCAATTCCTGCTTCTTTGACAACTCAAACTTGGTTTGCATTAGCCCTTCAATCACTTCATAAGTCCCTTCACTTTCATCTTCAACCTCATTCACAAATGCAACTAAACCAAACTCCTGGATTTCTTTGTCCATCAAAAGAAATGCAACATTAGCATCCTCATCACTACTGGTAGTGCTATCACTGTCCTCATCTGTCACCGTGGAATAGTCTTCATCACTAGACTCATCCTCATCTTCATAAAGCTCCTCTAATCGTTTCCTTGTGTCCATATTATAAAGATTCTTGGTACCTGTCTTTCCATAGAGGCTAATCGTACCATGTCGCCAATCTTGAACAGCTCCCACTGCACATAACCATGGTCTGCCCAGTATAATAGGATATGCTCCCAACCCTGCTGGCATCACATGAAAGTCAACCACTGCCTTTGCATCATATGCCTCCACTTCTAAGCTCTTTACAACACCCAAGCATTTTACTTTTTGATGGTTTGCCAATCTGATCCGAAAACCTAACACCCCAGCCACTGTGAGACCCATCTTCTCAACGCATGAGTGTGTTATGACGCATATTTGGGCTCCGCCATCCACATAACCTTGTCCCAAATTTTTCCTTTTATGCCACACATCTACTATTGGACAAATGTCTGGTAGCTCATCCATTGCCAACACCTTTATTGAACCTCTCTCTGGCTCTTCCTCCATTGGGTTAACCATCCTCTTCCACTGTCGCTTTATCTTAGGCACCATCTCTATAAGCTGCCCAAAAGTAACATCTGCCTTCTTGCTCGTCAGATCCTCCTTCAAGTCATAGCTTAATTGCCCATCCCCTAGTGGAAAATCTAAAACATGAAACTTTCGACGAGCTCTCCTTTTTCTCTTGGCCTTGACATCCTCGTCTTCATGGCTCTTTCCTTTCTTCTTACTAGGACCCGGGGCACTTCTTCCTTCCTTATCCTCTGTGGTCCTCTTCCCAATAGGCATCACTAATGTATCCTCTAGCTTTGATGCCTTCTCCAAGGTGACTACACTTAGCACCTTTGTCTTTCCCTTTTCCTCCTGGGTCAGTCCACTGGTTCCTTCGTCTCCCTTAATTTCAATGCCATAATTATTTGACCTAGTTAGCACCTGTCTTGGCAATGGATACATGTCTCCCCCCATCCTTGGTGGCTTATCACATTGCGGGCTGATGTGACCCAACTCTCCACAATTATAACATGTGGGCGTCTGCCTCCAAAACCTACTATTGCTTTGTCCAACACCATTCCTAGGCCTTTCTTCACCTCCTGGCTGATTTGCAAACCTCCCTCGACCTCGATTATTTCCCACTTGACCTAGCATGTTTAGGCTGAGATTCTTCATGAAATCTACCACTTGCCTCATGTCTTGCCTTAGCCCATCATCTTGCACTGTTGTAGTGACCACTGCTGGCATAACCTGAGTAGTAACAGGAACCACTTGTTCATGATGAACCCCTGACATGCGACCTTGTAAAGACTCTATAGGCTGAAATTCAGACCTCATGAGCAAGGACTCCACCCCTAACTGGCTCATTTTCCTCAACTTCCACTCTTTGTTTCTTGCTACCTCTAGTGCATCTTCATATGTCCTAGGCTTCTTTAGCTCCACTCTCCAACGTATATTCTCCCAAAGACCAGCCAAGAACCTATCCTTCTTCATCATGTCAGGCGGGGGTACCTGTGGTGCTAAGGCCTTTCACATTTGCTCCCATGCCAATGAAAACTTACGTATGTACGCATCTACTGGCTCACCTTCCTTTTGCACTAAAGCCTGTACTTCTTGCCACACTTTGTCAGGATCTTCTGTCTTCACAAACTCCACTTCCAACCCATGCCTTAGATTGTCCCAACTCAATCTTACAGGTGGATCAGCCACATGCAACTCCTCTTCAAATGCTTTAGACCAAACTAATTCATCACTCTTCAAACAAATTTGGAGAAGACGTAACATTTGCGCAAGGTCATGAATCTGGTTGCTAATGCAGGCAACCTCCATCTTTTCCAAAAAGTCTTCCACATCTTCATCACTTCTTCCATGAAACTCCGGATAAGAGAGAAAGCCATGGCTACCCAAGTTACAATGCTTTGAGAACCCCTTCGAACACACGTGCAAGAACCCAAAACTTCTCACTACCCAATCCCCAGAAACTTCAATGGAGCTCAACTTTAGATAAGGACAAACACATGCACATCAAATGAGTTTTCATAGTTAATCATCGGAATGACAACAGGCAAAGGACATTCCAAGATCTCTCGTAATCTTCTTGGCCCGAACATAAAGACTACATACGCTGCTGGAAAAAAATCTTCCTGGACACATGAACATTTATCTGGATTCTTTGAGTTAAATGAAAAGGAGTGAATTGAGGGCCATTTTGATCATCCATTAAAGCCAACCATGAAGCTCCCAAGAAGGCACACCTGACTTAACCTCTGATTTTGCCAAAATTTTAGCAGCATAACAGCATAAATGGCTCAAAAGACCAAAAAACCAGCCATCATAACTTGGAAAAATTTTGGCAAAGTTTCCCCAGAAATAGAGCAGTAGGAACCCAAAATATAGACTATATATGTATGCATAAACTGTCAACAATAGAACCCGAGCATCAATTAGGAATCACTAGTACATAGCCTATGGCGAGGTCACGAAAAGGGTGCTCCAGCTACCTGTATCACCGAAAGGATCTCCACATTTGAGAATCCCCCAGCTCAATAAAAACGTCACACTATCGACCCTCGCACGAAGGCTAATGCAAATCGCGTATAGTCAAGTCTCAGAAATGATTATCTTCTAGACCAAGTCTCAGAAATGGTTGGGACTGCCAAATACAACCAAGTATGGCTCCACAAATGCGTACAATGGAATTTTCCACAAGTAACGTACAATCCAGCAGACAATGCGCTCAAATAGGCGCCAAGTGATGCATACCCACAACAACTCTAAGTGACATCACTGCTAGTATATCACTGTACTCCAGCTACCTGTACCTGTGTCAATCACCTGTACCTGTACCTGTCCCTGTAACCTGTAACCTGTAGCCCCGAATCTCGAAGCTTGAAGCTCGAAGCAGAAGGTACTCGAAGAAGATCCTCCGTGGGGGTGCCAAAAGAATGTGAGCGGGATGGAAACACACACAACGCCTCTATAATGACCCGACACACACTCTTGGGATGATACACACACACATTATGGGGCACCATTCGGCTTACACAACCAGCCTGGCCGAGACAGGAAACACACAGACGGAGTGAGAAGAGAGAGATTTCCCACTTGCCCACTCAACACTCACACATACACACTCACACACACACTCTCAATTCAGCTCAAAGGAGACAAATTTCTATTTTTTAGACTCAATGAAGCTCATCCCAACACCAATGGGCAAATAGTTTACACAGTATTGAGGAAATACACCAAATACAACCACAAAGTTAAGCAGAGGCTTCACTCACCGGAGAAATTTACACATAAAAAACAGCAAAAAATCTATGAGGAATTTGGCAAAATGGACTGCGCCATTGCGTCCGGAACGCCCAAAAAACCCCACCCTACAATGTCACAGTGCTCAAATCCGACCTCGGATGAGCAGTCTAGGGCCAAAAAATGCTCCAAAAACAGCAAAAACACACTTGTGGTTGTTTCTCCTCTCTTCTCCACATTTTTTCTGGTCTTCTCTCTATTTTTTCAGTTCCCACACTTAGCTTTATTATTTGGGCACCCTTGGCCTTTTTGTTGACCTCAAACGGACCCCGAACAGGCCAAAAACTAACCTCGCAGTGCATAGTTGTCACCTTTTTGCATCATCCGCACACCTGGCACTCAACATTTTTCAATAATGCGTCTCATAACCACGTGAAGTGGCCCCAAAAATTGTTCCTCATGATGACCTTTTTGCATAAGTATCACAAAAAAACATCCACGTTGTGTCTGTACTTATCCACGTGCAATTATTGACCCCATTCGGCCTCCTGACGCCACTAGATGACATGTGACGCACCTGCTTACCTCATGTCGTCGGCCCACGGATAGCTTCCTCGAGAAGTTTTACGCGCTACCAACTCCTCATTATTATATAAAAAACACACTGGTACTAGTAATAGTAAAAATCGATGCACTATGTACATGGTGTCCTACCTATACACATGTGGGCCCCAAGTAACCACCTGGCTCTGAAAAATGGGCAATTCTTTATTTGATGCACCATGCATGTATATGTACATATGCGCAATCCCATGCTCCAAAAAACTCCTGACAACGGCTACACACACTCTCCCAGGAACACTTCAGTACAATAAACCCATCAACAAACCATCATATCCCAACACCACTGGATGTATACAACTACCCAATCTGTAAATGCACTCACAGAGGGAGGCGAAAGACGCCTCGAACACACACAAAATAGCTCAGTCAATCATTCTCTCTCTCTCTGTCTCTCTCTCTCTCTCTCTCTCTCTCTCTCTCTCTCTCTCTCTCTCTCTCTCTCTCTCTCTCTCTCTCTCTCTCTCTCTCTCTCTCTCTCTCTCTCTCTCTCTCTCTCTCTCTCTCTCTCTGCACATACACACACACACATACATGTGTGGTCCGGAGCCAACGTTACCATGGACAAGGCGTACAAGACGAGACGAAGGGTGTGGGTGTGTGTGTGTGTGTGGTGGGTGAGAGAGAGAGATAGTGGTATACTTTTTCACTGCGCCCGCATGGGCTGTGGCAGAGAGAACGTGAGAGAGAGTCTGAGGGAGCGTGATGTCGGGTGGCCCATGGCCGACAGAGAGCGAGAAGGGGGGGGGGGGGGGGGGGTATGAGAGTGGTCAACGGAGTGGGAAAAAGGAGGGGGGGTAAAGTGGTTGTAGAGAGAGAGGGATAATAGACATTGTGGCAGCTTCCCACCGTGGGGAAGAGAGTGAGAGAGAGCGTGTGAGTGGGGTGGGGGGGGGATTTGGATAAGAGGTTATGTGGAAGGAATGTATTTAAAGAGAGAGAGAGAGAGAGAGAGAGAGAGAGAGAGAGAGAGAGAGAGAGAGAGAGAGAGAGAGAGAGAGAGAGAGAGAGAGAGAGAGAGAGAGAGAGAGAGAGCTTGTGATTCTCTTCTATGCCTGCGGGGCCACTCACTCAAAGGGAGAGAGTGAGAGCTAGTTGAGGGAGGAGAAGATAGGGGGGAGGATAGGGTGGTGGGTCCACCGGTGGGAAGAAAACAAAGGGGGGAGGGGGGGGGAGGGATACAGAGGAGAGTGAAGCCGAGGGGGTGTGGACGAGTGGGAAGAGAGAGGGATATAGTATGGCGGCCCGCTGGGCTGGGATATGGATGAGCAGAGAGAGAGAGAGAGAGAGAGAGAGAGAGAGAGAGAGAGAGAGAGAGAGAGAGAGAGAGAGAGAGAGAGAGAGAGAGAGAGAGAGAGAGAGAGAGAGAGAGAGAGAGAGAGAGAGAGAGAGAGCTTGTGAATAATGAAAGAGAGAGAGAGAGAGAGAGAGAATATTACAAAACCGACGGCCCGCCAGGGAATATAGGAAATGTTTTTTTTATGCGTCCATTGGGCCGGGTGATGCAGCGGCAGGGTAAGTGAGAGAGAGTGGGTTGGCGGAGCCGAGCAGTAGGAGAGAGAGAGAGAGAGAGAGAGAGAGAGAGAGAGAGAGAGAGAGAGAGAGAGAGAGAGAGAGAGAGAGAGAGAGAGAGAGAGAGAGAGAGAGAGAGAGAGAACGAGCCCTGGTGCTAATGGGAAGATGTGGCCGAATTGGTGGCGCCAAGCCAATGGTTAAACCTAGGGGTGGTGAATGTTAAAGAAACTTTTTTTTTTCTCTTGGTAATATTCTCTCCACTTCTTGGGATTTAGTTCTTGCAATCGCGTTTTCGAAAACCGGCCGTCACAGTGGGAATGGACTGGGTGTGTTCCAAAGTTCATTGTCTTAACAAAATCTTGGAGGTGGTATGCTCATAGCTCATGAATGGGGATTCTTGGGCGTAGCGTGGTCTACGTTTTAGCATTCTTTGAGGCAAGTGGTGCTCATCAAGGTGGCATTCTTTTTGGTGACAGGTTGGTTTGCACCAGTCATCTTGGCATACCTCTAGCTTGCTCAAATTTTTCCCTATCCTCGTCACTTACATCTTGTAAATGTGCATCCAAAAATGGCTAATCTGTAATGTTATTTGAAACTTGTATAGGATGTACATGTGCCTCATAAGGACTTAAATGTACTCCCATTATTGAATAGAGCAACAAAATATCATTTACATTTTGTGAGCTTGTATTTGTCTCCTTGTTGGTACATGCCAACAAGGATTGAAACTTTCATAGGATGCATATGTGCCTCATTAGGACAAATGTTATTTGTAACTTGTATAGGATGCATATGTGCCTCAATTAGGACTTAAATTTATTCTCGTTATTGAATAGAGTAACAAAATACTATTTACATTTTGTGAGCTTGTATTTTTCTCCTTGGTACATGCCAACAAGGACTAAACTGCATCTTCCACAAAGATGGCATGGCATTTGTGGATGATACAATCTATAGCCTTTTCTTTCTAAAACGTAACCAAACAATATACATTTCACAACCTTATCATCCAATTTTGTGCACTATTTCTTAAGCATTAAATCATAAGCCAAGCAACCAAACATATACAAGTGACCACTGGATGGCTTCTTGCCATGCCAAACCTCATAAGGAGCGAGGGAATGCAATGCTTTAGTGGGACACCTATTTACATATGCATCACACATGATAGACTCAAGCCAAAATGCATGTGACAAAGCTTGACTTTTGACAATACATCATTTCATGTCCATAAGTGACCAAATTTTTCTCTCTACAACACTATTTTGCTTAACACTAGAATGGTAACCTAACAGAACATAAAAGTGTCCTTTCAAGGTTTTCGGAAAAAATTCCAAAACCATAGTAGATCCACTCATTTTGAAAATTCCTTTCATGAGCTTATAGTTCAATAACTACTACATATGGAAAAAATGATAAACTTGTAATTTTTCCCATCACTTGGTCACTACAAGCCTCCAAAGTTGATGGACCAGTGCATTTTGCCCAAAACAGCAATTTCTTACGGTTGATTGCATATAAATAAGAGTGGGGATTTTTGTAGGACATGAGATAAAATGCCCCGTTAACTTCAATGGGTTGGTGACCAAAACATATGGTTGATTTTACCTCACTAATTTGTTTTTGGGCAAAAAAATAGGTACAAAAAAGTTGCATTTTTGCCATTCTGCGGACCTATCATCAAAGTTTCTATAGTCACGCTCAATACAAATACTATATACATGTTTTCTTGGTTCCCTTTGGGCCTTTGGATTCAAAAGGATCCATGGAGCATGTCAAAAGGATAATGGATCTCTTAGAATTGGAACCTTGGGGGCAATGATAAAGTGCTAAATACAGCAAACATGAAAAAACTGGGTTTAGCATTATGACCTCTAGAAACCCATGGAAACTACTCAATATCTAGCCACGTTTGTAGTCTATAATTAGATATGGTTACTACCTACAAAATACACACAATTGGCCTAAGAAACTAGCAATATTGAGAAAGTTATACTTGCTACTCTAAAATGTATCGTATTCTTCAGCAATCAAAAAACTCAACCATCATCATATACTATGCTATATAGCATATTAGGTCCCCCAAAACTCAAGGAAGATTAGCATTATGTTATACATTACACTTACACAATCAAAATTGAATTTGGATATCAAGAAAGTCACCAAAAAAATCATAAAAGTGCTAATTTTGGCCAAAAAACAGAATTATGCAATTCTTGTAAATTGGTCATAACTTTCAATTTTAACACTTAGCTCTCCCTAAAAGCATCAAAACATGTTGAGAACTATGAAGGCCTAACCTCTAGATATCTAAACCTCACAAACATGAAGTTTAGAGTGGTATCGTTGCCAAAAATATTTTTAAAAAAAGCCAAAAACAGGACCTGTTTTCTCACACAATTTAGGTTCAAAAATGTTGTGCAAGAGTAAGGTTAATGGTGAGATCGATACTCCAAAAAAATGCTAAGTTTTTTTCAGCTCATAAGGCAACTTTGTGGATATATAGCACCTAGAAATTCATTTTCATACTCTTCAAATAATTCAATCAAAATGGTCACTTAACAGGACACAAAAGTGTCCAAGGACGTAAAAGTGTCATGTTACCATTCTAGTGTTAAGGATATAGCTCACTATACATTGGTCTTTTATCCCGTGACTAGCTGGAAATGCATTGAAATCTTGATAATCCCCCTTCAATGGGAACACAGGGTGCTGACACTATAGCTAAATATATTTTCATCCATAAGCAAAAACTTCTTGAGAAGCACATAAATAATTCATATTTTTCCTTAAGTGCATACACCCATGCATGGTTGGAGCATCATATCAATGAAAGTCACTAAGTACAAATGTTTCCCAAAACAAGGAGCATTTATTGGACCAAAAACATCATCATGTACAAGACGCAATTTGTGCATCGTCTACACATATAACCAATCTTTGGAAAATTTGAACTTTGCATTTTGCCCAGAATATGGCCTTCACATACATGTTTCAATGGGGGGCAATGAAAAAATCATATCAGGTTTCTATAAACATAGAAAACTAGAAAATTTGAGATGAGAAAAACAAGCATACAAAAATTGTGCATCTAAAACAATCTTCAGATTAAAAAATATGCATACTGAATCTTTCACAAAATTCCTATATGCATTGAGCTTATACAGCCCATGAAACACAAAGTACCAGATCCCACAATAATATCATGGAAATTGGGATCATGCATAGTACATATTCCATCCCCAAACTTGACTACAAGACCAAATTTTGAAAGTGAAGACACATCTTAAAAGATTCTTCTTGATCTCAGTTACATAAGAAGCATCAAAAGTGTGAAAAAGATGACACCTATGTTAGCAAGTACAATCTTCCCAATTCCCTAACTGGATAAGAGGCATTGTTGGCACACATGATAATATTCTTGTTAGGGATAGTCTCAAGAGTACTTCCCAATTCCCTAAACCCGATAAGAGGCATTGTTGGCACACATGATAGTATTCTTGTTAGGGATAGTCTCAAGAGTACTAAACAAATCATGATGAGATTTAACATTCTTAGATGCACCGCTGTCAAAGTATTGAACATGATCCACAAATTTTGTAACACATGAATTATGAACAAATGGGTCATAATGACGTTGCACACTAATAGCTCATTTTGTATCTTGCACGACATTAACCAAATCTACACTGGAAGAAGCATTTGCAATGGCTATATTTGTCTCTGTCTTTGGACCCTCTTTAGATTTTAGCTTATGGCATTAATTGATGATATTGTTTACCTTACAATAAATATATTTTACCTTTAGCTTAGGGCATTGGTTGATGAGATCATTTGCCTTACAATAGTCACATTTCACCTTCTTTTTTCCTTTTTTCACCAGATTTCTTATACCTATTTTTGTTTGAAGAAGTAGTAGATGTGGGGGCAATCCTGCTACTTGTAGAAGCATTCAAAGTGTCAAGAACGGCATTCTTCTTTTGTTGTGCAGTCATATGTACCTATTCAAAAATATGCTGCTTAGCCCTATTTTTTTGGATTGGGCCTCTTGCAACAATACAGGGATAAGAACATCAAACTTCACATCATCTTTACCCTTTGTCACAAGCCTAAAGGTGGAGACAAAAATCCAATAGAATTATGGCAAAGCCTAAAGAGTTATTTTCACAAGAGTACTATCATGAATATCTTACCAATGACATTTAACTTCTCATTGAGATTTTGATCCCCGTAAGAAATATATCTGTATCATCCTCATCATGCATAACCTTGGATTCTAGCTCCTTATGTAGGTAAGAAACTTTTTCCGAATTGTTAATTGCTTATAGAAAGCTAGCATATTCCATACCTATATTGATATTCTTGTAGAGCAAATGAATGGAGTAGAATGCTTAGAAAATACCCAATACTCGCCATAGGAAATACCTCCTAAAGGCATGCACATCACTTCTAGTCTGCATGGCCTACGTTATATATTGTAAGGTGTTTTAGAAAGCAATCATCAATCAAAAGTAGCGTTATTTTTTGTTCACGAGCTCTATTGCCTTTCTCTCTCGCTCTCTCGTTTCTCTGCAGCCTCCTCGACATGGCCTGCCCAAGGCTCCACCCGCCATAGCTTCGTAGCTTAACACGAGTATCAGAGCCGCATTGGGGATAGAAGAGCAAGTTCAAAGGGGCTTGAGAGTTGAGATTGAACGGCTGCTATTGTGGAGGGCTGAGATCGACACATAAAGAAAAACTTCAGACACGTTGTGCTTCACACTAGGAGGGCCATATTGTGGAGGAGAGTGTGGCACTACAGAAGCGATCTTACAGAAGCTGAGCAAAGAGGCTCATGTGTTGATGTCTTTCCAGGAGGCTCAAAACGCCATCGTCAAGTCAAAACGCCGTCCTCGACTGTTGTTATGTTCTGCAGACTAGAAGTGATGTGCATGCCTTTAGGAGGTATTTCCTATGCAGACTAGAAGTGATGTAGCTAATTTTTTTGACCTACACCCTATCTGTTCAAGGGGGGGGGTTCTACTATCATAGCACCAGGTTATGGATACACCAGAAATCCTTGGTTGTGAGAGAACCTAAAACTCACGGTTGTCGAGTATACCAAAAAGCCAAGGTATCATAAGAAGGTCTGTCTAGTTCGGTCTTGAGGGGGGGATTGTTAGGTTCTTGAAGCCCAATACTCGCCATAGGAAATACCTCCTAAAGGCATGCATAGCACTTCTAGTCTGCATCGTCTACGTTATATATTTTAAGGTGTTTTAGAAAGCAATCATCAATCAAAAGTAGCGTTATTTTTTGTTCACGAGCTCTATTGTGTTTCTCTCTCGCTCTCTTGTTTCTCTGTAGCCTCCTCGCCATGGCCTGACCAAGGCTCCATCCACCATAGTTCCGTAGCCTAACAATGAGCACTTGCATTTTTAGTATCCCAAAGTGCAAGCAAAACAACTCTAGCAGCAGAACTACTAGAACATGCACCATCGTTTGCATAACCTATATTTATAGAACTTGGTCTTACATCATGACCCTACATAATGTTCCAAATTTACTTTACAACAAGGATGTGTTGCATCATGTATGCTCAAAATGGGTAGTTGTCCCCATCCAATTTGTCCTCAATCGATAGCATGCAAAAAACATCATTGTTGTTATCCATAGCTAGTGATTGCACTTGATACAAGAACTGTTTGTATCAAAGAAAAACAACACAAAACCTAATGATTTTATATACCACATCCCACTATAGACTAAAAAAATCTTGTTTTGTAGAAATCTACACTATAAAAAAACTTTCACAAAAGTACAAAATTGCATGTGTAGTACTGTGCAAGAAATGAAGGTTGAGATGAGCCCAAGTCAAAATTGTGATGCTTTGTAATTGCACTCAAGATGCTCACCAAAAATCAACTCAATTGGAGAACATTAGTTGGAGAGTCGATAGTGATGTTGGTCTAGGTGTTGAAACCCGCTCTAATACCAATTATTTGAAATATGGTTGCAAGAATTCACATGAAGATGGAGAAGATGAAGGAGAATCTCAAGAGCGCAAAACACAAGAAGTAGTATTATTCAGTGTGCAAATACAAAGATAAGGCTTTCCCTAGAGTGATGGGCTTATATACAAGCCAAGGGGGGAACAGAGGAAAATGTACCATGGTGGTCCTAAGTGTGTTTACATACGTCACTACCATAATATGGTAATAGTAGGCTCCCTTCATGGTTTTTGTCATGTCATGATGCCTCATGTTTTTTTCATAGAGGCAATCCATTATGCCCAACTTGTGAACTATGAGTGGTGCCTATGAATGAGTCTTGCCATTATGCCCAATTTCTTTATTACAGGCAATCCCATTATGCCCAACTTGTGAACTATGAATGATGCCTATCTATGAGTCTTGCATAAATATAGAATCAAGGTCCCTAATAGTTTAAGGATTTGGGGTATGGATGGCTAGACCAATTTGTGGAACATTGGAGCTAAGTGCATATGAAACTGAACAATACTTGAATGGGTGAGATCGAGAAAGTGTTGCCTAAATATGCCTTTAACCGATAAAACCAGGCCAAGAGAAAGAGCAAGAACTTAGCCATAGAATTTTCCACATGAAACAAATGGTCTGTATTTTGGGTAGTAAATCTCACAAAGAATTATTATATAAAATAAAAGATGATATTAGAGTATCAAAGGTAAGCTTGAGGCCTCTGTCAAGAATCTATTTCAACATCATTAAAGGTATACCACTAAAGAAACAACACTTGCTAGATTTATTTGAATAGATGGAACACATTTTAGTGCTAAGAATATTTTCAACATTAAAGACTACCTAAAATCCCCATATTATAGGTTGTGATTCTTTTAAAAAATGATTCCCTACAACAAAAATGCTAACCCTCAAAGGAAAATATTTTCAACATAAAGGTGACAAGACATAGGTGAAACCTAGATCTCACTGTCTTGCTGTACACAAAGATGAATTTGTAGATTTACTTTCCAAGAATGCGCACCAAAAGCTATGATATTCCTGGGTAGGTCACCTAATAAAAATGTAACCTATCACATGAGTTCAACAGAAGGGTATTTAAAGTTCTTGAAACTTACAGAAATATATATACAGAAGGGCATTATTTTTTCAAATTTGAAAAAAACTTAGAGATCTTAAAAGAAAAGGGTCCATTATATTCTTAACAAAATTCACAGATAAGGGGTTTTACAAACATGTCTTGAACGCACGTGATATGGTAGTTTTACACCTAGTGAACCTCCCGAGATGATATTAATGTTCCAATCAAATCTAGAGCCTAAAAGCCAATGAAAAAACCCATAAATGAATGATTTATCTCAAAATTGAATCTAAAAATGCTTAAAACTAGTTAGCATCAAGCAAGAAAATATTAAAATTGAAATCTTGCAACCTCTTGTTAGATGCAGGGTAAGTGTACATTTTGTGTATGCATAGTATTGTATGATAAGCCAGGATCGGCCTGAAGAATATCTAGCTATGGGGGAAAATAGGCTAAGCAAGCCATAGCTTAAGAAGAAGAGGATGCTCGACACAATGAGAATCTAGATCCACAAACATCAATGCAAGAGAATATTGAAAGATAGTGTAACCCAGCCGTAGCATAAGAAAGAAGAGGATGCTCCATACAGTGAGACTCTAGAGAGAGAATATCCATAGATATCAATGCAAGAGAGAAACCACACACTCATTGATTTTCATAAATCTTTAAAAGGTAAGCACACAAACCCTTGATATATAGGCTTGAAGAGATAGCACCATATGAGATTCTAGCTTACACCATAAGACATGATCTAGAATCCCTTTACATGTGTATATGTCATGGGCACACACGGGCTATGCTTGCATGGCTAGGGTGACACAAACTAGGTAAAGTGAGGCTTATCTCCAACAAGTACCTTCCTAAGTTGAGCTTTAAATATTTTAAGAGAGAAGCTAGGGAAAGAGACCTACTAATATTTCTAGGTATAAGAGAGGCTCGTGACACAAACTAGGTAAAGTGAGGCTTATCTCCAACAAGTACCTTCCTAAGTTGAGCTTTAAATATTTTAAGAGAGAAGCTAGGGAAAGAGACCTACTGATATTTCTAGGTATAAGAGAGGCTCGTGATGATGATTGTTAGGTAAAAAAAGAGCATGATAGAAATGCCAGGTAGTTATAGAGCTTGATGAAAATTCCAAGCAATAAAGCCTAGTAATGTACTTGAGGCACTCTAGCCTCTTGGGCATTGTTGACCTCAAGAATCTCAAGGACAATGCTTGAAGCCTCTTACAAATGGTCCCCACGATACTGCTGTGATGACAAAGAGCTTCAAAAGATGCAAATGTTGACTATGATTTTTTTAGTTTTTATGAAGTGAAGGGTGCAAAAGCTTTGAAAATCACTAAAGGGTGGATGTATGAATAGGTGGCCCAAAAATTATGCTCTTGAAGTAAGTTTGAAAACCAATTATAGTTCCATTGTAGAATTCCAATTTTTATTATACCTTCAAAATTTTGCTAGTCAACTTTGGCTTGAATGCATGTGCAGCGCCTATAAGATACTTTTGGCCAACAATCATCTTGTTAAGTAAGGGGATTATGGAGTGTAGATTAGGCTTGCATGCATGATGATAGGAAGAGCATCATGTGCAGCCAACCTAAGCACAATCAAGAGACTCAAGACACAATGAAGATGAACACAAAGTAGATTGATTATTGAGAAAAAAGACTAGTAAATAGTGAGCCATTGTATAGGGAAGTAAGTGTGAGCAGGAATTTATCCATAAGCCTTCTTGGTTTCCATACTCTTTCGTAGATGTGTGTGTGTGTGTGTGTGTGTGTGTGTGTGGCATGGAAAGTCAATGCAAGAATCTACTAAAAGTGGTAGGCATGGAAAGTCAATGCAAGAATCTACTAAAGGTGGTAGGCAAGCCAATAGGTAAACACAAGGTATCTAAGTCAAGTGTGCTAAGAGGAGAGCTTCATGGTGTGAGTTAGGCACAAAAAAGAAAAAATAACATCTTCACCCATTTCAGACAAGAGGTTGTCAAAGAAAGAAACCCTATGATATGCACACTATGTAGGGAGCCTTGAACTTGTATCATTTCCTCAAATACACTTTCACCATCACATAATATGGTAGACTTCTCAAGTGATAATTCCTCATTCTCCATAATTGGCAAGGTATGCTCCTCATCTAAAGAGTGAGATCTTGCCGTCCCCCTTGCTGTGAATTCTTATCAAGATGTATAGGATCATTTAGACTATTAGCATCTTCAAACCCTCTTATGAACACCTTCATGCAAAACTTCTAAAACAATATTACCTTCCTTGTGTGAAGGTGTGACAACAAGATCTTCTTCAAGTGAAAGCTCTTCTTGGTGCGATATGTGAGAATCACTCTCCAAATTGCTAGCGTCTAACTCAAGCATGCTCCAAATCTCCATGGCCCTTGCCAAGCCTTTGCGACTAGCTACACCACCAAAGGACTCTAAACCTTGATTCCCTTCATTGGCATTATGAGCTTCATGTGGACATTTGTTTTGGTGTACAAAGAGAGTTCATGTACAGAGAGGTCAATAATAACAAATTCATCGCAAGAAGATTCCTCATTCGTGAATGCTCTCGGGGGGGGCACTATGTATAAATAGTGTATATCACGTGCGTTCAAGGACTATTTTAAAAAATCCTTATTTGTGAATTTTAGACATGTGCAATTGTGGAAAAAAATGAAATTTAATAACCCCTTTTGCTACACTCACGCGATAGTCACATAATTATTGAGTGACTCCCCCCCCCCCGCATGAATGCTCCATCAACCAGAATACAATCCATAGACTTGTCGACAAAAAACAAGCTTGCATTATAATCATCAGATTCAAAGTCATTGTAATAACCACTCTCAAACAACGCACTACCATCACACACCATCAAATTGGCTCTGCAACATTTTCCAAAACTCATCTTGCAAGGACTCAAAGGCAAAGACAATAGACCTTTCCACTAAGTCTCAAGGCTTTAGAAACCTCCGATAATGCATCAGAAATGAAACCTTCAAGGCAAACCATCTATATCGCCTATCCTCCTTGGGAAGCACATGCTGAGAAACAAATGCATTGTGAGACAAACCCTGAGATGCATAAATTTCTTCTACCATATCATCTTGAATTCTTAGTTTCATCATCTCTTACCCCACTTGTGCTATTTGCAATTTTATTTTCATCTTTCGTTCCATGAAAAAATACACTATTTTTTGCTGGCAACTTAGAACCCACATGATACTTCATTAATGCATGCTTCATCAACCTCCAGCTATACTGAACATGCTCAGGAAGTCAAATATAGAATTTCTAGGCACCTTTTCACAATTTTGGATACATATAGTGAGCCTTCACCTCATCATAAAAAATACCAAGATCATATATCACATCTTCTACAAAAGCCACCCAAGCTTGTACATCCTCATCTTCTCTTCCGCAAAAATATACATAAGCATTGTTGTTCCTAGCCATTCTCAACAAGTTAGATCAGCTTATAGTGAAAAACAATTTTTGAGTGCACAATCGGCAAAACCCTTGGTCCCTAGTGGGATTCCCAAAAGATGGTGGGGAGAAGGGCGACTAGATGCACACACCTACTGAAGCAAAGAACTCACGCCAAATCTAACGGGACAACAAGAAAACATCCACTTAGTTATTCATTTTTTGCCTAAGCCAACAATGTAATTCATAAACTCAGGCAGAATATGATCGTATTGCAACAATTTTGTACTTAATGTCAGGCTAAATATCCTTGTCCACCACATTTTTGTAGTTCTCTCTTTCAAGCCAGCACCCAGTTTTAGCCCTAGGTATATAAGCCAAAATTTTGTAATTGTGAAGCATCTGATAACTACTGAGCGTACATGGTGAAGAGCTCACCTACATTGGTGCGTTCACTACTCTTTGTAGAGGTGAGCATTGGTTATGAAACTTCTTGTGTTTCTTCCTCTAACTCTTAGCATCTTGTACATGTTGTGTGTGTTGTGTTTGTTTGTTTGTGTGTGTGTGTGTGTGTGTGTGTGTGTGTGTGTGTGTGTGTGTGTGTGTGTGTGTGTGTGTGTGTGTGTGTGTGTGTGTGTGTGTGTGTGTGTGATGCAATGAGCAGTATTAGCTCTAGGTCATCTCGTGTGTTTGATTGCTCCTTGTGAGTTGTTAATGGTATTTTAATTGAAACTAAGCATGGAAAGAGGTAGGCCCTAGAAGAATCCAAACGATCCCTCATTCATCATTTTTGGTGAAGGTAAGAGGTGGCAACGATCACGATTTCTCACCTACCAGACAATGACTTTTGCAAGTTTCTATATTAGTAACCTATTGCCCATAGCCTAGAGATCCCCAATCTCAAGTTTCATGTCATTTGGAGTTCATTTGACACCGTAATGACCATTAGAGTGAGAGATAGACCGCACATGAGACTTAAACATTATTCCTTCCTAGTATGAAAATGACATATTTCTCCTCAATTCATTGTCGTTAGAAAATTGCATTCGACATTTCCATGCACAAGTCAGGTCGGATACTTCCTCGAATTAACATATTTTATGTTGGTTCGAGTTCTCGCTAGGCTACTCTGTGCGATTGCGACCGCCTATCAACATTGGCGTTGTTGTCGAGGACGTAGGACTTACATTAGCGAAGGAGGTCACAGTAAGGTTCTTCTTTACGCAGTGCTCAAATGTTACAAATCAGTACATTAATCTTTAGGTAGGAGAATAAATGAGGCATGTTGATTTCTTAGGTAGAACGAGGAGCCATGTGTTCTCTTTTGATTGCCTTATAGGTTAGGACGACCTTAGTTGTTGGTATTAGTGCATTGCGCATTGAGTCCGCACTTTGAGTCTTGTTGGAGTTTGTGTTTAGTATATGGTTGTGGTGGGTTGGGATTAAAGTCAAAAAATATATATATCTTTTACCCCACTATCACTTCATTTTGTTTTGTTTTGTGTTGTGTTTTCGTTGCTTTATTGCTTTAAGTTAGAGGTAGGAGTAGTATTTAGGTTAAGACAAAGTTTTCGTGTTGCATAGATCATCCAAAGTTGCTTTTGAGTGCCATACTGCAACTTTTGATACCCTAAAGTGATTGAACAAGCAAGAAATGAGCATAACTTGAGAATTGAAAGTGCGAATTGAGAAATTCTTGTTTATACACTTGCATATACCTTAAAAGGACGTATCTGGAAAATTTGGTTGTTGTTTGAGTCATCAGATGTGAGTTAGAACATATTTTGCATTCTTTGGCTAAGTTTAGACCTAAAAATTATAACAAAGGTCAAAAGTGGTCATTTTCAGCGATACACGGTGTCTTTGGGAAACCCTAGAGGTAAGTAACCTACATGAATTGACTGGACAAAAAATAGGTACCATTGGCAGCTACTACGATTGCTACCACCTTACACATTTTCATCTCTAGAGCATACCATCAGGATCCTCAAGCCTTGTACTTGCCAAATACACTTTCCACAGGCCAAAATAGTTTAGAAATCAGATAAATCTAGCCAAAAGTGCCTAAGTGACCAGACTTGGAGAGAAAAAGTGTCTTTTGACAAGTCAAACCTTGGAATTTCAGGTCATTTATAGGTGCTACAGACTATACATCAAATATGGAAGCTACAGGAAGTATCAAAACTCAAAAAACACACCAATGGCATCGATCACGGTTATTGCTACCTTTGTCAGTTGGGGCCCAGATGGGTCTCAGTTGATTCCTATCAATCCAAGGATCCCAGATATACCCTCCTTGACTCATTTGGAAAGTATAAGATCCCAAGATCAACCAAAAGCTAAAGTCTAAAGCTAGATCTTGATACTTGGGCCAAACAGACACCAATAGGCATCAAAACACTTCATAAAAGGTGTGTATAGACTCAACAGATAATAGTCAATCAGCAAGTTTAAAAATCTTTCCAATGGCAGCTACCATGATCACCACCACCAAGCTCACAATTAGGTTTTGACCATACCATCACATAGACCATCTTGTAAGGTTTATAGAAATACCTTGGTTGTTAAATAGGCTTTAGAATCACTCTCAAAGACCTTGTGGAAGTTACGGCTTGACTTTTCAAGTTTTTAACCTGGATTTCAAAAATTTGCAAGTCTTGTAAATTTCAGTAAAGGATCTGAAAGGAAATTTGGAGTAAGCACTCAAAGGGCCAAGAGGCAAAGTGTTTGATTTCGTGTATATAGGCATCGAGGTTATCCAAGTAGCAAGGCAACAACCAAGGAAGGCCACAAATAGACTTGTAAGGTATAAGGTTTGGATTGATTGGTGAGGTTGTGATAACATTGATGTATTTAAGGTCGGGTAATCTCTTCAGAGAAATAATAGAGCAAGTGTCGACCAAGTGATCTTAGTGTCAACAAAATAGAGTGTGAATAAAGCAGGGTTAGATCCCGTAGCTCCAATTATAGAAGAGGGTAGTGAGACCAACACCTCTTTAGACCAATCTCTTTACGTTATGGCTAAACAAAAAACCATTAGTTTAAGAAGTTAGACTCTCCGGGAGTATGTATCAGGCACCAAGGTATACCACCATCTTTCTAGAAGGATCTAATGCCCATGGAGCCTTGATATACTTTGATGATAGGGGATGCAAGTGTGTTTGCATCGAGATAAAGCCTGCGGGAAGAGCAAAATTATTTCAAGTATATGACAATGGATATAGGTTCCTAAACGATGAGGAAGTTCATTATCTCATTGTTAGAGAGCCAAAAACTATCATAAACATGGGGACAATGTTGCAAAAAAAAGTGGAGATGGCAGAAATACCGCCTCGAGTACATCTCCCTAATTCCATTAGGATATTTATGCAAATGGTAGGGCCAAGTCATATTTCAGATGCCAGACACCCTACACATTAGAGCTAAGCATGGAAAAGATTCTATACGTATACGCTTACAAATCAAACAAAGGGAGTCACATAATGTATGTTGACAAGTATGGATGCAAATATGAGCCAATCCGTCCTAAGAATATAGAAAGATTGATAACTCCAAAAGTGTTGAAGCATGCTTTTGAAGAGAAGCTAAGGCCCATACAAACCTCTAGCAAGTCCACAAATTCCTTCTCAGATGATTACGACACCACATTGCATACAAATAGACAACCGATTCCCAACCCTCAAGATCAGCAAGCAACACCGCCATCATTGCAAGCATGGCTTCAACAATATGCAACATTAGAATAGAATGCAAATAGAGGTGGTTATCAAGCCATGTCAAGGCTAGGAGCACCACCAATATCACCACTCCAGCAAAATAACAAGATAAGAGTAGGACAAGAACAGAAAGTCCGGATGGGACAGAAGGCCCACACCGATAAACGAGAGAGAAGAGAAAGGGTTCAAAAAGAGGACAACCAACTGCGAGACCAACTAGGAATTATGGATTAGGAGCACCTCTAGAGGAGGAACCTTACATTAACTGACAGTAGAAAGAGATCATAGAGGAGTACTATGAGACCCTATGCTTAGGTTTGTATATCACCGTAGAATTAGACCATACCCAAGAATAGAGATCCCAGGGATCACGTGACAGCATTTGTGCATGTAATTAGATTTGAGGAAGTCCTAAACTTTCCTACATAGTTTGCAAGATTTGGACTTATCTTTGAAGAGGATGTTTCCACTCGGGTCAATTCCGTGGAACGTAGGGATTTCAATTGAGGAGGTTCTTGATGAGTTTATCAAAGAGGGATAGCTCATAACACCATCTCACAAATCCATAAATTCAAGAAAAAAGAAATCAATTTTGTACGAAAATCAGCCTTAAGGCAGAAAAGATATGTGAAGTTTTGTCCAATAGAAGCACTGCCAACCGAGTCAGGGTTAATGCTCATTTTTTATCCAAGGACTGAGGAACACAAATCTCCAAAAATATTTACACATGAAAAAGAGCATTACATTGAACGAGTTAAGAAAAGAACCTCTATATTTGGTAGATAATTGTGTTGTCTACAAGGAAGGAGATTACAAGGATTTGGATGATGATTCATTGCACAGGATAGTGGATCCAAGTCTGTCAAGTCTACACAAAAATCTCCGCTGAATCAAGAGAAAGTCATCGAATAAGTGCTCAAGAAGATTACTTTGTTTTCTAAGCCACAAGTTAAGCCAACTAAATGGTGTGCAATAGAGTAGAAATGGACAACTCATGAGACTAAAGAGTGCTATTACAACAAGGGATATGTAAAATGATGCCAATATGCTCCGGAAGGACAAGTAGCACTAGCATAACCCCCACTAGTGCCAAGATACGAAACCGGAGTTCTTCTGGGATCAATAGGAGTTGGAAGACCACAACCAATATTAGGACAACAACCTCCGCTACCAAGAACGAGACGTATAGGAGTCAGATATACACCAATTGTAGATTAGTCTAAGGAACAGGCACTTGTGCCAATCCTTGCATATTATGAGGAGTGAATATATGACGAATACAAGATATCAACCATCTAAAAAACAAAAAGCGCCAGAACCATGGAGCATGATTGGATCTATTGGACCATCAACAACTGCACATGCTTCAAGAGAAGATAGAGATAGTTTGGAAAAAAACACATTCCTATTTATAGCTAATGGAGGACTAGCAAGATCAAGACCTATTTATCAATAAAGAGATGCTCAAGGAGAACCTCAACAACCTAAAGGACCATGTTATAAGTGTGTTGGTGACCACTTGATTTTTGAATGCTCGAAGAACCCTAACAAAGGGGCAAAATCAATGTTGAATATACTATAGCTAACACACACTTGTGCCAATCCTTGTATATTATGAGGAGCCTAGTGGATATATGACCAAACAAGATATTATCCACCTGAAGAACCGAAATCTCTGAAACCATGGAGCATTATTGGATCCACCGTCGACCATAGCACACACTTCAAGAGAAGATAGGTATAGTTTGGAAAAACACACATTGCTATTTATAGCTAATGGAGGACTAGTGGAGAAAGGCGCCTGCTTATCAGTAAAGAGATGCTCAAGGAGCACCTCAACAACCTAAAGGACCATGTTATAAGTGTGGTGGTGACCACTCGATGAAAGACTATTTTCACACATAGATCATAAGAGTGAATGCATATTGTCTTGATTGTGGGATCACTCATTTGATTTTTAAATGCTCAAAGAACCCTAACAAAGAGGAAAAAGAAATGTTGAATATACTAGAGGCAATACCATCCGGTAGTGGATCAAAAAAGAAAATGTGATACCAATCTTGGTAATCCACAAGAGCTCAAGCTCAGAAAATGGTCAGACTAACCCATCATAAAAGAACCAAGAACAAATACGCATAGCATTGAGCATAAGATTCAACGAAACACATGGAAATCTAGGAAGGAATGTGAACAAACTTCCTTAGCTAAAGAACTAAACCAAACAAATCAAAACTAAGGAAACTTGAAGAAGAAACCCTTGAGGTAATACCAGATCCCGACATAGTTGAGGAACCCAACAGTGCTGGTTCTAGAGGATTGGTTCTAGTAGGGAGGGTTAACAAACCATTAGATGCCTCCTCAAATCCTCTGATGCACAGCTCAAAAACAATCAAACTCAAGAGCAAAGGTGGTTGACATATTCACATGTAGAGCTAGAGAAGCAGAGGCTTGAAAAGTGCCAAAAAAATGACTGAAACTGCCCAAGCTTTACTAGAACCTCCAGTTGGGGAACCTGAAGATGTGATAATTATCCCACCAACACCAATAATTCCACCAAACCCTGAGGTAATAGAGACATATTCAAGTTAGAAGCATGAATCAAAGCCCAAAAAACCAACACAAGGGCCAAAGTTAGTGATGAATACCATGGATCAGTCCACTGATGGATTCCACCCAGGCATACCAAAGGAATGCAAAGAAATAGATGGTCTTGTTGAACTGTGGAAACATGTCAGAGAGGCCAACAAAGCTAATGAGCTAAGCAAACATGTAAACCAAACCGGTGATGGGAGAGAAGTGTTTCTTTTTCCGATAGAGGAATTTGAGGCATGATCTCAAATAAATCTAGAAATGAAATTGTATTGGAGAGACCAAGGATTTTTTCAATTTATAGACAACCGACCCCATTCTTGAAGAACACTACCGTCCTATATGGGAGAGCGTGAGGCCAAGCTAGAGGTTGCCACAATTCCATCATAGAGACTCTCTTCCAAGAAAGCCATTGAATCAAAAGGTCTAATCTTGAATAAATAAAGTTGTGACACCTTGAATTAAGTGAATTAATTTGTGTCTCAAGTTTTTGTCTTGAGTTGTTGAAGTTAAATTACTTAATATTGTATTGAGTCTTAAATTAGACCATCGATAAGTGTATTATTGCAAAGGTACCATCTACTGTCTTATACGCTATTGTTCATGAGAAAAAAATTCTCCTTAAACAAGCCCAACCTCCCAACTTCAAGGGCAAAGGGGCTAATATAGAAGGTGATGCAGAGGTTTGGATTGAGGTAATGGAAGATTATTTTAAGGTTGCTAGGACTCAACCCAAAAATCAATCAATGCTCGCAATGTTCCATATCATCGGAGATGCAAAGATCTGGTGGAAGCAGCATTGTGGGGATTTAGGTATTTTGGGGCCTTCTCAATCTTTGAAAAAGATATTAAAAATTGTAGTAATGGGATGTTATCTTCCACTAGCTCATAAATATAGCAAAATGAGCAAATTCTTTTCTCTTTGCCAGCTATCTTTAATAGCATAGGAGTATTACTCAAATTTCCATAACAAGATATGGTACCAAGATGTCCCCTGAATAGAAGGTAGCACAATTTTGCCAAGGACTCATTGGCCATTAAATAGTCATCTTGAAGCCCTTAGAGTGACATCTTTACAAGATGTTCTACTAAGAGCGATACCTATAGCCACAAAAATTTTAGAAGACCACCCAAGGAAGGCGATACTATATGGAGAAGAGAGCCAAACCGAATGGCTGGAACAAAAATCCAACCAACTTCACTTATCAAAATCAAGCTATAGTAGCTACACAACCACTAAATTTCCAAATGTGCAATGTTTTGAATTCCATGAGTATGGAAATTATAGGCATCATTGCCAAAGAAACTTTGTGCTTCTAGTGCTAATACAATTCCCTTACCTAAAATTGGAAGAGGTCAGTGGAGGATGTGGAAGAGCAAATAGAGGTTGTGGATGTGGAACTCCTACTAGAGTCAATGCCACAATTGGTCAACCAATTGTAGGAGATGAAGGAGATGAAATAGCAATGCTACATGCTACCATTGACAACCCCAATGCTCACCATCAATACGCAGTCATACAAGAATCAGGATCTTCCCAAAGTGAACAAGTTGAATTCTTAATTGACAATGGAAGCACACACTCATTTCTCTCTCCTAAATGCAAGGAAATTTAAACTAAACCAGTATCCTGCTAAAAGACTAATTGTGTAAGGATTAGGGGGGATAAGATAGAGAGGCATTCATGATAAGGACATGGTACTTACAAGTTTAATCAACTAGGGTTAAGCAATAGAGATTAGGCTGTAATGGAGACCCAAATGAAACTCGATAATTAAGCATTATAAAAGAGGCTACAAGAGTGCTCTTATATAGGAGAGTTGGAGGGTAGTAAAATGTGTAGTACAAGCTTTCCACATCACCGTCCACCTAGGTATCCACATGTGCTTTTAGCCAACTAAGCATCCTAGTAGACTAGAGGTAGTTCCCACTCATAGAGTAAAGACCACAAACCCAACAAATTGTAAAACTAGCAAAGGGGAAGGAATTCCTAACTCAACATACAATAGGATAGGTAGAATTTGAACGAGGGGGATACTCTACTTCCGTATATTTTTTCACTTTACCTCTAGGAGTTTATGATGGGATATTGGGAACGGATTGGTTGAAATGGAACCAAGCTCACATTCAACATGCAAAAGGAAACTTTACCTTTATAGATGACCTTGTGAATGAGATTCTAGTTCAAGGAAAGAATGGGAAACCTAAGGCTCAATTAGTTAAGGCTAGCCTCAGGGAAGGGGGGGGGGGGGGGGGGATGTCACTTAATAATTATATGACTATCACGTGAGTGCAATAGAAGGGATTATCAATTTTTATTTTTTCTCACATTTTCACATGCAAAAAGGTACCATAAAATGGAATTCGGAAAAAAAGTCACAGATTGAATAGGAAAAGGGTGTATTTTATTTGTGTGCGCTCCTTGCCGCACTGTCGAAGCAAGGGACTTGCCAATACACCGTATGCGAGCCACAAACGGCTCCAAGCACACAACAAGCCTAAACTAGCAAGCTCAAGAAAACAAAGGGTGTGTCACTCACCGCTCTACGCTCGCCTTCGTGGTGGATTCCTCGCCGCGATGAAGAAGAAGCTGCAGTCGTGCCGTGCTCAACCGCTTCGCCGCCGTCGTGCCTTCGTAATGCTCGATCGCACACACACTCTCCCTCTCTCTCTCTCACACACACACACACACAAGGAGGTGAAGAAGAAGAAGATGGAGATGGAGCAAGAGCACTCTTCAATTGCACAAATGAGAGAATGAGTAAAAATTAGGTTTAGTTGGCTTTTATAGGAGCTCACCCCATTCACACTTGGGCGCCCATGCTTAACCAACTAATCCCTTGAATGTCCAAGTTAAAGTGCGCCTCTCATCGGCGATCACTCTACCTTTCCTTATTGGACCGACAAGCCCGGTACCTGACTCTATCGAATACATAATACACGTCCGTCGTAGGTGATGGGGTGTCCGTGTGCCGTGAGGGTTAACATGCCCCCCTTCCTGATGTAGATTCCGTCCTCGGAAGCTATTGAGTTGAAGCTGGATCGTCGAGGTGGAAGAGCATTTGATATGAATGTCCTTAGCCTTCTTCAGTCACTGCAAAATCAAACAACATTGGCACAGTAATTGCATTCTCTTAAAAAGCATATGCAGTTTTAGGTAGACAAATTGATTGGTAAAAGAATTTCAAACAATTTGGCAGCAATGAACATTAAATTGCAATGTAATCAAATGCATAAACAGATGTAAAGGTAAAAAATTAAACAAGTCTGGGGTCGCTAATATGACGGTCGAAAGGCACTAGAGATCGAATATTAATACCATGGGTAAGCTTCTTAATTTTCTGTGGTCAATTAAGTTGTTTAATCGCGAGAGCCAAGTATTCATGTTCGAGGGCTGACTAGAGGCTATACCTAGAAAACCTTGTAGTTAAGCTACCATAAAAGGAATTTCTCATGAAATCATCGCCTAACTGATTACTTTTTCTTTGACCCCCCAAGGTCTTTTCACATTGATTCAATTATGATGTGTGTGCTTATTTTGTATGCCTTGGGTTTTTTGCTTTTCAAGGAAAAGCACCCACACTGGGAACCTCTAGGGCTCTAGTACCATAGGCGATACATGTGAGTGAAGTACCAAATCAAGCTGAGATTTCTCTTCCAGCTTAAAATTTTACATTGTGGCACTTTGATTTTTTTCTTGTTCATTTTCAGCATTTAAATTTGTAACTTTGGGGGGTCATATAACATTGTTACACTCCCCAGGCTCATCACATTAGTAAAATCCCTTTATAATACTTAAGCTAAAGGTCAATAGGGTTAAGCCCACTAGAAAGCCCTAGTACATTTCATACAATGCTGCCTAAATCGGATTAAGAACCTAAGTAACCATTGTTTATTAGGAAGGCATTCCCCATGGTATTAAGAGAAGATTTCTAATACCTAGCTTGGTCAAACTAGCTTAGTCGGACTGCTTGATTTTTACACCTAAACAAGTGATTATGACAAAAGATTGCATTGAATTAAATGTTTGATACTAAGCCAATGCGCTGAATAGTATGCTACCAATCACAATCAAAGCAGACAAACATGGATGCAAAAAGATAAGGGCAATGCTAATGGACAAGAAACACCTGTTTGTGTCGATGGTCGCGCTTGATTTGAAGAGTGAGTCGAGATAAAGATTCCATGAAGGTCCAAATACTATCAATAGCAACACGCTCCTGTACACACTAGGAAACAAAAGGAATACCTCCAGGAGGCACATCAGTGGGAAAAGAGAACTTCGCTAATCTCTCAACTCTAAAACAGTAACACTCCTATCGTACTAATCTTACTTACCCTCCATCACTCAAGTGATGAGGATCAAAGGTGTTTTTTGGCATAGGTTTCTGTTTCACTGTACCAGATGTGACATGTGTAGGTCTGAGTCAATGTTTTGACTTTTATTGTGCATACTCGTTTGCTAATTGCTCTTGCTCTTTTTTTTTTTTTTTGTGAGTATAAAGCTTTATATGTACATTCCCTAAGATCGGTGATTAAGAGGTCGGGGAAAAAGGTTGAGAGGGAAACAAATGAATGATGACTGTCAGCAAACACTCCCCCCTTCCTTGGGTAGATCATACCGTTTGAAATGAGCTTGTCACCCTTTGAAACCAATTATTCCAGTTGGTAATAGGTGAGGATTTTTGCCAGTAGTTTTCTATTACCCTAGGTGCCTCGTCAAGTTGCAAGGGTGGTAAGGTACTCTCCCAGGATCGAACTTGAAGTGGTTCATCACGTGATTCTTGAACACTGGGAGGTGTGGATTCTTTTGTAGCTTCATTGAGGTCCATTACTATAGATGGAGGCTGTGTAGAAGCTTTTACCTCTATGAATGTATTACATGAGGAGCTAGAATCTTCATGGGACTCCCCCCTTCCTGAGCTAGGTGGAACAAATCGTTCTTTCTTTGGTACCCAAACTAGCTCGGGAGCGGGTGTGTAGCATTCTATGATTTTTTCCTTTCCACGATCATTGATTCGTTTTGGAACTACGGGATTGGGCTCACTTGGGTCAGGTGATAGGTAAGAGCACAATCTACGTTTTGGCACCCAGATTTGATCATTTCCTTGATAGTAGCCTTGGGCTTCCAAGAGTCGTTTAGGGATCCATCGCAACATTTTCTTACTTTTCTTGGAGCGAGTGGTACGTTTCTTACAAGGCTTCTGTTTTTTTGCACTAGCTATGGTCACTAAAGAAGCTTTAGGGACCCACTTGTATGTTTTCTTCGTTACATTAGGATGAGTCTTGTCAGAAGCGATATGCATTGCTTGTAGCATATTTAAGGGTATAGGCATTTCATCCCCCTCAGGTGTTACCCAGGTCGTCCCCCTATTTCCCCAAGTGTCTATGGTTGATGCTAGGTGGACCCAATCCACATTGTCTGATTCCGTCATACCCGGTAACACATCCATGTAAGGAGAATCTTGGCCAATGTCTGTATCCTTCTTACAAGTGTAACAATATTGTAGTGGGGCCGAGTGAACTGTGGTGTCAGAGCGATGATCAATAATGGTTTTACTCCCTAAGGGGTGTACCTTACCAGTCACCAAATCCACTCTAAGGACAGAGTCTTGGAATTGCAAATAGACATGATTTTTAGACCAATCGTGAACCATTTGTGCTTCCCTCATGAATGGTCGTCCTAAAATCATTTCATATGACATAAGGTGTTTAGAGAAATCCATTACAATGAACGTATGTCGTACCTTGTGTCCTAGAACTTTGATCTTAAGATCCTTGAGCATCCCCATAGGTTTGGCTATGGTACCATTTGCCATCTTTACCACAATGTTAGTAACACTGAGGCGGGGTTTTCCCATGGATTCCCAACAATCTTTTGTAACGATGCTAACTCCCGCACCACCATCAAGAATTCCCTTTATAGTTAATCCCTTGGTAGTGATGGGTAGGGTCGCATTAGACTCGTCGCCTTCAAAATACTGCCCTAATTCGTTAATGGGTACCTCAATCACAGACTCGTGTCCATCTAAGTCAAGTGATTGCACATGATTTTCCTCATCAATCATAATCGAGTCAGGCCTATTTGGTTGCGCAAACTGCGGTAATCCCGTTCGTAGCTCTCCGTTAAGGAATGCTCGAAGTGCAAGGAATAACTCAGGATCTCCATACAGCTTTGCTATGATCGTGGTTCGGACCTCAGAAGACATGAAGTCCACTAGTTTGGCAACATTCATTGGTGTTTTGCAGGGTGTAGGTCCTTGACTAGGAACTGGTGAGGATGGAATCTCATATTCCTCAATGGGATCAGGTATTCCTTCGTTAAACATCCTTTCCAACAAGAAGGGTGTATGCTCACTTTCTGATGTCCCGTCCTCACTCCCTTCTTGGATGATACTAGATATGGCTAACGGTCTATGGTTCATGTGGGGTGGATGAACTTGCGTGGGAAACACTGTGTCATGAATTTTGACATGCATGGGTTCTGGTTCTAGTTTCCTTTGAGTCTCCTCCACTAAACCTTTTAGATGTTTCACCTGCTCAATCTCGTCTACTGGGTTTGGGTACGTCCCAATCTTCTTTTTACGATTCTTCCCTTTTTGCCCCTGCGGTTTATCTTGGGGGTCTTGGATTGGATTTGGAAACACTTGTGGTGTTTTCAGAGGCTCTTTATGGTTTTCTCTTATTCGGTTTTCATTTGGTTCCATGTTACGGTTTTCTTTGTCGGTCTTTCCCTTTGTGGTATTGGTTCTAGTCTCCATTGTCTCGACTGAATCTGAATCATCCTCGAGGTCATTCATATACACGGGGTCATCTCCTGTTCCTATGTTTGTTTTGGAACTTGGCTTTGAATTTTCCGTATTCTGCGACTTCTTCCTTCGTGTCTTCTTTTTCTTTGCTTGGATAACTGACGCGGTATCTCTCTCTTCGAGGATATGGCCTGGCCCTTGAAGCATGGACCGTGTAATCGCATAAGCGGGTGCGACGGGTGGTATTGGCGATGTCACACTAGCAATTTCGACCAAATTCAGGGGTGTGATTTTAGGCGCATTTGGGTTATAGGGGCATTGGGCAATCAAGTGATCTATGCCACAACGATTACATGTGAGTATTGGCATTGCAGACGTGCTCCCTTGATTCATTTGCATCTGTGCAGCATTCTTTTGCAGCCTAATAGGGCACTCCGCTACTCGATGTGGTCCACCACACTCGTAGCATTGAAGAGGTGGCCTCCTAGCCTGGGTGTTGATATTTTGACCTCTGGATGCGAGAGCAGCAGCTTGATAAACCGGCTTGACTTGTCCCCAACAATCTTCCATGTAGTATATAGGACACTCTTCCAATGTATCAAGTCCGTAGGCAATACTAGTGTCTATTTCCTCCTCACAGCCATCTGGATAAGCATTTGATGGCTCGCAACCCACTTGGTTCATAGGGGCGACTCTTGGATGCGGGGGCTGCGGTCCTAGCACAGGAGGTGGTAACGGTGTAGCTTGTACAACATTTTGAGATCTAGGGACCATGTGTTGCGGTAGTTGCTCAACAGGTGGAGTAGGCATCAATACAGGAGCTCGAGGTGCATCCGTCCAGGCTACAGGTGGTCTATTTGCCATCATACGTTTGATCATTAAACAATCCTTAGCTTGGTGACCATACCTACCACATGCATTGCAAGTTCCATTAAATTTTACTCTAAACGTAGGGCACTCACTAGTGCTATGTGGACCTAAGCAAATGGAACACCATTGTTGCTCCCTTCTTGGATACATGTGACTATTTTGAGGGGGTCGATTATCCTTAAGAGACTCTTGGATTGCCTTGGTGAGGTCTGTCAAGAATGTCTCAAATACCTTTGGCTCATTGGCAATGGGCTTTGCAGTCATGGGTTCATACTCAATGGCTTGTGAGCTAGTGGATCTCGTGTCGTAGACACCCTCATGCCTGCTATCATCAAGTTGTCCTCTAATTGGATTGCATTGGCAGTGACATCTTCCCAGGTTGTGATACCTCTAATCACTAGTCCATTATAGATTCCTTCATTCCTCAACCCTCGAATGAATCGATCAAGCAGTTGGTTATTGTTGAAGCGCTCATTTACAGGGCAACGAGAGTTTAAGTGCTTTAGACGACTAATGAAGTCCCTTACTGACTCTCCTTCCTTACGTTCGGCCTTCTGTAGCTGAGATGCTACACCCCAAAGCACACCTTCTCGTATGTACTCCTTTAGAAACAACCTTCGAAGGGTAGGGTAGATTGTTTTCTCGTCCACCCTTAGGGTCCTATACCAATCTCCAGCCTTCCCACTTAATGTCAAGCTTAAGGCATTGCACTTATGTAGTTCGTTGCGTTCCCCTAAGGAATCACATACTTGTTCAAACACTTCAATGTGTTTCCTAGCATCTTCGTCCCCATTGAATTTTTGCGTGAGTTTGGCAATTTGTACTGCCTTACTTCTAGGCTCTCTATCAGATGCATGACGCATATTTTCCGCGATAGATCGACCTATGGTTTGAGCAAACGCTGCCAAGTCACCTATGTGAGGAGGCAGGGCCGGTGGAGGTACTCTTGGAATCATATGTGGGAGAGGAACGGGTACCGGTCTTGGCATATGTGTAGATGATGCAGGATATGGAACATAACCGGGCATAGGTCCACTTGGATAAGGGCTAGGGAGTGGCACTCGAGGAGCATAAGCAAGTGGTACTATTGGAGGTGTGGGGGCCATGTGTGCATAAGGGGCTAGAGGCACATATGGTCGAGGCCCCATATTAGGTACTACGACACTAGGTAGTGGCACTGCGCTAACCGTAGATGTCATCGGTACATTCTCTGTCAGGCTTATCCCTGGAGTGAGCACTGTGTTTTCCTTGATAGAGGGTTGAGCCAAGTTAGGGAAGCTAAAGTTTTCGCTCGGAGGCTCAGATTGCATAGAGACCCCAGGTGAAATGACGTAAGATGGGTCCATGGGGCTCATTAGAGGAGTCTCCATTTGTGATAGAGTAGGCTGTTGAGCCTTGCTCGTATCCAGAAATCTCATGGGGCCAGTTGAGAGTATATTTACCCCTCGGTTTTGCCTTTCAGATTGAATAATGCCATGGATAACATTACAGATCATTTTCTGTTGATCTTCGATGCTCGTGGCACTAGAGGTGGATTATACAATCTCTATCCATCCTACATGGTAGGCGTGGCCAGAGTGTAGATCCGTCAACACCTCAGTGTGGAGGTCGTATGTCCAATGATCATTAATGAACAATCCTTCTAGAGTCGACGTGTTAATGGTTTCTTGTGAGGTAGAAGCAATGTTGCTCCCCGTGGTTTTACTTGTCAGCAACGGTACCCTAGAGGGAACTTCTGAAGGAGGCAGCTCAACAGGGCCTTCTTGGTAAGAAGTTGGTAGGATATCCACATGGACACTCCACGTGCGATGTGAAAGGAGAGTCCACTTCCCCATCCCCTTCATGTGCTTCATTTGCATCAGGTTCCGAGCGAGTAGCTCTACCTAATGTTTCCATGAAACGGCTAAACATACTAGTACTAGGCTGTGGAGCTTCGGGAGGTGCATGGCCTTCTCTCTCAGTGTTTTGGGTAGGGTATGCTTCCATGATTTCTGAGTCGGAGGAGGAATCACTAGCGGCTATTTTAGGGTCTTGGGTGGTGCTACCTTGTGTCCCCGCTGAGGGTCTAGAGCTTATCGTGGATGGGTAATGGGTGTCCGTATGAACAGAGGCACTCTCAATATGCTCGTGTTCTAGCACCCGCCCAGAGCGTAAGTGCATGTGCTTTTGATACCCTAAGGTGTCAAAAAGCTGCTCTAGGAGGCCTTGTGACTAGTTTTTAGCGTGTTTTTTGTTTGTTTTTTTTGCTAGATTTTTTAGAGCGTGTCGTGGAATGGGCCGTGTGATAGCTCGAAACGAGCGTATCGGTCAGAGGGTCGTGCCGTGCTTTACAGCCCTCCGTTTGGTCACTCTATGCCCTCGGAATCCCTAAAACTGTCAATTTCCAGTAGGAAACTAGGCCCAAACTAGAAAGTCTAAGGGTGCAAGTGGGAAGAGAAAGGAGGAGAGTGGAGGACTTGTCCCACATGCTCTCATTCTCTCTTGAGGGAGTAGGGTATATATATAAGAGTGAGTTAAGTATATATCATAAGACTGAGGACTGAGGCCTGGGCCTGGGCTTGGGCTTGGGCTTGGGCTTGGGAAAATGATCCCGATCTATCTTTTATACAAACCAACCCGTCCGTTTTAAGAGTCACTTTTTTTATTTTCGAAAAATTTCGCCGCCCGCTCACTCGCGTTTTTTTATTTCCGAATTTTTATTTTCTTTTTTTTTCACATTTTTTTATTTATTTTTTTTTGGAAGAAAAAATAAAAAACTTTTTTTTTTTTGTGCAGAAAATACAGAAATTGAAAACGCAGGTATGCAAAAAATGCAGAAATTGCAGAAAATTGCAGAAATTGCAGGAAAAAACGCAGAAATTGCAGAAAATTAAAAAAACGCAGAAATGCAAAAAATTACAGAAATTGAAAACGCCGAACTTGAAAATGCAGAAATTGCGGAAATTGAAAAAACGCAGACAATAGCAGAAATTGAAACTTGACAGCAATTGCAGAAAACGCAAAAAACAGAAATCTCCACACACTCCTTCCCTGCCTTTCCTATGATAGAAATTGCACCACAAGGAAGCGTAAAGTGCTAACCGAGCTTAGTGTAGGGCATATCCCCGGCAGCGGCGCCAAAAATGTGCGCTCCTTGCCGCACTGTCGAAGCAAGGGACTTGCCAATACACCGTATGCAAGCCACAAACGGCTCCAAGCACACAACAAGCCTAAACTAGCAAGCTCAAGAAAACAAAGGGTGTGTCACTCACCGCTCTACGCTCGCCTTCGTGGTGGATTCCTCGCCGCGATGAAGAAGAAGCTGCAGTCGTGCCGCGCTCAACCGCTTCGCCGCCGTCGTGCCTTCGTAATGCTCGATCGCACACACACTCTCCCTCTCTCTCTCTCTCACACACACACACACAAGGAGGTGAAGAAGAAGAAGATGGAGATGGAGCAAGAGCACTCTTCAATTGCACAAATGAGAGAATGAGTAAAAATTAGGTTTAGTTGGCTTTTATAGGAGCTCACCCCATTCACACTTGGGCGCCCATGCTTAACCAACTAATCCCTTGAATGTCCAAGTTAAAGTGCGCCTCTCATCGGCGATCACTCTACCTTTCCTTATTGGACCGACAAGCCCGGTACCTGACTCTATCGAATACATAATACACGTCCGTCGTAGGTGATGGGGTGTCCGTGTGCCGTGAGGGTTAACAATTTGTCAAAAATTCACAGTTAAGGAATTTATGAATGCACGTGATATACACAACTTATACCTAGTGACCCCCTAAGAGGCTAGCAAACATTTGAAGGGTTTGCAAAAAGGTCAACAGATCTATGCAATTAAGCTTAACAAAGTTAAAAAATCAAACTCAAACTTTCAACTTGACTAGCTGAAAGAATACTCTGATGTGTTCCTTGAGGACCTTACAAGTATCTTCTAAAGGTATCTCAGTCAATCCCGATAAGATTAAGGACATTGTGGAATGGCCTCGACCTACTTTTGTCAGTGAAGTAAGGTGATTTCTTAGGATTACAGGATGGTACATGATATTTGTCAAGGACTATGCTCTTATTGTAGCACCTTTAATAGAGTTATCAAGGAAAGGAATGAGGATCAAGTGGAGAGCAGAACAAGAGGCTAGCTTTGCAGAATTAAAGGCTATCTAATATGATCCCCTATTCTAAAGCTTCCTAATTTCAACAAAGGGTTTGAAGTTATAACATATGCAACAAACTTGCCTTAGGGAGAGTCCTTACTCAAGAAGGTAGGTCCGTAGCCTATACTTCTCAAAAGCTCAGGGTCCATGAGAAGAATACTCTACCCATGACTTGGGATTCTTAGCAATCATCCATGCATTAAATCTATGGAGACAATATCTTCTCAATCTTTAGTTATTCATTGATCATAAAAGCTTGAAGTGGATCTTTACATAGCCAAACCTTAACATGAGACAAAGGAGATGGATTGAACTTCTTCAAGAATACAATTTTGACATAAAGTATAGACCTAGCAAGGACAATGTGGTTGTGGATGGATTTAATCAAAAATATTTTCTTAATGTTATCTCTATACTTAATAACTGTATCTGGGAGAGGATGAAGGAAGCAGCTTTAAAAGATCCGAAGTATTAGCAGTTGTCCTTGCAGATTCAACAAGGCAGGATGCTTGAAGCAACTCACATCCCAACAAGGGATTACTCTCTTCTGGAGTAATGTACTTATTATCAACAGAGGCTTTGTGTACCTAAGGACCCAGCACTGAAGAAATAAATTTTATTTGACGCTCATGATAGCCCAAACTTCAAGACACCCAGGGTATGCAAAGACCCGAAATGCTATTAGGAGAAGCTACTTTTGGCCAAATATGAAGATAGATGTTCTTTGCTATGTGAAGCAATGTCTCTCATGCCAACGGATTAAGGTTGAGCAAATCAAACTACCGGGACAACTCCAACCCCTTTATATACCCCAAATGAAATGGGAATGTATTAGTATGGACTTTGTCATTAGATTACCCACTTTTGAGGCTATGATTCAGTATTTGTGCTTGTTGATATGCTCACTAAGGTAGCTCACTTGATTCTCGTAAAAACTACCTTCACTGCTTCTAATATTAGCAGAATCTTCATCAAGGAGATCTTTACACTCCACGGTTTACCAAAGAGAATTGTGATGCTCTAAAAACTACCTTCATTGCTTCTAATATTAGTAGAATCTTCATTAAGTAGATCTTTAGACTCCATGGTTTACCAAAGAGAATTGTCAATGATAGAGATGCAAACTTTACGTCAAAGTTTTTGACCTCACTCTTTTAAGCTATTGGAACAAAACTACATTTTTAGCACAACATATCATCCTCAAACGGGTAAACCTAGAGATTGAGGATAATCTTAGAGCTTATTGTTCGCAAAAAACAACAAAGTGGATTTAATATCTCCATGTGGTAGAATATGCCTACAATTACTTTGACCATAGAAGCATAGGCATGTCCCCATTCAAAGCAAAATAAAATTATCATGCCATTTTGGTCATAGATACAAAGTTTCTATTTTTAGCAATTTTTCCCATCTCCAATGAGCTATTGATGTACGCATTGATGTAGTCTTCTCAAAAATGAAATTTTAACTTTTTTTGTCAATTTTTCTAAACATAGTAAGTTTTGAGGTGCTTGCACCTATCTAAACGCGATAGTCTCATTTAGTAGTTTTTGGAGCAAACAATTAGTTTTATGAAAAATTCTGGTGTGGTAAACTGGTATACACATGTGTCTTGTTCATTTTTCCATTGAAAATTGAGGAAAGGAATTGAAAACCAAATAATCAACTACTTATATAAGATGATAGTGTATCTCATATCCTAAACTTTGTGTATGTAGCAAGCTTTGTGAAGATATGTCATGGTTATCCATGAATATAGGGAAATGCGTAATAGTGTATATTCATCATAATTCTATGGCAAGATTAAGTAGAATATATGTTGAGCAACGTGGGACATGACCATGTATTGTTGGTATTAGAGCATTTGAAATCATTCACCTTATTTCCATTTGTTTCTTTACACATTAGCTTATAAATTTTCAAGTTAATTAAGTAATTAGTAGTGAGAATGGCACCCAAGAGAACTTGTTTTGGTGGTTTGCACAATCACGAGGCTAGATGAAAACGGCAAAGAGAAGGACTCTATGAATGAAGAAGTGCCAATCATCTCACAAAGTAATGCCATCACTCATGAGAAGGTAGGAAAAATTTTCCAGTTATTTAATGTTCATTGCATCACAAGTAATAAGGAAGAAAAAGTTACCCTAAAAATATTGGATCGCTCCCAATTGGAAACTACTTCATTTGGACTTGTTATTTTCTTAAGTTTAAATCATCAAGAAGGAATTTTTTTAAGATGTATTTTCTGAAGTAGGAAAGAAGGACTCTCTCAATCTTACTTCATTTTATTTTGATATTTATTTATTCTGAACTCCCCTTTGATCACAAGGAGGTAACATGTTTTCTATGTATACCATTGACCCATTTCTATGAGGCAACTTAGTTCATTTCTATGAACATATAATGAGACTCACCCAAAGGTTTACTCCAAGAGGTGTAGCACTTATTAATTGTATGGGCAACCAATGACAATGGGTGGAGTAAATATCCTTCGAAAGAAGTTTCTATGATTCTAGAGTATTGGAATAATTTTGAAGCAGTGTTGTATGTCAAGTTTTTCCTAGATTATCTTAGTGCCAATTTTTATTGTTTGAAGGGATGTTTAAATGAACTTGTGATGGGAACCCTAATAAAGGAACTTTGTGTTATGAACAACCATGTGGTAGTAATTAGGAAACAAGATTAAATTGTGAGTGTGGGGATGAAAAGTGGGGACTGGCTCAAGTTGCCAGAGTGTTGTCTTCAGCTGAGTAGAGTTGTTTTGGGAATAGATTTACTTGTCGAAGACCTTTAAGCATAGAGTATGTTGTTTTTGAATGCCTGATGATCTAGACTATGTCAAATTTTGAAAGTTGACACTCAAGTCATCAAAAACCAAGAAAAAAATCAATGTTTGTCAACACTTTTCACTATCCTCTTATCGTTTTTATTAGGAGTAGGTTAAGTAGACCTTGTAGAGGATTTTCTATCTACCTCACTCTCTAAATTATCATTAGTGAGTTGTTTTGTGAAATTTCAAAGTTTTCAAGTTCTAGAATCCTAATGTAAACTTAAAAGGCCATCAAACAGTGTTTCTAGTCAAAAACAAGTCTTGGAAAAGCTATGGAAACAGTGGTAAGTCCAACTTGAATCTCCAAAGCTTGACTGAAAAAGAGATTATTACCTCTTCTATGATTAATGAATGCAAATCTAGTGTTTTTTGGCCCCAAGAGTTCTTGTAATCCTCTCTAAAAAACTTGCATGACATCAAAATTTAAAAGAAGAGCTATTCCAAGCCTGTAGATGATAACTGTTTTTTTAATCTGAGGCTGAAATTGAACTTTAAGCTCAACATTTTCTTATCAAAGAAGTATAAACACTTTTGTGAAGGTCTCTAGAAGTCTTGATCTCATTTGTGTACAATTATCAAGCTAGATCAACTTCCATCTCCAATCAGCAATAAGTGAAGGTAAGTACATCAAAACTCATCAACATGTGAAGATAACTCCACACACCAAATCTATAAATGCCGGAACATTTTCTTAAATATGGATACCAATCTTAAACTTTTTTTTTTCTAGACCCAAACCTTGAAGACATACTTCCACCTTGTGATCATCAAGTGTACTACCAACAATTGATGCAAGGGACATATACATGTTCCTTATCTTCAACATATAGTTATTGATAGATAGGTTGTTCTTTTGCATTGTATTCAACTCAGTCTTCAAATACATCATCCTTTGCTTTTGTGTTGGGTGGACACATCCAACAATAGTAATGTGTTCCAAGCCTCCTTAGGGTGTCAACATCTTATATATGCCCAATCATAGTGTCATGCACCCTCACAAAAAGTCAATACATGACCTTCTAAGGTACCTAGTTCCTCTAGTAACATTGGTGTTGTCTCATGCTCTCCATCAATGTACTCTCAATATCCTTTACCCATAAGTAACTTGGTCATTAATTCCAAGCATGAAAGTTTTTCTTGTCCAGATTCTTGTTGATAATGTACTTAAGTCGATCATTAATTGGAGGACATGTTTTTAATACTTCACCAAGTCTCTCAGCAGTGTGCTAAAAACAGTCATTTATTACCTCTAACAATAGTATGCATACATACACCTATTTCACAATACTAAACAATGATTACTATAGCCAAAACAAAACTCTCAGCACCACCAAAATGTAGATCTAAAGAATCCAAAATCTTGTCATTTCCAAATACAAACGTACTCCAACTCAAAAACGGGGATGGAAATATGCACAAAATGGAAATTAGGTCTCACAATCTTAGTCCAAAGGACTGTATACAAACCCTAGATGCATAATCATTAAAAATAAGCACCTCAATTGAAGATAATCTGAAATGACTCTCGAGAATCCCAACATGGCTTCTTCTATTGTTCTTGCTTGCTCCTTCAAGCTTCTCAGACACAACTAGGGTCTGATAACATATTAAGAGATGAAGAAGAAGAGATCCTGAGTTCTACCAGGTTTGACCTACTTCATTAGGATTGACCTTAAAAGTGGCTATCATCAAATAAGGATAGTGAATGAAGATATCGTAAAGACCGCGTTCCATACACGTTTGGTCTTTATGAATATCTTCCCAATATCTTGTCATGCCTTTTGGTTTGACAAATGCTCCAGTCACCTTCAACCGCCTAATGGAGAAAATATTTAGACCCTACTGCAAGTTCACTGGAGTGTTCTTTGACGACATTATCATCTACTCCAAATTATTGGAGGAGTATAAGCAACATCTCCAGGTAGTTTTTCAAGCTATGAGTTGTTTCCATGCCCGTACGGTATATGGTTTGCACTAGGAGCTTGAGTACAAGGAGATCTATTGTGATAAATCCGAGATCCATTGGCTACTTGATCCTAACAGGAGGTTTTCTTTGATTGCAGACAAGTTCATCACCCGATTCACCCTTTTTTGTTGCACCTTTGACATGGTATCAGAGACACCGCATGCTCTCAAATCGGATCGATGATTTGTGTGAGTTTTTGGTGTTGAATATCCGTACAAAAAGAGATGGTTTGTTGTTTTTTTGACGATTGTTTGGGGCTGATTTCATCTATAGAGATCAGATTTGTAGATTTTATCTCTTCCATCTTGACCTAGCCTTGTCACATGCCTAGATTCTCCAATACCATGGAGAGGAATAATATTCTAACACTAATTTGACCCGTGATGACAAAGTACACAATGAGGGTGTGAAAGGCGATGGTGGTGAACCACCCATCAACGAGGAGTGGGGAGATTGGTTCCAGTTCTACTCTGGCATAGGTGATAAACCAATGAAGATGCCTACCCTCCCCACCTTTCCCTCAAATCGACAATTGAATGGAGAGAACTATGCCATTTAAGAAGCAACCATGATGGCAGTCTTCAACTCTTACGAGCTTGGAGGCTTTGTTTCAAGTAACTTTCAAAATCCAAAGGACCCTATGAGAGCGAAGCTATGGGAGTGTGTCAATGCTCAAATTTGGTCTTTCATTATCCTCAAGAGTACACCATCAGTCATCAGTCATCAGTCATCAATCATATTCAATTGATGAAAGATGCAAAGTTGATTTGGGATTGGCTTTATTTACTATATGATCAAGTTTCTCCAATGAAGCAAATAGCCCTCAAGGTGCAGTTGAGAATCCTGGATGCAAAGAACTCTTCAAACGGGATCATGTCAACAAGATGCAGGAGCTTCAGCAAGAGATACTTCATATGGAAAAGCTTATTAGTTCATACGACATGGCCATCCAACTTTTGGCCCAATTATCTCCTCGATATACCAACTTCTATTCTTTGTTGATTATATGAGTGGCCGGTTGAACACTATTTCTTAGGACGAGATTATTCCAATGGTGTTGGACCAAGAGGAGTCGATACAGGGAAGAAGTCAAGCTCCGAAGCCTTGATCGGTTTTTCCAAAAACAACAAGAAGTAGTAGGGTAAGAAGAAAAGCAACAGCAAAACAGACAAGAAGATTGATGCTAAATGAGAATCCTTAAAGGCGGGATGACATTGCAACAGTTGGGGTGAGAAGTTCCATTATTGGAGGAGGTGTCCAAAATGAGTTGGAGATGCTTTGACTTCTTTGGCGGTAGTGGTGCAATCACTAGTCTTTTCTCATTTGGAGATTCTACCCTCAAAGGACTTTCCAGGGACATTAGAGGTTGTGTCAACTCTTGCAGTTTGAGATTATCATGATAAGATTTTGGATAGTGGGGCCTCATGCAACATGACTATGGTACCATCTTTATTGGCAACAAATTTAAAATTCCTATTCACAGCAAGGGATGTATGGAGTTGATTCCCGACAATAGAGGAGGTATGCATATCTCCAAGGTGCTTTATTCTTTGAAGCTGGGATTTCATCTTATGTCTATACACGAGGAGTGCAAGCTTGGCATGGAGGTGATTTTTACAGAGGATGTGGTATCTATTTGAAATCATGAATCCATCAAGGAAATCAAAGGGGCCTCAATGGAGAACGGACTCTACATGCTCCATGCTCTTTCTTCAGCAAAATTGATATCTACACTCTATCTACATGTGATCTTTGGCATTACAGATTCGGTTATTAGAACAATGATGCTCTTTGGCTTGCTTTGAATGAGCAGATGCTTGAAGTAAGCATGGCAAATGCATTACTTGCATTCATGGGAAGAAACATCAAGAATCTATTTGGAGGCTTGCTACACACTGAGCCATTGCCGTTTTGGAGTTGGTTCACGCTGGTCTTTGTGGACCTATGCAAACTCCTTCCCTCAAAAAGGCTCTCTATTTCATGTTGCTCGTGGATGATTTCAATCGCTTTATGTGGGATTATACAAGTATGAGGCATTTTCCTCTTTAAGAATTTGCATTCTCTTGTAAAGAAGGAAAGCAATCAAGTGTTGAAGACTATTTGATCTCACAAAGGTGGGAAGTTTACCTCCGAAGCATTTATTCAATTTTGTGTGAACAATGGCATCAAGTGAGAGCTTGCAAATACCAAATCCCCTTCAAATAATGGAGTTGTGGAGTGTAAGAATAGGATAGTGGTAGAAATGGCATGGACCATGCTTGAGCATCGTGACATGCCAAAGTCTTTATGGGCAGAGGCAATTATGATGGTAGTTCATACCATAAAACATCTAGGTAAGACCCTGTTCAAAGTTTATTTTGGTAAGAAGCCCAACGTCTCCCATTTTTGGATCTTTGGGACTGGTGCATATGTCCATTTACCAAAGGATCAAAGGGGAAACTTTGACCCAAGCCTAGGATATTGCTTTGTGTTGGCTACAATACTATTTCAGAGCGATATCAACTTTATAATCCAGACAAGAAGGATGTTATACTCATTGGTGATGTTGTCTTTGATGAGTTTTTACCTTCAGAGGGGGCTTCTTCTCCCAAGTCTTCCACAACGACCCTTGATATGTCAATACTTGGAGACCTAGATTATGTGTTGCCTCTAGATGGATCATCTTATCCAACCCCTATACCTCATGCTACAGAGGAGGATAAACCCATTTTAGATGGTGTAGATGATAGTGCTTCTCATCATAATGCATAGATAGAGCTAGATATACCAGTTACTCCTCCCTTGGGTAGCAATTCAGACAAGTTACCAAATTGGTCGTTGGAGACCTTACAAGATGCAACAACTTCAGATTTTCCACCCGACTGACGTGAAGCCGGGTACTACATGACATTATCAGTGACCTAAATTTGATGAGGTAGATGGGACTTTATTACAAGTGAAATATGCTTTAATGTCGACAGTGATCAAGGATAGATATCCTCTGATAGCTGAGGAGGCGTTTTCACAGCCAAAGTGGAAGTTGTCCATGCAAAGAGAACTTGATTCCATCAAGAAAAACAACACTTGGGAATTGGTTCCATAGCTTGCCAACTTGGTGTCAAATGGGTCTACAAGACCAAGTAAAAATTTGATGGTTCTTTGGACAAGCACAAGGCAAGACTAGTTGCCAAGGGCTTCTCACAAAAACTTGGTGTAGACTATTTCAAGACCTTTGCACCGACTACAAGGATGGTCACCGTTTGGATAGTTTTTGCCCTTGCTGTCTTTTTTGGGTGGCCGGTTTTTCAGATGGATATCGTTTTGGCATTTCTCAATGATGACTTAGAGGAGGAGGTGTATGTGGAGAAACCTCTAGGGTTCGGGGATCCAAACTTTGCAAACACTGGGTTTGTAGTTTTCTTAAGTCTCTTTATGGCTGGAAGCAAGCCCCTCAAGTGTGGTACCAGAAGATAGACTCTTTCTTCCTATGACACTTTTTGAAGCTCTTTTGTAGACCAAATTTATATCGTGAGGGAGGACTGGTGACATTTGTTATCGTTTATGTTCACATAGCCATGTTAAGTACATCCACAGTACTATGGAGACCTTGGCTAAGGAGTTTGAAATGATAGATCTTGGCTTGCTTCACTACTATGTTGGATTGGAGATATGGCAGACAGAAGGGGACATGTTTCTCTCTTATGAGCACTATGTCCAAAGAGTTGTTGTAAGCATTTTCTATGATTGAGTATAAACCTATCTCAACCCCTATGGACCCCAATCAAAAGTTGTCACAGTATGATCCCCTAGATAAAGCAGATGCTACAAAGTATCAAAAACTAGTCGATTCTCTTATTTGGGTTCTCAAGACTGGTTTGATGTCAGCTTCTTTGGTGAGAATTCCCATTTCTTTCATGTAGAAACGGACCAAGTCACATTTGGTGCAGGCTCTTTGGACTCTGCGGTATTTAAATGTGACCAAGCCATTAGGCGTTCACTATTATGTGGATGGAGTTACACATTCCAAGATCATTCTATGAGGATGGAGTGATTCGGATTGGGGTGGAGATCTAGATGGAGGACAATCTACTACTAGTCACACCATTTTTTTGGCTAAGAAGCAGTTTCATGGAGCAGCAAGAAACAACCTACATTTGCCTTATCTTTCGCAGCAAGCAGAGTACAAGGTTGTTTGTAGTGCTATGTGTGAGTCAGTGTGGCTATGGAGGCTACTCTTTGAGATGGGATTTACCTAGAAAACGACCATCATGTACTCTAACAACCAGAGTTGTATAGCCATTGCAAGGAATCTAATTTTCCATGCTCGGGCCAAGCATATAGAGATACACTACCATTTTTTTTGTGAGAAAACCAAGGATGGCTCTATCCGACTAGGGTATATCCCGATGTCAAATAACCCTATTGATATCTTCACCAAACCTCTTTCACATGTTATCCTCTCATGCCAGCTCCCTTGGACCTGTTTCCCATCCAGGAAGTAAGAGGGGGTGCTACAGTTCAGATTTTTGCCTGGTGGTGGCTCCAATATCTTTAAGGATTAGTTTAGGGAGTGAGGGATTTTTTGTGGCTATGATCGGCCGTATCTAAGGTAGACGTACCTTGCTCAATGATGCACTCTATAGTGTTGCTTGCATGAGGTGAGACTCGTTCCCAAGGTTTCTCGGGGTCAAAGTCTCCAATTCTCTGCAATTCTGCTAGTAAATATGTGTAGTAGGTCATTTTCAGTGAGTTGACATATTTATTAGTATTTTTCCCAATTATTACGGTCATGGGGTTTTCTACCAGTAGGTAGGGAAATTTACCAATTTCCCTATATAGGTAGCCCCTCCTCTTGTACTTTTGGCATGTTGTGATCATTGTAGAGTACCAGTGTTTGGGGACACTCTCTCTCTCTCTCTAGCATTTCCATTTGGTAGCATTTTGCAATGTACATCTCTCTCTCCAGCATTTTTGCCACATATGACCTCTCTCTCTCTCTCTCTCTCTCTCTCTCTCTCTCTCTCTCTCTCTCTCTCTCTCTCTCTCTCTCTCTCTCTCTCTCTCTCTCTCTCTCTCTCTCATTTTTGCATTGCGATCTCACTCCCTCTTGCTAGAGCTCCCTCCCCGGCAGGTACATACCCTCTATCATGTGGCATTGGCTACATGTTGTTCCCATGCCATACAGTGGGCGGTTTGTACTAGGAGCTTGAGTACAAGAAGATCTATCATGATAGATCCAAAATCCGTTGGTTGCCCGATCTTGAGAGGAGGTTTGCTCACAGTTCGAGACAAGTTCATTGCCCGATTCACCCTATTCCAGTGCACCGTTGACACCCCCCCAATTGGGAGAGAGATAGATAGATAAATAGATTTTATTATCATGCTTCATTTGGATGTTGTTCACAGGATTTGAGGTATGTAAAGATAACATGTAACTATGGGCTGCTTTATGAAAAGAATATAGAAGGATGTATGTATGGATTTTTTGACACTGACTGGGTTGGAAATGTAAGTGATAGAAGGTCTACATGTGGTTATGCATTCACATTTGGAAGTGCCATTATTAGTTGGAGTAGTAAGAAGCAACCTGCAACTGCATTATCAAGCACGGAAGCAGAGTATAGAGGAGCAACCATAGCTACTTGTGAAGCAATGCGGTATGACTTGGGAGTTAAAGTGGATGGCAAGGTGGTGATTTATTTTGAAAATATGAGTAGCATTATGTTACCAAAAAATCTAGTTTATCATGCACGAACAAAATATATTGAGATGCATTATCATTATGGACGTGAAAAGGTGATTGAATGTGAGATTTACTTGGTTCATGTGAAGACAAATGATCAAATTGTGGATATCTTTACAAAGGCACTTGGAAGAAAGAATTTTGCATACTTTAGAAAAATATTGGGTGTGCATTATATGCAAGTGAGTTTGAGGGGGACAAATGAAGAACAAAATGGTGTGATACACTATGGTTGATTCGATAAGCAATGGTGATGGATTCACAAAGATATATGCAACGGTGGTGAGTTTTCTACTTTAGCTATTGTGTGTACTTGGAGGTTGCTTAAATCAGCAATAGAAGTGACATAAGTGACTCACATACTATGACTAACTATACTCTACTAACTAGTCTACTCCTAGTCTACTATTGAGGAGTGTGTGGGTATTCTCTACTATCTTACTGAAGAAGAAGAAGTGAGTGTGTGAATGAGTGTATGGGCTGCCTTATTCTCTATATAAACCTCTTCAATGACATTGTTTTTGCTACATGTGGCCTTGTTTCTTGCAAACATAAGATGCTAGACAACATTAAAGATGTGTTAACAAGAATATTTTACTCGTGTTTTTGCAGAGAAATGTTAGAGTTTATGCATCATAAGAAAATGCCCAATGTAATACCTTTATTTATTTTCTCTTTTAGGTATTTGTTTTACTATTTGACATGATATTTGGTTGGGCAATTCTTGAGAGGCGTTCTTAAGGTCCCTAGGATAGCATATAAGAAGCACTTAGTCCCCCATTTACTATTTGACATGATACTTGGTCAGGCAATTCTTGAGAGACGTACTTAAGGTCCCTAGGATAGTATATAAGAAGCACTTAGTCCCCCATTGTATAATAATCTAATTCATTGCCTTGGTTGGTTGGTTGGATTAAATCTTCCCCTTTCTCTCTCTAACTCTATGCTTCCACATCATCGACTTTGATATGGTAGTAGTGCCTCCTCCTCATTGATCTTGCGAGAGCTAATCAAAGACGAGGAGTTGTGATAGCTTTGGCAAAAACATATAAAGCAACATTTGCAACAACATTGAAACCCTTGGAAAGTGGAGACCTCCAAGGGTAGTGTTTGTGATGGTGTTTTAAAGCGCTTGGGAAGTGGCCGCTAACAATGGTAGTTTCGCACATGTTTTTATCTAGTGTTTGGAAACACTACGTAAGGCCCAAACTTTTTTTTTCTCACCTCACAACATTTTGAAATGCAACCAAGGGAGGGTAGCGCTTTTTATATTTTGAAGTGACTACGTTTTGAAATGCTACCTTAAAGGGGGGTTCTATGATAGAGCTTCTATGCATCTTGGAAATGCTAGGCAAAGGAGGGCTTTGGTTACTTGGAAAGAAATTGAGAATTTCCAAAAGCGTTTTCTTACAAGCTTTCTCCAAGTTAAGACACAAACACCATATATGCTCCTACTTCTTGAGTCTTCTTTCTCTCTCTATACCACCTGGTGAGAAGTCACCTTTCAATAAGCAACAATTGGTCAAGCCCACACACGATCCATAGCACAAGTATAGAGCTCAAAGAGTACATCAGAGTGGTATCCAAGCATACAAGCAAGGCATTGCAAAGAAAAAGAGAAGCAAATGTATCAATCCTTCTTAGATCCTACAGCTATACTTCTTGGGCTTTTCGTTCCTACCCACCCATGTTTACGCCACCCTCACCTCAAAGTAGGGGTTTGCCAACGTTTTGTTTATTTTGTACAGTCCATTATATCCAAAGGACATACTTATGTATATTTTTGTGTCTCATATACCGACTTTGGCCCCTAGAAGACATCAATAAATCTCTCTCTCTCTCTCTTTGAATTTGTTCCCTGGACTGAGTGCCCACCATGGCCACTCGGGCTTCAACTCGTGGGAAGCCGACATTTGCTGGCATCGTGGCAACACCCCCAAAGGTGGACAGCATAGCCCGACTTCAACATGAAGTCGAAAAACTTCGCAAGGAAAACGACGCTTTGAAGGAAAGACTCGCAGCCATTGAGTCTCGTCTCACCACAATGGAGAACTCCAACAAGGGGAAGACGGAACAAAAGGAAATCAAGCTCAACACGGAGGCAGAAATCACCCTCACCGAGAAGATCAAGACTCAAGTGCAGGTTGCCATCTTTCACAAAATAACGTCTACGCTACGCAAACATCAGCGACAAGATACTATTGCTCTCAATGTTCGCATTAGCGGGCTCCCGAGCGATTGGCAAGGAAAGGAGGACCCCAAGTTCCACGAGTCTTTCGCTCGCATCCGAACAACAACCCCCATGATACAATGGGATCCAACGACAATCACCACTCTCGCTCACGAGCATCGCACCAACCATGCAATTCTTACTTTCAAGACCAAAGCCAATCGAGTCAAGCTTCTTGAGCAATCGAAGCTTCTCAAGGACACAAATCTGGTTTGCCGAAGATCTCACACCCACCCAACTCAAATAGAAAAAGGCCAAACTCCAAAAGATGCGAGAAGCGCGCACAGCAGGGAAATGGGTAATTTTTTGAGGAGGTAAAGCCATCATCCAAGAGTTTCGAACTCCCAAACCGGCTCCCCCCTCCTCACCTATCTCATCTTAGGGTTTTGTTCATCCCACCTTATCTTTTTCTACCACTCGATGGACCTTCGGTCCTTAACTGATATGTATCATATGGAATCCTTTGTATTGTTTTGTTTCTGGTCCCATAGGTCATATATGACCTCCGTGGACGATAATTCAATCTCTCTCTCTCTCTCTCTCTCTCTCTCTCTCTCTCTCTCTCTCTCTCTCTCTCTCGGAAAAAAAAACAAAAACAAAAACAAAACAAAAAAAAATTCTTAGTCCGTATTACTTTATCATACTAATATATTCTTAGTCAAGATGGACTATAGATCAAAGCTACAGGTCAAAAATCAAGGTGAAGTCTTTACATTGGGCTTCAAAAGGCAATAAGGTGAGCATTGAGGGTCATGAAGGCCTTGCGTCCGCGAGAGAGAGAGAGAGAGAGAGAGAGAGAGAACGAGAGAACGAACAAAAAGGTACCTTTTACTTGGCTGTTATTGCATAAGACAAATTTATAAAATTCAAACTATCAATTGCTATTTATAATTAAAAGTGCATAAAGTTGGGCCTCGAGAATTATAAGTACAATAAAATAACACTAGTTATTTATTATTTCAATTGGAAAAATTATCATAGCATTGGCTATTTATCATTTCAATTGGAAAAATTAACCTAGCAATGGTTATTATCATTTCAATTGGAGAAATTACTCACAAAGCTTGGGAGCTCTCATGCTGAAAAACTTTTAAGATATTAATTGCTTGCCTATACGTTCTTAGAGAACCTTCGTAAAAGAGTTCCAATAGCATGCCCTTCGTAAAATACATCTTGCTCTATCCCATGCATGTCACTACATAAAAGTACTTTTTTCACAAAGTAGGCATCCAAATACCTTAAATATCCCATGCATGTCACTACATAAAAGTACTTTTTTCACAAAGTAGGCATCCAAATATAAAGAGTCTATCCATGACCTATATTACATTAAGATCTCTCGAAAATGAGAAGATAAAATTATGAAAGAGGGCTTTAATCGCTTGTTGTAACCAATTTACAATGTATGTCATCTTGGCCATGCCCATGACCTATATCACAATAAATCACTAAGTTTGAGAAGACACAAGACATTTGTAACTTGCAACACACTATGACACTCACGTTGGTCATGATTCATGTCACTCTATAGTTAATGTATTTGACTTAATATATATATATATATACATAGAGAGAGAGAGAGAGAGAGAGAGAGAGAGAGAGAGAGAGAGATTTAAAAACATATTTTATAAAGATGCTTGATTTAAGCTAACATTAACATTTAGAACACGAGATGAGAAATTGACCACTTGGTTTTTCATTAAAAAAACATACATATAACCTTTAGGCTTTAGGTATTAGAAAAGGGTTAGTCTATTTGAAAGCAAATGCTTTTTGTATTCAACAGTAATGTTTCTTATGTCTTCGTCTACATAGCTCTAGACTCTTTTGCTTGGATTTCATAAAACAATTGAAAGAGCAATAAGTCAAGTGGAGAAGGAAAGTGCTCATACAACAAGAGCAAGGGAGTGCTCACATTCTTTGAGCACATGCACAGATATATACACTCGTCCATATGCACACTTTCAAGCGAAGCCTTGATACTACAAGCCAGACACCAATGAGAAGGCCTTGCAAATGTTAAAAATAGCATGTGCACCCTTCGAATATTGAACATGGAATACAAACTAATTTCATATTTCTGTCAAAAAGCCATGTTATGGCACCTATCAATCTGCTTCTACTTTACGCCGCAGTATGCTTACATCTCATATGCAAAGAGAAAACTGGGCTGATGCTCTCGGAACTGAACAATCACTACAAAAGCAACACGCCTTCAATTAAATGATGGATCATAGAAGCCTAACCAATAGTCTGAATTGTTTAAACAAAAAGATGAGACAATGATGCTGGGTGCCAAACACAGATACAAGATTAGCATCTGGCTTGCATTTCCTAAACTTATAAGACACCAATAATTAAACAAGTAATAACAACAAATTTGGTGATTTGCAAGGTAAGTCAGAACTAGAGCATGGGACCCCTAAGCACATGCAGATGATCAATGGATGCACTCTAGCAACAATTTGCTCAAGGAATCAGCCCGCATACTAAACCCCTACATATTGACTGCCGTGGATAGTGTCGGAAAATTACCTTCTGTAAACACATTCGCTACTCAAAGGCTCAAAAGCCTCAGCCACAAAGACATACCTATGGATGCTGTGATGACCAAAAGTAGACTGCATGGGCTTTTCTCACAGCTCCGTCCTCTTTTGTCAGACAGAAAACATTCAATACAATACAATTACAAAGCCACGGAATACCCTTCAATTTAAGCTCTTACTATATTTTCGTGAGCTCCGCTTTTAAAATAAAAAATAAAAAAGCTCTCTCTTTCTCTCTATCCATCTTCCAAGCAAGAAGGGTGATGTATGGTTACACTTAAACCGAACCAAACCCCTGATGATATGTTAGGAGGAAGAACCTTGGCAAGCCACAGGACATCTCCAAGATGGGATGATAGTAAAATTGCATCCAGGTGGACTGGAGTGTCCTTCCTCATCTGCAGTTGCACCTTCAAGATGTGTGCTCGCTTCATTGTTCTCACCGATAATGACAGATAGTACGCTCTCTAAACACCTTCTATCAGCTTCACATGAAAGAGATTGGTTTTTGAGCGGTGGCTTATTGCACGTGCACAGAGAAAGGTTCAATCCAGAGAATGCTCCTGTGCATGTAACTGCTCGGAAGGCTTCGGCTGAAAGTGGAGAGATCCTATTCCTGCTGCTCTTTGAGGTAGCAATATTTAACAGGCTGCTGCTCCTTTTCCCACCATCACTGGACAAATCCATAGGGTAACTTGCACAAAGGCCGCCTAATGAGCATGATGCTGTGACCTCATTATTCAGCTGGCTCTGTTTCTCTGCCCTGGTGAAAGAAACGATACCATGGCGGCAGAGAGGGCAGGGCACCGAACCAGGTGGACCAGAAACACCTGTGCTAGTGCTGCTTGTGGAGCATAAATACAATGCACACTTCGTACAGAGTTCATGGCCACAACCTGCAAAGTAAACAGCATCATTTCACTCCTAGCTACAAGCATCATAGAAGGTCCTTCTCAACTCAAATAGCATATTGCAATCCAGATGTAGCAAAGTAGATAACAAAGAGTAGATAGCTGCAAAATCCAAAGCAAAGTTAAACAAGAGGCACAACCTTCAGCAGCAACTGTGCACTTGAACTCCAAACATACAGCACAATGGTCGCTGCTCCCTTCCGGTAAAGTCTCACCGCTTCCTAACCCTTGGTCTCTGTCAACAACACCAACCAATGATACTGTGGGTATCAGATATTAACAAAATTGTATGCCACTATATGCCCATTAGCCTGAATTCCATTAAAAAACCCAAAAAAAAAAAAAAAAAAAGTTGAGAAAGATGGGACAGCTATCAAACGAGACAAAGAAAACACCGAAGGTTGGAAGAGATTAAGTATTTCCAAGGCCCCACAAAAAAATATTAAAATTCAAGTTCATAGAGTAACCAAGACTTAATGCACTTTACCTCAGAAACACACACCACTAAAACGTGTCCAAATATGAGCATTAGATCTTAACCCCAGCAAACCAAAGCAGTGCCTAACCCTCTCCTTGAGGGAACCTCTGTTGAGAACTCAAGAGGCCTACGATTTGCAACCCCTTAAATTGAACCTCACAGTGTGTTGATGACAAGGCTGTGTCACTCATGTTGCACAAAAAACGTAAAGGATAATACAAAAGCCACTGTCAACAAAAAGTATGTTCAAGAACAACCCCTCTTCAATTAAATATTTGAGAAGTAATATTGTCATTGCAAATCGGCACAAAACATCCTCTTCAAAATGAGTGCATGCAGTGTCCGATAGTTAACTCCCTAAAGAAAGGACAAAACACGAACAAATCAACAAACCTGATAAAATTGCTCTGAATGCATACCATGCAAAAAAATGGACTACCCGAGAAAAAGGCAGAAGGACAATGGCAAGAGTCACCTTGCTATTTGCATGATGCTCATCAGTGGAAGAGATAAGAAACGTGATGTAGGAAATGATGGTACAGGTAGTTGAGAGTTGGGGGCCAACAAGCTTTCCAGCCCATTTCTTCCCCAAACATGTGCAACATCCCAGGGTATCCAGCTGCAACATGAAATCAAAGATCACATTCACCACCATATTATAAACTTAAGGCTAATGCTTCCACTGTTCGAAATGCACTAAGTGATTCTCAAAACCAAGGAAAAAATGATGACAGCAGATCTCCCAAACACACACATCCATGTAATACAAAAGATAAAAGCATAAGATGGACAGTTTGCTTGCCGCGAGCACATGAACAAAAATACACATTAAAAGTATTAAATACAGATTGAGCATATTACCCATTGCAATTAAGAGAAGTTCGACTAGCTCCCCTCGCTATAAGAGCCTTAATAGTTAAAACACAAAGTAAGAAATCTGTTACAACAAAAGACAAGCCAAAAGCTCTTAAAGTAAAATATGAGTACCTGACAGCACTGCAAGCTCCCTCCACAAGCAGCATAATGTAAGGGTGTACTTCCTGCTCCTGTTCAGCATACCAGGGGATCCATCAGTGACCTGAACATGCAAATACATGGCAACACTCTGTGAAAGTTGTACACTTTAATATATTGCTCGAATCCAGAAGCATGAACTGCCCATTGATCCACTTGCAGCCAAAAGTTTTAAAACAAGTCTACCTATTAAATCTATAGCAGTGCCATAATGAAATGTTGTTGCAGACACATTTGCAAGAAGATCCAGCAGCAGCTGCACACAATCAAAATGTCCGTTTAACGCAGCCAGATGAAGGGCTGTGATACCACCATCTGCAGCTTTGCTCACAAGCTTTGACAAAGCACTACCAAAAAGACAAAGAGGACACAAAAAGGATCAAAACCTTGGTTTTCTTGAACTGAAGAGGGCTTAATTTGTTGACCTATTTAGGTGCTATTTACATACATACATTTGATCAGCCTGAGCTTTTCCAGGTGACAGTTCTCCTCCCTTTGCTAAAGAAGCTGAATTGCTCCAGCGATAAGGTACACTAGGAATGTAGTCAGAGACCAGAAGCCTGATACAGCGGGCATGACCATTGACAGCAGCAAAATGAAAAGCGGTTCGCCTGTTGAGATAATCAGCTCTACTTACCTGAAACATCATGATCCAACAAATGAGAATTCCTATAGTTAAATTCCTGTCTCAAACTTCAAATTTAGCTTTAAAATCCAGCCAAAAGCATTTCCTCATGAAAGACTAGTGCGCATCCAGCAACACCAGCAGGTAGCTTGAGGTAATTGATTATTGCACACGTCGGTCCAGCTTCCAAGTCAAATGCATCACAATACGTGCCTCACAGTACCCTAAAATTATGTGTACGCACATGTGCACATTTGTGCAAATTTGAAGGAAAAGTCAATTGACACACTCCTTGTGGTTTAAGGTCACATAATTCTAGGTTTTTCTCTCGCAAAACTCAATGCAAGTGCACTAAATCAAAGGACTGCTTTTCCCCCTCACATTGTGCCCTAATGACCTACAAAATTTGAGGTCTGGCTCTCACACGTGAGGAATGTAGCGCAATTCCATGCCTAAAAATGCCTATAAAAACAGCCCCTCTCAGCCATCTTTCTCAGGTTGGCTAGTGCTCAATACTCAGCCTCTTCTATAGTTCCTTTCCTTTGAAGATTGTCTCGTCGTCTCTAGCGTTGCAGCCATCCCCCTTGCTTTAATTGACACCGGAACAGGCATCTTGGTGCAAACATTTTAGTCTGGCCACCTCTCCTCACAAATGACTACAAACATCTTATTCTGGCCTTCCCTCTTCTCAAAGGATAACCATTGTGGAGACTCCATAGTCTCACTTGGAGGACACTCTACCTACTGGTAGGATACCATCCAGTGGTGGTCTGTGCAGTCTAGTAGTGAGTACTAGTGACTCTTGCAACACAAGGTAGAGAGAGACAGCAGTGCAGACTTCTCCGTCTTGGCCTTCTTGGAGCCTTTTGTAGATGGCCTACCTGGCCACTTTGGGTTGCCACCTCTTCCTCTTTTTGCCAGATGAGTGACCACAGATCTTCACCGGCAGGATTGGACATTTGTAGGCCTATTGGCACTCCTTTATGATTGTTGAGTCTACCTCAGGACTAATTGCTACACTCAGGTCAGGACCTTATCTTTTAGAGCAAGACCTTTCAAGTTTCCTCTCCAAAGGTGCGGAACACGAGTTGTCTAAGCTGCTTGTGGCGGGCTTCCTACTACGAGGATCTCTTAGGGGTTCTCATTCCCATACTATTGCTACACTTGTGGAGTATTGTACTTTTGTGGACAGCGCAGCAAACATTTTCATTGTTGGCCATACATCTTCGGCTTCTAGTGGTATGTTTAGCACCAGGTGCCAAGAGGGGGTGTTAGAGTTTACACCACTTTGCTGTTTCACATTGGTCTACGATATGCTTGTACGGCTGGTGTGTCTCCCAAACTGGCCACGCACTGCCTAGTACCATAGTGACATAAAAACGTGTTTCGGCCCTCCGAAACCCCGAAACGGACAAAACGAATTGATTTATTTATTTTTGCCCCTTTTGACCAATCACCCGTTCAGGGAATTTTTAAGCCATGTACATAGGCCGCCTCAAAAAAACAATAGATTTTTTGACCCTCACGCGCATCGAATAATTTCTCTCTCTATGTGTGAACATTACGCGTCAGCTTGGCCCCCTCGTCTTTACCTTTACGTTGTTGCGGTTGGCTGCCGACTTACCTTGTTCACTCGTGACTCGAGCCTCAGATCTAGATTTTAAGTCTCACATCTAGATTTTGGCATTTCACATGCCTTGACAGGTGAACTTGTATGTACATTCAATGTATAATTATAGGTACATACATGTAAAACGAAACCTCTGTTTCGCTTTCTTTGAGCTTCAAAACGAAATGTTTCAAAAACCTCGAAACCCCGAAACGTTTCATGTCACACTGCTGCATCTACTCTTGGCCAAACACTTTTGGTCCGAAAGCCCAAATTTTGGTCTTGCGTCCACCTATCCTATTTTCATAGGTTCACTTGTCCAACATGTTATTACTTGTAACTACAAAGGACGCCTCCACGGGGGGTTGCCTTGCCTTTCATCATGGAGATGGGCCAAGGCCCTCCCCCCCCCCCCCCCCCCCCTTTCAATATTCCCTGGATCCACCCTCCCTGCCAGTCACACGGACGGAGATCACTAGACTCATTCGTCAGGATCTTATACAGTTGGACACCAGGAAGACATGGGTAGAGCCGATGCACGAGTTGGGCACGAAGATGGCTTTCTACAAAGAGCACCTTCTCCAACTTTCGGGAGATGGGTTTGTGACTCGTCCGAGCTACATGGACACTCATTTATCTCATCGTCTGCGATGTGCTATTGGTCAGATTCGCACCTCCTCACACCAGCTGGAGATTGAGACGGGTAGATTCCGAGGGATACCACCGGAGTCTAGGATATGTCAACTATGCGGTAGAGAACCAGAGACAGAGCTACACTACATATGCCACTGCACTGTGTATTATGAGATACGAGGGCGCTTCTATTGCTTATTCAGGGAGGGTTTTGGACCCCTAGATAGAGTCATGAGGTATCAGGACCAGAGATGCCTTGGCTTATATCTACTTGAGCTACACCGACATAGAGATAGTCTGTTGGGGAGACATGGAGTACGACAGTCGCAGAGACAGATCACAGACTTCTTTGGATTGAGGGAGCCAAGAGACAAATCAACAACACAGGGTTGTACCCCCATTCATACCAGAGGCACCCTCATTGACAGGGCGACTGAGCTCGGGAGATCGAGACGACCACGACCGAGACACAGGAGCACACTACATCGACGGAGACTCCAGCAGAGGATCAGAGGCATTCTAGCACGACACCCAGATTGTCATTGAGGACCTATTCTACATTTTCACATTACACATTTCACATTTCACACTTCATTTTCAGTTTTCATTTTTTGTACTTTCAATACTTTTTGTACTTGAATTTCAGACATTGTCCTAGATTCACCACTTTGTATCTGATGGTCTCATAGGTCATTTTGGCCTTTTGAAGACGTTAATATATCATTTCATTTCATTTCATTCTCTCTCTCTCTCTCTCTCTCTCTCTCTCTCTCTCTCTCTCTCTCTCTCTCTCTCTCTCTCTCTCTCTCTCTCTCTCTCTCTCTCTCTCTCTCTCTCTCTCTCTCTCTCTCTCTCTCTCTCTCTCTCTCTCTCTCTCTCTCTCTCTCTCTCTCTCTCTCTCTCTCTCTCTCTCTCTCTCTCTCTCTCTCTCTCTCTCTCTCTCTCTCTCTCTCTCTCTCTCTCTCTCTCTCTCTCTCAGGAGCCTCGGACGAAGCTCTGGCTCTTATACACTTTGGTGGCCTCTGCATTGCTCTATGGAGCTGAGATATGGGGACCTTCATTGGATCATCACGGGAGGTCGGGTTGCACGGATGGATGGGGGGACATGGAGAAACCTTTGGTCTCAATGATCTCGTGGCTCATTGGAGCCAAGGCTTCAATACTACGTGGCATTATCCAGGCAGAGCTAGCAGCCCCCCCACTAGTGGTTGAAGCACTCACTATCAGTCTCATCCATACATAGCATGTGGGAACTTCACAGAGACAGATATGCCCGCCTTGCACTTGAGTGCTCTCGACAGTTAGCCATGCAAGGAGATACAGCATGCTGGTATGGGGAGATGACATCGTGGTTTCAGGCGCATGGGTTCAGCATGGACAAGTTGCCACCCTTCAAGTACTCACTGGATGCACCATCTCTCACTCTTACACATTTCGAGATCACCAGACTCATCCGCCAGGACTTGACTCAGCTAGACACCAGGAGGACATGGATACAGCCAACACACGAGCTGGCCACAAAGATGGCTTTCTACAAAGAGCATCTTCTCCAACTTACGGAGGACGGTTTTGTGACGAGACCCAGATACATGGACACCCATCTGTCTCATGGGATACGATGTGCTATTGGCCAGATACGCACATCTTCACACCAGCTACGGATTGAGACTCGGAGATGCTCTTACACATTTCGAGATCACCAGACTCGTCCACCAGGACTTGACTCAACTAGACACCAGGAGGACATGGATACAGCCAACACACGAGCTGGCCACAAAGATGGCTTTCTACAAAGAGCATCTTCTCCAACTTACGGAGGACGGTTTTGTGACGAGACCCAGATACATGGACACCCACCTGTCTCATGGGATACGATGTGCTATTGGCCAGATACGCACATCTTCACACCAGCTACGGATTGAGACTCGGAGATGCAGCGGAGTACCAAAAGAGGCCTAGACATGCCCCTTGTGTGACATAGAGCTTGAGAGAGAGTTGCACTTCACATGCCGCTGCCCCGTCTACTACGAGATACGAGGCCGCTTCCATTGCTTGTTTAGAGAAGGTTTCGGACCACTCTCCAGAGTCATGAGGTACGAGGATCAGAGATGCCTGAGTTTGTTCCTGCTCGAGCTGCGCAGACACAGAGATAGCCTGATGAGAGGAGACGGATCACAGATTTCTTTAGAGCAGACACTGGGCAGCCGGATGAGCTACTCCCACAACAGAGCTCACATTCGTCTCTCACCAGAGGCACACTGATCGACCGAACGATTGAGCTGGAGAGATCCAGACGCCCACGACTGCGGAAGACTACACAACATCGACAGAGGCTGCATCAGAAGTTTCGGATCACTTTGGCCAGACATGCATGACACCCAGTCAAACTACTGACCATGGAGGAGATTGAGGAGATCCGCCAGCGATCGATGTTGGATCTCCTGTGATTTAGCTATTTAGCTATCCCAACCAGCTGCGTACTTTGCTTAGTTCACATCGAGCAGCTTAGGATTCCATAGTATTTTTGTTTTGTTATGATGTCAGTTAGTTTAGTTTATTTTGTTACTCTGACTTTGTATCAGATCCACCACATTATAACTTTATGGTCTCATAGGTCACTTTGGCCTTTTCAAGACGTTAATATAACATTTCATTTCATTTCTCTCATGGGGGGTTTCACAGTATCGAAGGAGGTTGCAGCAAAGGATCCGGATCACCCTAGCTCGACATGCGAGGCACCCAATCATAGTACTTACTATGGAGGATATTGACAAGATTCGCCACAGATTGATGAGGGCTTTCCTCTGACCCCCCCCCCCCCCCCCCCGCCCCTCCCTCCTTTTTTAGTTGTACTCAGACATTGTACTAGATTCACCACTTGTAACTTTTTTGGTCTCATAGGTCACTTTGGCCTTCTGTAGACGTTAATATATCTGTAAGGTGCAACGGAGTGAATGTTGAACTTTGCTCAAGATGGGTGCTATGAACTGTGCTCAAGGTTCCTTTTACTTATGGAAGGGAGTGCCTTCCGTTCCTTTAGTGAGAGAGTGCAATGGACACGAACAAAGTGAATGGACATTGTGCGTGAAAGTGCATGAGACTGAGAGATAGAGAGAGAAGAGAATACGACTCCAGAGACGCTGTAAAACCCTCCTCTGAAGGCCCCACTCTCTATGGCGAAAGCGGTCTACTTATGATTGCACAAATCTCTACAATGCTTGGACTTGCCGACGATGTCGATGACGATGAGTACGACGACGAGACGGACTGAAAACTGAAAATGCTAAGGGCTGAAATCTGCAAATCTTTATCTGCTGAATTCTGACTCTATGTCGATGACGACGGCGACGACGATGCGTTGAAAACACAGATGCTGAAATCTGCGTTTTCCGGGCTGAAACTGCAAACTTCGACGGATCCCACCGTGCGGCGAGGAACTACTGCGGGAAGCTGAGATTTGCGAGGTTCGGGACTTGATCTGCGGTGTCTAAGGGCTGAAAACTGAAAACGCTGGTAGTTCTTGATGTTCCGTCGCGGTGAATCTGCAAAACGCCGGGGCTGATCTGCAAACCGAAAACGCTAGGCTTTTTGTTGGTTCTGCTGTTGCCGGATGTCTTGCAAATGCAAAACGCTAGGCTGATTTGTGGTTCTACTATCGCCGGGAATCTACAAGTGCAAAAACGCTGGCTGATCTGGGTTCTTGATGCAAAACGCTAGCCTCACTGCTGTGAGGCAAAAACGCTAGGCCTTGCTGGGTGAGAAGGTGCCTATTGAACCGAAGCTCTTGCTGCCTCTAATGCCAAAAAGTGCTAGCGCTAGGTTTTTATTTATACAAACTTAGCAAAATTGCCCTACCTACTTTCCAACAAAAGTCACTTAAAAATAATAAGTGAAAAATGTCAAAAATAGGGAAAATAGGCCTTTGCACTGTAAAAATGCTCTTGATGGGATCTGATGGGAATCTAATGGTCATGTTGTGTACAACCAAAGGAAATGCATCTAATCTAAGTGTCTGGACATGCACGGTCTGCGAAAAGACTCACAAAAGTGCCAGATCGCTTCTTTTCTAGACTGACTTGACTGAACTGAACCCTGGTCATGATGTAGGCGCTTCCCAAAACTTCTCAGCAAAAACTTCGAGAGAGTCTCCAACCCGATGCCACTCTGGAGGAGTTCATCGCAGCTGCTACTAGGATAGAGGGGGATAGGAAGCTGTTCACCAACCCCCCTCACACAAAGACTCCCTCTGTGTTTTCGGAAAGTCCTATTGATCCTTTGACTTCTTTGCGTAGAGAACTTGAAGCCCTAAAAGTACAACGCGCTCTCCAAGAAGAGAAATCAATCTCTCTTAGACAAGAGAAACCACCACATCTTGAGGCCTTGGATCAAATCAAGAGAGAGCTAGAAGAGCTTCGATCTCAACAGGAGACTAAAGCTATGGTATGGTGCAGCTCTTGTCGCTCTCCAAGGCATCCTCCACAGGACTGTCCCCTTCGGGCTTATTGCCACTTCTGCGAAAAATCAGGGCACGAAGACAAGGATTGCTACTATATCAAGGGATTGCGGCAAATTCAACAAAGTCTAGTTCCTTCTCTCCAACAAGGACTAGCACCTGCATCCAACATGGTCTCACCCTATGGCCATCAAAACCCGTTGCCACCTCTGCTGACAACACCTACTATGCAACAAGGTATGCACAACAACTTTGCATCTCCCAGCTTTTATCATGCTAGTACTCCTTCAATCCCCCAAAGCTTCTACACGTCAGCATCCGGTCCCATGCAGCAAGGGCAGAGACTACCTCGCCCCTCCAATAGGCCAATTTTGTGTACAGGTGCGGAGAGTATGGACATTATCAGAGCAAATGTCCGTTGCCAGAAGGGTCTCCTCCTTGCCGACATTGTCCTGAAGCTAAGGATCACTATAGTAAGGACTGCCCAAAACAACGAGCATCCACATCTGCAAGCACAAACCAGAACCAGCAGGAGTTTACATTTCCAAAGCTTAACCTCATCACAGTCAGCACCATTCCACAGGCCCCGCCTTCAACTCTTGTAGTTGCCTCTCGAGATCGGTTGAAGCAAGTGGAAGAGCCGGCTGGTGTGCTCACACAGGCACAGAGAGCTGCTCTTGGGCTCAGCCTCCCTGGTCCAATTTTTACATCTCCTGTCACACAAATGAGTGAAACTCCCTTAGTAGCTGACAAACCAACAGGCAGTGTCAAGAGCCAACCTACCTCGCTTCTATCAGATATTGATGGTGCTTTCATGGAAGCAGCAGAGGACTTGCAGAAGCTTAAGATACCAGAGCAAGATCTAATCAAAGGAAACAAGCCCACAGCAGAGTCTATCTTGAAAAACACCTTTCAGCAAGTGTCACTGTATGATATGCTTCGACTTGATGCAAATTTTAGAAGTGACACCCTTTCCATCATCCAGTCTCTATACCCTGGTGCAGGGTCTTGTGGCGGTCACCTACCTGTGCAACCCTTGGAGTCCTACATGATTTCATATCCAGCTGCTCCCCTCACCGACTACAAAAGTCTTCGTCTCACTGTGTCTATTCTTGGGCATCAATTCTCACGCGTCATAGTGGATGGTGGATCGGGGATCAATCTGATGCCAGAATTTACTATGTTGGCCTTAGGTCTGCAGCCTACCCGCCCTGCTCCATTCACCGTTACATTAGCAGACCAGAGGACAGTCTACCTTGTGGGCATAGTAGAGAAGGTGCCTCTGATGGTGCAAGACTTCACATTTAGCTTGGATTTTGTGGTGGTCAGTCTTCCTCAGGTGGAGGGAGGATTTCCTTTGTTGATTGGTAGACCATGGCTGCGGCATACTAAGGCACTTCATGATTGGGTAAACAACGCCATGTGGATACATACTCCTGGCTCCCCCATGCAACCAATTCAGCTCGAAGGAGGCATGGATCTAGTGGTTCATCACAGCTCATTGTCAGTACAGTCCAATCCCGACCCCGAGCAGCCCATCCCACCTGACGGGTCTGACGAAGACCTGCTGCAGTGGTTGGAAGCTACCACCTTGATGCCATGTTATGTGGTCGCTATCCAAAATTCACCTATGCCGGTAACACTCTCTCCCCCAGCTCCTCAGACGGACACCAATGTCCCAAGTTCTACAGCAGATAGTGTAGCAGTCAAAGAAGTAAGTGTGTTAGTCCCTGATACTTATGATTCAAATGTTCCTCTAATAAAAGCCGTCGGCCTCGTGGAACCTATAACACATCACCGAAGGGGGAAGAAATCTCCTCTGCATGAAATCGCCAAGGATTCCTCCCTTCCTATAACATCTCCCAGGTCGGACGTCCCGCCCCCTCAACAGCACTCTGTTATGTCTGTGTCTGAAGATTTACCCTTCGAGGACCTTCCACCAGGATGGTTACAAGAAGAGTATGCGGAGTTTCCAATCGATCGGACACCAGCACATGATGTCTCGAAGCTCCAAGAGGCAGCTCAATTCTCAACGTCTGAAGTGCCCTCCAAAGTTACTCTCCCTGACCCGGCCAAAAAAGTCAACCTAGGTGACTCTGACAACCCTCAGCACGTCCTCTTAGCAGCTTGGTTATGGGAGCATCCCGCATTACTTGAACAGGTAGTTTCTTTTATTCACTCTTTTAAGGATGTTTTTGCTTGGTCCTACAAGGAGCCCACCAGCATTGGGTCTCCACACTATCCCTCTGGTTGAAGGGGCTAAGCCTGTCAGAGGCCAAGCCTATAAACTCAACCCAAAGTATGCAAAGGCTGTCAAGTCAGAGCTCGAAAAAATGCAAGAGGCAGGGATCATTGTACCTGTGGAGCACTCTGAGTGGTTATCACCCATGGTGATAGCGCCTAAGAAGAAGTCCAAGAAAATTCGGGTGTGCGTAGATTACCGCGCTCTGAATAAGGTAACTATCCCATATGGTTTCCCCACACCTTTCACTGAGCGCGTGCTCGAAGATGTAGCAGGGCATGTTTTGTACAGTTTTATGGATGGGTTTAGTGGATACAGTCAGTTGGGCATTCATCTAGGTGATCAGCTGAAAACGGCCGTTGTGACTCCGTGGGGTATTTTTATCTACACTAGGATGTCGTTTGGGTTGAAAAACGCTCCACCTTCCTTCAATCGAGCGGTATATCTTATATTTTGTCCTTTACTTACGGATCATCTACGCATCTTCATGGACGATTTTTCGACCTTCTCAGGTGCCCAATGTTCAACCCCAGTGGAAAATCTAGAGGAGCACCTCGCTTAGCTCTCTGCTGTCTTCCTCAGATGCAGAGAGGCACGGCTAAAACTCAATCCTAACAAATGTCACTTTTTGGTCACTGAGGGCACACTTCTAGGCCATGTGGTGTCTGCCAAAGGTTTAGCCCCTGACCCAAAAAAGATCGTGGCAATCTTGAAGTTACCACCTCCCATCAACCCGAAAGGTGTTCAAAGCTTCGTAGGCCACACAGGCTATCATCGTAGGTTTATACATATGTATGCACAGGTGGCTCAACCATTAACCCGACTCACTAGTGCTACAGTACCTTTCCAATGGTCAAAACCCGAGGCTGAAGCATTTGAATACCTCAAAAAGCGCCTCACTAAAGCACCTATTTTAGTGGCTCCAGATTGGTCTCTACCTTTTCATGTGCATACTGATGCCAGTCAACTGGCTGTGGGGGCTGTGCTGACTCATCCTAGTAAAGAGTACAACCTAGATCGCTCTGTTCACTATGCAAGTCGCCTGCTCACCAAAGCAGAGCGCAACTACAGCACCACAGAAAGGGAAGGTTTGGCTATGGTGTATTCTTTACAAAAGTTTCGTCATTACTTGTTAGGGGTTCACTTCACTATCATCACTAATCATCATGCACTACGCTATCTTCTTAATACACCCCAAGTTGCAGGAAGAGTCTGGAGGTGGCTACTGATATTCCAAGAGTTCGACTTCGAAGTAGTCCTTAGTCCAGGCAAGCGGCACGTCATGGCCGACCATCTCTCTCGCATACACTCAGGTGAGCCCGAAACTGGGGTTGATGATGACTTTCCGGATAGTCATCTCTTTAATGTCGACACAACCCCAGAATGGTATGGAGATGCGTTACATCTGCTTTCTACTTGCCTATATCCTGAGAATGCTTCTCCCTTGCAAAAAAGAAGACTCTTGCTGAAGTCTAGACCTTTCTCCTTGATTAGTGGATAGCTCTATAAATCTGGGCCAGATGGTGTGTTGCGAAGGTGCGTCTCCCCTCATGAGGTAGACCACATTCTGGAGGATGCACACAGTGGTCCTATAGGTGGCCATTATCCCGGTCACATCATGGTGCAAAAAATCTTACAGACGGGCTTGTGGTGGCCCTAAATATTTAGAGATGCTATTGCTCATGTCAAAATTTGTGATGTCTGTCAGCGATGTGCACCCAAGCCTAGCAAGCAATCCAATCGCCCTCTGCAGGTCCCTATGGCATGGTTGCCCTTTGAGCGATGGGGTTTGGACTTTGTTGGTCCAGTTACTCCATCTGCTCAACCCGGTAATCGTAAGTATCTCCTGGTAGCAACAGATTATGCAACAAAGTGGGCCGAAGTGGTGGCTACCATCGATTGTACAGCCGCTACTGTCGCAAAATTTTTGTATAAAGATATTTTTTGCAGGTTTGGGTTCCCTCTGGAAGTCACCAGTGATCGAGGTAGTCATTTTGTCAACGACCTAATCTCCACACTCCTCAGGAAGTACAAGATTTTTCATCGCAAGTATTGCTCTTACTATCCTAGAGCAAACAGGCAGGTGGAGAGCACTAACAAAGTGCTAATCGCGCTTCTCAAGAAAGCTTGTCACCTGCATCCAACATCTTGGGCTCAGGCTATCCTTGGCACAGTCTGGGCTTATCGCACCTCCTTCAAGGCAACCACTAACTACACCCCATTTCAGCTAGCTTTTGGCCTAGAAGCAATTGCATCATATGAGTTCAACTCAAGTTCAGCAAGAGTGGGAAGTGTTCGTGTCACAGCAGGAATTGTTTCAGCAAACCTCTCTCGTCTCTCAATGTTAGAAGAAAGCAAGAGGTTAGCTTCACATGCTCTCCAATCCGAGCAACTTCGTCGCAAGGCGTGGCATGATCGAAATCTCCGAAAGCCGAAACCATTTTCCCCTCTTCTCCAATCTTCCTCATGACAGTTCTTATCTTGAAAAACTCCCCTTGTTTCATTGAGTGCATCAATTATTGTTGTTCTGTCTCTGTTGCCCCTCTATTCTTGTAATTTTCGAGGTTCAAGTCTCATCGGATAGATCTTTTGATTATTGGATATTGTTCGGCAATTAAACCAGCTCAACTGCATCTCCCTTTTCCGTCTCTAACTTTTAAATGCACTCTCTCACCATCACATCTCTCTCTTTGCCTTTCTGGGGCTATCTCTTTTCTAATATTCCTCAAATTGATTCAATCCTAATGTCTTCCTCCTTTCAATTGGTTATCTGTTCCCTCTCTTTCACACGTGCAAGGTCAGTTTCTCGAGGGTGTGAATTTCAACTAATCTTTCCATAGCACCCATCTGGTCAATAGCCCCGTTCTGGTTAATGAGACTCCATAGCCTAAAAGATAGGTGCCTAAATTGTTATTCTCTATCTCTGACAGCATTTATATCTCGCTCTCGATCTCAGCCTTGTTCTTTCTTTTTCTCCCGCACTGTTCCCTTGCTTAATGAGTCCCATATCATCTCCTAACCTCCCCCACCTTCCCTCCCCCTGCTGTGTTCCCTTGCTTCATGAGTCCATATCATCTCTTAACCTCCCCCACCTTCCCTTCCCCTGCTGTAACGCTATAAGGGTCGCCCCCAAATTCCTAATTCCCCTCGCCTTTCCCCTCTTTGCACCTCACCCTAGCCACTAATTTCCCTCGCCCTCTTTCCCCCTATCAACCCCTCGCCCTAGCCCGCTATCGAACCCTCGCCCCCTAACCAGCCCTCGCCCCCCTCCCTCACCCCCTATCCAGCCCTCGCCCCCTCTCCAGCCCTCGCCTCACCCTCCCCCTATCGAGCTCTCGCCCCCCTCTCCAGCCCTTGCCTCGCCCTCCCCTATCGAGCCCTTGCCCCCCTTCTCCAGCCCTCGCCCTCCCCTATCGAGCCCTCGCCCCTCCTAACCTATCGACCCCTCGCCTCCTCTCCAACCCTCGCCCTCGCTCCCCTATCGAGCCCTCGCCCCTCCTAACCTATCGACCCCTCGCCTCCTCTCCAACCCTCGCCCTCACTCCCCTATCCAGCCTTCGCCCTCGCCCCCTATCGAACCCGCACCTCTGCCAAAGACTTCCATACCTTGCCAGTCCTCCCCCCCCCCCCCCCCCCCCCCCCCCCCCTATTTTTATCCAGAACTCACCCACCTATCGCTTGCTCTCGCCGACCTCTCGCGCAGAGCTTTGATTAAGGTTGGCCGTCGTCTCTATCTCTTGCCCTCGGAACAGCATATTTTCTTCCTCCACCTATTAAAGCAACATCAGCGGTCTGCACCAAACTGTCAAAGCGTTAATCAACCGTTTTCACCTACAGGTCTGTCAGACGAACAGATAGGAAGAGGAAGTTAGCAGAGTTGCAATTTTAGTTGGGATTGAATTGCAGTTGTGTGAGAGACACAATGATGTATGTGCTGAGAAATGTATTTGCTGGGGATATTGTCCATGTATGATCTTGGGGATCCTACAAATCCACTCTGCAGTGAGTTTGCTCTAAGTTGTTGAGTTCTCTAAAGGACACTACTACAGTGCTTACAGTGCTTACAGAAGCAACCAGTTGCTATGGCAGGAGGTAAAAAATTGTTGCCAAGGAAAAAGGCTCAACCTCACAGGGAGGAATTTTATGCAACTGAAGAAGAATCAGAACATAGCAGCCATGGGGTCACGGACATGACATCTAGTGCTCCATCCGACAAAAGTTACAGGGCGTCAGAGGCAGAGTCCAGCTCATACGTGGACAATGATAGCGCCTCCGACAACGGTAGCTCAAGTGATCAAGAGAAAGATGCAAAAGGAAAACAAAAAATCATGAGTCATATGATCAGTCATGAGGTTGCTAGGCCTGAAAAAACAAAACACAAAACGAAGTTTTCACTAAATTTTCACGTGCAGCAACCCAAACCATCTCTGATAGATATTCTCTCACAGGACCAATTGGATAACTTGGGTATCAAATCTTTAGCTGAAGCTATCCTCCCTGGTGACATACCAATCGGCATGGTTTATCAGATGTTGAAAAATTTTCCAAAAGTTAGAGGTCACACTTTGACAGCTGCACGTCTAGGACATGCAATGGGGATGACCAACTTTCCCTCACTGCAGCCTAGTACCAGGTCTTACTCAAAGCTCTCCAAAGCTGATACCATAAAGGCATGCAAGACATTATTCGAACCCGATCATCCTAAACTGCAGCATCACAAAGCTCTCTTAGCAGTTTTCAGATATTATTTTTTGGTGAGAGATGCGCAAGGACCAAAGGGGAAAGTAGAAATATCTACCACGTTCCCACTATGTGATGGTCTTTACTGCTTAATCAAGAACATCCCTTGTGGGTTTCATCAGATCCTCTTTACATCATTGCAGACAAGGGCGAAAAGGTTTAGAGCACAAGTACAATCAGCTCAATCCAGCTTCCAATGTTTTGCCGCGCCACTGTTGGCCTGGGTGATCAACATCCGTATCAACCCTTTGGAAGTGGATGAAGATACAACAATGCCATTGCCAATAAAAAGGAAGTCTCTCGATACAAATGATCAGAAGAAGCGATAGAAGAAAAGAGTCAAAATAGTCAAAGATACGGTAGAGACCTCTGCCATTTTCAGAGAGTCAGACTAGGGTGACAGTTCCTCCAAGACGTCCTTCTTCTAACCCCGTTCCCGTCTCTACAATGCAGGAGGCCGTTGTGAGCTCCGATGTTCTTAGTACGCCCACTCCTGCTATTGAGGCGGTCTCTCTTCCACAGGTATCTCTTCCCACTGCTACCATCTACACTCCTGCCATTGTTACCACACCTTTCACTGAGCGTGTGCTCGAAGATGTAGCAGGGCATGTTTTGTACAGTTTCATGGATGGGTTTAGTGGATACAATCAGTTGGGCATCCATCCAGGTGATCAGCTGAAAACGGCTTTTGTGACTGCTTGGGGTATTTTTATCTACACTGGAATGTCTTTTGGGTTGAAAAACGCTCCACCTTCTTTCAAACGAGCGGTATATCTCATCTTTTGTCCGCTGCTTATAGATCATCTTCGCATCTTCATGGACGATTTTTCGACCTTCTCAGGTGCTCAATGTTCAACCCCAATGGAAAATCTAGAGGAACACCTCGCTCATCTCTCTGTTGTCTTCTCCAGGTGCAGAGAGGCACGGCTAAGACTCGATCCTAACAAATGTCACTTTTTGGCCACTGAGGGCACACTTCTAGGCCATGTAGTGTCTGCCAAAGGTTTAGCACCAGACCCAGAGAAGATCGTGGCAATCTTGAAGTTACCACCTCCTATCAATCCGAAAGGTGTTCAAAGCTTTGTTGGCCACACAGGATATCATCATAGGTTCATACGGATGTATGCACAGGTGGCTCAACCATTGACCCGACTCACTAGTGCTACAGTACCCTTTAAATGGTCAAAACCTGAGGCTGAAGCATTTGAATACCTCAAAAAGCGCCTCACTGAAGCACCTATTTTAGTGGCTCCAGATTGGTCTCTTTCTTTTCATGTGCATACGGATGCCAGTGAACTGGCTGTGGGGGCTGTGCTGACTCAGCCTAGTAAAGAGTACAACCTTGATCGCCCTGTTCACTATGCAAGTCGCCTGCTCACCAAAGCAGAGCGCAACTACAGCACCACCGAAAGGGAAGGTTTGGCTATGGTGTATTCTTTACAAAAGTTTCTTCATTACTTATTAGGGGTCCACTTCACTATCATCATAGATCATCATGCGCTACACTATCTTCTGAATAAACCCCTAGTTGAAGGAAGAGTGGAGATGGCTACTCATATTCCAGGAGTTCGACTTCGAAGTAGTGCTTAGTCCAGGCAAGCGGCACGTCATGGCCGACCATCTCTCTCGCATACACTCAGGTGAGCCCAATACTGAGGTTGATGATGATTTTCTTGATAGTCATCTTTTTAAGGTGGACACAACCCCAGAATGGTATGGAGATGTGTTACATCTGCTCTCTACTGGCCTATATCCTGAGAATGCTTCTCCCTTGCAAAAAAGAAGACTCTTGCTGAAGTCTAGACCGTTCTCTTTGATTGGCGGACATCTCTACAAATCTGGGCCAGATGGTGTGCTGCGCAGATGCGTCTCCCCTCATGAAGTAGACCACATTCTGGAGGATGCACACAGTGGTCCTACAGGTGGCCACTACCCTGGTCACATCACGGCGCAAAAAATCTTCCAGACAGGCTTATGGTGGCCCTATATATTTCGAGATTCTATTGCTCATGTCAAGATGTGTGATGTCTGTCAGCGATGTGCGCCCAAGCCTAGCAAGCAATCAAATCGCCCTCTGCAGGTATCTATGTCGTGGTTGCCCTCTGAGAGATGGGGCTTGGACTTTGTTGGTCCAGTTACTCCATCTGCTCAACCCGGTAATCGTAAGTATCTCTTGGTAGCAACAGATTATGCAACAAAATGGGCCGAAGTGGTGGCTACCATCGACTGTACAGCCGCCACTATCGCAAAATTTTTGTATGAAAATATTTTTTGCAGGTTTGGGTGTCCTCTGGAAATCACCAGTGATCGAGGTAGTCATTTTGTCAACGACTTGATCTCCACTCTCCTCACGAATTACAAGATTTTTCATTGCAAATCTTGCTCTTACTATCCTCGAGCAAATGGGCAGGCTGAAAGCACTAACAAACTGCTCATCGCGCTTCTCAAAAAAGCTTGTCATCTGCATCCAACATCTTGGGCTCAGGCTATCCTCGGCACAGTTTGGGCTTATCGCACCTCCTTCAAGGCAACCACTAACTACACCCCATTCCAGCTAGCTTTTGGCTTAGAAGCAATTGCACCATATGAGTTCAACTCGGGTTCAGCAAGAGTGGGAAGTGTTCATGTCACAGTTGGGATTGCTTCAGCAAACTTCTCTCGTCTCTCAATGTTAGAAGAAAGCAGGAGGTTAGCTTCACATGCTCTCCAAGCCGAGCAGATTCGTCGCAAAGCGTGGCATGATGGCCATCTCCGAAGGCCGAAAATAACGCAAGGCTCCCTGGTGCTACTCTATCAAGCTAAGTATCTAAAGAAAGCCAAGAAGCTGGTTCCAGCCTGGCAAGGGCCATTCAGGGTACATGAAATTTCGCCACAAGGAGCAGTCCAGTTAGTAACTTTGAACGGTGTTCCATTGCCTCTGGTAAATGGCTCCAGAATCAAGTGCTATTACTCCTCTGAGTAAACAGTCTACAACTATGCAACTATTCCGCCATCTGTACGTTCTATATCCCATCTCTCACCTCCCCGCTATCTTTTCACTAGAATGGGTGTTCTGCTACTGTCTCGGTTTCTGCTATGTCTGTAGAAGTTTCCGCATTTTCCTCCTAAGGTATCTTTTCTCCACTAAGTCTTGGTAATTGGGTATTGTATTGAACTTCTTCAGTCCAAACACTCCTTCTCGAATTGTTTCTATCCTCAATGTTATTTACCGTTAAGTACTAGGTCTTTCCAGTTAAGCTTATAGTCGGGAGTCTCCAAGGGTCGTGGCTCTGTTCAGTTGGAACAAGTGGACTCTGCTCAGATGGCGATTGAGAAAGTGAACGATATGTAATCAAGGACTTGATGAGGCTAAACATTCACTAATGTCTATGTGAAGATGTGGCAGAGTTTATGTCAGATAAGACTGTAGGACCGTCTTTGAAACCTTTGGTCCCATTAGCAGTAAAGTTCTTATTCTAGCTCCAGGAATGGGCCATTACAGCTTCTTTACTTTTGTGCTCCAAAACTGGCTACGAGTAAAAATTGCTTGGGCGAGCCTTAATCCCTAATCGCCTTCTTTTCTCTAAGCTTCAATACCAACAGATTAAATTATCCCACTCTGCAAGCATCAGCTTCTCTTCCTTCTTTTCTTCTTTTCCCGTGTATCTGCCCTCTGCGTCCTTCTCTTCCCGGTGTATCTACAAACTCGTCCGATTCCATACCTCCCTCTACCCTTGACCCTACCCTCTACCCACCCTCGCCCCTACTCTCCCCTCAACCCTCGCCCCTACCTTCTCACCTCTCGCCCCTACCCTCGACCTTCTCCCTCGCCCCTATCCTCTACCCACCCCATCGCCCTACCCTATCCTCTACCCACCCCCTCGCCCCTACCCTCTACCCACCCTCGCCCCTACCCTCTACCCACCCCCTCGCCCCTCCCCTCCACCCTACCCTACCCTACCCTCCCCCTCGCCCCTACCCTCTAACCAACCCCTCGCCCCTACCCTCTCACCACCGCCTTACCCTACCCACCCCCTTGCCCATACTCACCCCTCGCCCCTACCCTCTACCCACCCCCTCGCCCTACTCTCCCTCGCCCCCTACCCTCTCTCTACCTACCCTCTCCCATACTCACCCCCTCGCCCCTACCCTCTACCCGCCCCCTCGCCCCCTACCCTCTCTCTACCTACCCTCTCTCTACCTGCCCTACCCTCTCTGCCCTTCGCACCTATACATCAGAAATCTCCAAAACGCACCTACCAAAAATCTCAAAAACGCACCTTACCAGAAATCTACGAGAAATCTCAAAAACGTGTCTATAGAATCTTCTGCTCTCTACATCAACCTCCTTCTAGTGTCGAGATCTCGTACTTGAACATTCTACCAACTGTACTCACTATGGCAGGAGGCAGCAAGAAACAGAAAGCAGAAGGTGGTAGCAACAAAAAAGAATTGTTGCGAAAGAAGAAAGCTGTGGTTGCAGAATCAGAGGAATCGGAGAGTGAGGAGATGTCAACAAGCAGTAGCCACGGCTTGGATGACATAACTTCCAGCGACCCCAGTGATGAAAGCTACAAAGCACACTCGCCCTCTGAGTCAGAAGCACACTCCGAGTCAGATGCTTCGAGTGATCAAGAGGACCATACAAGAACAGCTCAAAAGAAAGGGAAACAGCCAATCATGAGTCATATAATCAAGAGGCCTGCAACATCCAAAAATCGCACCGCGTTCTCTTTGGATTTTTATTTACAGCAGCCTCGACCATCTCTGAGTGAGGTATTTTCCAATGCTCAGCTGCACACTCTAGGTCTCCCAGCATTGGCTGATGCCAATCTACCTAACACTGTTCCTGTGGAGATGATACATCAAATGTTAAAGGATTTTCCCAAAGTAAGGGGCCACAAGTTGACAGCTACAAGGCTTGGCCATGCCATGGGTATGACTAGCTTTCCATCTGTGAAGCCGGCTACACGCACTTTTTCTAAGCTGTCCAAGGATGCCACAATTCAAGCATGTCAAGAACTGCTCAGTTCGGATCACCCAAACTATGAAAGGAACAAACGGATTCTGGCAATCTTCAGGTAGTACTTTCTCACTAGAGAAGCCAAAGAAGATAAAGAAAAAAGTGATCTTCCCACTATCTTCTCCCACTGCGACGGCCTCTATTGTTTAATCCACACCATACCCTGTGGATTCCACCAGATTCTCTTCACCTCATTGCAGTCTAAGGCTTAAAGATTTCTGGCCCAAGTGCAATCTGTGCAGTTAAGCTTCAAATGTTTTGCAACACCTCTTTTGGCATGGATCATAAATATATATATTAACCTCGACGAAGTGGATGAATCCCCACAGGAACCCTCAAAAGGGAAAAGAAAATCAGTAAGCATTCAGGCTGACCCTACAGTTACCAAGAGAAAGAAGATAAAGGCAAAAGTGGCGAAGGATACAGTGCAGTCTTTACTCTCCTTGCCAGTTTCAGAGAGCCAGCAGACTAGGGTGACGCATCTTCCTAGTCACACTCCATCTACTTCTACCCCTAGTTCTACTGTGCCAGCAGCACCAATGTCTACAACACCAACACCAGCACCAGTCTCTACTTTCGCCCCTCCTCAGAGCAGGGTGGCAACTGCGACCTTACAGGATCCTCTCCCATCTTCACTCATACTCCAGTCAACATATCTCACTCTCCATCTACAATAACCATCTCAGAGGTACCTACCACACCAGTTGTACCACCTCCTAGCTCGCCGGCTGTGCCACTTAAGTCTTACACGTCCTCCAGCATCCCATGCATCTGAGGGATCTTCAGGGATGCTCGACTCTACTTCTCTGTTTCAGCTTTCTGAGAAGTTACTTCAGGACTCACGGGCTGTTATTGCCACCATAGAACTAGGTACAAAGCAGCTAGCTGCCACGCACCAGCGTCACTCCACCACATATGCAGCTATGGAAGGATCTCTGAGAGTCGCCGAGAGTGTCATCGCAGATAGAGATGCTACGATTTTCGCATTACAACAAGCATTGAAGATTAAGTCAAAGATTATTGACGACTGTAGCACGGATAATGTGTCGTGCTCTCTACAATGGGTGGTCCTCAGTGCAATGTGCGTGACAATCTCACTCAAATAGACTGAACAGAAAGGAAACAATAGACGTCAACAGAGCTCACAAAGACACAACAGCAGACCAGAACATATGACTCAACTATCTCAAAGACTGATACAGACTTTGGCGTGGCAGCACACTCAGCTCCAGCCCAGGACTCACAGGTACAATGGGGGTGTCGAGGCTCAGATGTGCAGGGATGGTGAAGACTTGCTCTGTGTATAGACTCACTCTCTTGAGGACGATGTTGGACCAAAGGTGAAGAAGATAATCCCGATGACCAACCACTACTACTCATATGTACCACCATAAAGAGCTACCAACGGCTCATAAATGTCAGCCATGTGGTGACCTGGCCACGATGTCCACTAGACCAGTCCGTATCTCTGTTGCCACGTGTCACTGCCCAGCCCAGAGAGTCCGTCCAATGTGAACCATCCTAGACCAACTATACTAACTGTGTGTCCTGTGAAAGTGACACTGTAGCCTGCTACAACGACCTAAGAGCACAGCTATCAGGATTTCAAGAGACGCTTTTGTATGGTAATAGGTCTACACAGGTTCCTGTGGGATACAGATGGACTGGGCAGGGACACAAGTCCAGACTCAGGTCCAGACTCCTGCAGGGTATGAGTATGCAGGAGCAGCAGGTCTCTCTCAGCAGTTCTTGGGATTGTACACACAGCCAGGGACACAGGTCCAGACACCTGCAGGGTATGCAGGAGCATCAGCAGGTCCCTCTCAGCAATTCTTGGGATCGTATACGCAACCCCCAGTCCAGTACTATACTTCATCGAGGCCTCAAGGTCAGATACCACAGAGCGTTCCTTGTTGTGACGGTATTGCTGGTGCACACCGCCATGGTTGTGTCACTAGGAGTCCTGAGTACACTTCAGGGCAGGTGCTTCCATCCGCTGTGAAGCAGGTGGCTGCTCCAACCACAGGGAGCCAGTTTGTTCAGAACATAGTCCAACAGACGCAGCGTTACACGATCGATTTGATGGCTCCCCCGAACGTAGAGACTTCCGGTGCGGCAATGGCGACGACACTTTCTCTTGGATGACAGGACCGCACTACTTGCTACTCCTTTCATTGTACATATGGTTACTTTTTGCAGTTTTTCAGGGTTTGGTTCACCGAGACGGTGACCAGTCTTGTGGCGGGCAACCTGTATAGCAAGGCTACAGTGTCACTTCACAGGACAAACAGACAGTTGGACAGTTAGTTACAGTTGGTCTGGTTCACACTGGACGGACCCTCTGGGCTGGGGAGTGACACGTGGCAGGGTACCGACGGTGGTCTAGTGGACATCGTGGCCAGGTCACCACCACCACTCAGTTTGGAGATAGACTTAGCTGACTGGACATTTATGAGCCGTTGGTGGCTCTTTATGGTTGTACATATGAGTAGTCGTTTTGGGCCAATTGCATTATCTTGTACGCAATCGTTTAGAGTGGGTCTATACATAGAGCACGTCTTCACCATCCCTGCACATCTGAGCCTCGACACCCCCATTGTACCTGTGAGTCCTGGGCTGGAGCTGAGTGTGCTGCCACGCCAGAGTCTGTATCAGTCTTTGATCTAGTCGAGTCATATGTTTTGGTCTGTTGTTGCGCTTTGTGAGCTCTGTGATGTCTATTGTTTCCTTTTTGTTCAGTCTGTTTGAGTGAGATTGTCACGCACATTGCACTGAGGACCACCCACTGTAGAGAGCACGACACATTATCCGCGCTACAACAACTTTTCTGGTGTCGTATTTTCTCTCTTTATCTCTCAGTCTCATCACCTTCATTCACAGTGTTTACCACTTTGTCGTGATCATTTGCACTCTCTCACTAAAGGAACGGAAGGCTCTCCCTTTCATAAGTAAAAGGAACCCTTTAGCACAATTCGGAGCACTATCTTGAGCAAAGTTCAACATTCACTTCCGCTGCACCTCTCTCTCTCTCTCTCTCTCTCTCTCTCTCTCTCTCTCTCTCTCTCTCTCTCTCTCTCTCTCTCTCTCTCTCTCTCTCTCTCTCTCTCTCTCTCTCTCTCTCTCTCTCTCTCTCTCTCTCTGTTGCACCTGCGCGTTGACGGTTGACCCACTGCTGCACCTGCGCGCTGACCCACTGAAGAAGCCCACTGCTGCCCACAGACCCCCCCCCCCCTCCCCCCTCCTCCCCGCCCCGCAGGTACAGCAACAGCAGAAGGGACAACAACAGAAAGTACAACAGCAAAAAGTACAGCAGCAGAAGACGGTCCGCCCAAAATCAAAAATCGCAGGCCTTCAGACAGTTGCAGAATTCAAGGAATCTACAGGAATTTCAGTAACTGCAAAAATTCAAATTGCATAAATTACATAAAACGGGGTCTTTTGTTGCTTTGGTCGTATTTCGCAGAAATTGCAGAAAATGCGCCATGTAGGCTTAGTGTGGAACATGTATGCATAATGTGGAAGCACCTATGCGTAGAGACCAATTTTTCCTTGTTTTAGACCGGTCAAACATGAGGAAGCAAAATGATAAGGCCGATCCCTTAGAAGATGCACTTTCAAAATGCAAAGAAGAAATGGTCAAAACCATTAACAATATCAACCGCCAACTATTAGGGACAATAAGAATCTTTGAGGATCGCGTTTCGGCCCAAGAAAGCAAAATCGCGGCAATGGGAGATCGGATGACGGCCCACGACGGAGAGATTGCATCACTCAAGAAGGAGCTCGCCGAGGCACGCTCACGAAACACACTTGAAGAAGGAGAATTGCAACCGTCAGTAATAGAAGAGCTCAACACGATCAAAGAACATGTGCGAGCCATCAAAGAGGGGGAAGAGCAACACAAAGAAATGACGACCTCTTGGGTGGACGTTATCACAAAAACTCAACAGAAGGCAGATGAGGCCGAGAAATGGATTGAGGTTGCCAAGAAGGGGAAAAGCAAGGAAACAACAACGTCCACACCCACCATAATTAACCTGACACTAGAAGAGGAGCAAAGAAGGCGTGTGCGCTCTCTACATGTGAGAATTTGCGGCCTTAAAGACAAAGATAATGTGGACGAAGAGGTAAAAGAACTCATGGCTTTGATGGGGGTTCATGAGCCGATGCACACAAGAGCATGGAGAGTGGGCAACAAGAAAAATGGGAGCAAGGGGGAAACCTCGAAAGAAAGGGCACTCATCCTTCGTTTTTCCTCCATGGAAGCGAAGGACTTTTTGAAGAAGAGACCAACTCTTAAGAAAACGGGCATCTTTCTCGGGGATGATCTTACCCTCTCACAGATCGCTCATATGCAAGAGGTAATGCCAAAGATTAGAGCGGCAAGGGAAAAAGGTAAGATCGCTTTTTATCGAGATGGAAGAGTGGTGATATTGGAGCCACGCTCCACACGACGGTGTGAGACCTATGGGACCACACTCAAAGTTGCTACCTGGAATGGTAATGGATCTATGCGTCTTGACGTGGGTGCTTTTGAGGAGAGTTTTACTGGTAGAGACATCATCTTTCTACTCTGAGATACATCAGGCCCCTGGGCAGTCTATGCCTCACATTAGTGGATACAGATGGGAGACAGTTTGTAGACAGGAGACACGATCAGAGCACAGAAGACGGGGCTCAAGGAGGAGTGGCAGTGTTATTCGGGGAGGAGTTGCAGCCATTGATACATATAGCTCGTAGGGATGCGCAAGCTAGGTACATGTGGGTGAGATTGAGAGCAGAGACTGGTAGATATCTTTACATTGCCATTTGCTACTTTCCTCCGAGTACGTCAGTATATGCACCACTCAGAGGACAGTCCCCCTTTTCTATTTTGGATGATGACATATGGGAATTCTCTAGAGATGGCGACATTATCATTCTAGGGGACTTCAATGCTAGAACTGCCCATCATCAAACGGTATTTTATGATACTTCAGAGGAGATGCTGAGAGAGTTAGATATTGCTGAGACGGGTCTATCCAGAATATCACAAGATGGGGATCATACTGAGTATGGACGGCACTTGATAGACATGGGGACTGCACATGGATTGGCCAGCTTGAATGGCCTACAGAGATTTCCCGATGCGGGACGCTTCACATGCTTTCCACACAGACATGGAGCCAACACAATGGATTATTTCATGGCACAACCGAGCCTCATATCTAGTATGCAGGATCTCATAGTTGGGCCTAGACCTGTGGGGGTGGCAGTGGATCATGCTATTGTGTCGCTGACCATCTCTTTCCAATTCAATGTAGCACACATTCCACGGGTAATAGCCCCTACTCGCTACACCTTCACGCGGGAGACGGATTCTGTATACATAGACGGGATTTACATGTGCCTATCCACTGAGGAGCCCGGGCGACCTCTCGAGAAGCTTACTACCATACTGACACAGACATTACATGATGCAGCAGCAGAGGCATACCCACACACACAGTCTGAGCAGAGACGTCGTTCTGGGAGCATGCCTCAGAACAGCTGGTACAATGAGAAATGCCTTCAGACTAGAGCTAGACTTCAGAGGGAAGTGCTTTTGGGGGACATCACACACAGACAATCACAGATTGACTTTTAACGCCTAGTGCGGCGGAAGAAGAGGGCATTTTTGGCTCGACTAGAGCAGGATTTATACTAGCTATTCTTGAGTCAGGACTCGCGTGAGGCATGGAGACTCTTTCATGAGCAGTCTCCGCCCCTTGCCATTACCTCTACAGAGACCTAGGGTTAGTACGCATCATCTTTGTACACAGTTTCTGGACAGCAAACCCTTCCCGACCCCCCGATCCATGCCCACACACATGTGCCTTTTTCACCATTGAGATGGTGAAGAAGGCCATTGACAGGTTGAGGATTGGGAGAGCATATGATCATGATGGCTTAGTGGCTGAGCATTTCATGCATGCCAGAGATCTACTAGCAGAGCTTCTAGCAGTTATGTTTAACCGTGCCATGTGTGAGGGCTTGCCTGATACTTGGAGCCTGTCTACGATCGTACCTATCTTCAAGTCAGGAGATCCTATGGAACCTAGAAATTATCGCACTATCATGATTGGACACACATTGGCACGGTTGTACGCATCCATTCTTGAGCAGCAACTGAGTAGGTGGGCAGAGAGGGAGGGAATGTGTGTTGTTGGGCAGGCAAGGTTCAGGAGAGGTTTCTCACTCTTGACCATATTTTGACACTCAAGGCCATCATCGAGGAAGGCAGATCCCGTGGGAGACGGACCTATTGTATCTTTGTGGACTTCCGCAAAGCATTTGACACAGTACCCAGAGCTAGATTGATGCGCAGATTACAGGAGATGGGAGTACCCACAGAGCTCATTTGGGGGATCATGGCACTGTACAGATCAGTAGTAGGGTCTGTACGCACCTCAGAGGGCCTATCTACACCGGTTCACTCCACTATTGGGGTGAAGCAAGAATGCATGCTCTCTCCTACTCTATTTGGTATGTATATGGATGAGGTTTCTGACTACATTGAGAGAGATGGTGATAGAGGGGCACCGCTGGTAGGGACATGGATTCCGCTATTGTTATATGCTGATGATATTGTGTTGATCTCTGACTCTCCGGAGGGGATGCAACGTCACTTGGATGCTTTGCATAGGTTTGCCCATGAGAGTGGCTTGTCTGTCAACCTTGGTAAAACCAAGGTCATGGTTTTTAATACCACCCCACAGTGGATCAGGAGGTCAGCGCCCGTATTCACATATGGCCAAGAGACAGTGGAATATACAGATGCTTACACTTACCTTAGGGTAGTTTTTAGTGGACCAGCATTTTCTTTGAGGAGAGCAACAGAGACTAGATTGACCAGAGCCCATTCGGCATTGGGGAGACTGGAGAGGATGTGTTCACAGGTTCAGTTTCAGGAGCCTCGGACGAAGCTCTGGCTCTTTGACACTTTGGTGGCTTCTGTATTGCTCTATGGAGCTGAGATATGGGGGCCTTCATTGGATCATCACAGGAGAGCAGGTCGTACTGATGGATGGGGGGACATGGAGAAGCCTCTGGTCTCTATGATCTCGCGGCTCATTAGAACCAAGGCTTCAGTACCACGTGCCATTGTCCGAGCAGAGCTAGCTGCCCCCCCACTAGTAGTTGAGGCGCTCACCAGATCTGTTTCCTTCCTACACCGCTTGTGGGAACTTCCCAAAGACAGATACGCCCACCTTGCACTTGAGTCCTCTCGACAGTTAGCCAGGCAGGGAGACACAGCATGTTGGTATGGGGAGATGACGTCATGGTTCCAGGCACATGGATTCAGTATAGACAGACTGCCCCCCTTCCAGTACTCACTGGATGCAACCTCTCTGACTCTTACACAGTGCGAGACCACCAGGCTCATCCGCCAGGACCTTATACAGCAAGACACCAGGAGGACATGGATACAGTCAGCACAGGAGCTGGGCACGAAGATGGCTTTCTACAGAGAGCATCTTCTCCAGCTTACGGCGAACGGTTTTGTGACGAGGCCCAAATACATGGACACCCACCTGTCTCATGGGATACGGTGTGCCATTGGCCAGATACGCACATCCTCACACCAACTGCAGATCGAGACCGGGAGATACAGCGGAGTGCCAGCAGAGGACAGGACATGCACCTTGTGTGACATGGAGCCTGAGACAGAGTTACACTACACATGCCACTGCCCCGTCTACTACGAGATACGAGGCCGCTTCCACTTCTTGTTCAGAGAGGGCTTTGGACCACTCTCCAAAGTCATGAGGTACGAGGTTCAGAGATGCCTGGGTTTGTTCCTGCTCGAGTTGCACAGACACAGAGAGAGCCTGATGAGAGGAGAGGTTAGCCAGTCTCAGAGACACATCACAGACTTCTTTAGAGCAGAAACTGGACACCCAGAGGAGCTACTATTACAACAGATCTTGTCACCTCACACCAGAGGCACATTGATCGATCGAGCGGCTGAGCAGGGGAGATCCAGACGCCCACGATTGCAGAGGACTACACAGCATCGACGGAGGCTACATCAGAGGATTCGGATCACTTTGGCCCGACATGCACGACGCTCGGTCAGACTACTGTCCATGGAGGAGATTGATGAGATCCGCCAACGACCGATGCTGGATTTCTTGTGACTTGTGATTTAGCTATCCCAGCTAGCTGCTTAGTTCACACCTACCAGTTTAGGATCCCATAGTACTTTTATTTTATCATTTTGTCATTTCATTTTGTTACTCTGACTTTGTATCAGATTCACCAAATTGTAACGCTTTGGTCTCATAGGTCATTTTGGCCTTTTGCAGACGTTAATATAACATTTCATTTCATTTTCATTTCTCTCTCTCTCTCTCTCTCTCTCTCTCTCTCTCTCTCTCTCTCTCTCTCTCTCTCTCTCTCTCTCTCTCTCTCTCTCTCTCTCTCTCTCTCTCTCTCTCTCTCTCTCTCTCTCTCTCTCTCTCTCTCTCTCAAGAGTGGTAGATTGGTTATGCCATTTCCCTCTTGACTAACAGGTCTTGAGTTCAACTCTCCTCATCGGCTAGATCTTTAAGGTCTCTTGGAATAGTTTCCTACGACGTTAAAACTCTCTTCTTTTCGGGTGTGTGCGGGTGTGCGTGTTAATAAAAAGAGGAAAATGGTAAAACCTTTCTATCACCCAAGTGTGGTAGATTGGTTATGCCATTTCCCTCTTGACTAACAGGTCTTAAGTTCAACTCTCCTCGTCAGCTAGATCTTTAAGGTCTCTTGGGATAGTTTCCTACAACGTTACAACTCTCTTCTTCTCGGGTGTGTGTGTGGGTGTGGGTGTGCGCACTAATAAAAAGAGGAAAATGGTATAACCTTTCTATCACCCAAGTGTGGTAGATTGGTTATGCCATTTCCCTCTTGACTAACAGGTCTTGAGTTCACCTCTCCTCGTCAGCTAGATCTTTAAGGTCTCTTGGGATAGTTTCCTACAACGTTAATACTCTCTTCTTCTTCTTCTTCTTCTTCTTCTTCTTCTTCTTCTTCTTCTTCTTCTTCTTCTCTCTCTCTCTCTCTCTCTCTCTCTCTCTCTCTCTCTCTCTCTCTCTCTCTCTCTCTCTCTCTCTCTCTCTCTCTCTCTCTCTCTCTCTCTCTCTCTCTCTCTCTCTCATATATATATTTGGAGTTTGTCCACGATCGTACCTATCTTCAAGTCAAGGGACCCTATAGACCTTGGGAATTACCCCACTATCATGATTGGACACACATTGGCACAATTGTACGCATCCATCCTTGAGCAGCAGTTGAGTAGATGGGCAGAGAGGGGGTGTACGGGGAGCAGGACGGGCGGGTCTCAAAAGAGGTTTCTCTACTCTTGATCATATTTTGACACTCAGAGCCAATAAATTATTGAGGAGGGAAGATCACGTGGGAGACGGCTCTATTGTTGCTTTGTGGACTTCCGCAAAGCTTTCAATACAATGCCCAGAGCTAGATTGATGCGCAAACTGCATGAGATGGGGGTTCCCAAAGAGTTGATTTGGGGGATCATGGCTCTATAGAAATCAGTGGTGGGCCATGTACGCACTCCAAAAGGGATTTCTGATTTGGTTCACTCCACTATTGAGGTGAAACAAGGTTGCCCGGTATCTCCTACACTATTTGGCATGTATGTGGATAAGGTTGTTGACTACATTGAGAGGGATGGTGATAGAGGAGCACACTTGGCATGGAAATGGATCCCACTCTTGTTATATGCTCATGATATTGTGTTGATTTCCGACTCACCGGAGCGGATGCAACGTCATTTAGATGCTTTGTACACATTTGCCCATGATAGTGGACTGTCTATTAACCTAGGCAAAACCAAGGTTATGGTGTTTAACACCACACCACAGTGGGTCAAGAGGTCAGCACCCACTTCTACATATGGCCAGGAGACGGTGGAGTGTACAGATGCATACACCTATCTTGGTGTAGTCTCCAATGGACCGGCGTTTTCATTGAGAGCATCAAAGACTAGATTGACGAGAGCTTATGCAGCCTTGGGAGGATTGGAGAAGATGTGTTTGCAGGTTCAATTTCACGACCCTCGAACAAAGCTGTAGAGCCATCTAGGCCACCACACAGAAAGTTGCGCACTAGGCGCTTCAACCGTGCCATGACACCAAAGTGGAGTCGTGCCAGATATGGTGAACCAAGTCGTTGCAAGAAGAACCTGATTGACCACAAGCGATCTGCCTGCCAAGGACGAATGCAATAAAGACCAATGGCAAAGTTTCCCCCTGATAGACTAAAGAACTGGCTCAAACCGTTGCTCAACTAATACATCAATGCCGACATGAAAACCCAAGTATCTGCAAGTCTATCCTCTCGGTTAGCCAAGTGAAATTATCCTGGACACCCGCGGAAAGTCCTCATCAACACCTACAAGAAAGCCAAAAGATTTGTACCAGTTGATGAGTGCACCACTTGCCAAGCAAAAGGTAGCAAGAAAATCACATAGATTGTCCAAAGAGTGTGTGTGTGTGTGTGTGTGTGTGTGTGTGTGTGTGTGTGTGTGTGTGTCGTAGCGTACAAGGAGCATAGTGTCATCCGCGTACTCCTTATCTATCAGGTGCAGTGTCACGTGACACATCCAACCCGATGTGTCCGTGGACAAGCTACAGCATGATCAGGGTTCAGTTCAGTCAATTCAGTCTAGAATAGGAAGTGATCTGGCACTTTTGTGAGTGTTCGCAGACCGTGCATGTTCAGACACTTAGATTAGATGCATATCCTCTGGTTGCACACAGCATGACCATCAAATTCCCATCAGATCCCATCAGTAGCATTTTTACAGTGAATTTTGACATTTTTCACTTATTATTTTTAAGTGACTTTTGTTGGAAAGTAGGTAGGGCAATTTTGCTAAGTTAATATATAAGCAAACCAGAGTTGGCACTTTCTGGAGAAGAGACAGCAGGAGCACTCGCTCGACAGGCAACCTCTCAGCAGAATCCAAGAGGCCTAGCGTTTTCTGCATCAGCAGGACAGCCCTAGCGTTTTTCGTCTACAAGACCAGCCTTGGCGATTTGTGCACAGCAGATCAGCCCTGGCATCAACACGACACAACAGATCAGCCTAGCATTTTGCATTTGCAGGACATCCGGCGACGGGAGAAGACAATTGCAGCCCTAGCGTTTTTTATTTTCATCACAACCTCAGTGTTTTTGCAGATCATCGCGACGGAACATCAAGAACCACCAACGTTTTCAGTTTTCAGCCCTTAGACATCGCAGATCAAGTCACGAACCTCGCAGCTCTCACCTTCCCGCAGCAGTTCCTCGCCGCACGGTCAGTTCCGCAAGGTTTACAGTTTCAGCCCGGAAAACGCAGATTTCAGCATCCGCGTTTTCAGTGCATCGTCGTCATCGACATCGTCACCGACATAGAGTCAGAATTCAGCAGATACAAGATTTGCAGATTTCAGCCCTTAGAATTTCCAGATTTCACCCCGTCTTGTCGTCGTCGACATCGTCGGCAAGTCCAAGCATTGTAGAGATTTGTGCAATCATAAGTAGACCACTCTCGCCATAGAGAGTGGGGCCTTCGGAGGAGGGTTTTACGTCTCTGGTGTCTTATTCTCTTCTCTATCTCTCAGTCTCATGCACTTCCATTCACTGTGTCCATTCACTTTGTTTGTGTCCATTGCACTCTCTCTCTCTAAAGAAACGGAAGGCTCTCCCTTCCGTAAGTAAAAGGAACCCTTGAGCACAATTCGGAGCACTCATCTTGAGCAAAGTTCAAACATTCATTCCGCTGCACCTTACATTGGTATTAGAGCTTTGGCAGTGTTCTGTATCACTCAAGGTAAGAACCACAAGAACCACAGAATTTTTCTTGCTTGTTGTGGTCGCATGTAACCCAAGATCTCTTGGGCATGTCGAATCCTAATCGTGTTCTTGAAGAGTGACAAGAAACCCAAGAAAGAAGGGCTTGTCCAACCTCCCCTTGTGCCTCTTTTCACTCATTGAGAGCGGACCGTGCACTTAGCGGCCGGCCAATCGACGTGAGGTGGGAAAAAGCAACCTTGGTGTGAGCGCAAGGCCCGTGGGAAAGAGCAGAACTCGGGTGAAGAGAAGATCATTCTCTAACACAGATTGCAAGCGAAAGAAGAACCTCAAGACCCTCAAGAACCTCCAGATCCGCAAGAACCTCAAGAACTCAAGAACCCCAAGAACCAAGACTCCCAAGAACCCAAGTTCCTCATGAACTTAAGAACCCAAGACCACAAGAACCCTCGACTTCAGTGGATGGTCATCACTCGAAGCGGAATGGATACTTCGCTTGGAGGTGATGAGCATGAGAGAGGCGAAGAAGAATTTTCCCCACCAGGAGGTTTTTCCAACCCTCCCCCTTCCCCATCTACGCCAAGGATTGCACTAACTCCTATGGAGGAGTTGGAGCAATTGTTTATGGAAAGACAGGTAGAACGCGAAGAAAGAAAAGCAGAAAGAGAAGCAGAAAGAAAGACCTACGAAGAACGAAGGGCAGCCATAGATCATGAATACGAAGAAGGAATGGCAACCATAGAGCGTGAGCACGAGCAAGCACGCTTGGAAGCCAAAGAAAAACAAGCAGAATTTGATCACGAGAACAAAGCAAGAAAAGACAAGAGCGACCAATACATGAAAGAGTTCTTGCGACTCTTTTTAATTGTGTAGGCACCGTTTGAACAAAATCAGGAAAAGGAGACTCTCTCCGTCTCTTCTTCTCTAAAGCATAACACACATGCTTTGCATGATGATTTGAATGATGATGATGAGCACGATGATTTGCACGATCAAGATGTGATTTCTCACAAGCATGATGATCACGATGTGATTTCTCACGAGCATGATGAATTGCATGAAGATGATGTGATTGTTCACAAGGATGATGGTTTAGTGGATACTTTTTCTAGTGAAGCTAACCTCATTGCAGATTTTATCAATCACGAAGAACCGATCTTGGCTCACGAGCCTCGGTCCAAAGAACCCCCTCAGAAAGAACCAATCTTGGCTCTTGAGTCGAGATCCAAAGAACCGCCACAGGAAGTACTATGTGTTTGCATGATTAGTCATCACGCATTGTACGAGTGTTTCATTCGTGATCGTTTCCTATATTTTAATCAGCGTCTTTATGTGATCCCTTTTCCTAGGCATGACATATTGTACGTTGAGCACGTTTCACTCATGAATGAGCACGGATGTATGCGGATTATTCATGGAAAGCTGAAAAGTATGCATTCAAGGGAGTCACATTCCCTCTCTTCCTTGGCACGACACAGTCGTAGAAAGAGCACAAGAAAGTATGAGCACCAAGCGTCGGCATTTCCATTGTGTTTTGCCACAGTTGATTGATATAGATCAGAAAGACAAGATTCGATCTCATTGTTTGCGTGTGTGTGGTGAACGGTTTGGCACTCCGTCTATTTGTTCATCCACATTTCAGGCACAGTCTTTGAGGAAGACGAGTTTTTTTCCAATCACTTTACATGGAATAGGTATGTTCATGGTTTTGTGTTGGAAGTGGTTTCAGGAATTTTCAGACATGGAGATTCTTGAAGAAGGAAGAAGCATGACTCTAGACGAAGTTGAAGCATGGAAGGAGCTCCAGAAGACTTTGTTTCGCTTTCGGCGCGGCCCAAAGAAGCAAGCTTTGCAGACCTTTATGAAGTTCAAGTATCGCACGACCCACACATCAGAGTGGGCCGACGAAGAGTCCTTTCGAGGATTCCGGATGTTGTTGGCGATCTCCCTCGACGCCATACAGTTCGGTACCAGTACCTCACTTTGAAAAGGAGGGGATGTCACGTGACACATCCAACTCTATGTGTTCGTGGACAAGCTACAGCATGATCACGGTGGTTCAGTTCAGTCAAGTCAGTATAGAATAGGGAGTGATCTAGCACTTTTGTGAGTCTGTTCGCAGACCGTGCATGTCCAGACACTTAGATTAGATGCATATCCTTTGGTTGCACACAGCATGACCATCAAATTCCCATCAGATCCCATCAGTAGCATTTTTACAGTGCATAGGCCTATTTTCCCTATTTTTGACATTTTTCACTTATTAATTTTAAGTGACTTTTGTTGGAAAGTAGGTAGGGCAATTTTGCTAAGTTAATATATAAGCAAACCAGAGTTACCACTTTCTGGAGAAGAGGCAGCAGGAGCACTCGCTCGACAAGCAACTTCTCAACAGACCCCAAGAGGCCTAGCGTTTTCTGCATCAACAGGACAGCCCTAGCGTTTTTCATCTACAAGACCAGCCTTGGCGATTTGTGCCCAGCAGATCAGCCCGGCGTCAACATGACACAGCAGATCAGCCCGGCGTTTTGCATTTGCAGGACATCCGGCGACTGCAGAAGACAATGCAACCCTAGCGTTTTTTATTTGCATCACAACCTCAGCGTTTTTGTAGATCATCGCGACGGAACATCAAGAACCACCAACGTTTTCAGTTTTCAGCCCTTAGACATCGCAGATCAAGTCACGAACCTCGCAAATCTCACCTTCCCAACAGTTCCTTGCCGCACGGTCAGTTCCACAAGGTTTACAGTTTCAGCCCGGAAAACGCAGATTTCAGCATCTGTGTTTTCAGCGCGTCGTCGTCGCATCGTCGTCATCAACATCGTCACCGATATAGAGTTAGAATTCAGCAGATATAAGATTTGCAGATTTCAGCCCGTCTCGTCGTCGTCCTCATCGTCGTCGACATCGTCGGCAAGTCCAAGCATTGTAGAGATTTGTGCAATCATAAGTAGACCACTCTCGCCATAGAGAGTGGGGCCTTCGGAGGAGGGTTTTACAACGTCTCTGGTGTCGTATTCTCTTCTCTATCTCTCAGTCTCATGCACTTCCATTCACTGTGTCCATTCACTTTGTTTGTGTCCATTGCACTCTCTCTCTAAAAAAATGGAAGGCTCTCCCTTCCGTAAGTAAAAGGAACCCTTGAGCACAGTTCGGAGCACTCATCTTGAGCAAAGTTCAAACATTAATTCCGCTGCACATTACATGCAGCAGAATTGAAATGGTGAAGATCTAGGTTTTACATCTCCACAAATCTTTTACTTATTTTCCTTGCCTTAGTGATTGCTTTAGCTTAAATGATGGTTCCTTTTACTTTTCCCTCAAGAGAGGGAATGAGAGAGTGCGGTAGAGATGTGTAGAGCGAGAAAAAGAGAGAGAAGTGTCCCGACTCCCAACCAACCCTCTCAAGGGCCCCCCACACCGTTGTTGACGTGATATTTGCTTTTGATTGCGTAAATGGAATGCACACACAATGCAATACCTCAAGTGCAAGCTCCACTAGCTTGAATGATGATTGTTGTTGGGGTAACTTCTCAAGACCAGAGGCACCTCCGGGGCGAATTTGATGCACCTTTGGATCCTTCTCGATATGGGATTGTGGATGGTCACCAAGGGGTAGATGTGGGATTGATTTGCACTCCCGATGTGAGAGGAACGAAGGGCTGTAAACGCAAATCTCGACGATGCCAATGATGGATAGCAATGGAGCATTGGATGCCACGGAGGGAACGGCCGAGGAGAGGCTCAATGGGTTGCCGAAGTACCGAACCGCATCCATGAGGCTAGCGCTTGCGGATCTTGCACATCTCCCGGGAGGGGATGGGCTGAAAACAGAAAATGATGGCTGATCTACAAGGGGGTGGCTAGCGCTATGGCTGAATCGACAAAATGCTTGTTCCTCCTGCCAAAACGTTGGCGCTAGAAAGCTGAAGACGCTAGCGCTGAAATCTGCAAAACGTAGGGCAGCTTTGCTTCTTTTGCTAGTGCTCTGCAATCTGAGATGGAATGCTCAACTGAGTGCCCCCTATAAACTGAAATCTGAGTTATAAACTCCTTTAGGCTTAGGTAGGGCAAACTATCCACCACAACCAACAAAATAAATCATAAACATGATTTATTGACACTCCTATCTATGAAGAAGGGAAAAACTAGGGAAAAACTGGCTCTGGAAGTCGATGAAGCATGTCCGCATGGCACAGAGAGCCATGTGCACGTGACATTATCCAACAAATTGCGAGCCATCCATAGGCATAGCTAGGCCTTTCAACTATGGTGTCTTGCAATGCACATGGCCTTGGCAAAAAAAAAAAGGAAGAACTAAGCTGTCCTGCTGGACTGAACAGGACAATAGGAAAATTCCGTCCAATGTGGACTTTGATTGTGACAGCACTTGAAGCAATATAATGCAGCTACTCCTCTAATCCACTATAAGGGGAAACCCATCCTCTATATAGTGCCCTCCCAGAAACACCAATCTACTCTATCATAAGCCTTCTCAAAGTCTACCTACCCAGTCTAGGTACCTTCATTGATTTTTGTTTTTATGTTCCCCAAACACCTAGAGTCACACATGGATGTAACCTTTTGGTCTCATAGGTCATTTTGGCCTTTTGAAGACGTTGATATAACATTTCATTTCATTTCTCTAATCGACAAATAAACAAAGCACGGAGATAGCTGCCTCTTCAAGACTCCTATGATAGGCTTGGATATCCAAACAAGAAATCATTGGCACTCTTTCTTGTTAGACTTACACTACTCTGCTGCTTCACAGGTCTAGGGCATACTCGTACGGCTAGTATGTCTCTTGGCTGGCTACCCATAGTCTAGGTTTCTCTTGGTCCGGCCCCTTGAGTTTGGGGCAGGTCGCCCACTTTTGTCCCGGCGCCCACATATATTTTTATATACCATTTTTTTGTTGGGTCGTGGGGATTTTTATCAGGCCTTGCCCTACCTCCCCTTGGGCACCTATTTATAGGGCCAAGGGGGTACCCACTTCCACATCTCATCTCACAGAGATCACATCATCTGTTGTATTGAGGTTCTCTTGCTTTGATAGTCCGTGGGGGGTTGATCGCCCCTTTCCTACACATTGCGTTTGTGGTCTACCATCTCTCTTTCTCCTCTCCTCTCTCACGCTTCCGTGCACGCGCACTCTCACATGGTATCAGCAGCTTAGGCTTTCCATGGCCTCGGACAGCACATCTCCGCATCAGATTCTCCTCCCAAGATCAGCATAACCAGTGTTTTCATGCAAATTCTGCCAGCATTTTGCAAACAACCAGGCGCGCGAGATCAGGTCAGTGTTTTTGCATCAGGCAGCTAGCGCTTCACTTCTGGGATCATTTCATCGCCAAAAACCTCCTTTTGCTCCATCTGCGTTTTTCTGCCAGATATGCCTTTTTGAGTTTTCAGCCCATTTTCGGCGGTTTTATTGGTCACTTTGTGTCATTGACACTTTCCACAAGTTGCTGGGCACCTAGGGTACCCATCAAGCATTTGTTTTTTCAGCAAACAAAAGGTTTTTGGTGCCAAAAAGTGCAACAAAATTGGACTTCAAATTGACCTGCGTTTTTGCAGCAGGAGGGCAGCGCTCAGCTTCTGGACCGCGGATCTTGCCACCACCTACCCGGCCATGGCATCCGGTGCCTTGCCGGCGAAGTTCCTCTTCAAATCTACAGATTTCAGCCATACATACCTTGCTGTTTTCTCTGTTTACTCTGTTTTCAGCCCATCTGTGGTAGTGACAGTGATTCACCACCCTTCCCTACACCCTCTGCACCGCTCCGGACCCTGCTGGGAGCGTTCGAGCACGTTGAAAATCGCTGGATAGCAGCGTTTTCATCACCTCGCAGTTGTGTTTTTTGGTGGACAGCAGACACATGGCTTGCATTTTCACAGAGGATGAAGTTACCTCCTGCCAGGACACCATCCGACGGTGGTCCATGCGGTCTCTTAGTGATTGCTGCAGTACACGGTATCTTCGACATCGACTTGATCATCTACGGGCGTACGATCCTTGGGAGATCCATTCATTCCAGCCATGATTCGACAATTGCACACTCCAAAGGGGGTGGTGACTTGTGGTTTGCAATGGACACACCTATGCACTCATCAGAGGAGTTCACACGAGATATGGCCATGCTCATGGCATATGGGATTCGGACATTCCCCAAAGAGGACACCACCATCTTGGGTGGACAGACACTTGCCACTTGACCTCGACAAGTCAGATCACTTGCTTACACGTTAGGAGCATCTACATGGACTTAGGAAGAGGATCTGGGATCTCTTCTTGAACAGATTCATTGCTTGGATCTACAGACTAGAGTGCCCTTCAGTTCTTTGGACTCTCTTGAAGAGTTTACCCACGAGATGCGGGAGATCAGGCATCCTGCAACTACATCCGGAGTCACCCCAAGCTTGGCTTGGATGGTAGTGTAGTTGCTCCTCTACACTCCTGATCATTTGGATTGCTACCTTCAAAGTTTCTTCCACTCGCCCTCGGTAACCTTACAACAGACTTATCCCCCAACCTGGGCAGTAGGCCACTCCCAGCTCATTCACATTGAGAGCCACACTGAGATGCGGTTTGGTGGCGTTGTTTGGTTGACACTGGAGTATTGGAGGCAGGAGATACAAGCAAGAAAACGCAGACTGCTCAGTCTGGCTTCCCTTCTTCATACAGGATGATTACCATGCAGACAGCTTGGTCTGACCACACCTCTTCTCAGAGGCCCTTCACAACGCAAACTGTTGAGTCTGGCTTTCCCCTCATCTTGGATTACCCTACCTACTGACAGGACACCATTCGGTGGTGGACTGTGCGGCCTCCCTGGAGTTTTTCACACCTTAGCCACCTAGCCACACTCGGTTACAGGTTCATGCATTAACAGGCTTCCGATCATTCTCATGACGGTTCCTGGGCTTCTCCATTTTCTCCAGATGGTTTGACTACAAACACCACAGATCCTATTGGGCAGGACATTTGCAGGTCTATTGGCACTTCTTTCACGACAAGGATTTGTTTTCACACTCAGTTCGGGAGCACTTTACCACGGAGATTTCTTGGCGGTCAGGACACCCCATACTGCTGCTACACTCATGAAGTATTGTTCTTCAGTGGACATTGCAGCAAACATCTTCATCATTTGCCTCACATCTTCAGCTTCATGCGGTTTGTTCAGCATCCGGTGCTGAGAGGGGGTGTTAGACTTACACCACTCTGCTGCTTCACAGGTCTAGGGCATACTTGTACGGCTAGTATGTCTCTAGGCTGGCCACCCAAGTCTAGGTTTCTCCTGGTCCGGCCGCCCGAGTTTGGGGCCGGCCGTCCACTTTTGTCCGGAGCCCACATATATGTCCATATATCATTTTTTTGTTGGGTCGTGGGGATTTTTATCAGGCCTTGCCTACCTCCCCTTGGGCACCTATTTATAGGAACAAGGGGGTACCCACTTCCACATATCTCATCTCACAGAGATCACATCATCTATTGTATTGAGGTTCTCTTGCTTTGGGAGTCAATGGGGGGCTGATCGCCCCCTTTCCTACAGATTGCGTTTGTGGTCTACTGTCTCTCTCTCTCCTCCTCTCTCATGCTTCCGCACACGCGCGCACTCACATTTCTACAACTGGTGGGACTATCTATGGAGTAGTTTTAACACTCTGTTCGGGTCCTATCACTTGGAGCAATCCTTTCCTTTGTAGAGACTAACTACAGCAGTTTCCTACACTGCTTGTGACGGCATCTTACTACGAGATCTCTTGGCAATTGGGATTCCCCATAATGCATCTACGCTCATGGAGTATTTTCCTTCTGCATCTACACTCCTGGAGTATTGTGCTTCAACCGGCATCACAACAAACATCTTCGTTGTTGGCACACATCCTCGGCTTTGACTGTTTGATCAGTATAACGTGCTAAGAGTGGGTGTTTAGAGTATTCACCTTCACCTTGGTCTATAGTTGTCAAGTGCATATCTAACTCTATGTGCATGTGGACAAGCTAACTCCTATCTCTAGGGTTTAGGATAGCCTAGGAAGTGTTCTAGCACCCTTGTGAAGCTGTACATTGGACATGCATGTTCCTTTAGCGTAGTTGCATACCCTTTGATTGCACATGAGCACCACCAATGTCTACAGGGTGGAAGTGTTTCCACACACTAGTATTAGTACCGGCCTAGGTAGTTAACTGCATGTAAAGGACAGTAAGCACCTCTTATAATGAGTTATTAACTTATTGTCAAGTGCAGCCAGCATATTTAGAAGTTGTGGCGGCTCTTGCAGACACTACTCAACCCAGCCTCTCTAACCTATCCTCTCCAACCAAGTTAGGACCCTGCAGTATGAGTACCCAGTAGCACTAGTGTTTTCCTCTCCATGCACCACCATCAGCTTTTCCCACCCATCAACCCGTCGCTAGCTTCAATAGCGGAATTAGACTAGCATTTTCAGTTTTTAGCCCTTAGCCTCCTAGATCCAAGCATCTACCACCAGATCCCATCAGCACTTCAACATCTAGGACCATTTTATCAACATTTGTGCAATCTAAAGCAAATACCTCTCTTGCGATAGAGAGGGGGTCCGGTGTTAGTCTTCTTTCTCTCTTCACTCAGAATCTTCAGTCACAATATCCTTCTCTCTTCTCTCTCGTTTATTGCACATCTCTCTCATGAAGTAAAAGGAACCTTGAATATGCATTGAGCACTCATCTTGAGTTAATACCATAAATCACTTCCACTACACATTACAATAGCACAGCTAGTGCCTCCCCAGGATGACATCTCATCCTTCTATGGATGCCATCAAATATCATTCAAATCATTTCTTATCTTTATATTGGCCAAACCAAATATTGAGGTGTTCTTGAACTAGAATTGAATTGGTAGTCAACCCCTCAAAAGCAGATCCAGATGTAACTGGAAATGTCGAATTCCCAAATGGAATCCAACACTTCATGTGTAGAGTGGAAAATGGATGGAGAGAGAAAAGAGTACTAGCAATCCCCTCGAAGAATCGGCGAGCAAGCTATCACCTGGCAACTCCACACCACTCCCGCAGAAGATCTAGTGGCCGGTATACCACCATGCCTCCCTTATCTTGTCTTGGTTCATACCAAAACGCAACAAGAAATCAGCCCCTAGTTTGATCACTTTTCGACGTGCAATCACAACAAAAATTACATGGGGACAAGTGAACTTTCATGTTGCACTATCCCCTTAAGTTTCATAAAGTTTTGTGCATCAAAAATAGTTATGCCCAAAACAGCTCGTTAGCCCTATATTTTGCCAATTTCCACTAAACATGGGAGATTCGGTACGGTGGAGAAATGCCCATATCATACAATTACAACGTACTCCTGATCGTATCGTACGGCCGTACGATACAACACACCTTATGATATTGATGGTTATTAAGAGTTTTTTAAAAACACCCCGTACGAATCTAAGCTATACGATATAACTTGTTATACACTCAATATTCCCGAAAGAAACCATAGCACCCAATCACAACATAGCAACCACCCAACTTAGCTCCCACTCTCTTTCATGTGAAACAAGGAGTTGGGGCACTAGGGAAGAGTCCCTTCGTGTATGCACACTATGGTCATTGCAAGTTCAAGAGTCTAAGCATCATACATTACTTAATTGCTCGGCTTTTATCAAATTCAAGCTTGCTTCCCTCACATTTTCAGCCGGATCACATCCTACATATAACTTCTTTTTCCTACTCACTTCGGGGATTCTCAATTCCCACCCTTATATCCACAGTCTCAAGCATCAAGAGTCTCCACATACAGCTTGTAGCATGTTTCATTTGGTCCCATAGGTTATATTTGACCTTCAAGGACAATACATCAATTACAAATTTTTTGCAAAATGTCTAGCATCATACGAATGTTTCCATGCAATTCCAATCTTGCTGAGAAGGAAACAAAGAAACACTTCTTAAGTGTTGTGGGGCACAAAAGTTGCATACGTTTCCTTTGTAAAGAAGTAATGTTTGAACAACTTCCCAATGTCCATAGCGACAAGCTTGCATCAGAGCAGTCTGCAAATAAACATTAATTCTCAGTGATGATCATGGCTTGATAGTGCAAGGAGCAACATGATTCTCAGTATTATGTAAGCTGAATTGGTAAATTGTGTGGCAAATACAAGGCAATTATGTGCACAAATGTATACCTGACCACAGTAATTCCGGATGTTTACATCAGCGCCGTGCTCTAACAGCAGGTTTACTATCTGGAAATACAAACTCAACATTAAGACAAATTATTTATTAATAGAAAACATCAAGGAATGAGAAGAGCCATAAGCCTGCACCTCATTATGGCCCTTGGCTGCTGCAAAATGGAGGGGAGAATTTAGAGCCCCAAAAGTGGAGTATCTTGCCAGCAATGGGTTGAACTCCAGCAAAGCACGAGCTTCAACGAGGTCCCCATCTCGAGCTGCAGAAACTAGTCTCTCCCCAGATGCTGAGCATCCGAACGAGTTACCCATAAGGAGCTACAGAAGGGTAAGGAGCAATAGCAAGCATTGGAGGGCAGGATCACCAATGGCAAAACGCAGCCGGGTAAGAATCGATATGGAACAGGAAATGCTAGCAGAGATCGGGCAGGGACGGGGAAGACGTAGCTTGAAAGCTGAAACTAATGATCCATCTCGCGATTAGAAGTCCATAGCTTTCTGTGTCACCATAACCTCTAAAGCCGCATTACCAGCAGTGCGATGTTACAGTGAGTCATTTGAAAATGGGGCTCTTTTTCAAATGGGCTCCTTCCCAAATTATGGCGGCCCGTTATTAATTAGCGGATGGGGAAGAGGACAATATGGTACGCACTGCTATTTTAAACAAGGTACTCCGAGTGGTCATGTTGGCCTGCTAAGAAAGGGCTAAATTGTGGATGAAATTGACGAGAGGGGACTGTTAGGCAAATAGGGGAATAGTTTGACCAAAAGGTAAAGTTTGTTTCCGTAGTGATTGTGGCCAAGTTTCTAAGCGTCCAAATGTGGTCTAGTGTCGAACTATACGTAGTTATCTTTTGTGATATATTTTGTTTTGAATAGAAAAACAATAGAATTTTGTGAGTGTAATGTACTTTGAGTTTGTGAGGTTTGCCTCAACATTTAAGTCACATAGAAGGATAGTTGGTTGGTGTAGATCAATAGGTGTAAGGACTAATGATAAAGCTTGTAGTAATGGCAACAATGGCATTGAAGGTTCGAGGTACAAAGTGAATGTAGTTTTAGAATTGAAAGTTCTAGCTTTGAAATTTGCTTTTATTATTTAGTAGAAACAATTTTTTAATGTTGTATTGAACTATGGGTGTGCAAGAAAAAAAAAAGTGAGACTCCAAAAGGACTAGATGATGATATGTGATTGTGATTAGGTAAGTAGATGTTATTGTGTGGTTGTATTATTATTTCTTGTAATTATAGTACATGTGAAGCCATCAAGCTAGTAATCAACTATATTATGGTAATTAATATTAAATGAAACAATGTTTAAAAATTAAATGATGTTGAGGTATTGGTGAAAAATTATGTTGTACATGGATTCACTTTGCTTCCCATATCACATGGAAATTCTCTTCTAGAACAATGTTTTCTACTTTAAAGTGATCACATTGTTGCTATTGTAACAAGTAGAGGTGAGTGGGGGTACGAATATGAAAGAGGGACATTTAGAATAGTCCATGATTTTGTATTTTATTTGAGTTAAAAGCTAAGGTATTTAATGTCGAGCTTTGGGCACGATGGATTGTTTGGATAGTTACCGATTGAATAGGGAATTAATTTCTTGTGATAGTGTTTAGGGAGTTCTTTCACATTTGAACTATTTTTCCAATTGGTGTTCAAAGTTGGTCTACTCATGTGTTGAACAGGTTTCAATAAGCAAATCTTACATCTTGGCCATTTTTGCCCTATCAAATTGTAACAATAGTATGTGTTTCTTAGGATTGTTTGTGAATCCTCTGAAAATGCCATTTGCTTCATTGACAAGGCCACTTTAAGACCTAGTTTGAAGTGGAGGGTAGTGTGGAGTCCTCCTATTAATTTTGGATCATGGGATATTTGAATAGTTTTATTACAAGATTTTGATTTTGTGTTATATGCATGGAAAGTTATAGATATGCCATTTTGTGGTTTGAAATACAAAATCATTATGTGAATCTTTTTCCTTTCTTTGCATAAAATAGATCGGAGGTTATGTTTGGTTGAGGTAAAGGATGTAGGTAACATGAGTTCATGTCATGAATAGTATGATTTGCAGTACGTATTCCATCTGGTATGTTTATGAAGGCTTGATCAATTTGTCTCATAATTGTTGTTAGTTTATAACATATCAAAGTTTTGATGCTAATAAGAGGGTGTAATAAATTTTCTCAACTAATCAAGACTTTTACTAAGAATACATAAATCTCAAACTGCACTAGCTTGACATAGATCTCCATATAAAATTACATTTAGCCCACCAAAAGGTTTATTGTATTTTTTGTTTATGGTGCGCAAACAAGAATATGCCACTATGAAGACATTGTTTCCGATTAGAGATACTTCATCGAAAAAATTGGAGCTCTTTTTGTACGTGCTATATAGCACAAATCACATTGGACTATAAAAGACTTGTTATGCAAAAATTTGTAGTGCAAGAAATTCTACACAAAAAGATGAAATTTCCTGTACATTTGCTATCGTAGTGGAAATGGAAGCCAAAACAAGCCCAAATCAATATTCTCCCAAAGCATTTGTTGACTTGTTGGTGCTTGCTAAAGCTCATCGAAATTGAAGAAAGTGAGCATGGGGATGCTGGCGAACGCAACATGCTATAATACCAATTGTTGGAGTTTAGGGTTGTAAGAATGCACACACAACTTGGAGATGGAGCAGAAGCTCAAGGCACACAAAAGACAATGTATTACTAAGTGTACGAATACAAAATAAGATAGCCCTAGAGTAATGGGCATATATACAATGCACAAGGGAAAAAAACATGCCTCAATATCCTAAGTGCGTTCACACACGTCACTACCATATACATGGTTACAATGCAGGGTGCTAGGAAATTTTCCAAATTGCAAGGCAATCCAAAGCACAAGCCGATACATGGTGTGAAGTATTAAAAGGGTAGACAACATTCGAAGGCTCCTCCTTTGAAGGGTTTGCCTACAACATCGGATTGGTAATACCCAAAAAAAACGCACGGCAACCAAAGTCAATGAATGGGAAGCAAGGCTTCTACCCCATGCAAGAGCATGCAAAGAGCCATGCAATTCTCGATGAAGGCAAGGAGCTATAAAGCTCGACCAAGCCTTAAGTAGAGGGGGCAACTCAAGTTTGATAGAAGACGATTCTATGTAGAATGTGTGTCAAGCAAGGCAAGGCCATACACATCCATGCAAGGCAAGGCATGCCAGTTGGTGGACTTAACTCCACACAATAAGGTTTTTATGTACACTTTCATTGCAACACTCAAGGACAACATCGACCAACTTACGACCGATTATTTGGTTGATGATCGACAAGATTGATTCTAATTAAGGTATGTGAGGCATGCACAATAGTGCAACAAGGTTTCTGATTGGCATTTATTCTGCCCTATGGATATGGATATCTTCTTATAGGCATTTATTCTGCCATAATGGACGAACAATGGAATGAGCTGGTCAATTTTGACAACTATTCTAGGTTAATATGATAAGATCACATGTATAACTGGAATTAGATCATCTCAAACTTCAGGTACCACCACAGGAACCGGATAAAGACTAAAATGAAAATAAAAGAAAAAGAAAATGGGATTGATATGTATGCAGATACTGGAAATTGTACAATTGGCACCAGATAAAGCTACTAGGAATCTCAATGATGCTTAGAGCAAATGCTCAATGATTACAAAAGGGGTAAGCTCTAGATTATGGAATGGCTAGCTCACAAAATGAAGTTATGGGTCCTATTTATAGGTACCTAGATTGGGCTTTGAATGACTGTACATTGTACAATTACAGTGGTAAATATAACTATCAACTCCTAGTAACTATGTTGGCGCCCCCCTAAGGCATGTTCCCACGGTCTACAAAATGCTCAATGATTACAAAAAGGGTAAGCTCTAGATTATGGAATGGCTAGCTCACAAAATGAAGTTGTGGGTCCTATTTATAGGTACCTAGAATGGGCTTTGACTTACTATACACTATACAATTACAGTGGTAAATATAACTGCCAAATCCTAGTAATTATGTTGGCGCCCTCTTTTGACAATGATTGTTATCCACAGGAATGGGTCTTGTGAATCCACCCACGTTTCTTCCATCTCTCTCTTTTGCAACAACTAGTCTCGGACTTCTCTTAAACTTTAACAATATAGCACTCTGGTTCTTGGGCTTTCTATATACAATCTGTGGTTGGTCAGGATGTCACCGCTTCCTCTTATCCAAGACCTTCTTCCGTGTTGGCTTCTAAATGGTCTAAGATGGGGCCTAATGTCAAAGTCTAAGCATACACCAGCAGGGATAATACAAGAGAGAGAAAGAGAGAGAGAGAGAGAGAGTGAACCAACCAGCCTTGGCAATGAAATGACGATATACAATGGGGGCTGACGGTTGCTTATATAGAAACCTCGATAAAAAGTCCTACCCAGACTTTGACAAATAAGTGAAATATATACCTAAAAGCCAAACTAAATAATGGGATCATATTGGGCAATTCACTTGAGATCCCAAAACTCGAACGGCCTCTCTGTACCTCATAGTGGACATCAAAAGTGAGACCAAGTCGATGAAGAAGCTACCATGGACACCCCATCACCGGCCGGGATACTGGATACACCTCGGTTATGCTACCGTCAACTTTGTACCAAAGAATAATGCCATCTTGAGCATCGGTTTCCTTTTAGAAACTTTGAACTGTAGACCACACTACGTCCAAAAATCCCCATTTGTGAACTGTGAGCACATCACGTCCATATATACTTTCCAGATAATTAACTTTGAAACACGTCATGTCCATAATCCGACGAGAATCCGACCAGCAACAATGGATTGGTACGCACTCATCCATAGTGCTTTAGATATGTCTGATTGATTCCCTACCAGATGCATGTGCCTTCAACTCTGACCTACGGGTCCAAACATCGATGAACTCCAACACAAGGGTCCAAATTAATTATACGGAGCATTGTTTGCCCCTCTTTGCCACTCACAAGCCTCTCTTGGGATGAAGCTAGTGGTGACACTTGCACTTTGACTAGAAATCTGACGTCGTGGCCACTATGACCGCGATCACGTGTGCCTTGCTGATCTCTTCTGCCAAATCTTTATTACCCTAATCACTGTCTAGCTTGCCTTTATCTTTCTCTATCTGTGAGTTCCTTCTTTTGTCTTTGGCTTCAAACTCACGAGCCAAACAAAGTGCCAAGTCACATTCATAACAATTGCAGCCGTACCTCGTGGGTACCAAGGTAGCTAATTGAGTACTAGTACTGCCATCCGTGTCAAGCTTGCCTCTGTCTCTGTCATCTAGATAACTCACACATTTGCTTTTGGATTCATGATCTCAAGCCAAACAATTTGTCTGTTTCCTTGAGAACGTTGGTTGAGCATAGGCCGCTAACTCGATGGTTGATCTCCTATCCATAGCCACTTGTTGGTTTTGGTCGATGTCACGGACGTTAAAGCAAGGGGTGGCCATGTTGAAGTTGCAAGATCTGGATATGTGTGCTCCTCCTTGCACTCCAAGTTCCATACAATTCCCAAGATACTCCACCAAATCTGCCCTCTCTCGAGCTCCAATCTCCACTTTCCAAGTCGCTCCAAAAAAGGGTTGGCACAGCCCCTTCATGGGCTCTTCCAAGTCGCCTTCTTAAGGCATATCCACACTGCTCATGACTTCCTTTCCACTTCACCAAGCCAATAAAAATACAACCTTCTTTGGGGCTCCAAATCACCAAGGCACTGCTCGCAATGTTTTAAAACGATGGGGCATTGAAGGGAAATTGGGCAGCTGGCAAGGCAAGAGTGGGGGAGTGGATGAAATGTTCCATGGAAGCGTTTTAGAACACTCTTGCACATAGAGGAGATGGCACAGTCAGAGGCCATTGGACACAACATATCAAAACGCAAGGGACAATACACGAGAGAGAGAGAGAGAGAGAGAGAGAGAGAGAGAGAGAGAGAGAGAGAGAGAGAGAGAGAGAGAGAGAGAGAATGTGAACCAACCAACATTGGCATTGAAACGATGATAATGCTATGGGGGCTGAGGGTTGCTTATATAGCAACCTTAGTAAATTGCCCTACCATAATTTTGACAAATAAGTAAAATATATACCTAAAATCCAAACTAAAGAATGAGATCATATTGGGCAGTTCACTTGAGATGCTAATACTCTTAACATCTAAAGTGCCAGAGGTTGACTCATTCCTTGGGCATTGGTTCTAGCATTGTCCTTTTGAATGATCTGATAGATGGCTTCTTGTTCTAGCTGCTCCGTGCAATTAGTCATCTATTCGACTTCATATGGTGTCAAAGCATTCGAGGTCCTTGTTTTAGCATCATAAAGAGTTCACCTTCCCTTGGTGAGTCTGGCTCTGACTAACTTAGAAAACTCTGATGCAGTGCAAATCCCACCCTCTAGGAGTGGCTGGTTAGACTTGATCCAAGCATTGATGAGCAAAATTTAAGCCATTTCTTTGAGCTCTGGTTCTAAATTTGCTTTGTTGGCTAAGTCCTTTTTTGGGATCTTGGAGGCTTCCACCAAAAATTGGAGGAGTTCATTGGTGCACTTGATTAGCATGCAAATATGGTCCCTCCATTGTTTCATCATTCCTTCAAAGTTGTGCAAATAATCTTTCAGTTCGGACACTGTTGTCTTCGTTCAATATCATTTAACACATTCTTCCAAGCTATCCAAATAGACTTGCTTTGTGCATACCATTCCCTTAACTAATCAACTATTATGAGATACCTTTGTTGATGTGCTAGTTCATTATACTTTGGATACAAAGCATGATAGAATCTGGGCAAATCATCCTTCATGGGTAAGATACACATGATGACTAGAGAGTCAAGATCCAACTCTATGAAGTTCAAACAACCTGATTCTCTTCCACTAGAATCTTTCAAAAAATTATGACCAAATGAAACAAATTTTTTAGACCTGTCTACTACTCCCTTAGAATCATCCTTGTCTTTGGTCCTCTGCTACTAGATGCATTATTTTTTAGTAGTATTTTTACTTTTTGATGTAAGATTCTCTAAGAAATCTGCATTTTAGTGAGTAGGGCTTGCACCTCCAATCTAATATCCTTCATACATTTGTACGAAGATCAATTTCCCAAAAGCATCTCCAATTGTATCCCTATGCTTCAAACATTCGTGGTAGTAACTTGTTGTGTTTGAGGGTCAACCAACACATCATTAGGAGTAAGTATGTATTCAAGCACTTGTTCTAACAATTGTATGGCGTTGGGGTGAGGGGGAAGCTTGCAACTAGCCTGCTGATGATAGTTAACCATCTTCCATTGATCAATCATTCTTCTGGGCCCCACATATAACATCTCAAAACTTTCCAGGTCTGAATATGCATCATCATCATTCAAATACTCTTGAATCTAGAGGACCTTCTTCTTTCTTAACCTCTTATTTAGACTTAAGCATTCAATAAGGTAATCAAGATTTGTGTATGAATCTAAGTCCACCAGTACTACCCTACCCTTGTTTAGGCTATTAATAGCCTCAGATCGTTGTTGCCCATTTTTCCCTTGTTGCGTGTGTTGATGAGTCTAACCAGATTGGGTTTGGTCCGTTTGTTGTTGAGTCGAATCTGCAGATCGGCTACTTGTTCCCTTAGCCTCATGTATGTCGCATGTCTGTTGCCCACTTGTGACTCATCCAAGTGTTGGAGGAGGTGGAGGAGGCTACTCATCATCATCATCACCCCTTCAATCAATTGTCACATCCCCATCCTCTTTGTCTTGATTTGGCTCTTCCTCATCGTCCTCCTCATCATCCATAGTGTGTGTGAGGTGCTCCATTAGTGCGTGATTCACTAGGGCAGCTATAATCTCCTCTATTTTCTCTTCCAAATCTAGCTTTATAGAACCTACAAGATTCTAGAGGTCCCCAATAGTTAGCGTCAAGCTCCCATCTTGATCTAAAATGTCCATAAAAGACTGATCAATATACTTATGTAGCAAATATTTATTTAAATTGTTGTGCACCTCCTTTAGACTGCTCAAAGTAGCTATTTTTTAATCAATCAAAATCCTTTGATCATTATTAGCATTGGGTAGTTTGGCTTTTCTTCATCCAACGTTGAGTTGCGTCCTTTTAATTTCCCTACCTTCTTATGTGTGTTTGCATGATCTATTCATCGTTTTCCTGTGGAATATGCATTTTGAGCACAACATCTTTGAGGCATATATTTTCTTGTTTGTATTCTTTAGTTGTACTCCTGGTCTTTTGCAATTTAGCTTCCAAATGGCTAAGGTCCAAGTGTTGGATGGAGCCCTGGGCTTCCATTATCTTTTTGATTGTGTTCACTTTTGTGTTAACCCTGGAGACACAACCATAGGTTATCCTCTCCTTATTAATTTGACCAGTTTCATATGTAATTATAGGAATCTAATCAATTTTGTATGTAATTTTAGGAGTATGGTCCGATAATGATAACTTCCCAGATGTATCGATAATCAGATTCCCGACCATAGGCTTCTTCTAGAGGACATGTAGCTTGTTCAACACTATATACTGAATGGAAAATCTCATTACCATGACCCTCTCAGATGTACTGGCCTAACCCTATTCCTTTTGTATTTCTACTTTGGTTTCTAGTGGTGAACTTGGTAGTTCAATGGACTTGTCTATCGATGTGCCCTACATCTATCCAACATCTGGCTATGAAAATGTAGTGACTGTTGGCACTGTCTTTTTCTTAGCCTTGAGTTGTTCCAAGAGATTTTGTGTGTTTTTGTATTTCTTTGACATAGACTGCTTTGATGTTTCAGCCACTGACTGCTCCACAGTCAGTTTTACTCCGGTGGTGACTAGAGCCAGTTGTTCAATTGTCTACCCCTGTTGGTTTTCCTAATCAATGGTCTGACCAACTGTTGTTGCTAGCCCACTAAATTTTGCCCATGCATTAGTGGCATTCACATGTGTTGGTATGCATGTTGACAAAAATTGCCATGCATACTAGGTCTGAACAAATTCTGAGTCTTTACCCTGGAAGTCTTAATCATAACACCGTTGAATAGTATGGAATTGAGATTAATTAGTGCTTGAGGGTTCTTCGTTCAAGCTAGCATTATGATGAAAAGCTTTTTCAAAACATATGTGGGGTTATTCCCGCCTCAGCAATAACAGAAGCTAGAATGCCTTGGCCCCCATCCTTTCTTTTCTTCTTAGTCTGAGGGTTTTCTTTCAGAAAGGTACTAACCTCATCGGCTCAACATGGCTGAAGTTTCAAAGCAAACGATGATTGCAACACATAGGACAAAGTTGTCGCAGTCATCTAAATTGATCTACCATTAATTATGGTTGTTCCATTATCAGATTTGAAAGTGTCACTCGATGATGACAACATTTAAAGAAATCTTGGTGGCCTCTACCACCACTTCCATGCCCCAGATCTTGAGCAAGTCTCTTTACCTTTGCTGAAATACATTATTTCTCGATGTTATGATGGGGTACAAAACATTGCTCCTCGACACGTTGAAGAAGTTCTTCACTCTCAACGTTACTCTCATTGGATGGTGGTCTGCATAGGCTATTGATAGGAGTTGGCCCTTCTTCACCATGGACTATGTGATAAGCTTTGAGTTGAGAAGGAGAATTCACTTGAAGATGAAGGTGAAGCAAACCACAAATAAGTTGGGACCTTAGGCCGTGTAGTAGGATCGAGGGAAGGTGAGATAGAATGTGATTCCCCTGGACAATCATTGATGCAGATGACGCAGGTGATACAATAGGGAGTTCTTCAGTGCAAGGTGCAATATGCACCAGATGTAAAGGAATGAGGGTAGGATCACGAGCGCACTACATAGTTATCCTAATCTTGGCCATGAATGCACCACTTATCTAGCGCCTCAAGGTTCTGTCGTCGTATGTGACATGTCTCACATGCGTTGACTTGTCTTGATAATGAGTGCTAGCAAGATTTCCCAAATTTGATCTTTAATAGCTTGCCACTTATCCTTATGAGAATTAGTCACGTTCAGATCTTTCCCTATCTCATTTTGAATACGAGAAATCTCAAAGTTCCCAACTCTGTTCTTGCCCTCCTTTGTTCCAACTACCTCTTCTTTGATGTTGAAAATATCTAATGGCTCATCATCTGATTCAAAATCTGACATGTTATGTTGCTTTGGAGCTAGAGGTTCCTTTGATTTGGAGTAATACAACTTGATCTTGGCTCCATTGTTGACCCATGGAAACAGTAATCCTAATATATCCTTAAGTCTGAATGTGCCATTTGAAAAGACAAAATCTATCTCACATGGTCCTGAGACCGTGCAATTTTTAGATTAGGTTTCTTAGCGCCTAGTGTTGGCGGGTTGTAACATAGTTCAATCCACCGACATAATGTCAAACCAATGAATCAAAACCCGTCTAGTGCATCGAGGCATGTCATTGATGAATGTGCAAGAAGAGGACCCTAATCAAGAGAGAGAAGAGGAAGGAAATGCAATGCTAATAGAGAATGCTACTCAATGCCTACTCTCTAATCTACTCTAATCTCACAAATCAAGTGGACAATGGTGCGCACTCTCATCAATCACTCACACACATAGATCAAAAGCTCAAAGAGCTCACAAATCAAGCAAAGGAGAAGAGAAATGAGAGTGAAAAGCAATCATTAGAGACTAACTAACACTTAATCACACGCCATTAATGCAAATGACAAAGAAATAGAAGAATAAGAGCACTTAACTTTCCATTGCGTGCCATAGAAAGAGTGGAAGCACAAGAGGAAGCTCCACTACAAGCATCACCATTGCCACCTTCTTTAAGAGCTTTCCATGTTAGCAACGCTGACGGGAAGCAGCAAACGACCTTCAATGATGCTATTTTTAGCATATAGTGCTTCATTTTTTGATAGACATATCATTTGTATATGAACTTTTGATGTATTTACTGCCCCTACATGAGTTCTAGATTGTATATTTGATGCTACCATGATGGTAAGAGCTATAGAGATGAACACAAATGTATGCATCTCATGGAGGACCGGACATATGTTTTATGCCCTAGGTATAAAAGTGAAAATTAGTTCATTTTTCACTTCTCCTCTTGCCGTAAGACTAGTGTCGCTCCTCGAAACTATAGCCTCATGTGACACAACTCTATCATGGTCATGTCCATCACCAATCTTCTCAAGTGCATACTTTGGTGGGACATCTACCCCTATGATAGGTGCACTGGAATCATCAATAAGTGTAGAATCTGGCATGCTATCTATCTCTACTAGCTCAGGTCTCGTCTCTAGCGTAGGAGCTATCTCACTAGGATATACCTGCTCTATAGAACAAGTAGAAACCTCTGGAATAGTCACTCTAGGTGGCTCTACGATAGTGCTCTCTAGTGTACTCGTCCTGTCATCAATGTGGCATTCGTCTCCTTCATATCAATCACTCTAGATCTCATTTGATCAATTGTGGTCTGAGGCAAAATATGTCTGTATGATGGGTAGGTGTATGTGAACTTAGTATGGTCGTCACTATAGGATCCTAGCCATGTCGTGGAGAATAGGGGAATCCAATCATCAAGGAATATCATGTACCATCTATGTCCCTATAAATCCTATTACGAGGATCTCCAACAAGATATGCCATAATGCTCATGGCTGGCTCAAAACGTCATGTGGTCTGCTCTCGTCGATATCTACGTCCACAATCATCAACATAGGTCAATGTGTGCTCTAGTCTATGTAACTACACTATCCTAGGATGTACCTGGGTGTCTACATAATCATCAAAATGTGCTCTGTTCACAACACCGTAAGGGCTGATTGGCATGGACATGTATTTTTCCTTGAGCTATTAGTAAAGAACTCAATCGACCCAAGGAGACGTCTTTGAACTCTAACTACCTACCGTATTGAAAGGTCAATGTCATCTGAGAAGGTGCCTCTGGTGTAGGAATATCCATAAAGGTCAACAAACCAAGGCATGACTGCTCTATAGCCTAAGAAATGTAGCACAAGATCAATATGGTGCTCTCTGCTAATTGTGGAAACTTTATCCTCAAGTGGTGCCTACGTGGTGTCTCTCGGTGGAAATCTATGTCTCATCATCATATCTAATGCATGTGATCGAGTAAGCTCAGTGTCTAATGTGCTAATGGTCTATGGTGTAGTCTCTACAACCTGTGTACTAGTAGTAGTCAAGAAATGTAATGTGGTTGCAACTGTGCATGGTAACTCTAGCCGTGCATTGGTAAGGCTCTAGCTCCTGCGCTCCATATTTGCCCTCATCTCTATCATGCTTTCAACAGATGTCCGTCTACCAGATGGTTTGGATGATGTAAATCATGGAGGTGATCTAAGTCGTGTCGATTGTGTAGACGGTGTGGTCATCGGGTCTACTATAGGCTCAACTGTACTACACGGATACAAAATTAGAGTCGTCTACATAAAAATGTATATGTAGCCCCATCGTAAATGCTCTTATAGATGCCTCGTAAGTAATTAGGTGGGATAACACTGGTTGTATTGTAGGGAGTGTACTCTCCAAATCTGGCTCTAGTACTCATGTACATCCTCCGATGCTCTCATCAGCATAAAGGGGTCCACCATCAAATAGGTGCAAGGATAAATTTTGTGGTAGCTCAAGGGTGTCTAGGCGATCCTCACGAAGGGCTAACAAGAAACTTGCTGGAATATCCTCCGTCATAAGTCTATATGATGTATCAAAACCATCAAGGATGTGATCTGGCAAGGTCGAGTGTGCTCGGGCTCTAAGCGCCTGGAAACTAGGTGTCTGACAGTCTGTGGACTGAAGCTGGATATACCTCTTTTGGGTGTATACACGTGTGTATATAGGCAATTCATCTACCTCACCATAAATCCACAATAACCTATCAAACAGGGCCTCTGGATCCATGATCTTTAAAATATAGCAATCTAGGTCAAATCTGGTGTCAGTAAGCACATGCACTAGCTAGGGTGAAAAAATATTGCAATCGAAGATGAGCCAAGCGCTAATCTAGGGTCAGTGCATGTGAACAAGCTCTAAAAAATTGATGTCAAAATGAATCAACGGATCAAATCGAGCTCTAATCGTGTGCAAGTGTATGACCAACGAATAAAATCAAGCCAAGTCGAGATCTCGCATGTGAAAGGGATCTAACTAGCGTAGTCTGGTCAATATCAAGGCCACAAACCAATCTCTATAACAAATTAATATCAAATATGGTGAAGCATGGAATCTGCAGTCAAATGGAGACAAAATGGAATAATGCGTGTGAGTAAACTCTAAAGCTCGTGAATTGGCCGAATGTAGACCAAAAATCAAAATTTGTGTACGAACAACGTCTATGTGTGCAATCTGACCCAAATCACATATAAATGGAGTAAAATTGGACAAAATTTGACTCTTCGGTTGTATTTGGTCTAAATGTGCCTATTCGTGCGTAATTTGTGTGTGAATGGGGTGTGTACGAGATATGGGATGTGTGGAGGAAGGGACACGGGGTTAGCCGCACCGCATTCTAAGCTCCCCGAAAACTGTAGATCATGGCCAGCCTTCGAAGCCAAGGCCACGGGAATTGACCCCATGTGGAGAGCATAAAATAAAAACAACAAAAAAAAATTCTTTTACTGCCGCCAACCCACCCCCGCACGCCCAAAGTGGGCCGCCCGCTCCCCCCCCTTGACACCACTCCCTCCTTTTCCTCCATTATTCCCCTCTCTCCCCTCAATTATCGCCACCCCACCCCTCTTACACTCCCTCAGCCACCCTCTCGTTCTCTCCCTCTCATCTATTATTTAGCCCTCTCTCTCTCTCACTCACTCACACTCCCTCTCTATCTCTCACTCTCTTTTTCCCTCTGGTTCTCTATGTAGCCAGCCCAAGATGGCGCATGAAAAAACCCCCTCTCTCTCTCTCTCTCTCTCTCTCTCTCTCTCTCTCTCGTTCACCAACCCGGGAAGGGCCAGCCCATGCATGGCAAGAGACTCTCTCTCTCTCTCTCTCTCTCTCTCTCTCTCTCTCTCTCTCTCTCTCTCTCTCTCTCTCTCTCGTTCCCCACCACTGCCCCGCTCGCCCCGTTGACCCTTTCTTTCTCTCTCCGACTCGGTGTCGACAACCAGTATGAAGCAGAAGAGTCTCTCTCTCTCTCTCTCTCTCTCTCTCTCTCTCTCTCTCTCTCTCTCTTAACGCCCACCACACACACATAAACACACACATCCTCACACTCTCCCTCCCTCTGTCCTCATCTCCCGCTCATTGTTCCCCCCCTCTCCTCGTTTAGACTCTCGCCATCTCTCTCTCTCCTTTCCTGAGTACGAGCATCGCATAACTCTCTCTCTCAATTATCGCACACAAACACACACCCACCCTCGCCCACATACACCCTCTCTCTCCCTCTCTCTCCCCTCACCCGCTCACTCACACTCTCTCTCCCTCTTGCGTTTTCTGTGCAGTCGGCGAGCCAAAAAAATAAAAAAATGAAACCTCTCGTTTACTCTCGTTCCCACACACATATTTTTCGACACACACACCCACCCACCATACATACACACCCACACAACCTCATATACATACCCACACACACTCCCTTGGTCTCTCTCACCCGTAAACTATAAACACACACACCCACATGCTTGAACGCACCTACTTACACACTCACACACATGAAACACGTACGTGCACACACGCATAAGCACATATGTACAAACATCTAAAGCAAAGAAGAAAACAAGCGTCACATCATCGACAAAAGGAGAAAGACAACCAAAAGCATGCGAAAGCGGCACCAACTTGAAGATTGACGTCGAAGGCATGCCCCGACCGGCCCCGAAAGTGACGAACGCGTAGCATCTCTACATTAGCAAAACACCAGTTCATGCAGCATTGACCTCACACCAGCCAGCCGAACTATCAACAACACCCATTGTAATGCCCCGATCTCCACTCTTCTCTAATAACCTAGCCAACGGCTAGTGAATTGTAAAAAAAACTCCCCACCCCACTCTTACCTCCCTTTTCTCTATCTCTACATTCTCTCCCTCTCTACCTTTCTCACTAGAGAGGCATCTAGACTCTCTTCACTGACAAATGGGTATTTGCAAGGACCATTAGGTAAGAACCACCTCTTAGGCCTATATAAAGAGGCCTCCACTAAGCACAAAGGGAGAATAACACAATGGAGGCACCACCCAAGCTCCATGAACTCTACATTCCATACACCACTAAGCACATAATGCACCTCACAAGCTAGGGAGCTCACGGTGTCATGCTTGTTGAAAGCATGGGCGTTCTAGCATTGGCAACATCACCACCACCACCAATCTCCACCCACACCATGACTGATTTACTAATCATGGCCACCCCATGCACATAAGGCACTCATTATCACCCCGCAAGGCAGCATGGCCACATTGGTATTAGGTGCACCGACACGAGGCTACCCCGGGCCACTCTCTATGCTAGCGATCGACGTCGCTGGCGGCTGCATCGTCTTGGTGTTTCCCTCAACTAACCTCCCGTGAACGTGCTAACACCGCTAACTCCAAAGTTTCCCTCAACTAACCTCCCGTGAACGTGCTAACACCGCTAACTCCAAAGTTCGCCATGCACCATATGGTGCTCGCATTCCGTCATGTACCCCAGTGCCAGGAGCAAGGTTGGTATCAGCTAAGATCACCGTTTGTAAGTATCATCATCATCAATAGAAGTGTGCAATACTATCATGATCTTTAAGTCCATTCTCTCTTCTCCTTAGCTTTGTCCTCCCCATATCCGTAGGATGATTCTCCCCTTGTATATCACTCTACTTGTGCTTCCTTAAGTGTGCCATCACCAGTCAGTCATGCTACATTCTGACCTTTGTCACATACCTCTCTCGAGCACACACTCCTGATTGTTGACTAGGCATTCTCTCTATCCGATAGCATCGTTTTATGTTGGCTACCTAGATGGCATCTCACTCCTGCCACGCTAGGTCATCTATGTCTGCGTCCTAGCCGCACTTATGCTAGGTGGTGCCCCCTTTATAGTTATAGGATAACCCCCCCCCCCCCCCCCTCTTGAGATGATGCTTGGGGGATTCAGGCTATGTGTGGTGTAGAGGCCACCCCACCTTGCATGTCATTTCCGAACATCACAAGGAGAAGAAACGGTAAGGAGAAATGAAATTCTTTGTAAAAAGATGGATTTTTTGTTTTTTTACCAATAAAAAAAATAAAAAAAAGCAAATAAGAATTGCAAAAATATAAAAGAAACAAGCAAAGCAATTAAAAAGAAAAAGTTAAAAAGGTTCAAAAGGAAAATAGAGAAAACAAACGCAAATTTTTTCTAAATTTTACAAATTTGAATTTGTTGGAGTTTCTTGTGATTTTTGAAGTTTTTTTGATTTTTGGAGATTTTATTTGAATTTTTGACTTTTTGTTACTTCTTTTTTATTTTTAAAATTTTAATTATATTTTTTTGAGATTTTAAATAATTTTTTTATATGTTGGGTTTTTATTTTTATTTGATTTTCTCTTTTATATATTATTTTTAAATTTGTTGTCTCTTTTTTGGATTTCTTTGTTTTCTCTAGTTTTTTTTCAATTTTTGGGTTTTTATTTGATTTTCTAAAAAGTTTTTAAAGTTTTTTTTTAAATTCTTTTTTTAATATTTCTTGAATTTTTGGATTGTTTTGGTTTTTTCAAAATTAATAAATAAATACAAAATGAATAAAACTGAAATGAAATAAAATTGAAATGACTTGAAAGTAACTAAAACCAAAATGTGATTGAAAAATAAAAAATCAATAAAATTCAATGAAATTGAAAATGAGAATAACATAAAATTAAATGTTTTGTTTTAAAAATAAAGTCAACTGTAGAAGCCAAAAGATGGCAGGCAGTGGCGACACGTGAAAGAAGCAGAGAAAGAAGGCGTGTTATAGATAGAGAAATTAGCGCAAAGACATGTAGTTAGTGAGAGAGGGAGAGACACAGGAGATGGGTCCTAGAGATCATGCAGTCGACGGAAAAGAGAGAAAGCTTGAGAGAGAGAGAGAGAGAGAGAGAGAGAGAGAGAGAGAGAGAAGAAAAAGAAGAAGAGAAGAAGAGAATTTTAACGTTGTAGGAACTATCCCAAGAGACCTTGAAGATCTATCTGACGAGGAGAGTTGAACTCAAGACCTGTTATTCAAGAGGGAAATGGCATAACCAATCTACCACACTTGGGTGATAGAAAGGTTATACCATTTTCCTCTTCTTATTAGCGCGCGCACGCAAACACAAACACACACACACACACACACACACACACACACACACACACACACACACACACACACACACACACACACACACACACACGAGAAGAAGAGAATTTTAATGTTGTAGGAAACTATCCCGAGAGACCTTAAAGATCTATCCGACGAGGAGAGTTGAATGCAAGACCTATTATTCAAGAGGGAAATGGCATAATCAATCTACCACACTTGGGTGATAGAAAGGTTATACCATTTTTGTTTTCTTATTAGCGCACGCGCGCGCACACACACACCCGAGAAGAAGAGAATTTCAACGTTGTAGGAAAAGTGTGCGCACAAGCACACACACACTCGAGAAGAAGAGAATTTTAAAGTTGTAGGAAACTATCCCAAGAGACCTTAAAGATCTGTTCGACGAGGAGAGTTGAACTCAAGACTTGTTATTCAAGAGGGAAATGGCATAACCAATCTACCACACTTGGGTGATAGAAAGGGTATACTGTTTTTCTCTGCTTATTAGCACACACACACACACACACCCGAGAAGAAAAGAATTTTAACGTGGTAGGAAACTATCCCAAGAGACCTTAAAGATCTATATGACGAGGAGAGTTGAACTCAAGGCCTGTTATGCAAGAGGGAAATGGTATAACCAATCTACCACACTTGGGTGATAGAAAGGTTATACCATTTTCCTCTTCTTATTAGCGCGCGCGCGTGCACACACACACACACACCCATGAGCAGAAGAGAATTTTAATGTCATACAAAACTATCCCAAGAGACCTTAAAGATCTATCCGACGAGGAGAGTTGAACTCATGACCTGTTATTCAAGAGGGAAATGGCATAGCCAATCTATTATGTCACTCACGATAGGGGTAGAGAGAGAGAGAGACATAAGTTTATTTTTTATTTACTTGTGGTGACCCAAAGGTGGTTTTTTTATTCTAGCACTTGGACGTGGCCACTTGGCATTATCTACGCCACTATTCTTGATTGATATCGAACGGTTAGCATCTCAAGATATTACGATCATCACTGAAAATCTCCCACAATCACCGACAATAGATTAGGAATCAAAAGCATACCACGCTCATTAATAAGTTGGTGCAAGCATAATGCTTAATTTACTGGCTGTGTGAGCGAGCATGGCCGTTGTTGCACAAGCTGGAACGTTTACTCCTGACGTGATCCACTGCCTCAACCAGGGCGTCGCTTTTGGTGATGACATGATAGTTTGATGAGCCAAGGTGTTGATGTTTACAACACTCTCGATAGCATGGGCCTCCATGATGAGATTCTTTGTGGAATTTGTGAAACCCTCAGCGATTCAGCAGCGTGCCATCCCTCTCATCACCAACCACCACGAGAATGCCATTGCTTAGCTGAGGCTCCGTTCGGTACTGGCAAGACTGCCTTGATTGTCTTTGCCGCCTGCCAAATCATTGATCCCACCATCAGGAGTAAGCTTGTCGAGGTTCTTAACTCGTTCCTCTAGGATTTAAAGCTCTTTATGATTTATGACATCCGTCGACTTGATAACAAGCTGCATACTTAAGCAAAGGGGGGAGCACGTGTGTCTAAAAGGTAGTTCTATGTTGTCAATTTGATTCACGTTCCTGCATATAAAGTGAAAAAACAATCCTAGATGGAGTTTTGGATTTACTTATAGCCATTTACCACTTGGCATGATCTAGGCCATTGCCTTGACTTGAATCAGATGGCCAACACTAAAAGTGTTTGAATTTAATATAAAAATGCACGTTCGGCATCATGTACATAGCTACGATAATGAAAAGCAGCAGGTAGAAGCGCTTTATAGGGAAATTTCAGCCATCCCTGATAGCATTTTGTAGTGTATGTATGTATGCTAGCTACGATGGGCTGAAGGCTTTAGAGTACTTGTCCGTCATTTCGACAATCTACACAAAGGAAGTCAACATTGGTTGTTCTGTTCCAAGAAAGCTAAAATCCAATATCGGCCTTACATGAATGCTCACATATCATTCTCACACACACACACACACACACACACACACACACACACACACACACACAGAGAGAGAGAGAGAGAGAGAGAGAGAGAGAGAGAGAGAGAGAGAGAGAGAGAGAGAGAGAGAGAGAGAGAGAGAGAGAGAGAGAGAGAGAGAGAGAGAGAGAGAGAGAGAGAGAGAGAGAGAGAGAGAGAGAGAGAGAGCGTTGGACCTTAGACTAGGGCTATTGACTGTAATAACCTAGTGATGTAGAGGCCTCTAGCTTCAGCAGTTGTAGCAATGAAGGAGGGTTTCAGATCAAGTCTCATACAAGCAATCCAAAACTTGTTTAAATAAAAGAGTGAATATGGGTTGAAAGCTTTGGAGTACTTGTCCCTTGTTTCAAATTGAAGGAAATTAACGGAATGACAACAAAAATAAGCATCAATAAATATAAACAATTGATAACGTAAAACTAGCGTCTGCTTTGGTTGATCGCTTGCAAAAAGAGATGGAGCGAAGAGGGCTAGTGGAGGCGATGTTTTGAAGGTCTATCCACAGCTTCTTAATCCTGGAAGTCATGATGCACACCAGAAGCAAATTAGGGGCCTTAGCCGCATGCGCAACAAACACTCAGATCCTTGACAATTAAGCTGGTCTTAGGTTTTAATTGAGTGCAAAAGTTGAGCCATAAAAAATCAATTAAATTGAGGCCTTAGGCAATAGCAAACGTGAGCTTTTGTCAATTACAAACTGTTAAGTGCTCCTACAGCCCATGAGCTTCAACGCCTGCTTCTTGTGGTTGCTATTCACCCTAAAAGCAAGACTACAAACAAGGAGAAACACAAAAGTAAGAAACTTTTTTGTTCCTGATGACAGATGGAGAATACAAGATCTATGGGGAGAACGCAAAAGCAGTGGTGATGTAGACATGATAACAAATAATAGGAAGAAACACAGAGGAATGATGATAGTAGACATGACAACAAAAGTCAACACGAGGACAAAGTTTAGTCAGAGAAGAGATGATGATAAAGATTGCAATTGACAAGATCGACATGATGATGGTGATTAGGGTAGACATAATCGACATGACTTAAGATCAAAGAGACCATGACAAATATGATAAATATAGAAGAGATCATAAACACATTGACGTAGTGATCGCGAAGGACCACTAGAGAGCATGTTGATCACAAAGATAGATACAACGGCGGTGCTACAAAATGGTTATGCAAAGGAGAACGTTGGCCTACAATATATAAGATGCATTGTGAAACAAGGACATACGTAGATTGACATCAACCACCCATGAATAAAGTAAACATGTGCAGAGTGCATGGAGTATTGTAGTACAAAAGTTGAATTGTTCAATTATGAGAAAAGAAGTATGTATTGTCTATTTGATATATAGATACGATGATTGAGATTGAGCCTATACTACTGAGGAAAACATGTAGCTAAACTAACTTAAAGAAGCATCAGCAAAATCAAAAAATATAAAAAACATCAACATCCTATAAAAATTAAACTGCACTACAACCTGATAATCGTGTACGGGTGTTGTCCAATTATGCAAGCCGAAAAACAATGTTTGAGTCAAGCTACATAAAAGCAATGTGAATAGTTAAACATGTTGTTTTGCAATGAAGCATCATAGAGTGAAAATGCTAAATATGCAGTGCACATCATGCAGAAGTGAAATGCAAAAGTATGGTGGAGAGTTGGCACTATGGTCTCTCCAAAAATTATAAGAAACGAAATTTGTGCCCTGCCCCATATCGTTTATGTGTTGCACCAAGAAAACACATAGGCATGGGAAATTGGATGCAGATAACAGACCTTGCAGTGTTGTTGAGTTGGAGTCGTGGTTGTACAATCCAAAAGTCCAATGTTGTGAATAAACGTCCTCTCAATCATACACAAAACATGCGTTAAGACAAATACAAAAGATGCAGGATATAGGTTAAACTTAAAGAGAAGCAGAGCTAACTTTATGTTCTACATCATAGACATCTGATATTGCCTAAGGCCTTGGTTTAATTGATTTTCTATGGCTCATCTTTTGCACTCAATTAAACCTAAGACCAACTTTGTTATCAAGGAATTGAGTGTTTGTTGCACATGCAGCTAAGGCCCCTACTCAACTTCTGGAATGCAGTGTGACTTGCAGGATTAACAACCTGTGTATAGACCTTCAAAACGTTTCTTCCAACATCCCACTGAGCACTAACTCTTTTTGCAAGCGATCAACGAAAGCAGACGCGTTTTACGTTATTAGTTGTTTATATTTATTGATGCTTTATTTTTGTCGTCGTTCCAAGCCATAGTGCGTGGGATTTTGTCTGGCCAAGGCTTCACGTTGTTGTCTGTAGGATGAGCCTGTTGTTGCAGTCTGATCGCTCTTTTCTTGCATTGCCCACTCCCACTCCGCATATGCCATGTTGCCACCGTGATAGCTCCTGTCTGGATCTCTGACTCGGTTGCCACTATGCACCGTACACTACATTGTTTTTTTTTTCAAAAATGTTTTTATGTAGCCCTCCAACCACAGTTGTGAAAAACTCTGATCGGGGGCATTTGGAAATCTAGCATGCAACTCGTCCTTAATGTAGCATGCATGATCGGGCAGCTGGTCTCTAAACTTTACAAAACAATTCTTATACGTCAAATGTATAAGAATTTGAAGATGGTGTCAACGCTATGCCGTGTGCTGTATCGAAGCCCACCTCCCCGCTATACTTTACCCTAAAGTAGCACCCATGCCTGTTTGGCACGGGTACGTAAGTATCCTCGTCCTCTACGTCTGGGGAGGCACGCTTTGAAATAGGGGACTCCGTCCCCCCTACCAAAACAAGCCAAGCCACAAGCTCCCCTGCTACTCCATCTCTCTCGTCGGTGCTCTCTGCCTTGAGACGAGCGTCGATGCGCGCCGCTAAAAGAAGTGCATTGATGGTGCTCTGGCAAAGCAGGAGCAAAATGGAGTGGCGTGCAACCCTACAATTCCATGGGAGTGGGACCTTGCGATGGAAGGGGAGTAGGACAGTAAGAAGGGGCCGTAGATTGAGGTGCCATCGGTGCGAGGCTCTAGATGTAAGGAGTTCCTCCATGACTCCCCCATGGCGTGGCCTGCAAAGAATGATTGTAGCTCGCAAGCTGCTGTGGAGTGTACCGGCCAAACAATGCATCCGTCGAACGGAGGTACTGGTCTCGTAAAGAGAGTGCCCGCTGTAGGTCTGGATCTGCCATCGATGGAGGAACTTTAGTAGAGTAGGTGTAGGATGGCCATGCCTGCCAATAACAAAGAGAAATATAACACTCATGGTCACAAAAAACTAGCCACAAATAATCTTAATTTCTTTGCTTGGTCTCACCGCCTCAAGACTCAGGTCCACTAGAGGCAATGTCCACCCCTGGTGGGAGCCCTACCTGGGATGCGAACCAACCAAAAGAACAACCAAATGGCTGCTCCCCACTAGGTGATCTCTCATCTGACATCTACATTACAGAGAGAAATATGAGATTTACCTTTCTCTCCCTACTCACTCACATATATATATATATATATATATATATATATATATATATATATATATATATATATATATATATATATATATATATATATGCACACAAGCACGTAGATACATATACATACTAGTAGACCTAAGCAAGGGCTAGTAGTGCCAAAGGTCAAGTGGCACCTCTTTAGATATCATCACAGTCTCAACCGTGGTAAAACCAAAGGTACATTGCAATAATCAATGCATGAGTGGATCAATGACCGCAACGCCATGATTACAAAAGGACTATACTCAAGAGGAAGCGTTTAACCTTTCGGTGCTATGCTCCCGTACTTAGTGCCTACATACATGCATAAACAAATATATACGTACTCCCTCCCTATAATTTACATATATACAATTACATACTCTCTACAATTAAGTATAATTTAAGTATATACAATTACGTAAATATAGCCATCGTTTTGAGTAGAGATAAAGAGCTATGGTTGTAAATGTAGCCATTGTTTTGTGCGCAGTGTGAGAGTGCTTCTGTCTTTGTAGAGTGCTTTGAAGAAGAGCTTCTTTATTGTGCTTCTTGTGCAACATCTCTTCATAGTAGCTTTTTGTTCGAGGGATTATTGTGCACATTACATGCCTGCCTCCATTATGAGGTATTGTATCGTTGAAAGCTTTCCAACTTAATGCCGCATCTGTAGAGAGAAAGAGAGGGAGAAAGAGAGAGATAGATTGATATATATATATATATATATATATATATATATATATATATATATATATATATATATATATATATAGAGAGAGAGAGAGAGAGAGAGAGAGAGAGAGAGAGAGAGAAAGATAGAGAAGGTAGAGAGAAGAGCGTAGAAAGTCATTTCTGAACTCCATCTTTGGGATGTAAAAAAGATCTTTTTTAAAGCACTCTATAGAAGTCTCTGCACTCTCGCATGGTGCACCCCACAAAACGGTGGCCATCACTTACAATCATTTCTATTTAGTTCCTTGCAAGCTTACATATGCAAATGGCTTGTCCGTGAGCCGTTTGCACATGTGAGCTTGCAGAAAACTACATACCTAAACTCATCTGAGCTACATGCAAACTACTGCAAACATAACCATAAACCTAACTCTAAGTTTAAGCCATAATCCTCTAGCTAAACTTAAATATAAAAACTAAATCCCTCTCTTTCTCTATGTGTATCTCTCTCTCTCTCTCTCTCTCTCTCTCTCTTTCCCTCTCTATCCCTCTATATCTATCTCTCTCCCCCTCTCTATCTCTATCTCTATCTCTCTCCCCCTTTCTATTCCCCTCTCTCTCTCTCTCTCTCTCTTTCTCTCCCTCTCTCTTTCTCTTTCTCTCTCTCCCTCTCCCTCTCCCTCTCCCTCTCTCTCTCTCTCTCTCTCTCTCTCTCTCTCTCTCTCTCTCTCTCTCTCTCTCTCTCTCTTTATCTATCTATGAGACCAACTCACGCTTGCGAATAAGCTTTTGGAATTGTAATGGGTATCCATGGAATGCGAGAATCGGCATTGATGAGCTTACCAATGACTCCGATGTGATACTTCTTGTCTAAACATGGGAGCATGATGCACAACGAATTCTTGGATTTGACATACGATGTGCATTATTTGATGTGGGCCAAAAATGCAAAGCAACAAAGAGGCCAAGGAGGCGTAGCATGTTTGACCAAAAAGGGTTTGAAAGATGTTTCCATTGTCAAAGAAGATAAGTATAAACACTACTTATGACTGAAAATCAGCCCACCAAATGGTCAAGTCATGTTTGTGGCTGGTTGCTACATTCCTCACTATGACTCCAACTTTTATGCTCCCTTGTATATGGATAGAGATCAGCCCTTTGTTAAACTAGAGGAAGAAATTGCTCATTACAAAGACCAGGCTGAAGTCATTGTCTTTGGAGACATGATTGCTCGCACAAATACGTTACAACATGACACACAACAAGTCGACATGGCGCATGTCTCAAGAAGAATGGATGATTCATACACGTATAATCGAAGTTCTAATGATGCAAAAGAACTGGATCACTATGGAACGTCACTTCTACATATATGCAATAGTACTGGAATGCTCATTGCAAATGGTGTATCTCTATGACAAGGCACCAATGACTTTACATGTAGAAAGCACAATGGTGATAGCGTGATTGACTATATGTTGTTCTCGGAAGCCACTCTAGAACGCATACAAAGCTTTACACTTGGTGAATGGAATCTGGAATCGGATCATAGGATGTTATGTATTGACCTCAAGTGTGGTAAACGGCCTGAGCATGTAGCCTCCAATCATGATGTGAATCATTTGTACCTACATCTAGACTTCAAACGAGCACTTATATATGCTGTATGGTGGACCAACTGTTAAGCATGCTAGAGCATCAAGAGAGCCCAACATTAGAATGCAAGTGGATAGTTTTCAAAGAAGTAATTTGCTCTTGTGCGAAGGAATGCTTTTCGGTGAAACACATGTCTTGCACCAAGAAGAAATGGTTTGACATTGTAGTCAAGCCCAAAAACACTTGCTAAGATTGGATGCAATTAGAGACAAGAAAGTTTACTTGGAATGTTCACACATACACAAAGCACTTGTTCAAAAGAAGAGGAGAAGGTGGGAAGTAAAAAAACAACTTCTTTTAGCACAAGAGATAGCACATGCATGTGGAAAATTTTGGCAAAATGTAAAAGGCAATCGCATTGAGAGCTTTGGGACATGACTCTTGAGGATATGTATATGCATTGCAAGAACCTCCATGAGCAACCCAATGTTGATAAGATGGAGTGTTGTAGCTCCCTTCCATTTATGCCTCCCTTCTTTACCATTGAAGATGTATGCCGCGCGCTTAAGAAACTTGCTACTCGTAAGGTAGGGGACCTTCAAGGTGTCAAGGCTGAAATGATTAAATGGACAAGGAACAAAACACAATATTGGATATGCGATATGTTCAACCTTGCACATCAGCATGGCATGCCTCATGATTGGAGTGCAAATTGGGATCAAACCTTTGCACAAAGGGGGAGATGTAAACAATGTGAACAACTATCGCACTATAATGGTTGGTTCTTTGATGGCAAAGTTATTTGGATGTATCATGGAGATGAAGATAAGTGAATGGGCTGAAAAGAATGGCAAACGTGCACTTGGCCAAGTAGGTTTTTAAAAGCATCATAGCACTATTGATCACCTTGTCACTCTTTGAGTTCTTACGGAAGCGTCTCGATTGAAAGGAAAAAGTTGTATTGTTGCTTCGTGGATTTCAGGAAAGCTTTTGACATGGTGCCGCAAGGAAATCTTTGGAGACGTATGCAAAGCCTTCAAGTGCTGAGAGAATTTATGCATGCAGTCTTTCGCATCTACCAAAAAGTACAATGTTGACTACGTATGGGAGATGGAATTTCAAATTTTTTTGCAAGCACCATTGGCGTCCGACAAGGATGCCCACTTTCCCCAACTCTCTTTGGGCTACTCATTGATGAATTGGAATGCATGATTCTTGATTTTATGCAGCAAGAAGGCACAGAAGAGGTTAAGATTGGAAATGCGGTGACCATGCTTTTGCTTTATGCCGATGATGTAGTGCTCTTGGCACATACCTTAGAAGATGCACAAAAGCTTATGAGTGTCTTGGAACGCTTTTGCCTACATAGCGGGCTGGCCGTGAATGGATCCAAAACCAAGGTTATGCTTGTAAAGACCCTCAATGATGAAAATCCATGCATTGTATACAACAATGAGCAACTTGAAGTGGTAGATCACTTCAAGTACCTTGGCCTTGAGGTTCCATCCAATCATAAATGGAAGGATTGTGCAATGCGTTGCTTGGAAGCCGGAAAGAGGGCTTATTATGCATTTGAGAATATGTACAATGCTGGAGAGATCAAGCGTTGGGCTCTCAAAAGTACCTCTTTGACACATTGGTGACACCAATGCTTCTTTATAGAGTGGATGTGTGGGGTGGAAGCTGTTGGGGTTAAGGCCTATGTGCCTTGACCGGTCGCCCAGGTCATGGGCGCCCGCCCACTGTTACCCTATACTTATAGTGAGTATACTGTATAGGGGGAGCTGCCACTTCACAGTCTCCCCACCCACATTGTGTGTGTGTCTCCTTCTCTCTCTCTCACTCTTCGTCTGTGGTGCTCCCCGATCCCCTTCAATTGGTATAAGAGCTATGGTGACCGCGGAGAGCACGACGGCTTTGAGAGCTTCGAGGCGATAGCTCGCTCGCTCTCGACGGTGGAGTTCGATCGCGGAGTTTCACGGAGAGCAATTTTAGCTTGAGGAGCATTGTCTTTGGAGCTTAGGAGCTTGGTGTGGTCAAGCTTGGTCGAGGAGGCGGTTGCGGCTTCCTTGGTGAGAGGAGCTTTTGAGCTCAGTGGAGCTCGTTAGAGAAGTGTTCGGCGGAGGAGAGCTTGACATTCGAGTGCTTGGATGCTGTTGTGGCAGAGCTCTTGCGTTGGAGCTTGCATTGAGAGGACATTGCATCATGCAGAGTGGAGCAGGAGCAGGTTCAAGACTGTGTGCAGCTCGTTTTTGCCATTTTCGGGCTCTAAAACGCAGTTTTTTGCGTAGCTCCGTCATACAGAGTCAGATCTACATGATTTAGGAGTCTAGGTCAAGGTTTTGGCACGCTCCGGACGCGATGGTGATGTCTATTTGCTGAAATTATGCTTTGAATTACAGCAGGTACAGTAGCAGGTTTATTTGTGCACTTTTGGGTCCCAAAAACACTGTTTTCGGTATATCTCACACACACGGAGTATTTTCTGCAGCAACCAGCAAATTCATAGGTGTACACAGGTTTTTGGATATGCATTTGTCCAGAGAGCCACTCATGCGAGAGTGAGCTATGTTGCCATGGTCTTGGCGGTCTATGTATGCCATATATGGATTTGTGTATTTGTTTGTGGCTGAGATTATTTGAGATTTGGCTCAATTTACGTATTGCTTCTACGTATCCGTAGGTTGCTCTTTGACAGTTTAGTGGTTGAGTTTACTCCCACTTTGACAGGTGATTTTCAGTCATCATTTGGTTGGAGTTTGGAGTCACTTGTGTATGCCCTTGTGTGCCATATTTCGTATTGCGCATAGCGACAGATCTTGCAAGGTTTTGCGAAATGTTGCTATAGTTATCTGGCAGACATTTGGTCATCGATTGAAAGGTATTTTGGCAGCAATCATCACTCACATGTATGTCATTTGAGGTGCCGTTGAGTGGTACTCCGGCAAGAGCGGGTATGCTCATATGTATGACTTTGTGAGGTGATTCCAGTCGAGTTTATTCCCGGATTGGCCATCGTGGCATATATTATTGTCTCTTTGAGGTTTACTGTTGAGATTTTGCTCTAGTTACAAAGGAGACTCTGCCAAAATTTTGTCAGATATTTATGCGCGATTGAGTCATATTGACTTGTGATTTTGTGCAAGGATTTTCACGTTATTGGTGCAACTTTGCATCAGATTTTACAACCATATTTGCAGACTTTTGTTGATGCGACTCGAGCCAGTTTAGGGCTGACTTGTATTGACATTGTGGGATCTCTATTTTGAAGCGTGTCTCACATGTTTTACATTGTGTTTCTGGCCATATTTGTAGACAATTTCCAGGTGTTGTTGGTGAGGTGGTTTTGCTTTCTAGTTTGCTATATTGTGCTCATGGCAGAGACAGGTGATCGCTCAGATTATGATCTCTCCGAAATGTGCATGTTTGATGGGTTAGACTTTGCAGCATGGAGAGAGTGTATGCTTGATGCATTGACACAGCGAGGGTTGCATCGACCATTGAGTGGTGATGCAGGTAGACCTTCAAACATGTCTGACGATCAATGGCAGGAGCTAGAGGAGATTGCACTATCTACACTCTCTTTGCACCTTGCGAAATCTGTATATGCTCTTGTTATGTATGAGACTACTTCGAGAGCACTTTGGCGCAGATTACATGATATGTATGATAGATCTGAGTCATCAAGGACTCGTGTGAGACATGTACATTGACGAGTATGCGATAGGTGATATGTTGGTATTGTGGTCATTCTAGACACGTTAGACGGCGCTGTTTTTGTCGTATGCGACATCGTAGGAGACATGGCAGTCTCAGAGATGTATGTAGTGATGCCATGGACTCAGTTGCTTTGACAGTTGAGGCAGATGTAGTGTCGGAGTATACTAGTGACGGGGATGTCACTTTTACCTCGAGCTATGCACGAGATGCTATACATGTGGATAGTGCACTCCCTTCGCAGTGGTTGCTAGACGCAGATGCTATGTTTCATGTCACGCCGCATCGTGAATGGTTTTGTAGCTATTCTAGCGGGATGCTTGGTAGTGTATGTTTGACCGATGGATCGGTGCATGCGATTGCAGGTGCAAGAGATGTGAGACTGTCATTACCGAGTGGTGCATCTTACTTGTTACGACATGTGCGCTATGTACCAGATTTGACAGTGAGCTTGATCTCGATTGGTCAGCTTAGAGATTGTGGATGTCAGATTTCGCTACGAGAGCGAGATTTTGTGATGCATTTGGGTTCGCTAGTGATTGCGAGAGGTGCCAGGAGTGGTACAGGTTACCCATTGCATGTGGATCACGGGAGAGACGGTGTTGTCTTTGTGATCATGCAGCCAGGTAGAGAGCGAGAGAGCAGGCGAGTCTCTTTTGCTTGTGGGTTGCAGGATGCTTTGCATGGAGTGCAGAGCAGTGACCTTGTTGTGCAGGTTGCGTCTACGGATGCACAGGTAGAGCGGGACAGCTCTAGTGAGTCACAACAGGATGAGTCATCAGAGGTGATGACAGAGATGACTCACATGGATGCTGAGATGTCGGCTATTGTGGAGTCATTTCTTGATATGCTTATGCCAGAGGTTGATGCAGATTCAGGACATATGGATACTCTTGATACACATGTGATATGTGGTGGGCACGAGGAGTCACTCCAGAGCTCGGAGTCAGAGTGCCATGGTCTCTATGATAGGGGACAGGATTGCCATGAGTTGAGTTCTGAGTTGGAGGTGGCAGAGGTTGCCAGGGTTGCATCAACGTTCGGTGTCCTCATGTACGAGATGCTGATCTCAAGGCCCGACATAGCAGCTGCAGTGGGAGCATTTGCAGCAGGGTTGATTAGTTGTTCGATGACTGATCTCGGCATAGAGCATAGGGGAGGTTTGCAGGTATTGGACCGATACTTGCAGGAGTGCATGAGCTCTTGTAGACTATTTGCAGAGCTTGGAGCTAGCTCTGTGTGGCTTCCGCAGCGGGATGTTTGTCTATCAGTAGAGCCGGATGCACTAGCTCATCGAGAGTCAGTGGGCATAGGTTGAGAGAATATCTCACCTTCTATTAGTTGTACACTAGTAGATCTTGCTTAAAGGCACATTGGCCTTTAAGTGGGAGGTTGTTGGTGGGTTAAGGCCTATGTGCCTTGACCGGTCGCCCAGGTCATGGGCGCCCGCCCACTGTTACCCTATACTTATAGTGAGTATACTGTATAGGGGGAGCTGCCACTTCACAGTCTCCCCACCCACATTGTGTGTGTGTCTCCTTCTCTCTCTCTCTCACTCTCCATCTGTGGTGCTCCCCGATCCCCTTCAGAAGCATTGGGAAGTCTACTTGGAAAGAGTTTGAGAATGTCCAAATTTTCGCACCAACTTTCTTCAAGTCAAGACACAAACACCCTACATGCTCTTACTTCTTGAGTCCAAATCGCTTCCCATTGAGGTCTTGGACATGCAAAGGGTTGTGGAGTACATGCTTAAGACACAACATAGCCCTTTGTATCAACTTCCTAGAATCGCATATGAAGCAAGTCAAAAGGTCCAAAAGACATGCAAGAGCAAAATACTAAGTTTGGGGTGGATGCTTGACATCAAGAAATGGTTTGGAAGATGGGATGCATGCCACTTGGTCAAGGATGCATCGATCGACTCCCAAGTTAATGAGGCCTTCTTACAATGCCAATGTATCGTGGCTTGGGAGAAATCCGGAGGTTCTCGCTTCAGCCATTACACCACACACGTTGCCCCAAACTACAAATCTCTCTTCTTCTCTGAACGAGGTAACCGAACCCATCCCTACATCCTTGAGCCCATCCCGTTGAGTGCGATCCACACCATTGCCTCCATTCGTCTTAGCTCCCATTTTCTACGCTACGAGACAGGACGTTGGGGCACTGGCGAGGAGTCTCATCGACTTTGCACCTTATGCCCTCATCAAGTGCGAGAGAGTGAGTACCACACACTACTTGAGTGCTCAGCTTTTGACCACATTAGGTCTTCTTTTCCCCATATATTCAGCCATGAGATCTCCCTACATACCTTCCTCTCCCAACCACGACATGGCCTCTCTATTGCGATGCTATTTCAGCCATTTGTGAGCATCGAGAGTCACTTATTACCTCCGCTCACACCACGTGACATGTTCATTTGGTCCCATAGTGCTCACTGCAAGTTTGAGAGTCTGAGTACCACCCACTACTAGAGTAATGTCGACTACGTATGGGAGATGGAATTTCAAATTTTTTTGCAAGCACCATTGGTGTCCGACAAGGATGTCCACTTTCCCCAACTCTCTTTGGGCTACTCATTGATGAATTGGAATGCATGGTTCTTGATTTTATGCAGCAAGAAGGCACAGAAGAGGTTAAGATTGGAAATGCGGTGACCATGCTTTTGCTTTATGCTGATGATGTAGTGCTCTTGGCACATACCTTAGAAGATGCACAAAAGCTTATGAGTGTCTTGGAACGCTTTTGCCTACATAGCGGGCTGACCGTGAATGGATCCAAAACCAAGGTTATGCTTGTAAAGACCCTCAATGATGAAAATCCATGCATTGTATACAACAATGAGAAACTTGAAGTGGTAGATCACTTCAAGTACCTTGGCCTTAAGGTTCCATCCAATCATAAATGGAAGGATTGTGCAATGCGTCGCTTGGAAGCCGGAAAGAGGGCTTATTATGCATTTGAGAATATGTGCAATGCTGGAGAGATCAAGCGTTGGGCTCTCAAAAGTACCTCTTTGACACATTGGTGACACCGGTGCTTCTTTATAGAGTGGATGTGTGGGGTGGAAGCATTGGGAAGTCTACTTGGAAAGAGTTTGAGAATGTCCAAATTTTCGCACCAACTTTCTTCAAGTCAAGACACAAACACCCTACATGCTCTTACTTCTTGAGTCCAAATCGCTTCCCATTGAGGTCTTGGACATGCAAAGGGTTGTGGAGTACATGCTTAAGACACAACATAGCCCTTTGTATCAACTTCCTAGAATCGCATATGAAGCAAGTCAAAAGGTCCAAAAGACATGCAAGAGCAAAATACTAAGTTTGGGGTGGATGCTTGACATCAAGAAATGGTTTGGAAGATGGGATGCATGCCACTTGGTCAAGGATGCATCGATCGACTCCCAAGTTAATGAGGCCTTCTTACAATGCCAATGTATCGTGGCTTGGGAGAAATCCGGAGGTTCTCGCTTCAGCCATTACACCACACACGTTGCCCCAAACTACAAATCTCTCTTCTTCTCTGAACGAGGTAACCGAACCCATCCCTACATCCTTGAGCCCATCCCGTTGAGTGCGATCCACACCATTGCCTCCATTCGTCTTAGCTCCCATTTTCTACGCTACGAGACAGGACGTTGGGGCACTGGCGAGGAGTCTCATCGACTTTGCACCTTATGCCCTCATCAAGTGCGAGAGAGTGAGTACCACACACTACTTGAGTGCTCAGCTTTTGACCACATTAGGTCTTCTTTTCCCCATATATTCAGCCATGAGATCTCCCTACATACCTTCCTCTCCCAACCACGACATGGCCTCTCTATTGCGATGCTATTTCAGCCATTTGTGAGCATCGAGAGTCACTTATTACCTCCGCTCACACCACGTGACATGTTCATTTGGTCCCATAGTGCTCACTGCAAGTTTGAGAGTCTGAGTACCACCCACTACTAGAGTGCTCAGCTTTTGGTCACATCCAAACTTGCTTCTCTCACATTTTCAATCATGACTTAGACCAAAGTTACCTACCTCTCTCTCTCTCTCTCTCTATCTCTATTCTCTCTCACTCTCTTTCTCTATTCTCTCGCTCTCCCTCTCCCTCCCTTCCTCTATCTCATTTTATCTCCCTCTCACTCTCTATTCTCCCCCTCCCCCCTCTCTTTCCCTCTCTCTCTCTCTACTCTCTCTCTCTCTCTCACTCTCTCTCTCTCTCTCTCTCTCTCTCTCTCTCTCTGTCTCTCTCACTCACACACACACAGACATTCTCTCTACCTCTCTCTCTCTCTCTCTCTCTCTCTCTCTCTCTCTCTCTCTCTCACCCCCTATAGTTTAAGTGTATAGAATTACGTACTATCTCTCTCTCTCTCTCTCTCTCTCTCTCTCTCTCTCTCTCTCTCTCTCTCACTTTCTCTCTACCTTTATCTCATTATCTCTCTCTATCCCTCTTCCTCTCTATTTCCCTCTCTCTCTCCCTCGATCTCTTTTATTTCTCAAGGTTTTTTCTATTTTATTCACTTTAACCTATTTCTTTTTCTATTCCTCTCACAATCCATTTGCAAATAAATCTACTCTTACATTCATTTGCAAACAAAGCTACTCAACTATCCATTTGCAAACAAAGCAAACAAGTCTACAACGACACGCTGGAAGATTTATCTACTTCACTAAGCAACCTACATAAAAAAATCATTAACGATAATCTCTATTGCATCAAACGGTCAAATGAATGAGGTATGTGCAGTTCTTAATCTTCTATTGTTTCTATCTTTATGCATGTAAGTGTGTGTGCATGCGTGTGTGTGTGTGTGTTGTTGGGATAAAGGTGCTCCGTCTTTTGCCTACTCGGACGTCTAGTGTCTGGCCGTTCGTCCACTTGTGTACATATCCTTATTCTTCATTACATATGAGAATAAGGAGCTGCTCATGATTTAGTCACTGAGACTGCTCCACCTATATCCTGTGCTCTCTCTCTCTCTCTCTCTCTCTCTCTCTCTCTCTCTCTCTCTCTCTCTCTCTCTCTCTCTCTCTCTCTCTCTCTCCCTCCGCACACGCACCGCATTCGCGCACTCACAATTGGTATCAAAGCGCATGGTGATTGCGGAGAGCACGAAGGCTTCGAGAGCTTTGAGGCAATACCTTGCTCGCTCTTGGCGTTGGAGAGATAAAAAAAGCTTGAAAGCTTTGTGAGAATGCAATGGGAGCTTGTGAGCTCAATTGAGAGTTATGTATGCTCTTGTGGAAGCTCAGAAAGGAGTGTGAAAGTTGTGTGTAAGTGAAGGTGCTGCCCTTAAAACTGTATGCACAATAGCATTGTTTTCAGATTCATTTTTCTCCTTTTAGAATGCATATCCGAGGATTCTTCTACCTATGCCTATCCGTTTCAACGTGGTCTACAACTTTGCAGAAGAACCTTTTTGCAAATTCCTCACTGTTTTGCTGATATTCAGTTCAGACCGATTGTATACAGAAGTTGTAGGTTTTCTGTTTTTGCATAGTGTGCAAATTTGATGCACTTTTGGAAGCACGACAGGTGCTCAAAGTTAGGTGCATAAATTCTGAGCTGAAGATGCAATTTCATCTTGTGCAGAGGTTATGGTTTGAGGGTTTTTTGGTAGATTTGGGCAACGAAGTACGGAGGCGTTTACACACCATCAAAGCGGTCTCTTGAGAGACACAATTTTTGGAGCACACAGGTGGAGCTTCTTTCACAAGTTTTCACAGGATCCTTTCGCAATGATTTTATACTCGGATTCATGGTCTTTACAAATGGTTTGCATATGGTGATGGCACATGGTTGATGCTTATTGTACATGCATTTTGGCGAGCACTTTTGTGCTTGGATTCATGGTCTTTGCAGATGGTTTGCATATGGTGATGGCACATGGTTGATGCCCATTGTACATGCATTTTGGCGAGCACTTTCAGGTGCAGGTGAGCTCTCTTGAGAGCATTGTTTTCACATTGATCAAGTTTTTGGATTGCAACTCTTTTGGTGCTTGCTTATGTGCGGTCACTCCGGTGATATACATTGAGTGCGGATTGCCATTGTATGTGAAAATGTGGAGCGATTTTTGCATTTCTACTCATTGGCATTGAGTAGTGTTATGGATTATGGTAGAGATTGTACTTGAGTTTTTTCTCAGTTTTCAGAGAAAAATCTGTCGGATTTTTCCTAGATTCTGACCATGGTCAATGTGTATTTGCAGTTTACTCTCTGATGGTTTAGTGGTGCCTAGCTGACTCCCCCTCTAGCATTTATCTACAATTTCTTGGCTTCCTATTTGCGTTGAGTTTTGGCTCATTTTTCAAAGGAAACTCTGTCCATTTTTCCCCGTCTTCTTGCCATAAAAGTTTGCAGTGCTATGCCATCTTGTATAATGGTTGATATATTCCCACCTTGACAGTGATCGAGTATTTACTCTCACTTTGACACTTGGACACTGGTTTAGTGTTCTTGTATCCACTCTCACAGGAGTGAATTTATGGTATGCTTGTAGTGGTTAGGTTTCCTTTGAATTTGCTTCATGTTCTCACATTGACGCATATTCCGAGCGTGAGACTACAACATGCAGGTTACAGGTTTTCACTATTAAGCTACTGGTTGGTTTATGCTTGATTAGCACAGTGGTTGAGTGATCTCCCACTTTTGAGGCATATGCATTGACATGATGTGTGACACAATTGAGTCTACAATGACGGCTCATGAGAGACGGAGGTCTTGATCTTGCCGATACTTGCGCTGTTGGCATTGTGGTCACACATGGCACATTAGGCGTTGTTTTTCCAGACGTATGAGACATCAGTGGATATGTATGCGAGATGCAGATACGCCTTTGACACATGTTAGAGAGGCAGTTCCAGTGGCAGTCTATGCCAATGACGATGATGTCATGCTTGCCTCCACCCAGTGTACCTCTTGCAGATTTGTATATGGATAGCACACTTTCTCCACAGTGGTTACTAGATATCCATGTTGCTTTCCATGTCACACCGCATTGTGACTGGTTTAACACTTTTTCTAGTGGGAGACTTGGCTGTGTGCATTTGGCCGATGGTTTGGCGTTTGATACAGAGGGTGTAGGAGACGTTTGTTTGTGTTTGCCCAGTTGTGCGTTATACACGCTACAACATGTCTGCTATGTTCCTCAGCTAAGACAAAGCTTGATCTCAATGAGACAATTGGAAAATTTTGGTTGTCAGGTACTGCTTAGAGAGCAGTCTTTCCAGATGCATTGCGGTTCACTAGTGATTGCCAGAGGAGCCGGTAGCGGCCTGGTATATCCTATACATGTGTCTGAGGTTCGAGACGACGTAGTCTTGGTTTTGTTGTTGGTATGCTTTGAGGCTTTGAGCGAGAGATGAGATGTGTCTCTTTTGCTAGTATTTAACTGTGCAGGACATGCCAATAGACTCTGTAGAGATAGAGATAGAGTGGTAGTGCTCTAGTGAGACATAGCAGGTGTTGTCAGAGTTTGTGCAGGCAGAGGTAGAGCAGGTTTGCTCCCTGGAGACACAGATAGAGATGACAGACATGGAGTTCTTTGATACGCTCATGTTAGAGGCTGATGAGTTGGTGCCAGGACGCACAAGTTTGCCTATGGGTGAGAGGGACATAAATTCCCTAGTGTTGTGTTAACACATCCATATGTGATGGGTAGTCTTGATGATGCAGTGATTGCAGATAGCACAAGGGAGGCGAGTACAGCCAGGTTTGCACATATTTTGTCAGCGTTTGGGTGTCTCATGTTTGACTTGTTAGTGTCAAGGCCCGATCTAGCAGCTACAATGGGAGCATTTGTAGTAGGGATAGTCAGTCGTACGGTGTGACTGACACTAGCATGATGCTTCGTGGAGATTCTTCATTACATATGAGAATAAGGATCTTCTCATCATTTAGTTCATGAGGATGCTCCACCCACATCCTGTGTTCTCTCTCTCTCTCTCTCTCTCTCTCTCTCTCTCTCTCTCTCTCTCTCTCTCTCTCTCTCTCTCTCTACACACGCACCGCATTCACGCACTCACAAGTGTGTGTGTGTGAAGTAGAATACAATAGGGAAAGGGGGGGATGTTATGTGATTACCTTAAGTTGCAGAGATGGTTGACTGTTAGGTTGAGCATCCTATGACGATCGCGGTAAGCTCCCCTTCAAAGAATCCTTCGCAAACGACCCGAAAATGTGTGTGTGTGTGTGTGTGTGAGTGAGGGAGAAGGAGGGGAGAGATGGACAACGGAGAGAGAGGTAGAGGGTGTGGGAGGTAGAGTAGGGAGGATTGGGCAAGGTGCAGGTGCAATGGCAGAGAAGAGGAGGGTAGAGTATGTCGCAAATACGTGACATACTCTTCCCTTCTTTCTTTTTTAGGCGCTAGTGATTACCGCAGATATTATCGCGCCCATTATCACGTACATCATTTCAAACGGATACAAATGTATCCAAGGTAGCAAGGGGGGATTCAAGTCACCCCCCTCTACTCTTAGATAGACATAATTTCATACATTGCCTTTTGAAAAAAAAATTATGATTCTTTTCTTTTTTAATTTTTTTTCCTATTGAATATTTTATACTAACATGTACTTGAATAATTAGCATATGTTTATTTGTAGCAATTTTATATGTTTTTTATATAAAATTTTTAATCCTTTTGTACCATTTGCGATTAAATATTAAGCCATTAAACATAAGTATTGATTGCACTTTATTTAAAAAAATTGTAGCACGCATTGCACTTTATTATTTGTATTTTTAGTCATTTCTCTCTTTTTATTGAAATATGTAATTGACACTATTATTAATTGTTTATTTTTTAGGACACATATGGCTACATTTAAATTTTTTAAATTATAATCTCTCTTCTGCGCGTGTGCAGGATGACTGGGATGATCGTGGCCCTCCGAACTGCTCCGAACGTGATCGGTGACTCAAGGACAAACTCCTTTGTCCTTGTGCCAAGTGCAAGAGGGCAATTCCTCGCTTGAGGCGCTTTGCTTTGGAGCACGTGGAGAACGAAGGGCTTTGGTATCTTTGAAAAAGTGCTCGGAGAGATGAGAGCGCCACTCACCCCTCTTTTGAGGAGGTGCCCCATTGGTGTGCCAGTGCAAAAGGCCGAACAATAGAGATAAGAGTTGTTGGACAAATTAGGCATGGTGTATGGTGACCCTCCCACTAGCTCTACTTCAACATCTCCTCCTCTTGCGTCTCAGGAGCACTTTGAGGAAGAGAATGAGCACATGTTTGACATGTGTGATGAGTTAGTGGCTCATGAACGTGAAATGTGCGAGAAGGATTGCTAGCCATGCACTTGACATGCAAGGACAATAGGGACAGATTGTTGATGGGTGCCCAAACACCTCTTTATGATGGTGCACAGTTCTTGGTGCTCCGAGCATCGTTGGAAGTCTCAATAAAGCAATCATGGATTTCTTCTTATCGATCCATGTGAGAACATAAAACCACTAGTATGTCATCGGTCGGATAGACTTCCTTGTTAGAGCTGTGTCATCTCTTTTGGATTCGTTCAATCAGTCTTGGTATCTCTTGGGGACAAGTGATAGGGAGTGAGGGCTATTTTGTGGATTTCCTAGCCAAAGAGAGGTAGTTGTCTCATGTTGGGATTTTCCAACCATGTGTAACTCGGGGTTTTGGCTCTTTCCTAGGCCATATAGTCTCTTATATGCTTGGATTATGTTTTCCCAACCATACCTAATTTTTCCCTAGAAACCTATGGGTTTCTCATACCTTTCTCCATTGTTTCCCCCATGTTTCTCCATTTTACCAAGTCATGGGGACAAGGAGTGTGTTCGACAGCCATAATGTTTCCCTATATAGGAGCCGAGGGGGGTAGCGTGGACACCCTCTTGGGGTAGCCCCTCAAGTGAAGATCAACCTGCTTGGTAGGCAGTTAGGAGTCTCTCTCCAACACTTTTGTTGAGCCTTGTGGCATTTTCTTGATTTTCCCTAGTGGTTTGGGTGGGCAGCAGGAATAGTGTCAGGTCACCTCTCTTCGATAGATTTACCTCCTCATGGCAGTCTTTTACAAGCTTTGCGATCTTGAATTTTGATTCAAGGGCATAACAATAAGCTAACAATCAGCCATACCATATGTTGAAAGCATGTATCTAATGTGTACCGCCTTTGTGATAGCCATGTGTTGTAAGGTCCCCAACCCGCCTATACCGAGATCGAGATGGGATCCTTGGCAGGTCTCTAGGTCTAATAAAAATCAGAGTCTCTAAACAAGAAAAATCCAAGGAATAGACCTTTACCATTGACAATGGCTTGGGTCTATAGCGTTAGAAGAAGACCTAGTCCTGTCTCGCAGCGGAAACGGGACAACGTATTAAAAGTCCAAAAAACTATTTCGGCCCTATAACTGCCACAATTGGGCTAAGGTATCCTCAACCAACGCTTTTTTCCCCCTAACAGATGTGAGGGCACAGCTGCTGGTGGACTCCTCTTCCAAGTGAAGAAGTTTTATAAACGTTTTAGTGCGCAGGGATGGATAGTTACCTGACTAATCAGGTCCACCCGTCCATGATTGACAACCTTAGTCAATCCCCACTTACCACCCCGCACTCACACAAGATTCATTTATCTTATTATTACATTGTTTTAATATTTAAAATAATGGTCTCTTTTAACGTTCCATCACAGTAATTCCTTGAAGGCTGCATTGAAAGCATTCTTTTAGAAAACAGACATCTTTAAACTTAAGACAGGGTACTGTCAATCAAAACATTGTCCATAATAACCATGACCAGTACTCTTCTTGTCTCAAGATCACCTAAGGGTGAAAAATGGCACCCATTCCTTATTCAAATCCGGAGTGGATAAACCCCCACCCAAGGTTCCGGGTGCCCATACACCAAACCAGTTGCCCATACAACCGGGCAGCTCCCCTAGGATAAAAAATGGTATCCTAACTTATGTAGAAACATCAGGACATGACAAGGAGTAGAAACTCAACGTTCATGGGGGTAACCGACTTATCCGTGGCTAGAAAGCCAATCATTATCATCAATTTATATCAAGGAGTCGGAGGTGTCTTGAGACAAGCTGTCTTAAGGATGATCAAACATATCTTTCCTAATTCAACCAGTTTTAACCCCAAACAATTTTTTCCTATATTATAAACAAATGCACGTTGGAAGTTACCTTCCGTTTTTAGCCAGTTTATCCTTCTTACGTATGCAATGCTAACTTATAAAATAACTTAAACTAATTAAAGACTTAATTGAACAATGGGACACCCACCTAGGATTGATGGGTCATCTGCTGCTGCGCTGGCGCTTGAAGACTCTCCTTCGTAGGCCTACTACTAGGCCCGGCTTCGTCGTCGTGCGACTCTCTAGTTTGTTTTGGAGCTACTCCCTTATCATCAGATGTAGGATTTGCTCGGGTTCTTTTTGGTGCCATAACTTCTTATCCTTATAAAAAGGACGTCTAATCATTAGGTAAATAATTCAAAATCTAGACTTAACCTTTGTATTCAACCGTAACCCATCCAAGGTTAAATTTATAGTTTTAATTGATAAATTCTTGACCTAGTAATTTCTTATTTGTCTATATAAGCATGATAACTTCTTCCACCACTTCCCTAAGGGTTTTCTAAGCTCTCCTAAATTTCTTATAATTTTCTATATCTTTTTTCTAATTTTCCTATCAACTTTTAAGCTAATAATCTACTTATTTTGGGCTCAATATTTATTGTATTTAATTTCTCTTGAATATTTCATTTCCTCAACTTGATATCATAGGTTTACACTTACTATAATTTTCCTAAAAACGTTTGACCACAAAGCCTATTTATTTAATTAATCATTCGCTAAAAATAGGACTTTTGGTCAGTTATAATTTTCTAACCTCACCAATTAACTATGGTATAATTACCATCTTCAATTTTTAGCTTAAATTAGGATAATTTGACTTAGATAAATATCTATATTACTTTTCTATCCTTGGCATAATTATCACGGGCACTTTACCCTATAATATAGCTTTGATAAATAGGATGTAATCATATAGCATGATTTACTAATTTTTCTCTTTAGTTTTTTGCTAAAAATAGTGTAATTTGTTACGATATACATGTGGTAGTGATGTGTGTGAACACACTAGGACCGCCGGGGCATTTTTTCCCTCTTTAGGAGGTTTTTTCCCCCGTGCATTGTATATACGCCCATCACTCTAGGGCTATCTATCTTTCCATTGCACACTAAGGAATACACTCTCTATTGTGTGCCTTGAGCTTCCTTCGTCTTCTCCAAGCTGTGTGTGTTTCTCTGCAACCCTAATTCCAACAATTGGTATCAGAGCAGGTCACGTCCTCCCGGGCTTAGTCGCCAGCTGCTCCAGCACACGCCTGCTCACTTTCTCCGATTTCAGTGAGCTTTGGCAAGCGTTCGCAGGTCGACAAATATTTTGGGAAAGCTCAAAGAGCTTGGTCTGCTCAGAATTTTGATTTGGGCTCATTTCGGCCTCCGTTTCCACTACGGGCAGTACTGCACAGGTTATTTCGTCATTTTGTGCAGATTTTTTGTCAGTGCCGTTTTCTGAATAACAGGTGCCTTATAGTCTTCTACGGTTTGTGCTATATAGCACAAGTTGTTCCCGCTCCATTTCTCCTATTTTCGGGCAGTTTTCACATCAGGTGCAACATTTACCATGGCTGACAACAACAACACAGATGTGTTCAAGATGTTTGCTGCTGAGGACAGGTTGGATGGGGACAACTACCCTATGTGGGCTTATATGATGCAACACGTTCTTGTGTCAAAAGGTGTCTGGAACATTGTGCAGGGCATTGATGTACGTCCTGGTTCTGAAGATGTAGGCGATATTGAGGATGTTGCAGGTCTTGCTGCAAGGATTGCAGCTGTTAGAGTTGTTTTGCCTACAGCAGAACAAGCTCGTTGGGATGTTAAGGATGCGCAGGCTCATGCATTGATTGCGTTGTCTGTGAAGCGCACCATTATTCCTCACATCCGTTCATCAAAATCTGCAAAACAGGCTTGGGATATTCTAGCAGGTCTTTATGCAAGCCGCAATGAGGCTAAAATTGCTTTGCTGCGTAAAGAGCTAGAGTTGAAGATTATGCATGAGGAAGATGATATGGACACTTTCCTTGCTAGTGTCAAGGATATCAATGAGCAACTCATTTCTGCAGGTGAAGTCATTTCTGACAGTTCCCTTGTGCAGACTGTTCTTGATGCCTTACCAGATTCCTACCAGACTTTTGCTAGTACTTGGAGACTGATGACCCAAGGAAATCCTGAAGTTGTCAAGTTTGATGCATTATGCACATTGCTGTTGCAAGAGTCACTTTCTAGAAAAAACAGGACTAGGCAGCGTGCAGTTGAACAGGCTTTTATTGCTTCTCAAAGAAAGGGTGGTAACAGTAATGCAGCCACTTCTTATGGTTCTGCTGCGAGTGGCAAAAATTCTGTTCCTAATGCTTCTGCTGGCAGCACTTCGTCTGGCAATTCTGGTGATAAGGGCAAAAAGAAGATGCGTTGCCATTATTGTAAAGCCAATGATCACTTGATCAAGTCGTGTCCTAAGTTGAAGGCCAAAGAGGCTAAGAAGAAAGAGGGTGGTTCCACTGCAAATGCTGGTTCCACTACAAATGCAGCCATTGTTGAGTCTTCTGTGAAAGGAGATTGTGATGCTGATGTTGATGCAGAATGGGCTTTTAGCGCAGAGTGCACTTACAATCCTGCTGTCCATGATGCATGCTTGTCAGTTGCTGCAGATTCACATGTGTGGTATTTCGACAGTGGTGCTACAAAGCACATTACCTCACATCGTGAATTGTTTACCTCTCTCGAGTCTGTCCCTCATGAAAATTCAGTCACTTGTGCCAACAACGCCTCTTATCCAGTTCAGGGAGTTGGAAAGATTGTGCTCACTGCTGCTAATGGCAGTTCCTTCACACTTGTTGATGCACTTTATGTACCTGGGATCAAGAAGAATCTCTTGTCTGTATCCGCACTTGCTAGACTTGGACTTGTAGTCAAATTTGTGGATGACAGATGTACAGTTCATGATCTCAGTTTTGGTGATGAAATTGTTGCATCTGGGCTTTTGTGCCGTGGGCTGTATAAGCTCACTTTGTATGACAAGTGTGGACAAAATTTTGCAAATGCTGTTGTAGATTCAAGGGCTATTTCAGATGCAAAACTTTGGCATGCACGTTTTGGTCATCTGAATTTTGCCAGTTTGCTGCGTTTGCAGAAATCTGATATGGTTGCTTCTTTGCCGCCTCTTGAAGCACCTATCAAACATGTTTGTGAAGGCTGTATTCTGGGTAAAATGCAGCGTTCTAAGTTTCCAAAGGATGGTTCAGTTAGGGCCACATGCAGGTTGCAGCTTGTGCATAGTGACGTTTGTGGGCCCATGCAAACTCCGTCCTTGGGCAATTACCTGTACTTCGTGACTTTCATTGATGATTACTCCAGGCATGCGTGGGTATTTCCGCTTAAAGCGAAGTCCGAAGTTTTTATGTGCTTCAAACAATTTTTGGCTATGGCTGAAAATGTCTCAAAATGTACTATGGGCACCCTCCGTTCCGATCGAGGGGGGGAGTATATGTCTCATGAATTTAATGCATTTCTGGCTAGTCGTGGGATAAAACACCAATGTACAGTGCCTTATACACCTCAGCAAAATGGTGTTGCTGAGAGGAAAAACAGGTCACTAACGGAAATGGCATGATGTATGGTCAAAAGTCAAGCTTTGCCGCATTCTTTTTGGCTTGAGGCCATCATGTGTGCCACTTATGTACTTAACAGGTGTCCTACGAAAGCTTTGCAGTCTATTACTCCATATGAAGCATGGCATGATAGAAAACCTTCTATTGAGCACATGCGTGTTTTTGGCTGTTTGGCATATGCTTTGGTGCCACAAGTGCAGCGCAGAAAATTGGATGATAAGGCTGTCAAATGTATTTTTGTTGGTTATAGTGCTGAAAGCAAAGGTTACAGGTTGTATCATCCGCAAACAAAACGTATTTTGGTTTCACGGGATGTAGTGTTTGTGGAAGATTCTGTTCAACCCTTGCTGTCATGTACTAGAGACAGTAATGTAAGCTCACAGGACATTTATGACACTTTGTTGCCTCTTTTCAGTGGTGGAAATACGAATGTAAGTTCCAATGAGGCAAATGTACAGCCTATGGGGGTTTCTGAAAATGTTTTAGAACAGCCTATTACTGATGCAGATGTACATGATGTACTTGATGAGGAAAGGGCTGAAAATGAGCAGGCTAGAGGTATGCCAAAATGGCTGGTGCACACTTTGCGTGACAGTAAATTGGATGCACCTTTATCTAGTCGTACTCGTTCAGGCTCTCGCCATGCATCTTATGCATCAGATTGTTATGCTTTGGCTGTGTCTAGTTTACATGATGTTGAGGAGCCTCTGTCTTTTGATGAAGCACAGAATTCAGAAAATTGGATTGCTGCCATGAAATCAGAATATCATGCACTTATAGAGAATGACACATGGACTTTATGTGATTTGCCTCCTGGCAAAAAGGCCATTGGTACGAAGTGGGTTTACAAGTTGAAACGCAAGCCGGATGGTGAGATCGATCGCCATAAGGCTCGACTTGTTGCGAAGGGTTATGCACAACAAAAAGGCATAGATTATGAAGAGACTTTTGCTCCCACTTGTCGTATGACTACTGTGCGTTTTCTATGTGCATTGGCAGCTCATTTTGGTTGGGATGTACATCAATCAGACATTGTTACTGCTTTCTTGAATGGTGACATATTTGAGGAAGTTTATGTAACGCAGCCTCGCGGTTTTGTCATAAAAGGACAAGAGGACAAAGTGTGCAAATGTAAGAAGGCTTTGTATGGGTTGAAGCAATCTCCTCGTGCTTGGTATGAGAAAGCTGACACTCATTTGGTTAAACGAGGCTTTCGTAACAGTCCAACAGAAAGCACATTGTATGTAAAGCGTGAGGATGATGTATTTCTCATTGTGGTTCTTTATGTTGATGATTTGCTGATCACTGGACCAAATGAGAGACATATTGCTGAATTTAAGGCTGATTTGAATGCTACTTTCAAGATGAAAGATTTGGGGCTGTTGCATCATTACTTGGGTATACAGTTTAAGCAGTGTGATGGTGGTATTGCCTTGTGTCAGAAAAGTTACATAGAGACATTGCTATGTAAGTTTGGACTTGAGGATTGCAAACCTATTGCCACTCCCATGGAAACAGGTTTGAAGTTGAGTCTACATGATGCTGGCGATCCTGCTGATGTCACTCTTTACCAAACTGCTGTTGGCTGCCTCATTTATGTATGCAACACGAGGCCAGATATTCAGTTTGCAGTCTCGTAGGTCAGCAGATTTATGCATAGCCCAGGGTCTAAGCATTGGCAGGCTGTCAAGAGGATTTTCCGCTACCTTAGTGGCACTTTACATCTTGGCTTGTTTTATCCCAAGGGGGGATCATTGCCGCCAGACTTACATGCTTTTTCGGACTCAGATTGGGCTGGTTGTTTTGACACGCGAGTGTCCACAAGTGGTTTTTGTTTCATGCTTGGCAGTTCATGTATATCATGGTTGAGCAAGAAGCAACCTACTGTGGCCACTTCGAGTTGTGAGGCTGAGTACAGGGCAGTCTTCACAGCTACGGTTGAGTGTGTATGGCTCAGACGCCTTATGGCTGACTTGGGTGTTGGACAGGACACTGCCAACACTATCTACACTGACAGTCAGAGCGCATTGGCAGTTGCGAGGAACCCAGTTTTTCATGCTCGCACAAAGCACATTGAGGTGCATTACCACTATGTCAGGGAGAGGCTCTCAGCACGAGAGATCAGCTTGGCTTATGTGCCAACACAGGACAACCTTGCAGATCTTTTCACAAAGGCATTGTCTCGTGAGAAGCTTGAAGCTTTCCGCAAAGCTTTGGGCTTACTCCCCTTTGTGGACTGATCCTGTCCTCAGGGCATGGCACTTCCCTTTACTCATGTGCCAGCTCTCGTTCACCGCATCACTCCAGGGGGGATTTGTTACCATATACATGTGGTAGTGATGTGTGTGAACACACTAGGACCGCCGGGGCATTTTTTCCCTCTTTAGGAGGTTTTTTCGCCCGTGCATTGTATATACGCCCATCACTCTAGGGCTATCTATCTTTCCATTGCACACTAAGGAATACACTCTCTATTGTGTGCCTTGAGCTTCCTTCGTCTTCTCCTAGCTGTGTGTGTTTCTCTGCAACCCTAATTCCAACATAATTTGACTTAGATAAATATCTATACTACTTTTCTAACCTTGGAATAATTATCACGGCCTATTTATCCTATAATATAGCTTCAAAAAATAGCATGTAATCATATAGCATGATTTACTAATTTCCCTCTTTACTTTTTAGCTTAAATTAGGATAATTTGACTTAGATAAATATCTATACTACTTTTCTATCCTTGGCATAATTATAACCGCCTCTTTACCCTATAATTTAGCTCTGATAAATAGGATGTAATCTTATAGCATGATTTACTAATTTCCCTCTTTACTTTTTAGCTAAAATTAGTGTAATTTGACTTAGATAAATATCTATACTACTTTTCTAACCTTGAAATAATTATCACGAACTCTTCACCCTATAATATAGCTCTGATAAATAGCATGTAATCATATAGCATGATTTACTAATTTCCCTCTTTACTTTTTAGCTAAAAATAGTGTAATTTGACTTAGATAAATATCTATAATATTTTTCTGCCCTTTGCATAATTATCACATCCTATTTACCCTATAATATAGCTCTGATAGATAGGTTGTAATCATATAGCATGATTTAATAATTTCCCTCTTTACTTTTTAGCTAAAAAAACAGTAATTTGACTTAGATAAATATCTATACTACTTTTCTAACCTTGACATAATTACCACGTCCTCTTTACCCTATAATATAGCTCTGATAAATAGCATGTAATTATAGCACATAATTTACTAATTTTCCGTATTTAATTTTCTCTAAAAATAGAGTATTTTTGCTAAATTAATTAGCTAGATTAGTTATGTAAGATTATCCTAATTATCAAGGACTCTTTAACACCTAATTAACCACTGATAAATATATCACAACATTTGAATTCAATTTACTAATTTCCCCTATTTAAATTACTAAAAAAACAGAGTATTTCTTCTAACTTAATTAGCTAGATTAATTTTCTGATCTTCTCCTAATTATCACGGATTTTTAAATACCTAGTTAACCACTGATAAATATATCACAACATTTGAAACCCATTTAGTAATTTCCCCTATTTAAATTACTCAAAAACAGAGTATTTCTGCTAACTTAATTAGCTAGATTAAGTTTCTAAGATTCTCTTAATTATCACAGGTTCTTGAATACCTATTTAACCACTGATAAATATATCTCAACATTTGAAATCCATTTACTAATTTCCCTTATTTAAATTACTCAAAAACAAAGTATTTCTTCCAACTTAATTAACTAGATTAAATTTTCTGAGCTTCTCCTAATTATCACGCGTTTTTGAACACCTAATTAACCACTGATAAATATATCACAACATTTGAAATCCATTTACTAATTTCCCCTATTTAAATTACTCAAAAAATAGAGTATTTCTTCTAACTTAATTAGCTAGATTAATTTTCTGAGATTCTCCTAATTATCACGGATTTTTGAACATCTAATTAACCACTGATAAATATATCACAACATTTGAAATCCATTTACTAATTTCCCCTATTTAAATTACTCAAAAAACAGAGTATTTCTGCTAAATTAATTAGCTAGATTTATTTTCTGAGCTTCTCCTAATTATCATGGGTTTTTGAACACCTAATTAACTACTGATAAATATATCACAACATTTGAAATCCATTTACTAATTTCCTCTATTAAAATTGCTCAAAAAACAGAGTAATTATGCCTAATTAATTAGGAAAACTTCTCGGAAAATTATAGGATAATTTTCCTAGATTAATAACTGTCTAATGCATCTTTGATAATTACTTTAACTTAATCTAATCTTAATTAATATATTTACCATTAATTCATGGTTAATTTGGCTAATTTCAGCCCTATTATAATAGGATAATTAATTAGCTTAGTATTACTAAGCTTAATTCTAATAATTAGCAGAGATTAATTAATTAAGAGAGGTTTGAGGAGCATACATAGGCTTAATCTTTGATTTATTAACAAATATCTTAATCTAACCTTGCTAATTAAGAAAGATTAGACTAATTACCGTTAACGTAATAAATTAGAGATTAATCTCTAATGATTTCTGCGTAGTGTCCTCTCTAGATAAGAGAGAGAGTATCAAGGCTCCGATGTCTGTGTAAAATGTGAAGCTAGGGGTCCTATTTATAGTTTTCTTGCACTCTTAAGCTCTCACAGGCTTAAAAAAACAGTTGTCGGCAGTTCAAGCAGCCCCCTACAAGTCAAAAAATGACCCCTGTTGCTAAATGAGTCCCTCACAGGTTAGTGATGACCCTCCCATTACCTGCCAGCTTTTAAAATGTCAATTTTGCTATAATTTGACCTATTTTTGCTTAATTGGTAACTATCTTGTAAATATCTGGGAGACCTTTAATAAAGTCTATGCTTAAATGATTACTGTAACCCTTCAATTTTTCTATTTTACTCAATTCACAGTGTAAATTTCCAGGGGTCATAACTATGCCAGTTTTTATCGGAATTCAATTCTGAAAATTTCTAGCCCGGGGTTTGCTGTGCTTAAGATTCCAAAAATACCAATATTTTCCATGGTCAGACAATTCTACATTGCTTTTTCAATAATCATATCAGTTTGATTAAGCTTTATACAACCTTTAAGGTTTCAAAAACTGGAAACCTTACATGTGTCTTTTTCATGCATTTATTCTCAATGCCGAAAAAAGTATCATGGCTCACCCAAGTCTTCCTTGCTAAATCTTTTTCTTTAAGAGATTCTTTACATGATCCAATTTAGCCTCATGATCTCTCCAGCAATAGAATCATCCATATGCATGCACTTTATCATAATACATGTCTCATTCTCCCACACATATAACTAATATGCATTTGATAAATTAGACTTATTGTAATTCTCTAGACTCACATCAATACTAGATTAATGTAATAGAAGTCATCATTGATGTGCATCCACCATACAAAAATATTGTTCAAAAAAATATTTTGCAATCCTTTTGAGTCAAATCTCTAGGTGCTTGATTTAGCCCATAAGCAACTTGGTGTGAAAGACTAGGGACTGGAACATGTTAATCTCCACCCAGCCATGCCCTATATAGCCCTTGGCCTTCTAAACATAGGGACCCCCTTGACTGCATGTCCGTCTTGGCCCTTGGCCTTGCCCGGTCCTACCCTTGGCATGCCATTACTCCCCCCTTGGAGAAGCGTTTTCATCCTAAAAAACAAGAGTGGTGATACACTAATGTTTTCCAAAGTGGCATCTTTCATGGATCCAATTGCTCGCTTGATCGGAACATGGTTCAGTAGGAGGTTCAATGAAACCAAGATTAACATCTTGATTTTCCACATTGTTGTCCATTTGCAACCATCTTGTGTTACCGGCTCATATCCAACATAGTCTGTAGACTCCATTTAGAACGCACAAGCATGCCAAATGAGTTATCGCAATGAAGATGTACCCAAAAGAGTACACTTTCCATGAAAGTAACTAGCTGACGTAACTTATCAGCAAAATATAAGTCCTTAACTTGTTCTCAATTTTTTATTAGTAAACAAACCCACCATAACTAGTGTTCAAGGTTGAGAACCTAACTTAAACATGAAGGGACTAAAGTGAGTCACAAACATGCTTTACCTTATGGTAAGAAAACTCCAACTAGAGCGATACATGATTGCTAATTGGATTGCTTGGTGCTAATGTACGCGTTTCGCATATCCTTTAGCAAAAGATTTTACACTTGTAATTTGCCTATCCTCTTTGGATAACTGACAGTATTGAGGTGTGTTTTCCCATGGTTTACAGTCAGTCTTCCAAAGTGACTGGTAAACGGACATCACAATATCATACAACATTGTTGAGGAATCAACAATTTCATGAATAGCCATATTGGCTAACTTGAAAGATCCACAAGCACCCAAAACGAGCCATGACCTCTATCGGTGATTGGTAGATCCAAAAGTAATCTCATAGAGATACTGCACATAAAGTGCAAAATACTTAATGAGCAACAACAAATGTGATGAATATGCATGCCGCTTCAAATCAATCTTTACTAAACACTAGGGCCCATAACACCTAGTATGCATGCATTTAGAAAAAACAGACCCGAACATGTATATCCATGATCATACTTGCCAATACTTGTAGCGAATGTGATGCTCCTAGCACACATGAAAGGGGAGTGTAAATGAAACTTTTTCATTAACAACACATAGCCTTGCTATATGCATAAACAACCATACATTAATGTTGTTTAACAATAGTTGTAACCTTAACAATTTGATCTGAGTATCCGACAAGTTCTAGCCACTGAAATTGTTCCTGATATGCCGTTCTGAAAAATGGTCTATAAAAAAGGATTTGACCAGCACCTAGGGACTTCATCACGACACAATATTGAAATACCGAGCACCAGTGTCAATCGCAGAGACTCATATTCTCCACATATGGAATATGTATCGACTAAGGATGTCTAAAAAAGAACATCCTTCAAGTACGAGATGTACTAGTGCGTGAAGGTAATTGCAAACACAGTGTGACATTCATGAGAAGGACCCTCATGAACCTTGCCCCACATTGGCTAAACCGAACTCCTTGAGTTCCTAGACTATGTTGTATCACATGTGACAACATGTGCCAAATCAAATCCTACAAGTGGGTCCATAACTAAGTAATACAAAAATGTATTCTGGACACTACGGCTCAAAATTGCCTTTCAAGGAATTTAACATTGGCAGCCATGCGATCAGACCATGGTGGCCCTAGGATTACATCCTCATGCTTGAGAGGAGAGATGAAGAAATCCTCCTTGTCCACATAGCTTTGGACATGGAGCCTCAATTTCCCAATTAAGGGAGTGACTGAGGATTCTTGCCCCTTGAAAGCACCATAGACAGGTAGGACATCTCCCATCTCATAGGCTTGGATGCCTAGCTTGGTGGCCAACTCTATGGATATGAAATTGTGAGTAGAACTAGGGTCAAAGAGAATAAAAGCATCATGTTCTCTTACCTTTTCCCAAGCATGACATAGAGGAGATCCTTTGTGATGACCATCCTCTTCTTGAATTTCGACCAAGGTAGATCTAGGAGGCTCATTACGTGTATTCTTATGGGGGCAAGCACGATAGGCATGCCCTTGCTCCCCGCACTTGAAACAATGGTTATGTTTTTGATAACGCTCTAGCTCTTTAGGAGAGAGTTTATTTTTGCCTTTATAAACTCCCTTATCCTTGGCTTTGTTGTCGTTGGCGTTGCCTTTGGGAGACTTTTGGAAGTTGTCCTTCTCCTTAGGCTCATTACGGTCCTTGTTTTCCATGGGCTTAAGATTTCTCTTAGCCCCTTGTTGGAAGTTTATTCTTGAAGCCACCATAGTATGGTGTATGACTACAGATATGGTGCGTGGCCTTTGGGAGTTAACATACTCCGCCATATCCTCATATAAACCCACACAAAATTGTTGTTTTTGCTCTCCAAAATCCATCTTTTTGTAGACAATGGCTTTGAGATGTAAATCCCAAAACTTGTCTACATATTTGTGAATAGATTCGTAGGGAGAGAGCTTCAAGCTTCACGATTCGGTGAGTACTTTGCCTTTGGCATCGGTAGCCAAAAATTGCTTCATGATGGAAGCTCTTAAAGCTTTCCATGCTCGTGGAGCTTCACCCTTTGCTCGTAGGCTAGACCACCATTGCCTGGCGGACTTTTGAAAATGCATAGCTACATGACGTAGCTTAGAGGACTCCATGAAGCCCTCATCTCCAAACACCGCATCGAATTGTGGGATAAAGGCCAAGACTTTTTTCGTAGCACCAAATGTACCATTGTAGGTAAGGAAAGAGATGTTCTTTCCTCCCTCTTTGAACTTTTTGAGCTTGGACGACCTCTTCCATGCGGCATAGGATTTCCTATGGCCTCTTCTTTTGGGTGGTTCAAGAGCTGCACCATCACTTTCTTCAGAAGAGGAAGAGTATGAGGAGGATGGAGAAAGAGGGTGACCTCTTTCTCGCCTTTTTCTTCCCTTGTTCCTCCTTGTCTGCACCATCACTTTCTTTTGAAGAGGAAGAGGATGAAGAAGATGGAGAAGAGGGTGACCTCTCCCCATTTAGGGGGTATTGGAGAGTGTTTTGCCCACCGTCTTTGTGGAGCCATCTCCGTCGAGGTGGCAGGAGACTCGCTTCTTCATTCTTCCGGTGGGGGCTCTACCGTTGAAACTTGGGTTCTCCTTTTAGAGGGATATCCCTCATTGAGTAGTAAGTTTTTGAGCCCTTCGTACGGATCCTCCTCTTCTTCCCTTATTGGAGAGAGTCCTCTTTTGGAAGTCTCACCAGGAGCTTTCCTAGGTACTCTCTCTTCTTGGTGGGGAGTTTGTAGAATACCATGGGTGCACAATTGCTGTAGCACTTCACCTTGGAGGGATGGATTGCCCAGGGCTTGTTGAAGCCTAGAAACAAGATAGTTTACAAGCATAGGGGCATCATTAGTTGCTCTTTCATGAGCAAAATCAAAACTATCAACATTCATTTCAATCTCTTTTTCCTTGTCAGCCATACTAGCAAATTTTAGGTGTAAATTTTTACTTGTACTTTGGCACTTCAAGCCCTAGTTGCTACTCCTCAATACCTTCAAAGGTAAGCACTCAAGCATCTATACCCGTGGCTTGAATATTATTAATTTCAAGGAATAGAAGAGAGGGTTCAATGGAGCCAAGACAACACCCGCTCCTGTCAAGCTTCTAATAGCTTAATAATGGTTAAGCCATAGGCAAGCCCCGCAGGACTCTATTATAAAGACATAATAGCTTAATAATGGTTAAGCCAAGGCAAGCCCCGTAGGACTCTAATAGCTTAATAATGGTTAAGCCATAGGCAAGCCCCGTAGGACTCCATTATAAAGACCATAGCTCTCGACGGTATCACATTAACTGCATAAATCAGGTGTGCCTCAAGGATGAAAAATCCGTATTCTACTTACTCTTTTGCAATTAATAACACCAATTATTTGTAGCAAGCTTGAGGATCTCTCTTATTGAGCAAGAAAAGAGAAACCAATAACTCTGATACCAATGTGACATTTAATGCACTAGTAACTTGTGTGTAGGGGAAATTGATAACATAGTGAGCATTCCATTAAGAATAAGTTCCTAATGAGCATACAAAGAGTACTTAGTTTGAGAAAGCAACATAGCAATTTACACCTAGCTAATTTGGCATAGACAATACTTAAAGAGAGAGAGAAATAGAACAATTGACAATAGATGAGGACCGGATTTACATGCGGTCTCCCTCCAAAAAGGCTTTGTATTACAACTTCTCCCATCAAAGGAGACTTTTGTACAAAACAATCTTTGTGTTCCTTGACAAAACTGGTTGGTGCAATGAAGATGGAAGCTATATGCACCAAATTATGCTTGAAAAACACACCTAGTGTCCCCAGGCTCAGTCCTCCCAAGACCTCACACCTTCAAAAATGGTGAGAGCTAGCAGGGAATGAGGAAAGATTGAGAGGAAGAAGATGTATCTTATGAGAAAGAAGTATTCTCCTCACATAATTACTCTAATAGCATAGCTTATCTTAGTAATTAGCATGGTAGAGGAGATGAGCATAACATTGAAGCTTGGCTCTTGGTTGGAATTGCATTCCATAGCCAAGAGTTGTTGGTGTAGGCCTCTACCTCTCAATGCTTGGAGAAGGAGATGGACTTCTTGCTCAACACATAACTTGTGTGTGTGTGTGTGTGTGTGTGTGTAGCAAAAAGTGAGTTAGACTAAAATGCCCACTCTCTCTCTACTTGGTCGACCCTCTTTCTTTTTGCTCTTACTGGATTTCCATTGGCTCTTGCAAAGCTTAACCAATCACAAATTAGAAGCATAATTGATAGCCTTGTGACATGTGTCTCCCTTTCTCATTTTGTGAGAGCTTTAGGTAATTAAATAATTTATTAAAACTCTCATTGGGCCTTTTAGTCTTCTTGCTAATAGGAATCAAGCAAGCCATTGGGATGCTAGATGCTCATTGCCCCTTGGTAGACTGTCCAATAGTCTTCTAGGGAGCTTAATTTCTATTGGTTCTTTTATCAAGCATTTTTAAATTGATTAGACTAATTTTACTCTAGCCTACTTCTCATTTGTCCACCTCTATGGCCATCCAATAGGATTTGACGGGAGATTGGGGGCAACTGTGGGCTAGGAGCTTGCCATGTGTCCATTCTTCCCTTTGTGGGGAGAGCTTGGGTGTGTGTGTGTGTGTGTGTGTGTTTCTCTCTCATCCCCTACCATTAGGGCTTGCCCCCTCTTTCGTAGAGATGTGGGAAGACTTTTTAGTCTTCCCATAACCATCCAATATTTTCCGCCTTTAGCCATTGGACTTATTCGTTAATTTTTGGAACCTTAGCCTATGGAGGTCTTAATGGAGTTGAACCTTAGGTCTTTTAAGCTCCAGTGATGCAAATTTCTCTTTTGCAAATTGCCTCCCTTTGGGTCCCTATTTTCTCTCCATGGATCCCTGCAGAGACCGATTTGGCAGTCATACCAATATTCTAGCTTTTACTCCCCTGGTACTTCCCTATATTAAATGATCACCTTAACATGAGAAAATCATTTAGGAGAATTAGATATTAGTTTTTAGACACCCCACTCTGTCCACTTTTCTAACAAGTCACCCCTAGTCTGCTCTCACCTCCTTTCACACTTCTACACACACACACACACACACACACACACACACACACACACACACACACACACACACACACACACACACACACACACACACACACACACACACACACACACACACACAAACACACACTTATCTAACTGAAAATTCTTTGACTAACACTTGGCTGGATGCTTCCCTCTTTAACTCGAGAACTCGAGAACTCGGGAACTCGGGAACTCCTCACGTGAAGTAGCTCTGTTGCTCGGTAGGTGCATATTAACTCCTTTAACGTGAATAGCAACAAAAAAACCGCATTGGACCTTTCCATAACTCAGGAACTCATCACTGGAACTAATGGTCTATGAGATAATTCACAAAACATGGGTGGTCATAAAGAAGTCAACAATATTAGGCATGGGTGCTTAAATAGCCCCTCTAATTTTGGAGTGGGCATTCTCTTATTATAATAATGGTGGTCGTTCTCTGCATACCCACTGTCCCTTTCTGGTTCGGTTCTTTCTCGCGAGCGAACGCAATATTGAGGACAATATCCGAAGTAAATGCAATAAACACAATTATGGTCCCACTAAAGGGGCTTCTAAAGTAAAAATTAGGTAAGCATTTTGATTTATCAAGTCCTTTAAACATCAAGAACCATAACACCACAAGAAACTAAGGATTATTAGCTTGGGCACAATATTAAAGGTAGAAGAAATGTATGGATTTCTTAAAGTGAAAATATCTTTGAGACAATCCTCCTCTCAAATTGGGGAAATCCAGAGGGAGGCCATTTGGAGAACATTAAACGCCAGGCAAGTGACTTCTCTCATTTTTAAAATATAAGCAAGGCACTCCATAAACAAAAGAGTTATCTTTCACTCCCCTTTATTGTCTGCTTGTGAGGTGTGCGCACACACACACACACACACACACACACACACACACACACACACACACACACACACACACACACACACACACACACACACACACACACGATCCTGGTGAACGCCTTCATCAGATGCTATATATCTTACATGATGAATGAAGTTAAATAAGTTTAAAATATTGCAAACTTCTTATGAGGACATGATTAGTTAAAGTTCTCAATTTTGTTTAAGAGCCTTAATCCTCCTATGAGGGTCTCCAAAGAGATGGCAATTACTGCAATTTTTTGACATTGTCTCCATAATACAAACAAAATGCTGTCCAATTTTTTCTTGAGGGGATACTACTTGGCTTTATTGATACATTCGATGTAATTTGACTTTGATATATGATTGAAAATAATGATGGTCCGTAGGGAAAGCTGTAAACTAATTGTGCAGGCGCAACATGGATAACAACTGGACCCAGTTCTGACACATGTAATACGCACAAGCATAGCCAGTTCTAACTAAATGCTTTTGTATAGATGCAAGTAACAACTGGATCCTTGTCCTTGTAGGTGTAGTGGAGGCTCATCCCAAAGGACGGACACATATACAATATCCTATTTTGTAATGGTCAAAGACCAAAGTTTGAATCTAGATGAATATATGGTTAGTAGATGCTGTTTGGTATATTGACAAAAGTGAGAAAAGATTTTATGTACAAACTGTGTACACACTTTATGTTATGATAAGGTATTGTTATTAATGTTTATTTAATGCAATTGTCTAAGTATGGCTCAGATATGAAGGTATTTTCAAACACACACACACACACACACACACACACACACACACACACACACACACACACACACACACACACATTCATCTCCATCCTTCACTCAAACCTTCACCTTCCATAGTTTCTCTTACCCTCTTCACCATTACCCTTCCTTCTCACCTCCATAGCTCTCACATGTATATACACTATCTCTATGCCTCTCTCTTTACCTCTAAATTGCAATTCCTTCTTACCTCTTCTCTATATACATAAAATTCAGCATGTAAAACCATTCTTAATCTCTTCAAATTGAGGGATTCTCACCAACCAACATCATCGATTTCGTCATGGTGCTCAACCTTTACGGCGAAAACGTAAGAAGAGAAGAAGAAGAAAAGAATTGACAGTCATTTCTGAGGATCTACACAAGGGTGAGTCCAATCCCGCCCCGGACCACCTCATTGCATTATCGTAAAGCTTTAGGGTCAAAGATGCTTTTGGAATATACTCTCTACACCAATGAGAATGGGCGTATGGCTACGATCCCACCAGTTTTTTCATTCTTCCGAATGGCCATAACTTGGGAATTTTAACTTTAAATTTGTTAGACAATAGTGTATTTGGAGTGCATTGCCGAGCTCTTTCCATAGATATGCTACATGATATAGTTTTGAGGTACATAGATATGGGTTATCCATGCCTCCCCTTTTATGTCCTATTGTTTACTCAAATCTGATTGGTTGTTCTTACAAGGACCCTTTGGGGTTCATAGTCTCCCTAGTGGCATAGCATCAACAAAGTCTCCCTCTTCATAAGATCATGTGCACTCATTGTGCCGAGCTTCATCACTATCCATCTCCATCGAACTCAAACATGGGTCCACTTCACCACAGCCACAAGGTACCATCTTTACGTGCATATCCTTATCTATAGGCTTGGATGCCTCCATTTGGCTTCCATCCACCAACATACCCGCTTGCATATGCTCCTACTATTCACATATATCTACACACCCTTACCAACATGCAAGAGATCAAAATCCTCATACCTTGAACGGGAAGAATCTATCTCCTAGGTTGTATCCGCATCCACAGAGATGATATAGCTTTCTTCATCCTCCTCTTTTGTCTCAAGATACAAAATTTCATTTGTCTCTGTTGCTTCAACATCATCTACAAACCCACTTTTTGATCTCTAAGACAAACCAATGGAATCTGACCAACCATACCTGAGCTTGACAACACATCCTCCGTCTCGTTTGGAGCCACTTGCACTTCTTCCATGGTTGAAACTTCTTTAACTGGCATCTTGGGCATAGGGAAAACTCTATTTCTCTATAACCAAAGAACCCTTGGCTCCTTTCACATAGGTAGATTCTTTTGCATCAGTTTTGCTTTACTTCCACCACTTCAACTGGTTTTGGCACCACTAAACTTGACCAACCTTGTTTCACTTGATGCTTCTTCAAAATCTTTTTAGTCCAACATCGTGCAAAAACCATTGCTTCTGCATACAACCAAGGTCCATCCACTTCTACCTTATCTCAACCATCCTCATGCAGGCAATGCATAAACTTGCTCAACTTTTAAAAAATCAGCATTTTTATATTAGATACCTTGATAAGTTATCCCCAAAGATCCTCAAACTCCCACTCAAATTCTCAAAAATCGCCATTCAAGCTTTGGTTCAAACCATTCACCTTTGGCTTTAGTTCATCCCACTACATATCACTGACACATATTTGCTCCAAAAGGCCGCTTTTAAGGCCACCCAATTCAGATTTTCTTCATCACATAGCCCGTCGTACCAATTCTTTGCTTTATCACGAACCAGGAGCGAAAAAACTTAAATTGTGCCTTTTTCCCTTGAAAAATTGCTCTCTAGCAAAAAAAACTCATAATCATGTAGCCATGTCTCTGCTTTTCCAATCCCAGTGAAAACTGGAAAACCCGACCACATCTTCTTCATCATCACTTGCTCTTCAAAAATCGCTCATCCGACATCGCTAAAACCACGTTTTCACTTTCAATTAGGAGCAATCAGGTGTTGCTCAGTGGGGGACACCAAAAGATGGAAGGGGAAAGGAGAAATTGTTACCATATACATGTGGTAGTGATGTGTGTGAACACACTAGGACCGCCGGAGCAATTTTTCCTCTTTAGGAGGGTTTTTCCCCCGTGCATTGTATATACGCCCATCACTCTAGGGCTATCTATCTTCCCATTGCACACTAAGTAATACATTCTCATTTGTGTGCCTTGAGCTTCCTTCATCTTCTCCAAGTTGTGTGCGTTTCTCTGCAACCCTAATTCCAATAATTGATATCAGAGCAGGTTGCATCCTCCCGAGCTTAGCGCTGATAAACCACTTTTGGTATGTACAAACTAGTGGGTACATACATGGTGATATGTACAAAAAGATGTAAATACATGCATTCGAGAGCTTTGCAAAGTGGTTTCAAGTTCGAAAAAAGGTGCAACGTGTGCACATTGTAAATATGCGTGCTTGCGTGTCGGCAGTCGAGCATATGTACATGCCTGGATAGGGTATCGGGGACTTGGATATGGTTTTAGGTGGCTTATTTTGGTTCTATAGAATGTGTTTGAGCTTTTTAGAATGTAAATAATTCAAGTGACAAGCATGGGTACTCTCATCCCGCTCAAGAAGTTTGGGACATGCAGTAATTGTCTACTTACGGTGCCTAATCTGCGGTGATGCGTGCACCGCCCTAGAAGTGGTTAAAAATAGAATGTGGGGATGTGGAAAAGTGCTTTGGGTATCGAGGATCAAGCGTGAGAAATTTGGTGAATTTTGGAGTCCGTTTGGGGTTTTTCCTGCGAAAAATGCCCGCCAGGGGTCAAAACTGGGCCAAAACTGGTCAAAAAATGGTCAAAAAAGATGTGAAATGGCTTCAAATTTCCACATCACTCACGGTGCCGTGATGGTCCAGGCTGAGGGAGGACTTTGGAAGAGCAATATCAACACTTTCACCTCTTTGTGTGTGAGAGGAAGCAGGGTTCCTACAGATGGTCTAGTGCAGTCCCGTTGCGTTAATTCCCGTCCTGTTTTCGAGTGAATGGAGGAGTGAATGAGAGCTTTCTCTCTTCAATTTTGCACTTGGGAGAGTCTATGGAAGTTCTGAGGTTTCCATGGATGTGTGTGTGTGCAAGGAATTGAGGGAAGAAGGTGCGGCTTTCTGCAAGACTATGTGACCCTGTATCGGCTCCATTAGGGTTGGCGCTACTCCAAAGAGTCCAACAGAGTGGAGTTTGGTGAAGCTTTTGCAATTGTTTGAGAGTGGCCTTTTGTGGCTGGAGTTTTTGGTTTTTTGATGGTTTTTCTTGTATATTTTGGTCAGAATCAAGTGTGATTTCAAGTGTTGATCACCTCGACTCACCTTGTAGTGTCTGTGCGGGCAGGCAAGGGCTTGTAGGTCGAGGCGTTTGGAGTTTGAATTGAGCTTGTGGGTAGAGTTTTAAGGGAGATTTTGAGTGGTGGTGTGTGTGGGTTGGAATTCAAGTAAATTCCTTGTGTTGTGTTGAGTTGTCTGGGTGTGTGAGTGTGCGCACGACATCTTTTGCTCCATCAACGCCAGCAGCTCAGCACACGCCTGCTCACTTTCTCCATTTTCTATGAGCTTTGACGAGCATTTGCAGGTCGATAAATTTTTTGGTGAACTTGTAGAGCTAAGTCTACTTAGATTTTTGATTCGGGCTCATTTCGACCTCCGTTTCCACTACAACCAGGTTTGCACATGCAATTTCATCATTTTATGCAAATTTTTTTTCAGCACCAATTACTGCATAACATGTCTGATATAGTCTGCTATACGGGTTGTGCTATATAGCACGTGCTGGTCTCACTCAGTTTCTCCTCATTTTCGGCAATTTTCACATCAAGTGCAGGCATTTTCCATGGCTGACAACAACACAGATGTGTTCAAGATGTTTGCTACTAAGGACAGATTGGATGGGGACAATTACCCTATGTGGGCTTACATGATGCAACATGTTCTTGTGTCAAAGGGCGTCTAAAATATTGTGTAGGGCATTGATGTACGTCTTGGTTCTGAGGATGTAAACGATGTTGAGGATGTTGCAGGTCTTGCTGCTATTAGAGTTGTTTTGCCTACGATAGAACAAGCTCATTGGGATGTAAAGGATGCATAGACTCATGTGTTGATTGCGTTATCTATGTAGCGCACCATTACTCCTCACATTTGTTTAGTGAAGTCTGCAAAATAGGCTTGGGATATTCTAGCAGGTCTTTTTCAAGCCGCAATGAGGCTAAAATTGCTTTGTTGCGTAAAGAGTTGGAATCGAAGATTATGCATGAGGAAGATGATATGGACACTTTTCTTGCTGGTGTCAAGGATATCGAGAGAAACTTATTTCTGTAGGTGAAGTCATTTCAGATAGTTCCCTTGTGCAAACCGTTCTTGATGCCTTATCACATTCTTACGAGACTTTTACTAGTACTTGGAGACTTATGACCCAAGGAATTCTTGAAGTTGTCAAGTTTGATGCATTACGCACATTGCTGTTGCAAGAGTCACTTTCCAAAAAAAAGGAAGTGTGTAGTTGAACAAGCTTTTATTGCTTCTCAAAGAAAGGGTGGTAACAACAATGCAACCACTTCTTATGGTTCTGCTGCGAGTAGCAAAACTTTTGTTCCTACTGCTTCTGCTGCTGGCAGCAATTTGTCTGGAAATTCTGGTGATAAGGGCAAAAAGAAGATGCATTGCTATTATTGTAAAGCTAATGATCACTTGATCAAGCAGTGTCCTAAGTTGAAGGCCAAAGAGGCTAAGAAGAAAGAGGGTGGTTCCACTACAAATGCTGGTTCCACTACAAATGCAACCATTGTTGAGTCTTCTTTGAAAGGAGATTGTGATGTTGATGTTGATGCAGAATGAGATTTTAGTGCAGAGTGCACTTACAATCCTGCTGTCCATGATGCATGCATGTCAGTTGTTGCAGATTCACATGTGTGGTATTTCGATAGTGGTGCTACAAAGCACATTACCTCACATCGTGAATTGTTCACCTCTCTCGAGCCTGTCCCTCATGGGAGTTGAGTCACTTCTGCCAACAATGCCTCTTATCCGGTTCAAGAAGCTGGAGAGATTGTGCTTACTGCTACAAATGGCAGTTCTTTCACACTTGTTGGTGCACTTTATGTACTTGGGATCAAGAAGAATCTTTTGTCTGTATCTACACTTCCTAGACTTGGACTTGTAGCCAAATTTGTGGATGATAGATATACAATTCACGATCTCAGTTTTGGTGATGAAAATGTTGCATCTGGCCTTTTGTGCCGTGGGCTGTATAAGCTCACTTTGTATGACATGTGTGGGCAAATTTTTGCAAATGCAGTTGCAGATTCAAGGGCTGTTTCAGATGCAAAATTGTGGCATGCACGTTTTGGGCATCTGAATTTTGCCAGTTTGCTACGTTTGCAGAAATTTGATATGGTTGCTTCTTTGCCGCCTCTTGAAGCACCTGTCAAACATGTTTGTGAAGGCTGTATTTTGGGTAAAATGCAGCATTCCAAGTTTCCAAAAGATGGTTCGGTTAGGGCCACATGCAGGTTGCAGCTTGTGCATAGTGATGTTTGTAGGCCCATGCAAACCCGTCCTTGGGCAATTACATTTACTTCGTGATTTTCATTAGTGATTACTCCAATCATGCATGGGTATTTATACTTAAAGGAAGTCCGAAGTTTTTATGTGCTTCAAACAATTTCTGGCTATGGCTGAAAAGTGTCTCAAAATGTACTATGGACACCCTCCGTTTAGATTGAGGGGGGGAGTATATGTCTCATGAATTTAATGCATTTCTGGCTAGTTGTGGGATAAAACACCAATGTACAATGTCTTATACGTCTTAGCAAAATGGTGTTGCTTAAGGAAAAATAGGTCACTTACGAAAAAGGCACGATGTATGGTCAAAAGTCACGCTTTGTCGCATTCTTTTTGGCTTGAGGCCATCATGTGTGCCACTTATATACTAAATAGGTGTCCTACAAAAGCTTTGCATTCTATTACTCCATATGAAGCATGGCATGATAGAATGTTGTTAGCAGCAAGCTGAGTCGGATACCATTTTGCGGAGCTCTCATTGTAAAAACAATTATTATTTTGATGAATCGAGAATATTGTAACTCCTATTTTCCGGATAAACTTTGTGATTGATGAGTCGGGGCTACAAGCTTCCAGATTGTATCAACCTGTCTTTACCTATCTTTAGTTAGAGCTCCTAGATTATTAGTTTTGACCACCAAAAACCTTGCCTAAGGTATAAGAGATAATTTTTGCAAGTTATTTTCAAGTTTTGGATAATGAAATACATAGCGTGAGCTAACAACGCTCACTTTTCTCCTTCTCGCGCTTCCTATTCCCTCCCCGGTTGTCACATTGGAGTCGCGTCTGTTGCGTTGCAACCGCAGGTAAGAGCTCTACGCATTGACGTAAGCATTACACAGTATTTCGTAGCTTTTGGCGTCGTTGATCTGCGGCCTAATTTCATCGTAAGTAGGAATTTACACTTCAAAATAAAAAACTAAGCATATGCGGGATATTGGGACATCATTGCTAAGCATTTAGATGTATTCTAGGTAAAAAACGACTAGGTAAAAAATCCACTGCTGTTAATAATCACGATTTTTGCACTTGACCTAAAGTGGGACTTAAGACCATAAGCATATGTGCTTAGGTCCTATAATCATGTCCTAGAAGTTTCATTACGTTTGGATGTCATTTGATGCTGTAACGGATGTGATTTGTTTGCCGATGAGCGATTAGCTTTTGGTGATTTCAGTCACTTGAGTGTAGCTTGAGTTAGATGTAAGTTTTTTGTTGTTTTTCAAGAGATTGACAACCTCTTTAGCCTCTATACACTAGTTGAGTCAGCTTTGTCCCATGGATTGACACTTTAATCGTGGTTCTCGCTACGTCTGCAATAAGACAGGAGTGAGGTTAGACACCCGTCCCACATTTGGTGCCGTTGCCGGGATCGAAGAGACTAAACTAGGGAAAAACACGCATCTTGTGAAGTTATCCTTTAATTTCCTCTAGGATCTCCTAAAGTAAAAACTTTCCTTTTAAAACCGCATAGCTTAAGATTGTCATCTTTTGCTGTGTAGAGGTAGCTTGGAAGTAATCGTACTTGCTGAGTACCTTTAGGATTGTAGGATTGTAGAACTAGATTAGGATTTTGAGAATGATTGGTAGATGAGACAAGTCTTAAGATCAATGCTCAAGAAACCATTTAAAAAACAAGAAAAAGAGTGTTTGTGGACACTTTCCATAATTCCATTGCAGCAGAATCTAGGAGTAGGGTAAGTAGAATCCGAGGTGGATTTCAGAACATTGCTCTCTTTGAAAGAATCAATCGTGAGCTGTTATGTGAAGTTGCAAAATTTCAGGTCTACGGCCAAAAATAGCACGAAAAGACTGCCAACCACTTAATCCGACTGGAGAGTATGCTTTGAAAGTTGTATGAACTAGTGGGTAAGCTCAAGGACACATTGTTGTAAAAATTTCAGAGTTTGTAAAAACTCAAATTATTTACTTTTTCTTGATATTTTAGGCCAAATTAAGTTTTGACATGACTCAGAGGCTTAAAATAGCTCATGAAAAGACTGTCCAGTGAAAAAGTTCAAAAAAGTTTTCATTTTAGGCCTAAAGTAAATAATCACGATTAATCACGATTAATCACGATTATTTACTTTCAGCTCAAAACTGACCAAGATTGGTACCAGAGACTCTATGCATGTGTACAAACAACTTTTGTAAAGGCGCATAGGATTTGGATCACCAAATTGATTAAAACCTGGGTAAAAACTAAAGTTTGTACTGACTTTCAAGAACTTGAGTATAAATTGGGGAAAATTTTGTTCAAACTCAATAAAACTTGATTCATAGGATTATATTGATATAATAGACATGTATACATGCTCAGTTGACCAAAAAGAATTTGAATTAAATAATCGTGATTATTTATATCTATCCCATTTTTCAACTTTTTTGACCGAGTTAGCATACCACTAGCTTTACCATGTTGTAATAAGCCCACAAATCAAATTTGGTAAGATTTGGATCATTGGATTGAAAATTGTGGCCAAATTTGCAAAGTTAGTCTACAGATACAAAACTGATGACCATTTGAACAAAAATTGTCCAAACTTGGTGAAACTTGTCCAGGGACCTTAACAGGTTGTATACTTGGAAAATCAAGCCAAAAAGTGCAAAAAACTGAGAAAAGTAAATAATCACGATTATTTACTATTGTTACACAGAGACACAATTTTTGACTTTTGAACTTGTATAGTGTTAGACCAACATATTACAAGGCCACTAGACAATTTTTGGTTCAATCGGATCCAAAGTGGTACATGTTCACTCAGTATTCAGTTTGTAGATTAGTCCTTTGATTTTTTGCAAAAGAGGAATCTGAAAGTCTCAACTACTGACAAAATTAGCTCGAATTGAAGTGATACACATAGACCAGTTTCAATAGTTAGCAAAAACTATACAGTCTTTGTGAAAGAATAGCTAACTTGATCAAAACTAATACAGGAATCAGGTTGCGGACAAGGATAGAAACAAAACTCAGTATTTACAAGTTGAAAACCCTGACTTGATAGACAATGGGGGTTAGAAGTAAATACCATATTTCCAGATATGTTAGCAAAAGAAGGACCACCAACTTTAGAGTTTGAGGGATATGATCAAGTTGATTTGAAGCCTTTGAAACGGCTTAGTACGGATAATCCTAGGATCGGGGTCTATTGTTGGGAGGATAGAAACGTCAAAGATCTTCTATGGACTTCGCATGCCAAATCAGGACAACTAACACCCATGAAGATCATCTATATCTTCAAGATAAAAGATAAGGGTTCAACAAATCTACGAAAGGCTACCTGTTTAGGGATTGTTATAGAAACAACTTTGTTATGATGACTCCTGAGGAGGTAGAACAAACCAAATACCAAGGGTACTCCATAAGGGATTGGATATTGGGCCAAGGACCAGAAACTATTCCAAGAGAAGAACACCGTGAGAGATCTTCTGAGAGTAATGTTAAGAAGCCAAAAACCACCTCAAGAAAACCGGGTGACGCTAAAGCCAGTCCAGGGCTACATGAGTCACTATTTCCAATAAACTGGTTTGACGGACTCGGAATGAGACCAACTATTAGGAGACCAAGAGTTGAACCAAATAGACGTGTCAGACCAGCTGATTTTCAGAAATGGGTCAGAAAATATAGTGGATTTGGGGATCCATATGACCACTTAGTAAGCTTTAAGCAAGTGCTAACATCAAAAAACATATTTGATTCCATACTCAATTCGAGGGTTTGGAATGACATTAGAAGAAAAAGCATTGACATGGTTCCAAAACATTCCACCAAGGTCAATCAATCATGGACTTGAATACATTAGCTCAAGGATTTGTAGCTGCTTGTTCTAAGGCGGGGACCAAACACAATTCGGTAGCTGAAATCTATAGCTTTAAACAGAAACAAGGTGAGTCTATTAGGGATTGTGCAACTCGAATGAAACAATACATTGCAAGATGCCCAGAGCTAGAGATACCTGCAGAAGAAAGACTAGTATCATTGTTCCTAGAGGGACTACTAAACAAAGAACTTCATGCTATACTGTATAGTAAGAAGTACACAACTCTAGAAGAGAGTGTCTCAGATGCTATTGACTTAGGAGACAATTGTGATATTTTCAATGAAGAAGATGTCCCTAAGGATAACCAAAGTGAGAAAACAACATCCACCAAACCAACACAAGTGGGAACGGCTGTTGCAGCACCACTTTCATCCATAGAAGACATGCTCAAAAGGATGAAGGAAATGATGAATAACATGCAAAAAGCACCTATGAGGGGATCAGGGCAAGGGATACTTCAACAGGAACAACCAATTAGGCAGCATAAATGGTGTGAAATCGAGGGTAAGTGGACCAACCATGAGACCAATGAGTGCTATTACTGACCAAAGTATGATGGGAATGTCCAATACGTGCCTATGAGGCCATAAGGACAATCCATGTACAGATATCAGCTTAATATGGCTCCAGCTCAAAGACCACCGATGGGTATGGAAAGACCTCAACCCGTGTTGGGTCAACAACCTCCATTCGAGACATAACGCAGTGCCTGTAAAGTACATGCATCCACAGGGAGTCATAGATGAACAAGCACTAGTACCTGTTACACCCTATGCTGAGTCTAGTCCATTTACAGTAATGGTAGAAGGAGAGTGGTATAATTCACATCCACCACCAATGGAAGAACCTGTGATTTATACTACACCAGAGCTTGCACCAATGTATTATGTGGCTAATCGAAGCGTTAGACCTCCTATGGTAAGACCCATGATTAAGCCAAGAACTGGAAACTGTCATAACTGTGGTGCAGATGATCATTGGAAGAATGAATGCCCAGAGCCTGACAAAAACCTCAAGCCAGTTGAAGCCTATTGCATACAATGTTGCAAAAGGGAGGACACTTCTGAGAGGTTTGTCCTAAAAATCCTTTAAACAAGGGTAAAACAGTAGTGAACGTAGTCCAAGTGATACCTAGTAGCTCATCTGAGAGTGAACCGATTGTTCTATTCAAGGTAATCACCAGAGCCCCAGGCTAAGAAAAAGAAACATAACACCTCTGATGATTCGGAGAATACAAAAATTTCCTCTCAAAAGACCAAAAGAAGCAGAAACGAAAGGTATGATATGAGAAAACAGAAACAACGGGCTGAAATCGAGGAGAAAGCAAAAAAGCTATTCCAGGAAAAGGTGAAAGAAACTGGAAGCGAAATCAAGGAAAACACCGTGAAATCTAGAGGATCAATTTTGGTTCATAATTTTGATCCTATTAATGCAGACTTGGAAGCTTACCAAGCGGGACTTAAAGCATGCCAAAACATGGAAAACAAATGGAAAAACTATCCTTCTCCAGACATGGAAGCTAAGCTTGAAGCTTATCAAAATTTGGTAAGAATCACGCAAGAGTTGTTGGAAAAACAAAAACTCAAGCTCGAAAGTATGGCAAAACCCGAGGAGCTTGTGGTAGGAACAAAAAAAGAAAAATCCGAGGTGGTGGTAGAACCCCATCTTGAAACAAAAGATCCAGAAATTATAGTGCCAGACAACGAAGATGCCTTAGATGGAATTCCATTCGTAGAAGAAGACTGGCAAGGACACTTATCGGTAAAAGTTAGAGAGATTAATGATGGGAGCTTAACTCTGAAGTCAGCTCCTATAGAGGAAGTTTGTCTAGAAAATCTACCTCCTGATATGGACATAGATATACAATCCTTGTATGGGGATTGCGGATCTGAAGCTTCAGGAATGTCTAAACCATTGACCTTGAAAATGCTACCCTCTTACTTGGTAGATAACGAAGATGAATCCATAGTGTGTAAACCACTCAAGTAAAAAGAACGGAACAGACCCTAGAAGTAGAAAACATCCATTCAATGCACTCTTACTTTAAGGGAACTGTTAAAAATTAGACCATATTTATGGAATGATCTACACAAAACTCTAGAGAAGGTGGGAATAACGGGGCTAATAACAAATTTTTTTGGAACATTGAAACACGAAATGGATAACAAAGAGATTCAATCTGTTCCAATGAACAAAGTCAGAGAATACTACGAAGGGGAAGAAGGAAACACGACCCCTTCACTGTGGTACAATGATATAGAAACCATGGCAATACTGGATAGTGGGGCAGGCATAGCCATAGCCACGAAAGCAGTATGGGAATCCTAGGAACAACCAACCATTAGACAAACTCAAATGAAGTTGCAATTGGCTGATGGACACATCGAAAGACGCTTAGGACTGCTTAAAAACGTGATAGTTAATTTCTGTGGGATTGAATATTAACACATTTGCCATAGTAGACTTTGGAAAGAAACTCAATTACAAAATCATATTGGGAAGACCTTTCATACGACAAGTACAACTCATCCAAGATTTGGGAAACAATTATCTATACTTGAAGCAAGTGGGATCAATAACAAGGGTTAATCTAAAAGATCACACTTATAGAGATGTCATGAAAACAACCATACAAGAATTCAACTCAGTCTCTTTGGATGAAACTAAGCTCCCATCTTGGTTGAACAAAGACACTCCTATTTGGATGTGCAGAGCTTCAAAAAATGGGAGCTTAAAACGAGAAGATATATCTTAGAAAGGGATTGCACAGACGAAGCCTATATACGTGAACCCTTTCCAGAGCATTTGTTTGAGCCATTTGAATGGACTCAAATTTTAGCAACAATGGATGTATATGTAAATACATCTATGCCTACTCAATTTTTCAATGAGGATGGCTATGAAATAATTCCCATACAAATGATCTCGAGACATTGAAGACAAAATTCCGGAATCCAAGGACTTGATGAAATCTCAACAAGTCTTTTCAGACCTCTACTATGATGCAACATATGAGTTAGAAGAACACTCAGCTACCTCATATGATTCAGGGTCGGAAAAAGAACATGTGAGAGCTAAGCTACTCATGAAAGGAGGGAGGAAAAGTTTTTTGACTTTCCAAACTAGAAATCGAGAAGATAGAAATGGTATAGACAAAAAAGAGACACCAGAAACGTGAAAGCTATACCTATTCCATCAGTCTCTAGTAGAACATAGTTCTTGATGCAGATAGATGCACATGATTGTGTCAAGGACAAAATCACTGGTAGATATCCTTTAAACGAAGAACATGAAATGACGAAAACATTTAGAGAAACGAGAAAGAAAACTCAAGAAAAACCTAAAAACCAGGACAAGGGTTCAACCATGACACGAGTTGAACGGAAAAAGAAGTATCAAGAGTTGAAAAAAGCTCTAAAGGAGATATATACGACAAAAATGGAAACCGCAGAAGAGGATGGTACAGATGTAATGAGCGTTCCATCTCATTACAAAAAATATACTCTCCAAGATTGAAAAATCATAGTCGAAGAACTTGTCAGGGAACTATGAAAACATGGCGAGTCCTATGAAGGACCTGAAAACACAAAAAAGATAGATCTAGCCGAACCGGGAGAAGAGCCTAAACTTGTCTACATTGCACATGACCTAACAGAAGAAGAAGAAGAGCTTTTGTTAAGCTTAGTGAAAGAATACCAAGAAATCTTTGCTTGGTTTTATAAGGATCTCAAGGGTGTTGATCCAAAAATCTGTTAACATACCATACCCATGAGAGATGATGCAAAACCAAGTAGACAAAGGCCATACACATATAATGAAAGGCCAGACAATCTTTGCTTGGTCTTATAAGGATCTCAAAGGTGTTGATCCAAAAATCTGTTAACATACCATACCCATGAGAGATGATGCAAAACCAAGTAGACAAAGGCCATACACATATAATGAAACATTTTCCAGAAAGATCAAAGAAGAGATTGAAAATTATAAAGGAGGCGGAATTCATTTATGAAATTGAACACGCTGATTGGGTGTCTCCAATTGTGGTAGTATCCAAGAAAAATGGAAAACTATGGGTGTGTGTCAACCTCAAGAAAGTGAATGTAGCTACCATTAGAGACATATTTCCTCTTCCAATCACTAAGCATGTTTAGAAAAAGTTGCAGGTAAAGAAGCTTATAGATTTTTAGATGGATTTTGGGGATACAATCAACTTTTGGTTGACCCAAAAGATCAGCATAAAACCGTCTTTGCAACGGAATGGGGTATTTTTGCCTATCGGGTTATGCCTTTTGGGTTAACTAATGCTCCTGCCACCTTTCAAAGATTGATAAGCCATGCTTATCTTAGGAATTTCTTGGAAGTATATATGGATGATCTATGCGTGCATTCATCAATCCAGGTTGATCATTTTAAACACCTCAAAATGGTATTCAAAAAATGTAGACTTTATAGGATTTGCTTAAATCCTGAAAAGTGCACATTTATGGGTAGACAAGGAAAAATTCTTGGACATATAGTATCTAAAAATGGCATAGCTGCTGATATGGACAAAGTTCATGTTATTGCTGATTTGCCTAGACCAACAACAGTCAAAGGGGTTCAAGCCTTCATGGGACATTGTGGATATTACAAACGGTTCATTTACCTGTACGCTATAATTGCAAAACCCATGTACAGATTGATTGCACACTTTGAATGGATTAATGAGTGTGAAGAATCCTTCATGAAGCTTAAGCAAGCTCTCACCTCAGCTCCAATATTGAAACCACCAGATTGGAATAAGATATTCCACCTACATGTAGATGCTGACGGGAGCAAAGTGAACCCCGAACCCCCGACGGCCTCTAAAACACCGGGGACCGAATGGCGCGCCTCGAGCCTGTCATGGTAAAGCAAACAGGGGGCACCACCTAGCTTCAGTGGCTAGGACGCAAACAACACACCACCATAACAAAGTTTTCATCCAAGAGATGGATGCTTGGGAGTAATGATGAAGAGGAAAGGGAATGAGATCAAGTGAGAGAGAGAGAGAGAGAGGGAGGGGGTATAGCGGCTTAGTACTTAGGCACCACAAAAGGATGGCAAATCCGCACACCCTTCACACATACACAAGCTCACTCCAAACACAAGATTAGGTGGCGATTCTGCACACCTCACATGGGCAAAACATTGCAAGAAAACATACTCACAAGACCTCAATGTTTATTTAGAGAATAAGGCGATGAAATGGGGAGCATAGGGTAGGGGAATGAGAAGGGAGAGAGTGGTAGAGCACATGGCGGATAGGTGGGAGTTGATGGCGAAGACTCGCACGAGGGTTATGGCCATCATCCTTCATTTAGTTGCCCTTTATCTTCCATAGCCAAGGGTGTAGAGGTCATGCTCAAGACAAGCATGGTGATTGCGGTGATGGTGATGGTGTGGGTGTGTGCACTAGGCACACACAGTGCATAGTGTGTTCTTTGGTGATGTTGTGTGTGTATTTAGTGTGATGGTGACCCCTCTTTATATAGGGGAGGAGGGGGGAGGAATTCTAGAATTTAGAAATGAAGAAATCATTATCTACATAGGCCATGTGACTGTGGGCCCCACTTGTCTGGCTGTGTGTATATGTGCCAGAAGAGCAGTCTCATGAGAGAGAGACTAAGAGAGAGAGATGGGTTGATGAAAAAAAGTGAGAGGTGACATGGAGAATAAAGTAATTACAAGAGGAGAGAGAGGGGAGTGTGTTCAGAGGTGAATCTGTGTGCAGATGTGTGTGAACACAAGAAAAATCAGGTAACCACCGGGTGGGGATGGGTCTGTGGGCACCTTTTTCAGTGAAACTGAGTGTGTGTGAGTGTGGGGGAGGTTATTTAGCTTCAAGACAAGAGACATGGCGCCCTTTAGAGAGAGAGGGGGGTATTTGGGTCATGGGATATGATAGGAGAGAGAAAGAGGGGGTGGGGTATACTATTTTGGAAGATAGGGTAAGTTGCATGTGAGTTAGGGTGCATTATTGGTGAGTTATAATGCATTATTGGTGAGAGGTGGGGTAGCTTGAGGGGAGAGAGAGAGGAGAAAGGACAAGGGGAAGAGAGAGGGGGTTGACCTTTTGAGTGGAGGAGAGGAAAAGGGACACCTGGTGGGGCAACAGTGAAGGAAAAAGGAGGCAAGGTGGGGATGGGCTACCCCGCAGGCATGAGGTGGCCTATTTTACCTTTCTTATATATTTACATAATCATACTTTATTTTTTTTCTTACTTTTTCCAATGCCTTTTATCACTCCCTCCCTAAGAGGGGGTTTTCATGGGGTGGGGACGAGAGAAGAGGGGTATGGGAGCTTGGCTTGTGAAAAGCCCCCATCATTAGCCCTCCCCTTTTGGCTAGAGGCATTCATGTCTCTAGCTCATCTGCTTGATCATTATCGTCGGAGGTGGCGGCTGATGGTGTGTCCTCATCTGGAATGTCAATTGGTGGAGCCTTGTCAAATCGAAGAAAATAAGGTTTAAGTCGCCAACCATTTACCCTGGTTTTATGAAGTTTTCCATCAGCCTCCATAAGCTGGTAGCTTCTATTGGCATACTTTTTCCTGACGATGAAAGGACCTTCCCATCGGAGTAGGAGTTTCTTATCCTTGCGTGTGTTGAAGCGATTGTCATAGCGGAGCACCAACATTCCTTTCTTCAATTCTTTTTTCCGGAGATGCTCGTTAAAGCTAAGCCGTCTATGCTCTGCTTGTGCTGCATAATAATTTATTGCTTCTTCTCTGTTCAGCTGCAGTCTTTCCAAGTTGATGATGTGATCTCTCAAATGCATGTTGGGCTGTTGAAGCTGGCTTGCCATTACTCTGAGACTTTGTAGTTGCACTTCAATGGGCAAGATTGCTTCCTTACCAAATACTAGATGATACGGTGTGAATCCCAAGGATGTACGAAATGAAGTTCTGTAGGCCCATAAAGCTGGTAGTAGATACTTATCCCAGTCTCCAGGATGATTGTTTACCTGCTTGGTAATAATTTTAGAAACCATTCCATTTACCTTTTCAACTAGGCCATTACATTGAGGGTAATATGGTGAAGAGTGCCTCCTTGTAATGCCCAGTTTCTGCATTAATTCTCCTACCAAGTCTGCTCTGAAACCTGGCCCTCTATCAGAGATGATCTCTAAAGGTGTGCCAAACCTACAGCATATGTGCTCGTAGATAAATTTAGCTACCTCTACCGCTGTGATTCTAGTGGTGGCTGTAGCCTCTGCCCATCTAGTCATGTAGTCGACCCCCATGATAATGTAGAATTTTCCTGAGTTGGCCCTAGGTAATGGCCCAATGGCGTCGATACCCCATTTTTCAAATGGGCCATATGAGAGAATAGGTGTCTGTGGTTCATGCATAAGTGATCTAGTGCCGGTCTTTTGACACAACTTACATGTTTTGCACCAGTGGTGTACATCACGGTTGAGGCTAGGCCATATGAAGCCTGCCTGCAAGTTTTTCCTACTTGTTATGTCTAGGGCAAAGTGACCACCACAAACCCCATCGTGACAACGGTTGAAGCTAGGCCATATGAAGCCTGCCTGCAAGATTTTCCTACTTGTTATGTCTAGGGCAAAGTGACCACCACAAACCCCGTCGTGACAACTAGCAATTACTCCCGTGATTTCCTGAGAGAGAGGGACCTTCCTGAGTATTTGGTCCTTACCCTTACAGTACAAACCGTCATTGATGAGTCGATACCTTGTGGCCTTCCGCGTTAGCCATTGCTTCTGTCCCTTTGTTAAATCTGATGGGCATTCCCCTGTTTCCAAAAAATGCATGATGTCAGGCAAGGCATCACTTCTTTGAAATAGAGGGAGCTTTAGTTTTATTGCTCCAACCACCACTTCCTGTAGTCTTTTACTTGCTAGGGCATCTGCTTCTTCGTTTTGAGCCCTTGGGATATGGTGTATTTGAACTTCTTCACACTTACCCAACAAGGTTTTTACACCACTTAAGTGAGTCCTTAAACTAGGATTCTTGCATGTCCATGCTCCATTTACTTGCCTTACCAGAAGTAGAGCATCCCCAAATACATTAAGGCGTTGTACACCTTGCGAGACACACCATTGTAGACCCTTGGTTAGTGCTGCATACTCAGCTTCATTGTTAGAATGTGAATCTAACAATTGGCCCAACGAAAACACCTTTGTCCCTTTGTCATCAAAGACCACTATGCCTGCAGCTGCTTTGTCGGACGCTCGCTTGTAGGCTCCATCAAAGTAGAGAGAGTATGCTCCTTCTACCATCGATGGTACTGGAGGTAATCGGACTTCTCCTTCCTTAGATTGCTTCTCCTTCCCTTCAAAGACTTGGTAGGTCATGAGTCCCCCCAAACTTGCCCTTGTCGTGTTTTCTACCTGTACCGTGTAGTCAAACTCTTGCAGACGAACTAGCCATTTAGTAATTCTAGGAGACACATCCATGTGTTGTACAACATAGGGAAATATTTCATCCATGGTTAGAATCACAAATTGCTTAGGCAGCAAATATGACCTAAACTTTGTAGTTGCAAATCTAAGAGCTAGGACTAAGTGTTCCACATGGGTGAAACCTTTGTCTCTTGCTGTCATCATTCGACTAGAGAAGTAGATTGGCCTCATGAAAGATGTCGTCGTATCCTTTTGGAGTAGCACAGCCCCCAATGAGTCATCACCAACACTTGAGGTGACATAGAATTTTTCATCCCACTTAGGTGGTGAGATAGTTGGCAGAGTGGCTAAGACCTCCTTTACCTTGTTGTAGTGATGTTCGCTTTCCTCGTCGCAAGTGAAAGTTGATCTTTGAGTGAGTTGTTGCAGTGGTAGAACAAGTTGTGATAGTAGATGTATGAATCTACTTAAGTACCTCACCTTCTATAGAAAAGAGACCAGTTGACGTGTGGTCGTTGGTGAAGGTAGGGATATGAGTGCGGACACCTTACTTGGGTCGGCGTCGATACCTCTTGCTGAAATTTCATGGCCTAGTAGAATGACTTTACTCTCCCCAATGTGACATTTATCCACATTAAGTTGCCCACCTAGGCTCTGCAACCTGGCCAAACCTTCAGCTACCTTTTCTAAATGTGAAATATGAGAGCTATATATACAAAAATCATCAATGAAAACTCCGATGGATGTTCCAAAGAACGGTTGAAAAACATATGTGATATATCTTTGGAATGTGGCAGGTGCATTTGTGAGACCAAATGGCACAACCCTGTATGCAAAACAACCCCATGGCGTGATAAAAGTGGTTTTTAGCTGATCTTCCAAGGCTATGCGTATTTGAAAGTATCCTAAATAACCATCACAGACGGTATAGCATTCAAAACCCACTACTTCATTCAGAATTTCATCCAAGAAAGGGAGAGGAAAGTGGTCTCTCTTTGTAGCTGCATTTAGTGGTTTGTAGTCAACACAGACCCTCCACTTACCATTTTTTTTAGGAGTCACCACTACGGGTGACACCCATTCTGAGTTTTCTACAGGATAGATGAATCCCGCCTCCAACAGTTTCCTTACCTCGGCCAAGAGTGCCTTTTCTTGTATGACCCCCAGTCGTCGTAGCTTTTGCACAACTGGTTTTACCCCTTCCTTCAGCTTAATATGATGTTCCACCACTGTAATGCCCGTGATTCTTTCATAGTTGTCAATGAACAGGTTAGGAAATCCCATCAACATTTGCAAAAAACTATCTTTCTCCTCGAGTGTTAATTCAGTAGACAACATACCCTTCAACCTACTTCCTCCTAGGCCAGGTGATTTTCTCTCCTCTTCATTGGGTTTCCCTTTTGGTGATGGATCACCAGTTGTGCTTACCCTTTGTGGATCCTTCATAATGATACCCATCACATCAATGGAACTGTCACTTTCGTCGATGGATGTGGTCTCCTCCTCAGAACTGGAAGATTCGCTAGTGGTTTCATCTGCCGATGTTTCCAGATTCATTTGCTTCTGCTTGCCAATCCTCATGTCATAGTAGATTGTCTCCCCTTTCTTACCGGTCATGCGTAGAAGGCCAGTACCTCAGTTCTGTTTTGCCTTCATGGCCATTAACCATGGCCTTCCCAAAATTAGTGGATAGCCCCCCCCCTTAGTAGGCATTACAAAAACATCTACCTCTATCTCAGTGTTGAAAGCTTTGATTTTCACGGCACTTACCACACCTACACACTTTACTTTTGCGTTGTTTGCCATCTTTGCCTTGCATGGAGAAGGCTTGTCAACCTCGAGCCCTAATCGAAGCATCATAGCTTCGCTCATTACACAGATTTGTGCACCTCCATCAATGTAGGTGTTTCCAACCCTCTTTCCTTTTATGTTTACGTCGACAATTGGAAGGATGCCATCCATGTTGCATCCGGAAATTGCTCCGGCTACCTTTGTTTTGGAGCGTCTTGTACTTACCATTTTAGACCATTGTCGCCTTACTTTAGGTACAAGATGTAGCAGCTGTGGCCATGTAATCTTCAGTCCTTGCTCTGACACATCCAATGTTAGATCATAGGGCTTAGAACTTTCCCCTAGCTGGAAGTCGGTGATGCCCAATTTCCGTCGTGGTCTGGATGGCCTCTTGCTAGTTTCTCGTCTCATGCTTCTCTCATCATCTGATTGTGTAGCTTTCTCCCTCCTAGCTCTTTTCACAGTCATGGCTTCAAGTGGTTCTAAAAAGGTTACCTTCTCCTTACCCTTGTCCCTCTCCTTTGCTCTGGGTGGATCCACTACTACGGCTTTTCCTTTCTCTTCTAGCCTTATGATGTTTACAGGGCGATCAGGTGGTGGGGCTGGTGGAAGAGGTGGAATGGATGCTTGTAGTGGTGTCTGGGGTGGACGTAGAATTTGTGTTGGTGGGGGTGGTGCTCGGGGTGGGGGTGTTCTTTCTCTAGGGGGTGACAATTGGTTCCTCCTACCTCCTCTATTATAGTTTTGTCGTGGTTTGGGACAGTAGTACATACCGTGACCGTCTTCTCCGTAGTTGTAGCAATGATACTCCCTGTTTTGTCGTCGTGCTCTTCCAGGGTCTTGATCTCTTTCTTGACTCCTCCCTTGCTGTATTAAGTGGACAGACAAATTCTGCAGTTGGTCAGTAATATGGGCCAACATATCTTGTTGGTCATCTCTTACCCCAAGAGCCGGTGGTGGTGGTATGGTGGTTGTCGTAGTTGCTGGTCGACGCGATGTTCCTTCTTCTGTTGACTCGGTTTCTTTGGCTTTCATTCGCAGCTTCTTGTCCTTAAGGCGAGCAATCTCAATGGCTAACTCGTACGTAGCCGAGAATCTATCTTTCACCTTCTCCTTGAGAAGCGGCCATAAGCCATGCGTGAACCGATCTTTTTTTAGGAAATCGGGTGCATCTTCCCCCCTTGCCACTGACTCAACCCACCGTTCCCACAAATCCACAAATTTGGGCTCATAGGTGGCATATTCTAAAAGACCCTCCTGCTTCAAGTCTCTCAACTTGTCCCACAACTTTTCTGAAGTGGTACCTCCCCCAAAGCGCCTCTTAAAAGCGGTTTTTAAGAGTCCCCAGTCATCCTCGGTTGCTTGTGGAAGTGCATTGTACCATGATCTAGCTTCTAGCTTCATGAGATGCTTAAAGATTCTAACCCGGGATTCATCCGTATCTTTGTTGCTCACTACACATGCTACTTCAAAGTCATCTATGAAGTCTGTTACCAAATCCTCCCCCTTCTTTCATTTAAATGTTGGAAATGCTACACTTGCCATGATTACTGAGAGAGAGCTAGAAAGACACACTGCTTAACTTGCAAAAGTTTTTTCTTCTTTACAAGGAGGCGTGTATACCCTCTTATACTAGAACATAGATTAAAACTTCAAACGGTACATTGCCTTGTACCAAAGGTAGGACAAATGGTTGATCTGATGCCAGAACCTCAAAAAATCGCTCCCCACCCAGCATGGTGTCAATGACGTGCTGGTAGTGAGCCTTCAAATCCAGTATTACCTTGATTGAGCGTACACGTGTTGGTATGTGTGATCTGTCTTGAGGTAGGTTGTACTGATTCATGTGAAGCTTAGAGGTGCTTAGTCACTGTCCAAGCTTGTGGGAGAGGGTGGTGTTCTTTCCTGAAACAAACTCAGTAGATCCCTAGTTTCTCTAGTGAGAGTGTGAGCCAATGATTCCGTTATCTGTGCTGCAGCATCAAGTGCGACTTGAAAACTGACTGTGATAATTACCTCGGTGACTTGAGTTACACAATTCTCAAAGTAGAATAGTGTTGATTCTCTATTGTGTAGAGCTCCTTCCATTTTGTTGTTGTGGGTTGGTTGTAGGTTGCGGACATGGTTTCGACCTTCTCCTTCTTCTTCTTGGCACTTGGCCTATGTATATCCACTGGGTTTGGCGTGTTGGTTGACTCTCCCACTGCAAATCAATTACCGTTACGCCTGGCCCTCGAGCTTCGATGGAGATGCGGAGTTCGTCTAGTTGTGCTTGGAGCTCTTCTTCTTCTCTCGTCCAATTAGCAAATCCTGCTAGCCATTCATCCATTCACAATAGTTTAGGCGTTTCAGTCTTGTAAACTGAAGGGTTTCATGAAAAGATCCTCAGTCGGGGCACCAAATGACGGGAGCAAAGCAAACCCCGAACCCTCGACGGCCTCTAAAACACCGGGGACCGAATGGCGCGCCTCGAGCCTGTCATGGTAAAGCAAACAGGGGGCACCACCTAGCTTCAGTGGCTAGGACGCAAACAACACACCACCATAACAAAGTTTTCATCCAAGAGAGATGGATGCTTGGGAGTAATGATGAAGAGGAAAGGGAATGAGATCGAGAGAGAGAGAGAGAGAGAGAGAGAGAGAGAGAGAGAGAGAGAGAGAGAGAGAGAGAGAGAGAGAGAGAGAGAGAGAGAGAGAGAGAGAGAGACTCCTCCAAACACAAGATTAGGTGGCGATTCCGCACACCTCACATGGGCAAAACATTGCAAGAAAACATACTCACAAAACCTCAAGCTTTATTTAGAGAATAAGGTGATGAAATGGGGAGCATAGGGTAGGGGAATGAGAAGGGAGAGAGAGTGGTAGAGCACATGGCGGATAGGTGGGAGTTGATGGCGAAGACTCGCACGAGGGTTATGGCCATCATCCTTCATTTAGTTGCCCTTCATCTTCCATAGCCAAGGGTGTAGAGGTCATGCTCAAGACAAACATGGTGATTGCGGTGATGGTGATGGTGTGGGTGTGTGTGTGTGTGTGCACTAGGCACACACAGTGCATAGTGTGTTCTTTGGTGATGTTGTGTGTGTATTTAGTGTGATGGTGACCCCTCTTTATATAGGGGAGGAGGGGGGAGGAATTCTAGAATTTAGAAATGAAGAAATCATTATCTACATAGGCCATGTGACTGTGGGCCCCACTTGTCTGGCTGTGTGTATATGTGCCAGAAGAGCAGTCTCATGAGAGAGAGACTAAGAGAGAGAGATGGGTTGATGAAAAAAAGTGAGAGGTGACATGGAGAATAAAGTAATTACAAGAGGGGAGAGAGGGGAGTGTGTTCAGAGGTGAATCTGTGTGCAGATGTGTGTGAACACAAGAAAAATCAGGTAACCACCGGGTGGGGATGGGTCTGTGGGCACCTTTTTCAGTGAAACTGAGTGTGTGTGAGTGTGGGGGAGGTTATTTAGCTACAAGACAAGAGACATGGCGCCCTTTAGAGAGAGAGGGGGGTATTTGGGTCATGGGATATGATAGGAGAGAGAAAGAGGGGGTGGGGTATACTATTTTGGAAGATAGGGTAAGTTGCATGTGAGTTAGGGTGCATTATTGGTGAGTTATAATGCATTATTGGTGAGAGGTGGGGTAGCTTGAGGGGAGAGAGAAAGGAGAAAGGACAAGGGGAAGAGAGAGGGGGTTGACCTTTTGAGTGGAGGAGAGGAAAAGGGACACCCGGCGGGGCAACAGTGAAGAAAAAAGGAGGCAAGGTGGGGATGGGCTACCCCGCAGGCATGAGGTGGCCTATTTTACCTTTCTTATATATTTACATAATCATACTTTATTTTTTTTCTTACTTTTTCCAATGCCTTTTATCACTCCCTCCCTAAGAGGGGGTTTTCATGGGGTGGGGACGAGAGAAGAGGGGTATGGGAGCTTGGCTTGTGAAAAGCCCCCATCAATGCTTCGAATTTTGCCATTGGGTGTATACTCAAAAAAATTGATTTTCCTATTTCTTATGCTAGTTGACAGTTGAATATGGCAGAAAAGAACTATACCACCATCGAGAGGGAAGGACTAGGAATGATCTACGCCATAAAAAAAGTATAGACATTACCTATTAGCTAACAAATTTGTGTTCTTTGTGGACCACCAAGCCTTATTGTACTTGGTCAACAAGCCATGCAACATAGGAAGAATAGTAAGATGGTTCATCATTCTTCTGGAATTTGATTTCACTGTAGTTGTAAAAAAGGACACTACTCATCAAAGAGCAAATCATTTGTCAAGGATTGTTTCAAGAGAACCACCTAAAGGAGTAGACTATGATTTACCAGATGCATATTTGTTCTCCATTGAAATGATACCTCGATGGTCGGAAAATATGGTATCATTGATGACCATAGCTCCAACGGATTCACAAATGCCACTTCCTATTACAATCGTATTAATTGAGCAATCGGCTATGTATCAGTTATTAGCTGGAAGGCTATACAAAAGAAATCAAGATGGAATATTGCTATTGTGCATTAATCCTGAAGAGAAAGTCCAATACCTAAGTCAAGCACATATTACCGTAGTAGGAATTCACTTTGCGAAAGATCAAACTATGCGACGGATCTTGAGACTTGGAATATTTTGGCCAACTATGAGGAGTGATGTTGATTCTTTTGTGAAAAATTGTCCTCGATGTAAAAAACAAGCACCAATACCTCACGTAACATTGTTCCAAACGTCGCTTGTTCTTAAGTGGAGTAACTATCTAGCTACTTACTTATCAAGTCGAATATTCTTGAGGATATGAGTAAACGTCGTCAAAGAGCAATTGAAACAGAAGCAAGAGACTATGCTCTTATTGGAAACCAATTGTATCAAAGAGGTAAGGATCAACATTTGTGTCTTTGTGCAAATGAAGACGAATATATTTCCATGATAGAACAAGCACATATGCTGGATTAACTGGAGGTCACTTCTCTAGTGAGACCACCACAAGAGCAATCTTAATGGTAGGCATATGGTGGCCAACACTTTTTTGCAGATGCCAAAGAATATGTTCGAAGGTGTGATGCTTACCAACGAGCAAAAATGCCAACACGTGTAGATAGCATGCCCTTAAGACCAATGATGGGGGCTAGAGCTTTCGCAAAATGGGATATAGATTTTGCTGGGCCAATACAACCACCTGCTTATAGAACCCAAGCTTAATATATCATTGTAGCTACGGAATATTTGACCAAGTGGGCCGATGCTAAAGCAACTCAGAAGAATGATGCTAGAACCACCGCCGCATTCTTATATGAGTACGTGTTCACAAGATATGGACCGCCAATGAAATAGTCAGTGATAGGGGAACTCATTTTCTCAATGAGGTAATCGAGTATCTGCTTAATGAATTTATTGTCATCCATAAAAACTCAGCTCCCTATCACCCACAAGAAAACGAACAAGCTGAGCATACGAATAAAATTCTTAGCTCGGTATTGACTAAAGTGGCTAGTTTAGGAAGGACAGATTGGAAAATGAATCTTCATGCAGCTCTATGGGCTTATTGAGTTTCATTCAAAATAGCTTTAAATGCTACACCCTTTAACCTTGTTTATGGTCTTGATGCCATACTGCCAATATAATTTCTTTTGCCGACACTAAGGGTAGCTAAGAATCTTGAGTGGACTGGACATGAATTGTCAAAGAGACTTGAAGATTTAGAAAAGCTAGATGAGCAAAGGCTAACTGCTGTAGGTCAAATCTATGTCCAAAAGCGGAAACAAAAACAGTTTTTTGATTCCCATCTATTTACAAAAATCTTCAAAAAAGGGGACTTAGTTTTAATCTATTCCCTTAAGCAACACATTCCCAAGTTTAAGAAAAAGGGAAATGGACCGTTTATCATTGAAGATGTATCTCCAAGTGGAGCAATTAAGTTGTCCACCCTAGATGGTGAACCAATGGCTAATTGGATTAGTGGATGTTGATTAAAGAAGTACAATTTGCTGTTACCATATAAATGTGGTAGTGATGTGTGTGAACACACTAGGACCGCCGGGGCATTTTCTCCCTCTTTAGGAGGTTTTTCCCCCCCGTGCATTGTATATACGCCCATCACTCTAGGGCTATCAATCTTTCCATTGCACACTACGTAATACACTCTCTATTGTGTGCCTTGAGCTTCGTTCGTCTTCTCCAAGCTGTGTGCGTTTCTCTACAACCCTAATTCCAACAATTGGTACCAGAGCAGGTTGCGTCCTCCCAGGCTTAGTCGCCAGCTGCTCCAGTACACGCCTGCTCACTTTCTCTGATTTCAGTGAGCTTTGGAGAGCGTTCATAGGGCAAGCTCATAGAGCTCGGTCTGCTTAGATTTTTAATTTGGGCTCATTTCGGCCTCCGTTTCCACTACAGGCAGTGCTGCACATGCTATTTCGTCATTTTGTGCAGATTTTCTGTCAGTGCCATTTTCTGCATAACAGGTGCCTTATAGTCTTCTACAGTTTGTGCTATATAGCACATGTTGTTCCCGCTCCGTTTCTCCTATTTTCGGGCAGTTTTCACATCAGGTGTGGCATTTACTATGGTTGACAACAATAACACAGATGTGTTCAAGATGTTTGCGGCTGAGGACAGGTTGGATGGGGCCAATTACCCTATGTGGGATTATATGATGCAACACTTTGTGTCAAAGGGCGTTTGGAATATTGTGCAGGGCATTGATGTACGTCATGGTTCTGAATATGTAGGCGATGTTGAGGATGTTGCAGGTCTTGCTGCAAGGATTGCTGCTATTAGAGTTGTTTTTCCTACGACAGAACAAGCTCGTTGGGATGCGCAGAATCATGCATTGATTGTGTTGTATGTGAAGCGCACCATTGTTCCTCACATCCGTTCAGTAAAATCTGCAAAATAGGCTTGGGATATTCTAGCACGTCTTTATGCAAGCCGCAATGAGGCTAAAATTGCTTTTCTGCGTAAAGAGCTGGACTCGAAGATTATGCATGAGGAAGATGATATGGACACTTTCCTTGCTAGTGTCAAGGATATCAATGAGCAACTTATTTCTGCAGGTGAAGTCATTTCAGACAGTTCCCTTGTGCAGATTGTTATTGATGCCTTACTAGATTTCTACCAGACTTGTGCTAGTACTTGGAGACTGACGACCCAAGGAAATCCTGAAGTTGTCAAGTTTGATGCATTATGCACATTGCTGTTGCAAGAGTCACTTTCCAGAAAAAACAGGACTAGGCAGTGTGCATTTGAACATGCTTTTATTGCTTCTAAAAGAAAGGGTGGTAATAGTAATGCAGCCACTTCTTATGGTTCTGCTGCGACGAGTGGCAAAAATTATGTTCCTAATGCTTCTGGTGACAGCAATTGTCTCAGGATTCTCGTGATAAGGGCAAAAAAAAAATGCGTTGCCATTATTGTGAAGCTAATGATCACTTGATCAAGTCATGTCCTAAGTTAAAGGCCAAAGAGGCTAAGAAGAAAAAGGGTGGTTCCACTGCAAATGGTGGTTCCACTACAAATGCAGCCATTGTTGAGTCTTCTGTGAAAGGAGACTGTAATGCTGATGTTGATGTAGAATGGGCTTTTAGGGCAGAGTGCACTTACAATCCTGCTGTCCATGATGCATGCTTGTCAGTTGCTGTAGATTCACATGTGTGGTATTTCAACAGTGGTGCTACAAAGTACATTACCTCACATCATGAATTGTTTACCTCTCTCGAGTCTGTCCCTCATGGGAATTCAATCACTTGTGCCAACAATGCCTCTTATCCAGTTCAGGGAGTTGGAAAGATTGTGCTTACTGCTGCTAATGGCAGTTCTTTCACACTTGTTCATGCACTTTATGTACCTGGGATCAAGAAGAATCTCTTGTCTGTATCCGCACTTGCTAGATTTGGACTGTACAATTCTTGATCTCAGTTTTGGTGATGAAATTTTTGTATCTGGCCTTTTGTGCCGTGGGCTGTATAAGCTCACTTTGTATGACAAGTGTGGACAAAATTTTGCAAATGCTGTTGCAGATTCAAGGGCTATTTCAGATGCAAAACTTTGGCATGCACGTTTTAGTCATCTGAATTTTGCCAGTTTGCTGCGTTTGCAGAAATCTGATATGGTTGCTTCTTTTCCGCCTCTTGAAGCACCTATCAAACATGTTTGTGAAGGCTGTATTTTGGGTAAGATGCAGCGTTCTAAGTTTCCAAAGGATGGTTCAGTTCGGGCCACATGCAGGTTGCAGCTTGTGCATAGTGATGTTTGTGGGCCCATGCAAACTCCGTCCTTGGGCAATTACCTATACTTCGTGACTTTCATTGATGATTACTCCAGGCATGCATGGGTATTTCCGCTTAAAGCGAAGTCCGAAGTTTTTATGTGCTTCAAACAATTTTTGGCTATGGCTGAAAATGTCTCAAAATGTACTATGGGCACCCTCCATTCCGATCGAGGGGGGGAGTATATGTCTCATGAATTTAATGCATTTCTGGCTAGTCATGGGATAAAACACCAATGTACAGTGCCTTATACACCTCAACAAAATGGTGTTGCTGAGAGGAAAAACAAGTCACTTACGAAAATGGCACGATGTATGGTCAAAAGTCAAGCTTTTTCGCATTCTTTTTGGATTGAGGCCATCATGTGTGCCGCTTATGTACTAAACAGGTGTCCTACAAAAGCTTTGTAGTCTATTACTCCATATGAAGCATGGCATGATAGAAAGCCTTCTATTGAGCACATGCGTGTTTTTGGCTGTTTGGCATATGATTTGGTGCCACAAACAGAGCACATGCGTGTCTTGGCTGTCAAATGTATTTTTGTTGACTATAGTGCTGAAAGCAAAGGTTACAGGTTGTATCATCCACAAAAAAAAAGTATTCTGGTTTCACGGGATGTAGTGTTTGTGGAAGATTCTGTTCAGCCCTTGCTGTCATGTACTAGACACAGTAATGTAAGCTCACAGGACATTTATGACACTTTGTTGACTCTTTTCAGTGGTGGAAATACGAATGTAATTTCCAATGAGGAAAATGTACAGCCTATGGGGGTTTCTGAAAATGTTACAGATCAGCCTATTACTGATGCAGATGTACATGATGTACTTGATGAGGAAAGGGCTGAAAATTAGCAGGCTAGACGTATGCCAAAATGGCTGGTGCACGCTTTGCGTGACAGTAAATTGGATGCACCTTTGTCTAGTCGTACTTGTTCAGGCTCTCGCCATGCATCTTATGCATTAGATTGTTATGCTTTGGCTGTGTCTAGTTTACATGATGTTGAGGAGCCTTTGTCTTTTGATGAAGCACATAATTCAAAAAATTGGATGGCTGCCATGCAATCAGAATATGATGCACTTATAGAAAATGACACATGGACTTTATGTGATTTGCCTCCTAGCAAAAAGGCCATTGGTACGAAGTGAGTTTACAAGTTGAAATGCAAACCGGATGGTCAGATTGATCACCATAAGGCTCGACTTGTTGCAAAGGGTTATGCACAACAAAAAGGCATAGATTATGAAGAGACTTTTGCTCCCACTTGTCGTATGACTACCGTGCGTTTTCTATGTGCATTGGCATCTCATTTTGGTTGGGATGTACATCAATTAGACATTGTTACTGCTTTCTTGAATGGTGACATATTTGAGGAAGTTTATGTAACGCAGCCTCGCGGTTTTGTCATAAAAGGACAAGAGGACAAAGTGTGCAGATATAAGAAGGCTTTGTATGGGTTGAAGCAATCTCCTTGTGCTTGGTATGAGAAAGCTGACACTCATTTGGTTAAACGAGGCTTTCGTAACAGTCCAACGGAAAGCACATTGTATGTAAAGCGTGAGGGTGATGTACTTCTCATTGTGGTTCTTTATGTTGATGGTTTGCTGATCACTGGACCAAATGAGAGACATATTTCTGAATTTAAGGCTGATTTGAATGCTACTTTCAAGATGAAAGATTTGGGGCTATTGCATCATTACTTTGGTATACAGTTTAAGCAGTGTGATGGTGGTATTGCCTTGTGTGGAGAAAAGTTACATAGAGACATTGCTATGTAAGTTTGGACTTGAGGATTGCAAACTTATTGCCACTCCCATGGAAACAGGTTTGAAGTTGAGTCTGCATGATGATGGCGATCCTGCTGATGTCAGTCTTTACCAAACTGTTGTTGGCTGCCTCATTTATGTATGCAACATGAGGCCAGATATTCAGTTTGCAGTCTCACAGGGCAGCAGATTCATGCATAGCCCAGGGTCTAAGCATTGGCATGCTGTCAAGAGGATCTTCCTCTACCTTAGTGGCACTTTACACCTTGGCTTGTTTTATCCCAAGGGGGGATCATTGCCGCTAGACTTACATGCTTTTTCGAAGTCAGATTGGGCTGGCTGTTTTCACACGCGAGTGTCCACAAGTGGTTTTTATTTCATGCTTGGCAGTTCATGTATATCATGGTTGAGCAAGAAGCAACCTACTCTGGCCACTTCGAGTTGTGAGGCTAAGTATAGGGCAGTCTTCACAGCTACGGTCGAGTGTGTATGGCTCAGACGCCTTATGGATGATTTGGGTGTTGGACAGGACACTGCCAACACTATCTACACTAACAGTTAGAGCGCATTGGCAATTGCGAGGAACCCAATTTTTCATGCTTGCACAAAGCACATTGAGGTGCATTATCACTATGTCAGGGAGACGCTCTCAGCAGGAGAGATCAGCTTGGCGTATGTGCCAACACATGACAACCATGCAGATCTTTTCACAAAGGCATTGTCTCGTGAGAAGCTTGAAGCTTTCCGCAAAGCTTTGGGCTTACTCCCCTTTGTGGACTGATCATGTCCTTAGGGCTTGGCACTTTCCTTTACTCATGTGCTAGCTCTTGTTCACCGCATCACTCCAGGGGGGATTTGTTACCATATACATGTGGTAGTGATGTGTGTGAACACACTAGGACCGCCGGGGCATTTTTCCCTCTTTAGGAGGTTTTTCCCCCCCCGTTCATTGTATATACGCCCATCACTCTAGGGCTATCAATCTTTCCATTGCACACTAAGGAATACACTCTCTATTGTGTGCCTTGAGCTTCCTTCGTCTTCTCCAAGCTATGTGCGTTTCTCTGCAACCCTAATTCCAACATTTGCCACTAACCAATGAATTGTTAGAAAGGATGCATGTAGCTAAGCAAAGAAAGAAAATGACAGAAGGTTATTGATGAAGCCCAAGAAGAAGCTCGGCTTTGAGTACTCAAAAGGAAAGTTGCTCTCAAGAATCAACAAATACCTATTCCCATCAACTCTCTGAAACTAGATGACCAAAAATGAAAATTGCAAAAAGATGCCGTGTCAACAGATGATGAACGGTTAGATGGAATGGACATTTCCATCAAAGTATAACTGAACAATCATAGCACGAATGCATTGATTGACACAGGAGCTCAAGTAAATGCAGTCAGATATTCTACGTACAAGAAAGCAACAAATCAGTCTTTGACATAACAGGAATATCGACTATCAAAGGATGCAACAAGAACCCAACACCAACATTGGGAGTAGTCAACTTGAATGTGATAGTACATGGATGTTCATGCCCTCATCAGTTTGTATGCTTGCGAGATGAACACATGAATGAAACAAATGATTCTGGGAATCTCATGGATGCGGACGTACAAGGTAGTACCAGAGTTGGGATACCAACCAGTTCAAACTATCACCTAAAGACAAACAACTCATTGTTCCAATTGCACCAAGCAAGGAGGAATGGAAAGGAGGTTACCAATAGAACAACCACGAAGAAATCAATCTTCTCCATCCTATCCATAAGCAAATGTTACAAGTAGCATGCAAGGAGTCAGACAAATTTGGGTACCAAAAGCACAGCTTAAGGACAAGCCAATTCAAATTTGGGTGCCCAAAATATCATCTACAATATTGAAGATGGTTCCAAGGTTTAAAACACAAGGAAGAGCACCTACGAGCAGGGAACCTAACATGAAATGGATTTGGAAGAAAAAGGAGCACTTATCTTCTCCGTGCGCAAACTATAAAACCAATCGAGCAATGGAGAGTTAAGTCTCAGAAGACTCAACCACATCATTCTGACCTAAGTAAACCAAGATACTAATGGCGGGTAAAAGCTCGACCACAATCACTATTGATATCGACAATTCAGGAAATCAGCATGCCAAAGCATCTTGATGGTACAATCAAGAAAAGAGCACACAAGTTACAAGATTTGCTCTTTGGAATACAGCAAAAGAAAGCCTTGACATCATAAACCCTTGAGTTAATCACTCAAGACCCAACTCTTGCACATCATAATGGTTTTAATTACATTGATCTTTAAAGCTTGGTAGAGCCAACCAAAGCTATGCATAGACACGATTGTTCAACCGAAGCACACAGTCGTCCCGGAGTACGCCATCTAGGAGGGGTGGAAGGGCACTAAGTAATTAAGGGCAATGTTTGAAGAGGGAGGAAAAAGTTTGATGTTAACGTGTTATTTTTTGCAAAATACCTAATAATGCCCTTATAAATCATCAGCAGGGAAATTTAACTGATAATATTTCCCCGATGAGTGTAAATAGTGTATATAATATCAAAAAATAATAAAAAATAGTCCTTTTTGGTTATTTTTTATTATTTTTCTTGATATTGAGACTTAAAAATAGAGAAATCCGACAAAAGACAATAAAACCGTGTTTTTTAATGGATTTTCTTAATTATTGAATTTTTACTTTGCTTTTTTAGCGCATTTTGTTATGTTTTTGATTTTTTCAATAAATAGGTCAAAAATTAATAATAAATAGCAAATGAGCTCAGATGGAGAAACTAAAGACATGCCGATGATTAGAAGGACAAGGCGTACAGACACAAAAAGTTTCAGTCAAATCGACAAATGGAAGCGGGAAGCCTAAACTAGGCGGTCAAACCTACTTTTGCAGAATTCTTGCAGAATGAGATACAGGAATCCGATTGGAGAAATTTTTGAGTCTAACATAGATTTCACGACCTAATAGACCTAAAATGAGAATTTGGGGAAAAATGGTTCGGGAAGTCCGAGTATAGATACCAAGGTAGTCTAAAATCACCCCATTTCTACTTGTCGCCTTTGGAGAGAGAGCTTTTCGACCTTCTTTGCACGCATTTTCTGGAGCCCACAGTTGCCTGGTTTCAGCGCCATCTCACACGAGACATGAGGGGTAAGTTCTATACTTATCAATGATTCATTCTATACGGCCCGTAGCTAGTCTAAACCATTGGAAAAAACCATAGAATCCGAGCAGTGCACGAAGACCTACGACCAAAAATTGACCATAGCGGCCTGTCAGCTCAACCAAATCAGACGAGACTGGAACTGTAGTATGTCCCTAGATGATAGAACACCTCTATATCAACAATTGACCATTCGGCAGGGGTCGAGGGGGGTCCCAAGTAGAAAAGCTAGGTTTTTGACAGATGCTAGAAATGGATTCTGAATCCACAGGTAGCTTATATACTGGGTCTATCACAATGTATATGGTTGGTTTCATAAAATCAATCAAGGCAAGCCCTCGAAAAGCAAAAAACCGCTCGAAGGCTACAAAGCAAATTTGACAAGCGAAGTCAAATTTGGATGAGTTGCTTTAGGACTATGTAGTGGACAAGTCCGTAGCCTCAAAAGAGACTAGTCAACTCCACAGACCATGTAGTCACAAAAATCGATGATTTCAGAGTCGACAAAGCACGAAGTGATGTTGGAAAGACGAAAATTTACCAAATTCAATTTAGGAGTTGTTTTAGGTGTATAGAATATAGTCAAAATTTTCAAGTTTTGCAAAAAAATGTTGATTGCTATAAATAATTGTGATTATTTACTTTTGCAAATTTTTGGCTTGAAAATGATACCATCACCTCACCTATCACTTGTGCACACTTATTACATACCACAATTCAAGTATGAGTCAAAATGATCAATGATAACTTGGAAAAATGCCAGAAAACGCAAAGAAGTCCTTTCAAACCAATTTATGAGTTACCAGTCACATTTTTTGATCCAAATCACCTCATATCTCATACACAGGGTCTACATCATGCCTAGAACCAAGTTGCACAAAAAATGTTTATTTTGATGAAAAAGTTAACAATCACGATTATGTACTTTTTTGCCAAGATGGGAGGAAATTGCAACTTTGCTTTCATGGGACCAAAGTACATGATGTCCTAAGCCCACTAAACAAAGTTTGAACAAAGTTGGAGCTTAAAATCTCAAAATTCCTTTATGTCTAGTGTTTCAGAGATTGAAAGCCTAAATCTGGCATTGTTCTCACCCTGTGCACTCAAACGAGTCCACACTTCACTTAGAGTATCTAATTGATGTCTATTTCAAGTCCATGATCCCAAAATTGCAAAAAGTTAAAAAAATTCATCAGCAATAAATAATCACGATTATTTGCTTTTGTTGCAAAATTTTGCTTGGACTTCATGATTTTGATCTTTACATGTTTTTATGCATCTATGCATGTTCATAAATTGATTTGAAGCAAATTTGACTCAATTTGTCAGCAATTCAGACTGAAGGACATTTCAGAGCGGAATCTGCTAAATTTTCTAACTTTGGCACTTTGTACTTAATAGGAGCAAAGCAAGCTGCGGAGAAGGCCAAGAAGAGGGTCACTCAAAAAGAGAAGCTGGAAGAGTTGCCACCATACCAACTAGACCCTAGTTCAGTAAAGACAGCCAAAGCAACCTATCTGTCGAAGGAACAATTTGAGGAGAACAACACAAAAATTTTTACAGGTAGATTTAAAAGTGAAGAAGGACATCAAGTAGAACTACAGCTTCTGCCAAAAGAGGTCTATGATGCCGTAGCAAAGCCTAAAAAAAAAGAATCTAACAGAAGACTTGGACTCAGAGAGTTCTACGACCAAGAGCCATGTGGTGTAGACTTCCAGAAAGCCTATGAGCTTTTGGCTACAATCAAGGAAGATGGAACAGCCCAGATCACTGACCAGCAAGGGCAAAAAGTAGAAGTGGTAATTTTAAAAGAAATAGTGGCTGAAGCTCTCAAGTTATCGACAGAAGGGATGATGATGAGAGCTAGAGACAGAAAGATAGTAGGTACCTTCAGCAAGGAAACCGCTGCGACAACCTTTGCTGATCTTATCCAAAAGCAAGTGGAAGAACCAGCACGGTTATATCACCAACACTTCCACTTTCTAGCAAAGAGAATGCCAAGGTATACAACACCCAATCATGCAGTTACGACTACATTTACACAAGTGTTAAAGTCAACAACCAAGCAGCCCATTGATCACACACAATATGCACTATCCACGCTGAAGGGTACTAAGAAAGAGGGCAGGATAACCTATCTGGGAGCACCCGAGGTACTCACAAGAATAGCATACCATGCTATCAGCATGGCAAACAATTTTCCACCTGCCCCAGATCAAAACACATGGATAGTGTCAGCACAGCTATCTCCAAGAACCACAAGGTCAACAAAACGAGTTTAAAAATCTGATGAGAAGTCTTAAGAAAGCTCTCATGAAGCACATAGTAGTGAAAGCTCAGACAATGAAGAGAAGAGAGCCAGAAGAGAGGAGATGAAGAAGAAGGCAGTGGTTGCACATCAGAAAGAACCTCAGCAAAAGAAAGCGAGGTTCAAACGGGAAAAAGAGACCTATGAAAGAAGCCGCCAAGTTGTAGGTGAGGACCCAACATGGTGGATTCCAAGGGATATGAAAGGCCCTCGAACCAAGAATCTTGCCAGGAAGGAACCAGAAGATCCAAGGATTCTCTTCAAATGTACCAGGAAGCAGAAACCCTGAAGCAAAAAGAAGCTCAAGAAGAAGAAAGAAAAGCAAGGGAAGATGTGGTGGAGCATTAGATAGAAGCAGAAGAGGCAACAACACAAGGGGAGACATAGTACGATCAAGAACAGATGTCTCCTAAACCGACCTCACCTACTACGGAACAAAAAGACCACCCCATGCCAAGCCCTCCACCTTCACCAACAGTTAGACCAGTTGAGGGAAAGAAAACCAAGGAAAAGGAGCCTGAACCATAAGAGGCAGCAGGATATGAACAACATGCAACAACTACTTTCAAGCAAGGCAAAGCAAAAGAGTCAGAACCATAAAAAGCAGCAAGTCCTGAACCAAAGGAAGCAAAAAGTTTTGAGCAACCAAAGGCACAAGAAACAGAGGCCACACCATCTACCACCACCTAGCAGGAAAAAAACAAAGCAACCACACAACCACAAAGAGAGGTAGAAGCCCCGCTACAACCAGTAACTTCCACAGTCCCACCCAAGGAGCCACACACAGAGACTGCCGAAATGTCTAGGCAGCTCACAGGAATTGAAGACTAGCAAACAAATGACGAAGTAATTCTCCAAGTAAATGAATATGCAAAGCAGATGCAGGAGATGACAGAGAAAATGCGATCAGCAGCACTTAGCCGTAGTGCTAAGGCTAGAGAGTTGGAGATGGTGATATATGCTCTACAAGGAGAACTGGACGACAATATGAATTTCATCAGCGATCTGCAGAGACAACTTCAAGTGTTGAAAGCTGAAGCTAAACAATACCAGTTGGCCAGAGAAATGTTACCATATACATGTGGTAGTGATGTGTGTGAACACACTAGGACCACCGGGGCATTTTTTCCCTCTTTAGGAGTTTTTTTCCCCCGTGCATTGTATATATGCCCATCACTCTAGGGCTATCCATCTTTCCATTGCACACTAAGTTATACACTCTCAGTTGTGTGCCTTGAGCTTCCTTCGTCTTCTCCAAGCTGTGTGCATTTCTCTGCAACCCTAATTCCAACGATTGGTATTAGAGCAGGTGCCTTCCTCTCGGGCTTAGTCACCAGCAGCTCAGCACATGCCTGCTCACTTTCTCCAATTTCAGTGAGCTTTGGAGAGCGTTCACAGGTCAACAAAATTTTTGGGGAGGCTCAAAGAGCTTAGTCTACGCAGATTTCTGATTCGGGCTAATTTCAGCCTTCGTTTCCACTACAGGGCGTTTTCTGCATAACAGGTGCCTTACAGTCTTCTACGGTTTGTGCTATATAGCACGTGATGTTTCTGCTTCGTTTCTCCTCTTTACAGGCAGTTTTCACATCAGGTGCAGCATTTACCATGGTTGACAACAACAAAGATGTGTTCAAGATGTTTGCTGCTGAGGACAGGTTGGATGGGGACAATTACCCTATGTGGGCTTACATGATGCAACATGTTCTTGTGTCAAAGGGCGTCTAGAATATTGTGTAAGGAATTGATGTACATCCTAGTTCTGAGGATGTAGATGATGTTGAGGATGTTGCAGGTCTTGCTGCAAGAATTGCTGCTATTACAGTTGTTTTGCCTACGACGGAACAATCTCGTTGGGATGTAAAGGATGCGCAGGCTTATGCTGGAATTGGAGCTGATCTCTTGAGACAGCTAATTCCAGTGTTGAAGGATTTCAGCTACTTAGAGTAGGAAGAGTTCAGGCAGCAGACTAGACAGAAATCAGTGATTAGACTGAAATGTGAATACTGAAATGAGAATCAGACTTAAAGACTGGAATAAGGTTCAAATTCAGATTCAGAAGACTGTCGAGAAGTAAGTATCACTGGAATATATATACCATGATTGAGATTATAGCGAATATGATTAGAGAGAGAAAGTGTAGCCGATAATACTGCCACTGATGCTCAAGTGCAATTATAGCTCAAAGCACTAATACAAGTGATAACAATTGCCAACCCGATAACAATGTAATGGGCCCTATTTATACACTTCGGGTCTATTGTAGTAATTACTCTAGTAATTACTAAGTAATTCGCTGTCCATCTTCTGAGAACACGTTCCCACATGGTGATTATCCAGCCGTCTACATCCTTCCCTTCTTTCTTGAATTTTGGTGAGATTCCAAAATTTCTGAAAAATTCCCATCTGATGCCGATGTGAGACTGAAAAATCCATCGTCTGGTTCTGGTGTTGGGATGCAGGAGTTCAAGAAGGACCACAGATTGCGAGAGACAGCTGAAATGGCCAAGGTGGAGCTGTCACCAGCCAAGGTGGAGCTGTCATATCTCCCTGCCTGCTGAGAAGAAAAGTCGCCACTGAATTCTGAGATAGAACTACCCAGTATCCTTCCATTGGACCATCTTCCTTTTGCCTTTGTTCTTCGACTGGGTTGGTGCCTGAGAAGTCCCAGCACCAACATTCTCCTTCTGAATCAGTCGGTAAATGGCCTCCTGCTCAAGCTGATCCCGCCGGTCGGTGGTCATCTCTACCTCATAAGGTGTGAGAGAATGATAGGTTTTTGTATCAGGATCATAGAGTGTACGCCTGCCCTTGCTCAGTCTGGTTCTGGCCAGCTTATGACAATGCGAAGTAGTATGGATCCATCCTTGTGGAAGAGGCTGATTTGTTTTGACGCGAGCTTCGAAAAGAATCTCAGCCATCTCCCTGTACTGCGGTGCCAGACCCGGCTTTGCTGCAATATCTTTCTCAGGCAGTTTGGAAGATTCGACCGTAAACTGTAGTAACTGATTAGTAATCCTAGTCAATCCTCTGACCTGAATCTTCCACTGGCCCATACACAACTGAATCCTATGTAGCTCTTCTTTCATTGCCTGAATGTCATTGATTTGAAGAGCATCATTGAACAATGTATGCCAAGTCTTCCATTCCACAGTTGATCGCTCATACCAATCCTGAAGCTCATCAGTTATTTTGAAATATGTGAGTCGATCAATTGGTTCCTGATGTTGAGGATACAGCGCTGGAAAGAATCTTGGCAGCTCAGTTTCTCTTGCCGGAATAGCATACAAGAGAACTGGAGAATCAGGCACAAATTCCAGGAAATTGAGAACAGCTTGGTTCTCTTGTTGCATCATCTTTCTAGTGATTCTCACTAGCTGGAATAGGGTTCGGAGAGCAGTTGCCTGTGCTCCTACTGACATTCACGTTTGGGGTCCTCTGCTAGTGGATGTCTGGTCCTCAAGAATGGCTTTCACTCTCTGATCCAAAACACCTCTGGCAGCTTGCAGTTGTACCAGAACTTCCTTGAGTTGGACCCTAACATCCTTCATGCAGCGGTAAGTTGGTTTGTTACCCAACAGAAGTTCCAGTTCTAGGGCTAAAGACCGAAAATCTGCAGTAGACTGTCTTTGCCAGTGCGGGTTTACCACTCTCTCATCAGCATTGAGTATCCATTCCGGAACTCGTTCCAACAGCTGAACTGTACTGGGATGTGCAGGTAGTCTACAAGCTTCTTGATCATGGAAAGCAGCGGATTTTCAATGTGCTACCATTTCCCTGGCTCACACATATAGTCTTTGAAATCTTTCTAAATCAGTCCAGAGAGCATCATCCTCTAGATACTGTCTGGTGATGGAGGCTTGTTGATGTCTCAGTTGCTTATTCAAAGTAATGAGCTGCAGCAGTGAATGCTGATGATCAATCACTGGTCCCTCATCCTGAACCTTCATTTTCCCTTTAGCTTCTCTACTGTGATGGGACTGATCAGTTGGCTGATCTCCACTGTTACTGGGCTGCTGCTCTTCAGTCTGCTGATGACCCAACTGGTGCTCTTTATCCTGTCCTTCCTGCTGACCCTCATTCACTTCTGGCTGGTCTGGCTGTGGCTGGCCTCCTTCATCTGGCCCTGTCTCACTAGTACCAGGTCCTGGAGGTGGAGATGGTGGTGGGGCATCATCATCATCCTTTGTATGCCCGGTTTCTTGATCATCCTTCTCCTCATCAACTTCATCTTCTTCGTCTTCTTCATCCTCCTCCGGGGAAGTCTGCTGCTCAATATAATCCATTATTGCTTGGTTCATCAGAGCATTGTTGAACTCACTCACCTTGTCCTGCAAATCACTCTGCAGACTTTCCATCAAGGACTTTAAATTTTCTAAATCAAAAACAGCATTGCGTGCGGGGTTTAAAATTTCAGACAAGCTATTGTAGATGTATCTGTCAGTCAACGAACGCTTCAGAGTTGTATGGTGTAATAGCAGTTTTTTGAATTCTGCCCGCTTCATTCTGAGCACCGTTTCAGCTCACTCGACAGCTCTCAATGCTTCATTCCTTTGACTCTTTATGATCATAATTTCAGACTCAGCTTTAGCTAACTTTTTGTTCAGCAACTCCTGAGCCCTTTCTGATTGAGCTTCCAATACCCTGTGTTGTATGTTTTGCACTTCCTAGGCTTTCTGGAGTGTTGCAATCTGATGCTGTGATTTTGCCAAGTCAGCTTTAAGCTTGTTGACTTCATCTTCTGATCCAGCAGCCTACACCAATTGTCCCATACAGCTGACAATGGTATTCCAAGAAGACTGTATCAGTACTAAACATCTGTCTTTGACCGTGGTGTTAGGATATAAGGCGTAGCTAAATAGATTTTTGAGTAGATTACTTAATGGAGAGAGATAGATTTCACACACAAGAGATTATAGAGTAGAGAGAGAGAGAGAGTACACACGATATACGTGGTTCACCCAATGTGGGCTACGTCCACGGGAAAGCAGCCACTCAATGGCTTTAGCACTTCAAAAGAAGTAGTAGTTTACAAAGGGATTAAACCCTTAATAGAGCTCCCGCCTTGCTTCACTCTCACCACCTCACACTCACCTTGTTGCATCAACTTCACACTATGAAATGTGTGTAGAAATGGCCTCCTTTTATAGGCCAAAAGGGCTGCCCTCTCTTATGAGAGACAGCCATGTGTAGGCGCCCTTGTGCGAATAAGTCCAAATCGGACCCTCCAATCCGCCCATGTGTGGCCGCCCTTGAGAAGACAAGTCCGCTTTTGAATTCGGCCACCGGCCATTGAATTTCGACCATCGGCAATCGGCCATTGACTTCCGACCACCGGCCATCGGCCATTGACTACCGGCCACCGGCCAACTGACCGATTGTTTTCCGACCACTTTCCGGCCGCCGTCCGGTCATAATATTCCGGCGAAAAAAAAGTCTCGGGGGCCTCCGCCCCCGAGGCCTCTAAAGTTGCCCCTGATTCGTGTCCGTGAAAATTTTGGTTTCCGGTGAGTGATTTTCCTTCATGCACGATGGCTTCTCCTCATAATGGGGGCCTTACAAATGTGCGCTTTTACCACAGAAAATTACAAGGGTAAATCAGGCTCCATACTTAACACGTGGTTGGATCAGAATCAAAAGGTTCATATATTGCCACAGGAGCCATATAGGGTAAAGTTGCATAATCACTTTTGCTAAGCCAAACCAAACCAAACCTGTGACTGCTTTCCATTCTGGCTTCTTATCCTTGAATGCCGATTGAAGATGAGCAAAAGCTCAACTTCTCCTTGTTGACCACCTTTGTAAACATGTCTGCAGGATTTTCACTTGTATGCACCTTTCCTAGCTTTAGCTTTCCCTCTTCCAAAAGAGTGCGTATGAAGTGATATCTCACCTCAATGTGCTTTGTCCTTGAATGAAAGGTTGAGTTCTTCGCAAGATGGATAAGGCTTTGGCTATCACTGTACAAGACACAATTGTCTTGTTTGAATCCAAGCTCTTCTAAGAATCTGTGAAGCCACATAATTTCTTTGCTTGCCTTTGTCATTGCTACATACTCTGCTTCCGTGGTAGAAAGTGAAATCACTTTCTGCAGCTTTGAAGCCCAGCTTACTGCTGTGCCTCCAACCGTGAACACATAGCCAGTAGTGCTCCTTCGAGTATCTTTGTCACCTGCCATATCTGCATCAGCATACCCTTCTAGAAAAACATCAGTTCCTCCAAAATACAAAGCATTTGTTGTTGTCCCTTTTAGATACCTAAGTATCCACTTCACAGCTTGCCAATGCTCTTTACCTGGGTTGTCCATGAACCTACTCACAACTCCCACTGCATGTGCAATGTCTGGCCTTGTCCAGACCATAGCATACATTAGCGAACCTACCGCTGCAGCATATGGAACTTTAGACATATAGGCTATCTCCTCTTGTGTCTTTGGACACATATCCTTCGTTAGTTTAAAATGACCAGCCAAAGGTGTAGAAACTGGTTTTGCATTTTGCATTGCAAACCTTTCTAGTATCTTCTTGATGTAATCTTCTTGAGATAGCTTTATTGTCTTCTTCGTCCTGTCCCTTGATATTTTCATACCAAGTATCCTCTTTGCAGCACCTAAATCTTTCATTGAAAAAGATTTGGACAGCTCCTCTTTTAGGTCTTTGATGTCCTGCATGTTAGCACTTGCAATCAACATGTCATCAACATACAACATTAGGATGATGAATTTCCCATCTCCCAAATTCTTCGTGTAGACGCAGTGATCCGAGTTGCATCTTGTGAATCCATGATACAACATCCATCGATCAAACTTCAAGTACCATTGTCTTGATACTTGCTTTAAACCATACAAGCTCTTCTTTAATCTGCAAACCATTTTCTCCTTACCTTTTACTCCATACCCCTTTGGTTGAAGCATGTAGATTTCCTCCTCTAAGTCACCATGAGGGAATGCCGTATTTACATCCATTTGCTCGAGATTTAGATCATGAGCAGCCACAAGGCTTAAGACAAGCATAATTGAGTTCATTTTTACAACAGGAGAAAATATTTCATTGAAGTCAATACCTTTCTTTTGAGAAAAAACCTTTTACCACAAGCCTAGACTTGTACCTTTTCTTCCCACCTTCTTCTTCCTTCAGCTTGTACATCCATTTGTTTTGAAGTGCCCGCTTACCTTTAGGCAACTCAACCAACTCCCATGTTTGGTTGCGATGTAGTGAGTCCATCTCCACTTGCATGCTCTTCGTCCATTCTTCTTTGGATTCATGTTGCATAGCTTCTTCGTATGATTCCAGCTCTCCAGAATCTGAGATCAAGAGATGGTTGAAGGAAGGAACAAACCTTTCTGGAGGTCTACTTGCTCTTGTAGATCTTCGGGGAATAGGTTGAGGCTCCTCATTTGGTTGACGTTGTTGCACATTGTCACCGTTTGCAGTCCTTGAGTCTTCACCGTCCTCAAGCTCCATATACTCATCACCTGTTTCTTTTGTTTGTTTTCTTTCCAAGTAATCTTTGTACATATTTTGTTCGTTAAAAATTACATCCCTACTCCTTAAGATTTTACCATCTTCAGGATTCCATAGGCGATACTCAAAGTCTCCTTCTCCATAGCCAATGAAGAAACACTTTTTCGACTTTGCATCTAGCTTTGATCTTAGGCTTCTATCTATGTGCATGAAAGCCTCACACCCAAACACTTTGAGAAATGCATAATTCACCGGTTTACCTGTCCATGCCTCTTCTGGAACTCCCCCATCCAATGCCGTTGAGGGTGACCGATTGATTAAGTACACAGACGTACTTACAGCTTCCGCCCAAAGCTCAAGCGGTAGGCCTGCATGTAGCCGCATGCTTCGTGCTCGTTCCATGATTGTACTGTTCATCCTTTCCGAAATCCCATTTTGTTGAGGTGTCCTTGGGGTTGTCCTTTGCCTCCTAATGCCATTGCTAGCACAAAAGCTTTCAAAAGCTTGGCTGCAATATTCGCCTCCATTGTTGGATCTGAGGCATTTAACCTTGGTACCTGTTTCATTCTCCACAAAGGCTTTCCACCTTTGAAATATGGAAAATACATCGGATTTATTCTTCATGACATAAACCCATGTTTTTCTAGTCGCATCGTCTATGAATGTTACATAGTACAATGAGCCACCAAGTGATGGTGTACTTGCAGGACCCCAAACATCAGAATGAACCAACTCAAGTTTTTTATTTTTTCTTTCATTTCCTGATTTTTGAAAATTTACCCTCTTTTGTTTACCATAAACAAAATCTTCACAGAACTCTAAGTCCACTTCTTTCAAACCTGGTAGAAGCTTCTTTGTTTGAAGGATTTGCATTCCTTTGGCACTCATATGCCCAAGTCGGTAGTGCCACACCGCACTGTCAACTTCTGTAGTTGTTGCACAAGCTGAAGGTTGCGTGCTAACAGTACACAAGTAAAGTGTACCGACTTTTTCTCCTTTGGCAACCACCAAAGATCCCTTTGAGATCTTCCACCGTTTGTTTCCGAATGCAATGTTGTGACCTTCATCGTCCAATTGTCCTATAGAGATCAAATTTTTGCGAAGGAACATGCCTAACATCTTTAAGCTTCCATTCATTTTCGTTAGCAGTTTTGATAGAAAATGTACCTTTGCCGACAATCTCACAAGCTTCATCATCTCCCAAGTATACATACCCAAAATTACCTTTGGTGTAGTCTTGTAAATGTTGCTTGTGTGGTGTCGCATGGAATGAAGCCCCGGAATCTACTATCCAGGAATTAGACACATTGTCTAATGAGAGAATTAGAGCATCTTGCTCTACTTTACCTGCCACATTGGCCTCTGATGTTGGCTTGTTGTCTTGAGACTCTGTCTCCTTCTTCTTCTTGGACCAGCAATCCTTCTTGACGTGGCCCTTCTTGCCGCAGTTCCAACATTCAAGAACTGACTTTGAGCGTGACTTGCTCCGCCTTGAGCAATCACGACCTCTCATTAGTCCTTCCTCTTGTTTCCACTGATAGTGCAACACTTGATGATTCTCTTGTGCTTCTCCTTCGCATTTCCTCGCTTAGGAGAACACCCACAACATCATCAAACTTAAGAGTATTTGTGCCAGAGATAGAATTACTTACAGCCATCACAAGGCTGCCCCAACTATCCGGTAGAGATGATAGTATAAGGAGAGCTCGCACTTCGTCATAGAAATTGATTTTCACTGATCGAAGTTGACTTATGTTTGTGTTAAAGTCATTTAGGTGTTCTGCAACTGAACCATTCTCTGCCATCTTTAGATTGAACAAGCGCTTCATAAGAAATACCTTATTGGATACCGATGGTTTCTCGTAGAAGTCGTCAAGTGACTTCATCAAGTCCTCCGTGGTCTTCATCTTCGAAACATTGAAGGCCACCGTTGACGCCAAGCTTAACCGGGTTGTTCCCAGTGCCTTTCGATCAAGGACAATCCATGCTTCATCTGCCATTGTTGCGGGCTTCTTCGCAAGACCGCCTAGTGGCAAATAGAGGTCCTTCTGGTAGAGATAGTCTTCAATCTGCATCTTCCAATGTTGGTAGTTTTTGCCATTGAACTTCTCAATCTTGAGCTTCCCTTCCTCCGCCATAACTCCCACTCAATTCAAGGAATCCTTTCCTTGAGATAATTTAGCTACGAGCAAACCTTGCTCTGATACCAGTTGTTAAGATATAAGGCGTAGCTAAATAGATTTTTGAGTAGATTACTTAATGAAGAGAGATAGATTTCACACACAAGAGATTATAGAGTAGAGAGAGAGAGAGAGAGAGTACACACGATATACGTGGTTCACCCAATGTGGGCTACGTCCACGGGAAAGCAGCCACTCAATGGCTTTAGCACTTCAAAAGAAGAAGTAGTTTACAAAGGGATTAAACCCTTAATAGAGCTCCCACCTTGCTTCACTCTCACCACCTTAAACCCTTAATAGAGCTCCCACCTTGCTTCACTCTCACCACCTCACACTCACCTTGTTGCATCAACTTCACACTATGAAATGTGTGTAGAAATGGCCTCCTTTTATAGGCCAAAAGGGCTCCCCTCTCTTATGAGAGACAGCCATGTGTAGCCGCCCTTGTGCGAATAAGTCCAAATCGGACCCTCCAATCCGCCCATGTGTGGCCGCCCTTGAGAAGACAAGTCCGCTTTTGAATTCGGCCACTGGCCACGGGGCATTGACTTTTGACCATCGGCCACCGGCCATTGACTTCTGACCACCAGCCATCGGCCATTGACTACCGGCCACCGGCCAACCGACAGGTTGTTTTCCGACCACTTTCCGGCCGCCGTCCGGCCATACTATTCAGCCGTCCGGCCATACTATTTAGCCGTCCGGCCATACTATTCCGGCCTCTAAAGTTGCCCCTAATTCTTGTCCGTGAAAATTTTGGTTTTCGGTGAGTGATTTTCCTTCATGCACGATGGCTTCTCCTCATAATGGGGGCCTTACAAATGTGCGCTTTTACCACAGAAAATTACAAGGGTAAATCACGCTCCATACTTAACACGTGGTTGGATCAGAATCAATAGGTTCATATATTGCCACAGGAGCCATATAGGGTAAAGTTGCATAATCACTTTTGCTAAGCGAAAGATGCCCTCTCAATTTCTGAGTTTGCATTTGCTGCAACTTATCCTTTTTAACCAGTTGCAGAGGGTTTCCAAAAATGGCAGGAATTGCTCTAGACAAGGTCGAGGACGCTGAACCTTTCCCTTTATCAGTTGACTCTTGCCTTTGTCTCTTGACTGGTCTGATACCTTCTCCTCAGTGACTGGCTTCACATGATCTTTTCCAGAGCAAGTAGCAAGATCTGACTGATCAGGCACAGTTTGCTCAGCAAATTGCTGCTCAGTTTTACTTTTCTCAGCTTTCTCAGTGCTCACTGCCTTAACCTGGCTTTCTATTTGCTTCAAGAACTCACTGCTTTTTGTCAGTATAATTCTTGGCTTCTTTGAATTGCCAGCTTCCTCTGAAGTGGCTTTCCTTTTCAGGTCATTGGAAATCATCCGACTGTCCGTTTCCTCGTCGTCTGAGGACAGTTCAATCTTCTTTGGTTCAGAAATAGGCTGCTCACTCCAAGCCTGCTTTACCTGCTCATTAACATCTGCAGCAGTAGCCCAATACAGAAATTGCCAGACATACCATGCCTTGAAAACAGTTTGAGATTTTAGCTTGGCAGTCTGTTGGAGTACATTATGCGAGAGTATTTGACACAGGTTGATATGGACTTGTGGATCCAGTATCTTGGCCAATAGCATAGCAAATAATTTTTCTGACACATAGTTGGGTTATTCTTAAGACTGACGGCTTCAGCTAAAAACCTGTAAGCAGTGGAGGCTTCCAGTCCTACTACTGGAACTCCTTGAGCACTTGCCTTGCGCTTCTTTCTAGCTGTTTCATCCTCCTTTAGAGCAATACTTATTTGCTGCGCAGTTGCCACCGATGGTTTGGGCTCATTAGGCATCCGAAATGCAAATGCAATGGCTTCTGGTGTCATTGACACCTTCCTATTATTTATTATAGCACTGCTGTTTTTAGCATCAAAGGAATCAAGAACTTGCTTGATGATTTCTGCATTAAAAGCAATCCTTGTCGCTTGCAACACCACTCGCAGATCCCAGAGTTGTAGCAGAGTCATTGCGTGATCAGTAAAGACATATCGTTGGATTTTACTGTATGGAAGAACAAGAAGGCTTGCCTTTGCCTCATCAACTATAGCCTGGGTTTCTTCAAGAGTTTCTTGCATCTTTTTTGAGCGTTTCCTTCTACCCATACACTATGAGGATGACGACGATGAAACAGGCGAAGACGAAGAGGACTTACATGTGTCAAAGCCGTTTCCTGGTGTTGCTCGTAAGGCTGTCTGACAGTCAATTGTTTTGTCAGAGGTTGAGATTTGCGGCTGTAGTGAAGAAACCTCGGAGCTCGGCGATGGCGAATGGTTAACAGGAGGAAAGCGTCGTGCAGGAGATTTATGAGGAAAAATGCTAACTCTCTTGACTATTATACGTGTTCGCGCCATAAAAGCTCCACCACTCGCCGCTCCTAGGCTTGTGTGTGCCGTTGCTGTCGTGGCAAACATGCATTGGACAAGACTGCAACCCATCCTTGTAATAATTGTTGAAGATGATGAAACAGGAAACAGAAGGAAGACAGCAACTCAGAGTAGGAAGAAGATGGAGAAGGAGAAGACACAGAGCTTGTGTACGAGATCTCTGTAGTCTATCTCTCTGTATTGGAATAATAATATATTGTGTATACAAACTCAGAGCTACAAAGCTTATATGAAACCCTAAGAGATAAGGTGTCCTTTCACACCAGATGTCCAGGGGGAAAAACCCAGTGGGAGAAAAGTGCCCCTGGTGAAGCGCGTATACACACTAACACTACTACATGTCTACAAATCCCCCCTGTAGTGATAGTGTGAATCCGTACAAGGTAGCAGATCATCATGTGTATGAGAGTAAGCCCAAAGCTTTTCGGAAAGCTTCAAACTTTTCTCGTGATAACGCCTTCGTAAATAGATCTGCAATGTTATCCTGTGTAGGACAGTAAGTTAGTGTGATCTCCCCTGCATGTAGCCTTTCCCTGACATAGTGGTAGTGAACCTCTATGTGCTTTGTTCTTGCATGAAATACTGGATTCCTTGCAACTGCCATAGCACTATGACTGTCAGTGAAAATGGTAGTGGGTGCCTGCTGACACTCACAAAGATCTTCCAATAACCTGCGTATCCATACACAATCAACTGTTGCCGTGAAAGTTGCCCTGTACTCAGCTTCACAAGTTGATGTAGCCACTGTGGGTTGCTTTTTGCTTAGCCAAGATATACATGCATTTCCCAAAAAAAAACAATTGCCACTTGTGGAATGTCGTGTGTCAAAATCACCAGCCCAATCTGAATCGCTGTAACCAAGAAGCTGCATAGAACTGTGCTTTCCATACATATCCCCCCTTGGAAAGAACATGGCAAGATTAGGGGTACCTGAAAGGTAACGAAGTATGCGCTTCACAGCCTGCCAATGATGCATACCTGGGCTGTGCATAAATCTGCTTGCTTGTGAAACCCCAAATTGAATGTCTGGACGAGTGTTGCCTGCCAAATATATCAAGCAACCAACCGCTGCTGCATAAGTATGTACATCAAAAGGTTCTCCAGCATTGTACATGCTCAACTTTGATCCAGTTTCTACGGGTGTAGAGATTGGCTTACAATTTTGCATACCAAACTTGTCCAAAATTTTATGCAAATATTTTGCCTGCAACATGTATATGCCATCCTCTGATTGCACAAACTGAATACCCAAGTAATAATGTAGCAAACCAAGATCAGACATCTCAAAGGTTTTTCTCAAAGCATCTTTAAACGCTTCAATTTCATCTGCAGTATTGCCTGTAAGAAGCATATCATCCACATAAAGTGTTAGCATAATGAGAACTCCATCTCTCTTTTTGACATACAAAGTACTTTCTGTTGGACTATTCTGAAATCCCTGGCCAATCAAATAAGTCTGTATCTTCTCATACCATGCTCTTGGAGCCTGTTTGAGACCATACAAAGCTTTACGCAATCTACATACCTTTTGCTCTTGACCTTTTACAACAAAACCACTTGGTTGACTTACATAAACTTCTTCCTGCAAATCACCATTCAAAAAAGCAGTTTTGATATCCAACTGATGCACTTTCCAACCATGATGAGCAGCAATTGCAACTAGTGATCTAACTGTGGACGCACGAGAAGTAGGAGCAAAGGTTTCATCATAATCTATGCCTTTCTGTTGCGCATAGCCTTTTGCCACAAGCCTTGCTTTGTACCTGTCAACAGTACCATCTTGTTTCCTTTTTACCTTAAAAACCCACTTTGTACCAATAGGCTTTTTACCTGTAGGCAAGTCCACTAGATCCCATGTATGATTCTTATGAATAGAATCAATTTCTTGCTGCATAGCATCTTTCCACTGAACACACTCTAAAGCTTGTTCAAATGAATCAGGCTCATCTGCATCACAAAGAGTACTAAAGCAAGCCAAATCTACTTGCTCTCTGCCAAAAGTAGTACCAGCACGTGTTTTTCATGGCAACGGTGCATCTAACTTGCTATCCTGCAAAGTTTTCTGAACCCATTTAGGCAAGGTTCTTTCTTCCCTGAGAACTTCTTGCTCTTCACGCACAATTTCCTCTACATCATGAGGTGTCACATGCTGATCAAAAGATTGATCAAGATTATCAACCTGTTGTGATTCTTGATTCTCCACAAAAGAAGGAAGCAAACCTTCAAATACATCATGTGTCTGCATATGAGGTACATCAAAAGCAACCATAGGTTGAGCAATAGTTTCTGCAAAAATTACATCATGACTTTCAAAAATCTTGTTTGTAGCAGGATTGTAAAGTCTATAACCTTTACTTCCACTACTGTACCCCACAAATATACATTTGATTGCCTTATCATCAAGCTTTCCACGTAACTGCTGAGGGATGTGAGCATAAGCAAGACAACCAAAAACACGAAGATAACTGACTGAAGGTTTTTTGTCATACCAAGCTTCATATGCAGTAATGGTCTTCAAGGCACGAGTAGGACACCTGTTCAAAACATGTGCTGCACAAGCAACTGCCTCCATCCATAGCTTATGAGGCAAACTCTTAGCCTTGAGCATACATCTAGCCGTCTCCATTAAAGACCCGTTCTTCCTTTCTGCAACACCATTCTGTTGTGGTGTGTATAGCATAGTGCATTGGTGTTTAATGCCTTTCTTTCCCAAAAAATCCTTAAATGCACCTGACATGTATTCACCTCCTCGATCGGTACAAAGAGTCTGTACTTTGCAACCTGTTTCATTTTCAACCATGGCGACATAATGTTGAAAAACTGCAAACACATCTGACTTTGCTTTGAGTGGATACACCCAACAAAACCTGGAAAAGTCATCAATGAAGGTCACAAAATAAAGGCTGTTTCCTATAGATGGCGTCCTCATAGGACCACATACATCACTGTGTACAAGCTGCAACTTTCGTGTCGCTCTAACTGAACCATCCTGCGAAAATGCAAATCTGTGCATCTTTCCAAGAACGCAACCTTCACATACATGTCTTGGTGGCATCTCCAATAAACACAAATCATGCACCATATTATGACGTTGTAAAGTCATCAAACTGCCATAACCAACATGCCCAAATCTAGCATGCCACAACTCAGCATCCTGCATGGCCTGAGTCTTTGTTTCTGCAATACATACCTGAATCTGCTTTTCATAACGATCTAGCACAAATAGTCCATTGTCCAGCGTACCTGTAGTGATAAGAGAATAACCATTCTCTCGATCTCGTACAACACATCTGTCATCCTCAAAAATGACCCGAAGACCATTTTTTGCAAGAGAGGATACAGACAACAAATTCTTCTTGATCCCTGGAACATATAAGACATCTGGCAAGCATAAATCTGAACCATCTGAAATGGTAATCAAAATCTTACCAATGCCTTTGATTGGATAAGAAGCATTATTTGCACATGTCACCTTCTTTCCTGCTGGAGCTGCATCCAATGAACAAAACAAATCCTTCCTTGAAGTAATATGCCTGGATGCACCACTATCAAAGTACCAAATCATTTGTGTCTTGTCAACACTGTAAGCAGAAAAATCTGAACATACTACAAAAGCATAAGAATCCTGCACAAAGTTTGCAGACTCTTCTTTAGCTGTAGAAGAATCACCAGAAGCTGAAACAACCAAACTTGACTCTTTCTTCTTTTCTTTAGCAATTCGCTTTTTACACTCACTAATGTAGTGACCAGGTTTCTTGCAGTAGTGACATTTACCTTTCTTCTTGGACTTGTCGGAATCACCTTTAGACTTCTCTGAAGACTATCCTGCACCAGACTTGGAGTGATGAGCACTCTCTTTACCCCTGTTTTTGTTCTGTACAACAAGAGCATGATCCATACCATCCACCTGTAAAGACTTGTTCTTACGTGATTGATCCTCCTGCAATAGCAATGCCACTAACTCTTCAAAATGAAGAGGGTCAGGATTAGCTCGCAAAGACAGAGTCAAAGAAGTCTGAAAAGTCAAATAAGATGGTGGTAGTGAATTGAGTGTTTTGGAAACCAAGTCCTTCTCTGGAATCACTTCATCAATGCTAAGCAATTGCTCTTTAAGATCCCTGATTTTTGTAAGATGCTCGACAATATTGTCACCTTCGTCCATCTGTATTTTGTCAAGTTGTTTCTTCAAAAACTCTATTCTGGCAGCGTTTCTTCCTCCAAACATAGCTTGCAGAGTGTTCCAAGCATCCTCAGAAGTTCTGCAAGATCTGATATGTGGTGTGATTGTCCTCTTTATGGTTAAGGCAATCACAGCCATAGCCTGTGCATCTTTAGTATCCCATCTCTTTTGCTCTGGAGTGACTTGTGAGGGTCCTGCACCAACAACTGCACCACGACCAGGCGTGGCAGGTGCAATGCTACCTAGACGAACTTCATCTCCAGATACATAATCCCACAATCCTTTACCAACCAAAACATTTTTGGCCATAAAAGACCAAAGAGAATAGTTGGTACCATCCAATTTGTCTTCGGATGTAAACGCACCAAAAATCTCTTTCTCCGTAGATTGAGCCATACTGTAGATGCACACAAGAGAGCAAAAGAATCTCCAAGAGATTCACAAATCTCCTCTCCAATCCAAGCAAAACTCTACACAAAATCTCAGCACAAAGCTAAGACAAGATGCTTCCCAAAAGAACTGTTTACCTGAAGAAAATCTGTCAAAAAGCACACCCTCTTGATCTAAACGCCTCCGAAAAGTAACTTCTGCTACGCTGCTCAGAACAAAATTCTGAGGGCTCGAACGGCTTCGAAAGGGGGGTAAAACCGCAGGTCACCTGCTCAGAATACTCCCGGAACGTCGAGGATGCTCCCACGAACAAATTTTCCGAAAACTGCCTGAAAACTGCGATTGCGCGCGCGGACGCAAAAACGCAAGTAGAGGCTCTGGAAATCACCTCGCTCTGATACCAATTGTTGAAGATGATGAAACAGGAAACAGAAAGAAGACAGCAACTCAGAGTAGGAAGAAGATGGAGAAGGAGAAGACACAGAGCTTGTGTACGAGATCTCTGTAGTCTATCTCTCTGTATTGGAATAATAATATATTGTGTATACAAACTCAGAGCTACAAAGCTTATATGAAACCCTAAGAGATAAGGTGTCCTTTCACACCAGATGTCCAGGGGGAAAAACCCAGTGGGAGAAAAGTGCCCCTGGTGAAGCGCGTATACACACTAACACTACTACATGTCTACAATAATTACCACTGGCATACCACTTGACCATTGCCCACTTAAAATTATGAAAGTCTGTCCATAATGGTTCTGAAATGATTCCCACTCTGGCTGGACCATACTGGTACTGGTTCTCAGGTCAACCTGATCTGGTTCTGGTTGCACATGAAAAAAGACAAAAAATGTCTGATTCTGGTATCTCTTGATCAACATCCGCCAGTTCCTTAGTACCTTGTTCCAACCCAGTTTCTCTGGTCTCTGAATAATAAAGTTTGATCTTTGCGCCATTATATACTCCCGGCAACATCAATCCAGATAAATCTTTCAATCTGACTGTGCCATTGGAGAAGACCCAATCGACCTCAAAAGGTCCTGCCCAGGCAATCTTCAAATTCGGATTCTTTGGACCCAATTTAGACTGATATAGAAGCACTAAGTCTCCTTTCTGAAATTCTAGGATTTTAATTCGGCGATCATGCCAGTGCTTCCTTCTTTGTTGAACAATCTCCTGTACCAATATAGCTCTTTGCCTGAGTTCATCTAACTGCATCAGTTCATCCAGTCTTTTCTTAAGATTATGGTTGAAATCTAATCCATACTTCACAACCATTCTCAGATTGGGGATTACAAACTCCATAGGAACCACAACTTCTGTACCATACACCATTCTGAATGGTGTCATTCCAGTAGTTACCTTATAAGCTGTCCTATAAGCCCATAGAGCAGTCTGAAGCTTCAAATCCCACTGGTCTGGTTTCTTTTGCACCACCTTAGTGAGAATAGTCTTGATTGTCTTATTGCTACTTTCAGCCTGTCCATTGCATCTGGGATAGTAAGGGGTAGATTTTCGATGCTTGACTGAAAGCATATCCAATAGGATTTCCATAGTATCATTGATAACGTGTGTCCCTTGATCGGTCACAATTTCCACTGGACATCCATATCGGCAGACAATATTCTCAAACAGAAACCTTGCAGTTGACTTGGCTGTGTTGTCAGGAAGAGCTTTAGCTTCAACCCACTTGGTAACATAACAAGTAGCCATCACGATGTACTTGTTCTTCCTGGAAGTCACCTTCTTAAAAGGTCCCATAAAATCCAGTCCCCATTTCATGAATACTCCCAATGGTTGTATCGGCATTAAGGGAGTCATGTCTGCAGCTGTTGGTCGGCCCATTCTTTGGCATATGTCATAAGTTTTACAAAAGCTTCTGACATCAACAATCATTGTTTGCCACCACAGACCTGCTTGCAGAATCTTCTTGTAGGTTACTTCGTTGGAAAAATGTCCACCAGACTCGCCATTATGCGCTTCTGAGATAACTTGCATTCTTCCTTCCATAGGGACACATCTTCAAAGTATACCATCCACACCTAATCGATAAAGTACACCCCCAATGATGGTAAATTTCAGACTTTTTATGATCAGAGCTTTCTTCGGATTCTGTTTCCAATCCTCTGGAAAAGCACCTTTGGAAAGGAATTGATAAATATCATACCATTCAGGATCCACTGATTCTTCTGCTTCTAACTGAAATAAATCAGCATCCACTGGCTCATCTCTCAGAGGTGATTCTGAATATCCTTCTGTACTTCTAGAAAGAAAGTCAGCTCCACAGTGATTTCGGCCAGGCTTATGGAAAATTCTGAATTCAAATTCCACAAGGAACATCATCCATCTTATTAGCCTACCTTGAATAATAACTTTGTTAATCAGAAATAGAAGAGCTTGATGATCCACATAAAAATGGAATAACTTCCCCAATAAGTAATGCCTGAACTTCGTGGCGCTAAAAACCATTCCGAGGGCTTCTCTTTCAGTTGTCGTATAGCCTTGTTCAGCCTGACTGAATCTCCGACTAGCAAAATAGACCGGATAGTCTGTTCTGCCATCTGGCTGAGCTAATATTGCCCCCATTGCCAATCCTGAAGCATCTACATGTACATGAAAAATAATATCCCAATTCAGCTGCCCGAGGACTGGTTTTCTGGTAATGGCTTTTTTCAAATTCTGGAAACTCTCCTCACACTCAGCAGTCCAATGGAACTTACTGGTCTTCTTTGTAAGCTCATATAGTGGTACTTCTTGAGAAGCAAACTTGTGTCAATCTTCTATATAAATTCACATACCCCAAGAAAGAACTCAACTCAGAAGCAGTTCTGGGTGCTTTAGCTTGCTGGACACACTGTATTTTGTCATTGGCCATTTCTATTCCATTGCGGGAAACCAGATGTCCCAGTAGCTGTCCCTTCCAAACCAGAAAGACAAATTTGAATGGATTTAAGCAAATCCTTTTTTCCTGATAGCGTTTAAAAACCATATCTAGGAATAGAAGGTGCTGCTCCTCATCTGAATAGACAGTGAAGTCATCCATGAAAATGGCGAGGAACCGATGAAGAAAATCATTAAACATCTCCATCATACACCGCTGAAAAGTAGCTGGTGCATTGCATAGGCCAAAAGGCATAACCATATACATGAATGCTCCCCACTCAATGATGAAAGTGGTCTTGGCCCTATCTTCAGGAGCAATCTATAACTGGTTATAGCCGCTATAACCATCCATGAAGCTATACATCTCATATCCTGCGATCTCATCAAGCAACATATCAGTAAAAGGTAAGGGAAATGGATCCTTAATGGTTTGGGCATTTAGTTTCCTATAGTCGACACAAACCCTTAATTTCCCATTCTTCTTAGAAATGACAAATATTGGAAATAACCAATCACTGCTTGCTACTTCCGTAATGAACCCAGCCTTGAGAAGATTATCAATCTCCTCCTTGACCTTCTTTGCATAGTTGGGGTTCATCCGGTATCTTTGCAATCTGACTGGCCTAGCATCCGGTTTCAGTGGTATTCGGTGCTGACAGACTTCAGGATCTACTCCCTTCAAATCTGTATGTTCCCAGGCAAATACATCTTTATAGTTCTGGAACATTTTCCGTGCCTTTTCCTTCATTGCTGGTTTCAGGTGCTTGTTGACTTTGATCATTCTGGGATTTTCCTTTGATCCCAGGTTCCACTCCTCTACTTCCTGATCATCTGGAAGCAACTAGTTTGGTCCTCCTCCTTTTCGTTTGGTCGATTCTTCAACGTAGTCCCAAGAAGGTCGAAGGAGTTAAAGTCTGGTTTGCGTAGTCATGAACAGCATGTGCTGACTTCTTGGGACCGGTTAAAGATTCTTCATGGCCGGTACTGACTGATCTTTATCAGTCGATTTGGCTGGTATCTTCTGAATGACTCTAGCCTCGGAACTTTTTGGCTGCTCTGGCAGATTCTTAGCTAAATCCTCTGTGATTTTAGCTACTAGTTCCCGCTGCTCTTGCCACTCATCCACCACCTTTTCTTTACCCTTGGTCTTCCAAACTTCCCTTTGTTGGGCCCACTTGCTGCTGTTGGGATTGGCTGGTACTTTTGAAATGTCCAGAATCTCTTCAATAATCACTCCTTTGCTTCTGGTAACTACTATGACTGGGACTGGCTCTGGTGCCTTAGCCTCAGTAGCAGTCGTTACCGGTGCATCTGGACATTGGGCTGCAAAATGACCATACTTCTCACAGGTATAGCAATTCATGCTCCTGGTCTGGAATTTGCCTCTTCCTCTTCCTCTGCCCATTCCTGGTTGGTATCTGCCACGTCCTTGACCAGTACCACTAGTACCTGATCTCTCTTCTTGGGCTACTTTGATTGGCTCTGCCTTCACTGGTTCAGTGTAGGCAACCATTGATAGATCCTTTCCTTTCTTAAAATGGTGAATTCTGATGCCACAATTATTCCATAGGTGACCAAAGGCCTTGCAGTAGGTACATTGTGGACATTCCGTAGAGATGTGATCCTTGTATTTACATCTGGAACACCAAGTCTCCATCTTCCAGACCGGCTGTCTTGTGTGGCTAATTTCTGCAATCTGCCTAGCCATTTCTTCAATTTTCTTGGTCCATGATCCTTTCTTTGATTTTTCCTTTGTCCGTTCATTGGAGCTGCTCTCGGAACTGCTGGACGTTGCACTGGAATCAGAAGCTTCATTAGCCGAACTACTGCTACTGGTCCTTCGCTTCTTGTGGCTCTTTTCTTTCTTAGCCTGTTGTTCTAGTTTTAATGCTCGCTGGACCAGATCATTGAATTTCTTTGTAGGGGCTGGTACTTCTTGTTCTCTCAACTTTTTGCTTCTGAACCCATTCAGAAACCATGCCCTCAATCTCTTCTCAGACGACAATTCTTGCAATTGCCTGGTCAGTTCTTTTATCTTTTCGACATAGCTATGGACTGACAAATTCCTCTGTTTGATCTGATCCAATTCACAGAGAATATCCTTGTCCCCTCGATTGTCGGAATATTCTAGCCTGAAGGCCTTAAGTAATTTGTTATATGATCTCAGCTAGTATGCCGGGTAATGCTAATACCATTTTCTTGCTGCTTCCTTCAAGGTTTGTGGGAAATATTCCCCCCAATCATCTTCATCAATGTTTTTTAGTTCAGCATACTGCTCGAAAGCTTGTATGTGAACATCAGGATCATCCTTTTTCCCTCCTTTGAATATGGGAAAGGAAATCTTCAGTGAAGCAGTGTAATCCTTTCGATTACTGCTGATCCCACCAGTTCTCTTCTTGGCTTCAAAATGACGCTTGGGAGCCTTCTTGCAATTGTCAGTGTCAGCATCCCAATCAATTTCTGTCTCTGTCTCAGTATCAGTATCTTCTCTATTTTGTCTGCTAGAAGTACGGTGATTTCCCTTTCTGCCCGTGATATGCTCATCTTTTTGGCGAGACTGAGAACTCTTTGAACTCTTCGCCTTTCGTGCTTCCCGTTCTGCCCGTCTGCGTCGAGAATGACTGGAGTGCTGTGAGTCCTGCGCCTGTTAACCCTCACGGCTCACGGACACCCCATCACCTACGATGGACGCGTATTATGTATTTGGTAGAGTCAGGTACCGGGCTTGTCGGTCCAATAGGGAAAGGTAGAGTGATCGCCGATGAGAGGCGCACTTTAACTTGAACATTCAAGGGATTAGTTGGTTAAGCATGGGCGCCCAAGTGTGAATGGGGTGAGCTCCTATAAAAGCCAACTAAACCTAATTTTTACTTATTCTCTCATTTGTGCAATTGAAGAGTGCTCTTGCTCCATCTCCATCTTCTTCTTCTTCTTCACCTCCTTGTGTGTGTGTGTGTGAGAGAGAGAGAGAGAGGGAGAGTGTGTGTGCGATCGAGCATTACGAAGGCACGACGGCGGCGAAGCGGTTGAGCGCGGCACAACTGCAGCTTCTTCTTCATCGTGGCGAGGAATCCACCACGAAGGCGAGCGTAGAGCGGTGAGTGACACACCCTTTGTTCTCTTGAGCTTGCTAGTTTAGGCTTGTTGTGTGCTTGGAGCCGTTTGTGGCTCGCACACGGTGTATTGGCAAGTCCCTTGCTTCGACAGTGCGGCAAGGAGCGCACATTTTTGGCGCCGCTGCCGGGGATATGCCCTACACTAAGCTCGGTTAGCACTTTACGCTTTCTTCTGGTGCAATTTCTATCATAGGAAAGGCAGGGAAGGAGTGTGTGGAGATTTCTGTTTTTTGCGTTTTCTACATTTGCTGTCAAGTATCAATTTCTGCTATTGTCTGCGTTTTTTCAATTTCTGAATTTCTGCATTTTCAAGTTCGGCGTTTTCAATTTCTGCAATTTCAAGTTCGGCGTTTTCAAGTTCGGAAATCAAAAACGCGAGTGAGCGGGCGGCAAAATTTTTCGAAAATAAAAAACGAGACTCTTAAAACGGACGGGTTGGTTTGTATAAAAGGTAGATCGGGATCGTTTTCCCAAGCCCAAGCCCAAGCCCAAGCCCAGGCCCAGGCCTCAGTCCTCAGTCTTATGATATATACTAGACTCACTCTTATATATATACCCTACTCCCTCAAGAGAGAATGAGAGCATGTGGGACAAGTCCTCCACTCTCCTCCTTTCTCTTCCCACTTGCACCCTTAGACTTTCTAGTTTGGGCCTAGTTCCCTACTGGAAATTGACAGTTTTAGGGATTCCGAGGGCATAGAGTGACCAAATGGAGGGCTGTAAAGCACGGCACGACCCTCTGACCGATACGCTCATTTCGAGCTATCACACAGCCCATTCCACGACACGCTCTAAAAAATCTAGCAAAAAAAACAAACAAAAAACACGCTAAAAACTAGTCACAAGGCCTCCTAGAGCAGCTTTTTGACACCTTAGGGTATCAAAAGCACATGCACTTACGCTCTGGGCGGGTGCTAGAACACGAGCATATTGAGGGTGCCTCTGTTCATACGGACACCCATTACCCATCCACGATAAGCTCTAGACCCTCAGCGGGGACACAAGGTAGCACCACCCAAGACCCTAAAATAGCCGCTAGTGATTCCTCCTCCGACTCAGAAATCATGGAAGCATACCCTACCCAAAACACTGAGAGAGAAGACCATGCACCTCCCGAAGCTCCACAGCCTAGTACTAGTATGTTTAGCCGTTTCATGGAAACATTAGGTAGAGCTACTCGCTCGGAACCTGATGCAAATGAAGCACACGAAGGGGGTGGGGAAGTGGACTCTCCTTTCACATCGCACGTGGACCCCACACCCCCAAAGAGTGTCCATGTGGATATCCTACCAACTTCTTACCAAGAAGGCCCTGTTGAGCTGCCTCCTTCAGAAGTTCCCTCTAGAGTACCGTTGGTGACAAGTAAAACCACGGGGAGCAACATTGCTTCTACCTCACAAGAAACCATTAACACGTCGACTCTAGAAGGATTGTTCATTAATGATCATTGGACATACGACCTCCACACTGAGGTGTTGACGGATCTACACTCTGGCCACGCCTACCATGTAGGATGGATAGAGATTGTACAATCCACCTCTAGTGCCACGAGCATCGAAGATCAACAGAAAATGATCTGTAATGTTATCCATGGCATTATTCAATCAGAAAGGCAAAACCGAGGGGTAAATATACTCTCAACTGGCCCCATGAGATTTCTGGATACGAGCAAGGCTCAACAGCCTACTCTATCAAAAATGGAGACTCCTCTAATGAGCCCCATGGACCCATCTTACGTCATTTCACCTGGGGTCTCTATGCAATCTGAGCCTCCGAGCGAAAACTTTAGCTTCCCTAACTTGGCTCAACCCTCTATCAAGGAAAACACAGTGCTCACTCCACGGATAAGCCTGACAGAGAATGTACCGATGACATCTACGGTTAGCGCAGTGCCACTACCTAGTGTCGTAGTACCTAATATGGGGCCTCGACCATATGTGCCTCTAGCCCCTTATGCACACATGGCCCCCACACCTCCAATTGTACCACTTGCTTATGCTCCTCGAGTGCCGCTCCCTAGCCCTTATCCGAGTGGACCTATGCCCGGTTATGTTCCATATCCTGCATCATCCACACATATGCCAAGACCGGTACCCGTTCCTCTCCCACATATGATTCCAAGAGTACCTCCACCGGCCCTGCCTCCTCACATAGGTGACTTGGCAGCGTTTGCTCAAACCATAGGTCGATCTATCGCGGAAAATATGCGTCACGCATCTGATAGAGAGCCTAGAAGTAAGGCAGTACAAATTGCCAAACTCACGCAAAAATTCAATGGGGACGAAGATGCTAGAAAACACATTGAAGTGTTTGAACAAGTATGTGATTCCTTAGGGGAACGCAACGAACTACATAAGTGCAATGCCTTAAGCTTGACATTAAGTGGGAAGGCTGGAGATTGGTATAGGACCCTAAGGGTGGACGAGAAAACAATCTACCCTACCCTTCGAAGGTTGTTTCTAAAGGAGTACATACGAGAAGGTGTGCTTTGGGGTGTAGCATCTCAGCTACAGAAGGCCGAACATAAGGAAGGAGAGTCAGTAAGGGACTTCATTAGTCGTCTAAAGCACTTAAACTCTCGCTGCCCTGTAAATGAGCGCTTCAACAATAACCAACTGCTTGATCGATTCATTCGAGGGTTGAGGAATGAAGGAATCTATAATGGACTAGTGATTAGAGGTATCACAACCTGGGAAGATGTCACTGCCAATGCAATCCAACTAGAGGACAACTTGATGATAGCAGGCATGAGGGTGTCTACTGACACGAGATCCACTAGCTCACAAGCCATTGAGTATGAACCCATGACTGCAAAGCCCATTGCCAATGAGCCAAAGGTATTTGAGACATTCTTGACAGACCTCACCAAGGCAATCCAAGAGTCTCTTAAGGATAACCGACCCCCTCAAAATAGTCACATGTATCCAAGAAGGGAGCAACAATGGTGTTCCATTTGCTTAGGTCCACATAGCACTAGTGAGTGCCCTACGTTTAGAGTAAAATTTAATGGAACTTGCAACGCATGTGGTAGGTATGGTCACCAAGCTAAGGATTGTTTAATGATCAAACGTATGATGGCAAATAGACCACCTGTAGCCTGGACGGATGCGCCTCGAGCTCCTGTATTGATGCCTACTCCACCTGTGGAGCAACTACCGCAACACATGGTCCCTAGATCTCAAAATGTTGTACAAGCTACACCGCTACCACCTCCTGTGCTAGGACCGCAGCCCCCGCATCCAAGAGTCGCCCCTATGAACCAAGTGGGTTGCGAGCCATCAAATGCTTATGCAGATGGCTGTGAGGAGGAAATAGACACTAGTATTGCCTACGGACTTGATACAATGGAAGAGTGTCCTATATACTACATGGAAGATTGTTGGGGACAAGTCAAGCCGGTTTATCAAGCTGCTGCTCTCGCATCCAGAGGTCAAAATATCAACACCCAGGCTAGGAGGCCACCTCTTCAATGCTACGAGTGTGGTGGACCACATCGAGTAGCGGAGTGCCCTATTAGGCTGCAAAAGAATGCACAGATGCAAATGAATCAAGGGAGCACGTCTGCAATGCCAATACTCACATGTAATCGTTGTGGCATAGATCACTTGATTGCCCAATGCCCCTATAACCCAAATGCGCCTAAAATCACACCCCTGAATTTGGTCGAAATTGCTAGTGTGACATCGCCAATACCACCCGTCGCACCCGCTTATGCGATTACACGGTCCATGCTTCAAGGGCCAGGCCATATCCTCGAAGAGAGAGATACCGCGTTAGTTATCCAAGCAAAGAAAAAGAAGACACGAAGGAAGAAGTCGCAGAATACGGAAAATTCAAAGCCAAGTTCCAAAACAAACATAGGAACAGGAGATGACCCCGTGTATATGAATGACCTCGAGGATGATTCAAATTCAGTCGAGACAATGGAGACTAGAACCAATACCACAAAGGGAAAGACCGACAAGGAAAACCGTAACATGGGACCAAATGAAAACCGAATGAGAGAAAACCATAAAGAGCCTCTGAAAACACCACAAGTGTTTCCAAATCCAATCCAAGACCCCCAAGATAAATCGCAGGGGCAAAAAGGGAAAAATCGTAAAAAGAAGATTGGGACGTACCCAAACCCTGTAGACGAGATTAAGCAGGTGAAACATCTAAGAGGTTTAGTGGAGGAGACTCAAAGGAAACTAGAACCAGAACCCATGCATATCAAAATTCATGACACAGTGTTTCCCACGCAAGTTCATCCACCTCACATGAACCATAGACCGTTAGCCATATCTAGTATCATCCAAGAAGGGAGTGAGGACGGGACATCAGAAAGTGAGCATACACCTTTCTTGTTGGAAAGGATGTTTAACGAAGGAATACCTGATCCCATTGAGGAATATGAGATTCCATCCTCACCAGTTCCTAGTCAAGGACCTACACCCTGCAAAACGCCAATGAATGTTGCCAAACTAGTGGACTTCATGTCTTCTGAGGTCCAAACCACGATCATAGCAAAGCTGTATGGAGATCCTGAGTTATTCCTTGCACTTCGAGCATTCCTTAACGGAGAGCTACGAACGGGATTACCGCAGTTTGCGCAACCAAATAGGCCTGACTCGATTATGATTGATGAGGAAAATCATGTGCAATCACTTGACTTAGATGGACACGAGTCTGTGATTGAGGTACCCATTAACGAATTAGGGCAGTATTTTGAAGGCGACGAGTCTAATGCGACCCTACCCATCACTACCAAGGGATTAACTATAAAGGGAATTCTTGATGGTGGTGCGGGAGTTAGCATCGTTACAAAAGATTGTTGGGAATCCATGGGAAAACCCCGCCTCAGTGTTACTAACATTGTGGTAAAGATGGCAAATGGTACCATAGCCAAACCTATGGGGATGCTCAAGGATCTTAAGATCAAAGTTCTAGGACACAAGGTACGACATACGTTCATTGTAATGGATTTCTCTAAACACCTTATGTCATATGAAATGATTTTAGGACGACCATTCATGAGGGAAGCACAAATGGTTCACGATTGGTCTAAAAATCATGTCTATTTGCAATTCCAAGACTCTGTCCTTAGAGTGGATTTGGTGACTGGTAAGGTACACCCCTTAGGGAGTAAAACCATTATTGATCATCGCTCTGACACCACAGTTCACTCGGCCCCACTACAATATTGTTACACTTGTAAGAAGGATACAGACATTGGCCAAGATTCTCCTTACATGGATGTGTTACCGGGTATGACGGAATCAGACAATGTAGACTGGGTCCACCTAGCATCAACCATAGACACTTGGGGAAATAGGGGGACGACCTGGGTAACACCTGAGGGGGATGAAATGCATGTACCCTTAAATATGCTACAAGCAATGCATATCGCTTCTGACAAGACTCATCCTAATGTAACGAAGAAAACATACAAGTGGGTCCCTAAAGCTTCTTTAGTGACCATAGCTAGTGCTAAAAAACAGAAGCCTTGTAAGAAACGTACCACTCGCTCCAAGAAAAGTAAGAAAATGTTGCGATGGATCCCTAAACGACTATTGGAAGCCCAAGGCTACTATCAAGGAAATGATCAAATCTGGGTGCCAAAATGTAGATTGTACTCTTACCTATCACCTGACCCAAGTGATCCCAATCCCATAGCTCCAAAACGAATCAATGATCGTGGAAAGAAAAAAATCACAGAATGCTACACACCCGCTCCCGAGCTAGTTTGGGTACCAAAGAAAGAACGATTTGTTCCACCTAGCTCAGGAAGGGGGGAGTCCCATGAAGCTTCTAGCTCCTCATGTAATACATCCATAGAGGTAAAAGCTTCTACACAGCCTCCATCTATAGTAGTGGACCTCCATGAAGCTACAAAAGAATCCACACCTCCCAGTGTTCAAGAATCACCTGATGAACCACTTCAAGTTCGATCCTGGGAGAGTACCTTACCACCCTTGCAACTTGACGAGGCACCTGGGGTAATAGAAAACTACTGGCAAAAATCTGTTACCATATACATGTGGTAGTGATGTGTGTGAACACACTAGGACCGCCGGGGCATTTTTTCCCTCTTTAGGAGGTTTTTTCCCCCGTGCATTGTATATACGCCCATCACTCTAGGGCTATCTATCTTTCCATTGCACACTAAGTAATATACTCTCTATTGTGTGCCTTGAGCTTCCTTCGTCTTCTCCAAGCTGTGTGTGTTTCTCTGCAACCCTAATTCCAACAATTGGTATCAGAGCAGGTCACCTCCTCCCGGGCTTAGTCGCCAGCTGCTCCAGCACACGCCTGCTCACTTTCTCCGATTTTAGTGAGCTTTGGCAAGCGTTCGCAGGTCGACAAATATTTTGGGCGAGCTCGAAGAGCCCGGTCTGCTCAGAATTTGATTTGGGCTCATTTCGGCCTCCGTTTCCACTACGGGCAGTATTGCACAGGTTATTTCGTCATTTTGTGCAGATTTTCTGTCAGTGCCGTTTTCTGCATAACAGGTGCCTTATAGTCTTCTACGGTTTGTGCTATATAGCACAAGTTGTTCCCGCTCCATTTCTCCTATTTTCGGGCAGTTTTCACATCAGGTGCAGCATTTACCATGGCTGACAACAACAACACAGATGTGTTCAAGATGTTTGCTGCTGAGGACAGGTTGGATGGGGACAACTACCCTATGTGGGCTTATATGATGCAACACGTTCTTGTGTCAAAAGGTGTCTGGAACATTGTGCAGGGCATTGATGTACGTCCTGGTTCTGAAGATGTAGGCGATATTGAGGATGTTGCAGGTCTTGCTGCAAGGATTGCAGCTGTTAGAGTTGTTTTGCCTACAGCAGAACAAGCTCGTTGGGATGTTAAGGATGCGCAGGCTCATGCATTGATTGCGTTGTCTGTGAAGCGCACCATTATTCCTCACATCCGTTCAACAAAATCTGCAAAACAGGCTTGGGATATTCTAGCAGGTCTTTATGCAAACCGCAATGAGGCTAAAATTGCTTTGCTGCGTAAAGAGCTGGAGTCGAAGATTATGCATGAGGAAGATGATATGGACACTTTCCTTGCTAGTGTCAAGGATATCAATGAGCAACTCATTTCTGCAGGTGAAGTCATTTCTGACAGTTCCCTTGTGCAGACTGTTCTTGATGCCTTACCAGATTCCTACCAGACTTTTGCTAGTACTTGGAGACTGATGACCCAAGGAAATCCTGAAGTTGTCAAGTTTGATGCATTATGCACATTGCTGTTGCAAGAGTCACTTTCTAGAAAAAACAGGACTAGGCAGCGTGCAGTTGAACAAGCTTTTATTGCTTCTCAAAGAAAGGGTGGTAACAGTAATGCAGCCACTTCTTATGGTTCTGCTGCGAGTGGCAAAAATTCTGTTCCTAATGCTTCTGCTGGCAGCACTTCGTCTGGCAATTCTGGTGATAAGGGCAAAAAGAAGATGCGTTGCCATTATTGTAAAGCCAATGATCACTTGATCAAGTCGTGTCCTAAGTTGAAGGCCAAAGAGGCTAAGAAGAAAGAGGGTGGTTCCACTGCAAATGCTGGTTCCACTACAAATGCAGCCATTGTTGAGTCTTCTGTGAAAGGAGATTGTGATGCTGATGTTGATGTAGAATGGGCTTTTAGCGCAGAGTGCACTTACAATCCTGCTGTCCATGATGCATGCTTGTCAGTTGCTGCAGATTCACATGTGTGGTATTTCGACAGTGGTGCTACAAAGCACATTACCTCACATCGTGAATTGTTTACCTCTCTCGAGTCTGTCCCTCATGGGAATTCAGTCACTTGTGCCAACAACGCCTCTTATCCAGTTCAGGGAGTTGGAAAGATTGTGCTCACTGCTGCTAATGGCAGTTCCTTCACACTTGTTGATGCACTTTATGTACCTGGGATCAAGAAGAATCTATTGTCTGTATCCGCACTTGCTAGACTTGGACTTGTAGTCAAATTTGTGGATGACAGATGTACAGTTCATGATCTCAGTTTTGGTGATGAAATTGTTGCATCTGGGCTTTTGTGCCGTGGGATGTATAAGCTCACTTTGTATGACAAGTGTGGACAAAATTTTGCAAATGCTGTTGCAGATTCAAGGGCTATTTCAGATGCAAAACTTTGGCATGCACGTTTTGGTCATCTGAATTTTGCCAGTTTGCTGCGTTTGCAGAAATCTGATATGGTTGCTTCTTTGCCGCCTCTTGAAGCACCTATCAAACATGTTTGTGAAGGCTGTATTCTGGGTAAAATGCAGCGTTCTAAGTTTCCAAAGGATGGTTCACTTAGGGCCACATGCAGGTTGCAGCTTGTGCATAGTGATGTTTGTGGGCCCATGCAAACTCCGTCCTTGGGCAATTACCTGTACTTCGTGACTTTCATTGATGATTACTCCAGGCATGCATGGGTATTTCCGCTTAAAGCAAAGTCCGAAGTTTTTATGTGCTTCAAACAATTTTTGGCTATAGCTGAAAATGTCTCAAAATGTACTATGGGCACCCTCCGTTCCGATCGAGGGGGGGAGTATATGTCTCATGAATTTAATGCATTTCTGGCTAGTCGTGGGATAAAACACCAATGTACAGTGCCTTATACACCTCAGCAAAATGGTGTTGCTGAGAGGAAAAACAGGTCACTAACGGAAATGGCACGATGTATGGTCAAAAGTCAAGCTTTGCCGCATTCTTTTTGGCTTGAGGCCATCATGTGTGCCACTTATGTACTTAACAGGTGTCCTACGAAAGCTTTGCAGTCTATTACTCCATATGAAGCATGGCATGATAGAAAACCTTCTATTGAGCACATGCGTGTTTTTGGCTGTTTGGCATATGCTTTGGTGCCACAAGTGCAGCGCAAAAAATTGGATGATAAGGCTGTCAAATGTATTTTTGTTGGTTATAGTGCTAAAAGCAAAGGTTACAGGTTGTATCATTCGCAGACAAAATGTATTCTGGTTTCACGGGATGTAGTGTTTGTGGAAGATTCTGTTCAACCCTTGCTGTCATGTACTAGAGATAGTAATGTAAGCTCACAGGACATTTATGACACTTTGTTGCCTCTTTTCAGTGGTGGAAATACGAATGTAAGTTCCAATGAGGCAAATGTACAGCCTATGGGGGTTTCTGAAAATGTTTTAGAACAGCCTATTACTGATGCAGATGTACATGATGTACTTGATGAGGAAAGGGCTGAAAATGAGCAGGCTAGAGGTATGCCAAAATGGCTGGTGCACACTTTGCGTGACAGTAAATTGGATGCACCTTTATCTAGTCGTACGCGTTCAGGCTCTCGCCATGCATCTTATGCATCAGATTGTTATGCTTTGGCTGTGTCTAGTTTACATGATGTTGAGGAGCCTCTGTCCTTTGATGAAGCACAGAATTCAGAAAATTGGATTGCTGCCATGAAATCAGAATATGATGCACTTATAGAGAATGACACATGGACTTTATGTGATTTGCCTCCTGGCGAAAAGGCCATTGGTACGAAGTGGGTTTACAAGTTGAAACGCAAGCCGGATGGTGAGATCGATTGCCATAAGGCTCGACTTGTTGCAAAGGGTTATGCACAACAAAAAGGCATAGATTATGAAGAGACTTTTGCTCCCACTTGTCGTATGACTACTGTGCATTTTCTATGTGCATTGGCAGCTCATTTTGGTTGGGATGTACATCAATCAGACATTGTTACTGCTTTCTTGAATGGTGACATATTTGAGGAAGTTTATGTAACGCAGCCTCGCGGTTTTGTCATAAAAGGACAAGAGGACAAAGTGTGCAAATGTAAGAAGGCTTTGTATGGGTTGAAGCAATCTCCTCGTGCTTGGTATGAGAAAGCTGACACTCATTTGGTTAAACGAGGCTTTCGTAACAGTCCAACAGAAAGCACATTGTATGTAAAGCGTGAGGATGATGTATTTCTCATTGTGGTTCTTTATGTTGATGATTTGCTGATCACTGGACCAAATGAGAGACATATTGCTGAATTTAAGGCTGATTTGAATGCTACTTTCAAGATGAAAGATTTGGGGCTGTTGCATCATTACTTGGGTATACAGTTTAAGCAGTGTGATGGTGGTATTGCCTTGTGTCAGAAAAGTTACATAGAGACATTGCTATGTAAGTTTGGACTTGAGGATTGCAAACCTATTGCCACTCCCATGGAAACAGGTTTGAAGTTGAGTCTACATGATGCTGGCGATCCTGCTGATGTCACTCTTTACCAAACTGCTGTTGGCTGCCTCATTTATGTATGCAACACGAGGCCAGATATTCAGTTTGCAGTCTCGCAGGTCAGCAGATTTATGCATAGCCCAGGGTCTAAGCATTGGCAGGCTGTCAAGAGGATTTTCCGCTACCTTAGTGGCACTTTACATCTTGGCTTGTTTTATCCCAAGGGGGGATCATTGCCGCCAGACTTACATGCCTTTTCGGACTCAGATTGGGCTGGTTGTTTTGACACGCGAGTGTCCACAAGTGGTTTTTGTTTCATGCTTGGCAGTTCATGTATATCATGGTTGAGCAAGAAGCAACCTACTGTGGCCACTTCGAGTTGTGAGGCTGAGTACAGGGCAGTCTTCACAGCTACGGTTGAGTGTGTATGGCTCAGACGCCTTATGGCTGACTTGGGTGTTGGACAGGACACTGCCAACACTATCTACACTGACAGTCAGAGCGCATTGGCAGTTGCGAGGAACCCAGTTTTTCATGCTCGCACAAAGCACATTGAGGTGCATTACCACTATGTCAGGGAGAGGCTCTCAGCAGGAGAGATCAGCTTGGCTTATGTGCCAACACAGGACAACCTTGCAGATCTTTTCACAAAGGCATTGTCTCGTGAGAAGCTTGAAGCTTTCCGCAAAGCTTTGGGCTTACTCCCCTTTGTGGACTGATCCTGTCCTCAGGGCATGGCACTTCCCTTTACTCATGTGCCAGCTCTCGTTCACCGCATCACTCCAGGGGGGATTTGTTACCATATACATGTGGTAGTGATGTGTGTGAACACACTAGGACCGCCGGGGCATTTTTTCCCTCTTTAGGAGGTTTTTTCCCCCGTGCATTGTATATACGCCCATCACTCTAGGGCTATCTATCTTTCCATTGCACACTAAGTAATATACTCTCTATTGTGTGCCTTGAGCTTCCTTCGTCTTCTCCAAGCTGTGTGTGTTTCTCTGCAACCCTAATTCCAACAAAATCCTCACCTATTACCAACTGGAACAATTGGTTTCAAAGGGTGACAAGCTCATTTCAAACGGTATGATCTACCCAAGGAAGGGGGGAGTGTTTGCTGACAGTCATCATTCACTGGTTTCCCTCTCAACCTTTTTCCCTGACCTCTCAATCACCGATCTTAGGGAATGTACATATAAAGCTTTATACTCACAAAAAAAAAGAAGAGCAAACGCAATTAGCAAACGAGTATGCACAATAAAAGTCAAAACATTGACTCAGACCTACACATGTCACATTTGGTACAGTGAAACAGAAACCTATGCCATAAAACACCTTCGATCCTCATCACTTGAGGGATGGAGGGTAGGTAAGATTAGTACGATAGGAGTGTTTTTGTTTTAGAGTTGAGTGATGAGCAAAGATCTCTTTTCCCACTAATGTGCCTCCTAGAGGTATTGTTTGTGTTTCATAGTGTGTACAGGAGCGTGTTGCTATTGATAGGATTTGGACCTTCATGGAACCTTCAGATCAAGCGCGACCATCAACACAAACAGGTGTTTCTTGTCCATTAGCATTGCCCTTATCTTTTTGCATCTATGATTGTCTGCTTTGATTGTGATTGGTAGCATAATATTCAGTGCATTTGCTTAGTATCAAACATTTAATTCAATGTAATGTTTTGTCATAATCACTTGTTTAGGTGTAAAAATCAAGCAGTCCGACTAAGCTAGTTTGACCAAGCTAGGTGTTAGAGATCTTCTCTTAATACCATGGGGAATGCCTTCCTAATAAACAATGGTTACTTAGGTTCTTAATCCGATTTAGGCAGCATTGTATGAAATGTACTAGGGCTTTCTAGTGGGCTTAACCCTATCGATCTTTAGCTTAAGTATTATAAAGGGAGTTTACTAATGTGATGAGCCTGGGGAGGGTAACAGTGTTATATGGCCCCCCAAAGTTACAAAATTAAAATGCTGAAAATGAACAAACAAAAAATCAAAGTGCCACAATGTAAAATTTTAAGCTGGAAGAGAAATCTCAGCTTGATTTGGTACTTCACTCACATGTATCGCCTATGGTACTAGAGCCCTAGAGGTTCCCAGCGTGGGCGCTTTTCCTTGAAAAGCAAAAAAACCAAGGCATACAAAATAAGCACACACATCATAATTGAATCAATGTGAAAAGACCTTGGGGGGTCAAAGAAAAAGTAATCAGTCAGGCGATGATTTCATGAGAAATTCCTTTTATGGTAGCTTAACTACAAGGTTTTCTAGATATAGCCTCTAGTTAGCCCTCGAACATGAATACTTGGCTCTCGCGATTAAACAACTTAATTGACCACAGAAAATTAAGAAGCTTACCCATGGTATTAATATTCTATCTCTAGTGCTTTTCGACCGTCAAATTAGCGACCCCAGACTTGTTTAATTTTCTACCTTTACATCTGTTTATGCATTTGATTACATTGCAATTTAATGTTCATTGCTACCAAATTGTTTGAAATTCTTTGACCAATCAATGTGTCTACCTAAAACTGCATATGCTTTTTAAGAGAATGCAATTACTGTGCCAATGTTGTTTGATTTTGCAGTGACTGAAGAAGGCTAAGGACATTCATCTCAAATGCTCTTCCACCTCGACGACCCAGCTTCAACTCAATAGCTTTCGAGGACGGAATCTACATCAGGAAGGGGGGCATGTTAACCCTCACGGCTCACGGACACCCCATCACCTACGATGGACGCATATTATGTATTTGGTAGAGTCAGGTACCGGGCTTGTCGGTCCAATAGGGAAAGGTAGAGTGATCGCCGATGAGAGGCGCACTTTAACTTGGACATTCAAGGGATTAGTTGGTTAAGCATGGGCGCCCAAGTGTGAATGGGGTGAGCTCCTATAAAAGCCAACTAAACCTAATTTTTACTTATTCTCTCATTTGTGCAATTGAAGAGTGCTCTTGCTCCATCTCCATCTTCTTCTTCTTCTTCACCTCCTTGTGTGTGTGTGTGTGTGTGAGAGAGAGAGAGAGAGAGAGGGAGAGTGTGTGTGCGATCGAGCATTACGAAGGCACGACGGCGGCGAAGCGGTTGAGCGCGGCACAACTGCAGCTTCTTCTTCATCGCGGCGAGGAATCCACCACGAAGGCGAGCGTAGAGCGGTGAGTGACACACCCTTTGTTCTCTTGAGCTTGCTAGTTTAGGCTTGTTGTGTGCTTGGAGCCGTTTGTGGCTCGCACACGGTGTATTGGCAAGTCCCTTGCTTCGACAGTGCGGCAAGGAGCGCACAGCGCCTCATCAGCCTGACTATGCTCCTCATGAGCCTCAGTGTCAGTCATTTTCTCTTGCTTGGGGTCAGACTCTCTTCCTGACTCCTGAAGAATGGGGTCCATATGATTGGTAGATTTCCGGCCACGATTGGACTTTGGTGCCATTGCTGAAAACCTCAACTGGGAGAAGAGTCTTTCAGTCAACGAGCTTCAGCTCTAGCCACCGTGATCGCCAAAATGGAATTGGAGCTGATCTCTTGAGACAGCTAATTCCAGTGTTGAAGGATTTCAGCTACTTAGAGTAGGAAGAGTTCAGACAGCAGACTAGACAGAAATCAATGATTAGACTGAAATGTGAATACTGAAATGAGAATCAGACCTAAAGACTGGAATAAGGTTCAGATTCAGATTTAGAAGATTGTCGAGAAGTAAGTATCACTGGAATATATATACCATGATTGAGATTACAGCGAATATGATTAGAGAGAGAAAGTGTAGCCGATAATACTGCCACTGATGCTCAAGTGCAATTATAGCTCAAAGCGCTAATACAAGTGATAACAATTGCCAACCCGATAACAATGTAATGGGCCCTATTTATACACTTCGGGTTTACTGTAGTAATTACTCTAGTAATTACTAAGTAATTCGCTGCCCATCTTCTAAGAACACGTTCCCACATGGTGATTATCCAGCCGTCTACATATGCATTGATTGCGTTGTCTATGAAGCACACCATTGTTCCTCACATTCATTCAGCAAAATCTGCAAAACAGGCTTGGGATATTTTGGTTGGTCTTTATGCAAGTCGCAATGAGGCTAAAATTGCTTTGCTACGTAAAGAGCTGGAATCGAAGATTAGGCATGAGGAAGATGATATGGACACTTTCCTTGCTGGTGTCAAGGATATCAATGAGCAACTTATTTTCACAAATGAAGTCATTTTAGACAGTTCCCTTGTGCATACTATTCTTGATGCTTTACCAAATTCTTACCAGACTTTTGCTAGTACTTGGAGACTTATGACCCAAGAAAATCCTGAAGTTGTCAAGTTTGATACATTATGCACATTGCTGTTGCAAGAGTCACTTTCCAAAAAAAAATAGGACTAGGTAGCGTGCAGTTGAACATGCTTTTATTGCTTCTCAAAGAAAGGGTGGTAACAGCAATGCAACCACTTCTTATGGTTCTGCTGTGAGTGGCAAAACTTCTGTTCCTAATGATTCTACTGGAAGCAATTCGTTTGGAAATTCTGGTGATAAGGGCAAAAAGAAGATGCGTTGGTATCATTGTAAAGCTAATGATCACTTGATCAAGCAGTGTCCTAAGTTGAAGGCCAAAGAGGCTAAGAAGAAAGAGGGTGGTTCCAATGCAAATGCTCGTTCCACTACAAATGCAGCCATTGTTGATTCTTCTGTAAAAGGAGACTGTGTTGCTGATGTTGATGTAGAATGGGCTTTTAGTGAAGAGTGCACATACAATCCTACTGTCCATGATGCATGCATGTCAGTTGCTGTAGATTTACATGTGTGGTATTTCGACAGTGGTGCTACAAAGCACATTACCTCACATCATGAATTGTTCACCTCTCTCGAGTCTGTCCCTCATGGGAATTCAGTCACTTGTGCCAACAACGCGTCTTATCCGGTTCACGGAGTTGGAAAGATTGTGCTTACTGCTGCAAATGGCAGTTCTTTCACACTTGTTGATGCACTTTATGTACCTAGGATCAAGAAGAATCTTTTGTCTGTATCTGCACTTGCTAGACTTGGACTTGTAGTCAAATTTGTGGATGACAGATGTACAGTTCATGATCTCAGTTTTGGTATGAAATTGTTGCATCTAGGCTTTTGTGCAGTGCACTGTATAAGCTCACTTTGTATGACAAGTGTGGACAAAATTTTGCAAATGCAATTGTAGATTCAAGGGCCATTTCAGATGCAAAACTTTGGCATCCACATTTTGGTCATCTGAAATTTGCCAGTTTGTTGCGTTTGCAGAAATCTGATATGGTTGCTTCTTTGACGCCTCTTGAAGCACCTGTCAAACATGTTTGTGAAGGCTGTATTTTGGGTAAAATGTAGCGTTCTAAGTTTCCAAAGGATGGTTCAGTTAGGGCCACATGCAGATTGCAGCTTGTGCATAGTGATATTTGTGGGCCCATGCAAAATCCGTCCTTGGGCAATTACCTTTACTTTGTGACTTTCATTGATGATTACTCCAGGCATGCATGGGTATTTCCGATTAAAGCAAAGTCCGAAGTTTTTATGTGCTTCAAACAATTTCTGGCTATGACTAAAAATGTATCGAAATGTACTATGGGCACCCTCCGTTCTGATCGAGGGGGGGAGTATATGTCTCATGGATTTAATGCATTTTTGGCTAGCCGTGGGATAAAACACCAATGTATAGTGCCTTATACACCTCAGCAAAATGGTGTTGCTGAGAGGAAAAATAGGTCACTTACGGAAATGGCACGATGTATGGTCAAAAGTCAAGCTTTGCCACATTCTTTTTGGCTTGACGCCATTATGTGTGCCACTTATGTAGTTAACATGTGTCCTACGAAAGCTTTGCAGTCTATTACTCAATATGAAGCATGGCATGATAGAAAGCCTTCTATTGAGCACATGCATGTTTTTGGCTGTTTGGCATATTCTTTGGTGCCATGAACATAGCGCAGAAAATTGGATGATAAGGCTGTCAAATATATTTTTGTTGGTTATAGTGCTGAAAGCAAAGGTTAGAGGTTGTATCATCCGCAAACAAAGCATATTCTAATTTCACAGGATGTAGTGTTTGTGGAAGATTCTGTTCAGCCCTTGCTGTCATGTACTAGAGACAGTAATGTAAGCTCACAAAACATTTATGACACTTTGTTGCCTCTTTTCAGTGGTGGAAATACGAATGTAAATTCCAATGAGGCAAATATACAACCTATGATGGGGAAGACAACACCAAAGATGCTGCAATCAAAGATTTCTTCTTTTCTCAAGTGATTGGCTATGGTGGAGCATACACAAAGGCTCTCTCAATCAGAGCTCTTTCTCCTTCTCTATCCTACTTGCAACGTGAAAAAACAAGAATTGAAACATCTCTCAATTTGTGTCAAATTAGCCTATGTGTGTGAGATGCAAAAATGTACGGAACGGCCATTTCCTTCTCTCGCGACACCCATTTTTTTAATATAGAAAACAAGTTTTACAAAAGAAATACAAAATGGGACTTTTCAACCTTCCTCATGCAGTCAAGTTAAGTCACTCACCCACTTTCCTTTCTAACCACATGGCCTTCACTTCCCACCTTGCCTTGCATGGCTTAAGAGGCTTTTCACATGAAAAACCTTTTTTAAAACATTGAATCCCTCTTCTTGGCTGACATAGCCGCATAAGTCATAAACATCATGAAATCCTTTGCCTACACTGGGTCTTCACAATTGCTTTGACATTCTGACACACATCTGTAAGCACCCTTGATCTTGCTTTCCACACTATCTGACATTGACACTCTTTGGCTGCACTAATGTATATTTGAAAAAGGCACAACAAGTCTACCAATCGATCTTCTCAAAGAAAATACAACCATAGAAACCTACTTTAGAAGTATTGAAGAAGATCCTAGTCCTATCCAAACACTTTTCTCTAAAGAAGAAGCTGCAAATGAATAGCTCCCCCTCTAGATCCAGCAACTGCTATCTTTCTCCCCTTGCAAGAAGGCATGACAACATGATTCCATCTTGGAAAACCAAAGCAATTGAGAACTGCTATACATCCTGAAGCCTCCATCGATTCCCCTCGGTGAAGAGAGGTTGGGGTAAACAAGGGTAAAGACGAGGAACTTGTAGATGAGGATCCAAGGCCTCCACATATCCAAATCTGCCCCAAACTTGGAGAAACACAAGAAAATAACAAAAATCTTCTTTTCTCTCAATCAAGTCCAAAATAGCATTGGATTATCCAAATCCAAGTATCCAAGGTGGTCGTGACACCTAGAGCTTTGATACAATGCAAAGGTGGCAGTAGAAGATGTAATGAAGACAAGGGATGGTTGTGATCTAGTGGACACCGCGAGTCTGATCTAGAACACCTACAATGTCAAACACATGAACAAGGCACCTGTGGAGAAGAGAGATCAATGAGGTAGAAAGAGACATGACATTTTAGGATGAGAGAGAGAGAGAGAGAGAGAGAGAGAGAGAGAGAGAGAGAGAGAGAGAGAGAGAGAGAGAGAGAGAGAGAGAGAGAGAGAGAAGAAAGGCTCTCTGTGATGGTAACAACTACTCATACAAGTGATCAAGGGTGTCCTGTTGACATGCCCTATGGATAGACCTGAGTTACACACAACTATGACCGTTATTGACACTGGCAACTACTCATGCACATGAGATCACTGACACGGTCTCCACATGGGTATCACCTCCAACGTTCTCTGAGAGCATAGATCTGTGCACGGATCTCTCCTTGTTCCTCCAATTTTTCTTCCCCCAAGGAAAAAGGCTCCCCCCTTGTTCCAAGACGCTACCCAGTTTTGCTTCCTTTTTCCAAAACTTCTAAAAAAAGATATCTTTGAGCCATAGCACCGGTGCCACTGCCCTTTTGAACCTCACACAACCCATTTCTTTTTCCCCTTTCTTTTCCCTTTGCTCTTGAGCTTGCCTTTTGCCTATTCCAATCTTCAGCCATCCTTTTTCTTTTGAATTTACAACCAAGGAATTTTTTCAAGAATGCACCTTCTCACTTGTAATTTTTGTTTCATGCTCAACAGTTCGTGCATATCATGGTTGAACAAGAAGTAACCTATTGTGGCCACTTCCAGTTGTGAGGCTGAGTACAAGGAAGAATTCATAGCTACATTTGAGTGTGTATGGCTCATACGCCTTATGGCTGATTTGTGTGTTGGAAAGGACACTGTCAACATGATCAACACTGATAGCCAGAGCGCATTGGTAGTTGCAAGGAACCCATTTTTCCATGCTCGCACATAGCACATTGAGGTGCATTACCACTATGTCAGAGAGAGACTCTCAGGAGGAGAGATCAACTTGGCTTATGTGCCAACAGAGGACAACATTGTAGATCTTTTCACAAATGCATTGTCTCGTGAGAAGTTTAAAGCTTTCCACAAAGCTTTGGGCTCAATCCCCTATGTGGAGTTATCACTATGTGTAAATGCGTATTTTGTGCATGTTCAAGTACTATTTATAAAACTCCTTACCTATGAATTTTTTACGAATAAAATGCATCCTTTTTCTGTTCAATCTATAAATTTATTTCCTTTTTCCATTTTATGGAACCCTTCTGTATGTGAAAATGTGAGAAAAAATAAAATTTAATGGGCTCTTCTGCTACACTCACGTGATAGTCACATAATTATTAAGCTACCCACCCCCCCCCCAAAGACTGATCATGTCCTCAGGGCATGGCCCTTCCCTATACTTTATGTGCCAGCTCTTGTTCACCGCATCACTCCCAGGGGGGATTTGTTACCATACATATGTGGTAGTGTTGTGTACATGTAGGACCTTCGAGACATTTTTTTCCCTCACTAGGAGGCTTTTCCCCCCGTGCATTGTATATACGCCCATCACTCTAGGGCTAAATTATCTTTCCATTGCACACTAAGCAATACTACTCTCTGTTGTGTGCCAATGGAAATATATTTTAGCCCTAGAGTGATAGACGTATACAATGCACGAGGGAAAACACCTCCTAGTGAGGGAAAAATTGTCATGACCGTCCTAAGTGTGCTCACACACATCACTACCACATATGGATGGTAACATTTGGACGGTATGTAAGTCAAATGTGGTGAGCTATGGCCGCTCAAGGGATAAAATGGCCACCCATAACAATAAAAGGGAAGCCCATAAGTTAAAAAATAGGGGAAAAGGAAGTTAATATTGGCGGGCGATGTGCATCAAAGAAAGGAAAAGTAGCATGAAGGCCAGTTAGGCATACAATAGAGGATGTAAAGAGTGACAGGAGGTCGAGTAGAAGAGAAGAAGAAGGAGCAATGTTGGCCAACGCTTCTTGGCACTAGCCTTGGCAGTTTTGGTATTGATATTGATCGAGCTGCCACATCATTAGCCGAAGTTCAACATGGAAGAACAAATATGTAAGATTGGTTAAATTACAACCTAAATGGATTATTATAAAGATTTTAGTTGATGATTTTTTGTTCTTATTGCTAACTTAGGAAAATATCATTCTTATTAGAGAGATGGTCAAGTTTCAGGAGCGGCATATATAATTTGAAACTTGATGATGGTTGTTGGAAAACAACCACATCTCTCGTGAGCAATTTAACGCAGCGGTTGGATCAATACAAGCGGTAAGTTTAAACAAATAATATTGTATCAATTGTTTATAGTTGTTGATATTGGTTTAAATTGGTTTGGGTTTACGTAGAGTTAGGGCAATCAAACGTATGTGCGTGTGGACGACAATGAGGAGGAGGAGAATTAAATAGAAAATTATTTGTCTAAACTCTCATAAAGTCCCAATGTGGCACAATGTATATACAACTATTTTCATTTTATTTGTAACTTTTTTAAATAGTTGATCTTCTGCACATTAAATTGCAAGGTAAAGTATATTCAATTTTAATTTTGTATTTTTTATGTATACTCTTTCAAAAAACAATTGATGTTTCATATGTTTTATGAAGGTAAAAAATAAAGATGCTCATTTGGGCACCCAAAATTGGGTGGCCCAAATGAGCACCTTTATTTTTGAATAGGCATTTAGCGATGATATACATAATAATAGCAACGGCAATGCACGCGATAATAGTCGCGGGTATATTCTCGCGATTATTACCGCATATATTGTTGTTTAACCACTATCGCGTATTTTGCCGCTGCTATTTTTGCACAAGCAATATTTTCTCTTTCTATTTTCCTTTGTATTTCCACGGCAATGCTAGCGGTTCTGGAATTTTCCTCTTATAGTGCAAGCTCCATCAAAGCAACACCACTATTGTTATTGCGGTGTTTATAGTATTGGCTTCCGGACCCTATGCTCGAGAAACATTGAGCTGCAAAAAAAAGGCACATACTATCGTTCTTTAGAGCTTGTAATTGAAAGAGCTTCGTCTTCTCATTTTGGCACGAACATGACACACCCTTTGCATGCAATAGTTGCATGCACACTAGACCTGAAGGCATATCACCACCTATTCTACCCCTTCCTAAACCACAACCTACCATAAATGTGCTACCCTACCCCGTTGATGCTACGCCATCATGCATATGATGTTCTGAGTATCTCGCTATCGGAGCCACATAGGTTGTCCTAACGAGTAAGGTTGTCCACATCTCATTGGTGCTTTCCCATCTCTCATTGCCAAGTGTTCAAATCCTACATATGCTATCCAAGTTGCAGCCGTGCATAGTCTTTTTCTACCCTCGTCTTTGCAAATCGATGTCCCATAAGAAAATATCTTTTTGCTTTAACTTCAAAAAGTTAAAATTATATAAAGAGAACATTCTCACGTGTGCAGCCACACCTAGTCCCTACTCCTTGCATGCCTCACCCCAAGTGCTGCTCACAAATCGACTCCACCCATCTCATTGCAACTAGATTGTCATCCTTTGGCAGCATTCTGACAAGCTCAAGAACCCCATTCTTTACAATGCAATATTGCAACAAGAATATCCTTCGATCAAAAATTTGTGTGCATTTTTTGTGTGCTTCGTACTTGATATCTCTTATAAAACCCAACACAAGAAAATCTACCTACACGATAGACTACAAGGAACCCAAAGAACCATATGTGATCTTGCACATCTCTACATCTATAATGTATGTGTATATCTATGTTTCTATGTAAAAGGAAGAGACATTGCCATCATATTGATGACACTATGCACTACCAATGCTATGTACAATATATGGGCATCATTCACACAAGGAACCCAAAGAACCATATGTGATCTTGCACATCTCTACATCTGTAATGTATGTGTATATCTATGTTTCTATGTAAAAGGAAGAGATGTTGCCATCATATTGATGACACTATGCACTACCAATGCTATGTACAATATATGGGCATCATTCACAAATGACCACCACATATGGCTAGTCGAACACAAATTAATGAGCAACAACAATCAATCAACAACTATAACAACACCATCAACAACCACCAACATGGTGACTACAATGACATTTTCACCACCTGCAGGGGAGAAGATCCTTCAGCCACAATTTGTGTATCCACCCTTGTGTTCGGTTTGGGGGATTTGTGTACTTTGCCCTTGTGTGTAGGACATGTTTATGTCTGTCTACCTACTTTTGTGTGAGGGGAGGATTTATATGCCGACACCCTATGTGTCAAGGGGAAGAAAATTTGTGTTCCTTCGTCCTTGTTTTTGTTTGAGGGGAGGCAATTTGTGTGAGCACTATACCCACAAGGGGAGGGTTTTTGGGATGCAGGCATTGTAGCTTTTCACACTCATGGGAAAACCCCTCTAGTCTAGGAGTCATGTGTAACATGTGTGTGCCATTGAGAAAGAAAAGAAGTGTATATCAACAAGAAGATTTTGTGTGTGAGAAGCACGTGTAGAAGGCAAGGTCCATGTGACAAGCTTGTATTAAGCAGGCATAGGAGTGTCTTTGTGTTGTCTAATACAATGACTATGTTCATTTCCAATATGAATGGTTCTCTTTATCCACCATAGCCTTTCAATCATTGGAGCATCATCAACCTTTTCTTTGCCTTTCCTTAATGCATTTGATGCATTGTAGGACTTACTCTCTCACACAACATACCACACCATGGATTTTTAGTATGACTTGAACTAAGTGACCCTTGTGGTCCATCCATAACCTCTGACTACTCACATACATTTTTGTAGCGACATTCTCCTTTACATTAGCCCCAAAATCATCTTTAATGGCATACTAGCTCTTTAACTCACAAAAAACAACATCCCTACTAACTCTCTTTTATTGTGTGGTAGGGTTGTACCATGTATACCCCTTTCACGCAAGGGAATAACCAATGGACACACATTTTTGAGCTTTTGATCCCAACTTTGTATGAAACTCATCCATCACATGCACACATTTTTGAGATGTTGGGCCCTACTTTGTATGAAACTCGTCCATCACATGCACACATGCAATATATCCAACTGTGCTTCATATAAATAATGTCTCAACTTTTTAAAAGCGTACACTATAGCAAAGCGTTCTCTACATTTGAAAGCCATTGATCTTCCCCTTAGAGTAAAAGTTTACAAATAGCTCTAAAACTAGCATCTATATCTATAAAAAATGTAAAGTGGATCAACTATAGCGAGGATAAGTACTAATGAAAAAGCTACCTTGAGCTTGCCAAAACTATGTTGTTGATCGTCTCCACAAAAGAAAGCCTTGACCTTGCCTTTCAACTGATATATCATGGGAACATGGTGTTTTGCATAACCTTTAAAAAAATTATGGTAAAAGATTTCCAATCCCAGATGAAGCCAGTTTGGAGTAGCATCCACTTTGAAAGTGCCATTGTTATACCGTAGGCTATAATGATATGACCAAGATAGTACAGTTCTATCTTAAGAATCACATTTACTCTTCTTGGAATGAATTTTTTGTGGACTCTTTGAAGATGTTTTAAATTCTACTCTTTGATAGCACTATAAACAAGGATGTCAACAATAGCTGTAAACAATGGATTTGGCAGGCACATTATCCGTCGATATGGAAAATAGGAATGAGTGCATAAATAAGTAAGGTTTTGGGAAGTATGAAAAGGCACATAGTAAAATGGTATCATCATAGGAAGTGGGAAGTTAGAAATTCGTGCAACTATGAGAGTTGTGATGTATCTTTGGATTTGGAAGAAGAAGATATAGCCTCTCTCCAGCTTTATCTCTCTCTTGCTTTTTGCAATGTTTGTTTGCATGTGGAGGTTGAGCCTCTATACTTTGCTAATCCCAAAGATTTGTTTCTTCAACTCCATGAAAATACTAAAGTATGTGTGTGGTCCATGCTATGCATGTGCATTCAATGTGCTTCAACGAAGTTGATGTTTGAGTTTTCAGCAACAAACACAAATCAAGCTAAATTTTCAAGAGGTGCTTTTGACTACTCCAATAGCCAAAAGTTCATTACTTTGGAAGATTTCTCTATGTTGCAATGCTAGGTGGAAGCACAAAGAAGAATGAAGGTGAAATTACAAAAATTTGAAGTCAATTTCTTTAAAGTGGATGGACAAAGGTTAAGGATGGACAATGTAAGAAGTACTTGATTTGAAGCAAATTTTACTAATCTGATGTTTTTGCAAACGAATCTTGATGCATATAATGTTGTTATTGAAGAGTTTTTGGTTTTTGTTAATGAAGAGAATTTTGTGACATCACAAATGCAACAAAAACTGAGTTTATCATAGTTTGAAGTTGAAAGAGTACAAATGCAAAGTTTTTTGGATGAGTCTTTTCTTGATCCAATAGTGAAAAATAAAATGTTTAAATTTTTTGATTAATGCGAGTTTTGATACATCAAGATATTTATGCACAGAAGAAAATATATTTGCTTTTTAAAGACTTTTAAAGTTAAATATAATTTGTTGATTTGTGGACTTGGACTAAACCCAAATGCAAGGGAGTTAAGAAAGTTAGGACTACCAATCTATTTAGGATTTTTGGGTTTCCAATTGCTTCTGAAGTGATTAATCATTGTTACAGAATCATTGTTTGCTTGGTGCAATGATAGTTTTTTACATGGAGCCATTTATATGTCACTTTGAAGTAAACTTCTATCTTTTTGTTGAATATCAATTTTTTATATTTGAAGAAAAAGTTTCAAATCTTTTGAATGCCAAATCTGAAAATATGAGTTTGTAGATTGAAGCTAATGAGCTTGACAAATCAATCACCTATGTTCCATTTGTTTGAATCATATTTTGCAAATTGATGAAGAAGCAAAGAGAATCTTGAATCTAATTTTGCTAAATTCATATGGAGAAGGTAAAACTATGACATTTTGGATGTTCCTTTTCCTAAATTTTAGGAGTTTGATGGGCAAAATGGTTCCTATAAGATATACTTTTAGAACCAATAATTAATAATCACACTATATCTTCTTGAAATAAGTTTAACTTCAAGACAACTACATATTAGAAAATTCTCAAATCTCCACCAAAAATTCAGATTTCTTACTTTTCCAAAAATTTGATCTCTAGTTTTTCGCCCAAATCAAACAATTTGCATAACTGTACAAAATACCGGAGAATGTGCAAATGAAGGGGTAGAATGTGGATCTGAAACCAGTTCAAGGCTTGCTCAAATATTTGCAGGATGCAGCTCAAGTGTTGCCCACTTTTTGTCAGAAAAACCTTCATTGAAATTTCTATCCGAACAGATAGGGCCCATTCTTGGCACTCTCTTTCTCTCTCTAGCACCCACTCTCTCTCTCTCTCTCTCTCTCTCTCTCTCTCTCTCTCTCTCTCTCTCTCTCTCTCTCCACTCTTCCTCCCTCTATTTCTCTCTCTTGCGCATGCTTGAACTGAGTGCTAGCATCCACGGAGATAGATAGATAGATAGATTGAATTATCGTCCACGGAGGTCAGATATGACCCATGGGACCAAAAACAAACATTACAACCACTTCTTCTAAGTGAGGGCAATCGATACATATCAGTAAAGGATTGAGGGTCCAACAAAAGAAAAAGCAAAGTCTAAGGGGGGTCCTGTGGGGCAGGAGTAGGGGCCGGTTTAGGAGTTCGAAACTCCTGGATGATGGCCTTCCCTCTGCGGTATACTGCCCACTTGCCTTTGGCTCGTGCTTCACGCACTTTTTTCAGCTCTTCGCCTTTGTGCTTGATTTGTGTCGGGGTGAGTTCTTCGGTGATCCAAAATTCGGTGTCTCTAAGGAGACGCGATTGCTGGAGTAGTCGGAGCCGTTCCTCTTTGTCTTTGAACTCAAGAATGGCATGTCCACTAGGTGTGCGCTTGGTGTTGAATTTGTTGACGATACATTCTACCGCATCGTAGTCGACATGGACTGGTTTAAGAGTTTCGTTGAGGAGGTCGATTAATTTGCAAAAATCTTGTTTGCACTCGTCCCATGCTTGGGGCAGTCCTCCAATGCGAAGCTTGAGGACATTCTCTTCTTGAAGTTGATGTTCCCGCAGTTCTGTCTTCACACAAGTTTCCACTTTGGCAAGTGCAATCGTGTGCGCTTGAGTGACTTTTTCTTCGACTTCCTTCACTTTGTCTGTTGTGAGGCCGACCATGGAGTCAAAGCGTGCCTCGAGCGTGCTAAGGCGCGCTTTGAGGTCGCGGTTTTCTTCCATGACCATGTCGAGAGCATCTTGCAATTGTCCGATGCGATCTGTTTTGCTCGGGGCTGCCAAGACAGCGGCAAAGCTAGCCCGGTCTCTCCCCGATGCTTTTGTGCTGTTGGTCGCCATCCTCTCACTTGCTAAAGATGGCTTTGATGAGAACATTCTCTCCAAATGCTCAAATGCTCACACGCAGGGATTAGAGCTTGAGTTTGAGGCACGGGTCGGCAAGCCGAACCAGAAAAAACCAGAATCAGGGCCGAACCAGGCCCCAAAAGCATGCTCAGATGCTCATGCGCAGGAACTAGATCTTGAAGTCGAAAATCAATGCTTTAAAAATGCTCAAATTCTCTTTGTGAAACGAGCAGATCGAAAACCGGCAGTGCAGGGTTGAATCGGCCAGAGTTGAAAATTGTTGCAAGCTCAATGTTGCAAATGGCGCCCTTCTTGAGATGCAGGTCGGCAGTTCAGGTTTGGAGATGCGAGTTGAAATGGATTGATTGAGAGAGAGAGAGAGAGAGAGAGAGAGAGAGAGAGAGAGAGAGAGAGAGAGAGAGAGAGAGAGAGAGAGAGAGAGAGAGAGAGAGAGAGTTCTATTATCGTCCTCGGAGGTCAAATATGACCTATGGGACCAAATGAACATGTCACGTGGTGTGAGTGGAAGTCATAAGTGACTCTCGATGCTCAAAAATGGCTGAAATGAGCGCCGCAATAGAGAGTCCACATCGTGGTTGGGAGAGGAAGGTATGTAGGGAGAGCTCATGGCTGAATATATGGGGAAAAGAGGACCTAATGTGGTCAAAAGCTGAGCACTCAAGTAGTGTGTGGTACTCACTCTCTCGCACTTGACGAGGGCATAAGGTGCAAAGTCGATGTGACTCCTCGCCAGTGCCCCAACGTCCTGTCTCGCAGCGTAGAGAATGGGAGCTAAGACGAATGGAGGCAATGATGCGGATCGCACTCAACGGGATGGGCTCAAGGATGTAGGGATGGGTTCGGTAACCTCGTTCGGAGAAGAAGAGAGATTTCTAGTTTGGGGCAACGTGTGTGGTGTAATGGCTGAAGCAAGAACCTCCGGATTTCTCCCAAGCCGTGATACATTGGCGTTGTAAGAAGGCCTCATTAACTTGGGAGTCGATCGATGCATCCTTGACCAAGTGACATGCATCCCATCTTCCAAATCATTTCTTGATATCAAGCATCCACCCCGAACTTAGTATTTTGCTCTTGCATGTCTTTTGGACCTTTTGACTTGCTTCCTATGCGATTCTAGGAAGTCGATGCAAAGGGCTACGTTGTGTCTTAAGCATGTACTCCACAACCCTTTGCATGCCCAAGACCTCAATGGGAAGCGATTGTAGCCTGCTACAGTGTCACTTTCACTTTCACAGGACAGTTAGTTTACAGTTGGGCTTTGGTCAGTTGGTCTTTGACGGACAATTAGTTACAGTTGGTCTGGTTCACACTGGACGGACCCTTTGGGTTGGGGAGTGACACGTGGCGTGGCAGGGTACTGACGGTGGTCTAGTGGACATCGTGGCCAGGTCACCACCACCACTCAGTTTGGAGATAGACTTAGCTGACTGGACATTTATGAGCTGTTAGTGGCTCTTTATGGTTGTACATATGAGTAGTCGTTTTGGGCCAGTGGGATTATCTTGTACGTAGTCGTCTAGAGTGGGTCTTCACACAGAGCACGTCTTCACCATCCTGGCACATCTGAGCCTCGACACCCCATTGTACCTGTGAGTCCTGGGCTGGAGCTGAGTGTGCTGCCAAGCCAGAGTTTGTATCAGTCTTTGAGATAGTCGAGTCACATGTTCTGGTCTGCTGTTGTGTCTTTGTGAGCTTTGTTGGCATCTATTGTTTCCTTTCTGTTCAGTCTGTGTGAGGGAGATTCAGTTTGTTTGAGTGAGATTGTCACACACATTGCACTGAGGACCACCCACTGTAGAGAGCATGACACATTATCCGCGCTACATGTGCTCTCATTTTGGCGATCACGGTGGGACCTCAAAGGAAGTCTCACTCTTGTGGAGATAAAAACGTGAAGCTAATCGGTTGTTACCTGGCTCCGCACACATGCTTACACTGTGGAGATAGTCTGCAAGTCTGGTCCTGTCTCGCCCTGGTCCAAGTCCTAGTCCTCGTCCCTGGTCCTTGGTCTTTGGTCCTAGTCTAGTCCGCGCCCTGGTCCAGCCCTCCTCGTCTTGCCAGCTAGGTGGTCTAGTCACTGGTCCTGGACCAGTTGGTCTAGTCACCATCCTCACTTGTTCTGTGTTAGATCTGTGTTGTTCACTGCATGACACATATAAGGCGGTCAGTTGAGCGTCAAAGCGCACTACTGAGCCCTCTGAAGCACTATAACAGAAGACGCCTTGTGGTATTTAGTAGAAGTCCTTTAACCTCATCAACCATACCTCCACATACGACATCCCCCATTCCTTCATCTCCCATTCCTTCATTCCCCATTCCTTCATCTTGTTCCACATCTTCCAGATCACCTTCTCCAGTAAATCTCTCTCCTATTCTGATACAGTAGGCTATTGAGCAATAGGCTCAACAAGGGGCCATGGAGGCGTTGGCTAGTGTGTTGGCCAAGGTAAACATCAAGTTCCCCACCTTCAAAGGACTCTCCTCGGAGGATGCGGACGACCATGCGCGGAGGTTCATATCTCTCTGTAGAGGACGTGGTCTTAACAGGGAAGATGCTTATCTGGTACTTTTTCCATCCACCTTGGACGGCTTAGCAGACAAATGGTACAACCAGTTTACAGAGAATCTTTTTGCAACTTGGGCAGACTTAAGACAACAATTCTGTGTAGCTTTTAGGCCAGGCGACTACCAAGAGAAAGTGTTGCATGAATTGGCCAACATGGTGCTCCAGCCAGAGGAGACTTTTGCAGAGCTTATGACAAAACCAAGTCTCTGGTTGCCAAGCTTCCCCAGCAACCCGGTGAATTCATGGTTAAGAAGTGGGTGGAGAAGACGCTTCCAAAAACCTCTCAGCAAAAACTCCGGGAGAGCCTCCGACCTGACACCACTCCGGAGGAATTCATCACAGCTGCTACTAGAATAGAGGGGTCTAGGTGTAGAAGGGCTACAGTGTCACTTCACAGGACATACAATTGGACAGTGGGTTACACTGGGACTGGTTCACACTGGACGGACCCTCTGGACGGACGTCTGGTCTGGGAGTGACACGTGGCAGGGTACCTATCGACGACCGACGGTGGCCTAGTGGACCTCGTGGCCAGGTCACCACATGGCTGACATTTATGAGCCGTTGGTGGCTCTTTACGGTGGTACATATGAGTAGTAGCGGTCGATTATGTTAGCATTTTTCTTCACCTTTGGTCCAACATCGTCGAGAGGGCAGTGAGTCTATGCACAAAGCACATCTTCACCATCCCTGCACATCTGAGCCTCGACACCCCATTGTACCCGTGAGTCCTGGGCTGGAGCTGAGTGTGCTGCCACGCCAACGTCTCTACATGGTTCTTTGAGCTAGTTGAGTCCACATGTTCTGGCCCACTGTTGTGTCTCTGTTGTTATCCCTTGTTTCTGTGTTTCATTCTGTTTGAGAGAGTTTCCATTGGTTTGAGTGAGATTGTCATGCACATTGCACTGAGGGGCACCCACACTGTAGAGAGCACGACACGTTATTCGCGCTACAGGTGCTCTCATTTTGGCGATCACGGTGGGACCTCAACTGAAATCTCATTGTGTGAGGTGCAAATCTTGAAGCTAGTTAGGTTTATCTAGCTTCGCCTACCTTCGCCAACCTTGCCTTGCACTGTTCTCCTCTCGCCTGGTCCAACTGGTCTAGTCCCCTCTTGCCTGGTCCAACTGGTCTAGTCCTCTCTCGCCCTGGTCCAACCTGTCCTCGTCCCTGGTCTAGACCTCCTCGACCCTGGTCTAGTCCTCCTCGTCCCTGGTCTCGTCCCTGGTCCAGCCGGGTCTAGTCACTTACTTGGTCTAGTCTGGTTTGGTCTGGTCTTGTGGAGTCTAGACCTATCACAAGTTTTCTTGCCCCAAGCTTGGTTGGACTGGTGGTCACTACATGACACATACAAAGGAGGTCAGTCGAGCGTCAAAGCGCACTACTGAGCCCTCTGAAGTACTATCACAGAAGACGACCTTTGACACCTTGTAGAAATCCTTCAACCTCATCACCTATACCTCCACATACCACATCACCCATTCCTTCATCAGGTTTCCCATCTTCCCGATCACCTTCTCCAGTAAAGCTCTCTCCTATTCTGATACAGCAAGCTATAGAGCAACAGGCTCAGCAAGGAATCATGGAGCCACTAGCTAGTGTTTTGGCCAAGGTAAACATCAAGTTCCCTACCTTCAAAGGGCTTTCTTCAGAAGATGCTGACGACCATGCAGGAAGATTTGTATCTCTCTGTAGGGGACGTGGTCTGAACAGAGAAGATGCTTATTTGGTACTATTTCCATCCACCTTGGATGGCCTAGCAGATAAATGGTACAGCCAATTTGCAGAGAACCATTTTGCAACTTGGGCAGCCTCAAGACAACAGTTCTGTGCAGCGTTCAGGCCGGGTGACTACCAGGAGAAGGTGTTGGATGAGTTGGCCAACATGGTGCTCAAGCCAGAGGAGACTTTTGCAGAGCTTATGACTAAAACTAAGTCGCTGGTGGCCAAGCTTCCCCAACAACCCGGTGAATTCATGGTTAAAAAGTGGGTGGAGAAGGCGCTTCCCAAAACTTCTCAGCAAAAACTCTGAGAGAGTCTCCGACCCGATGCCACTCTCGAGGAGTTCATCGCAGCTGCTACTAGGATAGAGGGGGCTAGGAAGTTGTTCAACAACTCTCCTCACATAGATACTCCCTCTGTGTTCTCGGAAGGTAGTTCTGTTGATCCTTTAACTTCTTTACGCAGGGAACTGGAAGCCCTAAAGTTACAGCGAGCTCTTCAAGAGGAGAGGTCCTTCTCTCTTAGACAAGAGAAGCCTCCAAATCATGAGGCATTGGAACAGATTAAGCGCGAGCTAGAAGAGCTCAAGTGTCAGCAAGAGACTAAGGCTACGGTTTGGTGTAGCACATGCCGCTCTCCAGGGCACCCTCCACAGGAATGCCCCCTTCGGGTTTACTGCCACTTCTGTGAAAAATCTGGACATGAGGACAAGGACTGTTACTACCTCAAGGGATTGCGACAAATACAGCAAAGTCTTGGTCCTACTCTTCAACAAGGGCCAGCACCTGCATCTAACATGGTTTCTCCTTGTGGCCATCCACACCATATGCCACCTTTGCTGACAGCCCCTCCTATGCAAGGTATGCCAAGTACTTTTCCATCTCAAAGCTTTTATCATACCCCTGCTCCCTCATCACCTCCTCAAAGCTTCTATGCCTCCACCTCAAACTCAATGCACCAGGAGCAAGGACCACTTTGCCCTTCGACTCACCCTTTGAATCGGCCCATTTTGTGCTACAGATGCGGGGAATATGGGCATTACCAAAGCAAATGCCCCCTGCCAGAAGGGTCCCCTCCTTGCCATCATTGCCCTGAAACGAAGGATCACTACAGTAAGGATTGCCCTAAACTTCGTGCATCCACGGCTTTGAACTCAAGTCAAAGCCAGAATGAATTCGCCTTTCCCAAGGTCAACTTGATAGCAGTGAGCACTATTTCTCAGCCGCCCCCTTCTACCCACGTGGTTATCCCTCAAAATAAGCCGCCGCAGTTGGCAGAGGAGCCATTAGGCATCCTCACCCGGGCCCAGAGAGCCGCTCTCGGTCTTAGCATTCCATCAAGTTCAACTCCCCCACACATTGTCACACCTATGGATACCCTGCCTGCAGCTGTAAAAAAGCCATCCCACCAGTGCCATGAAGGAATCCAAATCCTTGCTCTCAGATATTGATGAAGCTTTCTTGGAAGCAGTTTCCGATCTACAGAAGATCAAGGTACCAGAGGAACAACAGGTAGAACAGGAAAAGCTTACAGCAGAGACAGTCTTGAAGAACACCTTCAGACAAGTGTCCCTCTATGACATGCTGCGGCTAGATGCAAGTTTTAGAAGTGACACCCTTGCTGTTATTAAGTCACTTAATCCTGGAGCAGGTCCTAGTGGCGGGCAGCTCCCAGTGCGACCATCAGAGTCCTATATGATATCAAATCCCGCTGCTCCACTCACTGATTATAGAAGCCCTCGCCTGACAGTGTCCGTTTTGGGTCGGAAATTCTCAGGAGTGATAGTGGATGGTGGATCTGGCATCAACCTGATGCCCGAGTTCACTATGTTAGCTCTAGGTCTACAGCCTACTCGCCCTGCTCCCTTCACAGTCACATTGGCCGACCAGCCGACAGTCTACCCAGTGGGCATAGTGGACAATGTGCCTGTACAGGTACAAGACTTTACTTTTAACTTGGATTTTGTGGTGGTTCGTCTTCCCCAGGTTGAGGGTGGATTTGCCTTGCTTATTGGAAGACCCTGGCTGCGACACACTAAAGCACTCCACGATTGGGGAAATGATGCAATGTGGATACATAATTCTAGCTCCTCGATGCAACCCATTCTCTTAGAAGGTAGTATGGATCCCGTGGTGCAGCAAGTTTCTTTGTCAATGGAAACCAAACCTAAACAAGAACAGCCTATTACACCTGAAGGGTCAGATGAAGATCTGCTCGAGTGGTTGGAGGCCACAAAATCTATGCCTTGTTATGGAGTCTCTATTCACTCTTCGCCTGAAAGAACACCCTCTTCAAATGATTCCACAGTAACTAAATCTAATGTGCCACCTGAGCAGCAGTAAGAAACCTCCTCTACAGGAGTTCACCCCCCCTAAAACATCAACCCTTTTGGTGTCTGCTTCTTTGACCAGAAGAAAGCTCTCCTCTGTGTCTAGCAAACTCCCTTCTCAGAGCCCGTCCTGCAAGATGAATTCCAAGATCTTGATAGCTGTATTGCTCCTGATAGCTGGGTGCTCTTTGTTTGCCACTATCTACCCTCTGTCCCTCACCCTCCCTCCCCCTCTCCCCCTCGCCCTCGCCCTACTCTTCCCCTCGCCTAGTCCCCATCACTACCCTCGCCCTCGCCCTAAGTCCCTCCCCCTTGCCCACTCGCCCCTACCCAACCTTCATTCACCCTACCCTTCCTCTCTCGTCCCTTCCCAATCCACCTCCAATTGGCCCCTACCCAATCCCCCTCGCCCCTACCCTCTCCAATTGGTCCATACCCAATCCCAATCCCCTCGTCCCTACCCTCTCCAATCGGCCCCTACCCAATCCAATCGGTCCCTACCCTCTCGAATTGGTCCCTACCCTCTCCAATCGGCCCCTACCCAATCCAATCGATCCCTACCCCCTCGAGTTGGTCCCTATCGCCCCTGGTCCATACCCAATCCCAATCCCCTCGCCCCTACCCTCTCCAATCGGCCCCTATCCAATCCAATCGGTCCGTACCCTCTCGAATTGGTCCCTACCCAATCCAATCGGCCCCTACCCAATCCAATCGGTCCCTACCCTCTCCAATCGGCCCCTAACGAATCCAATCGGTCCCTACCCTCTCCCATTGGCCCCTAACCAATCCAATTGGCTCCCACCCCCTTAAGCCCTCGCCCCTACCCTCCCCCCCCCCCCCCCCCCCCCCCCCCCCGCCCCTACCCACCCCCTTAAGTCCTCGCCCCTACCTACCCCCTCTCGCCCCTACCCTCCCCTCCCTTGCCCTCGCCCCTACCCACCCCTTCACCTCCCCTCGCCCCTACCCACTCCCCCTTCCCCCTCGCCCCTATCTAGCCCTCCCTCCACACCCTCGCCCCTACCTACCCCCCCTCGCCCCTACCCACCCCCTCCCTTGCCTCGGCCCTAACTAGCCCCCCTCGCCCCTGGTCAGACTGGCATCCAGGTCAAAATGCTTGCTGGGAGCTCTATCCAGATGGACAGATGCCCAGTAACAAGACTGTTGGTGGCGGTGATGATGCCTTTAACACCTTCTTCAGTGAGACGAGATGGGAGCGGGAAAGCATGTTCCTCGAGCTGTGTTTCTTGATTTAGAGCCCACTGTGATTGATGAACCAACCTGGTTACTTACCCCAGAATTCACTTCATGATTTCTTCATGCTTTCATCATATGCCCCAGTGATTTCGGTAGCTAAGGCCTATCATGAGCAGTTGTCCATTGCAGAGATAACCAACGCATTTGAGCCATCGTCAATGATGGCAAAATGTGATCCTCGTCATGGTAAATACATGGCATGCTGCACAAAGGGGCAGAGAAATTTTGTGTAATCCTATCACAACAGCAAGTTTATGAACCTTTTTGGCTGTTTCCTTGGGGCTTTCAAGCATTCACCTGGTTGCCATCACAATGCCGTTAATGATTTTTGTTTTGCCATTAAGATGGAGCTTAACCGCATTGCGTTATTACTCGAGCTTCTGATCATCCCTCTTTTCGACAATTTCATCTGCAAGTGCGGACCAGGTCATTTTCTTCTCACTATAGTTATGGAGGATAAAGATGCGTTGGATCCAAACCGAGCATATCTCTTTCCTGAGGGGCCTCAGTCTGTTTTGCCGATTGGGATTCTTGGACTATGCAATCATATTGGGTTCTTGCCTATTCAAAGGCTTAAGGCGTTGCAAGCAGGACAATGTTTTACTCCACTTTTGAGGCATGTAAGGTCATGGTTGGGCCTAGCACCTGCTTCAAGAAATGTACGGATGCAGCACCTAGTGGTTTTCTTTCACAGTTTTTTCAGTATTCCTCTCACCGAGACGGTGAGCGGTCTTGTGGCGGGCAACCTGTAGCAGGGCTACAATGTCACTTCACAGGACATATAGTTGGACAGTGGGTTACACTGGGACTGGTTCACACTGGACGGACCCTCTGGGCGGACATCTGGTCTGGGAGTGACACGTGGCAGGGTACCTACCGACGACCGACGGTGGCCTAGTGGACCTCGTGGCCAGGTCACCACATGGCTGACATTTATGAGCCGTTGGTGGATCTTTACGGTGGTACATATGAGTAGTAGCGGTCGGTTATCTTATCATTTTTCTTCACCTTTGGTCTAGCATCGTCGAGAGGGCAGTGAGTCTATGCACAGAGCACATCTTCACCATCCCTGCACATCTGAGCCTCGACACCCCACTGTACCCGTGAGTCCTGGGCTGGAGCTGAGCGTGCTGCCACGCCAGAGTCTGTACATGGTTCTTTGAGCTAGTCGAGTCCACATGTTCTGGTCCATTGTTGTGTCTCTGTTGTTATCCCTTGTTTCTGTGTTTCATTCTCTTTGAGAGAGTTTCCATTGGTTTGAGTGAGATTGTCACGCACATTGCACTGAGGGGCACCCACACTGTAGAGAGCACGACACATTATCCGCGCTACACTAGGAAGCCGTTCAACAACTCTCCTCACATAGATACTCCCTTCGTGTTCTCGGAAGGTAGTCCTGCTGATCCTTTGACTTTCTTATGCAGGGAACTCGAAGCCCTTAAACTACAACGTGCCCTCCAAGAAGAGAAATCAATCTCTCTGAGACAAGAGAAACCATCGCACCTTGAGGCTTTGGATCAAATCAAGAGAGAACTAGAAGAGCTTCGGTCTCAGCAGGAGACTAAAGATATGGTATGGTGCAGATCTTGTCGCTCTCCTGGACATCCTCCATAGGACTATCCCCTTCGGGCTTATTGCCACTTCTGCGAAAAATCTGGGCACGAAGATAAGGGTTGTTACTATATCAAAGGATTGCAGCAAATACAACAAAATCTAGGTCCTTCTCTCCAACAAGGGCTAGCACCTACATCCAACATGGTCTCACCCTACGGCCATCAAAACCCGTTGCCTCCTCTGCTGACAACACCCCCAATGCAGCAAGGTATGCACAACAACTTTGCACCTCACAACTTTTATCATGCCAGTACTTCCTCAGTTCCCCAAAGCTTCTACACCTCAGCCTCCAGCACCATGCAACAACAAGAGCAGCGACCACCTCGTCCCCCGTTTCGTCCGTCTAATTGGCCAATCTTATGCTACAGATGCGGTGAATATGGGCATTACCAAAGTAAGTGTCCTTTACCTGAAGGGTATCCTCCTTGTAGACATTGTCCGGAGTCTAAGGACCACTACAGTAAAGATTGTCCCAAACAAAGGGCATCCTCATCTTCAGGCCCAAATCAAAATCAGCAAGAGTTTACATTCCCGAAAATCAATCTAATCACAGTGAACACCACCCCTCACCATACACTTGGCCTCCATCTCCTTACCCACCTTACTATCAGCCTCCTCCCTCTCCTCCATCATCCGACCACCAACAGTAGATTGCCGATATTTCAGTTCCGCTCTTCGGGACGGGCAGCGGTCTTGTGGCGGGAAACCTGTAGCCTGCTATACAGTGTCACTTTCACTTTCATAGGACAGTTAGTTACAGTTGGTCTGGTTCACACTGGACGGGCCCTTTGGGCTGGGAAGTGACACATGGCAGGGTACCGACGGTGGTCTAGTGGACATCGTGGCCAGGTCACCACCACCACTCAGTTTGGAGATAGACTTAGCTGACTGGACATTTATGAGCCGTTGGTGGCTCTTTATGGTTGTACATATGAGTAGTTGTTTTGGGCTAGTGGGATTAATTTGTACGTAGTCGTCTAGAGTGGGTCTTCACACAGAGCACGTCTTCACCATCCCGACACATTTGAGCCTCGACACCCCCATTGTACCTGTGAGTCCTGGGCTGGAGCTGAGTGTGCTGCCAAGCCAGAGTCTGTATCAGTCTTTGAGATAGTCGAGTCACATGTTCTGGTCTGCTGTTGTGTCTTTGTGAGCTTTGTTGGCATCTATTGTTTCCTTTCTGTTCAGTCTGTGTGAGGGAGATTCAGTCTGTTTGAGTGAGATTGTCATGCACATTGCACTGAGGACCACCCACTGTAGAGAGCACGACACATTATCCGCGCTACAACGATCCGAACTGAAGAAGTAAGAGCATGTAGGGTGTTTGTGTCTTTACTTGGAGAGAGAGAGAGAGAGAGAGAGAGAGAGAGAGAGAGAGAGAGAGAGAGAGAGAGAGAGAGAGAGAGAGAGAGAGAACCCCTATTAAAAAGTACGTTGTACATATTTTATTGCTATATTTTATGAAAATATTTTATAACAATAACATCTATATGCTAGGTCTGTATGACCAATTGAGGGTGTATGAACATATTCTATGGCTACATTTTTTGACAATCTTTTATAACAATAACATATATATGCTTATTCTTGTACTCAAGACATTTATGCATGCATGACTAATATGTCTACTTGTATCTATGTTGGGTATGATTTTGCTGTATATATTTGTGCACCTAATGCAAACTAGCCATTAAATATACTTCATATTGCACAAGTGTAGCCAAGAGGCCAATTCAGCAAGATGGAAGAGATAGAGAGAGAAATGGAGGGAGAGGGAGGAGTGGAGGGAGAGGGATAGAGATAGAGAGGTATAAAGAGAGAAAAGAGTGAGAGAAAGAGAACTAGAGGGATAGAGAGAGCAGATGGGAAAAGAGGGAGGGATATATATATATATATATATATATATATATATATATATATATATATATATATATATATATAGAGAGAGAGAGAGAGAGAGAGAGGACATCATGGAGAGATATAGAGAGAAATGATATTGATATATATATATATATATATATATATATATATATATATATATAGAGAGAGAGAGAGAGAGAGAGAGAGAGAGAGAGAGAGAGAGAGAGGACATCATGGAGAGATATAGAGAGAAATGATATTGATATATATATATATATATATATATATATATATATATATATATATATATATATATATATATATATATATATGAGAGAGAGAGAGAGAGAGAGAGAGAGAGAGAGAGAGAGAGAGAGAGAAATGGAGGGAGAGGGATAGAGAAAAAGAGGAGTAGGGAGAGGGATAGAGAAAGTGAGAATAGGGAGATGGGAATAGTGAGAGAGGAGAGAGACAAATGGGCATTGTGTATAAATATAGGCTTGGGTGTCAGTTGAAATATATCTATATTGTTACTGAGCTCTAAAAGATTCTTCCAACGATGTATTCAGCTTCATTGTGCAAGGTCATTTTGTTCTTGAATACTATGGGAAGTGAACCTTTGTTGCTTGATTGCCATGCAAGATTATCCATGATCAATCCCGGATTATGAGGTAGTAGTAATAGTGGGATATTTGCCATCATTTCCACTCCGAATGGTGACATCCAGACTTGAGTGAAAGATGGTGTGACATTAGGTATCAATTTCAATTTGTACTAGATTCAACGTTGTCCACAAAGTTTATGTTGGCCACAAATATGGGTGTGGATATGTCTTCAAGATTAAATGTATCAATGGTGGAGTTGTTTGACAGATCCACTAAAGAAAAATAAGGTTTGGTTGTTAGAAACTCAACCATGAAACTTTAAGAAAAAGCCTCCAAGAGAGTTGAGTTGATAGTAACCATGGAGGCCCTGATTCTGCAATACATTGTTGTGAAGGCAGACATGCATGATAAATTCATGGTAGAGACATCTTCTTCACAAGTCTGGGGTGAGAGGTATGAAGTTCATGTTACAAGTAGCCCGATGTGTACGTGTGGAAACTTTGGAGAACGAGTAGCACAAAGCAAACCATATATGGCTTGCAAACATATTTACTTTTATCTTTCTTCACTACTTCGGCTTGGATTTAAACCACAATATGTTTATCCATCAGAGCAAGCTGACAAATGAGGATCTGTTTTGCGTGTTCAACTATCGTTGTACGAGATAAAACATAATTTTAATTAATTGTTTCGATCATATCCCCTAGGACCCACATTTAATTATATGGCACGAACTGTGATTGCTAATTTAATATTTGAATTCTTTTTGTGAGAATTCATAATTTGAGAGGGTGGCTTGTGTCTTACTGTTCTTCTACAATGTGCGAAGCATATTTTCTTGGTTAGTACATGTTAAATGCTGATTTAATATTGTAATTCTTTTTGGAGAATTTTGTGATTTAATAGGCGTGTATCTTCCAGTCCTATCCCTACGTTCGAAGCATAATTTTTTCAATGTACATATTAGATTTAAATGGAAATACATCTAACATGTTTACTTGGTGAGCCCAAGGTTCTTTTTCCGATATCCGAATGCACCAGTCACCACGTGGTATTAGATTTAAAATTAAAAAAAAAACATCGCTGCCAAACTTTGCCGTGAAAAGCTACGAGGTGAATAAAATAAAAAGTGCACTCTGCGTTGTAGCTGCGTGGCAGTCTCGCAGATCATTAAGTTGAAGGGTACGTCGGATGATTGCCAACCTGATGAGCCCTCAGATATTTCATGCGATCAACCCATGGCAGAGGTCTGCTCTAGTGCTACTGAAACAAAAGATATCGGATTTAATCAATGATCAGTTGGCCTAATCTGGAGTCAAATCACCAACACTCATTGCCTTCCTAAGCCCGTTCATCACATTTTTCTACTGATGCTATTAGGCTGTTGGCGATGCAGACGGCAGAAGAAATGGAACGAGTAAACGTCAAAGTGAAAATGAGGGTAGAAAAGCTTAGCAGGATCGATCAAGCCAAATCTTCTGATGGTTATCCTCAAGTAATTATAAGCCAGTGGCTTCAGTGCTAGTTGTTTGCGCTTTTAGCAGAGTGTGTGAGGGGATTAGTGGCAGACAGCTCAATGTCGAGGGAAAGGCAATGGGGAGTATTGCCACTAGTGCAAGTCATGGTCTGATGAGCCGTTGGCTTCAATCGCAATCCTTGTCCAACTCTACTGATAGCCTATCTGAAAATTTGATAAGGCAAGCATTTTGCAACAATCTGTAGACAAACAGAAACATCTCTCATGACCAATTCAACGTAGAATATGGTGTCCGCGGGAGTTGGTTAATGTGTAGCTCCAAGGAGATGCAACAACATTGCAGTGTAACTGAAGTAGTATCTCATGCAGGTGCCTACGCTGCTAATCAGGATCACAAGAATAGTCAAAGAGCACAAGTAGAAGCTAATTCTTTTTCGACACAAAGAGATTTGATGCTGGAGAAGCTGCCGAACACGGACTGCGGAGTAATGGCATTTCTGGAGACAAGCATACCAATATGTCAGCACCTATTAGCCTCCAGGAGTAGTTCACTGCTGTCCATTCAACAACTGGGTCGGATAGAAGAAACTCTATAGACAATATGGCCAATATTGCGGCCTATAAAGAGCTTCTCTTGCTAATAACCATGATTCGGTGGCGGATCCTATGAGCAAAGGTCCATGTACGCAGCAGCTATCAAATCAAGTTCAGATGGCTGCAGATTACAGACATCAGTTTGGTATTCTAGCCAACACAAACCCTCATTTTTCCTCGGGGCAATGATAATCTATTCACATCTTCTCAAAGGTCTTTTGTCCAATAGGCGGTTGAGATAGAAACCCCATATAGCAAGCGCGCCTCCAGCTCAACAACACTACAAGGTTCGTTATCTGCATCAAATTTTCCACGCGCATGTGTTTGCTTGGCGCAACACATAAATGCTACAGGGCAGGGCACGGCTTTCGTTTCTTATAAATTTTTGAAGAGACCACAGTGCCAACTCTCCACCATACTTTTGTATGGCATCTCTAGATGACGTGGACGGTATACTTTGCACTTTCAATCTATGACATTTCATTGCAAAACGATATGTTTAACTATTCACATTGCTTCTTTGTAACTCGACTAAAAAATTGGCCTGTAGATTGTACAATAAAAAAGCAGCAATACAACATTGCAAATCAGTAAAGCACCTCATTTATTGTTGCAGATCATTTGTGCTTTATCTATCTGCTTGTTTTAGAATTTTTGCATTACTTCCTTTGCTTCAGTTTATTTGGATCTCGTTATTAAGACTATACACTTGATGTCGATCTCTGCACATGCTAGTTACACACGCAACTCTTTACATGCAGTTGCTAGCCAATGCATGTGATGTATTACAATAGTGAATGCATTTGGTGTATCAAAGTAGTGAATTCACCTTGTGCATCTTTACTTAACTCTAAATAATTGATACCATATTAGGTATTGAAATAATTGATATCATACTATATATGTCCTCGTTTCTCTCGTATTAGGTGTCAATATGAAGTTCTCAGGACCTAGAAGATTACATCCCAGGTATCAATAAACTAGGGAGGCTGCAACCAACTTGAAACTAGTTTACCGTCCACATGCTACGTCATGGTTTAAAATTACTGCATTGTATAAAGATTGGAGCATGCAATCTGACATCTTTGCTCACAATCTAGAAAAATGTCTCTCGTGCACAGCGACATACCTCACATATATAACGATAAACGAGGTCGATAGACAAATGAAAGACACTCCTACTGTCCTCACTTTTGTATTATTGTTGGGTACTTTGCCATTGGAGCGAGAACAACAAGACTTAGTAGCATTGCATCTAAAATACATTACCAGTTCAAGGTACCAACCACGAATCAACAGTAACCCCTCTCTATTCATGACACCGATGAGTGATATTTGGACAAAAAAGGAGCATATATTATAATTATAGAGGAGCTATCCATATTATAAAGACAAATATTATAATTATAGAGGAGCTATCCATATTAATCCAAACGACATTTTACTTGATCGTAAGACAAAATGTTAACGTAACAAGGAATACATTGTAGATCCCTTCAACAACAAATGTGTTCTCTTTCTCGGTGATCTTGCCCAACTACCCACAATTTGTAGTCACGCACGAGAGCTTTGTAACACATGCCATATCACAAGCTCGGTCCACTTTGTACATGCACTTTCTATAAGATGTCATGCTCTGTAAGACATGCAACGGACCTTGAATCGCTTCAATTCTTGACCATTATTCGTGAAAGAAAACTAGTTGTAGATGAGATCAATTGTAACTTGGGTACATGTATTATAGATGAAGCACATATGCATGACTACATCAACAACTCTACTCCGATAATTTGTACTCACAAATGAGACTTCCAATACTATAAAAACCTAGCCTTGAATAAGTTGTACAATCAAATTGACATTACAAAAGTTGAAATAAAGAAGAATGGGGGTAACATAAATGTCCTTCAATAGTGGCTCCTAGAGCCTAAGTTCGACGAGCTAGATCTGATTGCAATTGGCATGTGTTGCATGATCATTGAAAACACAGACTTGACAATCGGTGTGGCAAACGGTGCAACATGCTTTGTCGATGCCATAACACAAAACAAAGTAGGTGAGGTTTCATGTATCACTAGTGGCCCTCATTCATTGTACTCATAATAACTACAAAAGAAGAAAGGCAAAACACAATCAACATCCACCTTCTATGCTACCAACCATTCGATGAAAATTTTCTTTTTGAAATACTTTTCGTTTGCAAGAATTTATATGTAGCACGTATACTACAAAAAAACATTCATCAGTAGACAACCTCGCTTGGATATAATCTCAACTGTAATTATCCCTATAATCTCGAATAATTGATGCACTTAACTTTGTCTCCTCCCATAAACATTATTTCAAATGTATATCCCTTTCGCGTAGTGCCGCCCTTGCCAAATTAGTCATGCTCTTGTTTCCTTCAGTGCTAGATACTAATTGTCAATTTGCATATGTCCTCGTGTATTCTATAGATGTTATATAGCGAAGCCCACCAAGCAAGACTAGTTTGGTCATTACATGTTAGATGCTGATGTAATATTGTAATTCTTTTTGAAGAGTCTCATGATTTAATAGGGTGGTGTGTATCTTCTTGTCCTACCCCTATGTTCACAGCATAATTTTTTTCAATGTACAAGTCAGACTGAGGGTTCAATTGGAATATGAAATAGCAAAGAAAGCTCTCTCCAAAAGCTCTCTCCATTTCCATCCCCAGTCAAAATCCCCATGTTGAGCACGGGGATAGAGCAAAGTAACAGGGTATTGTAAGAACTTCACCAACTCCAAGAAGATGTGTTCCTTCTTTGGATAATGTCAAGGTTACAAGGTGGGATGAGCTTTCCTGTTATCAAGGGGTTATGTTGGGTGCGGATAATAAATTCAAGAAACTTCTTGTGTGCTTCAAAGATGGATTTCCATCATAAAGGAGATTTGTATGGAAAGGTCATTATCTCTTATATGCAATTCTCCAGAGACAAATAGCATCTACTAAATGGGTTTTGGCATAAGTCTCAAGAGCATCTATCAAATGGTGGGCATTTTTATAATAGCCTGGACAGTTCAGATCTGATGCATTTGAGCATGTTCCAAGTTATCTCTTTTCGCCTTCATTGATGTGCAAGGGAAACAAAATAAAAAAGGATCCTTCACAACAGAGACAATACACAAAATAAATCATATCCTCTCTCCCCATCACAGTGAATACAATATACTTATTTGTCAAAACTGTACCTTGAGCCATTTCCCCCAGTGGATACAATATACTTCTCTGTCAAAACTGTACCTTGAGCCATTTCCCCCTTAACATCACTCTTGAGCCATTTTATTTATTTAAAGGGAAATGGTAAATGCACCGAGTCCCCATAGGTACGAATGCCATAGTTGGGTGACAAAAACACACTACAAACGAGATTGATAGGCCATATCCTGTGATTGAATCTGCACCACTACCTGAATGCCAAAGGAAAGACAATAAAAAAGCCATTCATGTGTCAAAACTTTTATGAGACTCGAAAGAAGAAATTTATTTGACCTTCCCAATGCTATGACCAGAATGCAGATGCTCCACTGCATCAGCAACTGCTTCCAAGCCCTTGAAAGCTGTTGGATCTACTGCAACCTGGAAAATTTGAAGACCAGGACTATTCAATCCACTTTTATATAGGCACATACAAAGTCTTGTTTTCCGCAAACGAGCCTTTATGCTATCAGTGGATCAATCAATAAGCGAACACAATGTCATGTTAATTGAGTGCCTTTTTGACAGACGCATATTAACATTGGAAGCAGGCTACTAGCATTCTTCTAACAAAGGAAATTAAGGGGGTGCCCACAATTTCAACCTCTTCAATATTTGTTTTATTCCACAAAAACAAAGATTAAAACTTCATCACTGCAGCAAGAAAGCACATCCAAATTATACATTCTCACAATTTAATAACACACTGACTATTGAAGCCTCAATAACAGGAAAATCTGTCTCCTCCTCAGACAATTAAGCTCTATGAACACAGCCACCAATGACATCCAACATCCAGACTAACTGTTGCAAAAAAAACAACAATTGCGTGACACTCATGTAAAGGGTCACCAATGAGCAGCTAATGTAAATAATGTTCTTTGAAACCAACCACAATAGAGACAAGGGATGGTAGGCTGTGAGGCACTAGCTTTGAACAAATGAATGTTTTTGAGTAAAAACTTCATTTCCCCTGTAAGCCACCTTGATCCTCAAACTCCATCCCCTTAACCACTAGGAACCTTGATCTTCTATTGTTGTGATGTTCTAAGTGAGTCATCTAATAAAGGTATGTAACAATCAATTGTGGCATTGCGGAGCGAATCATAACGTTATAAGAGGATGTCTCTCCTGGATTCCATTCACGCAGAGACATTTTACCTTTTAAGATCTTGAGGGCAAACTTTTATCTTATGAAGCATTGTCTTGGATGGCGCTAATCACCACCCTCATGGTTCACCACATTCCTCCCATGATCCACTCTAAAGGAGTCTTTCTTGCAAAAATAAAACGAGAGGTGGAGCATGTGGAAATCGAATAAAGAAGGCATAAGTGCCAAATACACAAAAACAAGTATATGAGGCTACAAAGTACTATCTTAGAGCAAGTAGAGAGGGAGAGGCGCTTGCAAGAGAGGAATTTATTCAGAAGCCTATAAGGCAATAATGGTTTGAGATGCTCGAGGGGAAGAGGCTTGAGGCATAAGAGGCTAGAGAGAGAGGGGCACTTACATAAGAGGATGGAACCTCTCAACAGCCTCAAGTTCAAAAGGGGATATCTAACATCCCACTAAAAGCTAGAAAAAAACAAATAAAAGCGGCTAAACATTTGAGATATAAAAAACGAGGCTTCTTTTGGTCCAGAGGAACTGGTACATAAACAAAAATTACAACAGACAGTTTCTCCGAAGCTCTCATGGCATCACTTTTAAGTATAGGGTAAGCATAGGCTTATCCCATACGAGTCTCAAGTCATCAAAAATCTTTGCAAACCCTTTGTAGCTCCTACAATCATTTCCTAACCCTTTTGGTCCAGAGGAACTGGTACATAAACAAACATTACAACAGATAGTTTCTCCGAAGCTCCATGGCATCACTTTTATATATTGGGTAAGCATAGGCTTATCCCATACGAGTCTCAAGTCATCAAAAATCTTTGCAAACCCTTTGTAGCTCCTGCACTCATTTCCTAAGCAAACTAACCTTAATCCATGTAAGAAGAACTTCCCCAAGCCAAGTTGCGTCTCATAGATCATCCATGATGTCATACCTAGATCCCATCTCAAGGCCTGTATAAGGCACCACTCTTTGTACCCTTTTTCAAGTTAGTGGAACACTCCTTGGATTATTTATCTCTATTGTGCTTGTGTTCACGGTAGTTTGATTTTAGAAAGATTGCTGGGGACAAGGCTAAGCATAGTAGAATATCTACGAGGATGCAACTCTATGGTTTGACTTTGCAAGTGAAGCATAATCTTGCTAGCCTCATCAATAGGCTGAAAGGAATTTGTACACAACTCTCTTATGTCCACGTTTAAGTGGAAGAAAAGGACAAGATTGTTGTGCTACTAAAAGCATTTCCACCTTGTTTAGGGCAGACATTCACTAACCCTCCAGGAGAAGAATACAATTCCTTCTTCGGAGGATGTCATCAACTCAGTGTAAGAGAAGAAATGGAAGCTGGTCAAGGAGGAGAGAAAGACAATAGAAGGAGCTTATGTCATAGCCACTTCAAAGAAGAGGTGCTACCATTCTGTAAGAGACGCATCTTGCTAAAGATTACTACCTTGTCAACCCTTGCGTGCATTGTGACAAGAAGAATCATTTATCTTCACATTATCAGTTTGAGGACAAGAATAAAGCTAGGGAGAACTTTCTAACAGATAAAGACAAAGCTAAAGTGAATTGGCTATTTGAAGTCTTTGCTATGAGTTAAGAGTCAAATGTACTTTGAGACAGTTTGCTCATCTATTGGTACTTTAGCTTGAAGGCCTACTTTTGTATCTACACCCTTGAAAGGGGGCGTGTTTGTTTAAGCTTTGTTTGCTCTGTACCCTTTGACGAAGGCTTTATTGTAGAGCCTCACTTGTATCCCTCTCCTTGAGCAAACTATTTGGATAAGCTACAATTAAGGGGAGGGTTGATAGGTTAGCCTGGATGTGACTAATTTTGGCTAAGTCATCCCAAATCTTTAAAAATCCTTTCTAACTCCTTTATTCCTTTCATGAACAAATAAACACTCACCCATGTGAGGGTTTATTTGCTCAGGCCCAATCCAAGTTGCATCTCATTAATCATCCAGGAATGACACATCAATGATGTCCTCCACGGATCCCATTCATGTAAAATGCTCTCTAAGTTATGAATGCTAATTTAATATTTCCACCATAAACACCAACCTAATGGCTCTCTTACAGGAAGTGTGGCTACTTACTACCATCTGAGTCCACCTTTACCAGAAATACATGCAAATGATCCAATCCAATTTTTATTTCCCCACAAACTACCTTGGATATCTCGTTTTCCACCCTAACTGAATTCAATTTCTCAGAGCTCACTCTTCCATCCCCTCTTCTTAAACTTCAGAAGGGCCTATAAAACCTAGGTGTGTCCTAAGATGTATGTGAAATAGCATGTATCTCCTAAGAATAGAAGAACTATGAGCTCAAAAGCCAGTAGAAAGCACTGAAAAGTAATGGAAACAGAAAGTACGTTTTAAACTTAATACATTAGGACTTAAGTCTCATACTTTAAGCTTTCCATCATTGTATAGTTTGTATAGCCGTTGAACAGCTGGATGCCACTTATTGACATGATGATTGAGAAAGAAGCCCACCTACAATTTCAAGATCATGCAAATGGGAGTTAAATTTCTTGGTTCAAAATCATTCAAGCCACTAACTTATTGTCCCAAGGAAAAATTCTATGAGTAGAGATATCTTACAAGTGTTTGAGACTTCCATAAAAGCTTCTCACAAAGACCATGATAAACAGAACGCTCCCATGATTCTCCATTTTGATACTGCACGTGCGAAATGAGGATGTGCACCATTATTAGCACATAGCAAGCAGATAAACAACTCACTTGAAACTTGATATCGACAGTTTATTCTTGCACCAAAGTCTATCAGCACCGAATATTTCCAAAGAGAAAAAAAGAAAAGTGTACATTTCATAGGTGAATTTCAAAATTTTTCCTTGTGTTGGACACTCTTCTGTAAGGTTCAATTGCAAACAATGCAGGTGTCCAAGTCAGGTCCCATTGGCATCAAATAGAAGCTTATCCAATAAAAGAAAGCCCAATAGACCAGATGCTCCATGTGGCAATGAAGCCAATGACAACATCCCACTACTTTCAGAAGTAGACGCTTATAAAACAGCAATTGTATCTCACATATATGCTACCTGTTTCAGTACTGATCGCTCTATACTACCCCCTTCAACAACAGTGTACCAACAACCATTCGCAGGAAAATGCAGACAGCCTTATGCATGTATTCTGTGGATCCTTGAATGGTTAAGAATGAGCAAAACGCAGCATCATGTTTGTTTCAAGAACTAAGCTTGAATACAAATGACCAAAACATCGCCGATCAACAATAGACACACACTTTCTTTTGTAAATCAATTTGATTTAGCTATCTGTGGGAAACCTCAGAGAGAGGAAAACCCACCAAAAAGATGTACAAGGAAAGGAACACAACAATGTTCGGCGGTATAGAATAGCTAAAAGCATTCATAAGAAAGCTGATGTATCTCTGCTGTGATATCACCAACTTCGAAGGCAAACCGCAAAGACTGCCGAAGGGAAATCTTGAAGAAAGGTAGTGGATCCGTATGAATGCGGTGGAACATATAGCCATTACGCTGCCGCCACAGGCTCCAGTATGCCCACATGAAGAAGGCTGCAAAGCACGGCAACGCCGGTGAGAAGATACCGAAAATCCAAAACCGCTTATGGAAGACCGTCGTGGGAAAACGTAGCCGCATACACGCAGAAACCCGACGAAGGAATTCTTGAGTGACACAGCAATCCCACAAGAGGTGACAAACATCCTCATCGGCAGATAAGCAACGGACACATGATGAAGAGCGGATACGGCGCATCCTAAGAAAGGTACCCACTGGGAGCACACCAAGTAAACACCGCCAAAGAAACAAACGCTCTTTCAACGGCAAACGACTTTCCCATGGTACAGATATAATCCTGCGCCACCAAATATCTGATTTATGCATGTGCCAAATAGCGTTGCAATGATCAGCAATCCATGGACGAGGCAGCAGAAGAGCATATGCCCGGCCAACAGAAATATCTTGAAATGGCATTTCCCCAAGCTTCCAGTCAGACATGCGATCACCATCAGCCAAAGGTGAAACCGGCAGGAAACCTGACAACATTTGCTGTAATTCTCTCAAATCTGGCGATAGTGCATGCCCAATCTAAAGCGGCGAGCGGCAAAAGGAAACTCGAAAGTGAAACCATCTGCATCCACCACATCCTCAACCACTCGAATGCCACGGCAGGAGAGGAAATACGCCCGGCGAGGCGAGCGGTCAACCAAAGTAAGAGAAAAAGCCCGACTCCAATGAAGACTCTCCGCACGAAGCGAGTTTCCATCCCTCCGAGCATTCCAGGAAAGATAAATCGTAACCTGTTTCCATGCAGAAAGCAAGGTGGAAGAAAGAGGGCATCCCGGAATACGAGCATCCATCTTACCAAATACTGCCTCCCACATGGATGATTGCCAGTGACCAAATGAAGATGTAACCACATGCTGAGTCAAGTGTGCAAACATAAGAGTCCAAGGCTGAGATTGTTGCACAAGTGTAGGCAAAAGCATAGCCTTCCTAGCAATGACATGCCTACGCAGGTCCAATATATTCAAACCACCAAAGCGCTTTGGTGTACATAGTTTTGCCATCGATATCAAGCGCAACCCTTTTTTGTGAGCACGCGTTCGCCACAAATGAGACAAAATGGCCGACATGAGAGAGTCAAGACAATGACGGGGCCAATGCAACAATGGAAAAAAGAACTGAACATATGCCACAAGGATACTCTGAACAATTCGTAGGCGAACATGTAGTGGCCAGGTAGAAAGCTTCCAGTAATGCAGTTTAACATTCAAGCGATTCATAACCCAATCCACTTTCTGCGTGTGAGTAACATTCCATCCAATTGGATAACCCAAATGCCTAGTGATTACATTTGGAAGAAAACAATGGACACACACACACACACACACACACACACAAACACACAAACACACAAACACACACACCATGGGACTATCTGCAGGAAAAAAAATATTGTCTGGGGTTCACACTATAAGATTACAATACCTGTGACACCATACCAATGATGACCAGTCGACCGAATACTCCAAGGGCATTCAAGCATGTCTGAAACATTTCTCCGCCAACACTTTCATACACAAGGTCAACACCTTTAGGAAATTCTCTCTTTAGAACCTGCCAGATTGCACAAACTGCAGAATGATTTTCTGAATCTTAACTACCAGAGATAACAAGGTTTTTAAGATCTAGCACATTGATATAAGCGGTGTCAATCATGCAGCTAACAAACCCTGCTCTATACTGATTTGTTGTATATAATCGATCATTACTACTCGCCTAGTCTAATATTAGATTCAGTGCCACTGCCCTCATATGGACAAGGCTATTAAAAACAAGAAGATTTCAAGGAACTGCAGAAACCACAAATGCACCTATTGCGACAGAAAGAAAGATAATTTAACATTTCTTGAAGGCCAAAATGGTCCATGAGACCAGAACAAAGCACCCTGATGACAATGTCTCGATTCTCTCACGATAAAATGTAACAAGAAATGAAGTCTAAGTCTAGCTAAATCCTTACCTACAATAGGAATGGACAAGCTTTTAACAATTCTAGAGCTGTAGGCTACAACTGGCAACACATAGGAGTGGTCTTCACTTGGCGTAGTGTCTCCATTAGGGTTGCCTCGAGAGGCAGAGACCATTGAGTCGTCATCCGTAATTCCTCCAATGGTGGGCAAGGATCGCCTGAACCTGCAGACGGTGAGGAAGCTGTAAGCAAGGTCCTTGTGGCCGTGGACCTCTCATTAGCTGGGAATGACCCCGTCCAATGTTACTCCTACAAAGATGCGTCCCTAACAGGACAGGCCAGTGGACAAGGGAGTAGAGGCGTCTCGAGCTGCAATACTGGCTGTCTCTGTGTGTGTGTGTGCGTGCGCGCGCGTGCTGTATCTCACACACCTACTACATCTGTCCCCCACACCACCATCTACTTTACCCATAAGCTAGGCTTTATATATTCAGTTGAGGTACAAGCAGGCCTTTGTAGGCTTCATCCATGCACACCACTATCTACACTCATGTCCCAAAAATCATTGATAACACACACATCAGCTCCCCCCCCCCCCCCCCCACACACACACACACACACACGCACACACGCACACACACCACATTGTAACTTTCTGGTCTCATAGGTCATTCTGGCCTTCTGAAGACGTTAATATAATTTTCATCTCTCTCTCTCTCTCTCTCTCTCTCTCTCTCTCTCTCTCTCTTAATGGGGATACATCATGCTGGTATGCACAGATGGCATCATGGTTTCAGACACATGGTTTCACCATGGACAGGTTGCCTCCTTTTCAATACTCTCTACAGCATAGTTACCCGGAACGCGGAACGGGAACGGTGATGAGATCCCTGCGGAACGGGGGAACGGCTAGGGGTCCGGAACGGGAACGGCGCGGAACGGGAGGTATAAAAAACACCCAAATAGTGCATTTTTTAGCTCCTTGTGTTTAAATACGAGTATTAGAGTGCTTTGACTCTAATACTCAAAAAAAACTCGTTTTGAAGACCATTTTCAACCTTGCTATGACTAGATGATGAGAGAGAGAGAGAGAGAGAGAGAGAGAGAGAGAGAGAGGGAGAGATTTGAGAGAGTGGGAGGGAGAGGGAGAGATTTGAAGGCTTGAAGCCTTGAGCCTTGAGAGAGTGAGTCTTGAGAGGGAGAGATCTTGAGAGTGTGAGAGGGAGAGAGCTTGAGCCTTGAGGATTAGCTTGTGGAGAGAAAGGGGGAGGGGGGTGCATTTTATGAGTCCTTGAGGCCTTGCACCCTTCAAAAAGAAGCCCAAACATTTACTTCAATTTTTTCAATTTTTGCCAAATTTGTTTGTAACCGTTGGCCGTCCCAGGGGCATTCCGGAACGTTCCGGGGGCGTTCCGGAACGGCCGTTCCGGTTTGCACTGGCCACCCGGAACGTCAGACGTTCCGGGACGTTTCGGAACGTTTCGGAACGTTTGGGAAGGGATCTGCCCCCCGGAACGCCGGAACGGGGGCTAGGGGGCGTTCCCCGGTAACTCTGCTCTACAGGCACCCTTGAGGTCTTTGACGCGGGTAGAGATTAATAGACTCATTCGTCAAGATCTGATTCAGCTGGACACAAGGAGGACATGGATAGAGCCGATACAGGAGTTGGGCACAAAGACAGCTTTCTATAGAGAGCATTTTCTCCACCTCACAGGGGATGGGTTTGTGATTCGACCTAGTTATATGGACAGGCATCTTTCTCATGGTGTCTGATGTGCCATTGGCCATATACGCACGTCCTCACATCAGCTCGAGATTGAGACTGGCAGATTCAGAGGGACACCAGCAGATAGCAGGATATGCCGCTTATGCCTTCTAGAGCCAGAGACAGAGGTACATTACATATGTCATTGCACAGTGTACTATGAGATACGAGGCCGTTTTCATTGTATATTCAGAGAAGGTTTCGGGCCACTATCTAGGGTCATGAGTTATGAGGATCAGAGATGTCTTGGGCTTTATCTACTTGAGCTACACAGGCATAGAGAAACTTTACTGAGGAGAGCTGAAGAGAGACAACCCCAGAGACAGATCACAGATTTCTTTACACTAGATACTGAACACTTAGAAGAATAGACAGAGGAGCAACCAACAGTGGAGAGGTCTACCCGCACTATTGGCATTCTCATAGACCATGCATTTGAGCTAGGGAGAGCTACACGACCCCGATGGAGAAGAGGAGCTACACAGTTTCGAAGGAGGCTACATCAAAGGATTCGAGCCATACTTTTTCGTCGTCCAGAGTGCAAATGAAGATGGATCTCTATGCAGATAGATCTCTACTTCCCTCCCAAATTGTCTACACATTGTATAGCTCAGTTCACACGTTTCACGCCTCTCGCCTTTCACACCTATCCGCTTAGTTTAGGATTCCGCAGTATTTATATCTTGTTATCCCTAGTCTAGTTTAATTTATTTTGTTAATCTGACTTGATATCAGATACACCGCATTGTAACTTCCTGGTCTCATAGGTCACTTTGGCCTTTTGAAGACGTTAATATAACATTTCATTTCATTTCATTTCTCTCTCTCTCTCTCTCTTTTCACTAGATATGGGACAGCCAGAGGACCAGTCATCATTGCAGAGCTCGGCCCACACTCATTTGGCCACTACCGGCACTCTCATCGACCGAGCACTGGAGCTACGGAGATCCAGACGGCCACGATTGAGGAGAGGGGCTACACAGTATCGACGGAGACTACAGCAGAGGATTCGAGCCATACTCTTTCGATATCCAGAGTGCAGATGAGGATAGATTCTAGTAGTAGTATCTAGTTCTTTTGTACCCAGACATGGATTAGATTCACCATTTTGTAAGAGATTGGTCTCATAGGTCATTTTGGCCTTTTGAAGACGTTAAGATAACATTTCATTTCATTTCATGTTGGCCTACTCCCTTGCGTGGTTTGCTTGCAATGGCATCCCCAACAGCTTCCGAGAGCTCTAGCTCCTTGCAGGCAATGGCATCCCCAGCAGTTTCCAAGAGCTCTAGCCCTTTGCAGGCAATGGCATCCCCAGCAATGAAGAAATCAACTTTTATGGCTACCAGCAAGAGGTTAGCAAACATGGAAAAGGAGATGAAGGCGTACAAGACAGAGATAGAAGAGTGGAAGATGGAGAAGGCGATCTTTCTTCAGTGGAAAATCAGTGAGACTGAGCTTCTAACTGTGGAGAAAATGGAGTTTCGGGCAGAAATTGAAGACCTCAAGAATCACATCTCAGCCCTCAAGAGAGACCTTGCCGATGCAAGAGCCAACGGTGGATTAGAAGAGGGAGAAATCCAACCCTCAGTGACAGAAGAACTTAGGGTAATCAAAGAACAAATGCAAGCCATCAAGGAAGAAGAGAAACAACAAGAAACAAAAACGATTTCACGGACAGATATGATTACCAAAACCCATAAGAAAGTGGAGGAAGCGGAGAAGTGGATTTCGGTCGCAAAGAAGGGCAAAGGCATGGAGGTATCAATCCCCACTCCCACCATCATCAACATGACACTTGAGGAGGAACAACGAAGACGTATGAGGGCCTTGCATGTGAGGGTTACCGGCTTCAACGATCGGGACAAAATCGATGAGGAAGTACAGGAGCTCATGGTACTAATGGGGATGCAAAAAGCGACACACACAAGGGCATGGAGGGTTGGTAAGAAAAGTGGAGGCACGGGGGAAACATCGAGAGGAAGAGCTCTCATACTACGCTTCCTCTCTATTGAGGAGAAGGACTTTTTGAGAAGGAGACCCACTCTCAAAAAGACTGGTATCTTCCTTGGTGACGATCTCACCCTTTCACAGCTTGCCCACATGCAGGAAGTCATGCCAGAGATTAGGGCCGCAAGAGAAAAGGGGAAGACATCTTTTTACAGAGAAGCAAGAGTGGTCATTATGGAGAGACGCCCTACATGACGGTGCGGGACCTATGGGATCACACTCAGGATGGCGGTTTGGAACTGTAATGGTTCGTATAGACTTGATGTGGGGGCCTTTGAGGACAGCTTCAGAGACAGAGACATTGTTTTCTACTCTAAGACTCATCAGGCCCCAGGACAGTTGATGCCGCATATATCAGGATACAGATGGGAGACAACTTGCCGGACATGCACTAGATCTGAGCATGGGACTAGAGGATCAGGAGGTGTAGTAGTTCTTTTCAGAGAGGAGCTCCAGCCACTACTGCACATAGTTCGGAGAAATGATCAGGCCAGATACATGTGGGTGAGGCTGAGGGCAGAGACTGGCCATTTCTTGTACATCGCCATATGCTATTTTCCTCCCAGCACTTCAATATATGCCTCACCTAGAGGACAGTCTCCTTACTCTGTACTTGATGATGATATTTGGGAGTTCTCCAGGGATGGAGACATCATACTATTGGGGGATTTCAATGAAAGTACAGGTAGTTCACAGACGGTTTTCTATGACACCTCAGAGGAGATGCTCAGAGAACTAGAACCGGAGGAGATGGGGCTTGAGAGATGCTCACACGATAGAGAGCATACAAAGTATGGGAGATACCTCAGGGAGATGACGACTACTCATAGTTTAGCCATACTGAATGGCTTACCGACCTTCCCATCATCTACTGATTTTACTTGTGTCCACACAGACATGGGGCCAATACAATAGACTATGTTCTGAAACAGACATTATCAGTCTCCTTTGAGTACAATACATCTCAGGCCTCACGGGGTGGTAGACATCCACACTATACTCTTACACCAGAGACTGACTCAGTCTATGCAGAAGAGATACGTAGACTTTTATGCACATCAGAGCCAGTATACACAGTGGAGGAGATCACATCTATGCTGACAGTGACATTACATGGGGCAGCGATAGAGGCATACCCACACACTCAGCCTCGTCAGAGACGTCGTTCTGGGCACATGCCTCAGAATAGCTGGTATGATGAGGAGTGTCGATAGAGAAGAGCTCAGATCCAGCGGGAGCTTGCATTGGGAGTGATCACCTATAGACAGTCTCGTATTGCTACACGACGACTAGTACGACGGAAGAAGTGAGCTTTCTTGGTCCAGATGGAGCAGGATTTATATCAGCTCTTCCTTAGTAGAGATTCAGGAGAGGCTTGGCATCTATTCCATGAGCAGTCTCCCCCACCAGTGATTACTTCTACGGAGATATGGGGACAGTATGCAGCATCATTATACACTGTACCTGGACAGCCAACACTACCAGATCCACCACAACCATGCCCGGTTACGAGCACCTTCTTTACCACCGAGATGGTAAAGGAGGCCATTGACAGGATGAAGACCAGACGGGCACAGGATCATGAGGGTTTGGTAGCAGAGCACATTATACATGCTGGGGACTTGTTGGCAGAGATGGTTGCACGATTGTTCAACCGTGTCATGTGCGAGGGCTTTCTTGAGTCTTGGAGATTGTCTACTATTGTACCTATCTTCAAGACAGCAGACCCCACAGTTCCGGGGCATTACCGTACTATCATGGTAGGACACACATTGGCACGGTTGTATGCATCCAAGAGAATGGGTCCCTCCAGAGCCACTCACAAGGATCCCACTGTACTCGTGCCAGTGGACAACACTCCCAAGCCCACAGCCTCCAGCGTCCAGTCTCAAGAGCTGCTGGGTCAGGATCGATGACACAAGTCCTCCCACAGATGCCCACTACTCGGATCCTTTGAAAACAGCACTCTGCCACCTGCGGGGCCTCTACTGCAACTTGCTGTAAGCGTCCCCCACCCTGAAGCTCGAAGAAAAGGGATGGAACAGTCTCTGAGCAGGCCCTGACTGAGATAAGAACCTCCAATCGTGTGAAGGCTCCCATCCACCTGGGTGCTACTGGCTCGAGAGGCGTGAGCCACTCAGCTGGAATTGCCTCTGAGATGTCCTGGCACATGCTCTGCACCCCTCTCATGCCCTGTAGCTGGAAACTCTGCACCTCCTTTGGCAAGTCTGTGAACTCTAACCAGTCCCCTAAAGAGCGCGCTGGACCCGCTGCCATGGGACCGCAAGAAACATGAGGCCGACTACCAACCAAGTGGCCTCTCTGAGTGCTAACCATGGGGTTCCACACAAGGGGCTGCCGTAGGCACTCCTCCATGCAAGTAGGCTGTCTCTGCTCCAGGCCTCGCCGCAAGAGCTCCCAAGATCGAAGCAAGCTCATAGCGAAGAGATTCTCCAGTCTCCTGCTCAAACCAACTCTGCGCATCACTGTGAAGATCCATCTTGTCGAAGGTCGCCAAGGGCCTCCAACCTGAGGCACCCTAGCACGAAGCCGCTGTAGCAAGAACGCCTTCCAGCGCTCCTCACCTGGAAGAAGTCCTCTGACTATGAACTTCCCAAGAAGGGCTCTGCTCTGCTGTGCTGGGTCAATGATCCCAAGCCCTCCTTGTGAACAAGGAAGAGTGATGACCTGCCAAGCCACTTTGGCTCGGGCTATCTGAGTGTCACATCCTAACCAAAGGAAGTTCCTGATCAGCCTCTCAACCTGGTTGATACAAGAACTCGAGAAGATCCAGCAAGAAGTGATGTACCACATAGTCGCCAACAACACCTGGTTGGCCACTACTACTCTACCAGCCACAGACAATCGTGCCGAGCTCCAATGTAACAACTTCCTCCTGATAGACAGGAGGAGGGGAGCAATCTGCTGCTCAGGAGACAAGTCCAAACCAACCTGACAGCCCAAGTACCGAACTGCAATCCCTGGGGGAATCCACCTAAAACCCTCTCCTGGCATCCAATCGGGCACAAGAGCACTACCAACCGAGAAAGCCACTGTCTTTCTCCAGTTGATCAGTGCGCCCGATGCACAATAGGTCTCCAGAGCCTGCTCACACCTGTGAGGGTTGGCCTCCTGGCCATCTAAGTACAAGGCTGAGTCGTCAGCAAACTCAGCGTCCAGTAGCTCGTCTCCCCGAATAGGGAGTGCTAAGCCCCGTAGACCAACCTGCTGCGACACCAAAAACCTGCTCATCGCCTCCGCATAGAACAAAAAGAGGAAGGGGGCAAGAGGACATCCCTGTCTGACCGAACGTGTGAGCATGAAGCGATCACCTCTACCTCTTGCCAAAAGTACCTGACTAAGAGCCTGGTTGTACAAAGCTGACACCCCTCTGATCCAAGCATCTGAGAAGCCCATCCTGCGTAGAGTGCCCTCTAGAAAGTCCCCGTCAACTCTGTCGTATGCCTTCTCAAAATCGAGAAGAAGAATCACTAGGTCCTCACTACGGAGCCGTGCTAGGGCAGAAGCCTCCCAAAAAGTAAAGATGTTGTCAAGGATACTGCGTTCCTTGACAAAACCTGTCTGAGTCCCATGTATAAGGCTCTCTAGAAGTGGCTGAATCCTCAAACTCAGAGCCTTGGCAATAATTTTGTAGGCTGAGTTGAGGATGGTGATGGGGCGCCATTGTCGAATCTCATCCAAGGAGCCACCCTCCTTGGGAATGAGGTAGATCAAGCCCTCACTCATGCTGTCAGGCATCACTCCTGTGTGCAAAATGTACTGAAAAGCACTACAGAGATCTGGGCCAAGCAGGTCCCAGTACTCCAAGAGAAAACTGGGAGTCAGCCCATCCTCACCTGGACAGCTACCACGGGGGAGGGCCCTAAGAGCCGTGTGCAGCTCCTCAAGCTGAAGTGGCAACTCAAGCCTCTGACGCATCTCGCATCTCCTCAGTCACAAGACAAGGCATCTGTGCCCAAACGTGCTCCCTGCATGCATCCTGACGCTTTGGCTAGGGCTCTGCAAACAGTAGCTCACGGTAAAAGTCAGTAGCAATTGCACGCATATCCTCGGGCTCAGAAGCAACTGACCCGTCGGGCCTCCACAACTGACTGACCTTGGCATGTGAATACCAAGGTCCCACTGCCTCAAAGAAAGCACCAGTCACTCTGTCGCCCACCTGTGTCCACTGAGATGCCTGTCGGTGGAAAGCAAACTCATGTCGCCTCTCCTCTGTGCTAACAAGCTCCTGTCGAGCTTGCTGTAGCTGCTCCTCCAACCAAGGACTGTCTGGATGCTGCTCCTGCATCCTCTGTAACCAAGCAATGCCCTGTCCGAGACGCTGCTCCTCCTCTCTCGCTGCAGCCCGGCGAGCCAAAGACTCCCGGAGAAAGAAACGGCTAATTTGAGCTAGTCCTGAGGCCACTCTGTCAGCAGGAGAATCCTACCTGTCCAAGCTCTCTATCCAGAGAGCCTCTACTCGCTCTCTGAGTGCAGAGTCCAACAAGACCCTCTCTGGGATGCGAAGCATCGTGCTCCCTCTCCTCTGCCTGCCTGCCACTGTGAGAATCACTGGTCCATGGTCCGAGAAGGAGGTCCCTGCCAGAATGCCAACTGTCCCTCCCAAGTCACTGAAGTGGTCACTAGTGTAGAAGCGATCTATCCGCGATAGATTCACTCCTCCCACTCTGCGGTCCGAACAAGAGAAGGCAAGGCTGTCTGGGGGCCTCACAAAACTAGAGTGGTGCCAAACATTCGAGACCCTCAGAGTCACACAAAACCTCTCCCAAGCTGCCAGCTCAACTCCATGCACAGTAGCATGGCTACCACCAATCCTATCAGAAGGGTCCTCCAACATGTTGAAGTCCCCTCCTATGCACCAGTGTTCTGCTTGCGGCAAAGACTCAACTATTTGTGACCAAAACTCTGCTCGAGCACTCGCCACATTGGACGCATAGATGTTCAAGAAGCCCACTAGGCAACCCTGAACCTGCATAGTAATCCACTGAGCCCTGCCTGGCACAATAATCCCTCTGCCCACAATGGCCTGCTGCAAAGAGTCCGCAATAGTCATACATACCCCACCCTGGATGCCTCCAGGTCCAAAAGCAGCTAACCAAAAGTATCATATCGTCCACGCAAAAGCTGACCACAACGTCTAATGCGGCTCTCACACAGATGGTGCTCCTGAAGCATAAGGATATCAATCTCTCCTCCCACAAGGCAGCGCTGAATCTCCTGACGCAGTCGGCCCCGCTGACGCTGAAACTGGGGCCCACCTAGTCCCTGCATGTTCCATGAGACGATCCTCATCGGGAGCGAGAGAGTGTAGCAGGGCTACAGTGTCACTTCACAGGACAGGCAGACAGTTGGACACTTAGTTATAGTTGGTCTAGTTCACATTGGACGGACCCTCTGGGCTGGGGGGTGACACGTGGTAGGGTACCAACGGTGGTCTAGTGGACATCGTGGCCAGGTCACCACCACCACTCAGTTTGGAGATAGACTTAGCTGACTGGACATTTATGAGCCGTTGGTGGCTCTTTATGGTTGTACATATGAGTAGTCGTTTTGGGCCAGTTGCATTATCTTGTACGTAGTCTTCTAGAGTGAGTCTATTCACAGAGCACGTCTTCACCATCCCGGCACATCTGAGCCTCGACACCCCCCATTGTACCTGTGAGTCCTTGGCTGGAGCTGAGTGTGCTGCCACGCTAGAGTCTGTATCAGTCTTTGAGATAGTCGAGTCATATGTTCTGGTCTGCTATTGTGTCTTTGTGAGCTCTGTTGATGTCTATTGTTTCCTTTCTGTTCAGTCTGTTTGAGTGAGATTGTCACGCACATTGCACTGAAGACCACCCACTATAGAGAGCACGACACATTATCCGCACTACAGGTGCTCTCATTTTGGCGATCACGGTGCGACCTCAACGGAAATCTCACTCTGAGGTACAAATCTTGAAGCTAGTTGGTCTATCTAGCTTCGCTTACCTTGCCTTGCACTGTTCTCCTCTCGCCTGGTCCAACTGTTCTAGTCCTCCTTCGCCCTAGTCATCTCTCGCCCTGGTCCAGCAGCCCTAGTCATCTCTCGTCCTGGTCTAGTCCTCCTGACCCTGGTCTAGTCCTCCTCGTCCCTGGTCCACCCCTGGTCTAGTCACTAGCCTGGTCTAGTAGAGTCTAGACCAGTCTTCAGCCAGTTCAAGGTTTTCTTGCCCAAAGGTTGGTTGGATTGGTGGTCACTGCATGACACATACAAGGCGGTCAGTTGAGCGTCAAAGCGCACTACTGAGCCCTCTGAAGTACTATAACAGAAGGCGACCTTTGGTACCTAGTAGAAGTCCATCAACCTCATCACCTATACCTCCACATACATCACCCATTCCTTCATCTGGTTCCACATCTTCTAGATCACCTTCTCCAGTAAAGCTCTCTCCTATTCTGCTACAGCAGGCTACTGAGCAACAGGCTCAGCAGGGAGCTATGGAGCCGTTGGCTAGCGTTTTGGCTAAGGTAAACATCAAGTTCCCTACATTCAAAGGACTCTCTTCAGAAGATGCTGATGACCATGCAAGGAGGTTTGTATCTCTCTGTAGGGGTCGTGGTCTTAACAGGGAAGATGCTTATCTGGTACTCTTTCCATCCACCTTGGATGGCTTAGTAGACAAATGGTACAGCCAGTTTGCAGAGAACCATTTTGCAACCTGGGCAGCCTTAAGGCAACAGTCCTGTGCACCTTTCAGGCCCGGTGACTACCAGGAGAAGGTGTTGGATGAGTTAGCCAACATGGTGCTCAAGCCAGAGGAGACTTTTGCAGAGCTTATGACTAAGACCAAGTCTCTAGTTGCCAAGCTTCCTCAGCAACCCGATGAATTCATGGTGAAGAAGGCGCTTCCCAAAACTTCTCAACAAAAACTCCGAGAGAGTCTGCGACCTGACGCCACTTTGGAGGAGTTCATCGCAGCTACTACTAGGATAGAGGGGGCTAGGAACCTGTTCAACAACTCCCCTCACATAGAGACCTCCTCTGTGTTTTCGGAAGGTCCTGATGATCAATTGACTTCTTTACGTAGAGAACTTGAAGCCCTAAAACTACAACGCGCTCTTCAAGAGAAGAAAAATATCTCTCTTCGCCAGGAGAAACCCCCACATCTTGAGGCTTTGGATCAAATCAAGAGAGAGCTAGAAGAGCTTCGGTCTCAACAGGAGACTTAAGGCTATGGTATGGTGCAGCTCGTGTCGCTCTCCAGGACATCCTCCACAGGACTGTCCCCTTCGGGCTTATTGCCACTTCTGCGAGAAGTCGGGGCATGAAGACAAGGATTGCTACTATATCAAGGGATTACGGCAGATACAACAAAGTCTAGGTCCTTCTCTACAACAAGGGCTTACACCTGCATCAAACCTGGTGTCACTATATAGCCATTAGAACCCGATGCCACCTCTGCTGACAACACCTCCTATGCAAGGTATGCACAACAACTTTACATCCCCCAGCTTTTATCATGCTAGTACTCCTTCAGTTCCCCAAAGCTTCTACACGTTAGCATCCGGTCCAATGCAGCAAGGGCCGAGACCATCTCGCCCCTCAAATAGGCCAATTTTGTGCTACAGGTGTGGGGAGTATGGACACTATCAGAGCAAATGTCCCTTACCAGAAGGGTCCCCTCCTTGCCGACATTGCCCTGAAGCTAAGGATCACTATAGTAAGAATTGCCCAAAACAACGAGCGTCCACATCTGCAAGCACAAGCCAAAACCAGCAGGAGTTTACATTTCTAAAGCTTAACCTCATCACAGTAAGCTCCATTTCACAGGCACCGCCTTCCACTCTTGTAGTTGCCTCTCAAGAAGGGTTGCAGCAAGTGGAAGAGCCGGCTGAGGTGCTCACACGGGCACAGAGAGCTGCTCTTGGCCTCAGCCTCCCTGGCGGTCCAATCTTTCCATCTCCTGTCACACAAATGAGTCAAACTCTAGTAGTAGCTGACAAACCAGCAGGTAATGTGAAGAGCCAACCTACCTCGCTTCTATCAGATATAAATGGTGCTTTCATCGAAGGAGTAGAGGACTTGCAGAAGCTTAAGATACCAGAGCAAGCTCTAATCAAAGGAAACAAGCCCACAACAGAGTCTATCTTGAAAAACACTTTTCAGCAAGTGTCCCTGTACGACATGCTTCGACTTGATGCAAATTTTAGAAGTGACACCCTTTCCATCATCCAATCTCTGTACCCTGGTGCAGGGCCTAGTGGCGGGTACCTACCTGTGCAGCCCTTGGAGTCCTACATGATTTCATATCCAGTTGCTCCCCTCACCGACTACAAAAGTCCTCGTCTCACTGTGTCTATTCTTGGGCATCAATTCTCAGGCGTCATAGTGGATGGTGGATTTGGGATCAATCTGATGCCAGAATTTACTATGATGGCCTTAGGTCTGCAGCCTACTCGCCCTGCTCCATTCACTGTTACATTGGCAGACCAGAGGACAGTCTACCCTGTGGGCATAGTAGAGAAGGTGCCTCTGATGGTACAAGACTTCACATTTAGCTTGGATTTTGTGGTGGTCAGTCTTCCTCAGGTGGAGGGAGGATTTCCTTTGCTGATTGGTAGACCATGGTTGCGGCATACTAAGGCACTTCATGATTGGGGAAACGACGCCATGTGGATACATACTCCTGGCTCCCCCATGCAACCAATTCGGCTCGAAGGAGGTATGGATCCAGTGGTTCATCACAGCTCATTGTCAGTACAGTCCAACCCCGACCCTGAGCAGCCCATCCCACATGACGGGTCTGACGAAGACCTGCTGCAGTGGTTGGAAGCTACCGCCTCGATGCCATGCTATGTAGTCTCTATTCAAAACTCATATGTGCCGGTAACACTCTCTCTCCCAACTCCTCAGCGGACACAGATGTCACAAGTCCTATACCAGACAGTACTACAGCAGACAGTGGACCAGTCAAAGAAGTAAGTGGATCATTCCCAAATTCTCATGATTCAGATGATCCTCCTATGGAAGCCCTCGGCCTCAGGGAACCTATCACACATCACAGAAGAGGGAAAAAATCTCCTCTGCATGAACTCGCCAATGATTCCTCCCTTCCTCTAACATCTCCCAGGTCGGATGCCCCGCCCACTCAAAAGCACTCCGTTATGTCTGTGTCTGAAGATTTACCCTTCGATGAGCTTCCACCAGGGTGGTTACAAGAAGAGTGTGCGGAGTTTCCAATCGATCAAACGCCAGCACATGATGTCTCGAAGCTCCAAGAGGCAGCTCGTTTTTCAACTTCTGAAGTACCCTCCACAGTTACACCTCCTGACCCTGTCAAAAAAGTCAACCTGGGCGACCATGACAACCCTTAGCACGTCCTCTTAGTAGCTTGGTTATGGGAGCATCCCGCATTACTTGATGCGGTAGTTTCTTTTATTCACTCTTTTCAGGATGTTTTTGCTTGGTCCTACAAGGATTTGAAAGGGATCCCACCAGAATTGGGTCTCCACACAATCCCTCTGGTTGAAGGAGCTAAGCCTGTCAGAGGCCGAGCTTATAAGCTCAACCCAAAGTATGCAGAGGCTGTCAAGTCAGAGCTCAAAAAAATGCAAGAGACAGGGATCATTGTAGCTGTGGAGCACTCTGAGTGGTTATCACCCATGGTGATAGCGCCTAAGAAGCAGTCCAATAAAATTCGGGTGTGTGTAGATTACCGCGTGCTGAATAAGGTGACTATTCCAGATGGTTTTCCCACACCGTTCACTGAGCGTGTGCTCGAAGATGTAGCAGGGCATGTTTTGTACAGTTTCATGGATGGGTTTAGTGGATACAATCAGTTGGGCATCCATCCAGGTGATCAACTGAAAACGGCTTTTGTGACTCTCTGGGGTATTTTTATCTACACTAGAATGTCTTTTGGGTTGAAAAACGCTCCACCTTCTTTCAATCGAGCGGTATATCTCATCTTTTGTCCTCTGCTTACGGATCATCTTCGCATCTTCATGGACGATTTTTCGACCTTCTCAGGTGCTCAATGTTCAACCCCAGTGGAGAATCTAGAGGAACACCTCGCTCAGCTCTCTGCTGTATTCCTCAGGTGCAGAGAGGCGCGGCTAAAACTCAATCCTAACAAATGTCACTTTTTGGTCACTGAGGGCACACTTCTAGGCCATGTGGTGTCTGCCAAAGGTTTAGCACCAGACCCAGAGAAGATCGTGGCAATCTTGAAGTTACCACGTCCTATCAATCCGAAAGGGGTTCAGAGCTTTGTAGGCCACACAGGATATCATCATAGGTTCATACGAATGTATGCACGGGTGGCTCAACCATTGACCCGACTGACTAGTACTACAGTACCCTTTAAATGGTCAAAGCCTGAGGCTGAAGCATTTGAATACCTCAAAAAGTGCCTCACTGAAGCACCTATTTTAGTGGCTCCAGATTGGTCTCTACCTTTTCATGTGCATATTGATGCCAGTCAACTCTGTGGGGACTGTGCTGACTCAGCCTAGTAAAGAGTACTACCTAGATCACCCTGTTCAATATGCAAGTTGCCTACTCACCAAAGCAGAGCGCAACTACAGCACCACAGAAAGGGAAGGTTTGGCTATGGTGTATTCTTTACAAAAGTTTCGTCATTACTTGTTAGGGGTTCACTTCACTATCATCACTGATCATCATGCGCTACGCTATCTTCTTAATAAACCCTAAGTTGCAGGAAGAGTCTGGAGGTGGCTACTGATATTCCAGGAGTTCGACTTCGAAGTAGTCCTTAGTCCAGGCAAGCGGCACGTCATGGCCGACCATCTCTCTCGCATACACTCAGGTGAGCCCGAAACTGGGGTTGATGATGATTTTCCTAATAGTCATCTCTCTAAGGTCGACACGACCCTAGAATGGTATGGAGATGTGTTACATCTGCTTTCTACTGGCCGATATCATGAGAATGCTTCTCCCTTGAAGAAAAGAAGACTCTTGCTGAAGTCTAGACCTCTCCTTGATTGATGGACAGCTCTATAAATCGGGGCCAGATGGTGTGTTGCGAAGATGCGTCTCCCCTCATGAGGTAGACCACATTCTAGAGGATGCACACAGTGGTCCTACAGGTGGCCACTATCCCGGTCACATCACGGCACAAAAAATCTTACAGACGGGCTTGTGGTGGCCCTATATATTTAGAGAAGCTATTGCTCATGTCAAGATTTGTGATGTCTGCCAGCGATGTGCGCCCAAGCCTAGCAAGCAATCAAATCGCCCTCTGCAGGTTTCTATGGCGTGGTTGCCCTTTGAGAGATGGGGCTTGGACTTTGTTGGTCCAGTTACTCCATCTGCTCAACCAGGCAATCGTAAGTATCTCTTGGTAGCAACAGATTATGCAACAAAATGGGCCGAAGTGGTGGCTACCATCGATTGTACAGCCGCCACTATCACAGAATTTTTGTATGAAAATACTTTTTGCAGGTTTCGGTGTCCTCTGGAAGTCACCAGTGATCGAGATAGTCATTTTGTCAACGACTTGATCTCCACTCTCCTCACGAATTACAAGATTTTTCATCGCAAATCTTGCTCTTACTATCCTAGAGCAAATGGGCAGGCTAAAAGCACTAACAAAGTGCTAATCGCGCTTCTCAAGAAAGCTTGTCATCTGCATCCAATCCTTGGGCTAAGGCTATCCTCGGCACAGTTTGGGCTTATCGCACCTCCTTCAAGGCAACCACTAACTACACCCCATTCCAGCTAGCTTTTGGCTTAGAGGCAATTGCACCATATGAGTTCAACTCAGGTTCAGCAAGAGTGGGAAGTGTTCATGTCACAGCTGGGAGTGCTTCAGCAAACCTCTTTCGTCTCTCAATGTTAGAAGAAAGCAGGAGATTAGCTTCACATGCTCTCCAAGCCGAGCAGATTCGTCGCAAAGCGTGGCATGATGGCCATCTCCGAAGGCCGAAAATAACGTAGGGCTCCCTGGTGCTACTCTATCAAGTTAAGTATCTGAAGAAAGCTAAGAAGTTGATCCCAGCCTGGCAAGGGCCCTTCAGGGTACAAGAGATTTCGCCACAGGGGGCTGTCCAGTTAGTCACTTTGGAAGGGGTTCCTTTGCCACTGGTAAATGGCTCCAGAATCAAGTGCTATTACTCTGAGTAAACATTCTGCAGTGACTTCGCCATCTGTAGGTTCTAATGTCCCATCTCTTTGCTCCCACCTACCTTTCCACCAGAACGGGCGTTCTGTTATTGTCTCAATCTTTGCTAATTCTGTAGAAGTTTGCATCTTTCCGCCTAAAATATCCTTTCTCCACTCAGCCTCAGTAATTGGGTATTGTCTTGGAACTTCTTACAATCCAATCACTATTTCTCTAAGTGTTTCTATCATCTGTGTTATTTGACCTTAGCACTAAGGTATTTCCAGTTAAGCTCCTCGTCTCTTTTGGGATATTTCTTTAAGTTTACACGCTTTTCTTTGTAACATAGAGTTGTCTGTATCTATGGTCACCCATTCGACCATTCGACCTCTATACTCTCCGTATAGGCATAACCAAGGGATCTCTTTGTTAACACGGCCAACCCTAGTAGACAGCATTTGCCCGACACTAGTAATCAAGTCATACAATTGTGCTTCATTGAAATGGGGATTAAGGTCTCCCACATTTAAGAAGTTTGTCCTGTAAACACTTGATTAGTAAATTCTTAACTTTGCTTGGCCTTCATAAAAAATGGTGCGGCATTGTTCCCATTGTGACCTTGTGGGCACTCCCAAATAGTCCCCCTTCCCTACCACTTCGTCCCCGCTCTGCTATCAAATTTCCCCTACCTTCTTGAATCTCGTCCCCCTCTCTCCTGTCCTATTTCGAACTTCCCTCTCCATTCGCCCTCTATTTAGAACCTCCCTCCCCAATCGCCCTCTACAAAAATTTTGCCCCCTGCTCATATTAGCTATTCCCTCCCTATTCGACCTGCCTTTGCAAAATCGCCCCTTGCTCCAATTCACCCCGGCCTTCTCCCACCCCTCGCCCCTACCCTCTACCCAACCCCTCGCCCCTGCTCTCTCACCTCTCGCCCCTACCCTCTCACCTCTCGCCCCTACCCTCTATCCACCCCCTCGCCCCTACCCTCCCCTTAAATACTCGGCCCTACCCTCCTATTAACCCTCGCCCCTACCCTACCCAACCCCCTTGCCTCGCCCCTACCCACCCTCTCCCCTCGCCCCTACCCTCCCCTTACTCCAACCTCGCCCCTACCCACTCTCTTTGACCCTCGCCCCTACCCCTCTCTGGTCCTCGTCCCTATCCACCAACCCCTACTCACCCCTATCCAACATAACCCTCGTCCCTACTTGACGTACCCTACCCAGTTTAATTTTATCTTCATCCTCCTCCTGCATCTGCCGCCTGACCCTTCTTCCTTGCGTGATCAAGCTTTTTCCAACTGCAGCTTTTCCAAGTGCACTTTTCCAAGTCAGCGCTACAGCTCGGGATCTGGGAGTAGAGTTCATATGCACACTGGTCAGAGAGCGTTACATCTCACACTGCACGATGGCTGGTATAAGCAAACAAGCTAGGAGGAAGAAAATTTTGTCAACTGAAACATCCCATAGTTCGGCAGAGGAAGAGGATGTGGATACCTCTAGCCATGGCCTCACCGATGTGTCCTCCACTAATCACAGTGATGAGAATTACAAAGCGTCCGACTCAGGCTCTGCTTCTGACTCTAACTCAGAGTCTTCTAGCAAAGCGGAAGGGGAAGATGATGAACACGAAGATGCTGTGAAAAACCAAAAGAAGACGAAAGCCATCATGCAGGTACTGAGTCATCAAATTCCTCGGCCTCCTTCTTCCAAAACCCAAACCAAGTTCACTTTGAACTTCCATCTGCAACAGCCTCATCCGTCTCTTCGAGAAGTCTTATCAAAAGACCAGCTACATACGCTAGGTCTGTCAGCATTAGCAGATACCGATCTGCCTTCTGATATTCCCATGGATATGGTGCATGAAGTTCTCAAGTTTTTTCCCAAAGTCAGAGGACACCCACTGACTGCTACACGCATTGGTCACGCTTTGGGGATGACAACCTTTCCTGCAGTAAAACCGGCTACGAGAACCTATTCACAACTTTCGAAAGATGCGACAATCGAGGCATGCAAAGAGCTACTTAGTACGAGTCATGCTGACTATGCAAGGAATAAAAAGCTCTGGGCCATTTTCAAGTACTACTTTTTGGTCAGAGATCCTAAAGTCAGCAAGGGCAAGGGCAGATGTGACGTGCCTACTATATTCTCGCACTGCGAAGGCCTATACTGCCTCATCCACACCATCCCGTGTGGCTTTCATCAAATTCTATTTACCTCTTTACAGTCGCAGGCATAAAGATTCAGAGCTCAGGTGCAATCTGTGCAATCTAGCTTTCAATGCTTTGCAGCTCCCATGTTGGCCTGGGTCATTAATATACCTGTTAGTCCTATGGATGTGGATGCGACGATACAGCGTAAAAGCTCTAAGGCAAAAGGGAAAGATATTGAACACACAATGGATCTCCCTGGGAAGCCAAAGAAAAAGAGGGCAAAGGTAGTGAAGGACATAGTAGAATCTTTAGTATCCCTGCCAGTTTCGGAAAGCGAGCAGCTTCGAGTGAAGCAACCTCTTCGACGTTCCTCGCATAATGCCGCTATTGATTCGATGGTAAGTTCAAGTGGTGCAGATCACAATATGCATGTCACAGTTTTGGCTTCTACAATGTGTGTTCCTATCTCTACTGCTGCTATTTTTACCCCTACCACAGTGACTAGCTCCCACGTACTAGTGGGAGTTGCTTCTTCTCCTATGCCTAGTCCTGCTGCAACCACTCCCACCATCTCTACTCAGACAGAGAGGCATGCTCCCAGTCCACCACGAGCACTGCCACTTGCCACACCGATCCCACCAGCTGTACCAGCCAGCTCTCTTCACCCTGACACTCTTACAGGACCTTCCATAGGGTCGGACTCTACATCATTTTTTCGACTATCTAAGGATATGGAGTCTAGGCAAGCCATTGCCACCATTGAGCTTGGAGCAGAGCGTTTCGCAACCACACACCAGCGTCACGCAGCTACTTACGCAGCTATGGAAGGATCTCTGCGAGTTGCTGAGAGCGCCATCACCAATAGGGACGCCACTATTTTCGCACTCCAACAGGCCCTGAAGTTAAAGTCTCAAGTGATTAGTGACCTTCAAAATCAAGTACAAGGATTTAGAGAATTGCTCTTACATGAAAATAGGGCAACCCAACCTACGATGATGGGTATGGGGTATGGCTGGACTGGAGCAGGTACACCAGTGCAACATGCAGCAATGGGTCCTTCTCAGCAATTTATGGGACTTTACTCATAGACTCCAGTTCCCGTTCAATACTACAATCAACAACAACAGTATCCTCCTCAGAGGTTTCAGTCGTCACCATTGCCTCAGATGCAAAATGTGACTTGTTGTGACGGAGTTGCTGGAGCACATTGCCATGGCTGTGTTACTCGACGTCCTCAGTACACTACAGGACAGGTGCTACCATCTGCCCAACAGCAAGTGGCTGGTCCCTTCCCAGGGGGCATACTTACTGATAGGAGAGCTCACATACAGCAGGGCCCCACAATCGATTTGATGGCTCCACCTCCAGAGGCTGATACTACGGATGTAGCAGTGGCCACCACTCTATCTCTTGGATGACAGATTCAGGAGCTCACCATTGTACACATGAGTAGCTAGTAGTTTTCTTTCACAGTTTCAGTCTTCCTCTCGCCGAGACGGTGAGCGGTCTTGTGGCGGGCAACCTGTAGAGCAGGGCTGCAGTCACTTCACAAGACAGGAAGACAGTTGGACAGTTCGTTACAGTTGGTCTGGTTCACACTGGACGGACCCTCTCGGCTGGGGGGTGATATGTGGCAGGGTACCGACGGTGGTCTAGTGGACATCGTGGCCAGGTCACCACCACCACTCAGTTTGGAGATAGACTTAGCTGACTGGACATTTATGAGCCGTTGGTGGCTCTTTATGGTTGTACATATGAGTAGTCGTTTTGGGCCAGTTGCATTATCTTGTACGTAGTTGTCTAGAGTGAGTCTATTCACAGAGCACGTCTTCACCATCCCGGCACATCTGAGCCTCGACACCCCCATTGTACCTGTGAGTCCTTGGCTGGAGCTGAGTGTGCTGCCACGCCAGAGTCTGTATCATTCTTTGAGATAGTCGAGTCATATGTTCTGGTCTGCTGTTCTGTCTTTGTGAGCTCTGTTGATGTCTATTGTTTCCTTTCTATTCAGTCTGTTTGAGTGAGATTGTCACGCACATTGCACTGAGGACCACCCACTATAGAGAGCACGACACATTATCCGCGCTACAGAGAGAACAGATGCTGCCGTAGCAGCTAGACGGGCTATCTTCGAGGCTGGCTTGGATGGGGAGTAATCCGCACCTACTTGCCCATCTCTGTAAAAGGCTAACTTTCCCTTCTTGCTTGCTGCTATAATCTCCGGCATGACCTCTCTCATATGTGCAAGCTGTGAGAGGGTAAGGTCATCTCCTAAAAAGATACCTGTTTTCTTGAGGGTTGGCCTCTTCTTTAAAAAGTCTTTCTTTTCTTCCATGGAGGGAAAGCGCAAAATGAGAGCCCGTTCTTTTGAACTCTCCCCATTACCTTCATTCTTCTTGCCCACTGTGTGTGCGAGGGCTTCTCCACCCCCATCATTGACATGAGGCTCTTCACCTCTTGGTCCACCTTATTTGAATCTTTTAGGCCGGTCACTCACGTGTAGAGCGCATACCCTTCTTCGTTGTTCCTCTTCAAGTGTCTTCCTAATGAAGTCGGGTGTAGCCGGAATGTCCTTGCCCTTCCCTTCTTGACAACTTCAATCCATTTTTCAGCCTCTTCCACCTTTTGCGTTTTGGTGAGAACCTCCACCTATGAGGTCTTCTTAGAGAGAAATGAAATGAAATGAAATGTTATATTAACGTCTTCAAAAGGCCAAAATGACCTATGAGACCAAACTGTTACAAAATTGTGAATTTGATACCATGTCTGGGTACAAAAAGACTAGAACAAAAATACTACTACCACTACTAGAATCCATCCTCATCTGCACTCTTGGATGTCGAGAGAGTATGGCTCGAATCCTCTATTGTAGTCTCCGTCGATGTTGTGTAGCCCCTTTCCTCAATCGTGGTCGTCTAGATTTCCGTAGCTCCAATGCTTGGTCGATGAGAGTGCCGGTAGTGGTTGAATGAGTGTGGGCCGAGCTCTGCAGTGATGGTTGCTCCTTTGGCTGACGGTGCAAGACCTATGGGACCACTCTCAGGATGGCGGTTTGGAACTGTAATGGTTCGTATAGACTTGACGTGGGGGCCTTTGAGGACAGCTTCAAAGACAGAGACATTGTTTTCTACTCAGAGACTCATCAGACTCCAGGACAGTTGATGCCGCATATATAAGCATACAGATGGGAGACAGCTTGCCGGACATGCACCAGATCTGAGCATGGGACTAGAGGATCACGAGGTGTAGCAGTTCTTTTCAGAGAGGAGCTCCAGCCTCCAGCCACTATTGCACATAGTTCGGAGAGATGTCAAGCCAGATACATGTGGGTGAGGCTGAGGGCAAAGACTGGACGTTTCTTGTACATCGCCATATGCTATTTTCCTCCCAGCACTTCAGTATATGCTTCACCCAAAGGACAGTCTCCTTACTCTGTACTTGATGATGATATTTGGGAGTTCTCCAGGGATGGAGACGTCATACTATTGGGGATTTCAATGCCCGTACAGGCAATTCAAAGACGGTTTTCTATGACACCTCAGAGGAGCATTTTGTACCTTTGTGGCATTATACCATTGCTCAGATTACCAGCCACCCATAGGAGTCGGTAGCACTACTATCTCAGTTTCTAGTTTGTAGTTTTCTTTGTTTGTACCCAGACTTGGTACTAGACTCCCCATTGTAATCAGTTTGGTCTCATAGGTCATTTTGGCTTTTGGTAGACGTTAATATATCATTTCATTTCATTTCTCTCTCTCTCTCTCTCTCTCTCTCTCTCTCTCTCTCTCTCTCTCTCTCTCTCTCAGATATCCTCTCTCTTCTCCATGGGTACCTTGTTCATATACGTGGCATTGCATGTGTTTTAGATCGAAGTTGAGGTGTCCACCGGATGGCGAGCAAGTTCTTGTCTTCATTGCATTTTTTATGGCTTGCACGACCACCTTGGATGCTTGGTATTGGCTGATCTGGTGCCATGATTGAGAGAAAAGAAGCTTGCTGTTTTTTCCTGGTTTTACTGCACTTTGGGGCAAATTTGGATTTGTGGAGGCCTTGGACCTTCGTCTACAACTTCTTTGTCTTTACCCTTGTTTACCCTAACCTCTCTTCGCCGAGGGGAACCCGATGGAGGTTTCAGGGTGAGTAGCACTGCTAGATTGTTCTGATTTCTTCCCAATTGGAGTTATGTTGCCGTGCCTTCCCCCAAGGGAAGCATGTATGCCGCTTTTGGATCCAGTTGGGGCACCACTTTATTTCTAGCCTCCTTCTTCAAAGAGACGTGTTTTGATAGCAATAGGATATTTTTCAACACCTCTGGAGCAGGTCTCAATGGTTGTGTTTTCTTCGACAAGATGGATTGGCAGATTGTGGATAATGGACGACAGAGGGGGATCTGTTTCCTTCAAGAAGTAGAGGATGTTCTTTGATTTTTACCCTTTCATCCAAGGATGGAAGTTCCAGTTCGGGCTTTAGTAGTCTCTTGTTCATCCGGTACGCAACACATCAAGGGAACGTTCCAAGCAAAAGGGAAGGGGGGGGGGGGGGGGGGGGGGGGTACTCCTATCTCTGAAACCTCTTAATTTATTATCCGACTTCATTGGTTGAAATTTAGAGGTGGAGCATGTGCTGCCACATGCTTAGCAGACAATGATAACAGGTCGAGGAGGTTTTGTTGGAGTGTGGACTACTCCTATCTCCATGTTCTCTCTTCACCAATAATAGTGTGGCCCTAGAGATTTGGTCATTCTTTTGCCTTTTTGTGAGCTTGTTGATACCAATTGTGGGATAGGTTTGCGATCTTTTATGGGCTATAGTCTTGATGTTCTGCAACAAAGTTGTTGTGATCATGTAGTGTTGACAATTTCCGGGAAGAACTAGTTCCTAATTCCACAGTTAAAAACGGTTGGAAATCTCTCCCGTACTCCCCTTGGAGAGCTCCAGCCTTGGGGAAAGCCCCTTGTCCATTCAGCGGAGTGCCATGCACGATATCTTCTAGTCCTTGGTTTCATTGCCTACTTCTTGTGGCTTTGGATGGTGTGCTTCAGCCTTCAGCCCAACGTGTAGTTAGTATCTTGGCAAATGTTTTCTTGAGCCACTTCGGTGGATGCCGATAAGACAGCTGACATGTTTGAGCACACCCAAAAGAAGCATGATATGCTTGCAAGTTTTTTCCAATCCAGATTGATCCCTGGAGACTGTACCATTCAAGACACACCTACTTCCCTTATCCTTAAGCTGGCATGTTGTTTCGTATAGGTGGATAGTGGTTCTTCTTGGACTAGGAACCAATTACAGTTAGCTTGCGCATTCTTACAATCTTCCCAGATTTGGTTCTTTGTTCTATAGATATATTTTCTTTCGGATTCACCTACTTTGGGTGATCTAGTTACACACGTAGAGACTATTGGAGAGTCTTGGCGGTTATCCATGTGTAGCAGGCTACAGTGTCACTTTCACACGACACACAGTTAGTACAGTTGGTCTAGGCTGGTTCACACTGGACGGACTCTTTGGGCTGGGCAGTGACACGTGGCAGCAGAGATACGGACTGGTCTAGTGGACATTGTGGCCAGGTCACCACATGGCTGGCACTTATGAGCCGTTGGTGACTCTTTATGGCGGTACATGTGAGTAGTAGCTGTTGGGTCAGGACCATCATCTCCTTTTTACATCTGGTCCAACATCGTCGTTGAGAGCATCGACTCTATACACAGAGCACTTATTCACCATCCCGGCACATCTGAGCCTCGACACCCGATTGTACCTAAGAGTCCTGGGCTGGAGCTGAGTGTGCTGCCACGCCAGAGTCTGTATCAGTTCTTTGAGATAGTCGAGTCATTTGTTTTGGTTTACTGTTGCTGTTGTGTCTCTGTAAGTTCAGTTGTTGTCTATTGTTTCCTGTTTTCAGTCTGTTTTGAGTGAGATTGTCACGCACATTGCACTGAGGAGCACCCACTGTAGAGAGCATGACACACTATCTGCCCTACAGGTGCTCTCATTTTGGCGATCACGTTGGGACGTCAACTGAAATCTCACTCTGTGAGGTACAAATCTTGAAGCTAGTTGGGTCTATCTAGCTTTGCCTACCTTGCCTTGCACTGTTCTCCTCTCGCCTGGTCCAACTGGTCTAGTCCTCCCTCGCCCTAGTCATCTCTCGCCCTGGTCTAACCAGTCCTCGTCCCTGGTCTAGTCCTCCTCGTCCCTGGTCCAGCCTGGTCTAGTCACTTGCCTGGTCTAGTAGAGTCTAGACTAGTCTTCAGCCAGTTCAAGGTTTTCTTGCCCAAAGCTTGGTTGGATTGGTGGTCACTGCATGACACATACAAGGCGGTCAGTCAAGCGTCAAAGCGCACTACTGAGCCCTCTGAAGTACTATAACAGAAGACGACCTTTGGTACCTAGTAGAAGTCCATCAACCTCATCACCTATACCTCCACATACATCACCCATTCCTTCATCAAGTTCCACATCTTCCAGATCACCTTCTCCAGTAAAGCTCTCTCCTATTCTGCTACAGCAGGCTATTGAGCAATAGGTTCAGCAAGGGGCCATGGAGGCTTTGGCAAGTGTTTTGGCCAAGGTGAACATCAAGTTCCCCACCCTCAAGGACTCTCTTCAAAAGATGCTGACGACCATGCAAGGAGGTTTGTATCTCTCTGTAGGGGTCGTGGTCTTAATAGAGAGGATGCTTAATTGGTACTCTTTCCATCTACCTTGGATGGCTTAGCAGACAAATGGTACAACTAGTTTGCAGAGAACCATTTTGCAACTTGGGCAGCCTTAAGACAACAGTTTTGTGCAGCTTTCAGGCCAGGTGACTACCAGGAGAAGGTTTTGGATGAGTTGGCCAACATGGTGCTCCAGCCAGAGGAGACTTTTGCGGAACTTATGACGAAAACCAAGTCTCTGGTTGCCAAGCTTCCCCAGCAACCAAGTGAATTTATGGTTAAGAAGTGGGTAGAGAAGTCGCTTCCCAAAACCTCTCAGCAAAAACTACGAGTGAGTCTCCGACCCGACGCCACTTTGGAGGAGTTGATCGCAGCTGCTAGGAGGATAGAGGGGGCTAGGAAGCTGTTCACCAACCCCCCTCACATAGAGACCCCCTCTGTGGTTTTGGAAAGTCCTAATCCTTTAATTTCTTTGCACAGGGAACTGGAAGCCCTAAAGTTACAGCGAGAGAGGTCCTTCTCTCTTAGACAAGAGAAACCTCCACATCATGAGACATTGGAACAGATCAAGCGCGAGCTAGAAGAGCTCAAGTGTCAGCAAGAGACTAAGGCTACGGTTTGGTGTAGCTCATGCCGCTCTCCAGGGCACCCTCCACAGGAATGCCCCCTTCGGGTTTACTGCCACTTCTGAAAAATCTGAACATGAGGACAAAGACTGTTACTACCTCAAGGGATTGCGACAAATACAGGAAAGTCTTGGTCCTACTCTTCAACAAGGGCCAACACCTGCATCCAACATGGTTTCTCCCTGTGGCCATCCACACCATATGCCACCTTTGCTGATAGCCCCTCCTATGCAAGGTATGACAAGTACTTTTCCATCTCAGAGCTTTTATCATACCCATGCTCCCTCATCACCTCAAAGCTTCTATGCCTCCACCTCCAACTAAATGCACCAGGAGCAAGGACCACCTCGCCCTTCGACTCGGCCTTTGAATCGGCCCATTTTGTGCTACAGATGCGGGGAATATGGGCATTACCAAAGCAAATGCTCCTTGCCAGAAGGGTCTCCTCCCTGCCGTCATTGCCCCAAAACGAAGAATCACTATAGTAAGGATTGCCCTTAAATTCGTGTATCCACGGCTTCGAACCCAAGTCAAAGCAAAATGAGTTTGCCTTGCCCAAGCTCAATTTGATAGCAGTTAGCACCGTTTCTCAGTCGCCCCCTTCTACCCACGTGGTTACACCTCAACATAAGCCGCCACAGTTGGTAGAGGAGCCATTTGGCGCCCTCACCCGGGCCTAGAGAGCCGCTCTTGGTCTTAGCATTCCAGCAAGTTCAACTGCCCCACACATTCTCACATCACTGGATACCCTACCTTCAGTTGTTAACAAGCCATCCCCCAGTGCCATGAAGGAATCCAAATCTTTACTCTCCGATCTTGATGAAGCTTTCTTGGAAGCAGTTTCCGATCTACAGAAGATCAAGGTACCAAAGGAACAAGAGGTAGAAAAAGAGAAGCTTACACCAGAGACAGTCTTGAAGAACACTTTCCAACAAGTGTTCCTCTATGACATGGTGCGACTAGATGCAAATTTTAGAAGTGACACCCTTGCTCTTATTCAGTCACTTTACCCCGGAGTAAGTCCTAGTGGCGGGCACCTCCCAGTGCGACCATCAGAGTCCTACATGATATCCAATCCCGCTGGTCCACATACTGATTATAGAAGCCCTCGCCTGACAGTGTCCGTGTTGGGTCGACAATTCTCAAGAGTGATAGTGGATGGTGGATCTGGTATCAACTTGATGCCCAAGTTCACTATGTTAGCTCTAGGTCTATAGCCTACTCGCCCTGCTCCCTTCACAGTTACATTGGCCGACCAACAGACAGTCTACCCAATGGGCATAGTGGACAATGTGCCTCTGCAGGTACAAGACTTTACTTTTAACTTGGATTTTGTTGTGGTTCCTCTTCCCCAGGTGGAGGGCGGATTTGCCTTGCTCATTGGAAGACCATGGTTGCGACACACTAAAGCACTTCATGATTGGGGAAACGATGCGATGTGGATACATACTTCTGGCTCCCCGATGCAACCCATTCTCTTAGAAGGAGGTATGGATCCCGTGGTGCAGCAAGCTTCTTTGTCAATGGAAACCAACCCTGAACAAGAACAACCTACTACACCTGAAGGGTCAGACGAAGATCTACTGGAGTGGTTAGAAGCTACCAAATCTATGGCGTGCTATGGAGTCTCTATTCACTCCTTGCCTAGAGGTACACCCTCTTCCATTGTTTCCACAGTAACTAAACCCAATGAGCCACCTGAGCCAGCTCAAAGGTTGAAGGTCATAGAAGTTACTTCGGATGCGCCCTTGATGGAAGTCTTTGAATTTGGTGAGCCTATGGAGGATCATAGAAGCGGGCAGAAATCTCCTCGACAGGAGTTCACCCCACCTCAAAAATCAGCCCCATTGGTGTCTGCTTCTACCAGAACAAAGCTCCCTTCACCGAGCTCGTCCTGCCTGATGAATTCCATTCTCATGATAGTTGTCTTGCTCATGGTGGCTGCGCTCTGTAGCATCTCCTCTCTCAACCAGTGGACCATGGACTTCATCTATAGCCCTAGTCCCCCTCACACCTCCTCGCCCTTAGTCCCCCCCCTCACACACTCTCGCCCCTACCCACCCCCTCTCTTACCCTCGCCCCTACCCACCCCCTACTTGCCCCTACCCTACCCACCCCCTCTCTTACCCTCGCCCCTACCACTTCCCCCTTGCCCCTACCCACCCCCTCCCTTGCCCTCGCCCCTACCCACCCCCTTCCACCACTCACCCCTATCTAGCCCTCCCCACCCCTCTCAGCCTCAGCAAGTTTTTCCCGCACCCCGCATGATAACTGGCACTCAAGCATTCACTTGGTTGTCATCCTGTTGCTGTGAAGGCTTTTCCGTTCTGCCATCATGATGGAGCTTAACCCTATTCGCGGTGTTACTCGGGCTTATGGTCATCCCTCTTTTCGCGAAGAGTGTTGTTGAAAAAAGTGTGGCAAGGTTCATCTGCAACTGCAAGCATGGACCAAGTCATTTCCCTATCACTATGGTTAGGGAAGATAAAGATGCGCTGGAATCAAACTGAGCTTATCTCTTTGCTGTAGAGCCTCATTCTTTTGCCAGTTGGGATTCTTGGGCTATGAAATCAATCATACTGGGTTCCTGGCTATTCAAAGGCTTAAGGCGTTTGCAAGCAGTGCAATGTTTTTAACTCCACTTTTTGAGGCATGTAAGGTCATGGTTGGGCCTAGCACCTACTTCACGAAAGATATATGGATGCAATACCTAGTGGGTTTTTTTTATAGTTTTTCAGTATTTCTCTCACCGGAACGGTGAGTGGTCTTGTGGTGGGCAACCTGTAGCAGGCTACAGTGTCACTTTCACAAGACACATAGTTAGTACAGTTGGTCTAGGCTGGTTCACAATGGACGACTCTTTGGGCTGGGCAGTGACACGTGGCAGCAGAGATACGGATTGGTCTAGTGGACATCGTGGCCAGGTCACCACATGGCTGGCACTTATGAGCCGTTGGTGGCTCTTTATGGTGGTACATGTGAGTAGTAGCTGTTGGGTCAGGATCATCATCTCCTTTTTACATCTGGTCCAGCATCGTCATTGAGAGCATCGAGTCTATACACAGAGCACTTATTCACCATCCCGGCACATCTGAGCCTCGACACCCGATTGTATCTGAGAGTCTGGGCTGGAGCTGAGTGCGCTGCCACGCCAGAGTCTGTATCAGTTCTTTGAGATAGTCGAGTCATTTGTTTTGGTCTACTGTTGCTGTTGTGTCTCTGTGAGTTCAGTTGTTGTTATTGTTTCCTGTTTTCAGTCTGTTTTGAGTGAGATCGTCACGCACATTGCACTGATGAGCACCCACTGTAGAGAGCACGACACACTATCTGCGCTACACCATGGTCCGGGTGTTCTCCCTTTAGAGGGAGATATGGAGCCAGTTTTGTTGCACAGATTACTCCCTTCCATGTGTAGCGTACAAGATTGATAGTCTATTTGGTCTAAAGCACCTTGTTCGTCTTTTGCAGAGCTTGGGTGCAGGGTCTCTTGATCTTGCCATATTAGCTGTAGTATCAGCATTGATTTGTTTTCCTTTTAGTTGAATGTATGTTCCCGATTCACTTGGAGAGTGGGGTGATATCCTCTCAGGGTATGTTCCAGACAGATGAAGATCATTAGCAGTTTTCACTCCGAACTCCAATAAAGATACAATTTGCAGTTCGTCATGATATATCAAGCTTGGTGCATTTCTTTGTTCTTGGTCATCAGACACTTGATTTGTTAGTAGCTTTGGTTGTTTGTGTTCTAAGGACTTCCCGTAGTAGCTTGGAGATTCTTGCATGGAGCACTTAACACTTGAGAAATTGTCACAAACTGCTGATGTGTCAAGCCATTGAAGACCCGATGGGATAGAGCTCCTCAAGCCTAACCCTAGCCAACTTGCAGATCTCGGCCAAGGGGCCTAAACCCTAGCAGTAGCAGAAGAAGAAAAAGTTATTGCCAGCTTACAATTTCTCACCGAGTGGCCCAAGCAATTTAAAAGGAGGCTTAGGATTAAAATCCTAACCCCGAGCTAACTTATGGGACCCCGTTCAATGGGGCCTTAATAAAATAGGATGCTATACACACACACACACACACACAAAACCTTGCATAAAAGATGACGTGGCTACTATATAGACACCCGGTTTTAACGCTGACATGGTGACGTGGCACCAGGATTTTACGTTGGTTGATGATGTGGCAGACTGTTCTGACTTCTGCGAATCACGCTGCTATCTGCTGACATGACACTTCTACGGATTTCTTGAAATTGTGCTGACAGTTTTTGGGAGACCAGATGCTTTTAGAATTATGGCTTTTCATGTACTGCTTTTCATGCGCCTTTAAATATGTCTAGGGCTCACTCTCTGGCATCTTACCGCGTGGAAGATGCACAGGAGTGTCGCCCGAGTTGTGAAGTGTTCAAGCAATAAAAGGAAATATCGAAAGGGGTGCCAAGGTTTGCGGCAAGGGCCCTCTTGGTGGAACTATGCCACTCCATGTCTCGTGTGTCGTGCAACTCTTTTAGTTCATTTGTTTTGAAGTGCTTAAAGTTGGTTCAATTTGTTCTTTTCCGTTGGCACCTGGTGTCCCCCCATTACAGTGGTATCAAAGCTCCAGTCGTGTGCTTTTTTGAAAGCATACTGGTCCTACCAAGAGCAGACAAAGCATCATGGCATTTTGGGATTCTACAGAGTACTTGCAGTTTCTTCTCCACGAGATTTGCAACATACTTTTACTGCATCCTCAATAGAATCTTTCAATGCTGCAAAATTTTCAACAGTTCCTGAACTACATGTTGTCCTCTTTGATGCCCTAGGTGGTACCCCCTCCTCCGGCACTACAAAGTACAAGAGCTTCCAACCGGCAATCTACTCACCCTTCTGTTCTAAGTGGGGGAGTTTTCAGGAACATGGTACAGCCATCTGTTGACCTTGATCCAGTGCAACCACCTCTATCACCGCCGTTGCCACCACCGCTGCCTGGGTACAATGGTTGGAGCCCTTTATGGATTCCCCTACCTTCCACATCCAGCGTTTGTCTTCATGAGACAAGTGCATCTCACACCCTCCAACTGTCTCCCATGGCCGGCTAGGCTACAGCTTATGAAAGAGGTCTTTTCTTATGAATAATATCAAAACAAAGGGAGGTGCGAAACAGTGATCTTATATGGAAGCCACAACATTATGAAAGAAAATGGGATGATAGAGAAGTGTCAGCTGAAAAACGATCAAAATAAAGGTGGTCGAATAATGTGTCTATTAATATGGCCGCACGAAATTGAAAGAACTTGTGGGTTGCATTAAACTTTTTACCCCCTTACCACTCACACTCAAACTGCACTAGCAAAATGAATGTCACACATATGCATCAACCTTAGTTCTCCTTGTTCCTGTAGCAAAATCTCTCATGACAATGTTTAATCTTAAAGCATTCTCTCTCCCTGTGCATATGTGCAATTGGTTCCAATGGACAGAGAATGAATAAAATTTGGTGAGGCTCCTCCACAAAAGCTCAGACTGGTTTCTCCTTGAGCAACATAACGAGCAGTATTTCAAGGGATGTAGATCACTTTGCTTTTGACAAAAGAGACATATCAGTCCATTTGATAAAACGTGCAAAAGCTAAAGAACCATTTCTTATGATATTCAATCAAATGCCTAAAGGTGCAAAAAAATAAAGAACAGAGGGTATACAGATCATCAACAAATTGATGGGAGTTAGTTGCCACCAAGGCCATCTAGGATACGCACTCCTGAATGTTTCTTTCATTTCCTTTTTTCAAACAATGGGATAAATAAATCAAGTCTCTCACTGGAGTAGCTCCTCTCTCCCAATGATAACTCCAATATTCTTTCAGCTTAAAACCAGTGTGCATTTTGGAGCCCCAAATGTGATTGTAACTGTTAGGCTTCTCAAGGTACAATCCTTGCGACACATTTGTAGCTGTCTCTGAGTTTGTAAGTTTCTTAAAAGAGGAAGAGTGTTTTGTTTCCTTTAAGAGTGTCTATTTTTCGATGAGCTTGGTTTCATTTGGGCAATCTTGCTACTGTACCAAGCATGCGCAATGTACCTCAAGTCAAAGATGAAAAATGTTCAATTTTCCATGATGATGAATCTTAAATGTTTACACAGCATGGTTTTGTGTGAACATCTTCCAGTCAGGAAAAGCGATTATTATACCTCTGAAACATTTTCAGTTCTGTAATCTATAACTCTATCAGCTCCAAGCTCCTTGAGCAGAGAGGCTTTTTCTGCACCACCACATGTAGCCACCACTTTGTTTCCAGCCAATTTTGCGAGCTGCCATAAAAAAGAAATTCTGAAGTCCCGCTGATATACTGATTAATGAACTTAAAAGGCAGCTTCGGTATTCATAAGCACTCAGCTTTCAAGAATGTAGACGAGTGCAAAGAAGCATATTTGGCCTAAGTTCATCAGAAGCACCGGGATTTATTTGCATTCCAGTCCAGTTTTTTAAAGGAAATGATAAGACACCGGAATAGTCATGCTGTTTTGGTGTACCATATTGATGCTAGTGAAGAATCACATATCTTCTCCTGACTTGTATTTGTTGTAATAAAAGCATACATGAATAAAAAAGCGTATGGAGCCAAAAAGCAGCGTGGGATACATCATCCAGCAGTTGTGGCTCTTCAGGCCCTGAAGGTTGGGACTCGGTACTTTTGCATTTGACCCATACTTTTGCATCTGCAAGTACTTGTACGTACAATTCCTACCATTTGATCGTTTCTTCATATCTTTGTTTAATAAGATACATATTGTTGAAAGAAGTAAATATCTGTGGTGGTACTCGGGTTCTATTCTGACAGTAACAGGCTCGCTGCTGCTACGCACCCTCCCCCCCCCCCCGCGCCTGCACAGTCACCCGCCCCCTGCCCTTTCCCTCGCGTTGCCCCCTTGCACAGTTGGCTTCGCTGCCCACCTGCACAGTTGCTCGCTGCCCCCCCCTGCACATTCGCCCGCTACCCACCCGCTCCCCCTGCCCGCCCCTTGCTGGTTTTTTGCTGAGCAGCGATTACCCCCCCGTCCCCGCTGGTTTTCTGTACAGTGAACTCCCCCCTTCCCCCCCCCCCGCCCCATTTGTGCAGTTCAGTGGGAAAAATTTGCCCGCAGCCTGCCTGCATTGCCCCCTCACCCACCTTGTGTCTCTGTTGGAGTTGGTTCACAGCGACTCAGACTCACTTCGTTCGCCACGACGCCTTAGACTCCCCTTCGTTCGCCTTTGCAACAGCAGACACAAAATAGCGGCTTTTGCTCCATCTCAGAGGGACTCCACTGAAGCCCCTCGCCCGACACCGCGGAGCCGACCCTTTGACTTGCTCTTTCGCCAGAAGAGCAAGCGAGCTTGATGGCCGAAGTGGAGCGCTTGCAAGCCACTTTGGTTATCTCTAAGATCATTGGCACTCGGCACAGTCGGGGCGAGGTTCGGGATTTACTGCAGGCCCGTCTTCTCTCCGATGTGGGCAAGATCACCGATGTCCAGATCCTCGGGAGAGGGTACTACCAGGTAGAGTTTGAGTTTGCAGATATGATGGCCAAGGTGACTTCGATGAGCCCGCTCGGCATCCGAGCAGCTCGAGCTTGCTTCCGACAATGTGCGCGGGTTCTTGTTCGTGACACACTCCCTCCCCAAGGTGGTACTGCTGCCTCGGGTGAGTGGGGGATGGATCAGACAAATGTGGAATATTCGAGTCTCCCGAACCAGTGTTTCATTTGCAGGCAGATGGGCCATTTGGCAAAGGCATGTCCTCGTAGGAGACCTCGACCCACAGCGCATGCGCAGCCTCCTAAGGCTGAGCAAGCCAAGGAGCCAGATACACAGGACGCACAGGCTGGTACCTTGACAAAGACCAGTGATCAGTCAGCTGACGGTTGGCAGCAGGTGCCTGGCCGCCGTCGAAGGGGCGGGCTCGTGTCACGAGGACGTGGCAACTGCTAACCTTAGTTGTTGGTTTCTTTCCAATGATTTTTGTTTAATTTTTCAGACCCTCTTTTTGAAGTTGCAAATGGTCGGACATTGTATGGCCAATGTGAACGGTAGTTTCACCCGCAGACGGGAAGTTGGTCGGCACTGGAATTCGTAAAGTAAAAGGATGTCTAGGCTCAGTTCAAGATCATGTAGGTCCCCTCGTCGCACTTAGCAAGTTGGTGGATACTAGGAAGTGAACTCAATAAAGGCATAAAGTGAAGGTGGGATCACCAACAGAAAGTATCCGATAGTTGGGCCACATTGCACTTTTTTGGATGCGGTCCCAATGAGGATAGATGGTCAGATGACCAGTGGGAGCCCAACGGAAGCATCTCCTAAAAATTAGGGAACTGCTATTTTGGGCCATGAAATGTGTTCGCGTCATTACCTTCGGTATGACCAGGGGAACATTTTAGTACTCTACTGCAAAGTCAATTGATGCACCAGTTGAGAGATTTTTAAGCAGGAAGCCCAATGCGGGGAAATTGCATGTATGAGTGCCAAGTGGCACTTTTTGGTCAATTTACCAAGTTTGGGAGAAGAGAACTCGTAACTGACTTTCTGGAGCAATTTTGGAGGCTGATAACTGTGATTTTCAACCATTTCTCTCCATTTTTGAGCTTCCCATGACTTTACCTAAGACTAAGGAGCTCATTTTCAGCATTGGAAGGCATCAGATGCGTGTTTAGAGGGCTGTTTTGCTGCGTTTTCAGCGATACGCAGGTTTTGGCAGCCATGGAAATCTTCCCCTTTTTGCATCTATTTATTCACAGATGCATTACACGTCAAGGGCAGAAGAGGAGGCGCTCAATTTATGCTGGGAGGATGCTTCGTTGAGAACCTGTCAACAGGTTAAGAGCTATGGAGTGCTTCCTTTCCCTCTCATGTACAGTGTGGTGCTAGGAGTGATGCCTTGCACATTACACACTGCTCTCTCTCTCTCCCCTACGTACAGTTATGTGATGCCCCACAAGAGGGCTCCTCGTTTGACTGATGTACAGCTGTGTGGGTTCTTGCTTTTGTGCTGAGGCAAGAGTCTCCTTGAGCAGGAACAGGGGTAGCTAGCTGCTACTCCAAAGCACGCACTGGTGAGGGTCATAACCTCACCATACAGGTGCAAAATCAGCGCTGTGTATGCGCTGTAATTTTACTTTTTTTCAGCCATACGGACGCCAGAACCTTTGGGAATCGTGCCCCACTGGCAGAGGATAGTTAGGGGACTGTTTGGGGCTGAAAACAGGGCAAAAACCAGTAAATACAGCGTGCTGAATTTACTGTTTTTGGGCAAGAATCAGAGGGTATACGCCAGTAGAAGCGAGTTCCAGCAGGGGAATTGGTTTCGTGCAAGTTTAGGGGCTGTTATGCTGCCGAAATTTGGCCAAAACAAGCAGTATCTAGTGGGATACAGTCAAAGGATTCCCAGGACTCTTCTTTGTACTTTACCCTCCTAAAGAATATGTGATTAAGTGTTAATTCCCGTTACAGGTCTCCTTTGCGAAGTGCTCTGTGTGTGTGTCTAAAGTAAAGAATTTCGGGTGAAAGCCAACGCCTACTGCCCTATGGGCCGGTTTCAGCTCGCCCCACTGCTCCCCCTGGCCGCCGACCTTCTGCAGCTCAGCATCACTGGGTTCCGACTGGGAACCGTTTTGACCCCCTTCAGCAGGACCCGTCTGAGGAGGTCCCGCCCACTTCAGCTCCTTCCCACCGCCTCATCCTTCCTCAGATGCTGCCGCTCCGCCTCCCCCACCGCCTCCCCCTCCCCCACCTCCACCCTCGCCTCCCGCCCCTCCTCTCTCCCCGATGGGACCCACAGCCTCATCTCCCAACCCCTCCTCCACTCCTACTCAGACGCGGGGTCCTCGACACGCTTCTGCCGCGAGGTTTTCTCTTGGTAGTGCTTTCGCTACGAGCCGCGTGGCTCGAGAGGGACAGCCCCACCTTAGGCCACCTTTCTTGGTGCAAACCTCTCCCTTTGTGTAGCAGGGCTACAGTGTCACTTCACAGGACACGCAATTGGACAGTTAGCTACAGTTGGTCTGGTTCACACTGGACGGACCCTTTGGGCTGGGAGTGACACGTGGCAGGGTACCTACGGTGGTCTAGTGGACATCGTGGCCAGGTCACCACCACCACTCAGTTTGGAGATAGACTTAGCTGGCTGGACATTTATGAGCCGTTGGTGGGTCTTTATGGTTGTACATATGAGTAGTCGTTGGGGGCACTTCTATTAGCTTGTACGTAGTCGTCTAGAGGAGTCTTACACAAAGCACTACTTCACCATCCCTGCACATCTGAGCCTCGACACCCCATTTTGTACCTGTGAGTCCTGGGCTGGAGCTGAGTGTGCTGCCACGCCAGAGTCTATACATGGTTCTTTGAGCTAGTCGAGTCCACATGTTCTGGTCCACCGTTGTGTCTCTGTCGTTATCCATTGTTCCTGTGTTTCATTCTGTTTGAAAGAGTTTCCATTTGTTTGAGTGAGATTGTCACGCACATTGCACTGAGGGGCACCCACACTGTTGAGAGCACGACACATTATCCGCGCTACAGGTGCTCTCATTTTGGCGATCACGATAGGACCTCAACTTAAGTCTCACTCTGTTGAGTATCTGGTTTCTTCGCTTCGCCTGTGCAGCCTGTTGGTGTGTTCCAGTTTCACCCTTGACAGCTTAATCTCGCTGGTCTAGTCTCTCGCCTTGTTGGTCTGGTCCTCTCTCGCCTTGGTCCACCCAGTACTCGTCCTGGTCTAGTCCTTCTCGTCCCTGGTCTAGTCCTTCCTCGTCCTGGTCCAGCCAGGTGGTCTAGTCACTCGCCCTGGTCTAGTAGAGTCTAGCCCAATGTTCAGCCAAGTGAAGGTTGTCTTGCCCAAGTGAAGGTCTTCTTGCCCAAAGCTCGGTGGGGTTGGCGGTTGCTACATGACACATACAAGGAGGTCATTGGAGCGTCAAAGTGCACTATTGAGTCCTCTGAAGTACTACCACAGAAGGCGTCAACCCTTGGTGCCCAGTAGAAGCATATTAACCCCATCACCCATACCTACTCATACGGCTACCTCCATTCCTTCGACCGATTCTACATCCTCCAGGTCACCTTCTTCGGTAAGGCTCTCCCCCATTTTGCTACAGCAAGCTAGGGAGCAACAGACTTAGGCGCAAGAGGCCATGGAGGAGCTCACAAGTGTTCTGGCAAAGGTGAACATCAAGTTCCCTACCTTTAAAGGTCTCTCCGCAGAAGATGCAGACGACCATGCTCGGAGGTTTGTCTCTCTTTGCAGGGGTCGTGGCCTCAACAGAGAAGACACATACCTGGTGCTCTTCCCGTCCACCTTGGATGGTCTTGCAAATAAATGGTACAATTAGTTTGCTGAAAACCACTTTACTACTTGGACCATGTTAAGACAGCAGTTCTGTGAAGCTTTCCGACCAGGGGATTATCAAGAGAAGATTCTAGATGAGTTGGCCAACCTGTTGCTCCAGCCCAAGGAGACATTTGCAGAGCTCATGACCAGAACAAAGTCCCTGGTCGCCAAGCTGCCTCAGCAACCAGGGGAATTCATGGTGAAGAAGTGGGTAGAGAAGGCTCTGCCTAAGACTTCTGAACAAAAGCTCAGAGAAAATCTCCGTCCTGCAGCCAGTCTGGAGGACTTTGTTGCTACTGCTACTAGAATAGAGGGAGCAAGAAGGCAGTTCACTGACTCTCCTCAATTAGATACTGCCCCTGTACTCGTGGACACTCCATCAGACCCCTTGACTTCTTTAAGAAGGGAACTAGAAGCCCTAAAGTTACAGCGGGCCCTTCACGAAGAGAGATCCTTCTCTCTCAGACAGGAGAAGCCTCCACATCAAGAGGCTTATGATCAACTTAAAAGAGAGTTAGTAGAGCTCAGGTCTCAGCAGGAGACTAAGGCTATGGTATGGTGTAGTTCATGCCGCTCTCCAAGACACCCTCTACAGGACTGTCCCCTTCGCTCTTATTGTCACTTCTGCGAAAAATCGGGTCATGAAGATAAGGATTGCTACTATATAAAGGGATTGCACAAAATACAGCAAAGTCTTGGTCCTACTCTCCAACAGGGGTTAGCACCATCATCCAACATGGTTTCCCACTACGGCCATCCCAACTTCATGCCACCTTTGCTCAATACCCCTGCTATCCAAAGTATGTCAAGTACTTTCCCGACTCAAAGTTTTTATAATGCTAATGCCACCTCAACCCCTCAGAGCTTCTACACTTCAGCCTCCAACTCCATGCAGCAACCATCTCGTCCCCAGTTTCGTCCTTCAAATCGGCCCATACTCTGCTACAGATGCGGAGAATATGGGCATTATCAGAGCAAGTGTCCTTTACCTGAGGGGTCCCCTCCTTGTCGTCATTGCCCTGATTCGAAGGATCACTACAGTAAGGATTGTCCCACGCAAAGGGCATCCACGTCGTCAAGCTCGACTCAGAACCAGCAAGAATTCACCTTCCCAAAGATAAACTTGATTACTATGAACACCGTGCCTCAACCATCACCTGCTACTCATGTGGTTAAGCCACTACAAGTGGAGGAGCCTGCTGGTGTCCTTACTCGGGCACAAAGAGCAGCTCTTGGTCTCAGTCTGCCCACAGGTCCACCTCGCCAGTCCCCACTTCCTCAAGCTGGTCTATTTGACCCAAAGGACGAGTCCTTCAAAATTGCTCAGAGCAAACCAACTTCCCTGTTATCTGACATTGACGGAGCCTTCTTGGAAGTAGTGGCTGACTTGGAACAGATTAAGGTCCCAAAGGGAGCCCAGTTCGAAGGCGCCAAGCCCACAGCAGAAGCCATCTTGAAAAATACTTTTCAGCAGGTGTCACTATACGACATGCTAAGGCTCGACGCAACACTTAGAAGTGACACCCTGTCAGTCATTCAGTCTCTGTACCCGGAGGCTGGGCCTAACGGCGGGCACCTCCCTGTACAGCCCTCAGAGTCTTATTTGATTTCCTATCCATCTACTCCCCTCACCGATTATAAAAGTCCTCGTCTCACTGTATCTATTCTTGGGCACCAGCTATCTGGCGTCATTGTTGATGGTGGATCTGGAATCAATTTGATGCCCGAATTCACTATGATGGCCTTAGGTCTAAAGCCTACCCGACCTGCTCCTTTCACTGTACATTGGCCGATCAAAGAACAGTCTACCCAGTGGGCATAGTCGACAAGGTGCCTCTGAAGGTACAAGATTTCACTTTCAACTTGGATTTTGTGGTAGTTAATCTTCCCCAGGTAGAGGGAGGTTATCCCTTGCTGATGGGTAGGCCATGGTTGCGACATACGAAAGCACTTCACGACTGGGGAAACGACGCTATGTGGATACATACTCTTGGCTCTCCTATGCAACAAATTCGTCTCGAAGGAGGTATGGATCCGATCGTTCCGCATAGCTCTTTGTCAGTAGCGTCCAACCCTGACTTGGAGCAGCCGGTCCCTCCGGATGGGTCCGATGAAGACTTACTGCAGTGGTTAGAAGCTACCTCTTCAATGCCATGCTATGTAGTCTCTCTTCAACCTTTACCAATAGATTCACCCTCTCCCCCTGATCCTACACCTGAAGCTAAACTTGAAGCTACAGCTGAAGCCAGTAATCCCAGTCAGCCAAGTGAGCCAGAACCAAGTGGACCGGTCTCTGGTGTCCATCCTTCAGAGGGTCCCTTGATGGAAACCGTCGGCCTGGGTGAGCCTATAACCCACCATAGTAGGGGGAAAAAGTCTCCCTTGCAAGAGTTGGCCAACACCCCAGCTCCTTCCTTAGCCTCTACTCCATCTGACTCTCCACCCATGCCAGAGCACTTTGAGGTATCTGAGGATTTACCATTTGCAGAGCTTCCATCAGGATGGTTGCAGGAAGAGTATGCTGATTTCAACATTGATCAGACGCCAGCTCATAATGTCCAAAAGCTAACAGAGGCGGCTCGGTCTTCTCTCCCTGACGCAGCCTCGCCCACTGCACGGCCTGACCCAGTCAGAGAGGTCAACCTAGGCGGCGCTGACAACCATCAGCCCATCTTGTTAGCCAGTTGGTTATGGGATCACCCCGCTCTACTCGACCTGGTAATCTCTTTCGTGCGCTCTTTCAAGGATGTGTTTGCCTGGTCTTACCACGATTTGGAAGGAATCCCAGCAGAGCTAGGTGTCCACACAATTCCTCTGGTTGAGGGGGCTAAGCCGGTCAAAATCGAGTTGGAAAAAATGCAAGAAGCAGGTATTATTGTACCAGTAGAGCACTCAGAATGGTTGTCCCCTATGGTTATTGCCCCAAAGAAGCAGTCCAACAAAATTCGAGTTTGCGTCGACTACCGGGCTCTGAATAAGGTCACAATCCCGGATGGATTTCCGACACCTTTCACTGAGAGAGTCCTCGAAGATGTCGCTGGCCATGTACTGTATAGTTTTATGGACGGGTTCAACGGCTACAATCAGTTAGGAATACATCCTGACGACCAAATCAAAACAGCTTTTGTGACTCCCTGGGGTATTTTCATCTACACTAGAATGTCTTTTGGGCTTAAAAATGCACCGCCTTCTTTCAATCGCATAGTATATCTCATCTTTTGTCCTCTGCTTACTGATCACCTTTGCATATTCATGGACGACTTTTCCACCTTCTCGGGTACTCAATGTTCGACCCCAGTTGAAAATCTAAAGGAGCATCTTGCTCAGCTCTCTGCAGCCTTCCTCAGGTGCAGAGAGGCACGTTTGAAGCTCAATCCGAACAAGTGTCATTTTTTGGTCACAGAGGGCACACTATTGGGCCATGTGGTGTCTGTTCAAGGTTTAGCACCTGACCCAGAGAAGATAGTGGCCATCTTGAAGTTACCTCCTCCCATAAATCCCAAAGGTGTTCAGAGCTTTGTGGGCCACACCGGCTATCATCGCAGGTTTATACGTATGTATGCACAGGTGGCTCAACCATTGACCCGGCTCACCAGTGCTGCTGTTCCCTTCCAGTGGTCAACACCTAAGGCCGAAGCATTTGCATACCTCAAAAAACGCCTCACTAAAGCACCTATTCTAGTTGCTCCGGATTGGGCACTACCTTTTCATGTGCATACACATGCCAGTCTGTTGGCTGTGGGTGCTGTGCTGACTCAGCCTACCAAAGAGTTCAACTTGGATCGCCCTGTACATTATGCAAGTTGCTTGCTCACCAAAGCAGAGTGCAACTATAGCACCACAGAGAGGGAAGGTTTGGCTATAGTGTATGCTCTACAAAAATTTCATCACTATGTGCTAGGGGTCCACTTCACAATTATTACTGATCACCATGCCTTGCGCTATCTGCTTAATAAGCCACAAGTCACAGGTCGAGTATGGTGATGGCTCCTCCTATTCCAAGAGTTTGATTTTGAAGTGGTACTCCGTTCTGGTAAGCATCGTGTAATGGCTGACCACCTCTCTCGCATTCACACAGGTGAAGAAGCTACCGGGATTGCGGATGACTTTCCAGATAGCAGTCTTTTTAAAATCGATACAACTCCGAAATGGTACGGCGAGGTCCTACATTTTCTGTCTACTGGGCTGTACCCAAAGAAGGCATCTCCACTGCAAAAGAGGAGATTGCTGTTGAAGTCTAGGCCTTTCACTCTGATTGGGGGCCAGCTCTACAAATCGGGACCAGATGGTGTTCTGAAGCGTTGTGTCTCGCCTCATGAGGTGGAGCATATTCTGGAGGATGCCCACAATGGTCCCACTGGTGGCCATTACCCTGGTCACATCACTGCCCAGAAGATTCTACAGAGTGGTCTATGGTGGCCCTACGTCTTTAAGGATGCAATAGCATATTCTAAGGTTTGTGATGTGTGCCAGCGCTGTGGGCCGAAGCCAAGTAAGCAATCCAACCATCCTCTGTAGGTTTCGATGGCGTGGCTACTTTTTGAGAGATGGGGCTTGGACTTTGTGAGTCCAATATATCCCCCGGCTCAACCAGGTAATCGCAAATATCTGCTAGTGGCTACAGACTATGCAACAAAGTGGGCAGAGGTACTGGCGACAGTAGATTGCACTGGCAATACAGTAGCCAAATTTTTATATGAAAATATTTTATGCAGATTTGGATGTCCCTTAGAGATCACCAATGATAGGGGCAGTCATTTTGTCAATGACATGATCTCAACTTTACTGGCAAATTACAAGATTTTTCATCGCAAGTCATGCTCTTATTACCCTAGAGCCAATGGGCAGGCCGAGAGCACCAACAAGGTTCTGATCGCACTCCTGAAGAAAGCATGTCATCTCCATCCAGCATCGTGGGCTCAGGTTGTGTACGGCACTCTTTGGGCATACCGCACATCTTTCAAAGCAACAACGAATCAAACGCCTTTTCAACTCGCTTTCGGTTTGGAAGCCATAGCTCCATTTGAGTTCAACTCCGGATCCCCTAGGGTGGGCAGTCTGCGTGCAAGTTGGGGCATGGAATCTGCTTCTATATCCCGTCTCACCTTATTGGATGAAAGCCGCCGTTTAGCTTCACATGCTCTGCAAGCGGAGCAACTTCGTCGCAAAGCGTGGCATGATCGCCACCTCAGAAAGCCGAGAATAACGCAAGGCACACTAGTGCTACTCTATCAGGCAAAATATTTGAAAAAAGCAAAGAAGCTGGTTCCAGCCAGGCAAGGGCCCTTCATAGTACAGGAGATTTTGCCACAGGGGGCTGTCCAGTTAGTCACTTTGGAAGGCGTTCCTTTGCCACTGGTAAATGGCTCCAGAATCAAGTGCTATTACTCCTCTGAGTAAAGGGTCTGCAACTATTCCGCCATCTGTAGGTTCTAAGTCCCATCTCTCTCCTCCCCACTATCTTTCCATCAGAACGGGTGTTCTGTTTTACTGTCTCAGTTCTGCTCTCCTCCCCACTAGCTTTCCACCAGAATGGATGTTCTGTTACTGTCTCATGTTACTGTCTCAGTTCTGCTCTCCTCCCCACTAGCTTTCCACCAGAATGGATGTTCTGTTACTGTCTCAGTTTCTGCTATGTCTGTAAGTTTCCGCCTTTCCTCTAAGATATCTTTTCTCCACTAAGTCCTGGTAATTGGGTATTATCGGGAACTTCTCTAGTCCAGTCACTCCTCCTCTAATCAGTCACTCCTCTAATTGTTTCTATCCTCAGTGTTATTTGCGGTTAAGTATTAAGGTCCTTCCAGTTAAGCTTTCAGTCAAGCTTCTCGTCGAAGTGGTTTTGTTCAGTTCGAAAAAGTGGAATCTGCTTAGATGGCGATTGGGACAGTGAACAATATGTAATCAAGGACTTGATGAGACTCCCAATGCAATAATGTCTATGTGAAGAATATGGCAGAGTTTACGTCAAAGAACTTTTGATTCCAATAGCAGCAGAAAACCTTTGGTGCCATTAAAATTTCAGCTCTGCTGCAGGAAGGGGCCATTAGAGTTCTGTCATTTTGTCCTTTTGTGCTCCAACGCTTACTACGTAAACATTATTGCGAACCTTAATCTACTAATACCCTTCTTTATCTGGAGTCAAAAAATTGTCCTCTCTTTGCTCGCACTTTGTACCTGCTCACGCTCACTGCGCCCTTAACCTACCCTACTCTCCCAGCCCCCTCGCCCCTACCTACCCTACTCTCCCAACCCCCTTGCCCCTACCTACCTCCCCTGCCCCTCGCCCCTTCCTACCCTCCCTTGCTGCTCGCCCCTACCTACCCTACTCTCCCAAACCCCTCGCCCCTACCTACCCTCTCACACTCCCCTCGCCCCTACCCTATCCCAACCCCCTCGCCCCTACCTACCCTCCCCCTACTACTCGCCCCTACCTACCTCTCACATACACTCGCCCATATCCACTCTCATCCCCTCGCCCCTATCCAACCAAAGCCCTCGCCCCTATCCACCCTCAACCCCTCGCCCCTACCCTCTCCCTCTTCCCTCGCCCTTATCCAATCTCTACCCTCGCCCCCACCCTCCTCCTTGTGGGATCGCTTTGAAATTGCTTTTCCTGATCGTCAGCTTTGCTTTTTCCATCGCTTATGCAAGTACAGGCTTCTAGCTTCTTGCTTAATCAAGCTTTTTCAGAGTTCGCCTTGCACACTGCAGATTGACACAACCAAGGAGTTTTCTTTACGATGGCTGGTACAAGCAAACAAGCAAGGAAGAAAAGAGCTCTCTCTCCAGAGAGGCCAACTGAGACATCCCAAAGTTCTGCAGAGGAAGAGGATGTGGATACATCCAGCCATGGCCTCACCGATGTAACCTCCACTGATCACAGTGATGAAAACTACATGGAGTCCGACTCAAGCTCTGCTTCCGACTCAGAGTCTTCGAGCAACGAGGAAGAGGAAGAGGAAGAGGATGAAGAAGAAGAAGCTGTAAAGAACCAAAAGAAGAGGAAAGCCATCATGCAGGTATTGAGTCATCAAATTCCTCGGCCTCCTTCTTCCAAGACCAAAACCAAGTTCACACTGAACTTCCATCTGCAGCAGCCTCATCCGTCGCTTCGAGAAGTCTTATCAAAAGACCAGCTACACAAGCTAGGTCTGTCAGCATTAGCAGACACCGAGCTGCCTTCGGATATTCCCATGGATATGGTGCATGCACTCCTCAAGTTTTTTCCCAAAGTCAGAGGACACCCACTGACTGCTACACGAATAGGTAACGCTTTGGGGATGACAACCTTTCTTGCAGTAAAACCAACTACGCGCACCTATTCACAACTTTCGAAAGATGCGACAATCGAGGCATGCAAAGAGCTACTTAGTACGAGTCATGCTGACTATGCAAGGAATAAAAAGCTCTGGGCCATTTTCAAGTATTACTTTTTGGTCAGAGATCCTAAAGTCAGCCAAGGCCAGGGCAAAGGCAAGGGCAAGGCCAGATGTGACGTGCCTACTATATTCTCGCACTGCGAAGGCCTATACTGCCTCATCCACACCATCCCGTGTGGCTTTCATCAAATTTTATTTACCTCTTTACAGTCGCGAGCAAAAAGATTTAGAGCTCAGGTGCAATCTGTGCAATCTAGCTTTCAATGCTTCGCAGCTCCGATGTTGGCCTGGGTCATTAATATACCTGTTAGTCCTATGGATGTGGATGCGACGATGCAGCGTAAAAGCTCTAAGGGAAAAGGGAAAGATATTGAACAAACAATGGATCTATCTGAAAAGCCAAAGAAAAAGAGAGCAAAGGTAGTAAAGGACACAGTAGAATGTTTAGTATCCCTACCAGTTTCGGAAAGCCAACAGCTTCGAGTGAAGCAACCAGTTCGACGTTCCTCGCATACGGTCGCTACTGATTCGATGGTAAGTTCGGGTGGTGCAGATCACACTATGCATGTCACAGTTGTGGCTTCTACAATGTGTGTTCCTCTCTCTACTGCTGCTATTTTTACCCCTACCACCACAGTGACTAGCCCCCACGTCCCAGTGGCAGTTGCTTCTTCTCCTATGCCTAGTCCTGCAGCAACCACTCCTACCATCTCTACTTCGACAAAGAGGCATGTGCCTAGTCCACTGCGAGCAGTGCCACTTGTCACACCAGTCCCACCAGCTGTACCACTCGCCAGCTCTCTTCACCCTGACACTGTTAAAGGACCTTCCACAGGGTCGGACTCTTCATCATTTTTTCGGCTATCAGAGGATATATTGCAGGAGTCTAGGCAATCCATTGCCACCATTGAGCTGGGAGCAGAGCGTTTAGCAGCCACACACCAACGTCACGCAGCTACTTACGCAGCTATGGAGGGAGCTCTGAAGGTTGCTGAGAGCGCCATCGCTGATAGGGATGCCACTATTTTCGCACTCCAGCAGGCCCTGAAGTTAAAGTCTCAAGTGATTAGTGACCTTCAGAATCAACTACAAGGATTTAGAGAATTGCTGTTACAGGAAAATAGGCAAACGCAGCCTACGATGATGGGTATGGGATATGGGTGGACCGGAGCAGGTACACCAGTGCAGCATGCAGCAACGGGTCCTTCTCAGCAGTTTATGGGACTTTACTCACAGACTCCAGTTCCCCAGACTCCAGTTCCCGCTCAGTACTACAATCAACAACAACAACAGCAGTATCCTACTCCTCAGGGGTTTCAATCTTCACCATTGCCTCAGATGCAAATTATGACTTGTTGTGATGGAGTTGCTGGAGCACATCGGCATGGCTGTGTTACCCGACGTCCTCAGTACACTACAGGACATGTGCTACCATCTGCCCAGCAACAGGTGGCTGGTCATTTTTCAGGAAACACACTTACTGACAGGAGAGCTCGCATACAGCAAGGCCCCACAATCGATTTGATGGCTCCACCTCCAGACGCTGATACTTCGGATGTAGCAGTGGCCACCACTCTATCTCTTGGATGACAGATTCAGGAACTCACCATTGTACATACTAGTAGTTTTCTTTCACAGTTTCAGTCTTCCTCTCACCGTCTCAGTCTTCCTCCCAAAGAGACGGTGAGAGGTCTTGTGGCGGGCAACCTGTAGCAGGGCTACAATGTCACTTCACAGGACAAGCAGTTGGACAGTTAGCTATAGTTGGTCTGGTTCACACTGGACGGACCCTTTGGGCTGGGAGTGACATGTGGCAGGGTACCTACGGTGGTCTAGTGGACATCGTGGCCAGGTCACCACCACCACTCAGTTTGGAGATAGACTTAGCTGGCTGGACACTTATGAGCCGTTGGTGGCTCTTTATGGTTGTACATATGAGTAGTCGTTGGGGGTAGTTCTATTAGCTTGTACGTAGTCTTCTAGAGGAGTCTTACACAGAGCACTGCTTCACCATCCCTGCACATCTGAGCCTCGACACCCCATTTTGTACCTGTGAGTCCTGGGCTGGAGCTGAGTGTGCTGCCACGCCAAAGTCTGTACATGGTTCTTTGAGCTAGTCGAGTTCACATGTTCTGGTCCACCGTTGTGTCTCTGTTGTTATCCATTGTTCCTGTGTTTCATTCTGTTTGAGAGAGTTTCCATTTGTTTGAGTGAGATTGCCACGCACATTGCACTGAGGGGCACCCACACTGTTGAGAGCACGACACATTATCCGCGCTACACTTTGCACCAGTTGAAACCGGCCTGTTCAATCCAAAAAGGGCGGTAGACTTTACTTTAAACCTTGATTTAGCTTTCACCCATTATTAGTCGTCTATTTTACTTGTACTTTTAAGACACAACAAAGGGGAGAGGGATACAGGCTGCTGGATTGCACCTGTATGAGTAGACGGACACCAGATTGGCCCCTAACTTAGGCGCCCCTTTCGGTATTTCTTTATTATTCAACAGAGGGAATAAACGTTGTGGTTCCTACAAGCTGCCCCGCACAAACTCGGCTGAATTTCCACTGTTCCAGCCCGATTTCAGCAGCATAACTGTACTAGAACCCTTCACAATCAGTATTCCCACGCATTGGCCGACTTTCCCGACGCATACGGGCACTTTGCAAGACTTGGCGAGAATCTGCAGCACGCTGAATTCTCTGTTTTCAGCCCTGAAAATGCGCCAGATCGCCTGTACAGCGGTCCCCTTGCGTCCCCGAACCTCCTGGGGGTATTATGGTCCGTTTAGGGCCAAAACCCTAAACCTGCAAAAATACACAGCAGGCTGTAATTCACTGTTTCGGGCTCCGTTTCGCGTGCCGGTCGCATCCCTAGCAAGTCCTCGAGCTCCCGCACCTGTAGGGCTACTTGCCCTTTGAATCGGACGAGATTTCTGGCGTGAAACCTCTCCGAATTCACCTGTACCTGCGGGGGGATTAGCCGCTAGCTAATCCAGTACCTGTGCAAGAGGCTCTTGCCTCGGCAATCGCGCATGAACCCACACAACTGTACATTGGTCAAATGAAGAGCCCACTAGAGGGGCATAACATACTGCCAAAGGGGAGAGAGAGGGCAGTGCGTAGCGTGCAGGGCATCACTCCTGGCACCGCACTGTGCATAAGAGGGAAAGCAAGCACTCCATAGCTCTTAACCTGTGACCAAAAATCAGCAAATGAGCCCTTCTTCCCTTCAAATTCAGCGCCAACTCCTTCTTGCATTGGAAACTGCACCAGAATGTGCCACTTGGCACATTTACAAGCATTTTCCCGTTTCGGGGTTGCCGCCTAAAAATATCCCAACCGGTTGCCCAGTTGACTTCATGGCAGAGTAAGAAAATGTTCCCTTTGTCATTCCGGAGGTAATGACGCCAACACATTTTCAGGTCCCAAAATAGCAGTTCCCTAAATTTTAGGAGATGCTGCCATTATATCTTTCTAGGTCATCCGACCCTCTTTGTACACTACGGCCACATCCAAAACTGAAATGTAGCCTCTGTAGCAAAGGATTCCACTTTGGCTAGTCAATGACCCCACTTGGCTAACCATAGTCCTTGTCCAACCTTAGTGCTCTCTTGCCCTCAGGCCTGGACTCCCTCTGGACAGTTCCACACTAGCTATGCAATGCAGGGCAGTTAGATTTCCCGAGGGGTGTTTCCAAAAAGTGAAAGTAAATAGATAATAAGAAAGAAATCAACAAAAAGGATAGATAGTAGTCACACGCTGGTGACATACCCCCCTCTTGAAATCTCAAACGTCCTCGTTTGCATCTATGTCGTACATGCTTACTGTCAACACTGATGTATTCAACACCTGTCAACACATATACGACACATACATGCTCATTGTCAACCCTGGTGTATTCAACACCTCGTCGACTCATGTATTGCTTGCGTGTGAACCCTGTCCCAATGACATAGTGGTAGCTTCGCACTCTGCCATTGCTTTGAGTCACTAACGTTCCAATGACAAAATGGTAGCTGCACATTTTGCCACTGTCTTATAGTACACGTTGGATCCCGTAACACTTTCGAGCATATCCAAACCGACAGTTTAAGAATGCAGTTACACATGTACTCTTTAATAGAAGCAATCACTGTATCCTTGACAAACTGACAAGAAATACTCACTTCTATAGCACCAACCAAACTTTTGGACATTCCATAAGAGCAATTGCCAAACTGACAATCTGTACAGCTCTAACATTCATGTAACAGGTATATGATTTGAGCTCACTTTAAATACCATGTACATCATTTGTCTCAGAAGCCATTGTCAGACTGACAATCCATTTAGCTTTGAAACTCAAGGGGTCAAGGTAGGTTGCAAATCGAAGGCTTCCAGGTAAAGTGATAACACAGTTGGTGACTCTGCAAGTTCACCTTCTTCCATCCACTTAGCATCCATTGGTGGATAGTTTCTGAACTTTACCAAGTAACGCCTAGCAACCTTGCCTTTCACTTTTCTTTCTTTGTGTGCCAAAATCTGTTCAGGGACCAAGATCTCGTCAAGTTCCTCGACTTCCGGCTGATCTTCAGCTGGCATATCTTCTGGCACATCACCCACATAGGGTCTGAGAAGACTCACATGAAACGCATTGTGAATCTTCCAACTGTCGGGCAATTTCAGCCTATATGCAACATCACTGATTATGTCGCACACTTGAAAAGGCCCATAGTAACGCATGCTGAGCTTTGGAAAGAGTCTTTCCTTGCCCTTCATCTTCTTTAACCTTGCCTTTTCAAAGCGTAAAAGCACCCAATCACCAAGTGAATATACCACTTCACGACGGTGACGATCAGCTGCTTTCTTTTGCTTTGCCTGAGTCCTTTCTAAGGCCACTTTGACCTTCTTGTACATTTCATCCATGTCTTGAACATACTTATCTGCTTCAAATATCTTGTCCTTTGTATGCAGTATGGGAGGAACTTTCTTGCCACCTTCAACTATCTCAAAAGGTGCCTTGCCAGTTGATGAATGCACTGTATTATTGTATGCATACTCCACCAATGACAAATACTGCTCCCACTTTCCTTTATGCTCTGACACATAGCACTTCAGCAGATCTAGGACAGTAGAATTTGCCTCTTCTGACTGCCCATCTGTTTGAGGATGAAATGACGAAGAGAATTTGAGCGTGGTACCCATATTCTCAAACAAGCCTTTCCAGAACAAACTAGTCATGCGTGGATCACGGTCGCTAATAATCGACTGTGGCATGCCATGATACTTGAAAATATTGCTCATAAACAAGCGTGCCATCTGATCTGGCTTTATCTTCTTCCTGACAGGAATAAAATGAGCCTGTTTGCTGAATCTGCAAATAATGGTCCAAATACCATCGTTTCCTGTCTGCGTTTTCGGAAGATCAAAGATAAAATCCATAGCAATACTTTCCCATGGTTTATCTGGAATAGGTAGTGGTTGCAATAACCCTGGTGCCTTTTGCCTGTCAAACTTGACCTTTTGGCATATTAGGCATTCTCGCACAAAGGCATCCACATCCCTTCTCAATGTAGGCCAATAGAAGAATGTCTCTACCGCTTTAACTGTAGCATCGATACCACGATGCCCTGCATACGGTGGGACATGACTCTCTTCCATAATTTTGCGTCGCAATGGCTTTGTGACACACAATCTGCCATGCATCATCATGAACCCGTCTTTAAGAAGATAGTGTTCATGACGTTGTCCATCCGTTAGTTGCTCGAAGACCCTTGCAAAATCTTCATCATTTGCATACTGTTCTCTCATATCATCAAGTTCATGATGATAAGGAATCGACACAGCTGAAATTTGTGGCTTCCTTGACAAGGCATCAGCCACAACGTTCTTCTTGCCTTCCACATGCACAATCTGAAAATGGAACATGGACAAGATATTTGCCCATCGCATATGCTTCTCAGATAACTTTGTCTGTGTCAAGAAGTATCGCAAGGCCTGATGGTCCGTTTGGACAACGAAATCTGCACCTAGCAGGTAGTGTTTCCAACTTAAGAGCGCATGAATCACAGCCAGTAACTCTTTCTCATAGACCTGCATGGTCATCTCTGGCCCTTGCAAAATTCTGCTCTCATAGGCTACTACCCTGCCATCTTGCATTAGCACAGCACCAATGCTACTACCGCAGGCATCACACTGGACCACAAATGACTTCCTAAGATCTGGCAACACAATGACTGGATCCGAAGTCATCTTTTCCTTTAAGAGATTAAAAGCTGAAATCTCTTTTTGTGTCCATCTAAAGGTGACTGCCTTCTTTTGAAGAGCATGTAAAGGTGAAGCAATCTCAGCAAAATTTCGGATAAACCTTCTGTAATAGGAGCATAGTCCCAAGAAGCTTCGGACATCATGCACCGTCTTCAAATTTGGCCATGACTTGATCGCTTCAACTTTTGCAGGATCCATTCTGACACCATCCTTTGAGACAATGTGTCCCAGAAAGTGAATCTCTTCCAGAAAAAACTCACTTTTCTTTGCATTGATGAGCAACCTATGACTGCGTAGCTCTTTGAACACAATGGCCAAGTGATGCCTATGCTCCTCTTCATTCTTTGAGTAGACTATCATGTCATCAAAGAATGTACCAACAAACTGCTGGTGTGGACGGAAAATTCTGTCCATCATCCTATTGAACGTAGCAGGAGCATTTGTGAGACCAAAGGGCATCACTAAAAATTCGTAAACGCCAAACGTTGTTCTAAAAGCAGTCTTGTGCACATCCTCTGATCTAATGCGGATCTGATGGTACCCACTCTTTAGATCTATCCTGCTAAACATAGCTGCTCCTTCTAATTTGTCCATAATATCATCAATTCTAGGTATAGGGAACCTATTCTTGATGGTATTCTTGTTCAGTGCACGGTAGTCGATGCACATACGCCATGAGCCATCCTTTTTTTGCACCAACAATAATGGAGAACAAAATGGAGATGAACTGGGCTGAATCAGCCCCTTTTCTAACAGCTCTTGTACTTGGCCCATTATCTCTTTCTGCTGAGCCGCACTAACCCTGTACGGAGGCTTGTTTGGTGGGCTACAGCCTGGCACCAAATCTATCGCATGGTCCTCGGGTCTCTCTGGCGGTAATTGAGACGGTAATGAATCGGAAAAACAGTCACTATACTGTTGTAAAAACATTGACATTTCTTTATCTAGCACAGATAAATTTGATTCATCACAATCTGACACTTCACGTGCAAAAACCAAGTACGCAGAAAGATGCTTTTTCATTACAGAAGTAATAGCAGAAGCTGATACAGTAGGAATAGACTCCCCTTTAAGCTTTACATCCAGAATGTGAGTCTTTCCCCTGCTCTGTACAGTGATCTTTTTATTGTAGGCATCCATGATTCCCTGTACACGAAACAACTAAGGAATACCTAACAACACATCACATCCGTCCAGTGGCATGATGTAAAATTCTTCAGCATCTACATAGGACTGGATATGTAGACGCAACTTTCCAATGATGGGTGTCACAGCCTCTGTATGGCCAGGACATGCCAAACCTGCCTCTACTGTATACCCCATCTCTTCAGGTCTGATTCCCAACTTTGAAGCCAATTCTGGGGAAATAAAGTTGGCTTTGGCACCTGGATCAAAGAAGATAAGCACTGTTTGATCCCTAACCTTTCCCCATGCTCTGCAAAGCTCACTTGCATCAGAATTTGGCTTGTCGCCCACCATATCTGGCACTAGACCAGCCATGGGCTTCTTTTCCTTCCTGTCCTCCTTGTCTTCAGAATCAGCTGGCCTTTTCTTTGTAGGACAGTTGTAAGCAATGTGGCCAGGCTGCTCACATATAAAGCATTTGTTCTCTGTCCTCAGGACCTTCTTTTGCTCTTCTGACTTGCGAGGAAAACGTCTTTTCCATTTCTTTGCTGGTCCTTTTTCTGGTTCAGCCGTAGCTTTGTCTTTCCCTGTGTTGGCTGACTCCTGAGTCCCTTTAGGAGCCTCATTGGGAACGTGCTTCTTGGCTGAATTTTTCTTGCCTGATCCTGTCTTGACGCCAGTGTTAAATTCACAATCTTCTCCCTTGAGCAAACCATTGCCAGTGTTTGCTACCTCGATGAGCTGCGTCAAAGTAGTGACTTTTGTCTTCGTGCAGTATTTTCTCAATCCTTTGGGTAGGCCACAACAGTATTTTTCAATCTGTTCTGTCAATGGCACAAACCTATAGGAAGTTACTGGAAGTAGAGCTTTCCAAAACTTCCAATTGTAATCATCCAGATTTCTGCAAGTGGCAGCATTAAGCTGGTGCCATTCTGTCATGACATCTGCTTCGAAATCATCAGATAACCATGCTGCTGCAAAAATCTGCTTGAAGTAAATCCATGTGGACGGAGCTTGCCCTTGAAGCAATAAAGTTGTCCACCATTGTCCCGCATTCCCTGTCAAGAAAGTGGCTGCCTTGCGGACCTTTGAAGCCTCTGTAAAATTTCCCCCTGCATAGGCCTTGTCAAACTGCTGGAGGAATGAAAGAGCCTTCTTCCTGTCATCAAACCCTGTAAAGGTCGTGAATGACACTCCTTTGCCACCTTCTTTGTACGGAGTTGGCCTCTCCAGCGGCGTTAAATTGTCATATGGAAGTGACTGAAACATGGGAACACTATTAGGGTTCATCTGTGTTCCTTGGCCGCTATTAACTTGACCTGGAAATGCCATATTTGGCTGCTGATTTGTAATTCCAGCCATACCAAAATTTGCTTGTGGCATCCCAAATTGTCCCTGAGTGCTTTGAAACCTTGGTTGCATACCCATGACACTGTACATGGGGTTAGGCATCATCGTTTGAGCACCCCCAAACACTGTTCCTGGCGTATAAAACTGATTTCCAGGTGCATGACCAGCCATGCTCTGGAATACCGATCCACCTCCAAAATAGCCAGGGTGTACTGAAGGTGGTGGGAAGACCTGTTGCATAGCCTGTAGGTTGCTTCCCTGCCCATTAGAACCAGCTATAGGCTGTTGAAAGGTGGCGGGCTGAATTGGTACAGCTTAAAAGACTGGCATCTCAGCCACCTGTTCTTGCACCTTAGGCATAGGTTGTGGAGACTGCATGTTCTCCGTCAAGTGTACAGGTGTTTCCATTGACTGTGCGGTATGAATCACCTGTGCTCGAGCCTTAACAGGCTTTTGAATATGATCCAGTGACCCAACTTGCTGAGACGGAAGAGGAGGTTGCAGAAAGGCTAGAAACCTCGGATTCTGCATTACTTGTGTGAACATAGCCACAGCAGTAGCCAACTGGGTCCTGAATATATCATCATCCGTCTGTGGTGGTCTTGAGGACTCACCCACTTCATATGTCTGTTGACCCTGTGAAGAGGAAACGTCTTCAGTCACATCATCTGGTCTGTCAGCCATAATTGCAATTCCCTGTGTCTGTCTGGTCTATGATCCCCTGTGTCTTCAAGCCCAAAACTGACCAAGGATCACTTCTATGGGAAAAAGTGATTTAATCCCGTCGATGGAACCATGAAACCGGCCTGTTCAATCCAAAAAGGGCGGTAGACTTTACTTTAAACCTTGATTTAGCTTTCACCCATTATTAGTCGTCTATTTTACTTGTACTTTCAAGACACAACAAAGGGGAGAGGGATACAGGCTGCTAGATAGCACCTGTATGAGTAGACGGACACCAGATTGGCCCCTAACTTAGGCGCCCCTTTCGGTATTTCTTTATTATTCAACAGAGGGAATAAACGTTGTGGTTCCTACAAGCTGCCCCGCACAAACTCGGCTGAATTTCCACTGTTCCAGCCCGATTTCGGCAGCATAACTGTACTAGAACCCTTCACAATCAGTATTCCCACGCATTGGCCGACTTTCCCGACGCATACGGGCACTTTGCAAGACTTGGCGAGAATCTGCAGCACGCTGAATTCTCTGTTTTCAGCCCTGAAAATGCGCCAGATCGCCTGTACAGCGGTCCCCTTGCGTCCCCGAACCTCCTGGGGGTATTAGGGTCCGTTTAGGGCCAAAACCCTAAACCTGCAAAAATACACAGCAGGCTGTAATTCACTGTTTCGGGCTCCGTTTCGCGTGCCGGTCGCATCCCTAGCAAGTCCTCGAGCTCCCGCACCTGTAGGGCTACTTGCCCTTTGAATCGGACGAGATTTCTGGCGTGAAACCTCTCCGAATTCACCTGTACCTGCGGGGGGATTAGCCGCTAGCTAATCCAGTACCTGTGCAAGAGGCTCTTGCCTCGGCAATCGCGCATGAACCCACACAACTGTACATTGGTCAAATGAAGAGCCCACTAGAGGGGCATAACATACTGCCAAAGGGGAGAGAGAGGGCAGTGCGTAGCGTGCAGGGCATCACTCCTAGCACCGCACTGTGCATAAGAGGGAAAGCAAGCACTCCATAGCTCTTAACCTGTGACCAAAAATCAGCAAATGAGCCCTTCTTCCCTTCAAATTCAGCGCCAACTCCTTCTTGCATTGGAAACTGCACCAGAATGTGCCACTTGGCACATTTACAAGCATTTTCCCGTTTCGGGGTTGCCGCCTAAAAATATCCCAACCGGTTGCCCAGTTGACTTCACGGCAGAGTAAGAAAATGTTCCCTTTGTCATTCCGGAGGTAATGACGCCAACACATTTTCAGGTCCCAAAATAGCAGTTCCCTAAATTTTAGGAGATGCTGCCATTATATCTTTCTAGGTCATCCGACCCTCTTTGTACACTACGGCCACATCCAAAACTGAAATGTAGCCTCTGTAGCAAAGGATTCCACTTTGGCTAGTCAATGACCCCACTTGGCTAACCATAGTCCTTGTCCAACCTTAGTGCTCTCTTGCCCTCAGGCCTGGACTCCCTCTGGACAGTTCCACACTAGCTATGCAATGCAGGGCAGTTAGATTTCCCGAGGGGTGTTTCCAAAAAGTGAAAGTAAATAGATAATAAGAAAGAAATCAACAAAAAGGATAGATAGTAGTCACACGCTGGTGACACCAGTCCCTCGAGGTTTGACTAGCTTCGACATACGCAAACGCTCGGACTTCTTCGACTACAGCTTCACCCGGTTTCTGGGTGACTCTTCTCCTGACCTGGAGGAGGCTAGCGTTCGAGTCCATGTCCTCTTTCTTGCAGCTAGAGGCATTGAGGCTCTGGACACAACAGTGAGTTTCTCCTTTCCGTTGTGTGGTAAGAATCTCACAGAGTGGACCCAGCACATAGTCCTTGACTGGCTCCAGATTCACGCTACTGAGTTCTCACACCACACAGGGGACTTAGGGGTGACAGATCAAGTGCAGACAATTTGGCCTCTCGCCAAGTTGAGCATGACGCCTCCGGATGCAGCAAGCTGCAGGCACATTGTGGTGCACTTGTTTGCTGACACTTAGTGCCCTCCTTGTTATGTACTTGTACATGAGGATTCTTCGATAGAGGATGTAGCCCTTTGGGCTGCACGCTCGGCTTGGGCTTGGACGGGACAGTCGCTTCTTTCACTCTTATGTAGAGGTCGTTCGGATGCGGATTACTCCCCATCCAAACCGACCTCAAAGATAGCGAGGTTGGCTGCTGCAACATCATCTGTTTTCTCTCACGGACTCCATGAGGATCATCTCATGGAATGTGCAGGGATTAGGAGGGCCCCAGTTTCAATGTCAGCGGGGTCGGCTGCGTCAGGAGCTTCAGAGATGCCTTGTGGGTGGTAAGATTGACATTCTTATGCTACAGGAGAATCATCTTTGTGAGAGCTACATTCGCCGAAGTGGTCAGATTTTGCGTGGACGATATGAGACGTTTTGGTCAGCTGCTTTTGGACCTAGAGGCATCCAGGTCGGGGTATGTATGACTATTGCGGACTCTTTGCAGCAGGCCACTGTGGGCAGAGGGATTATTGTGCCAGGCAGGGCTCAATGGATCACTATGCAGGTTCAGAGTTGGCTCATGGGCTTCCTGAACATCTACGCATCCAATGTGGCGCATACACGTGCAGAGTTTTGGTCTCAGATTGTTGAGTCTCTGCCGTAGACAGAGCAATGGTGCATTGGGGGTGACTTCAACATGTTGGAGGATCCCTCTTGACAGGATTGGAGGTAGCCACACTACTGTACATGGAGTTGAGTTGGCAGCTTGAGAGAGGTTATGTATGACTGCGGGTTTCAGATGTGTGGTAGCATTCTAGCTTTGTGAGGCCACCTGACAGCCTGGACTTCTCTCATTCGCACCGTATAGAGGGAGTAGTGAATCTATCTCGGATAGATCGCTTTTACACTAGTGACCATTTCTGTGACTCGGGTGGGTCAGTTTGCATCATGCTTGGGACCTCTTTTTCGGACCATGCACCAGTGATCCTCACATTGACAGATAAACAGAGGAGAGGGAGTACGATGCTACGCATCCCAGAGAGGGTCTTGCTGGAATCTCCGCTCAGAGAGCAAGTGGTGACTCTTTGGATAGAGGGCTTAGACTTGCAGGACTCTGTTGTTGACAGAGTGGCCTCTGGACTTGCTCAGCTTAGTGGGGCTATTTCTCCAGGAGTCTTCGGCTCGCCTGGCTGCAGCGAGAGAGGAGCAGCAGCGTCTCTGACAGGGCGTTGCTTCCTTGTAGAGAATGCAAGAGCAGCATCCAGACAGTCCTTGGTTGGAGGAGCACCTCCAGACGCAGCAGGATGTAGACACATTGTGGTTCAGTTCTTTGCTGACACGCAGAGACCGCCGTGCTATGTACACATACATGAGGACTCCTGGACAGAGGAGGTTGCTTTACGCACGGCTCGGCCTACTTGGGCTTGGGCTAGACACTCTTTGCAGTCACGCCTATCTCGAGGATGCTCGGATGCGGATTACTCCCCATCCAAGCCTGCCTCCAAGATAGCACGGTTAGCTGCTGCGGCAGTATCAGTTCTCTCTCGCTCCCCATGAGGATCATCTCATGAAACGTACAGGGATTAGATGGGCCCCAATTTCAACGTCAGAGGGACTGACTGCCTTAGGAGCTTCAACGATGCCTTGTGGTGGGAGGAGAGATTGACCTTCTTATGCTACAGGAGTATCATCTGTGTGAGAGCCGCATTAGACGTTGTGGTCAGCTTTTGCGTGGACGATATGAGACTTTTTGGTCGGCTGCATTTGGACCTGGAGGGCTCCAAGGCGGGGTATGTATAACTATTGCGGATTCTTTGCAGCAGGCCATTGTGGGCAGAGGGATTATTGTGTCAGGCACGGCTCAACGAATCACTATGCAGGTTGAGGGTTGTCTCGTGGGCTTCCTGAACATCTATGCGCCCAAAGTGGTGAGTGCACGTGCAAAGGTTTGGTCTCAAATTTTTGAGTCTCTACCGCAGACACAGCAATGGTGCATAGGGGGTGACTTCAACATGTTGGAGGACTACTGTGCATGGAGTTGACTAACAGCTTGGGAGAGGTTTTGTATGACTACGGGTTTCAAATGTGTGGCAGCATTCTAGCTTTGTGAGGCCTCCAGACACAACCTGGCCTTCTCTCGTTCCGACCGTAGAGTGGGAGGTGTGAATCTATCTCGGATAGATCGCTTCTACACTAGTGACCACTTCTGTGACTTGGGTGGGTCAGTTTGCATCCTGCCTGGGACCTCTTTTTCGGACCATGCACCAGTGATCCTCACAGTGACAGAAAGACAGAGGAGGGGGACCACGATGCTTCGCATCCCTGAGAGGTCTTGCTCGACTCTGCGCTCAGAGAGCGAGTGGAGGATCTTTGGACAGAGAGCTTAAACATGCAAGATTCTCCTGCTGCTGACAATGGCCTCAGGACTTGCTCAGCTTAGTCGATTCTTTCTTCAGGAATCTTCGGCTCGCCATGCTGTAGCGAGAGAGGAGCAGCAGCATCTCCGATCGGGCTTTGCTTCCTTACAGAGAATGCAGGAGCATCATCCAGACAATCCTTGGTTGGAGGAGCAGTTACAGCAGGCTCGCCAGGAGCTCGTCACCACAGAGGAGAGGCGCCATGAGTTTGTTTTCCATTGACAGGCATCTGAGTGGACCCAGGTGGGTGACAGAGTGATAGACGCTTTCTTTAAGGCAGTAGGACCTCGGCATACGCATGGAAAGGTCAGCCAGTTGAGAAGGCTAGAGGGTCAGTTGCTTTAGAGACAAAGGACATGCGTGTAGTTGCTATTGACTTCTATCGTGGTCTACGGTCTGCAGAGCCTCAGTCAGAGCGTCAGGATGCATGCAGAGAGCAGGTGTGGGCACAGATGCCTTGCCTTTTGACCGAGGAGATGCGCGGCCCTTAGAGCACTTCCCCGTGGTAGCTGTCCAGGTGAGGATGGTTTGACTCCCAGGTTTCTCTTGGAGTATTGGGACTTGCTTGGCTCAGATCTCTGCAACACTTTTCAGTACATCTTGCATACAGGAGAGATGCCTGACAGCATGAGTGAGGGCCTGATTTACCTCATTCCCAAGGAGGGTGGCCCCTTGGATGAGATTCGACAGTGGCGGCCCATCACCATCATCAACTCATCCTACAAAATTCTTGCCAAGGCTCTGAGTTTGAGGATTCAGCCACTGCTAGAGAGCATTACACATGGGACACAGACAAGTTTTTTCAAGGAGCATAGTATCCTTGACAACACCTTTACTTTTTGGGAGGCTGGTGCCCTTGCGCGGCTCCGTGGTGAGGATTTGGTGATACTTCTTCTTGATAGAGTTGACTGGGACTTTTTGGACGGCACTCTACGCAGGATGGGCTTCTCTGATGCTTGGATTAGAGGTGTGTCAACTCTGTACAGACGGGCACGTAGTCAAGTACTTTTGTCAGGAGGTAGAGGTGATCGTTTGTCATCAGCCAGTGGAAATTCCATTTTTGTTTATTTTTCTCTTTCTTTGGGGAATTTTGTTTGTCTTATCTTTTGGAAACACCCCTCTGGAACTCTAATTGCCCTGCATTGCATAGCCAATGTGGAACTGTTCAGAGAGAGTCCAGGCCTGAGGGCTAAAGAGCACTAAGGTTGGACAAGGACTATGGTTAGCCAAAGTGGGGTCATTGGCCAGCCAAAGCGGAATCCTTTGCTACATAGGCTACATTTCAGTTCTGGGTGTGGCTGCAATGTACAGAGAGGGTCAGATGACCTAGAAGAATGTAATGGCAGAAACTCCTAAATTTTAGGGACTGCTATTTTTGGACGGCAAAATGTCTTCGTGTCATTACGTGCAGTTTGACATGGGGATCATTTTGTTACTCTGTGGCCAAGTCAACAGAGGTTGCAGGTGAGATATTTTTAGACCCGAGGGTCTAAAGCGGGAAAATGCACAAATGAGTGACACTTGGCACTTTGAGGCCAGTTTACTACTTAAAGAGAAGGCAAAAATATGATTTTCAACTGTGAGCTCGTTTTTGAGTGCTGTCACAGCTGGGAGAGCTTCAATGGAGTGTTGGCTTACCCTCTATGTACAGTGAGGTGCAAGATGTCATGATCTGCACACCTCTCACTGCTCTCTCTCTCCCCTATTCTTTATGGTTATGCCCCTCTAGTGGGCTTTTCATTTGACCAATGTACAGTTATGTGGGTTCATGCGCGATTACTGAGGCAAGAGCCTCTTGCACAAGTACTAGATTAGCTAGCGGCTAATCCCCCGCAGGTACAGGTGATTCGGAGAGGTTTCACGTGCGAAATCTCGTCCAATTCAAAGGGCAAGTAGCCCTACAGGTGCGGGAGCTCGAGGACTTGCTACGGATGCGATCGGCACGCGAAACGGAGCCCGAAACAGTGAATTACAGCCTGCTGTGTATTTTTGCAGGTTTAGGGTTTTGGCCCTAAACGGACCCTAATACCCCCAGGAGGTTCGGGGACGCAAGGGGACCGTTGTACAAGTGATCTGGCGCATTTTCGGGACAGAAAACAGAGAATTCAGTGTGCTGCAAATTCTCGCCAGGTTTTGCAAAGTGTCCGTATGCGTCGGGAAAGTCATCCAATGCGTGGGAATACTGACTGTGAAGGGTCCTAGTACAGTTATGCTGCTGAAATCAGGCCAGAACAGTTGAAATTCAGTCAAGATTGTGCGGGGCAGATTGTAGGGAACCACAGCTTTTTTTCCCTCTGTTAAAGAATAAAGAAATACCGAAAGGGGCACCTAATTTAGGGGCTAGTCTGGTGTCGGTCTTCGCATACAGATGCATTCTAGCATCTGTATCCCATTCCCCTCTCTTGTGTCATTATAGCACAGGTAGAATAGACGACTAACAATGGGTGAAAGCGAAATCAAGGTTTGAAGTAAAGTCTACCGCCCTTTTTGGAGTTAACAGGCTGGTTACATCGTTTCATGCTCACACGTTCGGTCAGACTAGGCTGCCCTCTTGCACCCTTCATCTTTCTGTTCTATGCTAAGACAATGATCAGGTTTTTGGTTTCACAACAGGTTGGTCTACGTGGCTTAGAGCTCCATATTCGGGGAGATGAGCTACTGGATGTTGAGTTTGCAGACGACTCAGCCTTGTACTTGGATGGCCAGGAGGCCAACCTTCAGTCGTGTGAGCAGGCTCTTGAGACCTTCTGTTGTGCATCAGGCGCACTGCTAAACTCGAGAAAGACTGTGGATTTCTCGGTTGGTAGTGCTTCTACGCCTGATTGGATGTCAGGTGAGGGTTTCAAATGGATTCCCCAAGGGACTGCACTTCGATACTTGGGCTGTCAGGTTGGCGTGGACTTGTCTCCCGAGCAGCAAATTGCTCCCCTCCTCCTGTCCACCATCAGGAGGAAGCTGTTACATTGGAGCTCCGCACGACTTTGTTTGGCAGGCAGAGTTGTAGTGGCCAACCGGGTGTTGTTGGCTACTATGTGGTACATCACTTCTTGTTGGATCTTTTCGAGTTCTTGCATCAGCCAGGTAGAGAGGTTGATCAGGAACTTCCTTTGGTTAGGGCGCGACACTCAGATAGCCCGGGCCAAAGTGGCCTGGCAGGTCATCACTCTACCTTGTTCTCAGGGGGGGTTGGGGATCATAGACCCAGCACAACAGAGCAGAGCCCTTCCTGGGAAGTTTGTTGTCAAAGGACTGCTTCCAAGAGAGGAGCCCTGGAAGGAGTTTTTGCTTCAACAGCTTAGAGCTAGAGTGCCTCAAGCTGGAGGCCCTTGGAGACCTTCCACCAGATGGATTTTCACAGAGATGCGCAAAGTTGGCCTGAGCAAGAGGCTAGAGGACTCTTTTGCTGTGAGCCTTCTTCGATCTTGGGAGAATCTTGGGAGAAGCTGCAGAGAGACTTGGAGCAGCACCACCCTACTTGCACGTAGGAGCGCCTGAGACAGCCCCTTGTTTGGAACCCCATGGTCAGCACTCAGAGAGGCCACTTGGTTGGTAGTAGGCCTCATGTTTCCTGGGGTCCCATGGGAGAGGGTCCAGCATGCACTTTAGGTGACTGGCTACAGTTCTCAGTCTTGTCAGAGGAGCTTCAAAGCATCCAGCTTCAAGGCATAAGAGGGGTGCAGAGCCAGACGAGTAGCTCACGCCTCTCGAGTCAGTAGCGCCCAGATGGAAGGGGGCCTTCAAGCGACTAGAGGTTCTCATCGCAGTACGGGCTTGCTCAGAGACTGTTCCCTCCCTGTTCTTCGAGCTATATGGTGAAGGATGCTTACACCGAGTTTCAGTAGAGGCCCCACAGTTGGCAGAGTGCTATGTTAAGAGGATCCGAGTGGTGGGCATCTGTGGGAGGATTTGTGTCATAGATCCTGACCCAGCAGCTCTTGCGACTGGCCACTGGAGGTTGTGGGCTTGAGAGTGTTGTCCACTGGCACGAGTGCAGTGGGATCCTAGGGAGTGCTTTTAAAGGGACCCTTTCCCCTCAGTCGACCACCCAGGTGTCCCTTTCTTTCAGTATATTGTTCGTCTGGGACGTCACATACTAGCAGCACAGAGAGAGGCTCGTCCTGCTGCAGCACCTCATTGGCAGGAGGAGGGTCTCACAGCTGACTTCTTGTCAGATTTTTTGGAGAGGTTGTGGGACTCCACACAGCCGCGGCATGTCACTTTGTTCCACTGGCTGGTTGCACATTGGGATACAGCAGTTGGGAGTTGGCTTGTACCTAGTGGTCTCTTGGAAACATGCGCAGCTTGCGACCATCCTGTGGAGAGTCAGCGCCACTGTCTTTGGGATTGTCCTTTGGCACAACAAGTTTGGCTTCGTGTCCTTCGGCTGATGCCAGCTCTTTCCACAGCCCGGCAGTACACTTGGGGGGTAGCTGCTTGGTCCACTCTCACGGGCCGAGCGCTTCAGTTTGAGATGTCCTCCACCAGCACGATGATAGTGTTGCAATGGGGGTCGACCTACACTCTAGCCTACTACAGAGCTTACTCCATAGGAGTGGTGCAGTGAGAGAGAGGAGGTTGGGAGCTCATCTGCGGCCTGGCACTCTGGTTCATCTGGCGGGCCCGTTGCTTCCGCATCTTCGACGCTCGCCCTATACCTCCAGCAGAGATTGTTCGAGATCTTTGGATAGCGTTGGTCAATACTCTTAGAGGACAGTTTGAGAGACTCCAGGGCAGCTCCGACCGCATGCGGGAGCGTAGAGAGGCTTTCCTTCGACTCTGGCGCCCTGGGCCTTTCTTCACCATGGTCCAAGGTGTGCTCAGATGGCACTACCGTCCACCTGTGTGGATTTTCCCTCCTCCCATCTCTTGATTTAGCCTCATTGTACATATGCTGGTTTTTCATTGGGAGAGTCTCCTGTAACAGAATTGGACACCCCAAGTCAAGATTCTACCGCGACATGACAGGAATTTCACTTCATAATAGATCACAGTTCACAATTGATTCGACACGGCCTGGCGGAGTTCCGTGCCTAGAGATATTGGCCCAAAGACTGGCGCCCCTTTCGGTATTTCTTTTTGTATTAATCTATTGCACAAAATACACGGAGTGGCTGGGTCTCACTCTCAGACTCTGCGTCAAGATGCTCTGAGAAGTGAGAGGCCAACTACACTTTTGAAGAGTTACAAGGGATGCCAAAAGCAAAGCCCCAATAGCTGTCCCAAAAACTTTCCAAAAATAAAGCAATTTCAATTTCCTCTCACAAGCCCTCTTGGGGAATTAAAGCAATTCCCAAAAGCTCCAGCGTAGAGAGTTTCCAGCCCTGTGTAAAGAAAAGCAGAGATTTCTATACGCTGCCTGGTACGTCATCAGCCCCGCGATTCGCGCCGCATTTTCTGGGCCAGTCCGTACGCTGCCTGCCACATCAACAGTGCAGAATTTTCTTGCTCTCAACAAAATCACCATCAAGAACAAATTTCCAATTCCTAGGATCGATGATATTCTTGACCGACTACAGGGATCCTCATGTTTTAGCAGGATCGATTTGAAGAGTGAATATCATCAGATCCGAATCGCGCCAGGAGATGTCTACAAGACAGCTTTTCGGACGACTTTTGGGTTTTTTGAGTTTTTGGAGATGTACCAATCGACAGTCACATCACATGAAGCTCACTCTTCGAGAGAGAACTCTCTACATTAAAGAGGGGAAGTGCTTTGGATGCGGGGAAACTAGGCATTTGTCCGCTAAGTGCCCTATAAAGGCACCGAAAGAACAAAACGACAAGGCTGAAAACAGGCCAGAGGGTTCGAAAGCAGCCGAGGAACGTGGACGAAAAGGCAAGATGAAAGCAGGACACGTTCCATATTGCATGGGTACTGACCCAAGCACGATTGACGAGAGTACACAACTTTGCCGAGCTTGGGGCAAAGTGAAAGACCAAGAAGCCCTGATTTTCTTTGATGGAGGAGCCAAGGCCAACTTCATTTCACCTAAATTGGCGGCGCGGCTCGAGATCACACCCGATCGGATGGGACCACTAGCAGAGACAGCCCTGTACACACACACACCCACACTCGGGAAAGCACTAAAATTCTGCACTCCTGACGTGGCAGGCAACGTACAGACTGGCCCGGAAAATGCGGCGTGAACCGTAGGGCTGATGACGTGCCAGGCAGCCTACGGAAATCTGCTTTTCTTTACGTAGGGCTGGAAACTGTCTACGCTGGAGCTTTTGAGAATTGCTTTAGTTCCCCAAGAGGGCTTGTGAGAGGAAATTGAAATTGCTTTATTTTTGGAAAGCTTTTGGGGCTCTGCTTTTGGCATCCCTTGTAACTCTTTATAAGTGTAGTTGGCCTCTCACTTCTCAGAGCATCTGGATGCAGAGTCTGAGAGTGAGACTCAGCCACTCCATGTATTTTGTGCAACAGATTAATACAAAAGGAAATACTGAAAGGGGCGCCAATCTTTGGGGCCAATATCTCTAGGCACGGAACTCCGCCGGACCGTGTCGAATCAATTGTGAACTATGAACTGTTGTGAAGTGAAATTCCTGTCGTGTCGCGGTAGAATTCTGACTTGGAGTGTCCAAGTCTGTTACATCTCCCCTTCATGATTGTTGTAGCCCTCTCTTGTAGAGGTGGTTGTAGCCCTATGGGCAGTTTTATTAAATAATAGAAGGATCTTTTTCTCGAAAAAAAAAGATACATATTGTAATGACTTATGAGGATCAGTGCACCACAAATATAGGACTCCTACAGATCTTAACATTTGCAAGAGAGTTACGAAAGGCATGAAATCAAGATAAAATGATAACACACATTCCATGCGCTCAAACCCCGCACACACACATTGTGACACACACTTCATAAAATGTGCAGAATTTACCAAGGACTACAATGTTTGGTAAGGGAACTATTGAGAATGAACTAGGTTGAAGTATAGTCTAAATTATTTGTGGGCCTTTCAGCTTTATCAAAGTTGCTTTATACATTAAAACTTTTTTGCAAGCTTCTTAGAAAAAGTTGAATAGATCAAAAGAAGCAACTAAAGTATTGGCATACTTGCATGTCTGTTATTCTCTTTCTTTTTAACATGAGAGGATAATGTCACCAGGATAGTGCAGCTGTGCAGAGGCGACCATTGAAAACATACAAGGTATTTGAGGGCTACGCTATGGCAAGAGTGAGAATTGCAGGCACAAGCAGCAGTGCTGCAAAGACACAGGAAAATGCTGTGGCCGGGCAGCAAAGAGGCAGAGGCAGCTCAGGCTAGGCAGAGCTGTTGAGGAGGTCAGCTTATTCCACCCATGTGAGCACCCCTTAAGTGAGGAGCCTTACAAGAGCGTGTGAGTTTACCCTTATGAGATGCATGAATGAGCCATGGACCAAGGGCCTTGACCTAACTCAAGATCAGATAATGTATATACAGCGACTTGCATATGCTTTTTAAGCCCATTTTTAGGTCTAGTGCAATCTAACCTTCTTGCCTACATTGTCTCTCTTGACTTTGGTATTTAGCATTTTGATTGAGGGAAGTACAATATGTGAATGCTACTTAAGCATAAAATGTGGTATCGGACTCCAATATGAGATTAGCAATTTCCTAATGTCTATTCATGTGAGGTATAGAAATTTCTCCCTAGATAGACATTGTGAACACCTGCACAGTTAGTAATCATCTTCGCCTTGTTTTGTTTACAAATAGCATTTACTCACCTTAAGCATAACAGAAGCAACAGTACTGGATGAGCTGCACTAACGGCACAACGACTGATGACAAACCAGGCAGTATCAAAAGCAGAAGGGTAAGAAAGCAGCACAGTGCAGTCCAATGCTTCTGGTGTTTTCACATTACGTTCTTGAGATGATATCATTTGAAACTTTGATGACCTTTTTGAGAGGGGTGGGGCTGGGGGAATCATTGCACGATGTAGAAACATCGTTTTTTCTCTCATCCAGAAAATTAATTCAATAATTCACACCAAAAGCTGGCCATTTTGCAGTGCTGTTAAGAATTATCCAAACTACTCTCTTTTGCAATTTTATTTCTCAAGTAAACAGTTCCACACCTGAACTGCAAATTGGCCAGTGCCCCCAGCAGCAGCAGTCACCAATACAGTCTCCCCTGTTCCCATCTTTCCTGCCTGATCATAGTGGATTAAAAAAAAGTTAGGTATGCAGCATTCAAAAGGTGTGGCTTTTCAGAATAAAATAGATCCGTGACGAGGCCTAACAAACCTCTTCCAAGCCAAGTAGGGCTGTAAGGCCAGACGTAAGCATTGGAACAATTTCAGGTATAACTACAGGAACAGGTATGGCATGAGCAGCCAGAACCTATTACAACACAAAGCGAGATGATCAGAACACACAGATAGGAGGTCATTCATTTTCTTCTCTTGTCACAGAAGACTACCTCAGAAAATTCTGAGAAACCTCCATAACTGAGAGTAGCAACAGGAGCTCCAACAAACAAGTCTTCTCGAGTCACACCCTTGCCCACAGCTGCGATAATGCCAACAGCCTGATATATGACATGTAATGTAAGCATATAGCACGTGTTGAAAATACAATGAAGTAAGAGTCATTTGTTAAACGAATTGCCTTCAGATAGCAACCTCAAAACCAGCATCAAAAGGAAGCTTGGAGACCGCCTTCTCTTTGCTCCCAAAATAGAGTCCAGCAGTGTAATTTACCTAACAAAGGGCATGCATATCAAGGAGCTAGCAGAATTTTAAGAATAGCCTCTAGTCTCCAGAATCTTCTAAACTTACATCACTTGCATTGACACCAGCATAGATGAGCTTCACCAGAACATAATCATCTTTGGCTCCACCAAAAGGAACTGAAACTATCTTTGTTGCATCTCTGAACCTATTGCTCAGCTTGTGCACAATCCTGTAAACATAATTTCTTGAACTCATTACCGGCCAAAACAGTGACATAAGTAGATTCCCTCTCGTATGCTTAGCCCAATGTATCTAGCAACGCCGCTTGATGTGCACTTAGAGCTCCTCAATGAGGCATATAACATCCTTGAGCACAACATATTCACTTTTCAGAGCATATCGTACAACGCCTATTCATTTTTTGATCAAAAGAGGAGAATGTCATACAGAAATAAAAAATTGGTAGGGTCGAGGAAATTTAATAGGGTCATATTGACAATGCACACTAAAAGCCCATTCTCCATCATATACAACATTTGTTGAATTTTCATTTAAAGATGCATCTATAATGGCTGCATTTGCCTCTTACTTACAAGTCCCCTTAACTTTAAGCTTAAGACATTTCTTGATGAAATAATTTGCGTTTTAATACTAGCATTTCTTCTTGCCTTTATCACCAGACCTGCCATACCTATTGCCTTTATCGCCAAACTTCTTAGATCTATCGATGTTTGAAGTACAATAGATGCAACCATGGAGGTGGCAACAATGGTATTCTTCTTTTGATGTGCAACCACAGACGCATGTTCAACAACACTTTGCTTAGCTCTGTTTTCTCTAGATTGGGCATCTTGCAAGAATATAGAGACAAAATGCACTAAATTTCACGTAATCAGGCCTATTTTCTATCACAAGTGATGCATGCTTTCACAACCCCTCACTCAAAGTCTTACACCCGAATCTTGCTTAGACCTTGAAGATTGATTTGTTTAAGCAAGAGAATGCTGGACATCGACTAGACGACAAAGCCACCAAAACTTATTCTAACAAACAAAACCCTCTTAATTAACTGTGTCTCGGCACTTTTGTTGAGTCTCCAAGAGAAACTACTCACACCTGGCCCACTACTGTTGCTTCCTTCTGCTCACCTGCCAACATGCCCCATGCAACACCTGCACCTCCTCCATTGCTGCTGGTCTCAGCTTCTCCTAGCTGTCAGCATATCCAATAACAATAACCCCCCCCCCCCCCCCCCCCAAAAAAAAAAAAAAGGAACTGTAACTATCTTCCTTGCATCTCTGAACCTATTGCTCTGCTTGTGCACAACCCTGTAAACATAGATTCTTGAACTCATTACCGGTCAAAACAGTGACATAAATACATTCACTCTCATATGCTTAACCCAATGTATCTAGCAACACCGCTTGATGTTCACTTAGAGCTCATCAATGAGGCATATAACATCCTTGAGCACAGCATCTTCACTTTTCAGAGCATATTGTACAACGCCTATTCATTTTGACGTCTCATAGAATTGCTGATTTGATCAAAAGAGGGAGCATGTCATACGGAAATAAAACATTGGTAGGGTCGAGTACATTTGATGGAGTCAATTCAAAGTCTTACACTCGAATCTTGCTTAGAATTTTAAGATTGATTTGTTTGAGCAGGAGAATGCTAGACATTGACTGGACGACAAAGGCACCAAAACCCATTCAAACAAACAAAACCCTCTTAATTGACTATGTTTCGGCACTTTTGTTGAGTCTCCAAGAGAAACTACACACCTGGGCCACCATTGTTGCTTCCTTCTCAGGCCTGCCAACATGCCCCGTGCAACACCTGCACCTCCTCCATTGCTGCTGGTCTCAGCTCCTCCCAGCTGTCAATATTAGACATCCAATAACAGCGCCCCCCCCGCCCCCCCAATAACACACCTCAAGGGGCTCTCCATTGAAAGTGCCGAGGACGATGTCAAAAGGCTTCTCTCTTTGTGTTGGGGTCAAGGCCTCAACCATCAAGATGCTTATGTAGTGTTGTTCCATTCAATGCTAGATAGCCTTATAGACAAGTACTACAGGATGTATAGGAAAAACCATTTTGCTGACTAGGATGCTCTCAAGAAGGCCTTCTGTAACGACCTTCAGACTACTTACTATCAAGAAAAGGAAATATATGAGAATTTGGTGCTCAAAGTCAAATGAGACTTTTGCAGAACCAATGACCAGGGCCAAGGCTCTTCTCTCCAAAATCCAAGGGATTTTACGACACAATTGGGGACAGAAGACCCTTCTCAAAGCCTCACAGCAGATGTATAAGTCTTTTGAGGCAAGACTCCACTCTCACTGTTTTCTTGAAGATGCAATTGATTGATTGGTCTCTTCTCCCAAGGAGCTTTAAGCACTAAACTTACAAGAAGCTCTACACGAGGAACGGTCCCACCCTCAATTTCCAACAAGACAAGCCTCCACAATATGAAGCCTTTGTGCATCTTAAAACGGAACTAGAAGAGCTTATTCTAGATCCCATGTCTGATGCAACAAATATCATACCTCAGGTCACCCTCCCCAAGCCTGTCTAGAGAGGATTTATTGCCACTTTTGTGACAAGAAAGGGCATGAGGATAAAGATAGCTATTCTCAAAAGGCACCCAAATTCTATAACAATTTATCTAACCTATCAACCTATTTCGTCCCCAGAAATCAAGATGGGCGTCTAAGCTACATCTGGCCGAGTGTGAGCATGGCAACCTCATAGTTGAGTCCCACAAATAGGAATCGTGTCTCATTTGTGAGACATCTTGTGTGATCACGACACTTGGACTCTAGGCCTATGGCAGCTCTACCCACACACACGCGCATTGGTACGGGCTTGGTGGTATGGAACACTAGCCCTTGTGGTAGAAACTAGCCTGTTGGATACATGCTTGTCTATGCGTGATTTTGCCTTGTGCCATGTCATTTGTGCAAGATGGATCTTGGTTAGGTCCACGGGCATCAGGCTCTTCCCCGAGCTTGGGAGCTTGCACCCAACGGGCTATCTTGTACCACATGTTCTAGTGTCGCATACCGCCAAACCCACACCAATGTGAGTGTGCGGGTAGAGCTACCAAGAGCTTAGAGTCCAAGTTTGGTGATCATTAAGACCTAATAACTATTTATTGCAGTCACTTATAAGGAAGCCATCTTCACACTTGGCCGAACAAAACTTAGACGCTCATCCTAATGTCTAGGGATAAACACTTTGCCCCTTAGTTTCAGTTGCTATGCTCAGCAATATCATCGACTATAAAACCGGAGAAACGACTTTTGAACGCTTTGACTGATTCCCAAGTAGCACTTGACTCGGGTCAATGCTTCCACTTGATCAAACACTCAAGGTAAGCCCTTTGATCAAGAACAAATTCAAGTTAAATGGAATGTCGCGAGTGGTATCCTCCAAACTCAAGAATTCCTCTAGAGGAACAACTTGTTCATCCAACCAAGCTAGACACAATATGTAAAGTTCGCAAAAGAAACGTTGTACAATACAGAACAACTTTGAACCATACAATACGTTAAATATTGAACAAGATAATGTTGAACATATATGTGTGTGTAACTTTGTGACTATGTATGTGTGTGATGCACATTTGCTAATCAGAGATTCTTAGAAAGAGAGTACAATTTTTCACACTTATATAGCATGCAAACTTTGAATTTAAAAGCTACAAGTTACTTGCAACATTCATAAGTCAAGCAATTGAAGGATAAACAAGTCCGTTAGTATTGGATGACCATCGCGGTACAAATCGAATTTAACATCTTCATCAAAAAATTCGCAAAATTTATGCAACCTTGGTCCCAATCGCTCCTTCAAGCAACTAACGTGGAACACAGGACAGACAGTAACGTCAGAGGGTGGATCCATTTTGTAGGAGACATCATTAATTTTCTTGATAATTTGGAGTGACCCACATTGTCACAAAATTGGAGCATAGACCACTACGGATCGTTTCGGTACCTCTAGGTAACCCACATCCCCTCCTAAAGATCATGAGGTGGCTGATGTCGGTTAGCATAAAATTAGCCCTATCCTAGGTGGTCTTTATGCTTTCTTTAGTGATCACAAGCATTTCCTCATTATCCTGCAAGAAATCAGCTATGGATTGCATCTCAACACCCTTGAGTCCAATGGTGACTTGAGGTTTCCGTTGATAACCGTACATAAACATGAACAAGGTATAACCATCAACCAAGTGCTTGGTTGGGAGATAACACTCCCAATTTGATTGATCACAAGAGACACATGTGTCACAAAGTGATGACGTGGCAGACAGCAGAAACCCTAACTTCTGCCAGAAACCCTAAAATTCCTGCAAACCCTAATTTCTGCCAGAAACCCTAACTTCCGGAAATCGCGGAGGCTGAAAAAAAAAAGATTTTTTTTTTTTTTTGAAAAATGATGAGCGACGCGAATTTTGCTTTTTTTATAAAAAAAGAGAAAAGACTCTCTAAGAGAGAGAACTGATGCTTTTTATTTTAATTTGGGGCTCTGCTTTTGGGCATCCCTTGTAATCTTTAAATTAGTGGTGAGGGCCTCACTTCTCAGAGCATCTGGACGCAGAGTCTGAGAGTGAAACCCTAACCGCTCTCTTGTACTTTGATGATTGATTAATACAAAAAGAAATACCGATAGGGGCGCCAATCTTTGGGGCCAATATCTCTAGGCACGGAACTCCACCGGGCCAGTGCAAATCTATTGTGATCTGTGAATTGTTTTGAAGTGGTTATTTGGTGCTGTCGTGATTGATTTTTGACTTGGAGTTTCCAAGTCTGTTACAGTGGTATCAGAGCACGGCCGATTTCTCTTCTACGGGAAATCCGATCCCCAAATTTTTTTTTTCCGCGGCACCTATGGCTTCACGCAAGGATCAGTCGACTCCCTCTGCATCTGGAGATGCGGGCACGAAGATTCAGACAGAGAGTATGGCCCGCCTCGGCCTACTCAGGCGGAGCAGCGAGAGATGACGCGTCGTCAATTGATCGGCGATGCAACAAAGATGATGCTCAATTTTGCCAAGGACCCGAAGATGGCAAAATATATGAACCAGACCTCTTTGGAAGAGGTACAGACGGAGTGGCAGAGAACCACAACACCACTCCCGAAACCCGCTCTCAAGAAACCTTCTGCCTCCAAGAAATATACGGAGAAGGAACTGGAGAACATGGTTGCTGCACGGATTGCTCAAGCTTTCGACGTGCAAAAGAAAGGCAAAAAGCACGGCAAAAAGCAGAAGAAAGGCACTGACTTCCCGGGAGAGTTGGGTCGTCGGTCGACATTTGACAAGGCAAAGAAATTGAAGAAGCGCGTCAAGTTTGAAGACCTACCCAGTTCTTCTTCTTCTTCTTCTGACAGTTCTTCTAGCTCTTCACACTCGAGAGAAGAAGACATGAAAAGCAAAAAGCGAAGCAAGAAACAAAGCTTCGGAAAGGGCAAGAAAAAGGCAAAGAAGGCTACATCTCGCCCAGAGACTGACAGTTCTACTGAGGACTCGTCTACAGACAGCTCAGATTCCAATGATGGAAAGTTTTGTGCGAACAAGAAGAATCTGCAAACCCTAATTTCTACCAGAAACCCTAATTTCCGAAAATCACGGAGGCTTTTTTTTTTTTTAATGATGAGCGACGCGAATTTTGCTTTTTTTTATAAAAAAAGAGAAAAGACTCTAAGAGAGAGAGAACTGATGCTTTTTATTTTAAAAGCTTTTGGGGCTCTGCTTCTGGGCATCGCTTGCAATCTTTAAATTAGTGGTGAGGGCCTCACTTCTCAGAGCATCTGGACGCAGAGTCTGAGAGTGAAACCCTAACCGCTCTCTTGTACTTTGATGATTGATTAATACAAAAAGAAATACCGAAAGGGGCGCCAGTCTTTGGGGCCAATATCTCTAGGCACGGAACTCCGCCGGGCCAGTGCAAATCTATTGTGATCTGTGAATTGTTTTGAAGTGGTTATTTGGTGCTGTCGCGATTGATTTTTGACTTGGAGTGTCCAAGTCTGTTACACATGCTTGAAACATGTCCACATTGTCTAATTAGTGAGTTTGGTCTATTCATCAGTTTCAAGATGGTTGAGGGTGACATGCACAAACGGGTCTCCAATTTCTGATAGACCATTTGCCAAAAATTACTAGCGACTTGTGATTGAAGTCATTGACAACTTCCTCCAACAAGCCATAGAACTCGTATAGTTGCTCCACAAAGAGCTTAGCTAACTAATGGCTCTTTATGGTGGTGAAGGTAGGAATGAAACATGCCAACTTTGTGACCATGACCCAACTAGCATCATGACCATGATTGATCCGGGGCAATCTTGCTACAAAGTCCATAGAAATGTTCGTCCACTTCTTGTCGCAAATCTATACAGGATGTAAGAGCCCCGTACTCTTCAGACATTCAACTATAATAAGACACAAGTCTCTCTATGAAAGCATTCATGGTTGGCTAGCGGAAATACCGGCTCTCTAAGGCCAAAGTACAGTGTATGATGTTAGAATAAACCTCATCTCCTAGGTGTGATAGGTCGCCAAGACCATGCTGGATACACCACTAGGTCAGAGATTATGTGCATGAGCCTACAAGGCTTCATGAGACTTTGCATAGTTTACCTTACAATAGAGACTTTGTTTTGCACGTCTAACCCTCTGTCCACTTTCTTTCTCTTGTTCTACTCATGGCTTCTCCTTCACAATCACTTACTATAAGAGCCAGGAAACATATACTTCATCCTACATAGCCAGCCAGAGCTCGACTGCCTCAACGAGGACAACCCGCCAAAAAACCTCCTGGAGGCCTAGGCGATCTTATTGATGCCGTTTGTGGGTAAATCCATGGAGGCCGATATTCTCTCCCAAGCAATGTTCGACACGGTCAGCACCTCCAAATGGGCTATTGGAACTTTGTGGCATCTAAACAGCTAGCCAAGGCAAGAGATAGAGGATACTGGTATAAATCGTGGTTCACACAGCATGGGTTCGATGTTTCCCTCCTGCCACCATTCCAGCACCACAGGATGCTTCTCTCCCATGGTGACAGAAATAGACAACTGAGACAGGACCTTGCTCGCTGTACACTATGAGATGTGGATCTCATGCAACCAACCCCTACTGCTGAAGATGCTATAATATTGAGGAACATCTCAAAGGATGGAATCATACGCACACCTAGAAACATGGGGGCATTCTTATCTCCCAGTACCAAGGTAACAGTGGGTCACCTTTGAGTATCCTCACACCATAGTAACAAGGAATGGCCATTTTCAAGTCCCCATTCCCCATTCCCATTCCATTTTTCCATTTCGGATTCCCGTTCAGTGTTTCAGACGTGAGTACCCGAAACAGGGAATGGCACTTCATGCATGTTGCCGTTCCTGTTCCCCGTTCCCCGTTCCGTGTTCCAATTTCCTGTTCTGGGTAACTATGCTCGCACCACCTCAGATAGAGGTGGATAGAGCAGCTTGGACTTCTAGAGAAATGAGGATATGCAGATTGTATCAAATGGCGAATGAGGAACACTATATATGCAGATGCAGAGGATACTCTACCATTAGAGCAACGTCTCCTACTCTGTTTGGAGATCCACGATCTTTACACCATCTGCCAGGTGCACATCTAACCCTATGTGTACGTGGACAAGCTACTTCATGACAAGGGTTCAGTCCAGTTCAATCAGTCTAGCTTAGGAAGTATTCTGGCACTTTTGTGAGTCTATTCGTAGACTATGCATGTCCAGACACTTAGAGTAGATGCATGTCCTCTGGTTGCACACAGCATGATCATCAGATTTCCATCAAGAGCATTTTTACAGTGCATAGACCTATTTTTCCTATTTTTTGACATTTCTCACTTATTATTTTTAAGTGACTTTGGTTGGGAACTAGGTCGGGCAAATTTCATAAGCAACTACATAAGAAACCTAGCGCTAGCACTTTCTGGTAGTAGAGGCAGCAAGGACTTCGCGTTCAACACACACCTTCTCAACAAGACCCCCACCGGCACTTTACCTAGCGTTTTCTGCATCAAGGCCCCAGATCCAGCCTAGCGTTTTTGGACAAGATCAGCCCCTGGCATTTTTGCATTGAGGATCAGCCCGGTGCAACAGAAGACAGATCAGCCTAGCGTTAGCAATTTGCACCAGCAGATCAGCCCTAGCGTTAGTAGATTTCCATAGTAGGATCCCAATTCAGCCTAGCGTTTTTGCATCAGCCAGAGACCTAGCGTTTTTGTAGATCTTCGCGACAGAACCACAAGAGGAACCAGCGTTTTCAGTTTGTAGCAGTCAAACATCGCAAAAGAAGTCCCGAACCTCGCAGATCTCACCTTCCCGCAGCAGATCCTTGCCGCACGATCAGATCCAACGTAGTTTGCACTTTCAGCCCAGAAAACGCAGATTTCAGCATCTGCGTTTTTAGTGCGTCGTCGTCGCATCGTCGCCATCGACATTGTCACCGACATAGAGTCAGAATTCAGCAGATAAAGATTTGCAGATTTCAGCCATTAGCGTTTTTAGATTTCAACCCGTCTCATCGTCGACCTCATCGTCGTCGACATCGTCGGCAAGTCCAAGCATTGTAGAGATTTGTGCAATCATAAGTAGACCGCTCTCGCCATAGAGAGTGGGGCCTTAGGAGGAGGGTTTGACAACATTCTAGTGTCGTATTCTTCTCTCTATCTCTTAGTCTTGGCAGCTTCATTCACAGTATTTATCCACTTTGTTTGTGATCACGTGCACACTCTCATTAAAAGGCGGAAGGCTCTCCCTACCCTAAGTAAAAGGAACCTTGAGCACAGTTCGGAGCACTCATCTTGAGCAAAGTTCAACATTCACTTCCACTGCACCTTACATTGGTATCAGAGCTTTGACAGTGTTCCGTATCACTCAAGGAAAGAACCACGGAATTTTTTTTGGTTGTTGCGGTCGCACGTAACCCAAGTTCTCTTGGGCATGTCGACTCCTTATCGTGTTTTTGAAGAGTGACAGAAAACCCAAGAAAGAAGGGCTTGTCCAGCCTCCCCTTGTACTTAGCGGCCGGCCAATCGACGTGAGGTGGGAAAAAGCAACCTTGGTGTGAGCGCAAGGCCGCCAAGGGGTGCACCCGCCAGAAAGAGAAGAGCTCGGGTAAGAGAAGATCCTTCTCTAACACACATTGCAAGCTAAAGAAGAACCTCAAGAACTCAAACTTCTCAAGACCCTCAAGAATCCAAGAACCACAAGAACCCAAGTTCCTCGTGAACTTAAGAACCCAAGACTTTGGATGGTCATCACCCGAAGCGGAATGGATACTTCGCATGGAGGTTGTGAAGAAGAATTTTCCCCACCAGGAGGTTTTCCGACCTCCCCATTCCCCATCTACACCAAGGATTGCACTATCTCCTATGGAGGCTTTCGACAAGATGATAATGGACAGGAAGTTAGAACGCGAAGCAAGGAAGTTAGAACGTGAAGAAAGACTGTGCATCTCCAGACACTTAGCGTAGATGGATATCCTTTGGTTGCACACAGCATGATCATCAGATTTCCATCAGAACCCACCAGGAGCATTTTTACAGTGCATAGACCAATTTTCCCTATTTTTGACATTTTTCACTTATTATTTTGAACTTTTGTTGGAAACTAGGTAGGGCAAATTTGATAAGCAACTACATAAGAAACCTAGCGCTATCACTTTCTGGCAGAAAAGGCAGCATGGACTTCGCGTTCAACGGGCACCTTCTCAACAAGACCCCCCACTGGCAGTTTACCTAGCTTTTTTGCATCAAGACCCCACATCCAACCTAGCGTTTTTGGACAAGATCAACCCCTGGCACTTTTGCATAAGAAACCTAGCGCTAGCACTTTCTGGCAGAAGAGGCAGCAGGGACTTCACGTTCAACAGGCACCTTCTCAACAAGACCCCCCACTGGCAGTTTACCTAGCATTTTCTGCATCAAGACCCCAGATCCAGCCTAGCGTTTTTGGACAAGATCACGTTTTTGCATTGCAAATAAGCCCGGTAGCTGTCACAAAGTGATGACGTGGCTACCGACAGCAGAAACCCTAATTTCTGCCAAAAACCCTAATTCCCTGCAAACCCTAATTTCTGCCAGAAACCCTAATTTCCTGCAAACCCTAATTGCTGGCTGGAAACCTTAATCTGGCACCAGTGCCACGTGGCAGCAGCTCCGGATTTTGCGGAGTGAATTACGGAAGCTAAAAAAAAAAAAGCACAAGCGACGCAAAATCTGCTTTTGGGCTTTTTCTTGAGGCTACGCTTTGAGAGAAAGAGAGAGAACTTGCTTTCTGTTGCTCTCATTGAGAGAGAGACAGAATCTGCTTTTGTTTTCAAGCTTTTGGGGCTCTGCTTTTGGGCATCCCTTGTAACCTTTTTATATGCGGTGAGGACCTCACTTCTCAGAGCATCTGGACGCAGAGTCTGAGAGTGAAACCCTAACCGCTCTTGTACTCTGACATTGATTTTTAATACAAAAGGAAATACCGAAAGGGACGCGAGTCTTTGGGGCCAATATCTCTAGGCACGGAACTCCGCCGGGCTAGTGCAAATCTATTGTGATTTGTGAATTGTTTTAAAGTGGTTATTTGGTGCTGTCGCGATTGATTCTTGACTTGGAGTGTCCAAGTCTATTACAGTGGTATTAGAGCACGGCCGATTTCTCTTCTACGGGAAATCTGATCCCCAATTTTTTTTTCCACGGCTTCTATGGCTTCACGCAACGATCAGTCGACTCCCTCTGCATCTGGACATGCGGGCAGGGATCACAACAAAGATTCAGACAGAGTATAGCCCGCCTCGGCCTACTCAGGCGGAGCAAAGAGAAATGAAGCGTTGTCAATTGATCGGTGATGCAACAAAGATGATGCTCAGTTTTGCGAAGGATCCAAAATTGGCAAAATATATGACTGAGACTTCTTTTCAGGAAGTGCATGCACAGTGGCAGAAAACCACTACACCACCACTGAAATCCGCTCTCAAGAAACCTTCTCATGACAAACAGTATTCAGAGAAGGAATTACAAGAGGTGGTTGATGCACGGATTGCTCAGCTTTTTGACACGCAAAAGAAAGCCAAAAAGCACGGCAAAAAGTAGAAGAAAAGCACTGACTTCCCGGGATATTTGGGTCGTCAGTCGACTTTTGACAAGGCAAAGAAATAGAAGAAGCATGTTCGATTTGAAGGAGTACCCAGTTCTTCTTCTTCTTCTTCTTCTTCTTCTGACAGTTCTTCTAGCTCTTCAGATTCGAGCGAAGAAGATCGAAAAGGTAAAAAGCGAAGCAAGAAACAAAGCTTCGGAAAGGGCAAGAAAAAGGCAAAGGCAAAATCTCACCCAGAGACTAACAGTTCTACTGAGGACAAATTGAGCGGTTCACCTTGGGTCTACCTACAGAGATCCGAGAACACTGCTTGGAGCAGAAGTCAGCTTCTACTCAGGAGTTGATGAGTCATGCGAAACGGGGCTTTGCCATTCACTCTGGCAGTCTGACCTACCCCACAGATGAGAACATGACACAACGAGCCGAACAGACTTCTGGGAATGAAAGTAGAAAGAAAAAGAGCAGCCCAGAGAAAAAGGATGCACAACCCAAGCTTACTCCTCAGGAGCGAGCTCGATTCATCAAGGAGGGGAAGTGCTTTAGATGCGGGGAACAGGGACACATCTCCGCGAAGTGCCCTAAAAAGGCACAGATTGGATAGAATGATAAGGATGACGACAGGCCTGAGAGTTCGAGAGTAGCTGAGAAACGTGGACGAAAAGGCAAGATGAAAACAGGACTGGTTCCAGATTGTGTGGGTGCCGATCCCAACACCATGGATGAGAGTACAGAACTTTACTGAGCTTGGGGTACAGTGAAAGATCAAGGGGCCCTGATTTTCTTTGATGGAGGAGCCAAGGCCAACTTCATTTCACCGGAATTGGCGGCACGGCTCGAGATTACTCCCGATCGGATGGGACCACTTGCAGAGGCAGTTCTAGCGGCACCCGCAAGGGACATAGCCATTACACCTGTCATTGGCAAACTTCGGTTGCATTGTCAGGGGTATTTGGGGCATGAGGACTTCTTCATAATGCCTTTGGAGGGTTGTGATGTTCTCTTAGGGATTCCCTGGTACCACAAGAACAACGCCGTGGTCGATTATCAGGCGAGAAAAGCGACTTTGACTACAGAAAAGGGCAGAACAATTATACTTGATATTAAACTGAAGGGCGAGTCTGTCCCTATTGTATCGGCTTCAACCATTTCAAAATTAATGAAATCCAGTCTGTTTGTTAACTCGATCTTTATGAAAGAATTGAGCGATAAGAATAGGACAAATATGTCTAAACTTGATAAAGAACGCCAAGATTTTCTCCACTCTCACGCCAATTGCTTCTCAGAGGGCCTACTAGGAGAGTTACCACCTGCTCGTCCTACAGATCATAGCATTGATCTGATACCTGGAAGCACACCACCGAACCGGCCACCTTACCGTGTGAGCCGAGCATAGAATGAAGAGATTATGAACCAAGTGAAAGACCTCTTGGAAAAGGGTCTTGTCCAGCCTAGTATTTAACCGTATTGCTCTCCAGTGTTGTTGGTTTTGAAGAAAGACGGATCTTGGAGGATGTGCATCGATTATAGAGCTCTCAACAAAATCACCATCAAGAACAGATTTCCGATTCCTAGGATCGATGATATACTCAACACGTTATAGCGATCCTCGTGCTTTAGCAGGATTGACTTGAAGAGTGGATATCATCAGATCCGAATCGCGCCAGGAAACGTCTACAAGACAGCCTTTTAGACTACTTTTGGGTTATTTGAGTTTTTGGTGATGCCTTTTGGCTTAACCAATGCTCCTGCGACATTTAACCGGATGATGGACAGAATTTTTCGAGAGTACAGACTATTTGTTGGCACTTTCTTTGACGACATCATTGTTTTCTCCAAGAATGAGGCAGAACACAGAGATCATCTGTTTCAGGTCTTTCAGGCATTACGAGATCACAAGTTAGTGATTAATGCAAAAAAAAAGTGAATTTTTCCTACCAGAGATACACTTTTTGGGACACATTGTCTCAGCAGCTGGAGTGCAAATGGACCCGGCCAAGATAGATACTATTCGTGATTGGCCCGATTTGAAGAATGTCCATGAAGTTAGAAGCTTCTTGGGACTGTGTTCGTACTACAGGCGGTTCATTCGAAAGTGCTTCCCCTTTGCATGTCTTGACACAAAAAGGAGTCCCTTTCTCGTGGGGATACACTAAGGTGACTTCCTTTCACACATTGAAAGAGAAATTGACTACGGGACCAGTTTTGACTTTGTCGGACTTGCAGAAGTCATTTGAAGTATATTGTGATGCTTGTGGTCGTAGTCTGGGTGCGGTCTTGATGTAAGAAGGCCATGTCATTGCTTACGAGAGCGGATTGTTCTCTAGGCCGGAGATGACAACACAGATATATGAGAAAGAGCTTTTGGCCGTTATTCATGCTCTTACTCAGTGGCGGCATTACCTACTCGGAGCGGATTTTACTGTCTTTACAGACCATCAGAGTTTACGCTACTTCTTATCACAGAAGTAGCTTTCGGAAAAGCAGATGCGGTGGGCGAACATCTTGTCACAATTTCACTTCCAGATTGTCCATGTGCAGGGACAAAAGAATGTGGTGGCAGATGCTTTGTCTTGGAAGCCGTTGGTTCTGGCTATTTCCGCGATACATCATAGGAGCTTCTAGGATATGGTCGATCAATATGCCACAGATATAGATTTTGCAGATATTTTCACACGGATACGGGATGGGGAAACAGTAGCTGGATACTCCCTTCAGAAGGCTACTTGAAAAGAAAGACTATGTTGTGCGTTACACAGCCGTTGAGGGAAAAGGTTATGACTGAATGCCACTGTCCACCTTTTACGGGTCACCGCGGCATTGCTACCACCATGAAGGGGGTAGAGAGATACTTCTATTGGCCAAGACTCAAAAAGGATGTGGAAGAGTTTGTGCGCAACTGCTTAGTATACCAGAAGGTCAAGTTTGACAGGCATAAGGCACAGGGATTGTTACAGCCTTTACCCATACCCACCCGCCCCTGGGAAAGTATTGCGATGGATTTCATTTTTGATCTCCCGAGAACACAGAGTGGTCACGATGGTATCTGGATTGTTATTGACAGATTTAGCAAACAGGCTCATTTCATTCCAGTGAAGAAAACAGTCGAGCCGGATCACTTAGCAAGATTGTTTGTGGCCTAGATCTTCAGATTGCATGGCATCCTGAGACGATTGTCTCCGACAGAGACCCAGATTTACGAGTTTGTTTTGCAAGGCAATTTGGGAGAACATTGGCACGTGGTTGTAGTTCTCGTCATCGTTCCACCCGCAAACTGATGGGCAATCTGAGATTGCAAATTCAGTGGTTCTAGATTTATTGAAGTCTTATATCTCTGATCAGAAGACTCAATGGGAAAAGTACTTACCTTTGGTGGAATTTGCCTACAATAACACGATACACTCTTCGACGGGGAAGGCGCCATTTGAGGATTTTGAAGGTGCTGCGAAGGTTCCACCCTTCCTAAGCACGAAAGATAAAATCTTTGAAGCGGATGAATATACGCGAGATTTGGATACGGCTTTTACCAAAGTTCGCGAGACTTCGCAGAAGTCTCAAGAACGACAAAAAAAGGCAGCGGATCACCATCGTCGCAACATGAAATTGAAGGAGGATAATTGGGTGCTCTTACGTTTTGAGAAGGCACGCCTATGAAAGAAAAAGGGAAAGGAGAGGCTTTTTCCAAAGCTTAGTATGCGATACTACGGACCTTTCCAAATCACTGAAACGATAAATGATGTCACCTTCCGACTGAAACTGCCTGATACTTGGAGGATTCACAATGCATTTCATGTGAGTCTCTTGAAACCTTTTAAGGGTGATGTGCCTGACGATGGGGAGCCTGATGAGCAACCCGAAGTAGAAGAATACGAGGAGATCCTTGTTCCTGAACAGATTTTGGCACATAAGGATACGAAGAATAAAGGTAAAGTCCGAAGGCGGTTCTTGGTTAAGTTCAAGAACTATCATGCATTGGATGCAAAGTGGATGGAGGAGGAGGACCTAGCAATACTCCTCAGATTGTGAAACTTTACCTCAATGCTTTTGGTTTAGCATAGTCTACTCCAAACGGAACCCAGAATTCAGCTTGGCCAGAGATCTGGTGCAGTGGGATGCACAAGAGGGGAGTCACTCCGCTCCTTTGTCAACAGATGCCTTGATTTAGATACTAGAGTCATTGATGCCTCTTTGAGCTCTTTGAGCTTCAGGGATACTGAAAGCTAACAGTATTCTGATGTATGACTTTATGAAATGGAATTCTTGATTATGATACTAATTTGTTCTTGACTTCTCTTAAGTGCAGGAACTGATAGACGAAATGACTGCAACATTTTGGTCTGATTGATCTCGAATAGACATGGTTGCAATAGGGGTTAGTCAATCGGACATCAATGAGGTCCCGATTGGACCTAGATGTGGTTGCTAGCTACATTGCCGATAAATCATGGTCTAAGATCCGAATGAATGTTGAATGTCATGTGATGTCCTGTGATATCATGTGATGTGACTGTCTATTTGGTACATGTGCTAGATGTGTGTTCCTAGTACGTAGGTACTAACAGTCAGTGTCTGCTAACACGGTTTATGGCTTTTGTCGGTTTTGCAGGCGTAATCGCGGTCGAACACAATGCTTTCAAGAGGGGGGTATGTCACAAAGTGATGACGTGGCTACCGACAACAAAAACCCTAATTTTAGAAAACCCTAATTTCCTGCAAACCCTAACTGCTGGCTGAAAACCCTAATCTGGCGCCAGTGCCATGTGGCAGCAGCTCTGGATTTTGCGGCGTGAATTATGGAAGCTGAAAAAAAAAGCACAAGCGACGCAAAAACTGCTTTTGGGCTTTTTCTTGAGGCTACGCTTTGAGAGAAAGAGAGAGAACTTGCTTTTTGTTGCTCTCATTGAGAGAGAGAGAGAGAGAGAGAGAGAGAGAGAGAGAGAGAGAGAGAATCTGCTTTTGTTTTCAAGCTTTTGGGCATCCCTTGTAACCTTTTTATATGCGGTGAGGGCCTCACTTCTCAGAGCATCTGTACGCAGAGTCTGAGAGTGAAACCCTAACCGCTCTTATACTCTGACATTGATTTTTAATACAAAAAGAAATACCAAAAGAGGCGCTAGTCTTTGGGGCCAATATCTCTTGGCACGGAACTCCGCCGGGCCAGTAAAAATCTATTGTGATATGTGAATTGTTTTGAAGTGGTTATTTGGTGCTGTCGCGATTGATTCCATACTTGGAGTGTCCAAGTCTGTTACAATAGCAGCAAAAGACAGATCAGCCTAGCGTTAGCAATTTGCACCAACAGATCAGCCCTAGCGTCCATAGTAGCATCCCAATTCAGCCTAGTGTTTTTGCATCAGCCAGTCACCTAGCGTTTTGGCAGATCTTCGCGACAGAGCCACAAGAGGAACCAGCTTTTTTAGTTCGTAGCAGTCAGACAACACAAAAGAAGTCCCAAACCTCGCAGATCTCACCTTCCCGCAACAAATCCTTGCCGCACGGTCAGATCCAGTGTAGTTCGCAGTTTCAGCCCGGAAAACGCAGATTTCAGCATCTGTGTTTTTAGTGCGTCGTCGTCGCATCGTCGCCATCGACATCGTCACCGACATAGAGTCAGAATTCAGCAGATAAGGATTTGCATATTTCAGCCATTAGCATTTTCAGATTTCAGCCCATCTCGTCGTCGTCCTCATCGTCGTCGACATTCAGCAAGTCCAAGCATTGTAGAGATTTTTGCAATCATAAGTAGACCGCTCTCACCATAGAGAGTGGGGCCTTCGGAGAAGGGTTTGACAACATTCTGGTGTCATATTCTTCTCTCTCCATCTCTCAGTCTCAGCACCTTCATTCACAGTGTTTATCCACTTTGTTTGTGGTCACGTGCACTCTCTCATTAAAAGGTGGAAGGCTCTCCCTTCCCTAAGTAAAAGGAACCTTGAGCACAGTTCGGAGCACTCATCTTGAGCAAAGTTCAACATTCACTTCCACTACACCTTACACCATCTATTTGAGCTCGGAGATCAGCAAAAATCAGGACAGTTTTCATTGGAGATCCAGCATTGCAGAGAGATCTCCATATAGACCCACACCACAGAAGGGTGGGGGAGAAAGCAGCTACAGATTTCTAGGGATCTTTCCCACCACCTGAGCCCAAATAGCAAGGTGGGGTGTCACACTTGTGGGCGCACAGCCTCTCAGCCCATAGACAGCAGAGAGCCTCGGTCTTACCACATAGAGTTGAAAGAGATCAGAACACGACATTTGAGATAGATAGAGAGAGATTGCTTGGATCCGATCAGGCCCGTTCTTCAAGGAGCTCTTTACAACCCACCACTCGTGTACACCATACCGCACCCTCATGATACTGGATGGAGCTGGCAAGATTGTGCATGTCTTGCTTTATACCCAACGCATATAGTTTACATTTTTTAGCCACTAGTCACAGAGCTCCTATCAATCTCATGTAGGTCTGACACAACATCTTCACTTCCATCCTCACTTTTCAAGGTGTCTAATCCTCCCCCTTCTTAAATTCTTTGTGCAGCAAACAAATCGCTATCTCCTCTTCTTTTGAAGAATGTAATCATGTTCCGTGCAAAGCTAGGCAAGTTTGTTGCTCACTATGTGTGCGCTGCTACTTGAGCACTGCCAGACTCCTCACGCCGCCTCTCCTCCCTCTTCCCTGCACCGCAAGCGCGCTACCCCCAAACCTTTGTCACTCATTTGTGAGTCTTCAATCTTCGTACAGTTTTCCCCAATGAGAGGGGTTGATGGAGCCCACTGAGCAGATTCAAACATAATAGAAAGACATCTTCTTTTCAAGAGTTCTTATCCATCTCTTTCTACGAGTACAAGTGGTGCTTTTCTGCAGTCGTCTGACCTTTCGGCTTTCCTCCTGACCTGAGAGGAGAAGCAATGGCTACATGCCATCTCGAGTAAATCTTATCAATCGGGTAATTCTTCAAGTGTCTCGCCAATCTCGGGTCCTTGGAGTACTTCATCAATCTGTTCACACACATGCCAATCTGCAGTTGATGTTTGTACTCCGTTGTGGCAAACTTGTCTGAAAATTATTTTGCCCAAATCTTCATTCTTTTATACAGTTCCTGCGCCAGATTTTCAACTTTTCTTTGCCTTACCACTGAGAGGTGTCATCTCTGGCAGATTCTTCAAGAGAACCCATGCGTAATCTGGGATTCTTTATGGCTTTATGCCATGTAAGACAGAGCGATGAAGATGGGAGCACGCCCGATGCGTGATGTATGAAGGGTGGGAGTGCCTAATAAGTCCGGGGTCGGGACATGAAGATTCTTTTCCAAAAGCTGTGTGCATTGCAAAAAGGATTGGATCCTCCGTAGAAGAAGAATCTTTTTGTGCTCTGATACCACTGTAACAAACTTGGACACCCCAAGTCAAGATTCTACCGCGACACAGTAGAGATTCACTTTAAAACAGTTCACGAAAGACAACACGGCCCAGCATAGTTCCGTGCCCAAAGGTATTGGCCCCAAAGACTGGCGCCCTTTCCGTAATTCTTTGTATATTAATCTTGGTGCAAAGTACAAGGGAGTCTACTCGGACTCGCACTCAAACTCTACGTCCAGATGCTCTGAACAATGAGGGCCCAATAAACATATTTATTGTTACAAGGGATGCCCAAAAACAGAGCCCGAAAATCTCAAACTCAAAAGCTCTTAAACTCAAAAGCAACTTTAATCCAAAATCTACCATAAAAAATCAGCTAGCACAATTTATAGAATTCCGTACAGTTTTGCCACGTCAGCACAAAAAGCATAATTCCGTACTGCTGCCACGTCAGCCTGTCGGCACATTTCACGGGCAGTCATATTAGCAGGGTGTGTGTGTGTGTGTCCGGGGGCCTGCCACGTCACCAGTTTGTGACAATCCCCGAGGGGCGGCTTCACAGAGTCTCAGTAGAGGCATAAAGGTTGCACAGTGCTGTTTTCAAAGGGTCAGAGTTATGTGCATCTCTGGGACACCTGTGTCATCGATTGTGACCCAGAAGATCTTGAATCTGGACACCGGTGGCTTTAGGCTTGGGAGAGATGCCTTCTGGTACGAGCAGTGGGACCTTGGAGAGTGGTTCTGATGGGATCGTTTCGCTTCAGTCGATTTCCAAGGGATTCCTTTTTTCCAGTACATAGCTCGTTTGGGGCGACACATATTGACAACATAGGGACAGACTCGTCCAGCTGCAGCACTTCACTGGTAGGAGGAGGGTCTCACAACTGAGTTCTTGATAGGTTTTTGGTAGCGGTTGTGAGACAACAGGCAGCCGAGGAGAGCTACTATGTTTCAGTGGCTGGTAGTGCACAGGGCTACAGCAATTGGGAGTTGGCTGGTACACAGCACACTGAAACATAGTAGCACATGTGCAGCGTGTGCCCATCCTGTGGAGAGTTGGGTTGTAGAGAGAGCTGACCTCAGCTGGAGAACCCGAAGCCAAACCTGTTGTGCCATAGGGCAGTCCCACAAACAATGTCACTCACACTTGGGGCAAAGTGAAAGATCAGAAAGCCCTCATTTTTCTTTGATGGAGGAGCCAAGGCCAACTTCTTGAATTGGCGGCTCGATTTAGAATTATGCCCGACAAGCTGAGGCCACAAGTGGAGGTGTAACGTGGATAGTGTGTCGTGCCCTCTGTAGTCGGTGCTCCTCAGTGCAATGTGCATGATATCTCACTCCACAGAATGCAAACACAGAAGACAAAGAACAATAGAGCAAGAATAACAGAGCAACGACAACAATATGACTCAGCAGATCATTAACAGCACGAACATCGACAAACTCAAAGAGACCGATATAGACTCTGGCATGGAAGCACACTCAGCTCCAGCCCAAATCTCATAAGTACAATGGGGGTGTCAAGGCTCAACTGTGCAGGGATGGTACAGACGTGATGGGTACAACTCTGATGATAGACTCTAGATATGACCACACAAAAGTAGCTAAAAACCCCAAACATCATGTGGATATATACAAACTTTGTTTGCAATGTCAGGGATATTTAGGGCACGAGGACTTTTATGTAATGCCCTTAGGAAGGTTGTGACGTCCTCCTCGAAATCCCTTGGTACCACAAGAACATTGCCGTGGTTGACTATCGGGCTGACAAAGCGACTTTGACAAATGAAGGGCAAAGAGAGATTGTACTTGATGAAATTCAGTTTCTTTACTCGTTTTTTCTTGAGAGAACTGAATGATGATTGAAGGTCGAAAATGTTTGACCTTGAAAAAGAATGACAAGGATTTTTTGCAATAGAGGCTGACTATTTCTCTGAAGGCGTATTAGCGAGTTACCTCCTTTACCTCGTGAAGATCACATCATTGATTCGTGGTAGTACACCACCAAACCGGCCACCTTACAACGTTAGCCGAGGCCAAGATAAAGAAACAATGAACCAGAACAGATTTCCACATTAGGAGGATCGATGATATACTTGACAGACTTCAAAATTCTACTTGCCGAATTGATATAAAGAACTGATTATCATTAGATCTGTATTGCTCCTCGAGACGTCTACAAGACAGGTTTCAGGACGACTTTTTGGATTTTCAAAGAATACCGATTATTTGTGGGTTTTCCAGACACTGAGAAAGCATAAATTGCTTATTAACGTGAAAAAGATCGAGTTTTTCTTACTTGAGATACATTTCTTGAGACACATCGTCTCAACAGAAAGGTTACAGATGGATATGGCCAAAAGTGACACTGTTCGCGATTGGTCTGACTTGAAGAATGTTCATGAAGTTAGAAGGGGCTTGTGTTCTTACTACCGGTGGTTCATTCGAAAGTTTGCAGAGGTATCTTCCCCTTTGCACATTCTGACATAGAAAGGAGTCCCTTTTCTTGTGGGAACCCACAGAGGTGACTTCCTTTCAGACACTGAAAGAGAAATTGACTACTAGACTAGTGTTGGCTTTGCCAGACTTGCAAAAGCCATTCAAAGTATATTGTGATGCTTGTGGTCGTAGTCTGAGAATGGTCTTAATGCAAGAAGGCCATGTGATTGCCTATGAAAGCCGATTGTTTTCAAGGCCAGAATTGACAGCACAAATTTATGAGAAAGAGCTATTCGCAATGCTCCATGCTCTTACTCAATGGCGACATTACCTACTCGGAGCCGATTTCACGGTCTTCACTGATCATTAGAGTTTACGCTACTTCTTGTCACAGAAGCAGCTTTCGGAAAAGCAGATGTGGTGGACTAAAATCTTGTCAAAGTTTAACTTCCAGATTGTCCACGTTCAAGGACAGAAGAACTTGGTGGCAAATGCTTTGTCCCGGAAGCCGCTAGTCTTGGCTACTTCCGTGATTCATCATAGAAGCTTCGAGGACATGGTTGATCAGTACGCCACAGATCCAAATTTTTCTGAAGTATTCACTCGAATACAGAATGGGGAGGTAGTAGTAGTAGGATATTTCATACGGGATGGCTACTTGATGAAGAAAACGATGTTGTGTGTTACACAGCCGTTCAGGGAAAAGGTTCTAACTGAATGCCATTGTCCACCTTTTACAGGTCACCGCGGCATTGACGGACACCACCTTGAAAGGTGTGGAGCGTTACTTCTTTTGGACGAGACTCAAGAAGGATGTGGACGGCTTTGTACGCATTGCTTGGTATGCCACAAGGTCAAGTTTGACACGCATAAAGCACAAGGATTGTTACAGCCTTTACCCATTCCCAACCACCCTTGGGAAAATATTGCAATGGATTTCATTTTGATCTCCCGAAGACACAGAGTGGGCATGATGCCTTCCGACGGTCATCAACAGATTCAGTAAGAGGCTCACTGCTCTGCAGTAAAGAAGACTGTTAAGCCCGCAAAACTGTTTGAATATATGACATGTCTGAGTTCATTGTTTCGGACAAAGATCCCCGATCTACTAGTTGTTTGGACGACAATCTGGGAGAACACTGGCACGTGGTTGCAATTCTCGTCCTCGTTCCACCCGCAAACAGATGGGCAATTTGGAAATAGCCAATTCATTGATTTTGAATTTGTTGAAGTCTTCTTCTTTGGATCAGAAGACTAAATGGAAAAAGTATTTGCCCTTGGTGGAGTTTGCCTACAACGACACACGGGAAAGACGCCATTTGAAGTGTTCGAGGGTGCTAAGAAGCTTCTTCAATTTCTAAGCAACTGAGACAAGATTCTTTTGAAGACGATTTTTTTGAAAAAAAGTGTGGCCTTTACCACTCTACCAACCAAAGAGAGTCATGAAGAGCTCCACAGTGTAACAGTTTCCTCCTAATGGATAGGAGGGGGGCAGCCTGCTGCTCTGGGACAAATCAAAGCCTACCTGATAACCCAGATATCGTACAGAAGTCCCTTGGGGGATCCACCTGAAGCCCTCACCGATGACCAATCAGGCATAGGAGCACTGCCAACCCAGAAAGCCACAGTCTTTCTCCAATTGATCAACGCCCCTGATGCACAGCAAAACACCTCAAGAGCCTGCTCACACATGTACAAATTGGCCTCATGGCCCTCCAAGTGCATGCCTGCGTTGCCAGCAAACTCAACGTCAAGCAACTCATCTCCTAATAGGGATCTCTAAACCACGCAAGCCAAACTCCTGTGAAGTCAAAAATTTGCTCATCGCCTCAGCATGGAAGAGAGAGAGGAACAGGGCAAGAGGGCAACCTTGTCTAACCAATGCGTGAGCATGAAGCGTTCCCCTCTTCCCCCTGCCAAGAGCACCTGACTGTGCGCACATCTGTAGAGAGCTGACACCCAATTGATCCAAGTATCTGAGAAGCCCATCCTGTGTAGAGTGCCCTCCAAGAAAGCCCAATCAACTCTGTCGTAAGTTGTGAAGGAGTATCACAACATCCTCTCCTCAGAGAGGTGCGAGGGCCGATGCCTCCCAAAAGATAAAGATGTTGTCAAGGATACTGCACTCCTTGACAAAACCTGTCTGAGTCCCTTGTATAATGCTCTCTAGTAGTGGCTGAATTCTCAAACTCAGAGCCTTCACTATGATTTTGTAGCTAAGACGAAAAACATGATGGGTCGCCACTGCCAAATCTCGTTCAAGGAGCCTCCCTCCTTGGGGATAAGGTAAATCAGCCCCCTACTCAAGCTGTCAAGCATCTCTCCCGTGTGCAAGATGTGTTGGTAGGTGCTACAAATCCGAACCAGGCAGCTCCCAGTATTCCAAAAAAAGCTAGGTGTCAAACCATCCTCCCTAGGCAGCTACCTCGGGGAAGTTCCCTAAGGGCCTCTTGTAGCTTCTCTAGCTAGAGAGGAATCTCTAATCATTAACGCATCTCCTCACTAACTAGGCAAGGCATCTATGCCCAAAACCTGCTCTCTGCAGGCTCCTTGACGCTCTAACTAAGGCTCAATTGAAAGCAGCTCATGGTAAAAGTCAGTAGCAACCGCACGCATATCCTCAGGCTCTGAAGCAACTGACCCATTAGGTCTCCTCAACTGGCTAACACTGGTGCGCACACGGTGTGGCCCCACAGTTCTCAAAGAACTCACCAATAACTTTGTCGCCCACCTGGGTCCACTAAGATGACTGTCGGTGAAAGGTAAACTCATGGCGCCGCTCCTCTATGGTAATTTGCTCCCGTCGAGCTTGCTGCATCTGTCCCTCTAACCAACAACTGTCAGGGTGGCGCTCCTACATCCATGTCTAAGCCAGTTCTCCTCCTCCTTGGCCGCAGCCAAGCGAGCTGCAAACTTCTCAAGGAAGAAGCGGCTAAGCTCAGCCAGTCCAATGGCCACTCTACTAGCAAGGGTCCCTTGAGTGCCCAACCTCTCTATCCAAAGTGCTGTCACCCGATCTCTCAGCTCTGTACCTAGCAAGATCCTCTCGAGGAAATGCAACATCATACTCCCACTCCTCTAGAGTCTGTCTGTCTGTCATAGTAAGAACCATTGGTGCATGATCTGAGAAAGAAGTCCCTGCGAGAATGCAAACAGATCCTGACGGTCACTCGCGTAGAAGCGATCTATCCGAGATAGATTCACTCCTCCTACGTTGCGGTCACACAGAGAGAGAGAGAGAGAGAGAGAGAGAGAGAGAGAGAAGCTATCTGGAGGCCCCACAAAACTGTATGCTGCCATATATCTGAAATCCTCAAGGTCATACATAACCGCTCCCAAGCTGCTAACTCAGCACTATGCACAGTATCATGACTACCTCCAATCTTGTCTAAGGGATCCTCCAACATGTTGAAGTCTCCCCCAACAAACCACTGCTCTGCATGCGGCTAAGACTCTATAATATGTGACCAAAACTCAACTCGTTGACTTGCCACATTAGGCGCATAGATGTTTAAGAAGCCCATGAGGCAACCATGAATTTGCATAGTAATCCATTGAACCCTTCCTGGCACAATAATACCTCTGCCCACAATGGCCTGCTACCATGAGTTGCAATAGCCATACATACCCCTCCCTGAATGCCTCCAGGCCCAAAAGCAGCTCACCAAAAGATCTCATAGCGGCCATGAAGAATCTGACCACATCGCCGAATGTGAATCTCACAAAGATGTTGCTAGTGAAGCATAAGAATATCAATCACTGTAAGGTGCAGCGGAAGTGAATGTTGAACTTTGCTCAAGATGAGTGCTCCAAACTGTGCTCAAGGTTCCTTTTACTTAGGGAAGGGAGAGCCTTCCGTTCCTCTAGTGAGAGAGTGCAATGGACACAAACAAAGTGATGAACACTGTGAATGAAGGTGTTGAGAATGAGAGATAGAGATAGAAGAATACGACACCAGACAAGTTGTCAAACCCTCCTCCGAAGGCCCCACTCTCTATGGCGAGAGCGGTCTACTTATGATTGCACAAATCTCTACAATGCTTACGCTTGCCGAAGATGTCGACGACGACGAGACGGCTGAATTTTGACTCTATGTGGGTGACGATGTCAATGATAAGGGTACGATGACGACGCACTGAAAACGCAGATGCTGAAATCTGCGTTTTCCGGGCTGAAACTGTAAACTTCGCGGGATCTGACCGTGCGACGAGGATTTGTTGCGGGAAGGTGAGATCTACGAGGTTCGGGACTTCTTTTGCGCCGATGTCTGAATGCTGAAAACTGAAAACGCTGATCTTCTTGTTGTCTTGTCGCGACGTAACTGCAAAACGCTGAGGTGTCTTGTAAATGCAAAAACACTAGGGCTGGAAATGATCTTCTGCTGCAAAAACGCTAAGGTTCGTGCTGGCTTGTGGTAGCCGAGGCTGATCTGCTGAACAAAACGCAAAGGCTGGTCTTGATCCCAAAAACGCTAGGTGTTGCAGTTTGGTTCTGCTGAGAAGTTGCCTGTGAGCAAGCGCTCCTATTGCCTCTTCTGCCAGAAAGTGCTAGTGCTAGGTTTCCTTATATATTTCTTACTCAATTTGCCCTACCCAGTTTCCCAACAAAAGTCACTTAAAAATAATAAATGAAAAATGTCAAAAGTAGGGAAAATAGGTCTATGCACTATAAAAATGCTCCTAATGGTTTCCGAAGGAAATCTGATGGTCATGTTGTGTGCAACCAGAGGATATGCATCTACTCTAAGTGTCTGGACATGCACGGTCTGCGAAACAGACTCACAAAAGTGCCAGATCACTTCCTATTTTAGATTGACTTGACTAAACTGAACCCTTGTCATGTTGTAGCTTGTCCACGGGCACATAGGGTTGGATGTGTCACGTGACAATCATACCACCCACGAGGCATCTCTGAAGCTCCTGGCGCAAGGGGCCCCTCTGGCGCTGAAACTGAGGCCCACCTAAATCCTGTACATTCCATGAGACAATCCTCATGGGATCATTGAGAAAAGACCGATGGTGCAACAGCAGCCAATCTCGTTGTCTTCGAGGCCGGTTTGGATGGGAAATACTCCGCATCTGAGCAACCTCTAAACAAACGCATCTGAAGTGACTGTCCCACCCAGGCCCAAGCAGAGCGTGCAGTTCTAGGACTACATCCTCTGTCCAAGAATCCTCACGTACAAATACATAGCAAGGGGATTGAGTGTCAACAAACAAGTGCACTACAATGTGTCTACATCCTGCTACATCCGGTGGCGTCACACTAAACTTGGCTAGAGACCAAAGTGTCTGTACCAAATCTGTCACCCCCAGGTCCCTTGTGTGGTGTGAGAACTCAACAGCTTGGACCTAGAGCCAGTCAAGAACTATGTGCAAGGTCCACTCTGTGTGATGCCTACCACACAACGGAAAGGAGAAACCTACCACTGTATCCAGGGCCTTGGTGCCTCGGGCTGCTAGAAAGAGGAGGTGAACTCGAAAGCAAGCTGCCTCAAGGTCAGGAGAAGGGTCACTGAGGAAATGGGTGATGCCCAGAGGAAATTTATAGCTGAAGTGGCCAAAAAGGTAAGCGGTATCAAAACAACATGAATTGATAAGAGCAAAACCTCAGCCTAGAAATGTTCCCATTCCAGTCCCAAGATCTTAATTTATTTGACCCCAGGTCTGAAACATGCTGTACATGGCTTAATCATCTAAATCCTATCCAAGCTAATAAGTACTTGATTGAACATGAATCACAAGCTTCCTGTTTTCAGTCAATACAAAACTTTCTGGCTGAAAGGCCGGTACAAAGCTTACAGTTTTCTGAAGTTGTTTGGCAGTGATATGTTGTAAATTTGTCGAGCCTTCTGCCCCGTGACTGTTTTGGACGGTTTAGAAAGCATGTACTTTTTTTTTTCTTCTGCAGTGGGCCAATACTCAATGCCACAGCGATTAGAAATCCATAGGCATTCACCTGCTTTTCTGTCATCCTCAAGCAGCAGAAAAGCACCTTCAAAGGAGACCAAATGTTTGTCAGAAAGCAAGCTCAAACTGATACATCCACCTAAAAATTAAAAGACCAGAGACAATAAGGTGATAGTTAAGACAAACACATACCCTCTTTAAAAAAGAGGAGTCCAATTTACTCTTTCAATAAAAAAATTACTACCGGACAACTGATGCAACTGTGACAGTAGGGTGTAAAGTCATGTTAATGACAATCAATCGGAAACTGTGAAAATATGCAATGGATCTGTGCAGCCTTAAGGCTGATAAGAACCAAAGTTGCTCTCCGAAAGAGAGGCGCATGATAACATAACAGACCTGGGCCAAAACTCATGGAGGAAAACCTGGCCTGAAATCATTTAGAAGTGCTGGAAAAAAAAAAAAACTACAAATATGCCAAAGCTTTGTCTAACTGATGTAGTAGGAAAAGCGTGTCGTGCTCTCTAAAGTGGGTGCTCCTCAATGCAATATGCGTGAAACATCACTCCAACAGAAAGAAAACATAACACAGCAATGGACGAGAAACACAGACACGACAGTCAACTCAACACCATGGAACTATACAAACTCATGGAACCCATACACACTCTGGCGGGCAGCACGCTCAGCTCCGAGCCCACGACTCACAAGTACAATGGAGGTGTCGAGGCTCCAATGTGCAGGGGGGGTGCAGATGTGTGGTGCTGGACCCAAGACAGAAGACTCAAGACGCTAGACCATAGAAAGTGCATGATGCCTCCGATGACTAGAACTAATCACACATATATACAATCCTAAAGAGCCACCAATGGCTAGCAAAATATCCCAGTCCAGTTCCGTTTATCTCCACACTATGGCGGTGGTGGTTTGGCCACGGTGTCCACTAGACCACCACCCGTATCACTACCACGTGTCACTCCCCAGGCAAGAGTCTGTCCAGTGTGAACTCCAGACTAACTGTAACTAACTGCCTATCTTGTGCAAGTGACATTGTAGCCCTGCTATAGGTTGCCTGCCACAAGACCGCTCACTGCCTCGGTGAGAGAAAACCCTGAACTGTGAAAGGAAACTGCAGATACTAAATAAGATGAAAAAAGACTACAGATCAACCCTAGATGCGGAGCCAAACTTTCCAAAGCATATTAAGCAAGATGCACTCATTAATTGTAACTCTCTCTTCAGCTAATATTCTCTCTTCGTCAAGTTAAGCCAATAGGGTAAGGGTAAGAAGAGGGTAGGTAGGATCTAGGGCTAGGTATGAGTGAGGGTTGTGTATTGGGCGGGTAGGGGTGAGGGTGGAGCTAGGAGTGGGTAGAGAGAAGGGAGAGAGGTTAGGGGGTAGGTAGGGGCGAGGGGGGATAGGGGGTGGGTAGGGCTGAGGGAAGGTGGGTAGGTGCCAAGGGAGATAGGGGGTGGGTAGGGGCGAGGGCTAAGTAGGGGGTGGGTAGGGCTGAGGGGAAGGTGGGTAGGGGCCAGGGGAGATAGGGAGAGGATAGGGGTGAGGGGGGGTGGGTTGTGGGGTGAGAGAGAGAGAAATGAAATGAAATGAAATGTTATATTAACGTCTTCAAAAGGCCATAGTGACCTATGAGACCAGAAAGTTACAAGGTGGTGGATCTGATACAAAGTCAGAGTAACAAAATAACAACAGTACAAAACAAAGATATATACTATGGGATCCTAGATTGGTCGATGTGAACTAAGCAAAAATGGGCGGCTTGCTGGGATAGCTGAATCACAAGAGATCTAGCATCGGTCGTTGGCGAATCTCATCAATTTCCTCCATGGTTAGTAGCCTGACCGGGCGTCGTGCATGCCTGGCCAGCGTGCTCCGAATCTTTTGACATAGCCTCCGTCGATGTTGTGTAGTCCTCCGCAATCGTGGGCGCCTGGATTTCCCCAGTTCAATCGCTCAGTCGATCAGTGTGCCTCTGGTGTGAGACGAGGGGGAGCTCTGCTGTGGGAGTGGCTCTTGCGGCTGTCCCGTGTCTGCTCTGAAGAAGTCTGTGATCCGTCTTTGAGACTGGCTAGCCTCGCCATTCATCAAGCTATCTCCGTGTCTTCGTAGCTCGAGCAAGAACAAACCCAAGCATCTCTGATCTTCGTATCCCATGACTCTTGAGAGTGGTCCAAAACCCTCTCTGAACAAGCAATGGAAGCGGCCTCGTATCTCGTAGTAGACGGGGCAGCGGCATGTATAATGCAGCTCTGTCTCAGGTTCCATGTCACACAAAGGGCATGTCCTGGCCTCTGCTGGTTCTCCGCTGTATCTCCCAGTCTCAATCCGCAGCTGGTGAGAAGATGTGCGTAACTGGCCAATAGCACATCGTATCCCATGAGACAAGTGGGTATCCATGTATCTGGGTCTCAGCACAAAACCATCTTCCATAAGCTGGAGAAGGTGGTCGCTGTAGAAAGCCATCTTTGTGCCCAAATCCTGTGCTGGTTGTATCCATGTCCTCCTAGTGTCTAGCTGGGTCAGGTCTTGGCGGATGAGCTTGGTGATCTCTGACTGTGTAAAAGTGAGAGATGGTGCATCCAATGAGTACTAGAATGGTGGCAGCCTGTCTATGCTGAACCCATGTGCCTGAAACCATGATGTCATCTCCCCATACCAGCATGTTGTATCTCCTTGTATGGCTAACTGTCGAGAGGACTCAAGTGCTATGCGAGCATATCTATCTCTAGGGAGTTCCCATGTGCGGTTTATGAAGGAGACTGATCTGGTGAGCGCCTCCACCACTAGTGGGGGGGCCGCTAGCTCTACTCGGATAATGGCCCGTGGTACTGATGCCTTGGCTCTAATGAGCCGCGAGATCATAGAGACGAGAGGTTTCTCCATGTTCCCCCATCAATCTGTGCGACCCGGCCTCCCGCGGTGATCCAATGAAGGTCCCCATATCTCAGCTCCATAGAGCAATGCTGAAGCCACCAAAGTGTCAAAGAGCCAGAGCTTCGTCCGGGGCTCCTGAAACTAAACCTGCGAATACATCTTCTCCAATCTACCCAATGCTGCGTGGGCTCTAGTCAGTTTGGTCTCTGCTGCTCTTCTGAGTGAGAATGCAGGTCCGCTAAAAACCACTCCAAGGTAAGTGTAAGCATCTGTGTACTCCACAGTCTCCTGGCCGTATGTGAATGTAGGTGCTGACCTCCTGATCCATTGTGGGGTGGTATTGAACACCATAACCTTGGTTTTACCAAGGTTGACAGACAACCCACTTTCGTGGGCAAACGTATGCAAAGCATCCAATTGACGTTGCATTCCCTCTGGGGATTCGGAGATCAACACTATATCATCAGCATATAACATAAGTGGGATCCATGTCCCTGCCAACTGTGCACCTCTATCCCCATCGCTCTCAATGTAGTCAGAAACCTCATCCACATACATACCGAAAAGAGTAGGAGAGCGGGCAACCTTGCTTCACCCCAATAGTGGAGTGAACCGGTGTAGAAAGTCCCTCCGGGGTGCGTACATGCCCTACTACTGATCTATACAATGCCATGATGCCCCAAATGAGCTCTGTGGGTACTCCCATTTCCCGTAATCTGCGCATCAATCTTGCTCTGGGTACTGTGTCAAAAGCTTTGCGGAAGTCCACAAAGCTACAATAGATCCGTCTCCCATGAGATCTGCCTTCCTCGATGATGGCCCTGAGTGTTAAGATATGGTCAAGAGTAGAGAAGCCTCTCCTGAACCCTGCCTGCCCAGTTGCACACATTCCTTCCCTCTCTGCCCATCTACTCAGATGTTGCTCAAGAACGGATGCATACAACCGTGCCAGTGTGTGTCCAATCATGGTAGTGCGATAATTCCCAGGCTCCATGGGGTCTCCTGACTTGAAGATAGGTAGGATCGTAGATAGGCTCCAAGTGTCCGGTAGACCCTCACACATGGCACGGTTAAACATAACTGCTAGAAGCTCTGCTAGTAGGTCTTTGGCATGCATGAAATGCTCAGCGACTAAGCCATCATGATCATATGCTCTCCCAGTCCTCATCTTGTCAATAGCTTTCTTCACCATCTCAGCGGTGAAAAAAACACGTGTGTGGGCATGGATCGGGGGGGTTGGGGAGGGGCGGCTGTCCAAGTACTGTGTACAAAGATGATGCGTACTGACCCTAGGTCTCTGTGGAGGAAATAGCCGGGGGGGGGGGGGGACTGCTCATGAAAGAGCCGCCACGCCTCACTCAAGTCCTAACTCAAGAATAGCTGATATAGATCCTGCTAGAGTCGAGCCAAAAAGCCCTCTTCTTCCGCCGCACCAGGCATCGGAAGTCAATCTGTGACTGTCTGTGAGTGACGTCCCCCAAAAGTACCTCCCTCTGAAGTCTGGCTCTAGTCTGGCGGCACTCCTCATCTTACCTGCTGTTCTGAGGCATGCTCCTTGATCGGCGGCTCTGCTCAGGCTGGGTGTGTGGGTATGCTTCTGCTGGTGCATCATGTAATGTCTCTGTCAGTATAGTCGTTAGCTCCTCCAGAGGTCGCCCCGGGTCCTCAGTGCATAGGCGTCTGTAGATCCCGTCTATGTATACAGAATCCGTCTCCCGTGTGAAGGTGTAGCGAGTAGGGGCTGCTACCCGTGGCCTGTGTGCTACACTGAACTGGAAGGAGATGGTCATCGACACCAGAGCATGATCCGCTGCCACCCCGACTGGTCTCGGCCCAACTGTGAGATCCTACATACTAGAGATGAGATTCGGCTGTGCCATGACACAGTCCACTGTGCTCGCTCCATGTCTGTGTGGGAAGCATGTAAAACCTCCCGCAGCAGGAAATCTCTGTAGGCCGTTCAAGATGGCCAATCCATGTGCGATGCCCATGTCTATCAGGTGTCGCCCATACTCAGTATATTCCACATCGTGTGATAGTCTGGACAGGTCTGTCTCTACAACATCTAGCTCTCTTAGCATCTCCTCTGAAGTATCATAAAACACTGCCTGGTGATGGGCAGTCCTAGCATTGAAGTCCCCTAGGATGATAATGTCACCATCCCTAGAGAACTCCCATATGTCATCATCCAAAATAGAGAAAGGGGACTGTCCTCTGGGTGATGCATAAACTGATGTACACGGGGGCAAGTAGCAAATAGCTAGGTAGAGATATCTGCTTGTCTCTGCATTCAATCTCACCCACATATACCTAGCATGCTCATCCCTACGGGCTATATGTATCAGTGGCTGCAGATCCTCTCTAAATAACACTGCCACTCCCCCCGAGCCTCGCCCTCTGTGCTCTCAGCGTGTCTCCTGTCTGTAAGATGTCTCCCACCTATATCCACTGATGTGAGGCATGGATTGCCCAGGGGCCTGGTGTGTCTCAGAGTAAAAGATGATGTCTCTTCCAGTAAAGCTATCCTCAAAAGCACCCACATCAAGACGCATAGATCCATTACAGTTCCAGCCAGCCACTTTGAGTGTGGTCCCATAAGTCTCGCAACGTCATGTGGAGCGTCGCTCTAGTATAACCACTTCTCCATCTCGGTAAAAGGCAATCTTGCCTTTTCCCCTTGCCACTCTAATCTCTGGCATTACTTCCTGCATATGAGCGATCTGCGAGAGGGTGAGATCATCCCCAAGAAAGATGCCAGTCTCTTTAAGAGTTGGTCTTTTCTTCAAGAAGGACTTCTTCGCTTCCATGGAGGGAAAACGGAGGATGAGTGCTCTTTCTTTTGAGGTTTCTCCACTGCTTCCATTTTTCTTTATGTTGCCCACTGTAACTGGCCTGTTAACTTCATTAAGGGCGGTAGACCTTAGACTTAAACCTTATTTGCTTTCACCCATTTAATTTGTCGCCCACTTTACCAGTACTTTCAAGACACAACACAGGGGAAAGGGATGCAGGTTGCTAAATTGCACCTGTATGAGAAAACCGACACTAGACTGGCCCCTAAATTAGGCGCCCCTTTCGGTATTTCTTTATTCTTTAAAAGAGGGAATAAACGTTGTGGTTCCCTACAAGCTGCCCCACACAACCTTGGCTGAATTTCAACTGTTCTGGCCCGATTTCGGTAGCATAACTATACTAGGACCCTTCACAGTCAGTATTCCCACGCATTGGATGATTTTCCCCACGCATACGGACACTTTGCAAAACCTGGAGAGAATCTGCAGCACGCTGAATTCTCTGTTTTCTGCCCCGAAAATGCGCCAGATCACCTGTACAGCGGTCCCCTTGCGTCCCCAAACCTCCTGGGGGTATTAGGGTCCGTTTAGGGCCAAAACCCTAAACCTGCAAAAATACACAGCAGGCTGTAATTCACCGTTTCGCGCTCCGTTTCGCATGCCGGTCGCATCCGTAGCAAGTCCTCGAGCTCCCGCACCTGTAGGGCTACTTGCCCTTTGAATCGGACGAGATTTCGCACGTGAAACCTCTCTGAATCACCTGTACCTGCGGGGGATTAGCCGCTAGCTAATCCAGTACCTGTGCAAGAGGCCCTTGCCTCGGCAATCGCGCATGAACCCACACAACTGTACATTGGTCAATTGAAAAGCCCACTAGTGGGGCATAACATACTGCCATAGGGGAGAGAGAGAGCAGTGAGAGGTATGCAGGTCAATACATCCTGCACCTCACTGTACATAGAGGGTAAGCCAGCACTCCATTGAAGCTCTCCCACCTGTGACAGCACTCAAAAACGAGCTCACACCTGAAAATCACGTTTTTGCCTTCTCCTTAAGTAGTAAAATGGCCTAAGAGTGCCAAGTGTCACTCATTTGTGCATTTTCCCGCTTTAGACCCTTGGGTCTAAAAATATCTCACCTGCAGCCTCTGTTGACTTGGCCACAAAGTAACAAAATGATCCCATGTCAAACTGCACGTAATGACGCGAAGACATTTTGCCGTCCAAAAATAGCAGCCCCTAAAATTTAGAGTTTCTGCCATTACATTCTTCTAGGTCATCTGACCCTCTTTGTACACTGCACAGCACACCAGAACTGAAATGTACCTATTTGTAGCAAAGGATTCCACTTTGGCCACTTTGGCTGGGCCAAATGAACCCACTTTGGCATAACCATTAGTCCTTGTCCCAATAACCTTAAGTGCTTTCTTTTTTAGGTCCCTCAAGCCTGGGACTCTCACTCTGAACAAGTTCCCACACTGGCTATGCCATGCAGGGCAGTTAGGATTTCCAGGGGGAGGGGTGTTTCAAAAGATAAAAACAAACGAAATTCCCCAAAGAAAGGAGAAAATAAACAAAAATGGGAAGTTGCCACTGGGCTGGGTGATCATTTTTACCCCCCCTCTTGGAATCTGCCCACAAACGGTCCTAGTTTTTTGCCATCCTATTGTCGGAGACTTATGCTTACAGGTCAAAACTCGGATGTCCAGGGGGGGCACTATCTTTTAGTACACGTTGGATCCAGTAACCTTTCGAGCATACCCAAACCGACAGTTTAAGAATGCAACTACACATGTACTCTTCAATAGAAATAATTGCTGTACCCTTGACAAACTGACAAGAAATACTCACTTCTATAGCACTAAACAAACTTTTGGACATTCCATAAGAGCAATTGCCAAACTGACAATCTGTACAGCTCTAACATTCATGTAACATGCACTTGATTTGAGCTCCCTGTAAGTAACATGTACATCATTTCTTTCAGAAGCCATTGTCACACTGACAATCCATGTAGCTCTGAATCTCAAGGGGTCAAGGTAGGTTGCAAACCAAGGTTTTAAGTTCCCATACTTTTAGTGACTCTGCAAGTTCACTTTTTTCCGTCCACTTGACATCCAGAGGTGAATAGCTTCTGAACTTTACCAAACAGCACCTTGCAACCTTGCCTTTTCTTTTCTTTCTTTAGGTGCCAAAATCTGTTCTGGGACCAAGATCTCGTCAAGTTCCTCAACTTCCGGCTCATCTTCAGCTGGCATATCTTCTGGCACATCACCCACATAGGGTCTGAGAAGACTCACGTGAAACGCATTGTGAATCTTCCAACTCTCTGGTAATTTCAACCTTTATGCAATATCACTGATTTGCATACTGAGCATTGAAAACAATCTTTCTCTGCTCTTCATCTTGATCTTTGGAGATTAACCTGTGATCTACCCTTATGCTGTTACTTTTATTGGGCTGAGAATTCTCTTTTTGACACAATTTTGGCAGCGTAACTGTAGTAGAAACCTTCACAACGAAAAATCCACATATCCAAGTGATTATCCACGCATAATAGAGCACTTTTGCAAACTTGTCCTGGAAATTCAGCACGCTGAATTCTCTGTTTTTAGCTCCTAAAATGCTCCAGATCACTTGTATTATTGTTGTCTAGCTTCCCTGAAGCTCTTGGGACAAAAAGGCATCAAATAGGGTCAAAACCCTAAATCTGCAGAAAAATATAGCAAGCTGTATTTTCTTCTTTCGGGCTGTGTTTTGCGTGCCAATCGCACCAATTCGTCGCCTTTGATCTTCTACATCAGTAGGACTACTTGCCCTTTGATTTACACGAGATTTCTCGCAAGAAATCTTGTTAAATCATCCTATACCTGATTTGAATTAGCCTTTAGCTAATTCGGTACCTGTATGAAATCATTCCAAGTGGAAGGAGTCTGTCCTTGTAACAAGTGTATTCCACCACTACCTTGCATTTTTTTTTTCAAAAAAGTGACAGCTTTCCTGACTTTAAATGCTCCTTCCAACAAATGCTTTGTCAAACTATTCGAGGAAAGAAAAAACCTTTGTCCTCTCATCAAAGCCATTGAATGTGTCAATGGACTCACTGATCATCTTCTTTGTATGGCTTTAGCTTATCCATTGACTCCAAATTGTCAAAAGAGACAGTTTGCATAATGGGTACACCTGTGGGAGCCATCTGTACTCCCTAGCCAGTAACATATTGATGTCTAGGTGTCATATTCACTGTTGGGATTGAAAAACCAACCATACCCAAGTTGCCTTGTGACACCCCAAACTGACCTTGTGTGCCTTGAAATCCTGGGTGCAAACCAATGTTTGCATACATGGGGTTGGGCACCATGCCTTGCATACCCCTAAACACTGTTCCTGGCATGCCAAAACTGCCTTGAACTTGATGTACTATTGATGAAGATTGTATGAACTCCATAAATCTTGGATTCTCCATCAATTGCTTGAACATGGTCACACCAGTAACAACCTGCAAAGCTTTCTCTGCTTGGCCTGAACTCTCGCCAATTTCATGTGCAGTTGGAATAGGCTGTCTATCCTCTGAAGAGGAACCCTCTTCCTTGTTGCCATACATCCTGTATCCAAAGAAAGACTCGTAGCCTTTCTCACCTGTATCCAAAGAAAGACTCTCGTAGCCTTTCTCACCTGTAGATCCAAAGAAAGACTCGTAGCCTTTCTCACCTTTCTCACCTGTATCCAAAGAAAGGTTCTCGTAGCCTTTCTCACCTGTAAATCCACTCGATCTACATTCAAACTCTCTGTGTTTTCAAGGTCATCCCAAACTCTCTCTTGTCTTTAACCCAAACTGCCCAAGGCTCACTTTTTGAGGAAAAAGTGATTTAATCCCGTCGATGGAACCATGTAACCGGCCTGTTAACTTCATTAAGGGCGGTAGACCTTAGACTTAAACTTTATTTGCTTTCACCCATTTAATTTGTCGCTCACTTTACCTGTACTTTCAAGACACAACACAGGGGAAAGGGATGCAGCTTGCTAGATTGCACCTGTATGAGAAGACCAACACTAGACTGGCCCCTAAATTAGGCGCCCCTTTCGGTATTTCTTTATTCTTTAAAAGAGGGAATAAACACTGTGGTTCCCTACAAGCTGCCCCACACAACCTTGGCTGAATTTCAACTGTTCTGGCCCGATTTCGGTAGCATAACTATACTAGGACCCTTCACAGTCAGTATTCCCACGCATTGGATGACTTTCCCCACGCATACGGACACTTTGCAAAACCTGGCGAGAATCTGCAGCACGCTGAATTCTCTGTTTTCTGCCCCGAAAATGCGCCAGATCACCTGTACAGCGGTCCCCTTGCGTCCCCAAACCTCCTGGGGGTATTAGGGTCCGTTTAGGGCCAAAACCCTAAACCTGCAAAAATACACAGCAGGCTGTAATTCACCGTTTCGCGCTCCGTTTCGCATGCCGGTCGCATCCGTAGCAAGTCCTCGAGCTCCCGCACCTGTAGGGCTACTTGCCCTTTGAATCGGACGAGATTTCGCACGTGAAACCTCTCTGAATCACCTGTACCTGCGGGGGATTAGCCGCTAGCTAATCCAGCACCTGTGCAAGAGGCCCCTGCCTCGACAATCGCGCATGAACCCACACAACTGTACATTGGACAATTGAAAAGCCCACTAGTGGGGCATAACATACTGCCATAGGGGAGAGAGAGAGCAATGAGAGGTGTGCAGGTCATGACATCCTGCACCTCACTGTACATAGAGGGTAAGCCAGCACTCCATTGAAGCTCTCCCACCTGTGACAGCACTCAAAAACAAGCTCACACCTGAAAATCACGTTTTTGCCTTCTCTTCAAGTAGTAAACTGGCCTTAGAGTGCCAAGTGTCACTCATTTGTGCATTTTCCCGCTTTAGACCCTCGGGTCTAAAAATATCTCACCTGCAGCCTCTGTTGACTTGGCCACAAAGTAACAAAATGATCCCATGTCAAACTGCACGTAATGACGCGAAGACATTTTGCCGTCCAAAAATAACAGCCCCTAAAATTTAGGAGTTTCTGCCATTACATTCTTCTAGGTCATCTGACCCTCTTTGTACACTGCAGCCACACCCAGAACTGAAATGTAGCCTATGTAGCAAAGGATTCCGCTTTGGCTGGCCAATGACCCCACTTTGGCTAACCATAGTCCTTGTCCAACCTTAGTGCTCTTTAGCCCTCAGACCTGGACTCTCTCTGAACAGTTCCACACTGGTTATGCAATGCAGGGCAGTTAGATTTCCAGAGGGGTGTTTCCAAAAGGTAAAACAAACGAAATTCCCCAAAGAAAGAAAATAAACAAAAATGGAATTGCCACTGGCTGGTGACACCCACTCTCCATGCCCTTGTGTGCGTCGGCTCATTAACCCCCATCAAGGCTGTGAGTTTTGTTACTTCTTCATCCACATTGCCTTTGTCTCTAAGACCGCAAATTCTCACATATAAAGCGCGCACCCGTCTTCTTTGCTCCTCCTCTAGTGTCAGATTAATGATAGTGGGTGTGGACGTGGGCGTTATCTTCTTGCCTTTTCCTTTCTTGGCCACCTTGATCCATTTCTCGGCTTCATCCGCCTTCTGTTGAGTTTTGGTAAGAACATCCACCCAAGAAGTCGTCATTTCTTTGTGTTGCTCTTCTCCCTCTTTGATGGCCCGTACTTGCTCCTTGATCGTGTTGATTTCTTCGATTACTGAGGGTTGCAGTTCGCCCTCTTCCAGTGTGTTTCTTGATCGTGCTTCGGCGAGATCTTTCTTGAGTGACGCAATCTCTTCATCTTGAGTCGTCACTCGGTCTTCCAGCGTACTTATCTTGCTCTCTTGGATCAGCACGCGTCCTTCGAGCATGTTTATTGTGCCCAAGAGGTTGCGGTTCATCTTGGTAATGGTCTCCGTCATTTCCTCTTTGCACTTTTGAATGGCATCCTCTAGGGGGTCGGCTTTATCGTTCAGCTTCCTCAATGCTTGATCGCCGTCCGCAAAGGAGTCACTAAACTTACGTGTGCACCCACCCTAGCAGCAAGCGCGGTAGCTGGGCGAGTGGGGGAGCGTGCGGAGGTATGGCAAGGGAGGGGCAGTGATAGAGTACGGACGAGAGAGAGAGAGAGAGAGAGAGAGAGAGAGAGAGAGAGAGAGAGAGGGGAAGGGGGGGCGGCGGGGGGGGGAGGGGGATATGGCAAACTTAACCGGTTTACAAAGAGAATTTAAAATTAAAATGTATCTTAAGGCTTTACTTTTTATTAAAAAAAAATTGACTTCCTACGCGTAGAAGAAGGGGGGTGCTGGCTGCTGGACTTGCTACGCATAGAACAGCTCGACATGCTACGCGTAGGACTACGCGTGGGGCAGCTGGGTGTGGGGGGAGCCCGTCTGGTGGCGATGGGACAGTAGCACGTCCCGTGTGTGTGTGTGTGTGTGTATGTGTGTGTGTTGGGGGGGGGGGGGGGGGGGGGGCATCAACGGGGCTGGCAGCAACGGGTCCCTGTAGTATGCAGCAGGTCACGGCTGTGGCATCTCGACCAGGGGAGCAGCGCGAGGTGAGGGCAACACGAGAGGGACCCGCGCAGCACGAGAGCAGAGAGAGTGGGAGTGGCGCGAGGGGAGGTGGGACTGCAGGGGCAGCGCCGCGGGGAGCTGGGGCGAGAGCGCGCGCGCGCACACACACACACACACACAGAGAGAGAAATGAAATGAAATGAAATGAAATGTTATATTAACGTCTTCAAAAGGCCAAAATGACCTATGAGACCAATCAGTTACAAAATAGTGAATCTAATACCATGTCTGGGTACAAAAGAACTAGAAAAGAACTAGAAAAGAACTAGAAGTGGAACAAAATACTACTACTACTACTACAATCTAAAACTACGTGGGTGTAGCAGCTGATACAATAGGTACCCGGTAAACTGGATGTAACAGTGTGTGAAACAAAGATGGAAGAAATGGTGAGGATCCATCCTCATCTGCACTCTGGATGTCGAGAGAGTATGGCTCGAATCTTCTGTTGTAGTCTCCGTCGATGCTGTGTAGCTCCTCTCCTCAGTCGCGGTCGTCTGTATCTCTGTAGCTCCAATGCTCGGTCGATGAGAGTGCCAGTAGTGGTCGAATGAGTGTGGGACGAGCTCTGCAGTGGTGGCTGCTCCTCTGGCTGTCCCATATCTAGTGAAAAGAAATCTGTAATGTGTCTCTGGGACTGCCTCTCTCTAGCTCTCCCCAGTAAAGTGTCTCTATACCTGTGTAACTCAAGTAGATATAGTCCAAGACATCTCTGATCCTCATAACTCATGACCCTAGATAGAGGACCAAAACCCTCTCTGAATAAGCAGTGGAAACGCCCCCGTATCTCATAGAACACTGTGCAATGACATATGTAGTGCAACTCTGTCTCTGGCTCTCTCTGGCATAATCGGCATATCCTGCTGTCTGCTGGTATCCCTCTGAATCTACCAGTCTCAATCTCGAGCTGATGTGAGGATGTGCGTATCTGACCAATGGCACAACGCAAACCATGAGACATATGTGTGTCCATGTAGCTGGGTCAAATCACAAACCCATCTCCTGTGAGGTGGAGAAGATGCTCTCTATAGAAAGCCATCTTCGTGCTCAACTCCTGAGGCGGCTCTATCCATGTCCTCCTGGTGTCGAGCTGGATCAGGTCCTGACGAATGAGTCTAGTGATCTCCACCCGTGTAAGAGACAGCGAGGGTGCCTGAAGAGAATACTGGAAAGGGGGCAACCTGTCCATGGTGAAGCCATGCGTCTGAAACCATGAAGTCATCTGTGCATACCAGCATGAAGTGTCCCCCTGTAGAGCTAACTGTCTAGAAGACTCAAGGGCCAGTCTAGCATATCTGTCTCTAGTAGTATCCCATAGGCTGTGCACAAAGGACACTGATCTGGTAAGCGCCTCAATCTCCATGGGGGGGGCAGCTAGCTCTGCTCGAATGATCGCGTGAGGTACGGAGGCCTTGGCTCTAATCAATCGGGAGATCATAGATACCAAGGGCCTCTCCATACGTCTCCAACCATCCTGGCCTACAGAAGGTCCCCAAACCTGTACCCCATACATCATAGCTGAGGCTACTAAAGTATCAAAGAGCCATAACTTTGTCCGAGGTTCCTGGAACTGAACCTGCGAACACATCCTCTCCAAGCCTCCCAAGGCCGCATAAGCTCTGGTCAGTCTAGTCTCTGCTGCTCTCCCCAAAGAAAACCTCGGCCCAGTGAAGACTATCCCAAGGTAAGTGTATGCATCTGTATACTCCACAATCTCTTGACCATACGTGAAGGTCGCTGCCGATCTCCTAATCCACTGCGGTGTGGTGTTAAACACCATGACCTTGGTTTTACCAAGGTTTACAGACAATCCACTATCCTCTGCAAAACTGTGTAATGCATCCAACTGTCGCTGCATACCCTCTGGTGAGTCAGAGATCAAGACAATATCATCAGCATATAACAACAATGGGATCCATGTCCCTGCCAGCTGGGCACCTCTATCACCCTCTCTGTCAATGTAATCAGACACCTCATCAACATACATACCAAATAGAGTAGGAGACAATGGGCAACCCTGTTTCACCCCGATAGTGGAGTGAACTAAGTCAGATATCCCCTCTGGGGTGCGTACATGTCCCATCACTGATCTGTATAAAGCCATAATCCCCCAAATCAACACTGTGGGCACCCCCATCTCCTGCAGTCTGCGCATCAGTCGAGCTCTCGGTACCATGTCAAATGCTTTGCGGGAATCCACAAAGCTACAATAAATCCGTCTCCCATGTGACCTGCCCTCCTCAATGATAGCTCTGAGTGTCAGAATATGGTCAAGAGTGGAGAAACCCCTCCTGAAACCTGCCTGTCCCTTTGCCCGTACACCCTCACCCTCTGCCCAGTTACTCAACTGCTGCTCAATAATGGATGCATACAATCGTGCCAGTGTGTGTCCAACCATAATAGTGCGGTAATTTCCAGGCTCTGTAGGATCACCTGCCTTGAATATAGGCACAATAGTAGACAACCTCCAAGTCTCAGGTAATCCCTCACACATGGCACGATTGAACAACACTGCAAGAACCTCCATCAGCATATCCCTAGCATGTAGAAAGTGCTCCGCTACTAGACCGTCATGATCGTAAGCCCTCCTGGTCCTCATCCTGTCAATGGCTCTCTTTACCATCTCGGTGGTAAAGAAGGTGCTCGTAGGTGGACATGGCTCTGTAGGATCTGGAAGGGGATCCTGCCCAGGAACCGTATATAACGATGTCGCATACTGGCCCCACACATCAGGAGAAGTAATCACTGGGGGAGGGGAGTGCTCATGGAAGAGTCGCCATGCCTCGCCTGAGTCTCTACTCAAGAACAACTGATACAAGTCTCGCTCCATCTGGGCCAGGTAAGCTCGTTTCTTCTTTCGCACAAGGCGCCGGAAAGCAATCCGCGACTGTCTGTAGGTGATGACTCCTAAATGAAGATCCCTCTGAAGCTGGGCTCTCATCTCTCTGCACTCCTCATCATACCAACTATTCTGGGGCATGCTCCCAGAATGTTGCCTCCGATCCGGTTGAGTGTGTGGGTATGCCTCTGATGCTGCATCATGTAGTGTCTCAGTCAGTAAAGTAGTGCACTCCTCTACTGAGAGGCCTGGAGCAACTGTGCATAGACGATCCCAGATCGCCTCTGTATAAACCGAGTCAGTCTCTGGTGTAAATGTATAACGGGTGTGTGACCTGCCTCCTGATTTCTGGGCTGTACTAAACTGAAAAGATACGGACAGTGTCAAGAGAGCATGATCCACTGCTACGCCCACTGGTCTGGCTCCCACTGTGAAATCCTGAATACAAGGAATAAAGCTCGGCTGTGTCATAACATAGTCCACTGTATTGGCCCCATGTCTGTGTGGAAAGCATGTGAAGCCTGCTGCTCCAGGAAACCGCTGTAAGCCATTAAGTATGGCTAGCCCATGTGTAGAGAGAGAGAGAGAGAGAGGTTGGGTAGGGGCGAGTCGAGAGGGGTTAGGGGGTGGGCAGGGGTGAGAGGGGAGAGGAGGTGGGTAGGGGCGAGGGGCTAGGGGGTGGGTAGGGGTGAGAGAGAGAGAAATGAAATGAAATGAAATGTTATATTAACGTCTTCAAAAGGCCAAAGTGACCTATGAGACCAGAAAGTTACAATGCGGTGTACCTGATACAAAGTCAAATTAACAAAATAAATTAATCTAGGATAACAAAATATAAATACTGTGGAAACCTAAACTAAGCTGACAAGTGTGAAGGTGAAAGGCGTGAAATGTGTGAACTAAGCAGTACAATGTGTATACAATATGGGAGGGAAGTGGAGATCCATCTTCATCTGCACTCTAGACGACGAAAAAGGAGGGCTCGAATCCTTTGCTGAAGCCTCCTTCGAAATTGTGTAGCTCTTCTTCTCCATCGGGGTCGTCTAGATCTTCCTAGTTCCAATGCTCGGTCTATGAGAATGCCAGTAGTGCGGGCAGACCTCTCCACTGTTGGCTGCTCCTCTGTCTGTTCTTCTGGGTGTACAATATCTAGTGTAAAGAAATCTGTGATCTGTCTCTGGGGTTGTCTCTCTTTAGCTCTCCTCAGTAAAGTTTCTCTATGCCTGTGTAACTCAAGTAGATATAGCCCAAGACATCTCTGGTCCTCATAACTCATGACCCTAGATAGAGGCCCAAAACCTTCTCTGAATAGACAATGAAAACGGCCTCGTATCTCATAGTACACTGTGCAATGACATATGTAATGTACCTCTGTCTCTGGCTCTAGATGGCATAAGCGGCATATCCTGCTATCTATTGGTGTCCCTCTGAATCTGCCAGTCTCAATCTCAAGCTGATGTGAGGACGTGCGTATCTGGCCAATGGCACAACGCAAACCATGAGAAAGATGCGTGTCCATATAGCTAGGTCGAATCACAAACCCATCCCTAGTGAGGTGGAGAAGATGTTCTCTGTAGAAAGCCATCTTTGTGCCCAACTCCTGTATCGGCTCTATCCATGTCCTCCTCGTGTCCAGCTGGATCAGATCCTAACGAATGAGTCTATTAATCTCTACCCGCGTCAGAGACCTCAAGGGTGCTTGTAGAGAGTATTGAAAAGGAGGCAACCTGTCCATGGTGAAACCATGTGTCTGAAACCATGATGCCATCTGTGCATACCAGCATGATGTATCCCCATTAAGAGCTAATTGTCTGGAGGACTCTAGAGCCACCCTGGCATATCTGTCTTTGGTAGTATCCCACAGACTGTGTACAAAGGAGAATGATCTAGTACGCGCCTCAATCTCCATAGGGGGGGCAGCTAATTCCGCTCGAATGATATCATGCGGTACGGAAGCCTTGGCTCTAATTAGCCGAGAGATCATAGATATCAGGGGCTTCTCCATACGCCTCCAACCATCCTGGCCTACAGAAGGTCCCCAAACCTGCACCCCATATAACATAGTAGAGGCGACCAAAGTATCAAAGAGCCATAACTTTGTCCTAGGTTCCTGGAACTGAACCTGCGAACACATCCTCTCCATTCCTCCCAGAGCCGCACCAGCTCTAGTTAGTCTAGTCTCTGCTGCTCTTCTCAAAGAAAATCTCGGCCCAGTAAAGACTACCCCCAGGTAAGTGTATGCATCTGTATACTCCACAATCTCCTGACCATATTTGAAAGTAGGTATTGATCTCCTGACCCATTGCGGCGTGGTGTTAAACACCATAACCTTGGTGTTAAACACCATAACCTTGGTTTTACGTAGGTTTACACACAATCCGCTATCCTCTGCAAAACTGCGTAGTGCATCCAAATGTCGTTGCATACCTTCTGGTGAGTCAGATATCAGCACAATATCATTAGCATATAGCAACAATGGGATCCACGTCCCTGCCAGTTGGGCGCCCCTGTCACTCTCTCTGTCAATGTAATCAGATACCTCATCAACATACATACCAAATAGAGTAGGAGACAATGGGCAGCCCTGTTTTACTCCAATAGTAGAGTGAACTAAATCAGATGCCCCTTCCGGAGTGCGTACCTGTCCCATCACTGATCTGTAGAGAGCCATAATCCCCCAAATCACCTCTATGGGCACCCCCATCTCCTGTAGTCTGTGCATCAATCGAGCTCTTGGTACCATGTCAAATGCTTTGCGAAAATCCACAAAGCTGCAATAGATCCGTCTCCCATGTGCTCTGCCCTCCTCAATGATGGCCCTGAGTGTCAGAATATGATCAAGAGTGGAGAAACCCCTCCTGAAGCCGGCCTGACCCTTTGCTCGTACCCCCTCGCCCTCTGCCCAATTACTCTAAGTGTTGCTCTAGAATAGATGCATACAACCGTGCCAATGTGTGTCCAACCATAATAGTGCGGTAGTTCCCAGGCTCTGGGTCACCCGCCTTGAAGATGGGCACAATGTTAGACAACCTCAAGTCTCAGGTAATCCCTCACACATGGCACGATTGAACAACACTGCGAGAACCTCCATCAGCATATCCCTGGCATGTATAAAGTGCTCCGCTACTAGACCGTCATGATCATATGCCTTCCCGGTCCTCATCCTATCGATGGCCCTTTGTACCATCTTAGGTGTAAAGAAAGTGCTCGTAGCTGGGCAAGGCTTGGTAGGGTCTGGAAGGGGTTCCTGTCCAGGAACCGTATATAATGATGTCGCATATTGGCCCCACACATCAAGTGAAGTAATCACTGGGGGAGGGGAGTGCTCATGGAAGAGTCGCCATGCCTCTCCCGAGTCCCTACTCAAGAACATCTGATATAAGTCTCGCTCCATCTGAGCTAGGTAAGCTCGCTTCTTCCGTCGCACAAGACATCGGAAAGCAATCCGAGACTGTCTGTAAGTGATGACTCCTAAAAGAAGATTCCTCTGAAGCTGGGCTCTCATCTCTCTGCATTCCTCATCATACCAACTATTCTGGGGCATGCTCCCAGAATGTCGTCTCTTGCCCGGCTGAGTGTGTTGGTATGCCACTGATGCAGCCCCATGCAGTGTCTCAGTCAGTAGAGTGGTGCACTCCTCCACTGAGAGGCCTGTACCATTTGTGCCAGCTGTGCCTTCCAATAGACAGTCCCAAATCTCCTCAGTATATAGAGAGAGAGAGAGAAGGGGGGGTTGGATAGGGGTTGGGCAGGTGCAATCCACCAGTAGATAACCATCCTGTGATACAAGTGCAGCTACTCCAACGGCAACAAGACTCAGACTGGCTGACATAAAACTCCTGTCAATAGCAAAAGTCTTCGTCTGGTTTAGCACTGAGTGATCCCACAGCCGTGCAACCAAAAGAATGGGTTGGGCATTGTCAGTCTACTGAGTTGAATTTTTTATTCTCTGTGGAGATAATTTTTGTAGGTGAAGAGGGTGCCACCGTTTGGAACATACAGACATCATGGGCTGGTGGTTGACCAATATTGAAGGAAGCTCGTTGGAGGTTAGTTCATCAGACACAGAAAAGGGTAGTGCACCAGACACATAGGAGGTTGAGGGCTCGGCTATCTCCTGTAAAGGAGATTCTTTTTCTCTTCTATGGTCCTTTAGGGGCTCATCAAACCGAAAGACTTCCACTGTAGGAGCATCTGAGGCATCCTCCTCCCTGACCCCCAACCATGCATCTTGGCTAGGCGGCACACTAAGGCCAGCTATTGTAAGAAAGTTGGAAGTTGGGGTATCCTCCGACAAGGATTGAATAGAGACCCCATAACAAGGCATAGACGTAGTCTCACTCTCCCTATGCAGGTGATCCATGCCAATCTCTTGGTCAAAGCAGGAAATCCTTTTTGTACCATGATCAATTCTCTCAATGTGGTATTTGCATGGGAAATCATCTACATAATGCTAGGACATCTAAGTGACCTTCGGGTCTGGAACTAACTTGACTGTGTCTTGCAGATTCCGGTTGAGGGGCCTAAAACGTAGAGAAAACAAGAGGTACCAACCTATGGGTGCCCATCGAGACGCCTAATTTATTAAAGAAGAAGAAACTAAAACTTTCCAACTTGTATAGTTCCGTCGAGGGGCCTACCTTAATAAAAGAAGTAGGACACAGACACACACACACACACACACACACAAAGACACCAGTGACTCAAGTCCTACAACAGAAAGTGTGCCAGTCAAAGAAGCTAGCGTGTTAGTCCCTGACGACCATGAAACAAGTGTTCCTCTAATGGAAGTCGTCGGCCTTGGTGAACCTATAACACATCATAGAAGGGGAAAGAAATCTCCTTTGCATGAGTTCACTTACTTTTCGAGGAGCTTCCACCTGGATGGTTACAAGAGGAGTATGCGGAGTTTCCAATCGATCAAACACCAGCCATGATGTCTCGAAGCTCCAAGAGGCAGCTCACTCTTCATCTTCTAAGGCGCCCTCTCCAGCTACACCTCCTGACCCGGTCAAAGAAGTCAACCTGGGCGACCCTGACAACCCTCAGCACATCCTCTTAGCAGCTTGGTTATGGGAGCATGCCTCCTATAATCGCGGACGGTTACTCTTTTTTCAAAGAAGGGGGGATGTCACAAATTGCTAACGTGTCAGGCCACAAAAGCCCCAGAGGGTTAGGACTCCCTAGGCCTAACCCTAGCCAATCTACAGATCCTGGCTGAGATGCCTAAACCCTAGAAGAAGCGGAAAAAAGGAAGTCCTCACCAACTTACAGATTCCTGGAGAGTGGCCCTATTATTAAATTGGGTTAAGATTAAAAACCCCAACCCCCGAAAAACTTAGAGGACCTTCGCCAAGGGGCCCAACTTAAAATAAAGCAAGTCACACACACTCACCTTCAAAAAGTTGTTGAGATGGGAGCTATACGGGAATCCACGAATTGTGTTGATTGCTAATGATGTTGCAGCAGCAAACGAACAGCCCTCTGGGCGCTTGCTTTTGGACCAGATGCTTTTAGAGTTTCTGCTTTTCATGTAAACTGCATTGGATGGCCAAGGACCTTTAAATACGTACTGTGGACTCTCTCTCTCTCTCGCACTCTACCGCATGGAGAAGCAAAGTAGAACCACAAAGTTGTATCTTGTTGAATCAATATAAAGAAATACCAAAAGAGGCGCCATCACTTGGGGCCATTGCAGTCTAAGAGCGAAACTTTGCCACTCCGTGTCTCGTGTTGATTCTTTCTATCTTTATGTTCAGTTGTTTGAAGTGCTAAACGTCTGTCTTAGTCTGTTCTTTTCAGTTGGCACGTGGTGCCCGTCCCATTACATAAACATACACACAACATTATGCTCCACGATTCCAGCCTATACATAACCACAAACATGTGTACTTCTAGTCTAGATGACCGCTATTGGTTGCCCTACTATGCCTTATAGAATCATTTATGCAAAGAAGGTTGTGCAAGGGTTCTAGTTGGATCTAATGGATCTGTCTAGACATGCACATCCCGCAAATAGGCTCACAAAGGTGTCGGCACATAATCCTGAGGTTTCCCTAGTCTAGGAATTGACTTTAACTCGTAGTCATATGTCCAAGTGGCGCATCGAGCACGAGCACATGCACATTCAAAGAGCAGGCCATGCCCTAAGGCGGCTTCCAGCAAGGGGCCAGCTTGACTGCCTTGCAAAAGGCAGCCAATTAGGCAGTGCCACATGGCAGCAAGAAAATGGTTTATTCTGACGTATGTGTGGGGCAGCCAGCTAGCACAGCCACATAGCGGCCAGAGAATGACCACCCCAAAAAAACCATCCACATGCGACATCATCCACATGGCAAATGGTAATTCATTCTCTCAAGAAAGGGTACATGGGCAAACTTAGGGAGGTAAATGGCAGCAAGGTGGCTTGCCTGTTGTCGGTTAGCCACATGGCAATTACTGCATATAGAGCATGTCACATGGCAATACTAAATAGGCTCCCGCTCTAGCCGTCTCTGACCATGTGACATACCCATCGTAGATCTCTATCAGCCCACTTAAGTGTTAGCAGTTAAAGAGTATTGATCGTGAAGTGTAGACTGTGCAGAACCCCCCTTAGTTGCAGAAAGTGCTACCGTATTATCTATGCATGTGAGAGCAAGAGAAAGAAAGAAAGAAAGATTTACTTAAGGCCTCATAGAGGCCAGAGAGAAATGGCCCACAAGATCAAACCATATACAAGTGAGCATGTATCTCTGCTGAATGCCTGCAACAGCACCATGACGATCCAATATTTTGCATCCAGCTAAGCACAGTGACCTATAGGTAGTACGCCAATGAGATGCTTCTACAGAGACACCCTTTTGTTAGAAGGAAAATGACTCATTGATATTCAATCAATCAAGGGACTTCTGCATATGCCAAAGACCATTACATGCTTCTGATACCCCAGATCTTGGTTGTAGCTTTTCAATGAGCTATTCTTTCCTGTGAATCAAGAGGAAGGATCTGCAAACTGGCTGAACCACATCACAAAGTTCATCCCGAAACGGTTAACAATGATTGCTGAAACCGCAGTGATACTTGGCAAAAAGGAAGGATACACAATGCCCATTCACATAAAACATATTATGAATCATGCTTACACATTTTCATGTGAAGAAATACGTTAACCTAGACTCAACGTTTGAGAAAGCAGCTGGACGCACATGCACACATATGCCAGCGTACACACAGGCATACACTGGCATACATAAAAAAGAATTACTGTGTGGAGCCTCACACAGACACACAAGATTAAACATACACAATAATGAGATTCATCTCCCTTGTTCTTGTGATGACTTAACATTTCAGCTTTAATAGGAGAAGTATCCTTGCAACAGGTCTCAAGAGTGAGAGAAGCAGCTTTTCTACCTCCATACCTTGTAGAAATAATTCCATGGGTACATAGCCACCAAACATCTCTATGAATTTGTCGCCCAACGTTCTAGTCATGTCTGTTTCCACAAACTGAACAAAATGGTATCAGACTTTAAGGTGCAATGTATACAAGGAAATGCACCTGATATGAACTTGCATGAATGCATCCCCTTGATCCATTCATTGATACAAATCCTAAGATGATGATGATGCAAATTTATGCACCCAAACCATGGCTTGCAGTGGTTTGCTTGTATCTGAAAAAAGCATAATGCTGTGGAAACATACCTCAGGGCAAATGGCGTTGACACGAATTTTTTTCTTCATCAAAACAGCAAGTGACCTGCTGAAAAGAGTCACACCACCTGTCTCCCACAAAAAATATATATATATTACAAAATTATTAAAAATCTCAGCGAACTAGCTCTTATAAGCTTGCCACAAAGGGTAAAACTATATCAGGAGATGTAATTATTGTATCTATCTCCATTTTAGCACAAAATGGATTGCTTAATATTCACACGACTAGGTCAGCATAACACAACACACGTCTACAATTCAAAAACATGGAGAATTTCATACTATTTTGCATAAGCAAATATCAATGACTAATGGAAAAGCCCAGAGTTTTAAAAAGCTTCAACAGCCTCAGGAAACAAATTTATAGGTCTTTGTCAACGAGTGCTAGCTCAATTGGAAGAGTCATAGCCTATGAGTTTAAAGGTGGTGGGTTAAACACCCCTTGAGTACACTAAGACATGTTCTAGCCCTTAGGGGCGTTTCCCCTGTGGTTTAACCAACCTTATCCGGCCGGGAAGACTCACCTTAAGAGTCGGGCTGCCTTCACCTATGGGGATTGGGTGTGTGTGTTGTTATTTCAAAGTTGTAGGTAATTCTCCAAAATATATATAATAACAAACTGTATGAGGTGGGAGGCTTTAATGAATTTGGGTGTTGCACCACATGCAGAATTTGTGTGTCTAATTACCGACCTCAACAACTCAAAATGTAGATTATGGCACAAGGAGCTTCATATGTCCTTCCATAGAAAGCAATCTCGTTTTGATCGAGTTGATACACAATGGCTTCTTTGCTTAGCATGTCCAGACTTTCAAACCAGAAAGGAAGAGATAATGGTTCTTTTAATTACAATTTTAGCGATGTAGATGGTAATGTTAAAAAAACAAATATGATTTAAAAGTTTCAAACGTGCTTTGGAAGGCCTACCTGCACAACAGATGTCTACAATGTCAAGTTTTATGTACTTGACCAAAAAAAATGAATTATCCCAGATCTAGACATCTACTTACATTCACATAAACAAAGCACACTTGTTATCACAGGTATGGAATCCTTTACCCCTCATACAAAGACCATTGAAGCACCAAGAAAGAAGACCAGAACAAGATAAAATTTCTCTCATCACGAAGTGTCACAAAGAAAGCCAGCACAGTCCTAACTGAATCCTCAGCTAAAATAGAAACGAAAAATAAATTATGCTTTTACTAAGACATCTATCCACACAAAAGAATGGTAATGCTTCTAAATGCTGTTGTAGTCTATGTGGGGAATCTGAAATAAACACGATGTCATCTACATAAAAAGGATGTAGGTCCAGCTAAATTTGTCCCTGACCCTCCCAATTTTGTCTACATAGTTCGATGCCTCATCGATGTAGAGTCCAAAAAACAAGGGAGAAAGCCGGCAGCCCTGTTTTACCCCTATAGTTCTCCTCAATGCATCTGAAAGACCCCCTAGATCACGCACTTTTCCTGCCACAGACTCATAAAGGGTTTCCCCATTGCATCTCCTCAGGCACACTTATATCCTGTAGCACCCCGCATGCATCTCCAATCCCAAGTTCTGATATTCCCATCTTATTCTCCAGTCCCTTTGCATCTTCTTTGGGACTGTCTTTCTCCACTCACCAAGTAACTTGAACATGTAATACACGTGCAATCTCTTAACTTCCTCTCCAAAAGGTAGCATTCATCACATCCACATTATTTCTGGAACACCCTTATGCTGCTTCACGACTATAATCAATTTTGCATTCTCTTCAACCTCTGGCTTAGTTTGTTGGTGGGCGACCTCAACAACTTTTGATTTCTTTCTCCACGTGTGGCTTCGTTGCTTTACTTCATTTTGTAAATCAGGTATCGTGGCCAATGCCTTGCCCTTCACCATGTAAAGCAAATGCCTCTTTGCATCATGCCAAAAACTTTTGCAAGTCCTGCATTACCTATTCTTTCTCATGTTTGCTAAATTCTGAATGCATTTCCCCTTTTGACTTGGCATACATTTTATCCCTCAGCATTACATACATTGGACACTTTTGGGCATAGTTTTGTTGCAGATAACACACTTTTGTCACTATACACATCTATATGTTTTTGTTAAGGAGCTCATCTCGTTGGCGTTGAGAGCCAGAGGACATGGTCCTGTCCATCATTCTTCAACAATACACATTGCATGCTTTTGGGGGAGTACAAACGGTAGTTTCATCTTTCTGTCCTTCCTCTGGAAATTGAGACATGTCTCTCCTTGCTGATAATCAACCTTTAGAGCATTGAGCACCACTACTACTCCATACAAATGAACCTTATTTCCATGAAGCAAGCAACCCCTCTACTTCTTCAGCAGAGGCCTTGGGCCAAATGATGGCCCAGATCTGTGTTTTTGCAGCTAGATCTGTGTTTTTGCAGCCACCTTTCAGCCCTTTATTCCTCTCACATCAAGAGCGCAAATCAACCCCAGATCTACCCCTTGGTGGCCATCATCAACCCCTTATCAAGACGGATCCAAAGGTGCATCTAGTGCTTCATTTTGAAGAGTAACCGCGGTGGCATTCCCATTCAAGTCAGTAGAGTCTGCACTTGAGGTATTGCATCTATCCACATTCAATTTACGCAATCAAAATTAAATACTACACCGGCAATGGTGTGGGGGGTCCTTGAGAGGGTGGGTTAAGGCCCCATCAAATCTCTCTCTCTCTCTCTCTCTCTCTCTCTCTCTCTCTCTCTCTCTCTCTCTCTCTCTCTCTCTGGAGTATACAGATGCATACACTTACCTTGGGATAGTCTTCACTAGGCCAAGGTTTTCTTTGGGGAGAGCAGCAGAGACTAGACTGACCAGAGCTTATGCGGCCTTGGGAGGCTTGGAGAGGATGTGTTCGCAGGTTCAGTTCCAGGAACCTCGGACAAAGTTATGGCTCTTTGATACTTTAGTAGCCTCAGCTATGATGTATGGGGTACAGGTATGGGGACCTTCTGTAGGCCAGGATGGTTGGAGACGTATGGAGAGGCCCTTGGTATCTATGATCTCCCGATTGATTAGAGCCAAGGCCTCCGTACCTCACGCGATCATTCGAGCAGAGCTAGCTGCCCCCCCCATGGAGATTGAGGCGCTTACCAGATCAGTGTCCTTTGTGCACAGCCTATGGGATACTACTAGAGACAGATATGCTAGACTGGCCCTTGAGTCTTCCAGACAGTTAGCTCTACAGGGGGACACTTCATGCTGGTATGCACAGATGACTTCATGGTTTCAGACGCATGGCTTCACCATGGACAAGTTGCCCCCTTTCCAGTATTCTCTTCAGGCACCCTCGCTGTCTCTTACACGGGTGGAGATCACTAGACTCATTCGTCAGGACCTGATCCAGCTCGACACCAGGAGGACATGGATAGAGCCGCCTCAGGAGTTGAGCACGAAGATGGCTTTCTATAGAGAGCATCTTCTCCACCTCACAGGAGATGGGTTTGTGATTCGACCCAGCTACATGGACACACATATGTCTCATGGTTTGCGTTGTGCCATTGGTCAGATACGCACATCCTCACATCAGCTCAAGATTGAGACTGGTAGATTGAGAGGGATACCAGCAGACAGCAGGATATGCCGATTATGCCAGAGAGAGCCAGAGACAGAGTTGCACTACATATGTCATTGCACAGTGTTCTATGAGATACGGGGGCGTTTCCACTGCTTATTCAGAGAGGGTTTTGGTCCTCTATCTAGGGTCATGAGTTATGAGGATCAGAGATGTCTTGGACTATATCTACTTGAGTTACACAGGTATAGAGACACTTTACTGGGGAGAGCTAGAGAGAGGCAGTCCCAGAGACACATTACAGATTTCTTTTCACTAGATATGGGACAGCCAGAGGAGCAGCCACCACTGCAGAGCTCGTCCCACACTCATTCGACCACTACTGGCACTCTCATCGACCGAGCATTGGAGCTACAGAGATACAGACGACCGCGACTGAGGAGAGGAGCTACACAGCATCGACGGAGACTACAACAGAAGATTCGAGCCATACTCTCTCGACATCCAGAGTGCAGATGAGGATGGATCCTCACCATTTCTTCCATCTTTGTTTCACACACTGTTACATCCAGTTTACCGGGTACCTATTGTATCAGCTGCTACACCCACGTAGTTTTAGATTGTAGTAGTAGTAGTAGTATTTTGTTCCACTTCTAGTTCTTTTCTAGTTCTTTTGTACCCAGACATGGTATTAGATTCACTATTTTGTAACTGATTGGTCTCATAGGTCATTTTGGCCTTTTGAAGACGTTAATATAACATTTCATTTCATTTCATTTCATTTCTCTCTCTCTCTCTGAACGAAATGCACGCGAAGGAAATCAGGAAGGAAATGCACGCAAACACTGAGAGCTACAGGAACTCCATGTATGGAGACATGATGAGAGAACTAAGGAGAGAGATCCGAGGGATACAGAATGAGGAGATTCAGAACTTGAAACAGGAATTACGAAACCTAATCAAGGCCGAAGTAAATGTAACAGAATGCGTTATGCAAAAGAAAATCGATGAGGCAGTAGCAAGTTTTGAAGCATGGAGAACAAATATGGAAAAGCAAATGGGGGAAAAAGATGCAATAATCGAGGAGCTAAAAGGAGAACTTGCGGCTTGCAAATCTGTAACTAAGGAGAAGGGAGACAACCAACCTTCGGTGCTGAAGGAGCTCGAGGACATGAAGGATCAGATGAAAGCTCTACGGGAAGGAGATGAACAGAAATCGAAAACGGCATCTTCATGGGCGGAATGTCTTTGTAAGACACAAGAAAAGGTTGATGAAGCAGAGAAATGGATTGAGGATGCGAAGAAAGGGAAGGCCCATATGCCCGATACCACACCTACCTCCACCATTATTAATATGACCATTGAGGAAGAGCAGAAAAGGAAGAATCGGGCTCTACATGTGCGGGTCACAGGAGTCAAAGACAAAGAGAATGTAGATGAAGAAGTGAAGGAACTGCTACAACGCATGGGCATCACAGAGCCCACTCACACAAGTGCATGGAGAGTGGGCAAGAAAGGAATCGATGTGAAGGGAAACGTAAAGGATAGGGCACTTATTCTCCGCTTCCCGAATATAGAAATAAGGAAAGAATTTCTAAAGAAGAGGCCAACTCTTAAGAAAACCGGTATTTTCTTGGGAGATGACCTTACATTGGCACAAGTGGCACACATGCAAGAGTTGATGCCAGAGATCAGGGTAGTAAGAGAAAAGGGGAAAATCGCCTTTTATAGAGGAGGGAAAGTAGTGGTTCTGGAAAAGCGCTCAACATGACGGTGCAAGACCTATGGGGCGACGCTCCGGATAGCGGCGTGGAATTGTAATGGATCATATAGGCTAGATGTAGGTGCCTTTGAAGAAAGCTTTAGGGACAGAGACATAGTTTTCTACTTAGAGACACACCAGATACGGGGACAGTGTATGCCACATGTGAAGGGTTATTCATGGGAAATAGCTGGTCGACCAGACAAAAGATCTCTACGGGGTAGCCGGGGTTCAGGAGGAGTAGCAATCTTATTTAAAGAAGAGCTGAAACCACTACTACAGATCATCAGGAAAGATGAACAAGCAAGGTATATGTGGGTGAGAATGAGAGCCGAGACAGGTAGATTTCTATATATCGCTATATGCTACTTCCCTCCAAGTCTACTCCTCACCTAAAGGACAGTCCCCTTTCTCCATATTGAGTAATGACATATGGGAGTTTTCTAGAGATGGAGACATCGTTCTCTTAGGAGACTTTAATGCCAGAACGGCCAGCTCTCAAGCAGTATTCTATGATACCTCTGAGGAAATGCTCAGAGAAGTGGATTTATCACAGAGGGGGCTTACTAGAAACTCACAGGATAAAGAACACACTGAATATGGTAGACATCTCATGGAGATGGCAACTACACATGGTTTGGCCATACTTAATGGTCTAGAGAATTTCCCTTTATCTGGGGGATTCACATGCTTCCCGCACAGGCATGGGGCCAGCACAGTGGATTATGTCATGACTTCACCAAGCTTTCTTTCTAGTATCGAGGACTTTAAGGTGGGACCCAGACCAGTCGGGATTGTAGTGGATCATGCTCTCTTGACCTTATCAATCTCCTTCCAATACAATGCCTCTCAAGTACCAAGGAAGAAGACACACACAAGATATACTTTCACACCAGAGATTGATTCAGTCTATGTGGCAAAGTCTAAAGATCTATAATAGGATGTGGGCAACCGAGCCAGTATATACTGTAGAGGAGATTACTTCTCAGTTAACAGAGATACTACATGGAGCAGCACAAGAGGCATACCCACATACTCAACCTGATCCGAAGAGAGGATCTGGGAACATGCCTCAGAACAGTTGGTATGACGAGGAATGCAGAGAGACGAGAACCCAGGTACAGAAAGAGCTTACACTTGGGATCATCACATATAAGCAGTCTCGGATTGCTCTTCGGCGTAAAGTACGTCGCAAGAAAAGGGCATTTTTAGCCAAACTGGAGAAGGATTTATATCAGCTTTTCTTGAGTCAGCACTCACATGAGGCCTGGCGCTTATTTCACAAGCACTCACCGCCTCCGACGATTACTTCTCCTGAGATTTGGGGTCAATATGTAACATCATTATATATGGTATCTGGACAACCTCCACTACCAGATCCGCTAGAGCCATGCCCTGCTACTAGTACTTTCTTTACTACGGAAATGGTGGAAAAAGCCATTGATAAGATGAAGACAAGAAGAGCATATGATCATGAGGGTCTAGTAGCTGAACATTTGATCCATGCAAGGGATCTACTTTCAGAAGTCCTTGCTCGTCTGTTTAATCGGATCATGTGTGAAGGATTACCTGAATCTTGGAAATTATCTACTATCGTACCTATTTTCAAGTCAAGGGATCCTATGATACCCGAGAACTACCGTACCATTATGGTGGGTCACACATTGACCCGACTGTACGCATCCATTCTGGAACAAAAACTGAGTAGATGGGCAGAGAATAAGGGCATAAGGGCAACATGACAAGCTGGATTCAGGAGGGTTATTCCACTCTAGATCATATTCTTACGCTCAGAGCCATTATTGAGGAAGGAAGAGCAAGCGGGAGAAGGATGTATTGTTGCTTTGTGGATTTTCCGAAAGCTTTTGATACAGTACCAAGGGCCAGATTGATGTGCAGGATGCAAGAGTTAGGGGTCCCCAAAGAGATTATCTGGGGGATCATGGCCTTATATGGGTCAGTAACTGGTTATGTACGTACTCCAGAAGGGGATTCCGACATTGTTCATTCCACCGTTGGAGTAAAGCAGGGATGCCCATTGTCCCCTACTTTATTTGGTATTTATATAGATGAGGTATCAGATTACATTGATAGAGAGGGTGACAGAGGTGCTCAACTTGCACGGTCATGGATCCCTTTGTTGTTGTATGCAGATGATATTGTATTGATAGCAGAATCATCAGATGGAATGCAGAGGCAGTTAGATGCATTACATAAATTCGCGAAGGACAGCGGACTGTCGGTGCATTTCGGTAAAACCAAAGTTATGGTGTTTAACACCACACCGCAGTGGGTTAGGAGATCGGCACCTACATTTGCATATGGCCAGGATACAGTAGAGTACACAGATGCATACACATACCTTGGTGTGGTATTTGCAGGACCAAAGTTTACTCTTAAGAAAGCAGCAGAGGCTAGATTGTCCAGAGCCTCTACGGCCTTGGGAGGGTTGGAGAGGATGTGTTCACAAGTGCAATTTCAGGAACCACGAACAAAACTTTGGCTCTTTGATACTGTGGTGGCTTCGGCTATGCTTTATGGGGTCCAGATTTGGGAACCATCTGTGGATCAGGATAATTGGAAGCCAATGGAGAGACCTTTGGTATCTATGACTTCCCGAATGATTAGAGCCAAGGCCTCCGTACCACACGCGATTATCCGAGCGGAACTAGCTGCCCCTCCAATAGAAATTGAAGCTCTTACCAGATCAGTGTCCTTTATACATGGTTTGTGGGATACAAATAATTGCCGCTATACTAGATTGGCCCTCGAATCCTCTCGACAGTTAGCAATGAAAGGGGATACATCATGCTGGTATGCGCAACTGTCTTCGTGGTTTCAGAGACACGGGTTCAGTATGGAAAGATTACCCACCTACCAATACTCTCTTGAGGCTCCATCACTGGCAATTACACGAACGGAGATTAATAAAATCATCCGTCAGGATCTTATACAGTTGGATACTAAGAGGACATGGGTAGACCCTACACAAGAATTGGGCACGAAGATGGCCGACTACAAAGAAAACTTCCTACAGCTATCTGAAGATGGATTTGTGACTCACCCGAGCTACATGGATACCCACCTGTCTCATGGTTTGAGATGTGCTATTGGTCAGATTCGTACATCCTCACACCAGCTGGAAATTGAATTTGGCAGATTTAGGGGAATCCCACCTGAGAGCAGAATTTGCAAGTTATGCGGAAGGGAGCCGGAGACAGAATTACACTACATATGCCATTGCACCGTATACTATGAGATACGTGGGCGTTTCCATTGCCTATTTAAAGAAGGCTTTGGACCTCTAGATAGAGTCATGCAATACCAAGATCAAAGATGCTTAGGCTTGTACCTACTGGAACTACATCGGCACAGGGATAATCTAATGAGAAGACAAAGAGCACTACAGCCGCAGAGGCAGATCATAGATTTCTTTGGATCGAGAGCAGCAGGATGGGAAGGAGAAGCAAGAGACCAGCAGCCAGCACAAAGGAGTACCCACATCCATACCAAAGGCACCCTCATTGACAGGGCGATTGAGCTTAGGAAATCGAGACGACCACGACCGAGATGCAAAAGCACACTTCACCGGAGGAGACTACAACAAAGGATTCGAAGCATTCTAGCCAGACACCCAGAATGCTCCTAAGAAGTTTATTTAATACTTTGTATTTAGTTTTTCACATTTATTTTCACACTTTCCACACTTAGTACTTTAGTACTAAGGTACCCAGACTTTGTAACAGATTCACCACTTTTGTATCAATTTGGTCTCATAGGTCATTCTGGCATTTTTGAAGACGTTAATATAACATTTCATTTCATTTCTCTCTCTCTCTCTCTCTCTCTCTCTCTCTCTCTCTCTCTCTCTCTCTCTCTCTCTCTCTCTCTCTCTCTCTCTCTCTCTCTCTCTTTTCATGAGCACTCCCCTCCCTTGGTGATTACTTCACCTGATGTGTGGGGCCAGTATGCGACTCGTTATATATGGTTCCTGGACAGGACCCCCTTCCAGATCCTAAAGAACCATGTCCACCTACGAGCACCTTCTTTACCACTGAGATGGTAAAGAGAGCCATTGACAGGTTGAGGACCGCGAAGGCATCTGATCATAATGGTCTAGTAGCAGAGCACTTTATACATGCTAGGGATATCTGGCTGAGGTTCTTGTAGTATTGTTCAATCGGGTCATGTGGGAGGGATTACCTGAGACTTGGAGGTTGTCTACTATTGTGCCTATCTTCAAGGCAGGTGATCCTACAGAGCTAGGAAATTACCACACTAATATGGTTGGACACACATTGGCACGGTTGTATGCATCTATTCTTGAGCAGCAGTTGAGTAATTGGGCAGAGGGTGAGGGTGTACGGCCAAAGGGTTAGGCTGGTTTTAGGAGGGGTTTCTCCACTCTTGATCATATTCTGACACTCAGAGCCATCATTGAGGAGGGTAGGTCACATGGGAGACGGATTTATTGTAGCTTTGTGGATTTCCACAAATCATTTGACATGGTACCGAGAGCTCCATTGATGCGCAGACTGCAAGAGATGGGGGTGCCCATAGTGTTGAATTGGGGGATTATGCCTTTATACAGATCACTGATGGGACACGTACGCACCTCGGAGGGGATATCTGACTTAGTTCACTCCACTATTGGGGTGAAACAGGGTTGCCCATTGTCTCCTACTCTATTTGGTATGTATGTTGATGAGGTGTCTGATACATTGACAGAGAGAGCGATAGAGGTGCTCAACTGGCAGGGACGTGGATCCCATTGTTGTTATATGCTGATGATATTGTGCTGATCTCTGACTCACCTGAGGGTATGCAACGACATTTGGGTGCATTACACAGTTTTGCAGAGGATAGTGGATTGTCTGTAAACCTTGGTAAAACCAAGGTTATGGTGTTTAGCACATCAGAGTGGATCGGGAGAACAGCACCTACTTTCACATATGGTCATGATACTGTGGAGTATACAGATGCATACACGTACCTTGGGGTAGTCTTCACTGGGCCGAGGTTTTCTTTGGTGAGAGCAGCAAAGACTAGATTGACTAGAGCTTATGCGGCCTTGGGAGGCTTGGAGAGGATGTGTTCGCAGGTTCAATTCCAGGAACCTCGTTCAAAGCTATGGCTCTTTGATACTTTAGTAGTCTCAGCTATGATGTATGGGGTTCAGGTATGGGGACCTTCTGTAGGCTAGGATGGTTCGAGACGCATGGAGAGGCCCTTGGTATCTATGATCTCTCGACTAATTGTAGCCAAGGCCTCCGTACCTCACGCTATCATTCGAGCAGAGCTAGCTGCCCCCCTATGGAGATTGAGGTGCTTACCAGATCAGTCTCCTTTGTGCACAGCTTATGGGATACTACTAAAGACAAATATGCTAGACTGGCCTTGGAGTCTTCTAGACAGTTAGCGCTACAGGGGGACATGCTGGTATGCACAGATGACATCATGGTTTCAACTTTTAGACGCATGGCTTCACCACAGACAGGATGCCCCCTTTCCAGTGTTCTCTTTAGGCACCCTCACTGTCTTACACGGGTGGAGGAGATTACTAGAGTCATTCGTCAGGACCTGATCCAGCTGGACACCAAGAATACATAGATAGACCCGCCTCAAGAGTTGGGCACGAAGATGGCTTTCTATAGAGAGCATCTTCTCCACCTCATAGGAGATGGGTTTGTGATTCGACCCAGCTATATGGACACACATATGTCCCATGGTTTGCGTTGTGCCATTGGTCAGATACGCACATCCTCACATCAGCTCGAGATTGAGACTGGTAGATTCAGAGGGATACCAGCAGACAGCAGATTATGCCGCTTATGCCAGATAGAGCCAAAGACAGAGTTACATTACATATGTCATTGCACAGTGTACTATGAGAAACGGGGCCGTTTCCACTGCCTATTCAGAGAGGGTTACGGTCCTTTATCTAGGGTGGTGAGTTATGAGGATCAGAAATGTCTTGGACTATATCTACTTGAGTTACACAGACATAGAGACACTTTACTCAAGAGAGCTAGAGAGAGACAGTCCCAGAGACATTACAGATTTCTTTTCACTAGATATGGGACAGCCAGAGGAGCAACCACCACCGCAAAGCTCGGCCCAGACTCACTCGACCACTACTGGCACTCTTATCGACCGAGCATTGGAGCTACGGAGATCCAGACGACCATGACTAAGGAGAAGAGCTACAAAGCATAGACGGAGACTACAGCAGAGGATTCGAGCTATACTCTCTCGACGCTCAGAATGCAGATGAGGATGGATCCTCACCATTTCTCCACCCCCCCATTCTGCCATTGTTTTACATTCACATGGTTCGAGCTTGTAGCAATAGTATTTTGTTCTAGTTTATTTTGTACCCAGACATGGTATCAGATTCACTATTTTGTAACAAATTTGAAGACGTTAATATAACATTTCATTTCCTACTCGCTACCCCCTGCTCGCGCGCTACCCCCCCCCGCTCTCTCTCTCTCCCGCTAGCTGGCTCGCTGTCCCTTGCTCCCTGCTCGCGCGCTGCCCCTCGCGCTGCATTCCCGCTGCCCCCGCTGCCCTTCGACCATGAGGAAGCAGAATGGCAAAGATGAACCGGTGGAGGATGCAATCCAAAAATGCAAAGAAGAGCTGAGTGAGTCCATCAGCATGATCAACCGTCACCTCCTAGGTACTATCAACATACTCGATGTGCGCGTGGCAGCACAGGAAAGCAAGATACATACACTCGAGGATCATGTGAAGGCCCAAGATGAGGAAATCGCACTACTCAAGAAAGAGCTTGCAGAGGTGCGATCGCAGAATGTTCTCGAAGAGGGAGAGCTTCAACCCTCAGTAATTGAAGAGCTTAACACGATTAAGGAACAAGTGCGGGCCATCAAAGAAGGTGGGGAACAACAAAAAGAAATGACGACCTCGTGGGTAGATGTCATCACAAAGACCCAACAAAAAGCAGAAAAGACCGAAAAATGGATCGAGATTGTCAAGAAAGGGAAAGGGAAGGAAATAACCCCCACCCCCACACCAACCATCATCAACTTGACACTAGAAGAGGAGCAAAGGAGACGTGTGCGGGCCTTACACGTAAGGATATGTGGCCTCAAAGACCAAGATAATGTGGATGAAGAGGTAAAAGAACTCATGACTCAGGTGGGGGTCAACGAGCAGACGCATACGAGGGCCTGGAGAGTGGGCACTAAGAAAAGCGGGAGCAACGGAGAAACCTCGAAGGAAAGGGCACTCATTCTCCGCTTCCTCTCCATGGAAGCGAAGGACTTCCTGAAGAAGAGACCGACTCTAAAGAAGACTGGCATCTTTCTTGGAGATGACCTCACCCTCTCGCAGATTGCTCATATGCAAGACGTAATGCCGGAAATTAGAGCAGCAAGGGAAAAGGGGAAGATTGCTTTTTACAGGGATAGAAAGGTGGTGATATTGGAGCGATGCCCCACATGACGGTGCGAGACCTATGGGACCACACTAAAGATGGCAACCTAGAATTGTAATGGGTCACTCCGCCTTGATGTAGGGGCCTTTGAGGATAGCTTCACGGGGAGAGACATCATTTTCTACTGTGAGACGCATCAAGCACCTGGACAATCCATGCCACAGGTGAGCGGATATAGATGGGGGAGAGCCTGCAGACAAGAGACCAGATCGGAGCATCGAGGACAGGGCTCAAGGGGAGTGGCAGTTCTATTCAGGGAGGAACTGCAGCCACCGATATATATAGCACGCAAGGATGAACACGCTAGGTATATGTGGGTGAGGCTCAAGGCAGAGATGGGCAGATACCTCTACATAGCTATTTGTTACTTTCCTCCTAATATGTCAGTATATGCATCACATAGAGGACAATGCCCCTTTGCTATTTTGGATAATGATATATGGGAGTTTTCCAAGGATGGTGACATTATCATACTAGGGGATTTCAATGCTAGGACTGCCCACCACCAGACAATATTTTATGATACTTCCGAAGAAATGCAAAGGGAGCTCGACGTCACAAAGATGGGTCTATCCAGACTATCACAAGATGAGGAATTCACTAAGTATGGCAGATACTTGATAGATATGGAACCGCACACAGATTGGCCATTGTGAATGGCCTACAAAGATTTTCGAGAGCTGGAGGTTTTACTTGCTTTCCACACGGACCTGGTGCCAGTAGAGTGGATTATGTTATGGCCCAGCCAGGTCTCATTCCATTCTTTCAGGATTTCATGGTGGGCACTAGGCTAGTCGGAGTAGAAGTTGATCATGCTATCGTGTCTTTCACCCTGACCTTTCAGTTCAGCAGAGCTCCATTAGGAGAGGTCCCCACACACACTCGGTATACCTTCATGAGGGAGACGGATTCTGTGTATATGGATGAGATATACAGGCAACTATGCACCCACGAGCCGGGACGGCCACTAGATGAACTCACTCAAATACTGACAGAGACGCTCCACGATGCGGCATCAGAGGCATACCCCCACAGCCAGCCCACACGGAGACGATTTGGGAGCATGCCCCAGAACAGTTGGTATGATGAGGAATGCAGAGAGACAAGGATCAAATTACAGAGGGAAGTGCTCATGGGTATTACCACACATAAACAGTCACGGATTATCTTTCGCCGCCTAGTGCGACGAAGAAAAGGGCCCATCTATCTCAGCTAGAGCGGGATCTATATCAGCTATTTATAAGTCAGGACTCAGGCGAAGCATGGAGGCTATTCCACGAGCATTCACCACCACCAGCGGTCACCTCCACTGAGACCTGGGGGGAATATGCCACATCTCTCTACACAGCATCAGGGCAGCCACTTTTGCCGGACCCCATGCCCGAAGACATGTTCTTTCTTTACTGCCGAGAGGGTAAGCAAAGCCATTAATAGGATGAAGACAAGGAGAGCACATGATCATGATGGTCTGGTAGCAGAGCACTTCATCCATGCCAGAGACATGCTTGCAAATCTCCTGGCGATTATGTTTAATCAAGCCATGTATGAAGGCTTCCCGGAGACTTGGAGTTTGTCTACGATTGTGCCTATTTTCAAGTCGGGAGATCCCATGATTCCCGCGAATTATCGCACCATCATCGTTGGTCACACATTAGCTAGGTTGTATGCATTCGTTCTTGAGCAAGGAGCTGAGTAGATGGGCAGAGGGAGACGGCATAAGAGCACCAGGGCAAGCAGGTTTCAGGAGAGGTTTCTCCACTCTTGACCAGATTCTGACACTCAGAGCTATTATTGAGGAGGGTAGACACCATGGCAAGAGGATCTATTGTAGCTTTGTGGATTTCCGCAAAGCTTTTGACACAGTGCCGAGAGCCAGACTTATACGCCAACTACAGGACATGGGTGTGCCTACAGAGCTAATATGGGGTATTCTGGCTCTATACAGGACAATGATGGGGCGGGTATGCACCACTGAGGGAATGTCTGACATGGTCCACTCCACTATAAAGTAAAGCAGGGATGCCCCTATCCCCGACACTTTTGGGATGTATGTGGATGAGTTTTCGGACCATGTAGAGCGTTAGGGGACAGGGGGGCTCAAACTAGCAGCGACATGGATTTCGTTGTTACTATACGCTGATGATATTGTGTTGATTTCTGACTCTCGAGAGGGGATGCAGCGTCATTTGGATGCTCTGCATACATTTTCTCGTGACAGTGGATTGTCTGTCAATCTGGGGAAAACCAAGGTTATGGTGTTTAACACCACACCACAGTGGGTCAAGAGGTCGACACCCACATTTATGTATGGCCAGGAGACTGTGGAGTACACAGATGGGGCGGACTGGAGAGGATGTGTTCGCAGGTTCAGTTTCAAGAACCGCGAACAAACCTTTGGCCTTTTTTGACACTCTGGTGACTCCATCTATGCTCTATGGAGTTCAGGTATGGGGACCCTCGACCACCATGGGAGATCTGGCAACACAATGGATGGAGATGTATGGAGAGGCCCCTGGTCTCTATGATCACCCGGATGATTCGGGCTAAGGCCTCAATACCACATAAGATTATCCGAGCCGAGCTAGCCGCCCCACCCCCACCCCCCCGGTGGTGGAGGCATTGAGGAGATCAGTATCCTTTATGCACGGCCTATGGGATCTCCCCAGGGATAGATACGCTCAGCTTGCCCTCGAGTCACCTCGACAACTAGCTCTACAAGGCGATACAGCATGTTGGTACGGATAGATGAGAGCATGGTTTCAGTCGCATGGTCACAACATGGATAGATTACCTCCGCTTCAATACTCCCTGGATGCACCCTCCCTGTCTCTCACACGGACAGAGATCACCAGACTCATACGTCAGGATCTGATTCAGCTAAATAACAGGAACACATGGATACAGCCGACACAGGAGTTGGGCACAAAGATGGCCTTCTACAGAGAGCATCTTCTCCAACTCACGGAGGACGGCTTTGTAACTAGGCCTGCATACATGGATACACACTTATCTCATGGGATAAGATTTGCTATTGGACAGATACGCATATCCTCACATCAACTCCACATCGAGACTGGCCGATTACGAGGGGTGCTGGCAGGAGCCAGGATATGTCACCTATGTAACTTAGATCCAGAGACAGAGCTACACTACACATGTCAATGTCCGACATACTATGAGATACGCGGCCGCTTCCACTGCCAATTCAGAGAAGGGTTCGGACCTTTTTCTAGAGTCATAAGATACAAGGATCAGAGGTGTCTCGGATTGTTCCTGCTAGAGCTGCGTAGACTTGGGGAGAGCTTGCTGAGGACATCAGGGCAAAGACAGACTCAGAGACGAATCACAAATTTCTTTACACTAGCCAGAGGAGAGCCAATGGAGCAAACTTCTAGAGCCAATGGGAATCCCAACTTCCGGATCACAACTTGAGAGACTACCTCTCTCCAATCCGTGGATCTACTTCCCAAACTCGGGTACGAAACCCTTGGGCTGATCTGGCTCTAGTTCCTCAGAGCGCTTTTCTCCTGCAAAGGCTCATACCTTCCTCTGCTCCTACTCCCTCACTAAGAGGAAGTACACCTGCAAACAAATACTCAGAGTTCATAACATGAAAATCGTTACCTTCAAAGTCTCGACGCTCGAAACGCAACTCCGTTCTCGAAAAGCGATTCCCCGGAAGAGATCTCTCCATAGAAAATCCTCTCTTCCAATCCTACACACAAAAGAGGTGTGTTCTCGGGTTCCTTCTCGTAAATCAGCCCTGTCTACGACGTTTATGGGCTGAAAACAGAGAAAAACAGCAACTTGTCGCGATGGAAACACGCTTCGTAGGCACTTCTTCGCGAGGGAACTCGCGCACTGGGTCTTGGAGACATCTGGTACACTTTGGGCAGCCATGGGCATCACCTGCAACGTCTTCTTTACGGCTGAAATTTGCAACAGCATCTCCTCCTTGCAAAGATTGGTCCTCCTCCTGAGTAAGGGCATGTGACGCTTTTATAGCTCCTAGCCACGGGCACGAATAGCTGCTCGCGTAGAGATCGCGGCCTGGTTTTTTTTTTTTTTTTTTTTCAAAATTTTCTTTTTTTTTTTCGCTGCTCTGCCAGAAAAAGAGAGAGAGAGAGAAAACACTGGCTGATCTGTTGCCTTATTTATCAGATGGCTGCCCACTTATTAAGTGGGCGGTCGGTCACCTTTAAAAATGGTCTGAATTTGTCCAAAAACTCAATAAAACCTTATAAGTTAAAAACAATGCTTTCACAGCACTTCCCAGGCGTCCCTGGATGCAGTCACATGCACAGTTGCAATGCACACATAGACTTCCTCGCGAGAAAGCATCTGCTTTCCCGAAAGGCAATCCCGCTTTCTTAAAAAGCATCTGTTTTTCCTCAAAGTTTCCTCTGAACCCATCTTCATTCAAGTGGTTTCTTTTTCCTTGTGCACAATTCTAACACAGTTCGGAATTTCCTCCCGACTATGGATATTCCCTTTCCGATGCACCCGTCACCCACCTTGTGACGCATCAAGAATACCCATCACCTAGTCCTTTCCTACCGAACTTACGGTACAATCTCCTTCACGATGCTCTATGTCACCCATCCTATGACGCATCAGAGATATCCGTTCCCGGATGGTCGGATACTTCTTTTCGATGCTCTCTGTCACCCATCCGATGTGACGCATCAGAAGTACCCGTTCCTGGTGGCCTTACAGATATTCCCGTTCTCAGTGTTCCCGTCATTACTTTAAATGACGCACTAGGAATACTCTGTACTCGGATGTCTCCAGTGAGAAAAGCCCTCTCACTTAAAATTCCAATAATTCATTTAGAATTATTTTTTCCTTGGTGTTCCAAGCGAGAAAACCCTCACTTATAAATCCAATAATTCATTTAGAATTATTTTTCTGTAAGATAAAGCCAATTTAGCAACATCCCTCTCACTTATAAACAGTTGTCCTCAACTGTAGAGGTCCAACTGAACTGCCGTGGAGAAACCGGAAAGATTCCAAATCTTGCTCAATGGTGAGTTGAGCTAGTCCTTTCTCAAAAGAGAACTTAAAAATTAAATTAAACAAAAATTCAATAATTCAATACTTACCTTACCGGTTCATGTCTTTCCTCTAGGACCTCGAGGATATCCTTCACCTTTCATTAAAGTTACAAGCCATGTAAGAACTCGTCATTCACGTCTTTCCAACAGATTGGAAGTTTCCTCATCCGAGAATCTGTTAACTCAATTCCACCTTCTCAATTCCCAGAAGAATAAACCTCCTAGAAATCAATCTAGGTCTATGTCCTTGCGCATAACCTTGCGCTATTAGTCCTGAGGACATTAAACCTCTTGTGTCCTCCCGCAGAGGACATGTCAAGAGCATTAAGCTCATGTGAATCTTCCTATGGCAGAACAAGTGTGTCATCTTACCAAAGTAAGTTCTTATTCCGGGCCTTTGCTTTGGGTAGGCCAATTGTTCTGGTCCAAAGTTTCCTTATCTAAGACTCTGTTAACTTGATTCTGTCTTCTCAAATTCGAGAAGAATAATCTTCCTAGAAATCAATCTAGGTATTTATCCTTGCGTATAATCCTACGCTGTTAGTCCATAGGGTATTAAACCTCTTATGTCCTCCCACATAGGGAATGCCCAAGTCATAGAGCATTAAGTTCAATGTCTTTCTTCCACAATTTGCGATCACCTTAAAGAAGGTTCTTGTTCCAGGCCGTCGCTCAACGTAGGCAGACGGTTCCAGTCCGAAGATTCCTTGTGCACGACAGCACTTCCTTCCAATCGTTTCCTCCTGCGAGTTATTACCACCAGCAGTGATTTCCCGACGCCCATTAGCGTCTCTTCCTTACAAAATCATAAAAAATGATTCACCTTGCGAGCATCAATGACGATTTGCAAAATCTCAGGCAGATAGGATTCTAGCCATAGCATTTCCTGAACGTACGTTCAAACCCGGTTCACAATAGAGCGAACCCTCTTTGAATCTCAAGGATGTTCTCCCATATGTAATTCTTACCATTTTGAAACGGTTGGCGAACTATATTCTTACGAACATAATAGTTCGAATTTATTCCAATAGCGTGTAAATGCTACTTGACCTGCTCATGGAGAAACATATACCGCAACCAAAAGTTGCTACTGTAATGGTAAAGGCACATAGTGTACTCAATGATCAACGACCATCAGAAAACCTCTTCTCCGTAGAGAAACTCAAATTCCTTCTACCAAACACATCTCAAATAGAGATTCTCGTGTCGGAATATTCTTGCGCGCAAAAAGGCGCTCAAGAGAGTATAACAAACTCTCGTCCAGTTCCTTGGCATAGGTCTGCATCTTCGTGTGTTATCCATAATTCTTAAGCTGTGTTAAAGTTTCGGTGAACCTGGGAAATTACCTTCCCTTCGTAAGATCCTTAGAGCGAAGACACTCAATTTGATGATCACTTGGCTCGATCTTAGAGCAAAACCCGCTCATCAAATAATCTAGGATTTTAATCCTTGGATTTCTCAAGCACAGGCCGTAGTCGTCGCTTGTTCCTTCCCTCCTAAAGAGAGTGTTCATTCACTTGTGCAAAAAGCACTACCATATCTTCCCTTACCGTGTAGGGGGTGTGGGCTTAAAGAGTACTCAAGCTTCATGAAAGCTTTTCTTTGCTTGAAAGCTCAGAATGGTTCCTTCATAATTTCCTACCCGCAGTAGCAGGTAATCTGTTCGAGAATTACCGGATACCAGATTAATTATGGACCTTCCGGATGGTTAAGCAAAGTAATTCATCGTATAAAACAATGTTCTGACTCAACCCTACTCTCATAAGCACTCAAGAGTGATCAGTCTTGGCTAGACTTATGCAATCCTCGTACGAAAAACAAAACACGCTTTGTAACTTCCTAAAGACGTAACTTTGATCAGACATGCCCTCTCACTTGAAGTTTGAGGGTCTTCTATTCAAAAAACTCAAGAGTTAGATTGAATTCCCTTACTCCAAACTTTCTCCGGATAGCAACGTATCCTTCGAGGAGAGGTAACAAAAATTCATTGTTTCTGTGTTCAATGGTTCCCGTCCCACTTTGGGGATTAGATTCTATGTACACTGAGGTGTACACTTTGAGCTTGTATTGTTGTCTCCACCATCTACTGCAAAGTATTTTGCAGATGGGTTTACAAAGTTTGAGCAAAAGTCTCGTTAAATTTGTTCATCTTTCCTTCCTTAGAGAGGATCAAGAATGGAGCTACCTTGGCAAGAGTGAACCACTGCTTGCTTTGACTCGCTCGTGTTCCTATTGGGCAAACCGATCCCAATCTTCTTAGATGCCTTCCTCAAAGTGTAGAGGAAAAAAATTTTGTCCGAAAATTCAGCCTTGAATTGAATCCAAGTCTTGTTGTAAGTTCCTTGCAGAGCTTTGGTATACCACCAAGTACTTGCAATCCCCTTGAGGTGTTTGGTCACATGCCTCACCTTCGACGCTTCTCAGAAATTGCCGTTTGCAAAGGCAACTTCAAACAGTCGAATGAAAGCAGTAGCTTTCAGGACATCTTCCCTTCCGTCAAAAGTATCAAACTTGACTGGTCACTAGAGTGTTCCTAGGTCTAGAGACCTTCATATCCTTCCCGAAATGACGGGATTTCATGGCTATAGTTCTGGATTGACGTTCATGGATATTTTCTGGATTCTGAAGGATCTCGAGCATTCCGCTCCTTGGATTCTCTAGGTTCTTGAGCATCATGCTCTTGTCGCCTTCTCAGAGAATCCCAAGTCTTGTGTCGACTTCTTGCAAAGAGAAATTTTTTTTCCAACTCTGCGAGCTTTTCCTGTAGGACTTAGGTTTCCGCCTACTTACTTCTCTCTTGGCTTGTCATGGCTTCTTCCCGTATCTTCCCAAAGTCGTCCTCCTTTACAGAGAAAGAGAGGAGACCATGCTCTGATACCACTGTCACAACCCGGAGCGTATAACAATATAAAATACATTCGGATAAATAGGATTTATCACTTATTACTGAAGCCAGAGGATATAGAGAGAAATAAATAGAGTGAGAAGATCGACACAGTACTGGGGACCAGAAGATGGGCTGGTCCCCCCCCGTAATAGTATCTTTATTACTGAGGAGAAGTCTATACAAGCACTTGAACCGAACGTATTACCACGTTCGTTCTAGAATAAGACTTGATGGTTCCCGGAAGCCTCAGCTTCCGATTCCTAGGGCAAAACCCTATTCCAAAGAACTTCCGTTCCTTATTCCAATTCCTCGAGAATCAAGGTTCTCGCCTATGGATCTCACCTTCCAGACTCAGGGCATGGCATCCCTGCAACTCTTTTCCAACTCTCTTTCCAGAGTCCTCTTCCCGCAGAACAACTGTGCTTTCCCGGACACGAAGTCCTTACTTGGGAATCCCAACTTCCGGATCACAGCTTGAGAGACTACCTCTCTCCAATCCGTGGATCTACTTCCCAAACTCGGGTACGAAACCCTTGGGCTGATCTGGCTCTAGTTCCTCACAGCGCTTTTCTCCTGCAAAGGCTCATACCTTCCTCTGCTCCTACTCCCTCACTAAGAGGAAGTACACCTGCAAACAAATACTCAGAGTTCATAACATGAAAATCGTTACCTTCAAAGTCTCGACGCTCGAAACGCAACTCCGTTCTCGAAAAGCAATTCCCCGGAAGAGATCTCTCCATAGAAAATCCTCTCTTCGAATCCTCCACACAAAAGAGGTGTGTTCTCGGGTTCCTTCTCGTAAATCAGCCCCGTCTACAACCTTTATGGGCTGAAAACAGAGAAAAACAGCAACTTGTCGCAATGGAAACACGCGTCGTAGGCACTTCTTCGCGAGGTAACTCGCGCACTGGGTCTTGGAGACATCTGGTACACTTTGGGCAGCCATGGGCATCACCTGCAACGTCTTCTTTACGGCTGAAATTTGCAACAGCATCTCCTCCTTGCAAAGATTGGTCCTCCTCCTGAGTAAGGGCATGTGATGCTTTTATAGCTCCTAGCCACGGGCACGAATAGCTGCTCGCGTAGAGATCGCGGCCCGTTTTTTTTTTTTTTTTTCAAAATTTTCTTTTTTTTTTTCGCTGCTCTGCCAGAAAAAGAGAGAGAGAAAAGAAAAAGAGAGAGAGAAAACGCTGGCTGATCTGTTGCCTTATTTATCAGATGGCTGCCCACTTATTAAGTGGGCGGTCGGTCACCTTTAAAAATGGTCTGAATCTGTCCAAAAACTCAATAAAACCTTATAAGTTAAAAACAATGCTTTCACAGCACTTCCCAGGCGTCCGTGGATGCAATCACATGCACAGTTGCAATGCAGACATAGACTTCCTCACGAGAAAGCATCTGCTTTCCCGAAAGGCAATCCCGCTTTCTCAAAAAGCATCTGTTTTTCCTCAAAGTTTCCTCTGAACCCATCTTCATTCAAGTGCTTGCTTTTTCCTTCTGCACAATTCTAACACAGTTCGGAATTTCCTCCCGACTATGGATATTCCCTTTCCGATGCACCCGTCACCCACCTTGTGACGCATCAGGAATACCCATCACCTAGTCCTTTCCTACCGAACTTACGGTACAATCTCCTTCATGATGCTCTATGTCACCCATCCTATGACGCATCAGAGATGTCCGTTCCCGGATGGTCGGATACTTCTTTCCGATGCTCTCTATCACCCATCCGATGTGACGCATCAGAAGTACCCGTTCCTGGTGGCCTTACAGATATTCCCGTTCTCACTGTTCCCGTCATTACTTTAAATGACGCACTAGGAATACTCTGTACTCGGATGTCTCCAGTGAGAAAAGCCCTCTCACTTAAAATTCCATTAATTCATTTAGAATTATTTTTCCTCGGTGTTCCAAGCGAGAAAACCCTCTCACTTATAAATCCAATAATTCATTTAGAATTATTTTTCTGTAAGATAAAGCCAATTTAGCAACAGAAAAGGAAGGAAACAATAGACATCAACAGAGCTCACAAAGACACAACAGCAGACCAGAACATATGACTCGCCTATCTCAAAGAACTGATACAGACTCTGGCGGGGCAGCACACTCAGCTCTAGCCCAGGACTCACAGGTACAATGGGGGTGTCGAGGCTGAAGTGGGTAGCAGGTTACCAACCTCAGACCATACACCAATCCATATATGCCTACACATGCCAAGTATGCCTATTGTCAACATAATGAATACACCGAACTGGTCATCTAAGATGCAACTCACGAAAAAAGAGGACTATGGTAGTCTCTTAGATAGCTTACTGTTTGACCGGAACATGCCTTGTGACATTGAAGAGACGTGGAAGATCTTCCGACATGCAATGGAGGAAGCGGCAAGAACCATTATGGGCAAATATCAAAGTGGCAAACAGATTAGGAAGGGTTTACCTCATAATCCTTGGTTTGATGCAGAATGCAAGGATGCCAAACGTAAGATGAGAGGCCTATCACAACACTCAAATGAATGGGAATGTGCTGCTAGAGAATACAATACACTCACGAGGAAAAAGAGACGCATGTGCTAACTCTCAAAAGAACAACTAGACTAGAGCAGGTTCAAGAAAGCGCCAAAGAAAGCTTGGCGTAACATGAAGGGGAAGAAAGGGGACGTGATGGGAGATTTCAGCCCACACGAAATGTATGCTTATGTACAAACTCGGTATGCCCCGCCGGGGGCTCAAGAGGTGATATACACAGGGCCTCAGGCTGAATATCCAAAGCCCATCACCTTCCAAGCAGTCATTAAAGGCCTCAAAAGCCTGGCGAATGGGAAAGCAGCTGACACATTACATCTTAACTCTGAAATGTTGAAATGGTCAGGTAGTGAGGCTAAGAAATGGATACATCATATGATGAATCAAGAAATCAGCCAATACCTACCTCAAGACTGGCAAGAGAACTGGGTGAAAGCGCTCTTTAAAGGAGGTGACCGCAATTTGCTTATTAATTATCGCACCATCATGGTGAGCTCATGTATGGCAAAACTTTTTGGAAGCATTATCAAGAAAGATCTTAGCACATGGGCTGAAAATAATGGGAAACGCGCCATTGGACAAGCAGGATTTAGAGCCCGTCATAGCACGGTAGACCACCTGATTCTACAGAAACTTCTGGATGCAGTACATGCATTTTGCAATGCAACGGGCCTGTCAGTCAATGTAGCCAAAACAAAGATTATGTCAGTCCACACATGTAGAAATGAGAATCAGTCCATCATCACGTATGACGGGCAAACATTCCAAGCGGTTGAGAGTTTCAAGTACTTCGGCATCTATGTTCCCTCAAACCATGCATTGGGGAGTTGCGTGCAAAACAGAATTGATGCAGGACATGCAAAATACTATGAATTTGAGAACATGTGCAAGCAGAGTGTCACAAAGCGATGGGAAATTAAGTCTATGGCATTTCATGCATGTATGGTCCAAACAATACTTTACGGTGTAGAGGTATGGGGGGGGGAGTATCCCCGCTAGCACTTGGAACGACGTTGAAAAGATACAGAAGAAATTCCTATGTAGACATCTGGGGATCAAAACTACCACCCCATACTCAGTGATGCATTTGGAGACAGGTAAGAGACCTTTGGAAATGCAAGCCTTACAGAGAGTACACAGATACCTCATGAAAGTTAAGATGATGCCAGAGAGCCATCTACCTCACAAGGCATGGTAAACCTGATGTAAGCCGCAAAAGAATTACAAGTGTAAGTTTCTTACATCTAGTCTTGTAGAAGACATACGGAAATGGTTCTCTAGATGGAATGTGGGAGACCATGTGGACATGCATATAGAGGAACACACCGAACATGAACAAGGGCTGAATTTTGACATAAGCATACTTGAAGCCCTACACATCAGATGGAAGACAGCAGTACACACGTCCAAATTTGAGTACTACGGCAAGCACAATACACAATATTGGGAGACCTACAAGACTGGGGACACTCAGATGCATATTAAGACACCCATGTCCCACCGGGCAAGACGAGCCATTACTTTGATGCGGACGCGATCACACATGCTCAAGATTGAAACAGGAGGGTGGCTGAATATTAAGGAAAATAGGAGACATCCCCACAATGCAAGTTGAACAAAGTGGAAAGCGAGGCTCATGTCACCGTTGAGTGCCCAGCATACGCACACATCCGTGTTAAATTTCCACAGCTCTTTCAAGGGAATGTCACCTTTGATGAGCTTCTCTCTCGGATACACCCTTCCCCGGTAGCTTTAGGCATCTACTTTGCCAAAATATTGGATCATCACACAACACTCACACACAAGAAAGCTACTAGCCCACTACCCCCTCTCACATGAGGGGAGCATCTTGTAGACCTTTTGTGGTCCCATGGGTCATTTTGGCCCCCCGAGGACGTAAATACAACATCACCATCATGTGTGTGTGTGTGTGTGTGTGTGTGTGTGTGTGTGTGTGTGTGTGTGTGTGTGTGTGTGTGTGTGTGTGTGTGTGTGTGTGTGTGTGTCAGAGGATGAGGGTGTACGAGCAAAGGGCCAGGCCGGTTTTAGAAGGGGTTTGTACACTCTTGATCATATTCTGACACTCAGATCCATCATTGAGGAGGGCAGGTCACATGGGAGACGGATTTATTGTAGCTTTGTGGATTTCCGCAAAGCATTTGACATGGTACCGAGAGCTCCATTGATGCGCAGACTGCAGGAGATGGGGGTGCCCATAGTGTTGACTTTGGGGATTATGGCTCTATAAGTGATGGGACATGTACGCACCCCGGAGGGGATATCTGATTTAGTTCACTCCACCATTGGGTGAAACAGGGGTGCCCACTGTCTGCTACTCTATTTGGTATGTATGTTGATGAGGTGTCTGATTACATTGACAGAGAGGGTGATAGAGGTGCCTAGCTTGTAGGGACGTGGATCCTATTGTTGTTATATGCTAATGATATTTTCTTGATCTTTGACTCACCAGAGGGTATGCAACGACAGTTGGATGCATTACACAGTTTTGCAGAGGATAGTGGGTTGTCTGTAAACCTTGGTAAAACCAAGGTTATGATGTCTAACACCACACCATAGTGGATCAAGAGATCAGCACTGACTTTCACACATGGTCAGGAGATTGTAGAGTATACAAATGCATACACTTACCTTGGGGTTGTCTTCACTGGGCCGAGGTTTTCTTTGGGGAGAGCAGTAGAGACTAGACTGACTAGAGCTTATGCGGCCTTGGGAGACTTGGAGAGGATGTGTTCTCAGGTTCACTTCCAGCAACCTCGGACAAAGTTATGGCTCTTTGATACTTTAGTAGCCTCAGCTATGTTGTATGCGGTGCAAATATGGGGACCTTCTGTAGGCCAAGATGGTTGGAGCGTATGGAGAGGCCCTTGGTATCTATGATCAATCGATTGATCAGAGCCAAGGCCTCCATGCCCCACGCTATCATTCGAGCAGAGCTAGCTTCCCCTCCTATGGAGATTGAGGCGCTTACCAGGTCAGTCTCCTTTGTGCACAGCTTGTGGGATACTACTAGAGACAGATATGCTAGACTTGCCTTTGAGTCTTCCAGACAGTTAGCTCTTTAGGGGGACACTTCATGCTAGTATGTGACATCATCATTTCGGATGCATGGCTTCACCATGGACAAGCTGCCCCTTTCCAGTACTCTGTTCAGACACCCTCGATGTCTCTTACACGGGTGGAGATTACTAGACTCATTCGCCAGGACCTGATCCAGCTTGATACCAGGAAGACATGGATAGAGCCGTCACAAGAGTTGGGCACGAAGATGGCTTTCTATAGAGAGCATCTTCTCCACCTCACAGGAGATGGGTTTGTGATTCGACCCAGCTACATGAATACACATATGTCTCATGGTTCGCGGTGTGCCATTGGTCAGATACGCACATCCCCACATCAGCTGGAGATTGAGACTGGTAGATTCAGATAGATACTAGCAGACAACAGGATATGCTCCTTATGCCAGCTAGAGCCAGAGACAGAGCTACATTACATATGTCATTGCACGGTGTACTATGAGATTCGGGGCAATTTCCACTGCTTATTCAAAGAGGGTTTCGGTCCTTTCTCTAGGGTCATGAGTTATGAGGATCAGAGATGTCTTGGGCTATATCTACTTGAGTTACACAGATATATAGACACTTTACTGGGGAGAGCTAGAGAGAGACAGTCCTAGAGACAGATTACAGATTTCTTTTCACTAGATATGGGACAGCTAGTGGAGCAACAATCACTATAGAGCTCGGTCCACACTCATCCGACCACTATCGGCACTCTCATCGACCGAGCACTGGAGCTACGGAGATCCAGACCACTATCGGCACTCGCATCAACAGAGACCACAGCAGAGGATTCGAGCCATACTCTCTCGACATCCAGAGCGCAAACGAGGATGGATTCTAGTAGTAGTAATATTTTTGTTCTAGTCTTTTTGTACCCAGACATGGTATCAGATTCACAATTTTGTAACAACTTGGTCTCATAGGTCATTTTGGCGTTTGAAAGACGTTAATATAACATTTCATTTCTCTCTCTCTCTCTCTCTCTCTCTCTCTCTCTCTCTCTCTCTCTCTCTCTCTCTGCCAGAACTCCATCGTGGGGTTTCTGTGGGTCTTCGCTAGCAGCAGGCTATCATCACAGCATCAGTATTCAGCAATGTATTCAGCCCTTCAGCAGGACTTCATCACAGTACATCTCTAGCACCTCATCATATAGCCATTCAGTATTCCGCCCTCATTACATTCAGTATTCAGCCTTCCATCAGATCCTCACATTCAGCCCATTCAGCACACAACCTATAGTACTTCAGCAGTTCAGTACCGCCATTATCAGTATTCAGCCATACCGTCAATACCTGCAATTCCACAGCACCATCAGCATTCTAGAGCATTCGCATTCATTGTGTTTGCATGCTGAACTGCCGGAGTGTATAGCAGGTAGCGCATGTGGGGCAGAGCAAGCAGCGTGTGCTGAGCGAAGGAGGCAGCACACGCTGGACGATGCGAGTGGTATACAGGGCTTTGTAGTAGACCTGGGATACTTTGCGCAGCAGGTCGTGACAAGGTGGGTCTATTTGCAGCAAACCTGGGACAGTTTGCACAACAGCCAGTGCCGGTTGGAGCAGCAGAACCCCATCAGTACTCGTAGTGTTACTAAACACGAGCAAAATTGAGGACCTGCGCAATACGGGTTGTTACGATGGAGATCATGAGCGCTTCACTAGTTTGCAAGTCCCGTACGCAGGCGACCTTCATGCTTACAAACAAGCGGGCCAAGGCCAACCTTCTTCAAATGTTTCTCAACGAAGGACCTACACGTAGAGATACAAGCACTGAAGGCGGATTCACAAGCACTCAAAGAAGAGGTCTCAACCCTCAAGCGAGAGCTAGCTGATAGAGCAAGCAATGGACTAGAGGAAGGTGAATTCCAGCCCTCGGTGATAGAGGAAATCAAGGTCATCAAGGAACAGGTACAAATGATCAAAGAGGAAGAGAACAAAATGGGGCAAAGACGTCTTCATGGGTGGATGTAATCACGAAGACACAGAAGAAGGCGGATGAGGCCAAGAAATGGATAGAAGTCGCTAAGAAAAGGAAAGGGAAAGAAACCACATCTATCCCCACTCCTGCAATCACCAACATGACTTTAGAAGAAGAGCAGCGAAGGAAGACTATGATGAGCGCGCAGCAGTGTGTGTAAGTGATAGAGCACGAGGAGAAGTGCAGGGCTTGAGGCTTGCTCTTCTGCAGAGATGGGGCGCCTTCTCTCCAAGCCTCAAGCCCTGCACTTCTCCTCGTGCTCTATCACGTGCACACACTGCTGTGCGCTCATCAACTGGTATCAAAGCCAAATTAGGGTTTGCTTCCAAACCTGCAAACGCTGATTTTCAGCCAAGGAGGTCAACTTTCACGTGAGATTTTGAAATTTTATCACCAAAGGACTCGTCCCCGGACACTAGAGGGCTCCCAGCTAGTCAAATTGACCTAAAACATGTTGAAATTAGGTCAAAATCAGCAAATTACAAGTTATGACAGCAAAATACAGGTTTTGCAAATCATGTATTAAGGTGTGGGAACTTCTTTACTAGGTCCCCGCTACCCGAAAACAAAGAAATTGCCGAAAAACAGGTTCCAAAACAGGTGTTTTCAGCAAATTTCAGATTTACGCAGGTTTCTGCAAGTGTATTTGTGATGCATCTACATTGAGGAAAGTGCAAATTGATGCAATTTATGCACATTTGACAAGTTTTGGCAATGTATGACTATTTGTGGCTCAATTTTCTACAATTTGATGCTACAAATTGGGGCTTTTGTTCATACATGCTTCTAAAGGCTATGCATTAGCCTTATGTATGTTTTGTGAGGCTAAAAACAAGTAAAATTGTTGTTTTTGAGCACAAATTCACTAGCTGAAATTTCCTACGCATAAATTTCAGAAATTGTTTTTTGTGCCTAAATCGACCCATTTTGCCCCAAATTGCTCCTGTGACTATTTGGAGTTGTAGTGCACACTTCTATGAGGTTATACTCGGGTTTTTGTGCATTTTGCCAAAAAAATGAGCGTATTAGCCCTCTTGTTCGTGCAACTATGGCCTCATCTTCTTCGGATGTGAAGAATCTCTTCGAGATTAAGAGGTTCGATGGATCAGGTTTCGACCTTTGGAAAGACAGGATCCAGGGAATCCTATTTCTTAAGGATTGTGAAGGGGCACTTAAACAGGTAAAGCCACAGAATATGTCAGATGAAGCATGGGTTAGCCTGAGAAGGAAGGCAGTTAACTACATACATTAAAATGGCCATGATTGATGAGACAGTCATTGATTTGAAACGTCTCACAAATGCTTTTGATGTGTGGAAGAAGTTAAAGGCGATGTATGAGAATACGACGCCTGTCAACCAAGTGCATTTGATGCGAAAACTTGATGGCATGCAACTTGATGAGTCCAAGAGCGCTGCAAAGCACTTGTCGTTGTTTACAAGGTACCTTGTCGCAGTTACAGGATTCAGGTTTGCCTCCTTTTGAATAATAAGCTGAGAGCTATCTTCTTGCTTATGACCTTACCTCATTCATGGGAAACATTGGTGGTTTCATTGTCGAACAACCCCAATTTGACCTTTGATGGTATTAGGGGTTCTATCTTGAATGAGGAAAGCAGGTGGAGAGGGAGGCAGCTCTGCCAACATTGTTAGAGGCAGGACAGAAAAGAAGAATGCTTATGCACAAAGGAGTAAGAGTAAGAATAAAGAAAGGGGAAATGCAAGCAAAGGCAAGGGTGATGTGACTTGCTATCAATGTGGCAGGAAAGGTCACAAGAAACCCGATTGCAGGTACTGAAGAGCTGAGTTAGAAAGAAAAAAGAATGGCAGAGACAAAAAGAAAGAGAAGAAGGAAGTCAAAGTAGATGCACAGGTTAGCTCAAAGGACAAAGAGAAGGCCAATGTAGCTTCTAGTGTTCTAATTAAGGAGCTGTCAGATGTAGAGAACATCTTGTGTGTCACTTTGTCAGATGATAATGCTTATGACCTTGATGCCTCTCTTAATGTTCATTCATAGGACATGCTGATCACCAAGAGTGACCTTATTGATGCTGATTACCCCAGACTTGGATAGTTGATTCCGGTGCTTCATTTCATGTGACTCCTATCAAGGAGTGTTTCTCTACTTTAAATGCAGGCAAGCATGGCCATGTATACCTTGGAAACAATCATGCATGTTCCACTGAGGGTATCGGCACTGTGCATCTCTCCATAGATGGCACAAATGAGCTTGTGTTGCATGATGTTAGATATGTGTCCGGAATCAAGAAGAGTCTGCTTTCTGTTGGTCAAATGGATATGCATGGTTACAACATCTTGTTTGAGAGAGGATCATGGGAAATGACTAAAGGCTCAAGGCTGATTGTGAAGGGTAGAAAGAAAGGGACACTTTAGCCGTGTTGGGCAAGTTTATTGCATTGGCTGAAATTAACTCTCACATGGACTTATGGCACAAGAGGATTGGCCATATGAGCCAAAAGGACCTTTCTAAGCTTTGTACTTTGAACAAGCTTGATGCTAAAGGCACAAAGCTTGACTTTTGTAATGAATGTCAATATGGCAAGCAAGTAAAGCGTTCTTATTACTCCGGTGTCTCTCGTAAATCTTGTGTGCTTGATCTTGTACATTCTGATGTATATATCATGCCTACTAAGTCTATGGGAGGTGCATGCTATTTTGTCTCCTTTGTTGATGATCATTCTAGGAAAATTTGGGTTTATTTGCTTAAAACTAAGGATGAAGCCTTTGCTGCATTTAAGAAATTTCATGCATTTGTGACCACCCAAACAGGTAGAAAGCTGAAATGCTTGCGTACGGACAATGGGGGGTTAACAAGCGCTGAATTTAACAAATTTTGTGAAAAATTGGGCATTAAGAGGGAGCTTACTGTGCCATAAAGCCCCTCTTCTAATGGTGTGGCTGAAAGATTCAATAGGACACTTTGTGAGAGGGTGAGATGCATGTTGTCCACAGCTAATCTCTCTCATGGATTTTGGGGAGAAGCTTTGAAAACTACAGTGCATATATGCAATCGATCCCCTCACATGTCTTTGAAGGTGAAATCCCTAGAGAGGTTTGGTCTAGCAAGCCTGCTTCATATGATCACTTGCGCATTTTTGGTTGCGAAGCTTTTGTGCATATTAGACCTGAGTTGAGAAGCAAACTAGATGCGAAGTCCATTAAAGGCCTTTTCATGGGATATGGTGAAGAAGGCGAAATGGGTTACGAGATTTGGTTACCTCAGCTCAAAAGGGTTGTGCGCAGCCGGGATGTTGTTTTTAATGAGGCAAGGCTGCTTCAAAACAATTGTGCCTCAAAGCATGACCATAAAAGGGTCAAATTTCAGTATGACCAGCCACCTATTAGGCCTATTTATTGACCCTCAGGATGCACCACATATGGCTGAAAATGTAGATAATCCAGTGGCGTTTGAGCCAGAAGATGTTGGGCAGAAAATTGAGGCTCCTGAAGGGCATTTGCAGCCACGAAACAATGCTGAAAATGGTGCTGAAAATGATGTACAGCAGCCCATTGTTGATGATTTTATCATGCCACCTGATGCAGACCCATTACCAGATAATGTGGATCATTAGGTGAGGCGGTCTACTCGTCCAAGACGGCCAGTGAGTAGATATGATCCCTCTTTGCATTACATTATGTTGACAGATGAGGGAGAGCCTCTTACGTATAAAGAGGCAAAGACATGTGAGCACAGCAACAAGTCGGAGCTTGCTATGCAGGAAGAGATTAAAGCTTTGCATGCTAATCATACTTGGGATTTGGTGGAATTGCCCAAAGGAAGGAAAGCTATTCCTAACAAATGGGTGTATAAAATCAAGACAGTTGATGCAAAACCCCAAGTATAAGGCAAGGCTGGTTGCAAAGGGATATGTTCAGACCAAGGGCATAGACTTTCAGGAAGTGTTCTCTCATGTTGTGAAGATGACTACTTTGCGTGTATTGTTTGCCATAGTGGCTGCCCTTGATTTAGAAATGGACCAAATGGATGTACATACCGCTTTCTTGCATGGTGATGTGGAGGAAGAGCTTTACATGAAGCAACCCGAGGGTTTTGTTATTCCTGGCAAGGAACATTTGGTATGTATGCTCAATAGAAGCTTGTCTGGGCTTCATGCTCAAACATGGTTACAAAAGAAGCCATGCAGACCATTGTTTGTATACCAAACGTGATGAGGATGGCAGCCCTATCATTCTTGTGCTCTATGTGGATGATATGTTGATAGCTACAAAGAAAAGAAGCACTGTTGATGCTCTTAAAGGGCAGCTGAAATCTGCATTTTCAATGAAAGACCTTGGGGCAGCTGAACATATACTTGGAGTGAGGGTTAGAAGGCAAAGGGACCAGCTTATATTGTATTTGTCACAAGAAAAGTACATTGAAAAGGTGCTGGACAGATTTAACATGGCTGAAGCAAAGCCTCCTGGCGTGCCATTACAGCCATATGTCAAAATCTCCAAGGATAATTGCCCCAAGTCAAAGAAAGAAGCCAATGACATGCAAAGTGTGCCTTACGCTTCAGCTTGTGGTTCACTTATGTATGCTATGGTTGCTACTAGGCCTGACATAGCCCATGCAGTGGGAGTTGTGAGCCGGTTTATGGCTAATCCATGCAGGTTGCATTGGGATGCAGTGAAGTCCATTGTGAGGTACTTGAAAGGGACTAAAAACAAATGCCTCTGCTATGGTAAAGGACCATTGGAGTTGAAGGGATTTTGTGACTCTGACATGGCTGGTGATGTGGATACACGGAAACCCACAAGTGGCTATGTGTTTACTCTTGCAGGAGGTGTTGTTTCATGGTGTTCTAGATTGCAAAAGATCGTTGCATTGTCTACTACAGAGGCTGAATATATTTCAGCCACTGAGGCTTCCAAAGAAGCCATTTGGTTAGCACGTCTATGCAGCGAGTTTGGTTTGCCTGACAAGGCACCTATGCTTGGTTGTGATAGCCAGAGTGCCATATGTCTGGCAAAGAATGCCATGTTTCATGCACACACAAAGCATATTGATGTGCGGTATCACTTCATTCGAGAAGTGCTTGAGGATGGCCTTATCACATTGGTTAAGGTCCATACATCACAAAATCCAGCAGATGCTCTCACTAAGTGCTTACCCAAAGCGCAACATCAGCTATGCATACAGATGGTGGGAGTCACGTAGCTTAAAGGCATCAATTATCCCTTTTAGGTGGGAGGTTGTTGGGTTAAAGGCCCAAATGACCCCTTTTATGTACATTTCTAAAGGTTACTAACCTTTGGCCAAGTTCACATTGAACTTGGCCACTAACTTAAAAATGGTCCTATACTTTAATAAAGGGAATGTGAGCCCAATTTGCTCACTCACTTATTCCTCTTACAATATCGTGTAGCGCTCTCTCTCTCTCTCTCTCCTTCTTCGTTTCCTAGCACCCCATCTCTGCAGAAGAGCGCCTTCTCTCCAAGCCTCAAGCCCTGCACTTCTCCTCGTGCTCTATCACTTGCACACACTGCTGAATTTGCTCACTCATTTATTCCCCTCACAATATCGTGTAGCGCTCTCTCTCTCTCTCCTTCTTCGTTTCCTAGCGCCCCATCTCTGCAGAAGAGCGCCTTCTCTCCAAGCCTCAAGCCCTGCACTTCTCCTCGTGCTCTATCACTTGCACACACTGCTGCGCGCTCATCTGTTCAAGATAATGACAGCTCAAGAGAAGGGGAAAGTGGCCTTCGACAGGGATGGACGAGTGGTTACTCTAGAGAAGCGCACCGCATGACGGTGCGAGACTTGTGGGACCACACTCAGAGTGGCTACATGGAATTGTAATGGATCTTTGCGCCTTGATGTAGGGGCCTTTGAGGATAGTTTCACAAGGAGAGATCGTTTTCTACTCTGAAACGCATCAGGCCCCGGGGCAGTCCATGCCCCATGTGAGCAGATACAGATGGGAGAACTTGCAGACACGACACTCGATCAGAGTGCAGAGGACGAGGTTGAGGAGGAGTGGCTGTCTTATTCAGGGACGAGCTACAGTCTCTTATACATATAGCTCGGAGGGATGAGCATGCTAGGTACATGTGGGTGAGATTGAATGCAGAGACAGGCAGATATCTCTACATCGCTATTTGCTATTTCCCTCCTAGTACGTTAGTATATGCATCACCTACAGGAACAGTCCCCCTTCTCTATTTTATGATGATATATGGGAGTTTTCCGGAGATAGCGACATTATTATCTTGGGGGATTTCAATGCTAGGACTGCCCATCACCAGACAGTATTCTATGATACCTCAGATGAGGTGATGCGGGAGCTTGATATTACAGAAATGGGCCTGTCTAGATTATCACAGGATGAGGAGCACACAGAGTATGGGCAAATACTTGATTGATATGGGGACTACACATGGATTGGCCATTTTGAATGGCCTACAGAGATTCCCTGCACAGCTGGTGATCTTACATGCTTTCCACATCGGCATGGCGCTAGTACAGTGAATTATGTTATGGCTCCGCCAGGACTCATTCCTTCCTTCCTTTCAGGATTTCGTGGTGGGAACTAGGCTGGTTGGGGTAGCAGTCGATCATGCTATCTTGTCTTTCACTCTATCGTTCCAATTCAACACAGCTCCGGCCCACACCCATTCGAGCACTACCGGAACTCTCATCGACCGAGCACTGGAGCTACGGAGATCCAGACGGCCACGATTGAGGAGAGGGGCTACACAGCATCGACGGAGACTACAACAGAGGATTCGAGCCATACTCTCTCGACATCCAAAGTGCATATGAGGATGGATTCTAGTAGTAGTATTTTTGTTGCAGTCTTTTTGTACCCAGACATGGTATCAGATTCACTATTTTGTAACAGATTGGTCTCATAGGTCATTTTGGCCTTTTGAAGACGGTAATATAACATTTCATTTCTCTCATATGTCTCATGGTTTGCGGTGTGCCATTGGTCAGATACGCACATCCTCACATCAACTGGAGATTGAAACTGGTAGATTCAGAGGGATACCAGCAGACAGCAGGATATGCCGCTTATGCCAACTAGAGCCACAGATAGAGCTACATTACATATGTCATTGCACAGTGTACTATGAGATTCGGGGTTGTTTCCACTGCTTATTCAGAGAGGGTTTCAGTCCTTTCTCTAGGGTCATGAGTTATGAGGATTAGAGATGTCTTGGGCTATATCTACTTACACAGATATAGGGGAACTAAACTGGGGAGAGCTGAAGAGAGACAGTCCCACAGACAGATTACAGATTTCTTTTCACTAGATATGGGACAGCCACAGTAGCAGCCATCATTGCAAAGCTCGGCCCACACTCATTCGAGCACTACCAGCACTCTCATCGACCAAGCACTGGAGCTACGGAGATCTAGACGGCCACGATTGAGGAGGGGGGCTACACAGCATCGACGGAGACTACAGCAGAGGATTCGAGCCATACTCTCTCGACATCCAAAGTGCACATGAGGATGGATTCTAGTAGTATTAGTATTTTTGTTCTAGTTCTTTTGTACCCAAACATGGTAGCAAATTCACTATTTTGTAATAGATTGGTCTCATAGGTCACTTTGGCCTTTTGAAGACGTTAATATAACATTTCATTTTCTCTCTGAGGCATTGAGGATTTTCCATGAGCACTCTCCACCACCAGCCAACACTTTCCACAGACATGGGAGAAATATGCTACATCTCTCTTTACAGCATCGGGGCAGCCACCTTTGCCTGACCCTCCAGAGGCATGCCCAGAGACATGCACTTTCTTTACTGATGAGAGGGTAAGGAAAGCCATTGACAGGATGAAAACAAGAAGAGCACAAGATCATGATGGTCTGGAGCACAAGATCATGATGGTTTGGTAGCAGAGCACTTCATCCATGCCAAAGATATGCTTGCAAAGCCTCTTGCTATGATGTTTAATAGAGCCATATATGAGGGTTTTCCTGATACTTGGAGTATGTCCACGATTGTGTCTATCTTCAAGTCGGGAGATCCTAAGTTTCCAATAATTACCGCACCATCATGGTTGGTCACGCTCTCGCTAGGCTATGTGCATCAATTCTTGAGCATGAGTTGAGTAGATGGGCAGAGAGAGAGGGCATACAGTCAGCACGACAGGTAGGGTTCAGGAACCCACACACACAAGTGCTTGGAGAGTTGGCAAGAAGGGAAGTGATGAGAAAGGAAGGCCCAAGGAAAAGAGCACTCATTACACATTTCCCTACATTGGAAGCTAGGAAGGAATTCCTGAAAAAGAGACCAACACTCAAGCAAACTGGGATATTTTTGGGTGATGACCTCACTCTAACACAGGTAGCCCACATGCAAGAACTGATGCCAGAGATCAAGGTGGCAAGGAAGAAAGGGAAAATAGCTCTCTACAAGGGAGGGAGAGTAGTGTTGTTGGAAAAATGCACAGCATGACGGAGCAAGACCTATGGGACCAACCTTAAAATGGCAGCATGGAATTGTAACGGATCAATGACGCTACATGTAGGCGCATCTGAGGATAGCTTTAAGGGAAAAGACATTATTTTTTACTCGGAAACGCATCAGACTCCTGGCAGCCCTAGAGTGACGGGATACCGTTGGGAGACTACTTGTAGGCAAGAAGTGAGATCAATGCATAGAGGACATGGGTCTGATGGTGTGGCAGTCCTATTTAGGGAGGAGTTGCAACCCCTCATTCATATTGTTTGGAGGATGAGCAGGCCAGATATATGTGGGTCAGAGTGGGAGCATAGACAGGGAGGCTACTCTACAAAGCAATATGCTAGTTTTCCCCCCGCTCATCTCATTATGCATCACGCAAGGGGGAGTCACCCTACATGATATTGGATGAGGACATATGGGAGTTCTCTAGGGATGGAGATGTCATTCTTTTGGGAGACTTCAATGCCAGGACAGGCCAGTCTCAGACAGCTTTCTACTTTATCTCAGAGGAAATGTTGAGAGAATTGGATGTTAGTGACATGGGATTGATCAAGTGTTCGCACGTTGAAGAGCACACTCGATATGGGGGATACTTGACAGATTTGGGGGACTGCACATGGACTCCACATCTTGAAAAGCCTCCACAGATTTCCAACCTCGAGTGGGTTCACTTGCTTTCCTCATAAACATGGGACCAGCACAGTGGATTATGTTTTGGCTCAGCCCAGTTTCACACCCTCTATTCAGGACTTTACAGTTGGGCCCAGGCCTATTGGGGTAGCAAGAGATCATGCTCTCTTCACATTTACAGTCTCATTCCAGTTCATCATAGCTCCACAAACACCTATACATATCCAATACATTTTAACTTCAGAGACTGATTTTGTCTACATAGATGGTATCTACAGACGTATGCATAGAGGATCCGGGGAGACCTTTAGGGCAGCTCACTTATATATTGACAGACATTACAGGATGCAACAACAGAGGCATACCCCAATACTGAGCTTGGACAGTGCCAACATTCTGGGAGCACACCTCAAAATAGCTGATATGATGAGGAGTGCAGAGAGACGAGAGCCCGACTCCAGAGGGAGGTACCTCTAGGTGTCATTACTCACAGGCGGTCACGGATTGCTTCTTGGCGTTTGGTATGACGAAAGAAGAGGGCGTTTCTAGCTCGGCTACAGCAAGATTTATATCAATTGTTTTTAAGCCAAGATTCAAGCGAGGCATGGCGACTCTTCCATGAGCACTCCCCCCACCGGTCATCACCTCTACAAAAGTATGGGGTCAGTATGCATCATCTCTGTACACTGTCTCAGGGCAGCCACCTCTTCCAGATTCGCCAAAGCCATGCCCACACACGTGCCTTTACCGCCGAGATGGTAAAGAAAGCCATTGACAAGATGAAGACTAGGAGAGCATATGATCACGATGGCCTAGCAACAGAGCATTTTATACATGCAAAAGATTTGCTTGCAGAGCTTCTAGCAGTAATGTTCAACCATTGTCGGGGGATAATTGTGCGAAAGGTGAGCCGGGAAGGCACCGGGCCCTTGGCTGTGAGAGGTGCGGGAAAAAAGGTGCAACAGACACAATTACCGACAACAGTATTCAAAGCAAACAGTTCGCCTAATTCCAGTTAATCGACAGAATCCATGTTTAATCAATCATTAATGAGGCTTAAATGCTCCTTACAAGATGAATCCTAGCTTAAACTAGGTGATAATGAAGAAAAGTGATAATGACCTGCTTAATACTGCCTTCTGCTTCTTCCCGTTAACGCATAGGAACTTCCGTCTTCCAATGCCCGTCTGATTTGGCTTAAGGTTTATGGCTTAAATCTCTGATTTGAATGGGTTTATCGTGATCCGCCTTAAGTTTGGTTTGATTCGAATGGCTAAGCAAGGCTTAATGATATCCAGAGCTTTGGCTTGGTTGATCCGAGAAGCTTCCCCGCAATTAATGAGAGCTTATGAGGTTAAGAGTAGGTTTAGGAATGGCTTAAGAGAGAAAATAGGTTAAGCTTGGGAGATTAGAGTAGGTTTTCTTGGCTTATCAGAGCTTAGAGAGATTTTTCTTATGAGATTCTAGAGGTTTTCCTTATGAGCTTGGGCGGTTAATGAGTGATTATAGGTTAAGGTCTTCAAGGTTTAAGATGGCTTATCCAGTTTTGAGTAGGCTTATGAAAGCTTAAGAGGCTAAGAGTCAGTTAATCATGGCTTAAGAGGTTTTGAGTAGGCTACTGAAAGCTTAAGGGCTTTGGCTTCAACGGATCAAACAAGCTTGAATTAAGCTTAAGGCTGAGAAGAATCGAGGACAGTTGGCTTCGAGAGCTTAGAGAGGTTTTGAGTATGGGATTAGAGAGATTTGGTTTATGGCTTCGAGAGCTTCGGAGATTAGAGAGAATTCGAATGACTTAAGGGCGAAGTTGGTTAAGCTTGTGAGATTAGAGATGGCTTTAGGATGGCTTGAGGGCTTAAGCTTGAAGATTAAGCGAGCTTAAGAGCTTTCCCCTTCTCTTCCAGGATAGAGAGCTCATCAAATTATGAGGAGGAGATTAGGAGCTTGGGGATTACCCGCTTATGAGGAGCTCGAGACTATGTCCTTTGCAAGGAGCTTAAGCGCTTCCTTCTCCCGAGGAGGTGAAGAACCCCAAGATAATGAGGTGAAGGTATCTTTCCACCACACGTTTTCCCTTTCTTCTTATGGGTGCATGTCCCTCTTGCTAAAATTAGCGAGGCACCCATTAGCGATGTCGCTAATGGGTCCGGCCTCTTGCTAACGTGGCAAGCCGAAATCGAACAGCTTGGATTTCGCCGAGAATAGCACCAAACACGATCGCGAGGCTCTTCTGAGTGTATCTCGGTTCTTCAGCGGGCTCGTCCAAGCTTTACACTGCACGCTACGAGCGCATCTCTTCTACCTGCGCTGCCTGCGACCTCCTTGCACACCATGCCCTCAATTTCTTTGGCTTGTTCATACTCCCCCTATTTTTGGGGTGCCCATTTAAGTTATTTGGGCGGCCATGCCCCTTTGAGAATATGGGCGGCTTCTCCATAGTGGGCATACATGTCGCCATAGCCCTTGCAATGGTGCCACATTTGGTATACATGTCGGCAATCATTACCCTCCATGAGACGACATTTCAACAATGAGCTCATCAAGAGCTTTTCGTGTTTTCGTAGCGGCACCACATTAAGCCTATACGCTGCACAAGCAATACCAAGCACTCGACAACCTTGGTACACCCCATTTGGCATACATACCGACTAAAGCATCGCCAAGCACAACATCTTTCTTTAGCAGTCCTTGACTAACAATATCATCGTGAATTTTTATTGTCCATACCGACATCTCGAATAATGCCAAAATAACCCAGCTCAGCATTGCCGACAACTGACACCGGACTCTACCTGCCAAGCCGTAGACTTCTCAAACTGCATAGAACGCATACTAACCCTGATGAGGAGGCCAAAATTCCCAGATGGCACCCCGACCGAGCCGACCCAGACTGGTACGGAGCCGGGCCCCAGTGAATCTTTAACGGCTAATATCTTGGTGACCGGGACTCCGATCACTGATCTGAAAAGACCAACGCGCTCCACAAAGTGAGCACTTCAGGCCCATGCATTCATTTCATCTCTGTCACCTCAGCTACAATTGCCCAATCCGGTACGGATTTGCAATCGACTCAAACTTCAATATGCCATAACTTCTTATCCGTAGCTCCGATTGACGAGCCGTAAAGACAGGCATGTAGAGCTTTTTGAGTACTTCAACTTGGATTAATAAAATCCCAGCTATGACCACTTCAAGAATACTCATTGTTTAGCATTACCAAGACATCTTCCGGCCCTTAAAGCCGCATCTGGCACACTTTTAGCTTGTAAATTGGCTTGTTACCAAGCCCTTATAACTAATGATTAACCATGCAGGATTCAAATACTCTTAATCAGCATTCCTTTCCTCATTTTCTTGTCATGGGAGCAGAGTGGCACGACACCGTGCCATGTGCGCGGGCCTACCTGATACTTGGAATTTGTCCACGATTGTACCTATCTTCAAGTCAGGGGACCCTATGGAGCCTGGGAACTACCGCACTATCATGATTGGACACACATTGGCACAATTGTACGCATCCATCCTTAAGCAGCAATTGAGTAGATGGGCAGAGAGAGGGTGTACGGGCAGCACGACAAGCAGGTTTCAAGAGAGGTTTCCCTACTCTTGATCATATTCTAGCACTCAGAGCCATTAGTAAGGAGGAGAGATCACGTGGGAGACAGATCTATTGTTGCTTTGTGGAATTCCGCAAAGCCTTCGATACACTCCCCAGAGCTAGATTGATGCGCAGACTGCAAGAGATGGGGGTTCCAAAAGAGTTGATTTGGGGGATCATGGCTCTATACAAGTCAGTAGTGGGGCATGTACGCACTCTAGAGGGGATTTCTGATTTGGTTCAATCCATCATTGGGGTGAAACAAGGTTGCCCGCTATCTCCTACACTATTTTTTTTTTCCGAGAAAAAGATCCTTCTATTAGTTAATGAAAACTGCCCGTAGGGCTACAACCACCTCTGCAAGAGAGGACTACAACAAACATGATGGGGAGACTCTCCCAATGAAAGAACAACATATATACAATGAGGCTAAATCAAGAGATGGGAGGAGGGAAGAGCCACACAGGTGGTCGGTAGTGCCATCTGAGCACACCCTAGACACTGGTGAAGAAAGGCCCAGGGCTCAAGAGTCGAAGGAAAGCCTCGCGGCGCCCCCGCATGCGGTCGGAGCTGCCCTGTAGTCCCTCTAGTTGTCCTCTGAGAGTATGGGTCAGCTCTAGCCAAAAGTTACGAACAGTCTCTGCTGGTGACACAGAGCGTGCCTCAAAAATGCGAAAACAGCGGGCCCGCCAGATGAACCAGAGTGTCAGGTCATTGATGAGCTCCCAACACTCCTCTCTCTCACTGCACCACTCCTGAGGAGTAAGCTCTGTAGAGCAGGCTGGAGTGTAGGTCGCCCCCCCTGTATCACTATCATCCTGCTGGTGGAAGATAGCTCAAACTGAAGTGCCGGGCCCGTGAGAGACCAAGCTGCTGCCCCCCAAGTGTACTATCTAGCCGTGGAGAGAGTAGGCATCAGCCGAAGAACTCGTAGCCACACCTGCTGGGCCGAGGGACGGTCCCAAAGACAATGAAGCTGACTCTCCACCAACTGGTCACAGGCTGCACATGCGGCCGAGAGACCACTATGCACAAGCCAGCTTCCTACTGCTGTAGCTCTGTGTGCAACTAGCCACTGAAACAAAGTGACACGCCTCGGCTGTCTGGAGTCCCACAGCCTCTGCCAAAAGGCTGCCAAGAACTCAATTGTGAGGCCCTCCTCCTGCCAATGACGTGCTGGAGCTAGGAGGGCCTCTCTCTGTGCTGCCAGTATATGACGTCCAAGCCGAACAGTGTACTGAAAGAAGGGGACTCCTGGGTGGTCTGCAGAAGAGAAGGGGTCCCTCCATAGCCACTCACCAAGATCCCATTGTACTCGTGCCAGTGGACAGCACTCCCAAGCCCAAAGCCTCCAGTGACGAGTCTCAAGAGCTGCTGGGTCAGGGTCTATGACGCAAGTCCTCCCACAGATGCCCACAACTCGGATCCTCTGAAAACAGCACTCTGCTACCTGCAGGGCCTCTACTGCAACTCGTTGTAATCGTCCCCCACCCTGAAGCTCGAAGAACAGGGCTGGGACTGCCTCTGAGCAGGCCCTACCTGAAATGAGAACCTCCAGTCGTGTGAAGGCTCCCATCCACCGGGGTGCTACTGGCTCGAGAGGCGTGAGCCACTCCGCTGGAACTCACTCTGAGATGTCGTGACACATGCTCTGCACCCCTCTCATGCCCTGCAGCAGCTAGTAACCCTGTATCTCCTCTGCCAAACCTGTGAACTCTAGCCAGTCACCTAGAGAGCGCGCTGGACCTGCTGCCATGGGACCCCAGGAAACATGCGGTCGACTACCAACCAAATGGCCTCTCTGAGTGCTAACCATGGGGTTCCAGACGAGGGGCTGCCGTAGACGCTCCTCCGTGCACATCGGCTGTCGCTGCTCCAAGCCACGCCGTAAGAGCTCCCAAGAACGAAGCAAACTCACAGCGAAGTGGTCCTCCGTCTCCTGCTCAAACCAACTCGGCGCATCTCTGCAAAGATCCATCTGGTCGAAGGTTGCCAAGGGCCTCCTGACTGAGGCACCCTGGCACGAAGCCTCTGCAACAAGAACTCCTTCCAGGGCTCCTCACCTGGAAAAGGTCCTCTGACTATGAACTTCCCTAGAAGGGCTCTGCTCTGCTATGCTGGATCAATGATCCCAAGCCCTCCCTGAGAACAAGGAAGTGTGATGACCAACCAAGCCACCTTGGCTCGGTCCATCTGAGTGTCACAGCTTGACCAAAGGAAGTTCCTGATCAGCCTCTCTACCTGGCTGATACAAGAACTCGAGAAGATCCGGCAGGAAGTGATGTACCACATAGTCGCCAACAACACCTAGTCGCCAACAACACCTGGTTGGCAACTACTACTCTACCAACCAGCGACAGACGTGCTGAGCTCCAATGTAACAGCTTTCTCCTGATGGACACGAGAAGAGGAGCAATCTGCTGCTCGGGAGACAAGTCCAAACCAACCTGACAACCCAAGTATCGAACTGCAGTCCCTGGGGGAATCCACCTGAAACCCTCTCCTGGCATCCAATCTGGCATAGGAGCACTACCAACCGAGAAAGCCACTGTCTTTCTCCAATTGATCAGTGCGCCCGATGCACTACAGAAGGTCTCCAGAGCCTGCTCACATCTGTGAAGATTGGCCTCCTGGCCATCTAAGTACAAGGCTGAGTCATCGGCAAACTCAGCGTCCAGTAGCTCCTCTCCCCGAATAGGGAGTGCTAAGCCCCTCAGACCAACCTGCAGTGACACCAGAAATCTGCTCATCGCCTCCGCATAGAACAGAAAGAGAAAGGGGGCCAGAGGACAGCCCTATCTGACCGAGCGTGTGAGCATGAAGCGCTCACCTCTCCCCCCTGCCAAAAGCACCTGACTGTGAGCCTGTCTGTACAAAGCTGACACCCCTCTGATCCAAGCATCTGAGAAGCCCATCCTGCGAAGAGTGCCCTCTAGAAAGTCCCAGTCAACTCGGTCGTAGGCCTTCTCAAAATCGAGAAGAAGAATCACAAGGTCCTCACCACGGAGCCATGCCAAAGCAGAAGCCTTCCAAAAAGTAAAGATGTTGTCAAGGATACTGCGCTCCTTGACAAAACCTGTCTGAGTCCCATGTATAAGGCTCTCTAAAAGTGGCTGAATCCTCAAACTCAGAGCCTTGGCAAGAATTTTGTAGGCTGAGTTGAGGATGGTGATGGGTCGCCACTGTCGAATCTCATCCAAGGAGCCACCCTCCTTGGGAATGAGGTAAATCAGGCCCTCAATCATGCTGTCCGGCATCACTCCTGTGTGCAAAATGTACTGAAAAGCACTACAAAGATCTGGGCCAAGCAGGTCCCAATACTCCAAGAAGAAGCTAGGAGTCAACCCATCCTCTCCTGGACAGCTACCACGAGGGAGGGCCCTCAGAGCTATGTGCAGCTCCTCAAGCTGAAGTGGCATCTCTAGCCTCTGGCGCATCTCCTCTGTCACAAGACAAGGCATCTGTGCCCAAACCTGCTCCCTGTATGCATCCTGCCGCTCTGACTGAGGCTCAGCCGACAGTAACTCACGGTAAAAGTCAGTAGCGACTGCACGCATATCCTCGGGCTCACAAGCAACTGACCCATCGGGCCTCCTCAACTGACCGACCTTGGCATGCGAGTGCCGAGGCCCCACTGTCTCAAAAAAAGCACCAGTCACTTTGTCACCCACCTGAGTCCACTGAGATGCCTGTCGGTGGAAGGCAAACTCATGACGCCTCTCGTCTGTGCTAGCAAGCTCCTGTCGAGCCTGCTGTAACTACTCCTCCAACCATGGACTGTCTGGGTGCTGCTCCTGCAGCCTCTGTAGTGAAGCAATGCCCCGTCTGAGACGCTGCTCCGCCTCTCTCGCTGCAACCCGGCGAGCTAGGGACTCCTGAAGAAAAAAGTGGCTAAGCTGAGCTAGGCCTGAGGCCACTCTGTCTGCTGGTGAATCCTGTCTGTCCATGCCCTCTGTCCAGAGAGCCTCTACCCTCTCTCTGAGTGCTGAGTCCAACAAGACCCTCTCTGGGATGCGGAGCATCGTGCTCCCACTCCTCTACCTGTCTGCCACTGTGAGGATCACTGGTGCATGGTCCGAGAAGGAAGTCCCTTCCAGGATGCCCACGGAACCCCCCATGTCACTGAAGTGGTCACTAGTGTAGAAGCGATCTATGCGCGATAGATTCACTCCTCCCACTCTGCGGTCCGATCTAGAGAAGGTAAGACTGTCTGGGGGGCTCACAAAACCAGAGTGCTGCCATGTATCCGAGACCCTCAAAGTCATACAAAACCTCTCCCAAGCTGCCAACTCGACTCCATGCACAGTAGCATGGCTGCCACCAATGCTATCAGAAGGGTCCTCCAACATGTTGAAATCCCCTCCTATACACCAATGATCGGCCTATGGCAAAGACTCAACAATCTGTGACCAAAACTCTGCACGAGCACTCGCCACATTGGGCGCATAGATGTTCAGGAAGCCCACCAGGCCACCCTGAATCTGCATAGTAATCCACTGAGCCCTGCCCGGCACAATAATCCCTCTACCCACAATGGCCTGCTGTAGTGAGTCCGCAATAGTCATACATACCCCTCCCTGGATGCCTCCAGGTCCAAAAGCAGCTAACCAAAAGGTATCATAACGTCCTCATTACACATCGCAACCTCCTCTGTCCCGGAGTCCTCATGAATGTATACATAGCAAGGCAAACACTTAGTATCAACAAAGAAGTACACCACAATGTGCCTACATCCTGCTGAGTCTAGGGGTGTCACCGCAAACTTGGCCAATGGGCCACGGGCCTGCTACCACCCCTCCTTCGCTGGAGCCCCAGGCTCGGAGGGTGGCTCTGCATCTGTACGCTATGCCGGTGGCTGTGGCTGCGGGCCAGCCCAGGCAGGCTGGGGCTGAGGCTGTGGTGCATGTCGTGGCCTCCTCCGTGGACAGGTCTTCGCTAGATGGCCCATCTGTCGGCAAATGAAGCACTGGTTCGGGAGGCCCGAGTACTCCACACTCTGTCGAAACCAACCCCCACTAACCCGAGGTAAAAGGATAACCTTCGAGAGAGTGTGGGTATCTCTGACCAAAACTCGAACTGAGGGAATGCCAGCCGCCTTGGCAGCTACTGATGCTGCCGTGCGAGGTGTCTCCAGGACAGTCCCAATGGCGGAGCCGATCCTGGAAAGAAGTGGTAGGTACTCTCTCCGTAAACCCGGAAAGCAGACTAAGATGGGGATGTCTGCCTCCTCTACTAGAACATCCGAAGCTGGGTCAAAACCATGTCGCCATTGTCGAAAGTGGGCACGTGAGGCTCGGATGGCCAGTGGACTCATAGCTATGACCTTCAACGCCATCTCGGAAGACTCAAACTCAATCTGATAGTACCCCCGTCCGAGAATCTGGACATCCAAAATCTTTCCCACCTCTGCGAGAAGGCGGGCCTGGAGAAGGTCTCGCAGCTCTCCTCTGCTAGGTCGGGTACCGAGAATCTTGCAGATGACCGAGGTCGCCTACAATCGCTCTACCTCAGCGGCAAGGCTCGCTTGCTTTGTAGGCGAGAGAGCAAGTCGAATGGTGGGCTCAGCGGGGTCGGGCGAAGGGGCTTCTAGCGAGTTCCTCTGTGGCAAAGCTGGAGCCTCCATCTGTGTCTACTGCCGTGGCGTAAGAAGAGGACGACGACGGGAGGGTGCTCCAAAAGGGCGCGTCAACACTGCTCCAAGGAGTTGAAACAAATGCCGAAGGTGCCGAATTTGCAGGGAGTAACCGAGGCGGATGGCCCAAATTGACGGGCGAACGGACCGAGTCCCGGCGGGCGGGGGGGGGTTTGTGATAAAACGGGTTGGAGCAAGCGGGCCAGCGGCGAGAGAGCTGGGGCTGAGGGCGTGCGGCGGCAGCAAGGGCTGATGGCGGGCGGACGGGCTGGGACAGGGCAGCGCAAGGGGGGGGCAGCGGGGGCTGAGTGCAGGCGGCAGGGGATAGGCGAGCGGGGGGCAGCGGGGGCTGAAGGTAGCGCGAGGGAGGCAGCGGGCAGCACGTGGGGGGGGGGCTGGGCAGCGATGGCGATGGCGCAGCGAGGGTGGGTGCACTGCAGCAGCGAGCGCGCGCATCCCCGATTATGGATTTCTATCTCCTACACTATTTGGCATGTATGTGGATGAGGTTGCTGACTACATTGAGAGGGACGATGATAGATGAGCACAGTTGGCAGGGACATGGATCCCACTACTGTTATATGCTGATGATATTGTGCTGATTTCCGACTCTCTGGAGGGGATGCAATGTCATTTAGATGCTTTGTACACATTTGCCCACGATAGTGGATTGTCTGTTAACCTGGGGAAGACCAAGGTTATGGTGTTTAGCACCACACCACAGTGGGTCAGGAGGTCAGCACCTCCTTTTACATATAGCCAGGAGACGGTGGAGTATACAGATGCATACACCTATCTTGGGGTAATCTTCAGTGGACCGGCATTTTCATTGAGGAGAGCAGCAGAGACTAGATTGATGAGAGCTTATGCATCCTTGGGAGGTTTGGAGAGGATGCGTTCGCAGGTTCAGTTTCAGGAACCTCGAACAAAGTTGTGGCTTCTTGACACTCTAGTGGCTTTAACTATGCTCTATGGGGTTCAGATTTGGGGGCCACCAAGGCAGATCTGGTAGCATCGATGGATGGAGACGTATGGAGAGGCCTCTAGTCTCTATGATCTCTTGGATGATTCGGGCAAGGCCTTAGTGCCACATGAGATTATTCGGGCTGAGCTAGCTGGCCCTCCTCTCGTAGTTGAGGCCCTTACTAAATAAGTTTCCTTTATGCATAATTTATGGGACCTTCTTAGAGACAAATATGCTCGTCTAGCATATGAGACATCCCGACAGCTAGTGCTACAAGGGGACACAGCATGTTGGTATGGCAGATGACATCATGGTTTTAATTACACGGCTTCAGCATGGATAGACTGCCTCCATTCCAATACTCCTTGGATGCACCCTCCCTTTCTTTTTTCCGAGAAAAAGATCCTTCTATTAGTTAATGAAACTGCCCATAGGGCTACAACCTCCTCTACAAGAGAGGACTACAACAATCATGATGGGGAGACTCTCCCAATGAAAAAACAACATATGTACAATGAAGCTAGATCAGGGGATGGGACGAGGGAAGAGCCACACAGGTGGACGGTAGTGCCATCTGAGCACACCCTGGTCCATGGTGAAAAATGGCCCAGGACACCAAAGTCGAAGGAAAGCCTCTCTGTGCTCCCGCATGCGGTCGGAACTGTCCTGGAGTCTCTCAAACTGTCCTCTGAGAGTATGAACTAGCTCAAGCCAAAGATCCCGAACAGTCTCTGCTGGTGGTACAGGCCGCGCCTCGAAAATGCGGAAGCAATGGGCCTGCCAGATAAACTAGAGTGTCAGGCCACTGATGAGCTCCCAACACACCTCTCTCACTGCACCACTCTTGTGGAGTAAGCTCTGTGTGGCAGGCTGGAGTGTAGGTCGCCCCCCTTGCATCACTATCATCCTGCTGGTGGATGATAGCTCAAACTGAAGTGCCGGGCCCGTGAGAGTGGACCAAGCAGCTACCCCCCAAGTGTACTGCCGAGCCGTGGAAAGAGCAGGCATCAGCCGAAGAACACAAAGCCACACCTGTTGTGCCAAGGGATAGTCCCAAAGACAATGACGATGACTCTCCACAAGGTGGTCACAAGCTGTGCATGCGGACGAGAGGCCACAATGCACAAGCCAACTCCCAACTGTTGTAGCTCTGTGTGCGACCAGCCACTGAAACAAAGTGACTCGCCTCGGCAGTCTGGAGTCCCACAACCTCTCCCAAAAAGCTGCCAAGAACTCGACTGTGAGACCCTCCTCCTACCAATGAGGTGTTGCAGCACGGCGAGCCTCTCTCTGTGCTGCCAGTATGTGACGTCCAAGTCGAACAGTGTACTGAAAGAAAGGGACACCTGGGTGGTCTGCAGAAGAGAGGGGGTCCCTCCAAAGCCACTCTCCAGGATCCCACTATACTCGTGCCAGTGGACAGCACTCCCAAGCCCACAGTCTCCAATGTCCAGTCGCAAGAGCAGCTAGGTCAGGATCGATGACACAAGTCCTCCCACAGATGCCCACCACTCGGATCCTCTGAAAAGAGCACTCTGCCACCTATGGGGCCTCAATCTTCATCAAAGATAAAATTTCCTTCAAAGCAAGTCATTCTTGAATTGGGAAAGAATTGAACCCGAATCCCTTGGATTTGTGATTGTCTCGCTAGTAGGCCGTTACAATTGGAATGTGATTTGATAAGCTTCTCTTCAAACCCTTGACAAATAGCAATGCTGGAAGAAGACGATCCGCCAAATAATTCGTTTTCTAACGCTTTTATTTGGGGCCTATGCACGTGGAGCATAGCTGGATATGAAGACTTGAAAGAACCCAAGAGAGCGGCAATTGGATAAAGTGGTTCCAAGCTTCTTGCAACACAATTGAGCATTTTCACATCATTGGAGCGAGAGAAAGTCGACACTCCATGGTTTGTTTTCCTTCCTTTCTTTGAAAAAGAAGGGGGAGGGGGGGAGGATGATTTTGCAAAAGTGGACAAGCTCTGCAAATTTCTTGAGAGGCTTTGGCTGAATCGTTTAAGGACAGCAATTGTTTGCATAAACCAAGAGGAACCCGGAGGCTGAAAATAACATGTGGGCTCAAATGCCAAATTCATCCTATGAGGAAACGAAATAGAGGAAGCGGACAGACAAACACAGATCCCTTGTGTATAGTTCTCCTGCACTTGATATAGGAATGCGTTTACTATATGAGAGTGAAATAAAAAGGAAAGCCATCCAAGACTTATGCAATCGGGCCCAAGAAAAGTTCGCATGGTTTGGCATTTTAGAAGCCTGTGCTGGTACATTCTTGCATTGTACTAGTTAACTTCAACAACCAAATATTTATTGCACCATCTGGGAAGTTGCATTTAACCTTTTTGTGTCTTTTGCTACCTTTGGGACTTTGTAGACCATAGGCTGGGAGTTTTTTACTGAGATGGGGGCATACAAACATCTTCCCTTTCTGGCATTGTACAAAATAGAACTAGTTGTGACACTTCTGAACTTTGTGGTTATGGAACACAAAACCTGGCCGTCTCTGTGCACATAAGTTTTCCCGAACCAAAAAAAAAAACCAACTTTTTGACAAATGAACAAAGTGGTAACAACAAACCTTTGGATGATGAGTATGCCGGTCCATCAAAGGAAGGATACAATCCAGCAGCAGAGGCAACATTCAACACGGTTCCCCCTTTGCCTGCTTTCAACATGACCTGAACCTGCATAAGAAATTCCTCTTTTCCTGTGAGTTTGAAGCACAGATTCAAGAAAAATGCACTTGACAATCAATTGCCAGCCCTGGTTTTTGAACATTTGTCCTGCTCAAACGAATGACTTAGCCCAGGCTCCAGATGTATTGAAAAATTAAGGTGAAGAAGCATGTTCGCATCCCAATTCAAATGAAGTTAAAGCTTCCCATTAAATGCTTTACACGCCATGCTTTTAAAAAGCGTGCATAACATGTCAGGTCCTCTCTAGCATGACCCCTTTAAACCTCACATGAATTTGTGATGTACAAAAGATGGAGAAACTATCTGCTGAAGTATGATGTATAGTCATTGCCTGATCTACAATCATGAAAGAGAGTTACAAGAGCGGAAACTTTACAGAAAACCACAACTTTCTTTATTTCTTAAACAAAATCTGGAATTTATGGAAACAGTTCACAAGCTTACAGCTAGTCTGGTGCAATCAATCACTGCAATCAAGTTCACATCTAGCACTTTACGCCAAGGACCAGTGCCATCATTACTGCGGTCCTCAAAGAGCTGGCCCCTTTCACTGATTCCAGCACTGTTAATGCAGATGTCTAATCTTCCAAAAACTTCTTCATGCTTTTGGAAAACAGAAAATATCTCCTCTGCAGCCACAGACACTTAAGTTTTTCTCCAGGTTCTTAAATTGACATCAAAACTATACAGGAATGCAAAAGAGTCCTGAACGTTAGCTTCGTACCAGGCTGAGTAACATCACACTTGATAAAGATTGCTCTAAGATTTTGCAAGTGCCCAAGCTTTGAGTATTCATCTTGCACTAGTCTCACTGTCTCCAAACCAGCTGATTCGGAAAAATCTACAAGAGAGAGCTGAACACCTCTTTTGGCCAGAGCCAAAGCCAGAGCTCTTCCTGAACTTTCAAATAGCATGTCAGTATGCCTAGGGGAAAGTTACAGAAAAATTGATCAATCAAGAAAGCAAAACATATGCATAGATAGCTAGCCTTAACACTTGAAATTGAAATAGGTATGCTTAAAGTGGGGACAAAATTTAACCACAGCTAGCTTTTAGACAGCTCTCCCCTATTGAATGATTGACTGAACCTAAAATCCAGATAGTTTACCATAACCGCAAACCAACCCTCGTTGCCTCTGATGATAATTTCTACTAGGAGGATTCAAGTGATCTGACAACAAAGGACGTTCATAGCATGCAATTTTTGTACTTGCACTTACTGTGGATAACAAAGTGAAGCATTGATGCTATAGAGAGAGCAATAACTTGCATTATTCAAAAGAGTGTTCATAGACAATATGTGAGTGGATTAGGCATCTAGGATTGACACACAGCATGATGTAATCTACAAATGGAAAAACTCACTCCATATGGAAAGGGAATAAATACTATTTCGTTACAAGAACCGGAGACTATGACCGTAGTCCAAACAAGATACTAGATAGGAGGCAGAAAGGGTTGAGAAACCATGTCATTGAAGAATTTATAGTTGCCTGGAAGGTCTACCTCCTACAGATGCTACTTGGTAACCAGAAACTTTTATTCATGAACATGTTCCCTCATTAATCATTGAGGACCATAATTGTCCCAAAGGAGGTGAGGTGCTTCCAACCTTCCTATGTAATCTACAAGTGGAAAAACTCACTCCACATGGAAAGGGAATAAATACTATTTCGTTACAGGAACCGGAGATTATGATCGTACATAGGAGGCAAAAACAGTTCAAACACCGTGTCATCCAAGAATTAATAGTTGCCGGAAGGACTACCCCCTACAGATGCTACTTAGGAACCAGAAAGCTAAAATGTGTTTTAGGGTTCATGTCACGGTGTACTCCTAAGCTAACATGATTCATCTACGTGATATGTCACGGCGGTTCAATTTGATTCATCATCATGGTTCAATGTCCTATGATACACCATAGCGGTTCTCATTTGGATTCACCACTATCATTCACAAGTGAGATTTAGTAGGTTCACTAGTAGTCATAAATAATACAAATTTGTTCATTCATTCATTCATTCATTTATGAGTGAAGAGGTTGTCATGTGTATCCTCTTCAAAATTGCCTTCATTTTGTTGTCATTGTCGCTTGTTGTTGTCATTGTCGTCTTCTTCATCTTCATTTCGTTGGCTTCATGTGTTGTCGTCTTCATGTTGTCATTCGTCACTTCGTCTCATTTGTATGTTGAATTTCTAAATCTTCATTGGTGTCGTTGGTCCATTTTGTCAAGGTGCGGCCTTCTTGGTTAATGGTGTAATACACACATACATATCATGTTCTGTGAGTATATTGTGTGCGTGTATAATGTGATGCCTCATGAGGGAGGTCTTACCATGTGTCATAGCAATGTCTAATCCTCTTACATGGGTTGGCATAGTCACCAATGTGCTTTTGACCTTGTAAAGTGTGCTTGAGCTTGTGTCGCGGTTATTTCTTGTGCTCGATGGCGAAGGTCGGTGGCCGATGTTCCTCGCAGCCGTGGGAACTCGGGTCGAGCTTGTGGCTAGAAACTCTTTCAAAAACGAGCTCGAGTGGTTGTGGGAACTCGACGTTCAATGGTGTGATTTCAAATAAACAAAAATATTATAATTAAGCACACAAAACAAATGGCTTGCCAGTCTGCACTTTAAAGAGATAGCGAGGGAAAGTCACAAGCAACTGGGTTAACAGCACTACCGAGAGCGAAATACCAGGTGGCTGCCTTGTGTGTAGTAGGCTTCTAGTAGCGCAAAGGACCATGAGCCAGCAATTGGTGACGAGCAGAAACCGGGCGTCAATTGGCCGGGTCAACCACCGTTTGCCAACGCTCAAGGATATGCTGTCAAAGCGCTAGTAGGAAATGTTAATATGTTCTACCAAACTAAGGGCAGCCACCATGCATATGCAGAAGCTGAGGCTCAGGATCAACTCCAGTCGACTGAATCGGACAGACCCGATGCCAACGGGATCTATTAAATCTACCTGAGCAATTTTTTGAAATCTGCCAAATGGCTTTAGTCTGTGTGAGCGCCCTCCCTTTTTGTGCCTTTGACTAATCTTGCCTCCTATGAATAGGAGACTTTCACCAGTGATTACTCACAAAGAAGTCGTATAGCTGGAGGGTCTCACAGTTGAGTTCTTGTCAGGTTTTTGGGAGCAGTTGTGGGACTCCAGACAGCCGAGGTGAGTCACTTTGTTACAATGGCTAGTTGCACATAGAGCTACAGCATTGAGGAGTTGGCTAGTACATAGTGGCTTGTCGGCAGCCTGTGCAGCTTGTGACCATCCTCTGGAGAGTCAACGTCACTATCTGTGGGACTGCCCCATGACACAGTGGCTTCGGTACTTCGACTAATGCCAGCTCTTTCCATAGCGCGACAGTTCACTTGGGGTGTTGTAGCTTGGTCCACCCTCACGGGCCCTGCGCTCCATTTTGAGTTAGCCTCCACCAGCAGGATGATAGTGATTCAAGGGGGCCGACCTACACTTCAGCCTGTCACAGAGCTTAACCCCCAAGAGTGGTGCAGTGAGAGAGAGGTGTGCTGAGAGCTCATATATGGCATGGCAATCTGGTTGATCTGGCGGGCCAGCTGCTTCCGCATCTTCGAGGCACGCCCTGTCCCACCGACGGAGACTGTTCGTGACTTTTGGTTGGAGATGATTCATACTCTCAATGGTTAGTTCGAGAGACTTCAAGGCAGCTCCAACCGCATGCGGGAGCGCAGAGAGGCTTTCTTGTGACTCTGGCACCCAGGGCCTTCTCCATGGTCCAGGTGCACCCAGATGGCACTAGCAGCCACCAATGAGGCTCTTCCCTCCTCCCATTTTGTGATTTGGTCTCATTGTACATATTTTGTTTACTCACTGGGAGAATCTCCCCATGCTTTTGATGTTGCCCCCTCTAGTAGAGGTGGTTTGTAGCCCTAGGCAGTTTTATCAACTAATGGAAGGATCTTTTTCTTACAAAAAAAAAAAAGTCGTATAGCTTTTAAAAAAAAGCAATGAGCATTAAATGTCGCAAGAGCCACACACACACACCCTTCAGCTGCAGTTCTACAGTGGTATTCCAGAGAGAAAAAGAAGCAAAACTCTTGCACTTCCACTTAGTTGTAATCAGGCTTAATCCCTCTGAAAATTAACGTGCTTGGGCTCAATGGAAAGCTCTTCAAGAGCACTTGCTCCACACACAAGTAATGTGATGTAATGTGAGCTAAAAAAAATAACTAATTGACCACGGTAATTATGCAAAAAATTACAATGTTTGCATTACACTGAATGCAAGGGCTTATTATGCAAGTATTCAATGCTAAATGTGACTTTCGCTTCTCCTAATCACCAAATTCACACTGAATGCAAGGGCTTATTATGCAAGGACTTTCACTTCTCCTAGTCACCAAAGGGTAGTGGAGCATGCTCTTGCCCATATGTTGATTAGGGAGTGGGATTATTAGGGATGCTAATGCAAGAGAAATTTATAGGTCTAGGTGTAGAACCGTCGGCTTTAGTACCACTTGTTGAGAAGAGTGCTCCCTACTCACCAATGGTTAGCGTTAAGCTAGAGCCTTAGCTTAACCATGGTGTTAGGGTTAGGGTTAAAGAGTTGTAGATTAGGGTTAGGCTATGCCAAGTGCAAGATCATTAGTGTAGAGTATAGACACACATGATAGAATCAGTAGAGAATAGCCTCTTACATAGGCTTAGTGCTTTACAATCATTATATATACCTAGATGAATCTAGGATAAGCCCAGATTCACCCTTGAAGGAAAGTGCAAGGTATAGACCCATGGTAGTCACCCACAAGATAATATAACCATCAGCTCCATCATGCATAGTATTGACTAAATACCACGACATCCCCACTAACGTCGTCAGTGCCCAATAGTGGGTGTAGAACTAGGTACTAACATATGCTCCCCAACACAACACACATCACACGCACACACACATGAGCATACATCAACACAAAGTTCAGCGTACTGAGTTTCTGTCATGACTCCGGAGATCAAGGGCAGACTCAGCCATAATGAAGCCTAGCACTAAAAGAAGCTTTAAATCGAAAAAATTAGCACAAAAATGAGGTAGTTGATAGGGCATACGCACCACAAAAGATAGAAAGAATTAGCACAATATCAACTAGTCGTAACTCGGACGAAAACTTCACAATGTGAAGTCTGCATGTCCGCTATACAACTAAGAAATATACCTAGATGAATCTAGGATAAGCCCAAATTCAAGCCCAGGTTGCATCCTCTAGCTATTGGACTATGACATCATTTATCCTTTCCTAGGTGGCTAGGGGGCTTTCCCATATGGTGCCACAAGTTGGGCTTACCCCAACATTGAGCCCATTTCATAAGGCACCCCCAAGTTGGGCCACGGACATTTACCACACCCCCCCCGCCCCCCCGGGGGTCCAAACATGCCAATTCTCTGGTTTCTTGACTTATTTAGTCCACCCTTCTATCAAAAATAACTTAAAGGATCATCTCGACAGCCTTGGTCGGACCCACAATATTATGACCCTCTTAGTTGTTTAGCAGAGTCACTAGTAGATTTATGCAAAATCCTGACATGAAGCATTCGGAGGCAATGTCAAACCACTGAAGACACAGCAGGTTAGGGCTCCCCAAGCCTAACCTAGCCAACCTGCAAATCTTGGCCAAGATGCCTAAACCCTAATAGAAGCAAAAGAAGCAGAAGGACTTACCAACTTACAAAGTCTCATCGAGTGGCCCAATTTTTTATAGTAGGGTTAGGATTACAAGGTGAGGGTCATTTACACCGAGTTTCAAAAGAGGCCCCACAGGTGGCAAAGTGTTGTTTTCAATCTGAGTTGTGGGCATTTGTGGGAGGACTTGTGTCATAGATCCTGACCCAGTAGCTCTTGAGACTGGCCACTGGAGGCTGTGGGCTTAGGAGTGTTGTCCACTGGCACGAGTGCAGTGGGATCCTGGAGAGTGGTTTTGAAAGGAACCCTTTCTCCTCAACCGACCATCCAAATATCCCATTCTTTCAGTACACTGTTCGATTGGGACATCACATAATGGCAGCACGAAGAGGCTCGTCCTGCTGCAGCACCTCGTTGGCAAGAGGAGGGCCTCACACCTAAGTTCTTGTCAGCTTTTTGGGCGAGGTTGTGGGACTCCAGACAGCTGCGGCGAGTCACTTTGTTCGAGTGGCAGTACACTTGGGGGGCAGCTGCTTGGTCCACTCTCACGGGCCCGGCACTTCAGTTTGAGTTATCCTCCACCAGCAGGATGATAGTGATGCAGGGGGGTCGACCTACACTCCAAAGAGCTTACTCCACAGGAGTGGTGCAGTGAGAGAGAGGAGTGTTGGGAGCTCATCTGCGGCCTGACACTCTGGTTCATTTGGTGGGCCCGCTGCTTCCGCATCTTTGAGGCTCGCCCTGTACCACCAGCAAAGATTGTTCGTGATCTTTGGCTAGAGCTAGTCCATACTCTCAGAGGACAATTCGAGAGACTCCAGGGCAGCTCCGACCGCATGCGAGAGCGTAGAGACGCTTTCCTTCGACTCTGGCGCCCTGGGCCCTTCTTCACCATGGTCCAGGGTGTGCTGAGATGGCACTACCGTCCACCTGTGTGGCTTTTCCCTCCTCCATCTCTTGATTTAGCCTCATTGCACATATGTTGTTTTTCATTGGGAGAGTCTCCCCTTTATGATTGTTGTAGCCCTCTCTAGTAGAGGTGGTTGTAACCCTATGGGCAGTTTCATTAACTAATAGAAGGATCTTTTTCTCGGGAAAAAAAAAATTGTGAGTTTAAAGAGTTGACTGGTGAAGGGGAAAGCTCTTTTTTTTTTCAAGTGCCCTGTCCGATGTGTGTTGTAATTCTATGCCAAGGCAAGTGCTTCCTAGTTTCGGTGATGGACTTTTGGGTGGGCGTGTGCTTGTAAATTCCCACAAGATCACTTACCTTTAAATTAAGGTGTTGTGGGAGTTCTTTTGATACGGTTTGAGGTGTTGAATTAGTGTCTTGGGCGCTATTGGGAGACATTGTTATAGAGGTGCCCCTTGCTCTAGTTTTCCCAATATTGTTTTGGTACCCCATGGAGGATCTTCTTTAAGTGACCTTCAATTGACAACTTTGATGGCTATGATGGTAGAGTTTCCGAACTTTTATAGTCATGTAGGTGAGGATGTTAATGAATTCATTGAGAAATTTGAGCTCTCTTGTTTTATTGCCAATAAGAAAGATCCAATGTTTATGCTCAAGAGGAGAGGATGCAAGGACATGGTATGATAAGTATGAGTCTTGGTTGAAAGTAAACTTTACAAGTGATGACTTATCATAAGGTCAAAAAGGCTTTTCTTGAGAAGTATAAGAAGGTAGAGGACCAAGAGTATGTATGGCACTCCATCAAAGGGCTTCTACAGGGTGATGATCAAAGTGTAGATACCTTTGTGAAGCAATTCAATAATTTATGAAAGAGATGGTGTGTTGCTTTGGGCAATGAGGTTCCTCCTTTTATGCTTAAATTGAGCATGTTTATGCAAAGCTTAAGGGCTGATTTGAGATTAAAGGTTGAACTTAAAAGGCCAAAAACATTTGATGATGCAGTGAAGGTTGCAAAGCATAAGGAATGGAAGCTAGAGAGATTGAGAGAGCTTGGATTCCAAGGTGATGTGGAGCCATAGGTTTCTCTACGCATTGATGTGGATACAAAGAGCACCTCTAATGCAATATTATATCATGATGGTTCACTTGAGAAGGTGCACAAGGCATATAATGACAAGAAAGATGTTAAGAAGAATATAGAGGTCATGCCATCCTTGTTGTTTATTCCACTTAATGGTGCTTACATGCCAAAGATGATGTTTCTATGAACATCTATGTGCCCAATGTGGCGAGTGCAAGAGCTGAGTTTTGGTCACATATTGTAGAGCCTTTGCCGCATGCAGCACAGTGGTGTGTTGGGGGAGACTTCAACATGTTGGAGGGCCCCTTAGATAGGATTGGAGATCGTCATGCTACTGTGCACGGGGCTGAGTTGTTAACTTGGGAGCGGTTATGTATAACTTTGAGGATTTCAGATGTTTGGCAGCATGCAAGCTTTGTGAAACCTCCAGACAGCTTATCTTTCTCTCGCTCCGACCGCAGAGTAGGCGGAGTGAATCTCTACGTGAGTGACCGTATTTGTGACATGGGAGGATTTGTTTGCATTCTCGCAGGGACTTCTTTCTTGGATCATGCACTAGTGATTCTTACTGTGACAGACAAAAAGAGGAGTGGGAGTGTGATGCTACGCATCCCAGAGAGGATTTTGCTAGATACAGAGCTTCCCCAGAGCTCAGAGAGCGGATAGTAGTACTTTGGACAGAGACCTGCTAGCGGAGTGGACAGAGACCTGCTAGCAGAGTGGCCACTAGACTTGCTGAGCTTAGCCGCTTCTTCCTTCAAGAGTCTGCAGCTCGCTTGGCTGCGGCCAAGGAGGAGGAGAAGCCGCTCAAATGAGGCATTGCTTCCTTACAACGGATGCAGGAGCACCACTCTGACAGTGTCACAAGGCTGTGGCAAGCACTAACCTTAGTGGTTGGTTTCTTTCCCTTGATTTTCATTTAATTTTTGGGACCCTCTTTTTGAAGTCACAAATGGCCGAACATTGTGTGGCCAGTGTGAAACGGCCCACAACCAAGAGTTTCACCCGCGATCGGGAAGGGCAGTTCGCCACGAGATGGTCGGGCCAGTCGGCACTGGAATCTGAGCAGTAGAAGGGTGTCTAGGCTCAGTTCAAAGTTATTTAGGCCCCTCGCTATACTTTATAAGTCGGTGGGAACTAGGAATTTAACTCAAAAGACGCAAAGTGGACACTTGGTGGTTCCAAGCTGACTTTCCGGCCGCCCAATTTCAAAGTAGGGCTGATTTTTGCACACAAGTGATCCACTGCGTGTGTGAGTAGTGGGTGCAGGTGATCACAGCTTCAGTGGAAAGCTTGCCTTCGCCCTTGCTCTATGTAGCACGATGATTCCGCTCTCGTGCATCTTTCTCCCCCTTCGCATACAGAATCGTGATGCCCGCTCGAGGGCCTTTCATCTGTATGTACAGTTGTGTGAGTTCATGCGCGATTGCCAAGGCAAGAGCCGCTTGCACAAGTACTGGATTAGCTAATTGCTAATGCCCCTCAGGTACGGGTGAATCCGGAGAGATTTCACGCGAGAAATCTCGTCCGATTCAAAGGGCAAGTAGCCCTCTAGGTGCAGGAGCTCAAGGGCTTGCTACAAATGCGACCAGCACGCAAAACAGAGCCCGGAACAGTGAATTACAGCCTCCTGTGTATTTTTGCAGGTTTAGGGTTTCGACCCTAATTGCTTCCTAATGCCCCCAAGAGCTTCGGAGAAGTGATGGAATCGCTATACAGGTCCGTTTTCGGGGCAGAAAATAGAGAATTCAGCGAGCTGCAGATTCTCGCCAGGTTTGGGAAAGTGCTCGTATGCGCAAGAAAATTCACCTTTTGCATGGGGATTTTGTCTGTGAAGCCTCCTACTACGGTGATGTTGCCGAAATCGGGCTAGAGTAGGCCAATTTCAGCCTAGTAAAAGTTGCAGGTTTTTCTCTCAAGTTTTATAAGAATAAAGAAATACCAAAAGGGGCGCCAATCTTTGGGGCCTACAGGGTGTCGTTGGTAGCACTTTAGCTGCCAAGCCGTGGTTTGTTTACAGTGTTAATTTCAGTCACAGGTTTATTCGTGAAGTTCCTCTGTGTCGTAAAGTTGAAGTAAAGTTTAACATTGTAAAGATCGGGTAAGAGCTAAAGTCTACCGCCCTACGGGTCGGTTTCATGGTTCCGTCGCCGGGACAATCGCCTTGGTTTGCTGCAGAGACACAGGGCACAAGAACTTGGAATTACACTATGGCTGACAAGACAAACGACGACATGGAAGACGGTTCCTCTTCACAGGACAGACAGGCTATTCCTCCAGTGTCTGAGGTTGGCAAGAGTTCACGGCCACCCCTGTCTGTACCTTTCGTTGATTTGAATGCTCCACAAGGTCAAGGATTTATGATTGGGCAACTAGATGAGGATGCGTTCAGGACACAGTTGGTTGCCGGTGTGAATGTGTTTTCTAGGTTGGTGCAGAATCCTAGGTTTATTGAATTTTTGCAAGCGCCACCAGAGTCACAGCAGACAAGGCAACTGTCTCATGCATTAGATATACCTAGATGAATCCAGGATAGAATCCAGGATAAGCCCAGATTCACCCTTGAAGGAAAGTGCAAGGTATAGACCCATGGTAGTCACCCACAAGACAACATAACCATCAGCTCCATCATGCATAGTATTGACTAAATACCACGACATCCCCACTAACGTCGTCAGTGCCCAATAGTGGGTGTAGAACTAGGTACTAACATATGCTCCCCAACACAACACACACCACACGCACACACACATGAGCATACATCAACATAAAGTTCAGCGTACTGAGTTTCTGTCATGACTCCGGAGATCAAGGGCAGACTCAGCCATAATGAAGCCTAGCACTAAAACTAGCATGAAATCATGCATTAGAGCTTGTTGAGGCTCAAGCTCAGGTCCCTTGTGAGTCCCAGCAAGGGGGGGGAGCACTCACATGTTGCGGAGTCACGTGGGGCTCCAAGAGAAGTTCTTCTGTTCACGAACAGGTGGTTAGGATGCCTATTCCACAAGCTTTGCTAGTTCAGCCCACCACCTTTCAGAGTCCAAATGTTGCATTAAATGGACAGGGAACCAGTTTCCAGGCTATGCAACAGGTTTTTTTACCACCCACAGTACATCCTGGGTACTTCGGGGGTGGATCGGTGTTTCAGAGCATGGCTGGTTATGTGCCTGGAAACCAGCAATATATGTCAGGAATAGTGTTTGGGGGTATGCAGGGCATGATGCCAAACCCAATGCATGGTAACATTGGCATGCAGCAAGGGTTTCATGTTGGGTTCAAGCCCCTGACCATAGGATACAACCCCTATTTTACAACTGATCAGAGACACTCCTTTTAGCAGTTTGCATGGCAAAGAGAAAAACTCTATATATTATAAAGGGTCTTCTTTGATGGAGGAGCCAAGGTCAACTTCATTTCACCGGAATCGGAGGCGCGACTCGAGATCACTCCCGATCGGATGGGACCACTTGCGGAGGCAGTTCTAGCGGCACCCAACAGGGAGGTAGCCATTACACCTGTCATTGGCAAACTTCGGTTGCATTCTCAAGGGTATTTGGGGCATGAGGACTTTTTCATAATGCCTTTGGAGGGTTGTGATGTTCTCTTAGGGATTCCCTGGTACCACAAGAACAACGCCGTGGTTGATTATCGGGCGAGGAAAGCGACATTGACTACAGAGAAGGGCAGAACCATTGTACTTGATATTAAACTTAAGGGCGAGTCTGTCCCTATTGTATCGGCTTCAGCCATTTCTGAATTAATGAAATCCAGTCTGTTTGTTTACTCGATCTTCATGAAAGAATTGAGCGATAACGATAGGACAAATATGTCTAAACTTGATAAAGAACGCCAAGATTTTCTCCACTCTCACGCCGATTGCTTCTCAGAGGGCCTACCAGGTGATGAGCATGCGGCGGCGGTGTGTGCAAGTGAAAGAGCACGCGAGGAAGTGCAGTGTGTGCAGAGAGGGGAGGCGAAGAGCAGCAGGAGAGGAAGTGCTAGCAGAAAAAGAGAGAGAGAGAGAGAGAGAGAGAGAGAGAGAGCTCACGTTTTTGGGGAAAACTCAATAAGTGAGTTTTGGGTTTTTCCACTTTTATTATAAGTGACCTTTAAAAAATGTGTCCAGGTGCAATATGAACCTGGACAAAGTATAAAAATGTACAAAAAGGGGTTATTTAGGCCTTTAACCCAACAACCTCCCACTTAAAGGCATAAATGGCGCCTTTAAGCTACGTGACTCCCACCATCTCTATGCATAGATGATGTTGTGCTTTGGGTAAGCACTTAGTGAGAGCATCGGCTGGATTTTGTGATGTATGGACCTTAACCAATGTAATAAGGCCATCCTCAAGCACTTCTTGTATGAAGTGATACCGCACATTAATATGCTTTGTGCGTGCATGAAACATGGCATTCTTTGCCAGACATATAGCACTCTGGCTATCACAACCAAGCATAGGTGCCTTGGCAGGCAAACCAAACTCACCGCATAGGCGTGCTAACCAAATAGCTTCTTTGGAAGCCTCAGTGGCTGAAATATATTCAGCCTCTATAGTAGACAATGCAACAATCTTTTGCAATCTAGAACACCATGAAACAGCACCTCCCGCAAGAGTAAATACATAGCCACTTGGGGATTTCCGTGTATCCACATCACCAGCCATGTCAGAGTCACAAAATCCCTTCAACTCCATTGGTCCTTTACCATAGTAGACGCATTTGTTTTTAGTCCCTTTCAAGTACCTCGTAATGGACTTCACTGCATCCCAATGCAACCTGTCTAGATGAGCCATAAACCGGCTCACAACTCCCACTGCATGGGCTATGTCAGGCCTAGTAGCAACCATAGCATACATAAGTGAACCACAAGCTGAAGCATAAGGCACACTTTGCATGTCATTGGCTTCTTCCTTTGACTTGGGACAATCATCCTTGGAGATCTTGACATATGGCTGTAATGGCACACCAACAGGCTTTGCTTCAGCCATGTTAAATCTGTCCAGCACCTTTTCAATGTACTTTTCTTGCGACAAATACAATAGGTGCTTGTCTCTTTGCCGTGTAACACGCACTCCAAGTATATGTTCAGCTGCCCCAAGGTCTTTCATTGAAAACGTAGATTTCAGCTACCCTTTAAGAGCATCAACAGTGCTTCTTTTCTTTGCAGCTATCAACATATCGTCTACATATAGCACAAGAATGATAGGGCTGCCATCCTCATCACGTTTGGTATACAAACAATGGTCTGCATGGCTTCTTTTGTAACCATGTTTAAGCATGAAGCGATCAAACTTCTTGTACCACTGTCTACATGATTGTTTCAGCCCATACAAGCTTCTATTGAGCATACATACCAAATGTTCCTTGCCAGGGATGACAAAACCCTCGGGTTGCTTCATGTAAAGCTCTTCTTCCACATCACCATGCAAGAAAGCGGTATGTACATCCATTTGGTCCATTTCCAAATCAAGAGCAGCCACAATGGCAAACAATACACGCAAAGTGGTCATCTTCACAACAAGAGAGAACACTTCCTGAAAGTCTATGCCCTTGGTTTGAACATATCCCTTTGCCACAAGCCTTGCCTTATACTTGGGTTTTGCATCAACAGTTTTGATTTTATACACCCATTTGTTAGGAATAGCCTTCTTTCCTTTGGGCAATTCAACCAAATCCCAAGTATGATTAGCATACAAAGCTTTAATCTCTTCCTGCATAGCAAGCTCCCACTTGTCGCTGTGCTCACATGTCTTTGCCTCTTTGTACGTAAGATGCTCTCCCTCATCTGTCAACATAATGTAATGCAAAGAGGGGTCATATCGACTCACAGGCCGTCTTTGACGAGTAGACCGCCTCACCCAATGATCCACATTATCCGGCAATGGGTTTACATCAGGAGACACTACAAAATCATCAACAATGGGCTGTTGTACATCATTTTCAGCACCATTTTCAGCATTGTTTCTTGGCTGCAAATTCCCTTCAGGAGCCTCAATTTGCTGTCCAACATCATCTGGCTCAAACACCACTGGATCATCTACATTTTCAGCCATTTGTGGTGCATCCTGAGGGTCAAAAATAGGCCTTACAGGTGGCTGGTCATGCTGAAATTTCACCCTTTTATGGTCATGCTTTGAGGCACAATTGTTTTGAAGCAGCCTTACCTCATTAAAAACAACATCCCGGCTGCGTACAACCCTTTTGAGCTGAGGTAACCAAATCCTGTAACCCATTTCGTCTTCTTCACCATATCATATGAAGAGGCCTTTAATGGACTTCGCATCTAGTTTACTCTTCAACTCAGGTCTAACATGCACAAAAGCTTCGCAACCAAAAATGCATAGGTGATCATATGAAGCAGGCTTGCCAGACCAAACCTCTTCAGGGATGTCACCTTTCAAAGACATGTAAGAGGATCGATTGCATATATGCACTGCAGTTTTCAAAGCTTCTCCCCAAAATCCATGAGAGAGATTAGTTGTGGACAGCATGCATCTCACCCTCTCACAAAGTGTCCTATTGAATCTTTCAGCCACACCATTAGAAGAGGGGTTGTATGGCACAGTAAGCTCCCTCTTAATGCCCAAATTTTCACAAAACTTATTAAATTCAGCACTAGTGTACTCCCCCCCATTGTCTGTACGCAAGCATTTTAGCTTTCTACCAGTTTGGGTGGTCACAAATGCATGAAAATTCTTAAACGCAGCAAAGGCTTCATCCTTAGATTTAAGAAAATAAACCCAAATTTTCCTAGAATGATCATCAACAAAGGAGACAAAATAACATGCACCACCCATAGACTTAGTAGGCATGCTACATACATCAGAATGTACAAGATCAAGCACACAAGATTTACGAGAGACACCAAAGTAATAAGAACGCTTTACTTGCTTGCCATATTGACATTCATTACAAAAGTCAAGCTTTGTGCCTTTAGCATCAAGCTTGTTCAAAGTACAAAGCTTGGAAAGACCCTTTTGGCTCATATGGCCAAGCCTCTTGTGCCACAACTCCATGTGAGAGTTAATTTCAGCCAATGCAATAAACTTGCCCAACACGGCCTTTCCATGCATGCAATAAAGTGTCCCTTTCTTTGTGCCCTTTACAATCAACCTTGAGCCTTTAGTCATTTTCCATGACCCTCTCTCAAACAAGATGCTGTAACCATGCATATCCATCTGACCAACAGAAAGCAGACTCTTCTTGATTCCCGGCACATATCGAACATCATGCAAGACAAGCTCATTTGTGCCATCTATGGAGAGATGCACAGTGCCAATACCCTCAATAGAACATGCATGATTGTTTCCAAGGTATACATGACCACGCTTGCCCGCATCAAAAGTAGAGAAACACTCCTTGATAGGAGTCACATGAAATGAAGCACCGGAATCAACAATCCAAGTCTGGGACAATGCATCATTGACAGTCAATAAAGCATCAATAAGATCACTCTTGGTGATCTGCATGTCCTGTGAATGAACATTTAGAGAGGCATCAAAGTTATAAGCATCATCATCTGACAAAGTGGCACACAAGATGTCCTCTACATCTGACAGCTCCTCAATCACGACACTAGAATCGACATTGGCCTTCTCTTTGTCCTTTGAGCTAACCTGTGCATCTACCTTGACTTCCTTCTTCTCTTTCTTTTTGTCTCCGCCATTCTTTTTTCTTTCTAACTCAGCTCTTTAGTACCTGCAATCGGGTTTCTTGTGACCTTTCCTGCCACATTGATAGCAAGTCACATCACCCTTGCCTTTGCTTGCATTTCCCCTTTCTTTACTCTTACTCTTACTCCTTTGTGCATAAGCATTCTTCTTTTCTGTCCTGCCTCTAACAATTTGGCAGAGCTGCCTCCCTCTCCACTTGCTTTCCTCCTGATTTCTTCATTCAAGATAGAACCCCTAACACCATCAAAGGTCAAATTGGGGTTATTGGACAACGAAACCACCAAAGTTTCCCATGACTCGGGTAAGGTCATAAGCAAGAAGATAGCTTTCAGCTTATCATCAAAAGGGGACAAGCCAGAATCCTGTAACTGCGACAAAGTACCTGCGAACAATGACAAGTGCTCTGCCGCACTCTTGGACTCATCTAGATGCATGTCAACAAGTTTTCGCATCAAGTGCACTTGGTTGACAGGCGTTGTATTTTCATACATTCCCTTTAACTTCTCCCACACATCAAAAGCAGTCGTAAGACCTTTCACATCAATGACGGTCTCATCTATCATGGCCATTTTAATGTATGTAACGGCTTTCCTGTTCATGCTAACCCATGCTTCATCTGTCATATTTTGTGGCTTCACCTGTTCAAGTGCCCCTTCGCAATCCTTAAAAAATAGGATTCCCTGAATCCTGCCTTTCCAAAGATCAAAACCGGTACCATCAAACCTCCTAATCTCGAAGAGGTTCTTCACATCCGAAGAAGATGAGGCCATAGTTGCACGAAATAAGAGGGATAATACGCTCAATTTTTGGACAAAATGCGCAAAAATCGGAGTATAGCCTCACAGAGATGTGCACTACAGCTCCAAATGGTCACAAGAGCAATTTGGGGCAAAATAGGACGTTTTGGGCACAAAATTCAACTTCTGAAATTTATGCGCAGGAAATTTCAGCGAGCGAATTTGTGCTCGAAAACAACGAATTTAGTTGTTTTTAGCCTCAGAAGACATACATAAAGCTAATACATAGCCTTTAGAAGCATGTAAGCGCAAAAGCCCCAATTTGTAGCATCAAAATTGCATAAAATTGAGCCACAAATGGTCATACATCGACAAAATTTGTCAAATGTGCGTAGATTGCATCAATTTGCACTTTTCCGAATGTAGTCGCACCATAAAAACACTTGCAAAAACCTGCGTAAATCTGAAATTTGCTTAAAACACCTGTTTTAGGGCTTGTTTTTCGGCAATTTCAGGGTTTTCGGGTAGCGGGGACTTAGCAAAAGTATTCCCACACCTTAATACATCATTTGCAAAACCTGTATTTTCGCTGTCATAACCTGTAATTTTCTGTTTTTGACCTAATTTCAGCCTGTTTTAGGTCAATTTGGGTTGCCGGGAGCTCTCTAGTGTTCGGGGACGAGTCCTTTGGCGACGAAATTGCAAATTCTCGCGATAAAGTTGACCTTCTTGGCTGAAATTCAGCGTTTGCAGGTTTGAGGGCAAACCCTAATCGGGCTCTGATACCAGTTGATGAGCGCGCGGCGGTGTGTGCAAGTGAAAGAGCACGCGAGGAAGTGCAGTGTGTGTGCAGAGAGGGGAGGCGAAGAGCAGCACGAGAGGAAGCGCTAGCAGAAGAAGAGGCAGAGAGAGAGAGCTCACGTTTTTGGGGAAAACTCAATAAGTGAGTTTTGGGTTTTCCCACTTTTATTATAAGTGACCTTTAAAAAATGTGTCCAGGTTCAACCTGGACAAAGTATAAAAATGTACAAAAAGGGGTTATTTAGGCCTTTAACCCAACACCAAGCGAGTTACCAACTGCTCGTCCTGAAGATCATACCATTGATCTGATACCTGGAAGCACACCACCGAACCGGCCACCTTACCGTGTGAGCCGAGCACAGAATGAAGAGATTATGAATCAAGTGAAAGACCTCTTGGAAAAGGGTCTTGTTCAGCCTAGTACTTCATTGTATTGCTCTCCAATGTTGTTGGTCTTGAAGAAAGACGTATCTTGGAGAATGTGCATCGATTATAGAGCTCTCAACAAAATCACCATCAACAACAGATTTCCGATTCCTAGGATCGATGATATACTCGACAGATTACAGGAATCCTCGTGCTTTAGCAGGATTGATCTGAAGGGTGGATATCATCGATCAGAATCGTGCCGGGAGACGTCTACAAGACAACTTTTCGGACAACTTTTGGGTTATTTGAGTTTTTGGTGATGCCTTTTGGCTTAACCAATGCTCCTGCGACATTTAATGGATGATGGAGAGGATTTTTCGAGAGTACAGGCTATTTGTTGGCACTTTCTTTGACAACATCATTGTTTTCTCCAAGAATGAGGCAGAACACAGAGATCATCTGCTTCAGGTCTTTCAGGCATTACGAGATCACAAGTTAGTGATTAATGCAAAGAAAAGTGAATTTTTCCTACCAGAGATACACTTTTTGGGACACGTTGTCTCAACAGCAGGAGTGCAAATGGATCCGGCCAAGAGCTCCTCATGCCTTCGTCTTCACGCCGCTCAAGCTGTTTCTTCTCTACCTCCAATTCACATTGGCTTTGCTTACTAACCTTGTGTGGTGTCCTAACTTAGGTTTCCACCCCTTCACACCAAGCCCTACTTAGCCAAATGAGCTAAGAGTCATCACAAGTCTCTTTTCCACAGCAGCATGGTGCATCAATTGGTGAACCATAGTCTCCATCCATGGGGTCCTCATCATCGTTTGGGAAATAAATGGTTGGTAGAGCACTGATCTCCATAATTGCATGTGTGTCATCGTTTTCCTCTTCTTGTCTCCTCACTAGCATTGGTATCTATCGTCATCATGGACGTCAAATGTGCATCCTTGCAACATGAGTTCATCATCTCTAGGTTCTTTATGTGAGAAATCACACATTGATTGTTTAGTATCGTGATCCTTGTATGCTCCCAGCAAGGCATAATGATATTCAAGATTTTGCGCTTGTAGTTGCATCCCTTCACATATAAAATTGCCCATGTTTGGCATCATATTGGTATCCTTGTGCGCCTCCAAAGGCCCAAAAGGGATGATGCCACTATCATGTGAAGCTCTAATTTGGGAGGCCATTCAATTAGGTCCACATTCTGAGTGCTCAAGCCCAAAATAATGCCCAAAAATTACCTTGTACCACAACAGAGTATTGGAAAAACATTTCCCAAACATGCACAAATCCTTTAAAGCCATGCCCAAAGTGGAACTTTTGTAGCTCTTAAATCCAAGCAGAATGTTTTCCCACACAAGTGCCACGCCAACATTCCTTAATTTCTAACGGTAAATGAGACCTGATAGCAATGTTCTATGCTTCAAAGCAGCCAATATCAGCAAGGTCATAATCAGATTAAAATGCGCTACCTTGAAGCTTGACACTCGACCCTGTAGTGAGTTTGTCAACAGCTGGAGTGCAGAAAAATTCAAAAACTGCTCTATCTAGAACATTTCTTACCTACAACAGTATTTCATAGGTGTATTAATCACTATGTCCGTACTTCCCAGCAAGCCCAATGGAGGAAATAAAAGAATTGACAAGTAGCTACTGTCAAACTCTAGATAACGGGCAACTTGAAAGACTAGGACTTACTATATGAAATTATTCAAGTTGTTATTGAAAACAGTAATTAACTTGAGCTTGAAAACCATAGTTCAGGCTAGAACTCTCTCCCCCCCCCCCCCCCCCCCTTCCTTGATGTTCCTTACCAATCCCTGAGCCAGCTCCTGTTATCAATGCGACCAGTGGAGCTCCCACCTTCATGTTGTCCTCTTCAATTGGCAGCCTAGCAAGGTAGCAAACGTTCAGTATTGGATTTCCAAATTACACAGAAAATCAAACATGCTTACATACCTGAGCACGTGCACCTTCTCTCTTTCTCTCCGTCTCTCTCCCTCTCTGTGTTGAACAGCGCCGTTTGATTCTAATGCAGAGAGGAAGCGGAGCTGATGTAGGGGGGTACGCCCGGCCGGCAAGAGCGCTTTTGGCCTTTATTTTTACCAGGCAATGCGACGCGGAAAGCTGACGTGGCATGAATATTTACCTCGATGCTTCGAAGATTCCAAAGCCCATTTGAATGTTCAACAACTAACGTGCCAACGGCTGTAGCAGCATACCTTGCCATCTCTGCTGAGGCCCTTTGCGTTGTTGTTGCTGCTGTCAACAAATTAATTAGTTTTTTTCTTGCAACTGCTATTTTTATTACAAGCTATTTTTATTACAAGCGTGGCTCCAAAGGGAAGCTGAAAAGCAACATCTTATAATAGCTTCAAAAAGACTAAAGTTGTGTACAACATTTTTAGGCACCACGCCTTTATCACTCCCTGCAAACAGGCAGTGCGAACACAGCGTCCATAATAGGGCACCCACATCATGAGGTAATTTCCTTGGAGGAATCAAAGCAATGCTGAGCAAGATTATTTTTTTTTCAAGTTGTAAAATGGGAAGGAAGAAAACTTTCCATTTTTTAGTATAGAAAGTTTCCCTTTAAAGTTAACCGACCTCACTCTCTCTCTTACCTCCCTCCCCCACCCACTCTCTCCCTCGCGATTGCCTCCAAGGACGTCTCTCTCTCTCTCTCTCTCTCTCTCTCTCTCTCTCTCTCTCTCTCTCTCTCTCTCTCTCTCTCTGCGACCTACGTTGACCTCTTTCTTTGTCGCGCGTGGGCGAACGGGTGGGGTGGGGTTGGGCTGGACTGGGCTGTGTCGCCTACGTCGGTCGCTTGATGTAGAATCTCAACATACATCGTGATAAACCCTCTGAAAAGCGCCACATCAGTGGAAATATTTAGTGCTAATGCAGCTATCATTAAACCCATCGTCTGTTTGGGAGTTTTAAAAATTGAGTGCACCATGTGAGTAGGGCAAACAGACGATAGAACCATAGGACAAGTGGCACTGCTAGATAGCTTGCAGTTTTTGGCATGTTAAAAGCTTTAGTGTTTATATGAGTGAAGGTCGTTCAAAAAGAGAGCCTCAGAAGTCTTGAACAAAAAGAAGTAATGTCCTTTCAAATGCTATTTTCCAAAGGTGCATTAGCATGTTGAAAAAGGTTTAAGAACACAAAGGAAAAATTGTATTGGCTTTCTAGAAGAAGCCTTAGAGGAGAGTTGAGTTAAGGATACTTTCAATGATGATTTGGATTTACCTTAAATGGCCTTTTGGAATTACTATATTAAATGGGTCTTTTTGCTTTCTAAAAAGAAACCTTAGTGTTGTGTTGGGATAGGGAGACTTTCATTCTTTTCAGTGCATGATGGAGACTTACTTTAAATGTTTATTTCACTTTCATTTCATATCCTGACATGTCTTGAATTTTTTTGCATTCTATTGTTTTAGAATGTTAAAGTGAAACTTTACTTGCATAATTCTAGTAAATTCTATGGATACACACACACACATATATTAATGAGTTTTTTTAATTTCACATTTCATTTCACAGTCTCACATGGTTGGACTTTTCTTACATTCTATAACTTAATTCTAGTCAATATTCAGGAAAGAATCTTTTATTAAGCGGCCGTTGACTGAGTTTTCTTCCCACAAAGAAGCAAACCGGAAATACTTGAAGGAGTACGAGCGGAAGTGCGACACGAGAGAGAGTGAGAGAAGAAGAGCACGACGATATGGTGAACTCGCTCTACTGTAATGTGTAGAGCATAGTGAGTTCTTATTAGGTTTTTACAAAAGAATATGTGTACATACCTGGCGGCCCGCCCACTTACCTGGGCGACCACATTGGGCTTTATACCCCAACAACCTCCCACTTAAAGTCCAATGTGGTACTTTAAGTGTGAGAGAAGCTACTATACAAGCTAATATACAAGAGATGTAGAGAAGTGATGTACTACCCTACACCTAACTGCTTGCGAAAATGCGCAAAGCTCTCTGAGGGAAGTCCTTTTGTAAGTAGATCAGCAGGATTTTCTGTGGTGTGAACTTTGACAAGCTGAAGTTGCTTATCCTCGAGCATTTCCCTGATGAAATGATACTTCACATCCACATGCTTTGTCTTTGAGTGATAAACTGGATTGCGAGCCAATTGTATAGCACTTTGACTATCACAATATAACACAGGCATCTCTTCTTTGATTCCCAAATCTGTTACTAGTCGATTAAGCCAAATTGATTCTTTGCATGCCTCTGATGCTGCAACATATTCAGCCTCTGTAGTAGACTGAGTAACACAATCTTGTAATCTAGAACGCCATGATACTGCTCCACCAGCCAATGTAAAGACATACCTTGACGTAGACCTTCGGTTGTCTAAGTCACCTGCATAATCTGAGTCTGTAAAACCCTTTACACTTAGCTCCTGACTCCCATAGCATATACGCATACTCTTTGTAGCTTTCAGGTATCTCAATATTCCTTTCACTGCCTCCCAATGTTTCTTGCCTGGGTTTGACATGTATCGACTTACTACTCCCACTGCAAATGCAATGTCTGGGCGAGTAGCAATCATTGCATACATCAAACTACCCACTGCAGACGCATATGGAATCTTATCCATTCCAGCATGTTCTTCCTCAGACACAGGACAATCTTGTTTGCTAAGTTTCACATATGGTGGCAATGGAACACTCAATGCCTTTCCCTTCTCCATATTGAAACGTTGCAAAACCTTGTCAATATACTCTATTTGAGATAACCAAATCAACTTCTTTGATCTGTCTCTCTCAATGCGCATACCAAGTATATGACTTGCCTCACCCATGTCTTTCATGTCAAACGATTTTGCCATCTTTGACTTCAAAGCTGAAATTTCTTCCAAGTGCTTGCCAACAATCAACATGTCATCCACATACAAAATAAGGATCAGCCAACTGCCATCCTTAGCCTTCTTTGTATATAGACAGTGATCGAACTCACTACGTTTGTAGCCTTGAGAAAGCATAAACTTGTGGAACTTATGGTACCATGCCCTCGGTGATTGTTTTAAGCCATAAAGACTCTTTAACAACTAGCATACCCAATCTTCCTTGCCTTTCTCAACAAACCCTTCTGGCTGCTGCATGTAAATTTCCACATCTAAATCACCATGCAAGAACGCTGTCTTGACATCCATTTGGTGCAACACCAAATCTAATATGGCAACCAATGCAAGAAAGCATCTCAATGTAGTCATCTTGACCACCGGAGAGAAGACTTCATCAAAGTCAATGCCTTGTTCTTGCTTAAAGCCCTTGGCAACAAGCCTTGCTTTGTACTTTGGCTGACTATCATGAGCGGTGATCTTATACCTGTAAACCCATTTACAAGGTAGAGCCTTTTTGCCCTGTGGTAATTTAACTAGCTTCCATGTCTTGTTTTTATGCAGAGCTGTCATCTCTGACTGCATGGCCAATTGCCAATTCCCGGAGTCCTTCATTTGCACTGCTTCCTTGTAACATGAAGGCTCATTGCAATCAGTCAACATGAGATAGTTCATAGATGGAACAAACCTATCAGGCGGTCGCGTGACACGTCCAGATCTACGCACAATAGGTGGCTCAGGCTCAGCCACAACCTGTGGTTCCACTCTATCCTGTCCTTGCTCCTCTTGAGCCCTGACATTTTGTCTTACACGTGCAGGTCAATCTTCTTGGAAGACAACTCTTCTAATCTCCTCAACCCTCTCTGGTTTAGAATGATATTTGGATTCATTAAAGTGAACATCATTGCTGCGGACAACCTTTCTGGATTCGGGATCCCAAAGTCTGTACCCCATCTCACCAGAATTACCATAGCCTAGAAAGATGCACTTTCTACTCTTTGGCTCAAGTTTGTTCCTAAATTCCTTTGGAACGTGAGTATAAGCCTCACAGCCAAAGACTCTGAGATGCTTGTATGAGGGCATTTTTCATGACCATACCATCTCTGGCACTGAATCCTTCTGCAAAACCTTGCTAGGAGATCTATTTACAAGATGAACAGCTGTTGATACAGCTTCAGCCCAAAACCCATTTGGCAGCTGTGCATTAGACAACATAATTCTGACCTTCTCTTGTATGGTCCTATTCATCCTCTCAGCAACACCATTTTGAGGAGGATTGTAAGGAGCAGTAAGTTCACGTTATATACCTTTTGACTCACAAAAGTCCTAAAAGGCCTTTGAAACATACTCTCCACCATTGTCAGTGCATAAGCATTTAAGCTTCTTGCCACTCTGATTCTCCACAAGTGTCACAAACGTTTTGAAAACACTAAACGCTTCATCCTTGTGCTTGAGAAAGTAAACCCATACTTTCCTCGAGTAATCATCTATAAATGTCATAAAGTAAGAAGATCCCCCTAGAGATAGGTTAGGCATAGGTCCACACAAATCACTATGAACAAGTGCCAACTGTATATCTCTTCTACTGCTTCTATGCTTATGTGGCTGCTATGTTTGCTTACCATACAGACAATGTTCACAGAATTCAAAATCATTAAATGAAAAGCCACGCAAATAACCAGAACGAGACAAGATTTCCATTCCCTTCTTGGACATATGTCCTAACCGGCTATGCCACAAAGAAACGTTCGGCTGCTCGATTACATTGATTACATTTTTAGAGACATTTGATACATAAATCATGTAAAGTCCTCCAAACTTTACTCCATGTGCTACTGTCATAGAACCCTTGGATATCTTCCACATGTTCTGTCCAAAAGTGGTGACGTAGCCAGCATCATCAAGTAAACCTGTGCTGATCAAGCTCTTTGTAATTGCGGGAACATGTCTCACATTCTTCAGCGTGAAAGAAGAGCCATTCTGAAACTTTAATTGAACATCTCCAACACCTAAGATCTCACATGTCTGCCCATTGCCTAGCCAAACTTGATCTTTAGTGGGCACATAAGAGGTAAACCACTCCTTGTTTGGAGACACATGAAGTGATGCCCCTGAGTCTATAATCCAGTCACTCAGTGCATTTCCATCAAATGCTGTAAGAAGAGCTGAGTCCATTGTATTCTTCAAGAAGTAGATGTCTCCTGACACTAGACTGTCATCCTCTGCAACAGTGTTTGTCACATTTATTTCTTGAATCTTCACTGAGGACTTGTTCTTCTCACCATGGTCTTCAGCTTTCTCTTTGCCTTTTTCTGCTTTCCATTCTCTGCAGTCTCTTTTCATGTGACCCTTCTTGCCACAATGGTAGCATTCTATGTCACTCTTGCCTTTAGCACTGCGGGACTTGCTACGAGACTGATTCCTCTTTCCACCTTTGTACTTTTCTTTGGTCCTTCCCCTGACAACTAAGGCTGTTCCTTTGCCTTTGTCCATTGTCTTTCTATTGGTTTCTTCAGTAAGCAGACTTTCTTCTACACCTGCTATGTTCAAACCATCTGGAGGTGCAGAATTACTCAAAACTGTGCGAAAAGTGTCCCAACTTTCCGGCAATGTGATCAACAGGAACATAGCTCTAACAGGTTCATCAAACTTGACACCTTGAGCTGACAACTGACTATAGATTGTGTTGAATTCATTCAGATGATTGGACATAGGTGTCCCTTCTTTTATCTTCAAGTCAACAAGCTTCTTAAGCCAGTATACCTGTGAAGCTGCACTCTGCTTCTCATAAAGATCACTCAGCTTTAACCATGCTTGATAAGCCGACATCTCGTCTGCTACATTGAAGTAAACGCTTTCTGCCAAAGTCAGCATAATGGTAGAAAGTGCCAATTCATCCATTTCACTCCATTCATCTTCGTCCATATCTTCTGGTTTTATCCCCTTGAGCTTTATAGGTTTTATCTGCTTCTTTTGTACCAACACGTGCCAAATCTGCTTCTTCCACAATGGGAAATTGGTTCCATCCAGCTTCTTGATATTGTAAAGAGCAGTGTCCTGTGATCCAGCCATAGCTACGCTTCACACTGGTTTACTTTCCTGGGAAAAATTCGGTAGAGTTTCCCCTGTAAACTAACCTCTGAACCAATATCGACCTGTCAAATGAACCAAGAAAGCTTCAGATTCTGCATAAATTTCGGCAGAGTCTCCTTTGTAAAATGGCTATGGTGTACTCAAAAAACAGACCAAAAAACAGCTCAAAAAACACTGTCTCTCTGACACTGTAAGCTGCGGGTAAACCTGTCCTGCACCTGTACTGTCTCTCACTGTCATGTCACTGTCCTGTAAGCATAGACTGTGACAATGCCTCAAGGGCAGTAAAGCAAAGATGCAATCCCAACTGTCTAACTCACAGTCAATACATCCTAGCTGCCTATCTAAGGGTGCTCGAGGGATCGCTCCAAGACCTGTATCACCGAAAGGATCTCAACATTCGAGAATCCCCCAGCTCAATAAAACCTCACTCGACCCTCAACAAAGGCTGCAGTAAATCTGACAGTACATAGACTTTCCACAAAGTCATACATCCACAAATTTCCCACTATATGCTGTAACCGCTGCGGCGGTTGTTTACTGCGTGACTCACAGCCAGAAAACCCTCAACAGACATACATCATCTATGACAATACATCCCATGTGGAAGTACCTGCAATGTCAGGATGAAATCTGGAATATCAAGCAGCAAACACAAGCTACCTGATGAACTAGTGGATGTCGCCTACAGTCTGTGTGTAGATACGCCCGTGTCGTATGTGACACGCCTCTAAGAACTGTGAGCCGTCGTTCGATGTGTAGACAGCCACAAATCAACACTCTGGGAGTTTCGATATCCTTAGCACCTACAATCGTAGGCCGAAAACCCCAAATTTGCATAGTTGGATCTGCACCCGCTGAGACCACGTAGTCGAAAATGGCATGCGCAGACCTTTGTCGAAGCCGAACGGTGGCCGAGATAGCCTCAGAATGAAATTCTGAGCACATCAAGGCCTTCCGGCGCACCCATAGGATTTGAGGCCGTGTCTTCGCCTGTCGAATTTCACTCCAATCTGAGCTTGTGACTCTAGCCTCCTGCAGTGCTGCCCCGAGCCTCGATCTGAGCTCTGATACCAGTTGAAGGAGTACGAGCGGAAGTGCGACACGAGAGAGAGTGCGAGAAGAAGAGTACGACGATATGGTGAACTCGCTCTACTGTAATGTGTAGAGCATAGTGAGTTCTTATTAGGTTTTTACAGAAGAATATATGTACATACCTGGCGGCCCGCCTACTTACCTGGGCAACCACATTGGGCTTTATACCCCAACAATACTAGCATAAATTTAAAACTTGCAGGATTTTTGAACTTTTTTCTCACATATTTCACCTGTTTTTCTTCCCTTTACCATGGTTCGCAACCAGGCTGTCTCCATTTTCAATCGGCTAAGACTAAGCTGAGGCAATCCTTTCTTGAACACTGATTCTACTTAAACATTCTAATTATTTTAGAAAGCCACCGTGATTCTTTCACTTGTTTGTCTACTCAAAAAGCCTTAAAGAACAAGAAATTAATGAGTGCATTCATAGGAGTTTGATCCCTTGACTCTGATGAGAAGTATTGACTCAACCAAATTTATTTCAATATTTTTATTTGTGAGAGTGATTTCATTAAGGGCCTAATAACGATCTATTTCATTGAATCGTTTTATTATTTTCTATTCTTGTAGACCTACCTTTTCTTATGTACTCAAATAAATGTTCTTTTGTTTTAGTTTATCAAAGAGTCTTTTTATTTTATTTCCTTTTCATTCTATTTTGTTTTACAATGCCAATGTGCACATTTCTTGTTGTTTAAGAGGGACCCTTTGTAATATATAAGACAAATGTGATTATGTGTATCTAATGGACAATATGATTTTATATTAAAACACAACAAAAATGACATGTGATTGTCGCATTGATTTTAATATACTACCCATGAATCTCTTCCCCTCTTCACTTTAGCAGCCTTTGTGATTCATGACATGAAGTATTGATTTAGTGAAACAATTTAATATTGTAACTTGTAATGAATCATTTCATTTAAGGACTTTTAAAAATTTTATTTTATTAAATTATTATTATTTTTTAAACTTATTAAATCTATCTTTTTTATAAAAGCATTAAAATATTTTTTGTTTTGATTTGTCAATATATATACTCCTTTATTTTATAAATAATTTTTACTTCTTTTTTATTTTGTTTTGTTTTGAAATGTTTATGTGCAGCATGCACCTTTCGCCTTATTGTTTAAGTGGGGCCCTTTGTAATATACAATCCATTTGTGATTATATGTGTATATTGGATAATACAAATTTATATTAAAACACACACAAAAATGCCATGTGATTGTAAACATTCATATAAACTTACTCTTGAGAATTTTCATTCTCCCCTTAACTTAGCATGCCTTCGTGTCTTATCACGTTGTTTATGAAAGCATTAAAATAATTTTTTGTTTTGGTTTTTTAATGTATAATTTTATTTTGTTATTTTTATTTTATTTTCTAATTTAATTTTTTCAAATGATAATATGAAATGTGCACCTTTTATCTTATTATTTATGTGGAGCCTTTCTTGATATATAAACCATTTGTGATTTTGTATATATAATGAATAATATAGTTTTAAATAAAACACAACAAAAATTCCATGTGATTGTAAGCACTCATTTAAACTTACTCTCTATAAATCTCATCCCCTCTTAACTTAGCACGATTTTGTGCCTTGTTTGTTTCCCTTGTCACAAACAGAAGAGAAAGGTCAACAGCCTGTTACACTAATTTACAACAACGAAAAATCATGTTATCCATGTAAATCAATAGCAAAAGCAAATCATGATAAAGAACTTGAGAAGCAATCTTGCAGTTCCTATGCAATTCCCTACGTCATTTTGTTGTGTTCCTATATGTAAATTTTTCCAGCTTCTCCCAGCAGTATGAGGAAATCCCAACTTCTTAAGTAATCCTAATTCTTTTGGTACTACACCATTTACTGCACTTTGACATGATATCAAAGTCTAGGCCTAGCACTTTGACATGCTATCAGAGTCTAGGACTAGCATTGCCCAATGGACTAGACCACAGAGGGAAGTTAAATGTGGCTCCTTTCTTGAGCGAGCAAACGGGCGAGTGTCACCAAGTGGTGTATTTTTCCGATTGCCTTCTTTAAATATGTACTTCATAATTTTATTTATTTTTCTTTTTATTGTTTTCCCCAAAACGCTTAAAAAGGTGCAATTAGACATTGCATAGCCAGTGTGAAACGGTTGCAGCCAAATAGGTTTCTCGCATCAAGAATCTAGGTCGGTCTATCAAGGATTGGTCGAGCCAGTTAGCACTGAATTTTGATAAGTATGGAAGCTTCTGTGTGCCTAAATGGAATTTGGCCAAGTCGTTGACAACTTTTTAGTTGGGAGGGGTTAGGAAATTGAACCATGAGGGGCATAGTGGACACATGGTTGAAAGAGCTTGACAACTCACCCCTCTAGAAGCACACGCCCAGCTTGGGGCGCCCAAAAGAGAGTGAGGGTTGTTCTTACTCATTTGTGAGTCGATTTTCAAGTTCTGCAGCTTTAACAGAAAGCTTGCCTTCTCCCTTGTCTCATGCAGCATGATGATTTTGCCCTTGTGCATCTTTCTCCCCCTTACACATATGGTAATGCCCCACTAGTTGGGCTCCTTAGATGACTATGTATAGTCTTGTGGGTTTTATGCATGTTTTCCAAGGCAAGAGCCTTCTAAACAGGAACCGGATTAGCTAGTTGCTAATCACCATTAGGTACGAGCAATTCCATTGCGAACAATTGCGAAAAATAAAGTTTTTTTTTTCCTCGCATGAAAACTAGTCCAGGGGAAGTGTCCCATTGCATGCAAGGGCTCCTTAGACACGCATAGACGTGTTTGTTGTGCTCATAACAATCCAAAACAAAGAATTAGAGCTTTCTGCGTTTATTTGCATGTTTAGGGTTTCGCACCTAAACCACAAGATAACACAGGGAGTCTCGGGGAATCCTTGGGATGGTGATACAAAAGTTTGGGCACTTGTCAATGACCAATACAAAAAATTACTGTAGGTTGAAATCTACTTACAACTCATCGAAAAGCTTCTAAACTACAAGGAAATGCACCTACAATCTTTGCCCATGACATGTTTGAACAGCTTAGTGAGAGTTTGATCTAAGTGTTCAGGTTGTTTTCTTTTAGTCGAATAAAGAAATACAGAAAGGGGTGCCAGTCGTTGGGGCCTATAGGGTGTTGGTCTTTGTGTGAGCAATGAAATTCTAGTTGTTGGACGCATCTGTGTTTTATCTTCTTCTCGATCCTCTATGGAAAGTTTACAGGCAATTGAATTAGTAACACCCTTTATGGTGTGTTGAAATAGGGTTGCAGGAAAACACACACGACTTAAAGAGTAATATTACTTAGTGTGCATGTACGCTTTGCCTTACATTTCGAAGGCTGGGAACTTGCATGTGCACTGTGTGCGAGCCTCAAAAGGCTGCAAGCACACAACTAGAGAGTCCTAGCAAGCTCAAAGAAACAATGACGTGTCACTCACCACTCAATGCTTCCGTCATGAAGGATCATGTGCTGCAAAGAAGAAGGAGTCATCGTCGATGCCATGCTCAATCGCCTCGCCGCCGCCAATGCCGCCACGATGCTCGATTACTCATACTCTCTCTCTCTCTCTCTCTCTCTCTCTCTCTCTAGCATACACACACACACATACACACGTGAGTATACGAAGAAGAAGGAGAAAGAGATGGAGCAAGAGCACTTCTTAGCTTACACCTCCCAGAATGAGGATTTTTAGGTCAAATGGACCTTTTATAAGAGTTTGATCCATTCACACATAGGCGCCCAGTGTGATCGGTTGTTTGCAAAACTATTGTAAAAATAAGATAAGTGGTGCGCTTCTCATCGGTGATCATATACACACCTATTGGACCAACGAGCCCGGTCCATGACTCAATCAAATAAATAATATGCGTCCGTCGAAGGTGATAGGGTGTCTGTGAGGGTTAACATGCCCCCCTTCCTGATGTAGATTCCGTCCTCGAAAGCTATTGAGATGAAGCCCGTTCGTCGAGGTGGAAGAGCATTCGAGATTGAATGTCCTTAGCCTTTCTCAATCACTGTAAAATCAACCAAAATTGTTACAGTACCTGCATTCTCATATGCAAAAAAAGCATATGCAGTTGTAGGCACACAAATTGATTGGTAGCAAAATATTAAACAATTTATCAGCAGTAAACATTAAACTGTAATATAATCAAACGCATAAACAATTGTAAAGGTAAAAAACTAAACAAGTGTGGGGTCGCTAATTCAACGGTCGAAAGGCACTAGAGGTCAATTATTAATACCATGGGCAAGCTTCTCAATTTTCTTTGGTCAATTAAGCTGTTCAATTGCAAGAGCTAAGTATTTCATGTCCGAGGGCTGACTAGAGGCGATACCTAGAAGACCTTGTAGTTAAGCTACGATAAAAGGAATTGCTCATTAAATCATCGCCTGACTTATTTTCTTTTCTTTGACCCCCAAAGTCTTTTCACATTGATTCAATTTTGATGTGTGTGCTTATTTTGTATGCTTTGGGTTTTTTGCTTTTGAAGGAAAAGCGCCCATATTGGGAACCTTTAGGGCTCTAGTACCATAGGCGATACATGTGAGTGAAGTACCAAATCAAGCTAGGATTTCTCTTCCAGCTTAAGATTTTATATTGTGGCACTTTTGATTTTTTTGTTTGTTCGTTTTCAGCATTTTAGTTTTGTAACTTTGGGGGGTCATATAACACTCTTACCCTCCCCGGGCTCATCACACTAGTAGACTCCCTTTATAATACTTAAGCTAAAGGTCAATAGGGACTAAGCCCACTAGAAAGCCCTAGTACATTGCACACAATGCTGCCTAAGTCGGTTTGAGAACCTAAAGTAACCATTGATTATTAGGAATGCATTCCCCATGGTATTAAGGGAAGATCTCTAACGCCTAACTTGGTCAAACTAGCTTAGTCACATTGCTTGATTCTTAAACCTAGACAAGAGACTATGACAAAAAATTATATTGAATCTAATGTTTAATCTAAGCAAATGTGTTGAATATTGTGCTACCAATCACATTTAAAGCAAACAAACATGGATGTAAAAGGAAGACAAGAGCCAATGCTAATGGATAAGAAACACCCGCTCATGGTAATGATCGCGCCTGCTCGATTTGAAGAGTGACGAGAGAAAGATTCCATGAAGTTCAAAATCCTATAATGGTAACACGTTCCTGTACACACTAGAAAACACAAGAAATACCTCTAGGAGGCACATCAGTGGGAAGAGGCACCAATCTTTATCGAACACAATCAAACAACATAAAGAATCCTAACCTAATTATTTGCACTGCCCTAGAGAGTCAAAGGTGACAGGATGGGGAGGTAACTCTAAGGCTAAACCCCTATCCCGTCATCGTTGAGAAAAACAAAGTCATCATCCATGAGACCATATGTGCCATCCGTGTAATCATGTAACGCTTCCTCATCATTAGAGGCACAAATGTTCACTAAGAACGTCATTAGGCATCTATAGTCATCTTGGTCAAGAGGGTAAGGTTGTGCAACCGGAGAGACGTCCTCTACTAAGTGTGGATCAGTCGTGGTCAAGAGACGTAAACCATCCTAACTCCTCGAAATTCCTCTCACAGCTAGCGTACCTACCAAAACCCATTCACATGCAAGCAAGGGGTAGACTATGTGAAACATTTGTGAAAAGTAAAGAGGGTACCTCTCACCCAAGGTAGGAGTGGATGACTCTAGTTTACTAGCCATATCTGTACGCACATATGGATGATGGTTAGAGTGAAAATATTATAAGGGTCGTGTCAAAAGGTCGTGTCCTTGTGCATAATGTGTTTTTATGATTTTGTGTCATATTTAGCACTTGTAAGTTTCCAGATTATTGTTTGGTGACCCTTGCTCTTTTACTTTTACTTTTTTTTTTCTTGAGTATAGGGCTATACATATACATTCCCTAAGATTGGGAGATTGAGAGGTCAGGGAGGAAGGTTAAGATGGGAGCAAGTGAATGATGGATGTCAGAAAACACTCCCCCTGGGTAGATCATACCTTTTGGAATGATGTCGTCACCTTTTGAAACCAATGGTCCAAGTTGTTATGGGTGAAGACTTTGACCAATAGTTGTTGACCGCCCTAGGCATTTCATCTAGTTGCAAGGGTGGTAAGGTACTCTCCCATGATTTTATTTACAACGTTGTTGTAGGTGGTGAACTTACAATGGGAGGTGCAAATTCTTTTTTGTTTGTGGATATGTACAATGGTAGGTGGAGGTTGCTTTGAAGCTTCTATTTTCGTATATGAACTACATGAAGAGCAAGAAGCTTCATTTGTTTTTTTTATTTTTGAGCTGAGCAAAACAAGCCTTTCTCACTTGGGTACCCAAACTAGCTTTGGATCAGGTATATAGTGTTATGTGATCTTTCCTTTCCCACAATCTTCAATCGGCTTTATCGTCACAAGGTTTGATTCACATGCGTCAAGTGACAGGTAAGAACACAATTTATGTTTTGGCCCCACATTTGATCATTTCCTTGTTAGTAGCCTTGGGCTTCCAATAGTCGTTTAGGAATCCATTGCAACATTTTCTTACATTTCTGGGAGCGAGTGGGGCGTTTCTTACAAGACTCTTGTTTTTTAGCATAAAAAATTAGCTAAAGAAGCTTTAGGGACCCATTTGTATGTTTTCTTATTTATATCGCGATGTGGTCTTGGGTGTCTCATTTTTTGTTTTAACTACAGAAGTTGAAGCTTTAAAGAGTTGGGCTACAGGGACATATGGTTCAACCTCTTGGACATGCACTGTTTTGGGTTTTATATCCTCAGGAGGTAATATCTCAGGGACTATGGCTTCAATGGCAGGGCTAATAGTTGGTTTATGCGTTGTGACACTCCCAATCCCCCAATCAATAGTGCATTTGGTCGCTATCATCCACGCACGTTTGAGGTTTATATTACCCTTTATAGTTGCAGCAGGCATGACCAAAAAGTCTTGAGCTACAACCCCATTGTCATAACTGACAGAAGTGTGCCAGATTCCAAAAATCGTGGTTTTTTTCTTGTTGACACCCTTTGACTTAGATAGTACTCTCAGATAGAGATGGCTTTCCTAAATGACACCACACCCCATATGATAGCTGATTAAATTTAGCACCCGTGTCCAATAAGGCGTTATATAGCACTTTTCCATAGGTGCTATTTAGTTCAATATAGGGTATCGTAGAGGTGAGTCAGAGTCCAACCAATCATCCTCTATTTCAACGTGGAATGCATGTGTAACTCCAAGGTTGGCCTCTCATTGGCGTCTAATTCGTTGTTGTCGCTCCTTAGCTTTAGCTTGAGCTTGTATCTTCTTCAATTCTGCTTGTGCCTTGACTACCTTTTTTTTATGGATGGCACGTAGCTCCTCTTGGCTTAAAGGATCATAATATCTTTTAAATTTTCTCCCATTGAGGAATCCTATGGTTTCAACTCCATCAAGAGTCTTCACACAAATAGTACCTTGTGGGGTGATTTCACATACTCTATATGGTCCTTTTCCCGCATATTTCAACTTTTTCTTTTTGATACGCACTCTATACATAAGGACTTTATCACCAACATTGATATCTTTGTTCTTTATATGACAGTCAAACCATTCTTCCTCCTATCTTTCTCCACAAGTGCATTTTGCACAGCCAATTGTCTTTCTTCGTCCAACCTTTCAAGGATATATAAACGTTCAACTAAAGGGTTACCAACCCAACCTTCTCATGAAGCTACACACAGACTAGGAATTACAAACTCCCATGGCATAACTACTTCTTGGCCATATACCATTTTGAATGGTATACAATTAATATCCACTTTGTAAGAAGTACGGTAGGCCCATAGAGTGGGGACGGTTACGGAGCAAGCTTGACAAAGCGAGCTTTGGAGTGAGCTTTTTTTTTTTCATCCCACCACCACTACCTCCCATTGCCGCCCCTTAGCACCCATCACCACCCACTACCCTAGCCCACCACTGGTGGTTAGTGGTGCTAGCTTACTACCACCATGTGCCGCCCCTACTCCTACCACCACCGCCCATTGCCGCCCTTTCCTCCAGTGGAGTAGCCAAGGACCTCTCTCTCTCTCTCTGTCTCTCTCTCTCTCTCTCTCTCTATATATATATATATATATATACTTTTCTATGACGTTAAAATTATCCTCTCTTTCTCTCTATCTATCTAAAAAAACCTAAAATATTTGCGATTTTGCTAGTGCCTTTATTTTATTTTTTTAATCAGACCCTCTCATGGCTCCTCTTCTCTCTCTCTCTCATGATCCCTCCAACCCATTCCCTCTCTTGTCCCCAGCTCTCTCTCTCTCTCTCTCTCTCTCTCTCTCTCTCTCTCTCTCTCTCTCCAGTCCACCTCTTACTCTACGTCCGTCCCTCACTCATCCCTAGCTCCGATCCTTCCCATTCCTCTCTCTCTCTCTATATATATATATATGTGTGTGTGTGTGTGTGTGTGTGTGTGTGAGTGTGTGTGTGTGTGTCCTATCTTGCTCTCCCTATTCTTCTCTCTCTCTCTCTCTCTCTCTCTCTCTCTCTCTCTCTCTCTCTCTCCCCACTTGCCACCCCTCTCCCCACCCCCTGTTCGCTTTCTATCTCTTTGCTCCCACCACACCACCCCTTGAGTCCCTCCAACCCTAGAGAGACATGAAACGAAACGAAATGAATTGTTATATTAACTAAAATGGAATGAAATGCTATATTAAGAATTTTCATAAGGCAAAAATGACCTAGGAGACCAAACTGATACAGTCTTAGTGGATCTAATACAATGCATGGGTACAAAGTAAAATGAGAGAGAAAGAGAGAGAGAGAGAGGGGAGGGGAGAGAGAGAAGGGATTGGCCAACGGGGGAGGGAGAGGTAGATAGATAGATTTTATTATCATCCTCGGACGTCAAATATGACATATGGGACCAAAGTTACTTGTGATGTAGTATCGGTGTGCCTGATGTGAGTGATTCTTGATGGTCCAAAACTGCGGTGATGAAAGTCGCAATGGAGAGCCCACACTATGGCTCGGAGAGGAAAGTGTGTAGGTCTAGGTCATGCCTAAAAATGTGAAGGAAGTAAGTTTGCATGTGACCAAAAGCTGAGCACTCTAGAAGTGTGTGGTACTTAGACTCTTGCACTTGCAGCGAAAGGGAAAGGGAAAGGGGGAGAGAGAGAGAGAGAGAGAGAGAGAGAGAGAGAGGAAGGGGGGGGGGGGGGGGGGGGGTGAGAGAGGGAGAGTGGAGTGTAGTATCTTTTTTTTAAAAAAGGGAAAGAAAGGGAGTGCAATGGTGCTTAGGCCAAATTTTTTCTTTAAAAAAAGTCATATCCAAAGAAAGCAATAGCGTGCTTTCTTTGGATATGACTTAAAAAAAAAAAAGGGGGCTAAGCACCCTTGCACTCCCTTTCTTTGCTTTTAAAAAAAAAAAACACTACACTCCACTCTCCCCCTCTCACAATCCCCCCCCCCCTCCTGCGCCCAACCCTTCACTTCCCTTGGGGACCCTCTCCCCCTTCTCTCTCTCTCTCTCTCTCTCTCATTTTATTTTGTACCCAGACATTGTATTAGATCCACCAAGATTGTATCAGTTTGGTCGCATGGGTCATTTTGGCCTTTTGAAGACAAATAATATAGCAATTCATTTCATTTCTCATTGGGATTGGAGGGACTCAAGCGACAATGTGACATGAGGCAGAGAAAGAAAAAAGGAAGATGCAGTGGGAGAGAGATTGATAAGGAGAGAGAGAGAGAGAGAGAGAGAGAGAGAGAAAGAGAAAAGGGGGAGACAAAATTGTGAGGGAGAGAGGGGAAGTGTATTGTTTTTTTTTAAAAGAAAGACAGGATTACTTTGTACACCCCCCCCCCCCCCCCGCGTGCGCGCGCTCTCCCTCTCTTTCTCTCTCCACCTGCCACCCCTCTTCTCTGTATCTCTCTCTCCCTCCCAATCGCCCCCCCTCTCTCTTCCCCTCCCACTATCACTCTCTCTTTCTCTCCCCCTCTCTCCCTCCTTTACAGAAAAAGGGAGGCACTAGAGATACTGCTAGTGCTTTGTTTTTTTAAAATAAATCTCTCTACCCTCTCGCTATCCCTCTCTCTCTCTCTCTCTACCCTTGCCACCCTTCCCTCGTGTGTGTGTGTGTGTGTGTGTGTGTGTGTGTGTGTGAGAGAGAGAGAGAGAGAGAGAGAGAGAGAGAGAGAGAGAGAGAGAGAGAGGCGGGGGGGTGGATCTCACTCTAGGATGGGAGGGAAGGGAAGGGTGGGGTGGGGTGGGGGGTGGGGGGAGAGAGAGAGAGAGGGGGGGGGGGGGGATGGGGAGAGGGGTTATAGAGTGACTAAGAAAAGAGAGAGGAAGAAGGGAGTAGGAGATATGAGGACTTTAGGGAAGGGATGGTGGTTTCTAGAGGAGGAGCTGGAGGAAGCGAAGGTGGTTAGAGGAGTAGATGGAGAGAGGAGGTGGAGGAGAGAAGGGATAATGGAGGAGGAGGCTGAGGAGGAGGAGGAAGGGAAGAGGAGGAAGCACATGGGCGGCAAGAGGAGGAAGGGGACGTAGAGAGGGTGGCACTCCAAAAAAAAAAAAGCTCGCTCCAAACCTCGCTCCGTTGAGCTCGCTCGAAGATGTAACTCCCATAGACTGATGTCAGCTTCAAATCCCAATCTGTGTGATGAGCTTCCACTGTTTTACTCAAGATAGAAATTAAGGTCTTATTGGTGCTCTCAGCTTGGCTATTTGCTTGTGGATAATAAGGCGTGGACTTATGGTGGGATATCATGAAGTTTGTTGTGAGTTCCTTTATCACTCCATTTATAAAATGAGTACCACTGTCACTCACAATTTCAAAGGGACAACCAAATCTTATAATAATGTTCTAAATGAGAAACTTGGCAGTTGACCTTACATCAACCTTGCGTGTCGCCCTGGCTTTCGCCCACTTTGTCACACAGTCAGTGGTAACGATAATATATCAAGATCGAGTGTTACAAGTTGTCGGACTAATTGGGCCTACAAAGTCTAAACCCCATTTTTCAAATGGTTGAGTCACTTTAACAAGATGTAAGGGCATCTTATCCTTTTGTTGTGTGATCTTGTAATGTTGGCATTCATGACGACCTTTTGCAAAAAGTGATGCATCTTTGAATAAGGTAGGCCACCAGTAGCTTGATTGCAACACCTTTCTAGCAGTTAATTCCCATGAGAAATGTCCTCTGGCTATACCTATGTGGGCTTCTTGCAGTATGTATAAATAGTCATCCGTATGAGCACAACGTCTAAGAATAACATCCTTCCCTAGCTTGTAGAGAGTTCCTGCAATTAGAGAATAAGGTTCACATTCTTTTAATAGTTTCGAGCTATATCCTTACGAAGCTCTTTGGGTGGAAAACCATTAACTAGAAAGTTCACAATCTTCTCACTCCATTCAGGCATGGTCTCGACTAGGAATAGGGAAGTATCGGGCAATTCATCATCGACTTTAGTAGGGGCTTTACCATAGGGTTTACGAGACAAATGATCCACCATGACATGTTTTTTACCAGGTCTCACCACAATAGTAAAATCAAACTCAAGAAGAATTAACAACCATCGTGTCATTCTTCCCGTGGAACAAAGTTCATTTACTAGATACAACAAGGCTTGATGATCCACATAAAAAACAAACTTGTTGGCAAGAAGGTAGTAGCAAAATTTCTTTATTGCATAAATCATAGCTAAACCGTCTCGCTCTGTAGTGGTCTAGTTTTTCTCAGCATCATTCAATTGACAACTTGCAAAGCTAATGGGGCAATCCAATTTATGGTTGAGCTAGAACACACCCAATAGCAAAGTTTGATGCATCAATATGTAATTTTCCATGTGTATATTGTAATTTTTCATGTGCATCAATATACACATGGAAAATTACATTCCAATCGGACACTCGTAGAATGGGAGCACTTGTCAAGGTCTTTTTCAATGACTCATAAGCATGGTCATACTCCGCGGTCCAATGGAACTCAATAAGAAGCTTGTACAAAGGACGAGCTATCTCAGAAAAGTTTAAAATAAACCGTTGATAATAACCAACATGGCCCATGAACCTTTGAATTCCTTTACAATTTGTAAGTGGTGGCAAATCAACAATGGCTTTAATTTTGCTCTCATTTGTAGAAATCCCATTTTTAGACACTATATGCCCTAAAATGACTCCATGTTTAACCCAAAATTGGTATTTAAAAGGGTTTAAGGAGATGCGATACAATCTGCACTTCTCAAACACTTTTCGTAAACATGATAGATGTTCTTTCCAAGAAGAATAAATACAAAGGTCATATAAGAAAGCTTCGCAAAACTGCCTTAAATATTCTCTAAAAGCACTATTTATTAATCTTTGGAAGGTAGCAGGAGCATTGGTTAAGCCAAAAGCCATAACACAAAATGCGAACAGTCAGAATTCAATTATAAAAACCGTTTTAGCTTGGTCCTCTAGTGCAATTGCGATTTGATTGTATCCAGAGTACCCATCTAAAAAGCTATAAGCTACTTTCCTACAACTCTTTCAAGCACATGTTCTAAATATGGCAAGGGGTAATGGTCCCTCTTAGTGGGCATTGACCTTCTTGAGATCCACGCACACTCTGAGTTTCCCATTCTTTTTCGGCACAATCACTATTGGAGACATCCATTCTGAGTGCTCAATAGGGTATATGAATCCGCATTTGACAAGCTTTTCAATTTCTTCTTGAACAATCTTTGCATACTTAGGATTCATAGGGTAGGGTCGTTGCTGGACTGGTTTAGCCATGTTATTCATGGGAATTGTGTGCTGCACCACGGAAGGTGAAACACCTTTCATACCATGATATGTTCAAGCAAATATATCCTTGAATTCCTTGAGAAGTTCTTTAAGTACATACTCTTCAATCTTTGTCAAATCTTGGGCAATGAAAACAGGTTTGGACTCCTCACTCGGGTTTGCTAACTCTATCTCCCTAACTATCGTTGGACCGTCATAGACTCCATTGCTTCCATCAGTAGGTTTTCTTTGAGCCTTTGTATACACAACCTTACGCTCCATTGCTTCCATCGATAGGTTTTCTTTGAGTCTTTGTATACACAACCTTACGCTCCTCCGTGATGTAGGATTTGAAATGATTGGGTGCAGGGTGTAAGTCTATGGGGTCTTCTTGTTCTGTGGACTATGATTTCACTTCTTCTTCCTTTTCTTGTTGAGCTAACTCTTGATTTTGTCGTCTCCTTATAGTACGGCTCAAAAATTTGGCTTCTCTATAGCCTCTAGCTGTGCGATGTCAATGGGTTGTGGACTACACCACATAGCGCTTTGAAGGTATTCACCCCAGCTATCTACCAGCTTTCGATGAGCATCACATGCCTCTATATAATTAAGCCATTCTACGGTAGATTTCTTTTCATTCATTCTAGCATGCACATTTTCTCGATATCGTCGCCTCTTATATCTCTTACTCTTCTTGTCTAATTTTTTTATTACGGCCGATCTCTAGTGAAGAGTCACTAGATGAATCGCTACTCGTGTCTTCTCCTCTCCCGGATAGATTGTCATCTCGGGTACCACTGGGCCTTGAATGGTTATCCCCACATTTGCACCAAGATTTAACTCAGATTCTTCATCCTCATAGTCAATTTCAATTGATGATTCTGACTTCGAATCGTGTGGGCTATAGTCTTGTGAGATGCTACTGGTTCCAATGCCAGTCAAGTCTTCATCTTGTAGGTCATCAGACGCTATATGCATTGCTTCTATCATATTTAAGGATACGAGTTGTGGCATTTCATCCCCCTTAGGTGTTACCCAGGTCGTCCCCCTATTTCCCCAAGTGTCTATGGATGCTGCTAGGTGGACCCAATCCACATTGTCAGACTCAGTCATCCTAGGTAGAACATCCATATAAGGAGAATCTTCCCCAACATCAGTGTCCATTTTACACGTGTAACAATTTTGCAATGGGGCGGAGTGAACTGTGGTGTCAGATCTATGACCAATTATAAATCTATTTCCTAGAGGATGTGCTCGACCAATTACAAGATCAATTCGCATGACAGAGTCTTGGAACTGCAAGTAGACATGGTTTTTAGACCAGTCATGCACGATGTCTTGGCGTGAGGTTGCTTGCGTGTATTTTGTGGCACATCTTCTTGGTTGTGACAAAATCTCTCTTGTGTCCTAGTTCGCATACCATAACTAGGTGGTGCCTCTTCACTCGTTTGGCTGTGGGTTTGTTGTTGTTGTTTCTTGCTTGTGGTTGCCCCAGCCCCAATTGAGCAGCACGGGAGCCTTGAGAGGTGTTTAGAGGTCACCTCTCTTGTTGCCTGCCCTGGACCGCCTCACTAGCTTCACAAGCCCATCCTCGAAAACATTGAGAATAGATTATGACAACTTAAACCTCATCAAAGTCACAATCAAGTGGAAAATTCCTAGAGAAACATAGGCTAATTCATTGTACCCTTGTAGGGTAATTATATGTCATCAATGGAGTAGCTAGCATACTTCTCCCCTTGACAAACTTTATCACTCCCCTTTGAAGTTAAAGCTATCAAAGCTGATGAAGGGTCTGCGTCTTTGGCCCCAAACCATACTTGAAAGTCTTGAATAGTCTCTTTGTACTAACTCTCACTTCTCTAGAGTAGCACTTTGTGTTGACGAGGGAGGTGGTCACGTCGATGAAGTAGTGTGATCATGTATATCATGCCATAACTCTATAAAGGATGGCTCATGCTCACGTAAGACTTGCACTCATTCTTGAAGACTATGAACCTTAATTCATTAATCTATAGGATGCAACTAAGCGCATCTACCACTACATTATATTTTCCTCTTTGGTAATGTATTTGAAGGTCAAACTCCCATAGGATATCCACCCACCGACATTTTCTACCCTTCAATTCATGTTGACTTAAAAGCCATTTTAGACTTTCATGGTCTGCCTGGACCTCAAAAGTGGAACCATATAAATAGTGGCTCCACTTTTTTAGTGCATGTACTATAGTAGCCATTAACTCTCACTCATGGGCTGAGTAGCAACCTTTTGTATTCGTAATGGTGTCTAATGCAATCACTATGTTCATTTTCAATATGATTGGTTCTCTTGTATATCCACCATAGTCTGTTAATTGGTAACAAAGCTTTGCTTATAGTGTGATTAGCATTTTCTAATCAGCCTTATTGATTCTAATTACCTTCTCTATGATGGATTGTTTGGCACTCTCTCTTTGCCATAAAAATCACTAATCATACTTCTAATAACGCTCTAAAGAGTCCTTTATCATTTCATCGAGGGCATGTCCATGGGCCACTACGTTCATGGGGTGATTAAGACTAACTAAGCTCTCAATTAGTCTCTTATTAGCTAGTGTGTTTGTTTTCATTTTTTCATAATAATTATCTGCTTGTTTTTTCCTCTCCTATTGGCTCTTGCATAGCTACAATCAGTCAAATCGATTTACATGTGTGTATAGAGTATTCCATCAGCTCTTCATTGCATTCTCTTGATTTTAACTCATCCACATCATCTCTTTGATTTTGTTACAATGTGTTCATCATCATCATGCTTTTGTGCTTTGATTAGCAATGTTCATGATGATTTATTTTTAGGGGTGTGTGTGTGTGTGACCTGCTAGGAAATATGATGTAGCTAAGTAGATAATTGAGTAGATTACTTAATGGAGAGAGATAATTTTCACAGACAAGAGATTATAGAGTGTAGAGAGAGAGAGAGAGAGAGAGAGAGAGTACACACGATATACGTGGTTCACCCAATGTGGGCTACATCCACAGGAAAGCAGCCACTCAATGGCTTTAGTACTTCAAAATAAGAAGTAGTTTACAAAGGGATTATACCCTTGGAGCTCCCGCCTTGCTTTGCTCTCACCATCTCACATCAACTTCACAATGCACCACAATGCTTCACAATCCATTTTGTGTGTAGAAGAGGCCTCCTTTTATAGTCCAAAAGGGTTGCCCTTTCTCATGAGAGGCAACCATGTGTAGTTGCACTTGTGTAGACAAGTCCTAATTGGACCCTCCAATCCGCCCATATGTGGCCGTCCTTGAGAAGACAAGTCCTCCTTTGAAATTGGGCACCGACCACTGAATTCAACCATCGGCCATTGACTTCCAACCACCGGCCACTGGCCATTGACTACCGGCCAACCGACCAGTTGTTTTTCGACCAATTTTCGATCGCTGTCCGACCATAATATTCCGGAAAAACCAATCTCGAGCTTTGCTTGAAACTCTGGCCGTGAAAATTTTAGTTTTCGGCGAGTGATTTTTTTCACGCACGATTGCTTCTCCTCAGAACGGGGGCCTTACAAATGTGCATTTTAATAGGAAAAATTACAAGGGGTAAATCAGGCTCCATACTTAACAATCTCCCACTTGGAGACTGCCCTCCACACCAAACCTGTGACTGCTTTTTATCTTGCCTTCTTATTCTTGAATTCCAATTGAAGATGAGCAAAAGCTCAACTTCTCCACCACCTTTGTAAACATGTCTGCAGGATTTTCACTTGTATGCACCTTTCCTAGCTTTAGCTGTCCCTCTTCCAAAAGAGTGCGTATGAAGTGATATCTCACCTCAATGTGCTTTGTCCTTGAATGAAAGGCTGAGTTCTTTGCAAGATGGATAACACTTTGGCTATCATTGTACAAGACACAATTGTCTTTTTTGAATCCAAGCTCTTCTAAAAATCAGTGAAGCCACATAATTTCTTTGCTTACCTCCGTCATTGCTACATATTCTGCTTCTGTGGTGGTAGAAAGTGAGACCACTTTCTACAGATTTGAAGCCTAGCTTACTGCTGTGCCTCCAACCGTGAAGACATAGCCAATAGTGCTCCTTCGAGTATCTTTGTCACCTGCCATATCTGCATCAGCATACCCTTGAAGAAAAATATCAGTTCCTCCAAAATACAAAGCATTTGTTGTTGTCCCTTTTAGATACCTAAGTATCCACTTCATAGCTTGCCAGTGCTCTTTACCTGGGTTGTCCATGAACCTACTTACAACTCCCACTGCATGTGCAATGTCTCGCCTTGTCCAGACCATAGTATACATAAGAGAACCTACCACTACAGTATCTAGAACTTTAGACATATAGGCTATCTCCTCTTATGTCTTTGGACGCATATTCTTGGTTAGTTTAAAGTGACCAGCCAAAGGTATAGAAACTGTTTTTGCATTTTGCATTGCAACCCTTTCTAGTACCTTCTTGATGTAATCCTCTTGAGATAGCTTTATTGTCTTCTTCGTTCTTTCCCTTGATATCTTCATACCAAGTATCCTCTTTGCAGCAGCTAAATATTTCAGTGAAAAAGATTTAGAAAACTCTTCTTTTAGGTCTTTGATGTCCTGCATGTTAGCACTTGCAATCAGCATGTCATCAACATACAATGTTAGGATGATGAACTTCCCATCTCCCAAATTCTTCGTGTAGATGCAATGATCTGAGTTGCACCTTCTGAATCCATGATCAAGCATCCATCGATTGAACTTCAAGTACCATTTTCTTTATGCTTGCTTTAAACCATACAACCTCTTCTTTAATCTGCAAACCATTTTCTCCTTACCTTTTACTTCATACCTCTTTGGTTGAAGCATGTAAATTTCCTCCTCTAAGTCACCATGAGGGAATGCCGTATTTACATCCATTTGCTCAATATTTAGACCATGAATAGCCACAAGGCTTAAGACAAGCTTAATTGAGTTCATTTTTACAACAGGAGAAAATATTTCATTGAAGTCAATACCTTTTTTTTCAGAAGGCCCTTTTACCACAAGGCTAGACTTGTACCTTTTCTTCCCACCTTTGTAAAGACTTGGGTAGCTAGAATCTAGGATCCTCCTCCCAACCTCCCATTATAAAGGCAGGCTCCTAGCCTCTTGCCCTAGCCGGATCCCCTGTCCACACTGCCTAGCCTGGCCCCTGGCCATAGTCCGTGACTCCCTAGCCTTGCCCTTGTCCTGACATTACTCCCCCCTTAAGGAAGAGTTTTTATCCTCAAAAACAAAAGTGGGAAACTTCTTCTTAAGAGCACTAATGTTTTCCCAAGTGGCACCTTCCTCAGGTCGATCTTTCCACTTGATTAAAGCTTGTCGATGTACATGATGATGCGTACGTAAATCATGATAGTCAGGAATTCGTTCAGGTTTATGATGTAGGGTAGGAAGTTCAATGAAATCGACCAGAATTCGCTGGTCAATGACATTGTTGTCCCCCATAATCGCTTATGTAAATGGCTTACATGAAACATCAGATGGATACAAGAGTGTGGGGGTAACAATAGTTTGTAGGCACTATCACCAACTCGCTTCAGTATTTTGAAAGGCCCACAATATCTTGGAGATAATTTAGGTGTTGGCCCAGTTTTCAAACTTTTTGAATGCTCTTGCACATGTAAAAATACTTCCTCCCCTTCCTCAAAGGTAACTTGCCAACGTTTCTCGTCAGCGTACTTCTTATATTGATCCTGCACTTGGTGGACGTTCTGACGAGCGAGTTTCAGCATATCTATTTGGTCTTGGAGAAAATCCTTAACCTGCTAGATTTTTTCGGTTGCCAACCCCACCATAACTGGTGACCTAGGTTGAAAACCATACATGAGTATGAAAGGACTAAATCTAGTCGTAACATGCTTAGCACTGTTGTAAGCAAACTCAAGAAGAGGTATATATTCTTCCCAGTCTGTTTGTTTCTTGCTAACGTATGCGCGTAGCATATCCTCTAGCACTTGGTTAACTCGTTCAGTCTCACCATCCATTTCTGGATGATTGGTTGTACTGAGGTTGAGTCGTGTACCCAATCGTTTAAACACAGCCCTCCAAAAATGAGTGTTAAACTTGGGATCATGATCACTCACAATGTTACTTGACAAGCCATACAACCTGTAGAGATTGTCCACAAACAACTTGGCTAATTCTGGAGTCTTAATTGTTGATTTGGTTGGAATAAACTTACATAGTTTAGTCAACCGGTCTACGACCACCCATACTGAGTCGTGACCTCGTACAATGGTTGGTAAACCCACAATAAAATCCATAGAGATACTTTTCCATTTCCCATTGGGAATCTCCAAAGGATGTAAGAGTCCTCGTGCCTTCAGGTGCTTTGCTTTGTTAACTTGACAATTTTGGCAATGCAAGACATAATCTTGAACAAAGCCATGTAAACCTGGCCAGTAAAATTGTCGTCGTATGTGAGCATAAGTCTTTTTTAATACCGGGGTGCCCTGCACTTGGACTGTCATGACATTCATAAAGAATTTGGCACCGAATGTCTGTGTCCGTCGGTACACAAACTCTCTCCTTATGGAGTAGGTACCCATTGTCGATGATAAAATTCTTCCATCATTGTAGTTCATCACTCGACAGAGGAGAACTGTGTGTGGAGATTAACGATACACTATCAGCATTGGAGTGAGAAGGATCCCTCATTTACACATGGCTCCACACTTTCGAATATGCATTATCCTACTCATATTTTCCCTTCAGAGAGTCCAAAAATTCACTGCAAAGTTCCTTGAACAAGAGAGAATTGATCCCCGGCATACGACTAAGAGCATCAACCACCACATTGTATCGTCCTTTACGATATTGGAGCTTTGCGTCATATTCCTAAAGAATCTCAGTCCACTTGGCCTTTCAACCCTTCAAGTCGGTTTGTTGTGTAAACCATTTAATGCTTTCATGGTCAAACACAATCTCAAATTGAGCGCCATACAAATAATGTCTCCATGTTTTCAAGGTAGACACTATTGCATAGAGTTCGCGTTCATATGCAGAATAATTCTGTTGTGCTGAATTAAGCTTCTTGCTTTCAAATGCAATTGGCCCCCCTTCTTGTAGCAGGACTGCTCCAATAGCACGGTCAATGGCATCCGTTTCCAAAATGAATGGTTTCAAAGGATCTACAATAGCTAGAATAGGAGCTGTAGCTAACGTATCCTTGAGCGTATCAAAACTATGTTGTTGAGTGGGTCCCCACTGAAAGATCTTGCCTTTGCCTTTTAGTTGGTCCGTCATGGGAACAACAATATTAGCATAGTTTTTAACGAACCTTTGATAAAAACCTGCAAATCCCAAGAAAATCTGTAACTCTTCCAGATTTCTAGGAGAAGGCCACCGCCAAATGGTATCCACTTTGGATTGATCCATGTGTAGCCTAGTAGCTGAAATAACATGCCCAAGATAGTGAATATCCTCCTGTAAAAAATCACACTTGGATTCTTTGGCATATAATTGATTTGTTCGTAACAATTCGAACACCTGCCTCAAATGTTGTAAGTGTTCTTCCTCAGAAGCACTATATACAAGAATCTCATCGAGAAAAACTATAACAAATTTGCCCAAGTACGAGTTCAAGACAATATTCATAAGTGTCATGAATGTTGCGGACGCATTGGTTAACCCAAAAGGCATAACCAAAAACTTGTAGTGTTCAAACCTTGTTGGGAATGCAGTTTTGGGTATATCAGCAAGTCGAATACGTACTTGGTGATAACCCGATCGCAAGTCTATTTTTGTAAAAATATGAGTATGAGTGAGCTTGTCAAACAACTCATCCACGCGTGGCAATGGGTACTTGTTCTTAATCGTAACCGCATTTAAGCCGCGGTAGTCTATGCACATGCGCATACTACCATCCTTTTTCTTCACTAATAGGATAGGAGAAGCCCATGGTGAAGAACTGAGTTGGATAAATCCTCTGTTAAGATAGTCAGCAAGCTGATGTTCCACCTCAGCAGCTTCAGAATATCTCATTCAATAGGGCGGGTTACTTATTGGTTTACTGCCTGCAACCACGTCGATGCTATGTTGCACCGATCGTGTCGACGATAATCCTGATGGCAGATCATTAGGAAAAACATCATGAAAGTTATTAAGTCACTAGCAACCTTTGCTTGTTGAGAAGTAGCCGTTGGTGGAAGAGATGAGAGAGAGAAGCATGTGGTGTTGAGGAATATTCAACATATTCAATATTGGAAAGAAAATGAGACAATGAGTAACACAAGAAAACTTGATCTATTTCATTATCAGAAACGAGCTGCATAAGCTCGGTTGTACATATCAGTGGTGAGGAAGGCACATCCTTCTCTCCTAACAACAATACATGCGTGCCATGGAATTCAAACATCAAGATGTTGTGCTTGTAGCTACGCTTCAATGATGGTCCTAGGCTATGCAACCATTCCCTACCAAGTACCACATCTGCCCTCTCCATGTTCATAACCTAAAAATCCAAGGTGTGGAATAGCCTTGTATTTCCAACGGTACAGCTCGGACTTGAGTATCCCACATTTCGGCATCATAACCATTCATCATTGCTACCTTGTAGCGGTGGAAACTCGGAGTTTGGGGCAATTTGAGTTTTTTCACCAATGCATAATTAATGAAATTGTGAGCGGCACTGTCATCTACCAAGATGTGCACCTTGTGCCCTTGTAGAGATCCGTGCATACACACTAACTCATGTGGACCGAAGGTCTATTGCCACATGGAAGCTGTGATAGCATTCATGCACCACCTTGGTGTGTGTTACTTCCACCGTAGAGAATTGTGACGAAGACTCAAGAGGTAGCAGTTGATCCATGTGCACTGCTTTCTCCTTGCCGTGAGCAGCAGATTTCCCCTTGGGACAATCCTTTTTGCCATGGCCGCTTCCCAAGCATTGAAAGCATAACTTCTCTTTTTTAGCCTTATCAAAGTCCTTAGGAGAGAGACGACCACGAGACCCCTTGAGTTTTCTAGCTGCTTTAGAATTGGCTACTATAAATTTCCTTTTATTGTGCCCATACTATGTACGTGTATTAGCATGCACGTGATTATTATGTGATCTCTTTTCATCTGGATCATCATGAATGTGCGCTTTCACTATGGCCTCCTCAAGTGTTTTAGGGTCCTGAGTCTTGACATGCTTCTTAAGCTCTAGTGTCAGACCGCGGATAAACCCACGTACTTGCTGAAAGGTGTCTAGTCCTTCCAACTTGAGGATAACATCCCGATACTGAGGGATATATTCAAGTAATGATGGGTGTTGGCGCATGGAGCACGTGTCCCAAGCCGTCCAATTTTGATCTCCCTCATTTGTAGGTAGAAATTCTTTGCAAAACGTAGCCTCAAAGGCTGCCCAACTCTGTGGTATGATACTCTTGTCCTTGAGAGACATCCACCATTTGTAGGCCTTGCCTTCTAGAGTCAGACTTGTTTGCAGTACACTGACTGCATCCGGAGTACGCCGTAAAGTGTGAATTTCATCCCACTTACTGAGAAAGATATTCACTGCATCCTTATTGCGATCTTGGTCCTCTCCCTTAAAAGTCAATGGTTTGGTGCTTTTCAACAACTCGTCCACCTCCTTTGCAGTGAGAGTGTGCAAAGAATCCGGAGATGGACCTTGTCCATGATTAGAAGGGCCTTGCCCGTAAGTGGCAGTGTGCTCATGCATGTGTGTGTCAACATGGCCCTTGGTCTGCTGCTGCATAAATTGTATCACTAACGTAGATAATTTAGTGACTTTTTCATTTAAAGATGCAAAATTTCCTTCCATTACTAATATGCGTGTGTGAAGTGCACGAAATTCCTGAATATTGAGCAATTCATAAGTGTCATCACCTCCCGTAGCGTCGGGGCACCCTCCGTGAGAGTATCTGGCCGCGAGCCGTCATGGGAAGGATCAGGCGTATGATGCTCAAAGTCAAAGGTCATATTGATATATGAATCCATGGTAACACCGTGCAGTGTAAGAAAGAGAAAGAAGAATACCTTAATTCAGAAAAAAATCCCGTAGCCATAGAATGCATTGCAAACGGTAATTAGCCGTGCTAATTACGTTGGTCGTCAAAGCGTTAACCAACCCGTAAGTCCACCCATTCACGTAAATTGCTTGAACGCGTTGTTGTTAATTCTAGCTTGCGCAGAAAACAAGTGATGTTGGATACTTGTTTGAAAACTCACAAGCGATCGTAGATTAAGCTTGATGCAATACTACAATTTTGTACATTAATTGTCAACTGTTGCGTGCGGAAAAAGACCCGGCCCTTTGCCGATGATGGCCGGGTATGCTTGCCAATGATGGCCGAGTACGCCTTTGCAGGCTGCGACGTACTCGCCCAAAGATTATTTTAGGTTTGCCCTAATGTTTTTGGGCGGCCCAATATGGCAAGGCCCAATCACTTAAGCGCTGGCGATGGCGGGCAATGGCGTCGACTGCGAGCAAGAGGGGAAAACTCACCTGACAGTTTGCTGTGAGGCTCAACCGGGGCTGGTCCTGTGACGGGTTTTTCTCGGCCGCCTTGCGCGCACCTGCCGAGCTCGAGGGCGCTCAAGTTGGCCCTCCTCGCCTCTGCTCACTCCCCTTGATGGGGTCGGATCATCCCGCGGAGGCCAAAGTCCTAGACGCTCCCTGCTAAGCGGCCATGCCCGCTGTTCGGCTTCTCGTGGCTTGCATGACATGTAAGGAGAGCAACTCTCCATGCCTGTGTGTCCCAAAAAAGGAGTGGCTCTTGATACCAGTGTAAAGACTTGGGTAGCTAGACCCTAGGATCCTCCTCCCAACCTCCCATTATAAAGGCAGGCTTATGGCCTCTTGCCCTAGATGGATCCCCTGTCCACACTACCTAGCCTGGCCCTTGGCCATAGTCTGTGACTCCCTGGCCTTGCCCTTGTCGTGACAACCTTCTTCTTCCCTTAGCTTGTATACCCATTTGTTTTGAAGTGCCCGCTTACCTTTAGGCAACTCAGCCAACTCCCATGTTTGGTTACGATGTAATGAGTCCATCTCCACTTGCATGCTCTTTATCCATTCTTCTTTGGATTCGTGTTGCATAGCTTCCTCGTATAATTCCAGCTCTCCAGAATCTAAGATCAAGAGATGGTTGAAGGAAGGAATAAACCTTTCTGGAGGTCTACTTGCTCTTGGAGATCTTTAGGGAATAGGTTGAGGTTCCTCATTTGGTTGACATTGTTGTACGTTGTCACCGTTTGTACTTCTTGAGTCTTCACCATCCTTAAGCTCCATGTACTCATCACCTGTTTCTTTTGTTTGTTTTCTTTCCAAGTAATCTTTGTACATATTTTGTTCGTTAAAAATTACATCCCTACTCCTAAAGATTTTACCATCTTTAGGATTCCATAGGCGATACCCAAAGTCACCTTCTCCATAACCAATGAAGAAACACTTTTTGGACTTTGAATCTAGCTTTGATCTTAGGCTTCTATCTATGTGCATGAAAGCCTCACTCCCAAACACTTTGAGAAATGAATAATTCACCGGTTTACCTGTCCATGCCTCCTCTGGAACTCCCCATCCAATGCCGTTAAGGATAACTGGTTGATCAAATACATAGAAGTACTTACTGCTTCCGCCAAAGCTCAAGCAGTAAGCTTGCATGTAGCCGCATGCTTCATGCTCGCTCCATGATTTTCCTGTTCATCCTTTCCAAAATCCCATTTTGTTGAGGTGTCCTTGGGGTTGTCTTTTGCACCGTTTTGACGCCAAGATTAACCGGATTGTTCCCATTGCCTTTCGGTCAAGGACATTCCATGCTTCATCTGCCATCGTTGCGGGCTTCTTTGCAAGACCTCCTAGTGGCAAATAAAGGTCCTTCTGGTAGAGATAGTCTTCAATCTGCATCTTCCAATGTTGGTAGCTTGTGCCATTGAACTTCTCAATCTTAAGCTTCTCTTCCTCCGCCATTACTCCCACTCAATTCAAGGAATCGTTTCCTTGATATGCTTTAGCTACGAGCAAACCTTTCTCTGATACCAGTTGTTAGGAAATATGACGTAGCTATGTAGATAATTGAGTAGATTACTTAATGGAGAGACATAATTTTCACACACAAGAGATTTGTGCGCTCCTTGCCGCACTGTCGAAGCAAGGGACTTGCCGATACACCGTATGCGAGCCACAGACGGCTCCAAGCACACAACAAGCCTAAACTAGCAAGCTCAAGAAAACAAAGGGTGTGTCACTCACCGCTCTACGCTCGCCTTCGTGGTGGATTCCTCGCCGCGATGAAGAAGAAGCTGCAGTCGTGCCGCGCTCAACCGCTTCGCCGCCGTCGTGCCTTCGTAATGCTCGATCGCACACACACTCTCCCTCTCTCTCTCTCTCTCTCTCTCACACACACACACAAGGAGGTGAAGAAGAAGAAGAAGATGGAGATGGAGCAAGAGCACTCTTCAATTGCACAAATGAGAGAATGAGTAAAAATTAGGTTTAGTTGGCTTTTATAGGAGCTCACCCCATTCACACTTGGGCGCCCATGCTTAACCAACTAATCCCTTGAATGTCCAAGTTAAAGTGCGCCTCTCATCGGCGATCACTCTACCTTTCCCTATTGGTCCGACAAGCCCGATACCTGACTCTATCGAATACATAATACGCGTCCATCGTAGGTGATGGGTGTCCGTGTGCCGTGAGGGTTAACATGCCCCCCTTCCTGATGTAGATTCCGTCCTCGGAAGCTATTGAGTTGAAGCTGGTTCGTCGAGGTGGAAGAGAATTTGAGATGAATGTCCTTAGCCTTCTTCAGTCACTGCAAAATCAAACAATATTGGCACAGTAATTGCATTCTCTTAAAAAGCATATGCAGTTTGAGGTAGACACATTGATTGGTCAAAGAATTTCAAACAATTTGGTAGCAATGAACATTAAATTGCAATGTAATCAAATGCATAAACAGATGTAAAGGCAAAAAATTAAACAAGTCTGGGGTCGCTAATTTGACGGTCGAAAAGCACTAGAGATCGAATATTAATACCATGGGTAAGCTTCTTAATTTTCTGTGGTCAATTAAGTTGTTTAATCGCGAGAGCCAAGTATTCATGTTCAAGGGCTGACTAGAGGCTATATCTAGAAAACCTTGTAGTTAAGCTACCATAAAAGGAATTTCTCATGAAATCATCGCCTGACTGATTACTTTTTCTTTGACCCCCCAAAGTCTTTTCACAGTGATTCAATTTTGAAGTGGGTGCTTATTTTGTATACCTTGGGTTTTTTGCTTTTCAAGGAAAAGCGCCCACACTGGGAACCTCTAGGGCTCTAGTACCATAGGCAATACATGTGAGTGAAGTACCAAATCAAGCTGAGATTTCTCTTCCAGCTTAAAATTTTACATTGTGGCACTTTGATTTTTTGTTTGTTCATTTTCAGCATTTTAATTTTGTAACTTTGGGAGGCCATATAACATTGTTACACTCCCCAGGCTCATCACATTAGTAAACTCCCTTTATAATACTTAAGCTAAAGGTCGATAGGGTTAAGCCCACTAGAAAGCCCTAGTACATTTCATACAATGCTGCCTAAATCGGATTAAGAACCTAAGTAACCATTGTTTATTAGGAAGGCATTCCCCATGGTATTAAGAGAAGATCTCTAACACCTAACTTGGTCAAACTAGCTTAGTCGGACTGCTTGATTTTTACACCTAAACAAGTGATTATGACAAAAGATTGCATTGAATTAAATGTTGGATACTAAGCCAATGCGGTGAATATTATGCTACCAGTCACAATCAAAGCAGACAATCATAGATGCAAAAAAGATAAGGGCAATGCTAATGGACAAGAAACACCTGTTTGTGTTGATGGTCGCGCTTGATTTGAAGTGTGAACGAGAGAAAGGTTCCATGAAGGTCCAAACCCTATCAATAGCAACACGCTCCTGTACACACTAGGAAACAAAAGGAATACCTCCAGGAGGCACATCAGTGGGAAAAATTAAAACTCCTAAAAAACAAACTCAAAACACAATCTAGACCCCTAACCTACCTATCTGTCACCCCTTTTAGAATCAAGGAAAGAGGATATTATATAAACCGGGTGGCCACCCTAAGGCTAGGCCTCTATCCTCATCATCTAGATAAATAAAATCGTTGTCCGTGAGGCCATAGTCTTCCTCGGTCTCTATTAGTTCCTCTTCATCATCCTCTTGTGCAAGCATGCTAATCAAGAACCTCGTGATGCGTGGATACTCATCTTGTGCAAAAGAATAAGCATGTGCCATTGGAGACACATTCGCTACTGGGTAGGGATCACTAGTTAGCCATAGACGTATCAGCCATTCTAACTCCTCAAAATTTCTCTCACATGCAAGGCTCTCTATCAAATCCCATTCGCAAGAAAGTATAGGGTAGCATACGTAGAACACTTGTTGAAAAGACAAGGGGTACCTTTCATCAAAAATAGAAGTGCATGCCTCTGGTGAAGTAGCCATTTCTGACAAGACAGATAGATTTGGTTAGGCCTTTAAAACATAAGAGTTGTTTTTGTGTGTTGCTTGAATTGACATGGTGAATTTGGACTTATATGTAAGATCTGATAGGGTGCTCTCTCATTGCTAGGCGCTCTTGCTCTTTACTATTTTTGTTTTTTTGTGAGTATAAGGCTATATATGTACATTCCCTAAGATCGGAGATTGAGAGGTCAGGGAAAAAGGTTGAGAGGGAAACAAATGAATGATGACTATCAGCAAACACTCCCCCCTTCCTTGGGTAGATCATACCGTTTGAAATGAGCTTGTCACCCTTTGAAACCAATTGTTCCAGTTGGTAATAGGTGAGGATTTTTGCCAGTAGTTTTCTATTACCCTAGGTGCCTCGTCAAGTTGCAACGGTGGTAAGGTACTCTCCCAGGATCGAACTTGAAGTGGTTCATTAGGTGATTCTTGAACACTGGGAGGTGTGGATTCTTTTGTAGCTTCATGGAGGTCCACTACTATAGATGGAGGCTGTGTAGAAGCTTTTACCTCTATGGATGTATTACATGATGAGCTAGAATCTTCATGGGACTCCCCCCTTCCTGAGCTAGGTGGAACAAATCGTTCTTTCTTTGGTACCCAAACTAGCTCGAGAGCGGGTGTGTAGCATTCTGTGATTTTTTTCTTTCCACGATCATTGATTCGTTTTGGAGCTACGGGATTGGGCTCACTTGGGTCAGGTGATAGGTAAGAGCACAATCTACGTTTTGGCACCCAGATTTGATCATTTCCTTGATAGTAGCCTTGGGCTTCCAATAGTCGTTTAGGGATCCATCGCAACATTTTCTTACTTTTCTTGGAGCGAGTGGTACGTTTCTTACAAGGCTTCTGTTTTTTAGCACTAGCTATGGTCACTAAAGAGGTTTTAGGGACCCACTTGTATGTTTTCTCTGTTATATTAGGATGGTTCTTGTGTGTCTCAAGCTTTCTTTCAACTACATTAGTTGAAGCTCTAGAGAGTTGGGCTATGGGGACGTATGGTTCAACCTCCTGGACATGCAATGTCTTGGGTTTTATTTCCTTGGGCAATATCTCAGGGACTATGGCTTGAGTGGTAGGGCTAAGATTTGGTTTTTGCGTTGTAACACCCCCAGTCCCCCAATCAATAGTGCATTTGGTGGCTATCATCCACGTGCGGCCTAGGTTTATATTACCCTCCATAGTTCCAGTAGGCATGACCAAAAAGTCTTGAGCTACCACCCCATTGTCATAACTGACAGAAGTGTGCCAGATTCCAAAAACCGTAGTTTTTTTCTTGTTGACACCCTTGACTTGGATAATACTCTCAGATAGAGATGGCTTCCCTAACTGACACCACACCCCATAGGATAGCAGATTGTATTTAGCACCCGTGTCCAATAAGGCGTTATATAGCACTTTTCCATAGGCACTATTTAACTCAATGGGGTATCGTAGAGGTGTGTCAGAGTCCAACCCATCCTCTTCGTGTGCTTCATTTGCATCAGGTTCCGAGCGAGTAGCTCTACCTAATGTTTCCATGAAACGGCTAAACATACTAGTACTAGGCTGTGGAGCTTCGGGAGGTGCATGGCCTTCTCTCTCAGTGTTTTGGTTAGGGTATGCTTCCATGATTTCTGAGTCGGAGGAGGAATCACTAGCGGCTATTTTAGGGTCTTGGGTGGTGCTACCTTGTGTCCCCGCTGAGGGTCTAGAGCTTATCGTGGATGGGTAATGGGTGTCCGTATGAACAGAGGCACCCTCAATATGCTCGTGTTCTAGCACCCGCCCAGAGCGTAAGTGCATGTGCTTTTGATACCCTAAGGTGTCAAAAAACTGCTCTAGGAGGCCTTGTGACTAGTTTTTAGCGTGTTTTTTGTTTGTTTTTTTGCTAGATTTTTTAGAGAGTGTCGTGGAATGGGCCGTGTGATAGCTCGAAACGAGCGTATCGGTCAGAGGGTCGTGCCGTGCTTTACAGCCCTCCGTTTGGTCACTCTATGCCCTCGGAATCCCTAAAACTATCAATTTCTAGTAGGGAACTAGGCCCAAACTAGAAAGTCTAAGGGTGCAAGTGGGAAGAGAAAGGAGGAGAGTGGAGGACTTGTCCCACATGCTCTCATTCTCTCTTGAGGGAGTAGGGTATATATATAAGAGTGAGTCTAGTATATATCATAGGACTGAGGCCTGGGCCTGGGCTTGGGCTTGGGCTTGGGCTTGGGCTTGGGAAAATGATCCCGATCCCGATCTATTTTTTTTCAAAAACTTTTTTTTTTCCCATTTTTTTTTCTTGTTGATGCAGAAATTGAAAAAATTGCAGAAAATGCAGAAAAAACGCAGAAATTGCAAAAAAAATGCAGAAAATGCAGAAAGAACGCAGAAACTGTAGCAAATTGACAGAAATGCAGAAAATTACAGAAATTGAAAACGCCGAACTTGAAAATGCAGAAATTGCAGAAATTGAAAAAAACGCAGACAATAGCAGAAATTGAAACTTGACAGCAATTGCAGAAAACGCAAAAAACAGAAATCTTCCACACACTCCTTCCCTGCCTTTCCTATGATACAAATTGCACCACAAGGAAGCGTAAAGTGCTAACCGAGCTTAGTGTAGGGCATATCCCCGGCAGCGGCGCCAAAAATGTGCGCTCCTTGCCGCACTGTCGAAGCAAGGGACTTGCCGATACACCGTATGCGAGCCACAGACGGCTCCAAGCACACAACAAGCCTAAACTAGCAAGCTCAAGAAAACAAAGGGTGTGTCACTCACCGCTCTACGCTCGCCTTCGTGGTGGATTCCTCGCCGCGATGAAGAAGAAGCTGCAGTCGTGCCGCGCTCAACCGCTTCGCCGCCGTCGTGCGTTCGTAATGCTCGATCGCACACACACTCTCCCTCTCTCTCTCTCTCTCACACACACACACACAAGGAGGTGAAGAAGAAGAAGAAGATGGAGATGGAGCAAGAGCACTCTTCAATTGCACAAATGAGAGAATGAGTAAAAATTAGGTTTAGTTGGCTTTTATAGGAGCTCACCCCATTCACACTTGGGCGCCCATGCTTAACCAACTAATCCCTTGAATGTCCAAGTTAAAGTGCGCCTCTCATCGGCGATCACTCTACCTTTCCCTATTGGTCCGACAAGCCCGGTACCTGACTCTATCGAATACATAATACGCGTCCATCGTAGGTGATGGGTGTCCGTGTGCCGTGAGGGTTAACAAGATTATAGAGTAGTAGTAGTAGTAGTAGTAGTAGAGAGAGAGAGAGAGAGAGAGAGAGAGAGAGAGAGAGAGAGAGAGAGAGAGAGAGAGAGAGTACACACGAGATACGTGGTTCACCCAATGTGAGCTACGTCCACAAGAAAGCAGCCACTCAATGGCTTTACTACTTCAAAACAAGAAGTAGATTACAAAGGGATTATACCCTTTTGGAGCTCCCGCCTTGCTTCACTCTCACTACCTTACATCAACTTCACAATACACCACAATGCTTCACAATCCATTTTGTGTGTAGAAAAGGCCTCCTTTTATAGGCCAAAAGGGCTGCCCTCTCTCATGAGAGGCAGCGTGTGTAGCCGCCCTTGTGTAGACAAGTCCAAATCGGACCCTCCAATCCGTCCATGTGTGGTCATCCTTGAGAAGACAAGTCCTCCTTTGAAATCGGTCACCGGCCATTGAATTTGTCCATTGACTTCCGACCACCACTGGCCACCGACCATTGACTACCGGCCATCGACCAACCAACCGGTTGTTTTTCGGCCACTTCTGATTGCCGTCCGACCATAATATTCCGGCGAAAAAGAATATTCCGATGAAACCTTTGCTCGAGACTAGCCGTGAAAATTTTAGTTTTTGGCGAGTGATTTTTCTTCATGCACGATGGCTTCTCCTTATAACGGGGGCCTTACAAATGTGTTTTTTAATAAAAAAAATTACAAGGGGTAAATCAGGCTCCATACTTAACATGACCCTCGTGTGTAGGAGCCATTTTTTGGATAATTCAAAGGTGGCTGCCAGTTCATAATGTTTTAAATCTTCACATACACCTACTAAAAACGGGTCACCCATTGTCAAGCCTTTTTTGGCCTCACATTCCATCTACCTACAAGCAAGCCCATCGCCTATCAATTTGTTAGGGTAAGCCCAACTTGTGGCACCACTATGTGAAAGCTCTCTAGCCACCTAGGAAGAGATAACTGATGACATGGTCCAATAGCAAGAGGATGAAACCCATCTAGCCAATGTTTGTAAAGCACCAAGCCTATATAGAGGCTATTTCCTAATCAATCAATTGCACTTTAAGTCCTATCATTGTGTCTATCCTCTCTCTCTCTCTCTCTCTGCTCTTGATTTTGGCATAAGCTACCCCTAATTATCGTCTCTTTAACCCTAACCCTAACACCATGGTTAAGCTAAGGCTTCACCTTCCATAGGCTAATGATAATCATTGGTGATTAGGGAGTACGCTTCCACAATAACTAACCCATCAAGTGTTATCAAAGCTGACAGTTACACACTTAGGCCTATCATTAATAGCTTGATTTATTGCATCTAATCTCTTGCATTATTAATAAATTCACTCTCTAATCACTACTTGGGCATGAGCATGCTCCACTACCCTATGGTGATTAGGTGAGGAGAATATTGCACTTTGGTTTTTTTATCGCATTGAGTGTCGGTCCTTGATTAATCTTCATTATTCTTGTTGGGGTATAAAGCCCAATGTGGTCGCCCAGGTAAGTGGACGGGCCGCCATGTATGTACACATATTCTTTCGTTAAAACCTAATAAGAACTCACTATGCTCTACACATTACAGTAGAGCGAGTTCACCATATCGTCGTGCTCTTCTTCTCGCACTCTCTCTCGCATCGCACTTCCGCTCGTACTCCTTCACCTGGTATCAGAGCTCAGATCGAGGCTCAGGCCAACATTTGCAGGTAGCCAGAGTCACCTGCTCAAATTGGAGTGAGATTCGACAGGCGAAGACATGGCCCCAATTACTATAGGCAAGCCCGAAGGGCTTGGTGTTCTCGGAATTTCATTCTGAGGTAATCTCGGCCACCGTTCGGCTTCGACGAAGATCTGCGCAGGCCATTTTTGACTACGTGGTCTTGGCGGGTGCAGATCCGACTCTGCAAATTTGGGGTTTCGGCCTACGACTGCAAGTGCTAAGGATATCTGTACTTCCAGAGTGCTGATTTGTGGCTATCTACACAACAAAGGACGGCTTACAATTCTTGGAGGTGTGTCACATACGACACGGGCGCACCTACACACAGATTGTAGGCAACATCCACCAGTTCATCAGGTAGCTTGTGTTTGCTGCTTGATATTCCAGATTTCATCCTGACATTGCAGGTACTTCCACATGGGATGTATTGTCAGAGATGATGTATGTCTGTTGAGGGTTTGCTGGCTGTGAGTCACACAGCAAACAACTGCCGCAGCGGTTACAGCATACAGTGGGAAATTTGTGGATGTATGACTTTGTGGGAAGTCTATGTACTGTCAGATTTACTGCAGCCTTTGTTGAGGGTCGAGTGAGGTTTTATTGAGCTGGGGGATTCTCGAATGTTGAGATCCTTTCGGTGATACAGGTCTTGGAGCGATCCCTCGAGCACCCTTAGATAGGCAGCTAAGATGTATTGACTATGAGTTAGACAGTTGGGATTGCATCTTTGCTTTACTGCCGTTGAGGCATTGTCACAGTCTATGCTTACAGGACAGTGACAGACAGTACAGGTGCAGGACAGGTTTACCCAGAGCTTATAGTGTTAGAGAGATAGTGGTTTTTGAGCTGGTTTTGGTTTGTTTTTGAGTACACCAAAGCCATTTTACGAAGGAGACTCTGCCGAAATTTTTGCAGAATCTGAAGCTTTCTTGGTTCATTTGACAGGTTGATATTGGTTCAGAGGACAGTTTACAAGGGAAACTCTGTCGAATTTTCCCCCAGGAAAGTAAACTACTGTGAAGCGTAGTTATGCAGGACACTGCTCTTTACAATATCAAGAAGCTGGATGGAACCAATTTCCCATTGTGGAAGAAGCAGATTTGGCACGTGTTGGTACAAAAGAAGTAGATAAAACCTATAAAGCTCAAGGGGATAAAACCAGAAGATATGGACGAACATGAATGTAGCGAAATGGATGAATAGGCACTTTCTATCATTATGCTGAATTTGGCAGAAAGCGTTTACTTCAATGTAGCAGATGAGATGTCGGCTTATCAAGCATGGACAAAGCTGAGTGATCTTTATGAGAAGCAGAGTGCAGCTTCATAGGTATACTGGCTTAAGAAGCTTGTTGACTTGAAGATGAAAAAAGGGACCCCTATGTCCAATCATCTGAATGAATTTAACACCATCAACAGTCAGTTGTCAGCTCAAAGTGTCAAGTTTGATGAACCTGTTAGAGCTATGTTCCCGTTGATCACATTGCCGGAAAGTTGGGACACTTTTCGCACAGCTTTGAGTAATTTTGCACCTCCAGATGGTTTGACCATAGCAGGTGTAGAAGGCAGTCTGCTTACTGAAGAAACCAACAGAAAGACAATGGACAAAGGCAAAGGAACATCCTTAGTTGTCAGAGGAAGGACCAAAGAAAAGTACAAAGGTGGAAAGAGGGATCAGTCTCGTAGCAAGTCCCGCAGTGCTAAAGGAAAGAGTGACATAGAATGCTACCATTGTGGCAAGAAGGGTCACATGAAAAGAGACTACAGAGAATGGAAAGCAGAAAAAAGGCAAAGAGAAAGCTGAAGACCATGGTGAGAAGAACAAGTCCTCAGTGAAGATTCAAGAAATAAATGTGACAAACACTGTTGCAGAGGATGACAGTCTAGTGTCATGAGACATCTACTTCTTGAAGAATACAATGGACTCAGCTCTTCTTACAGCATCATGGAAATGCACTGAGTGACTGGATTATAGACTCAGGGGCATCACTTCATGTGTCTCCAAACAAGGAGTGGTTTACCTCTTATGTGACCACTAAAGATCATGTTCGGCTACGCAATGTGCAGACATGTGAGATCTTAGGTGTTGGAGACGTTCAATTGAAGTTTCAGAATGGCTCTTCTTTCACGCTAAAGAATGTGAGACATGTTCCCGCAATTACAAAGAGCTTGATCAACACAGGTTTACTTGATGATGCTGGCTACGTCACCACTTTTGGACAGAACATGTGGAAGATATCCAAGGGTTCTATGACAGTAGCACATGGACTAAAGTCTGGAGGACTTTACATGATTTATGTATCAAATGTCTCTAAAAATGTAATCAATGTAACTGAGCAGCCGAACGTTTCTTTGTGGCATAGCCGGTTAGGACATATGTCCAAGAAGGGAATGGAAATCTTGTCTCGTTCTGGTTACTTGCCTGGCTTGTCATTTAATGATTTTGAATTCTGTGAACATTGTTTGTATGGTAAGCAAACATAGCAGCCACATAAGCATAGAAGCAGTAGAAGAGATACACAGTTGGCACTTGTTCATAGTGATTTGTGTGGACCTATGCCTAACCTATCTCTAGGGGGAGCTTCTTACTTTATGACATTTATAGATGATTACTCGAGGAAAGTATGGGTTTACTTTCTCAAGCACAAGGATGAAGAGTTTAGTGTTTTCAAAACGTTTGTGACACTTGTGGAGAATCAGAGTGGCAAGAAGCTTAAATGCTTACGCACTGACAATGGTGGAGAGTATGTTTCAAAGGCCTTTCAGGACTTTTGTGAGTCAAAAGGTATAAAACGTGAACTTACTGCTCCTTACAATCCTCCTCAAAATGGTGTTGGTGAGAGGATGAATAGGACCATACAAGAGAAGGTCATAAATATGTTGTCTAATGCACAACTGCCAAATGGGTTTTGGGCTGAAGCTGTATCAACAGCTGTTCATCGTATAAATAGATCTCCTAGCAAGGTTTTGCACAAAGGATTCAGTGGTGGCATAGATGGTATGGTCAGGCAAAATGCCCTCATACAAGCATCTTAGAGTCTTTGGCTGTGAGGAATGTACTCATGTTCCAAAGGAATTTAGGAACAAACTTGAGCCAAAGAGTAGAAAGTGCATCTTTCTAGGCTATGGTAATTCTGGTGAGATGGGGTACAGACTTTGGGATCCCGAATCCAGAAAGGTTTTCCGCAGCAATGATGTTCACTTTAATGAAGCCAAATATCATTCTAAACCAGAAAAGGTTGAGGAGATTAAAAGAGTTGTCTTCCAAGAAGAAGGACCTGCACGTGCAAGACAAAATGTCAGGGCTCAAGAGGAGCAAGGACAGGATAGAGTGGAACCACAGGTTGTGGCCGAGCCTGAGCCACCTATTTTGCATAGATCTGGACGTATCACGCGACCTCCTGATAGGTTTGTTCCATCTATGAACTATGTCATGTTGACTGATTGCAATGAGCCTTCATGTTACAAGGAAGCAGTGCAAATGAAGGACTCCAGGAATTGGGAATTGGCAATTGGCCATGCAGTCAGAGATGACAGCTCTGCATAAAAACAAGACATGGAAGCTAGTTAAATTACCACAGGGCAAAAAGGCTCTACCTTGTAAATGGGTTTACAGGTATAAGATCACCGCTCATGATAGTCAGCCAAAGTACAAAGCAAGGCTTGTTGCCAAGGGCTTTAAGCAAGAACAAGGCATTGACTTTGATGAAGTCTTCTCTCCGGTGGTCAAGATGACTACATTGAGATGCTTTCTTGCATTGGTTGCCAAATTAGATTTGGTGTTGCACCAAATGGATGTCAAGACAATGTTCCTGCATGGTGATTTAGATGTGGAAATTTACATGCAGCAGCCAGAAGGGTTTGTTGAGAAAGGCAAGGAAGATTTGGTATGCCAGTTGTTAAAGAGTCTTTATGGCTTAAAACAATCACCGAGGGCATGGTACCATAAGTTCCACAAGTTTATGCTTTCTCAAGGCTACAAACGTAGTGAGTTCGATCACTGTCTATATACAAAGAAGGCTAAGGATGGCAGTTGGCTGATCCTTATTTTGTATGTGGATGACATGTTGATTGCTTGCAAGCACTTGGAAGAAATTTCAGCTTTGAAGTCAAAGATGGCAAAATCGTTTGACATGAAAGACATGGGTGAGGCAAATGATATACTTGGTATGCGCATTGAGAGAGACACATCAAAGAAGTTGATTTGGTTATCTCAAACAGAGTATATTGACAAGGTTTTGCAACGTTTCAATATGAAGAAGGGAAAGGCATTGAGTGTTCCATTGCCACCATATGTGAAACTTAGCAAACAAGATTGTCCTGTGTCTGAGGAAGAACAGGCTGAAATGGATAAGATTCCGTATGCGTCTGCAGTGGGTAGTTTGATGTATGCAATGATTGCTACTCGCCCAAACATTGCATTTGCAGTGGGAGTAGTAAGTCGATACATGTCAAACCCAGGCAAGAAACATTGGGAGGCAGTGAAAGGAATATTGAGATACTTGAAAGCTACAAAGAGCATGCGTATATGCTATGGGAGTCATGAGCTAAGTGTCAAGGGTTTTACAGACTCAGATTATGCAGGCAACTTAGACAACCGAAGGTCTACGTCAGGGTATGTCTTTACATTGGCTGGTGGAGCAGTATCATGGCGTTCTAGATTACAATATTGTGTTACTTAGTCTCTATAGAGGCTGAATATGTTGCAGCATCAGAGGCATGCAAAGAATCAATTTGGGTTAATCGACTAGTAACAGATTTGGGAATCAAAGAAGAGATGCCTATGTTATATTTGAAGGGGATTGGGGAGCACCACAGACGGAGAGTGAGCGAGAGAAGGAGACACACGACACACAGATATGGGTGGGGAGACTCAAAGAGTGAGCAGCCCCCTATACACTTATGCTATGTATAAGGTATACAAGTCAGTGGGCGCCCAGACTCTGGGTGGCCGGGCAAGGCACAGACGCCTATACCCCAACAACCTCCCACTTAAAGGTGACTGTGCCTTTAAGCAAGGGAACCTAGTCTGAGGACTACAAAATGTGAGAGAAAACCGCTCTCAACCGATGCCCACTGGCTGGCTGTGATCGTGTGCATCCGACTGTCCTGCTCCCGTGTAAGTCCATACACCACCAGACGTACCGCACACGTACTGCAAGTATGTATGCAATACCTGCATATCTCCCTCGTGCACTATGCCATCATCAGTCAACAAACGACTGACAACCCCAACTGCAAATGCTCCCACTGCAGCTGCGATATCTGGTCTCAAGATCAACATCTCATACATGAGACCACCGAATGCCGATGCAATGCTAGCGGGCCCTGCTAGCTCTACGGAGCATGCATCAACATATATATCCCTGGCAATAGGCATCTCTGACTGACAAGACGTGTCAGCTACATGCATCTCCTGACTGTCCACAAAAGACGCATCAACCTGTCGTGCAACCTCAGAGAAAACCAGCTGCTCTAGGTGTCTGCTGGAAGACATATCCTGCACAACTATATCCCCATGCTCACTGTCGAGCATAGAAAGGAATGACTGCATAATCGCTGACATCTCAGTCTCCCCCGCAATCATCCACTGCAAACATGACCACTCAATCTGCTGTGACTCACTACAGCTCTCATGCTCTAACTCCGTATGCATAGACTCTTGCACAACGTCCTCTTGTCGTGACTCACTAGAGCAAGACCGCTCTACCTGTCTATCCTGCATAGAAGTATCTCGCACAACTGACTCTCTGCTTTGCTCAGTCACTAGCAAAGCATGCGTGTCTGACTCTGTCACCTCTTTGTGTGACTGCTCAAGTCGTGCCCCAACCGTGTGCACAACGAGCTCACTACTCTGCACTCTATGCAAAGCATCCTTCAACCCACAAGCAAAAGAGACTTGCCTGCTCTCTCGCTCTCTACCTGGTTGCGTGATCACAGAGACAACACCGTCTCTCACGTGATCCACATGCAATGGGTAACCTATACCACTCCTGGCACCTCTCGCAATCACTAGCGAACCCAAATGCATCACAAAATCTCGCTCTCGTAGCGAAATCTGACATCCACAATCTCTAAGCTGACCAATTGAGATCAAACTCACTGTCAAATCTGGTACATAGCGCACATGTCGTAACAAGTAAGATGCACCACTCGGTAATGACAGTCTCACATCTCCTGCACCTGCTATTGCATGCACCGATCCATCGGTCAAACGTACACTACCAAGCATCCCACTAGAATAGCTACAAAACCATTCACGATGCGACGTGACATGAAACATAGCATCTGCGTCTAGCAACCACTGCGAAGGGAGTGCACTATCCACATGTATAACATCTCCTGCATAACTCGAGGTAAAAGTGACATCCCCGTCACTAGTATACTCCGACACTACATCTGCCTCAACTGTCAAAGCAACTGAGTCCATGGCATCACTACATACATCTCTGAGACTGCCATGTCTCCTACGATGTCGCATACGACGAAAACAACGCCGTCTAACGTGTCCAGAATGACCACAATACCAACATGTCACCTGTCGGCATACTCGTGAATGTACATGTCTCACACGAGTCCGTGATGACTCATATCTATCATACATTTCATGTAATCTACGCCAAAGTGCTCTCGAAGTAGTTTCATACATAACAAGAGCATATACAGATTCCGCAAGGTGCAAAGAGAGCGTAGATAGTGCCATCTCCTCTAGCTCCTGCCACTGATCGTCAGACATGTTTGAAGGTCTACCTGCATCACCACTCAATGGTCAATGCAACCCTCGTTGTGTCAATGCATCAAGCATACACTCTCTCCATGCCGCAAAGTCTGACCCATCAAACATGCGCATCTGTGAGAGGTCACAATCTGATCGATCACCTGTCTCTGCCATGAGCACAATGTAGCAAACTAGAAAGCAAAACCACCTCACCAACAACACCTGGAAACTGTCTACCAATATGGCCAGAAACACAATGTAAAACCTGTGAGACACATTCAAAATAGAGCTCCCGCAATGTCGATACAAGCCTCGCATGCTCTAGTATCACACTGCAATTTGTGAACTAATCACCAAGCCCACACTGTGCGGTATCGATGCATACACACGCACAAATCTCCCACCTGTAGAGAACACCGCACACAAATGCTGAGTGCAACCCGCAATCTCTACCTAGATCACATAAATGATACGCATAAAACTCCCGGGAAAATTTCGCCAGAGTTTCGACGCACAATGGCTATCAACACAAAATAACCATTGTCCTGCAAGCTCAATACAATGAGCAATCAATGCGCATCAAAGTACACTCAACATACATGCATAAGCTCTGCAAAACTATGCAAACAATGCTCGAGATCACAAGATTCTCCCACCCGAGAGCAAACCACTGTCTCAAGCAAAGAAAGATACACAACTCCTCACTCTTGCAAGAGTGGATACAAAAACACAAAACTGTGTCCAAACTGACAAAACCTGTCAAAGTGAGAGTAAACACTCGATCACAAACTATGGCGAGAATCTGGGAAAAATCCGACAGAATTTCCCTTGAAAACTGAGCAAAAAACTCAAGTACAATCTCTACCATAAACCATAACACTAGTCAATGCCAATGAGTAGAAATGCTAAAATGGCTCCACATTTTCACATACAATGGCAATCCACACTCAACGTACATCAACGGAGTGACCGCGCATAAGCAAGCGCCAAAAGATTTGCAATCCGGAAACTTGATCAATGCGAAAACAATGCTCTCAAGAGAGCTCACCGGCACTTGAAAGTGCTCGCCAAAATGCATGTATAATGGGCATCAACCATGCGCCATAACCATATGCAAACCATCCGCAAAGACCATGAATCCAAGCACAAAATCACTGCCAAAGTATCCTGTGAAAACCGGTGAAAGAAGCTCCACCTGTGTGCTCCAATTGAAGGGGATCGGGGAGCACCACAGACGGAGAGTGAGCGAGAGAAGGAGACACACGACACACAGATATGGGTGGGGAGACTCAAAGAGTGAGTAGCCCCCTATACACTTATGCTATGTATAAGGTATACAAGTCAGTGGGCGCCCAGACTCTGGGTGGCCGGGCAAGGCACAGACGCCTATACCCCAACAATATTGTGATAGTCAAAGTGCTATACAATTGGCTCGCAATCCAGTTTATCACTCAAAGACAAAGCATATGGATGTGAAGTATCATTTCATCAGGGAAATGCTCGAGGATAAGCAACTTCAGCTTGTCAAAGTTCACACCACAGAAAATCCTGCTGATCTACTTACAAAAGGACTTCCCTCAGAGAGCTTTGCGCATTTTCGCAAGCAGTTAGGTGTAGGGTAGTACATCACTTCTCTACATCTCTTGTATATTAGCTTGTATAGTAGCTTCTCTCACACTTAAAGTACCACATTGGACTTTAAGTGGGAGGTTGTTGGGGTATAAAGCCCAATGTGGTCGCCCAGGTAAGTGGGCGGGCCGCCAGGTATGTACACATATTCTTTTGTTAAAACCTAATAAGAACTCACTATGCTCTACACATTACAGTAGAGCGAGTTCACCATATCGTCGTGCTCTTCTTCTCGCACTCTCTCTCGCGTCGCACTTCCGCTCGTACTCCTTCAATTCTTTGCATTTATTGTGGTTTTCATGTAGTTGCAGTCTTCAATTAATCTCTCCACTAGAGTGCTTTTGTAGTGGCACATGTGTGTGGGAGAAGGTCTCATTGAGAGCAATCCACTGACTACCCACTTGCTTAAATTGAATCCCATATGAGTGATTAATTATACAAATAATCTACAATATTGGTACATATTTTGTTCTCTGGAAAACTACAAATTGCATTTACTTTGTGTGTGTGTGTGTGTGTGTGTGTGTGTGTGTGTGTGTGTGTGTGTGTAGAATGTGTGAGCCCACTCCTAATTTTAGGGGGGAACCTTTCCAAATAAATCGTCAACTACACGCGCTTGTGGCTCATCATCCTTGGGCCTACCATACCACTGCAAGCCCATGTCCTCAAGCTACTCGCTCACACTGCAGCCTACCATCCTCATCGACAAAACTGGTCACAATTGCTTGCCTCGTCAATGGGCTGATTTAAGTGCTCAATCTACAAATCCTAGCCACTCACAATTTACATCTTCCAGCTATTCGCGGCCTCATCATCACAAGCCCCAATCGGCCCAAGTGCTTACCCATGTGACTTTGTAGTCGATTTTGCTTGCCTTGCTTCATCCTAGTTAAAGCGTGCAGTATGCCCAAATTGCCAGTTGGTGCACATGTACTCAACTCCTAGATCTACCTGAGCCTCAAGCGACGCTATTCCCTCTTTGCCCTTAGCCTCGCATAAGGCTTGCATTCATGCTTGAAGCACAAAGCCACCCTGCTAAAGTACCATCAATTGTAACATCGACAAGAAACCTTGCTCGCCATCACATACCTGTTGGTGCTCGAGGCTAGTTGTTGTTTTCTACCAAAAGGTCAACAACAGACTTTGTCAACATCCATTGTTTTTTGGGTTACAATTGAAATCAAAGTTTTTTAACTTGAACCCTTTCCCACAGTCTGCTCGGCTTTGTTCAAAACCAACTTGATCAAAGCATTCAATCCCGCAAATTCTTAGCTTCAAGGCCTTAATTCCATTTGAACACCAAGAAGATCTTGCATAAACACTATCTTTGATATGTATGATCTCAAGATTATGCGCAGAGCTCTTTGTAACATGTATGCAACAAATGTGCATAGTGACACTTTACACACATGTACACGAGAATTAGACACTGCCTTGAAAATACAAGGTAAGACCTTTCTCATGAGCATACACATTGACACACACATGATGAGCACTACATTTGACATGTATGTGTGCATTACATCGTTGGCCATCAAGGAAGCATCATGAACACAATGGACCAATAAAAAACATCGACATACCAATGAAGATGAAGAAAACGACATGATGACAATGTATGATAAAGCCAACAACATGAAGACAACAACAAACAACAACAACGATAAAATGAAGACAGAGCAAAATTTGACGACGACATTAACAAACAACTTTGCAAATTTGGAGATGGCATCAACAACACATTTGGCCTTCCAACATCGGGGCCACACACACAAAAACATTTGAAAGCACCACATTTGTATCTTGAACTACCACCTAGCTGCCTACAAATCTCTAGGGGAGGATGTTATGACTTTGGTTCTACACCCAGTTGAAAAGTCTCTGGGATGACACTTATGTATTTTGGGTGCTACATTTGACACTCATTGAAATAATGCCCATTTTCATCTACACATGAACGCGTGAAATCTTTGTAAACCCCAAGTTTGGCTTAAGGGGGTGTATGTTAAGGTAAACCCAACTTGTGGCACCACTATGGGAAAGCCCTCTAGCCACCTAGGAAGAGAGATAATTGATGGCATGGTCCAATAGAAAGAGGATGAAACCCATCTAGCCAATGTTTGTAAAGCACCAAGCCTATATAGAGGCTATTTACTAATCAATCAATTGCACTTTGAGTCCTATCATTGTGTCTATACTCTCTCTCTCTCTCTCTATGCTCTTGCTTTTGGCATAAGCCAACCATGATCACCGTCTCTAACCCTAACCTAACCCTAACCCTAACCATAACACCATGGTTAAGCTAAGGCTTCACCCTCCATAGCCTAATGCTAATCATTGGTGATTAGAAAGTTTGCTTTTGCAATAGCTAACCCATCACACTTTGCCCTGTCAACACCCGATAACAAGTAGTGTCATCACCTGCTTTGTCCTATCGAACTCGATTCAATGCAACCCCTACTATACCAAAAAATAATGTAGCAACATTATAAAAATCTCTAATTGTTTAGTGCGATCTTTGTTAACCCTCACGGCTCACGGACACCCTATCACCTACGACGGACGTTGTAACCTACGGCGGACATTGTATTATTTATTTGGTAGAGTCAGGTACCGGGCTTGTCGGTCCAATAAGAAAAGGGTAAGAGTGATCGTCGACGAGAGGCGCACTCTAACTGGAACATTCAAGGGATTAATTGGCTAAGCATGGGCGCCCAAGTGTGAATGGGGCGAGCTCATATAAAAGTCAACTAAACCTAAAATTCGCTGATTCTCTCATTTGTGCAATTGAAGAGTGCTCTTGCTCCATCTCCTTCTTCTTCTTCTTCATCTCTTTGTGTGTGTGTGAGAGAGAGAGAGAGTGAGAGAGGGAGAGAGAGGGAGTGTGTGGGCGATCGAGCATTACGAAGGCACGACGGCGGTGAAGCGGTTGAGCGCGGCACAACTGCAGCTTCTTCTTCATCACGGCGAGGAATCCACCATGAAGCAAGCGTAGAGCGGTGAGTGACACACCATCGCCTTCTTTGAGCTTACTAGTTTAGGCTTGTTGTGTGCTTGGAGCCATTTGTGGCTCGCACACGGTGTATCGGCAAGTTCCTTGCATTGACACGTGCGACATACGCACACATTTTTGGCGCCGCTGCCGGGGAATGCCATACATGAAGCTCGAGTAGCACTCTGTGCTTCTCCGTGGTGCAATTTCTATTGTAGGAAAGGTAAGGAAGGAGTGTGTGTGTGTGTGTGTTGAGAAGAGGGATTTGGTGTTATACTGTGTGTTTTTTTTATTAATGGAGTTTTCAAAGGTTCTGTGTTTATTCTCTGTGTATTAAGGTAGTTAGTTTTATTTGTTAATAGAGATTTCAAAGGTTCTGTGTTTATTCTCTGTGTATTAAGGTAGTTAGTTTTCTGTGTACAGTAAGTAGGAAGTAGATTAGTGAGAGTTAATAGAGTGTGTTAGTGTGTAAGAGTAGGTGTATTAGTTAGAGGTAGGTAGATAGAGTGTGTGTGTGCTCTCGCGCAGGCCGCGGTGACCTTATCCTTAAAAAAAATTAAAAAAAATTAAAGGTAGGATCGGGATCGGGAATATCTCTCAGACCCAAGCCCAAGCTCACGCTCAGGCCTAGGCCTCAGTCGCCTTTTAAAAAAACGAATTTTAGCTTCACACGTAGCTAAAAATTGATTTTTTGAGGACCAACGGAACGTCAGATGCCCGAAAATTGTGCTGTAAAGCACACAGCGACCCTCTAAGTGATACGCTCGTTTCGAGCTATCACACACTTCAATCAAAAAAATCAAACATTAAAAAAACATCAAAAACAAGAAAAAATCAAGTAGAAAACGGGGTGCAAAACACCCACAAAACAAAGCAAGTAACCTTTGAGGTTACTTGCCGACACTTGTAGGGCACCCAAAGCACATGTATCTACGCTCTGGTCGTGTGCTAGAGTCCGAACAACTAGCTAGTGCTTCGATTTACGGGGGTACTCACTATCCTTCCACGCTAGGGTCTACGCCCTCGGCGGGGACCCAAGGTAGTGCAATCCAAGACCCAAATATAGCGGCTAGCGACTCTTCCTCTGACTACGATATTATGGAAGAGCATCTTACACAAAGCCCCGAGGAACAAATGAAACCGTACCTAGCTGGGCCCAACAACCTAGAACTAGTGTTTTTAGCCGTTTGATGGAAACTTTTAGTAGAGCTACGCGCTCTGAACCTACGGCTAGTGAAGTAAACGAAGGGGGTGGGGAAGTAGAATCACCATTCACATCTCCTGTAGACCCCACACTCCCTCAGAGTGTCCACGTGGACATTCTACCTACCTCATTTAATGAGGGCCCTACCGAGCTACCACCTTCCAAAGTCGCCTCTAAGGTAGCAGTGACTAAAAGTCAAAACACGAGAAGCAACATTGCATCCACCTCACGGCAACCCTCTAGTACACCAAGTTTGGATGGGGTATTTCTCAATGAAAATTGGGAATATGACCTACACACGGAGACTTTGACCGACCTATACATGGGCTACACATACCATGTGGGTTGGTTAGAAGTTGTACAATCCACATCTAGTGCCACTAGTCTGGAGGGACAACAACACATGATCTACAATGTCATCCATAGGATTATCCAGTCTGAGAGGCAAAATCGAGGAATAAACATACCTTCGACGGGTCCTATGCGATTTTTAGACACAGGCAAAGGGAAACAACCCACTCTATCACAAATGGAGACTCCCCCAGTGAGTCCCATCGATCCCCCATATGTTGTTTCGCCAGGGGTCTCAATGCAATCTGAGCCCACAAGTGATAGCTTTACTTTTCCAAGTCTAGCTCATATTTCCATTGATGACACCACGGCTACCATGCCTACCCCAATGATGGGCATGCCAAGAAACACGCCATGGACCTCGTTTGTTAGTAAAGCACCGCTACATGGTAGCTCAATGCCTACAATAGTACCTACAAGTGCAAACCAATCGTATGCACCTATGGGTCCACGTACTCATGTAGTCCCTACCCCTCCCATTGTTTCAACTACCTATGCTCCACAACCACAATACACAAGTTCTTATTTCCATGGGACTATACCGGCTAGCATTAGCATGTCACATCCGGCGTCTGCTATGCCTAGAACCACCCATATGAAGTATGGACCACCACATGGCACAACATCGTACCCAACGTGGAACCCAAGGGCTTCCTATGCGCCAAGCCCAATGCCAATACCTACTCCACATGTAGTCTCTGGAGCGCCTTCACCCACGGTACCTGCTCACTTAGGTGACTTGGCAACATTTGCTCAAGCTATAGGTCAATCTATTGCTGAGAATATGCGTAACGCTCCTGATAGAGAGCCTAGAAGTAAGGCAGTACAAATAGCCAAGCTCACTCAAAAATTTAGTGGTGGAGACGGGGATGTGAGAAAGCATATCGAAGTGTTTGAACAAATATGCGATTCTCTAGGAGAACACAATGACCTACATAAGAGCAATGCTTTAAGCCTAACCTTAAGTGGAAAGGCTGGGGATTGGTATAGAACCCTAAGGGTGGAAGAAAAAACGATTTACCCTACTCTTAGGAGACTGTTCTTAAAAGAATACATACGAGAGGGAGTGCTTTGGGGTGTAGCCTCTCAGCCTCAGAAAGCCCAACGAGAGGAAGGAGAGTTGGTGATAGACTTTATAAGTCGCTTGAAGCATTTGAATTCTTGTTGTAATCCAAATGAACGCTTCAACAATAACCAATTGCTTGATAGATTCATTAGGGGATTACTACATGAGGATATCTACAATGGCCTAGTCATTAGAGGTATCACCACTTGGGAAGCAATCACCACCAATGCGATCCAATTGGAGGATAATTTAATGATCAAGGAGAAAGAGTGTCTGTTGAACCTAAATCTATTAGCTCGCAAGCATTAGGGCATCATCCAATGACCCTAAAGCCTATTGCTAAGGAGCCAAAGATATCTGAGATGACTTTAGCAGATCTCACCAAGGCTATTCAAGAGAGTCTTAGAGACAATCGTGCTCCGCAAAAAAATCATATGTATCCAAGAAGGGAGCAGCAATGGTGCTCAGTATGCTATGGACCGCATAGTACCAGTGAATGCCCTACTTTTAGAGTAAAATTCAATGGGAACTGCAATGCATGTGGAAGGTATGGTCATCAAGCTAAGGATTGCATAGTATTTAAGCGCGCGATGGCCAATAGACCAACCTTAGCATGGACAGACACACCTCGAGTGCCTGCATTGATGCCGGCCCCACCTCTTGAACAAACAGCACAACACATGGTCCCTAGGGCCCAAAATGTTGTTCAAACAACACCCTTACCACCTCCAGTGCTAGGACCGCAACCACCACATCCGAGAATCACTTCTGTGAATCAAGTGGGTTGTGAGTCATCTATTTCTTGTTTGGAAGGCTATGAGGAAGATATAGATCCTAATATCGCCTATGGGATGGATGTGCTTGAAGAAATTCCACAATACTACATGGAGGACTATTGGGGACAAGTAAAACATGTATATCAAGTAGCTGCTCTTGCGGCAAGAGGCCAAAATATCAATTACACCGCTAAGAGACCACCTCTTCAATGCTATGAGTGTGGAGGTCCACATCGTGTAGCTGAGTGTCCTATTAGGCTACAAAAGAACACCACACTGATGCAAACCAATCAAGCGAGCACGTCTACAATGCCGATACTCATGTGTAATCGATGTGGCATAGATCATTTGATTGCCCAATGTCCAAATAATCCAAATGCACCGAAGATCACGCCATTAAACTTGATTGAAGTTACCGAGGAGCCATCACCAAGTACACCCGTGGTACCAGTAAACTTACTCACACGATCGATGCTCCAAAAACAAAATTATATTCTTGAGGAAAGAGACACGGCATCAATTGCCCAATCTCAGAAACAGAAGAAAACACGAAGAAAGAGATCGCAAAAAGCAGCGAAGTCAGACCCCAGTTCAGAGACCAACATAGGGACTGGTGATGACCCCGTATATATGAACGACGCTGAAGAAGATTCTGATTCAGGTGAAACCATGGAGACCAAAACGACCACTAACATAGAAACCAACAAGGAAGATCTTCATGAGCCACAATGGCCAGGATCCAAAAAGAAGATAGGAACTTACCCAAACCCTACAAAGGAGATTGAGCGAGTCAAGCAATTAAGGAGTTTGGTAGAAGATACCCAAAGGGATCTAGAACCAGCACCTAGGAAGATCCAGATTACAGGCACCGTGTTCCCTACGCAACAACAACCTCACCAAGTCCATAGACCCTTGGACATACCTAGTGTCATCCAAGAAGAAAGTGACTTAAAGTCATGGGAAAGTGGGCGTACTCACATCTTGATGGAAAGAATGTTTACAGAGGGACTACCTCATTCTATCGAAGAAATGGAGATCCCATCTTCCCCACGTCAAGGGACTCAAGGCCAAAAGGTGCCGTTAAACATTGCCAAATTGATGGATTTCATGTCTTCAGAAGTTAGAACCACCATCATGTCCAAACTATATAAAGACCCCGAGCTAGTCTCAGCCCTTCGAGCCTTCCTCAATGGAGAATTGAAGTTTGGACTACCACAATTTGCACAGATGGATGGAGCTGGGGAGATGCCAATAGAGGAGGAATACATAGATCCACAACCCAACCTAGATGAGAACCTTGTTATAGAAATACCTGTTAACAAGTTGGGACAATACTTTGAGGGTGATGAATCCAATGCGACCATACCAATCACTACTAAGGGATTAACTGTGAAGGGAATCCTTGATGGTGGCGCTAGGGTTAGCATTGTGACTAAAAATTGCTGGGAAACTATGGGAAGACCTCACCTTGCGACCACAACCATAGTAGTGAAGATGGCCAATGGGTCTATTGTTAAACCTATTGGGATGCTAAAAGATCTCAAGATCAAGGTCTTTGGACATAAAATAAGGATTACCTTTATTGTTATGGATTTCTCCAAACACACTATGGCATCAGAGATGATCTTAGGACGTCCTTTCATGAGGGAAGCAAAAATGGTGCATGACTGGTCTAAAAACCATGTCTACTTGCAGTTCCAAGATTCTGTCATTAGAGTGGATCTTGTGACGGGTTGAGCACATCCTCCAGGAAACAGGTTTATAAATGATCATAGATATGACACCACAATTCACTCGGCCCCATTGCAGTATTGTTATACGTGTAAAGCGGACATTGATGTTGGGGAAGATTCTCCTTATATGGATGTACTACCTGGGATGACTGGGTCGGACAATGTGGATTGGGTCCACCTAGCAGCAACCATAGACACTTGGGGAAACAGGGGGACGACCTGGGTAACACATGAGGGGGATGAAATGCCCGTACCCTTAAATATGCTACAAGCAATGCATATAGCTTCTGACAAGACTCATCCTAATATAACGAAGAAAACATACAAGTGGGTCCCTAAATCTTCTTTAGCGACCATGGTTGATGCTAAAAAACAGAATGCTTGTAAGAAACGTCCCACTTGTCCCAAGAAAACTAAGAAAACATTGCGTTGGATTCCTAAAAAACTATTGGAAGCCCAAGGCTACTATCGAGGAAATGATCAAATTTGGGTGCCAAAACGTAGATTGTGTTCTTACCTGTCACTTGATCCATATGAACCCACTCCTGTAGCTCCAAAACAAATCGACAATCGCGGAAAGAAAAAACTCACAGAATGCTACACACCCGCTCTAGAGCTAGTTTGGGTACCAAAGAAAGAACGATTTGTTCCACCTAGCTCAGGAAGGGGGGAGTCCCATGAAGCTTCTAGCTCCTCATGTAATGCATCCATAGAGGTAAAAGCTTCTTCACAGCCTCCATCTACAATAGTGGACCTCCATAAAGTTACAAAGGAATCCACACCTCCCAGTTTTCAAGAATCACCGGCTGAACCACTTCAAGTTCGATCCTGGGAGAGTACCTTACCACCCTTACAACTCGACGAGGCACCTAAGGTAATAGAAAACTACTGGAAAAAATCCCCACCTATTACCAACTGGAATAATTGGTTTCAAAGGGTGACAAGCTCATTTCAAATGGTATGATCTACCCAAGTCGGAAGGGGGGAGTGTTTGCTGACAGTCATCATTCACTTGCTCCTCTCTCAACCTTGTTTCCCTGACCTCTCAATATCCGAATCTTAGGGAATGTATATATAAAGCCTTATACTCACAAAAAAAAAAAAAAAACAAGAGCAATTAGCAAACGAGTGCACAATAAAAGTCAAAACATTGACCCAGACCTACACATTCACATCCGGTACACTGAAACAGAAACCTATGCCATAAAACACCTTTGATCCTCATCACTCGAGTGATGGAGGGTAGGTAGAATTAGTACGATAGGAGTGTTTCTGTTTTAGAGTTGAGTGATTAGCAAAGTTCATTTTTCCCACTGATGTGCCTCCTAGAGGTATTCTTTGTGTTTCTTAGTGTGTACAGGAACGTGTTGCTGTTGTTAGGATTTGGACCTTCATGGGATCTTTCTCTCATTCACACTTCAAATCAAGCGCGACCATCGACACAAACAGGTGTTTCTTGTCCATTAGCATTGCCCCTTATCTTTTTTGCATCTATGATTGTCTGCTTTGATTGTGATTGGTAGCATAATATCCAACGCATTTGCTTAGTACCAAACATTAAATTCAATGTAATTTTTTGTCATAATCACTTGTCTAGATTTAAAAATCAAGCAGTCCGACTAAGCTAGTTTGACTAAGTTAGGTGTTAGAGATCTTCTCTTAATACCATGGGGAATGCCTTCCTAATAATCAATGGTTACTTAGGTTCTTAATCCGATTTAGGAAGCATTGTGTGAAATGTACTAGGGCTTTCTAGTGGGCTTGACCCTATTGACCTTTAGCTTAAGTATTATAAAGGGAGTTTACTAGTGTGATGAGCCTGGGGAGGTGTAACAGTGTTATATGACCCCCCAAAGTTACAAAATTAAAATGCTGAAAACGAACAAACAAAAACAAATCAAAGTGCCACAATGTAAAATCTTAAGCTGGAAGAGAAATCTCAGCTTGATTGGGTACTTCACTCACATGTATCGCCTATGGTACTAGAGCCCTAGAGGTTCCCAGTGTGGGCGCTTTTCCTTGAAAAGCAAAAAACCAAAGGCATACAAAATAATCACACACATCAAAATTGAATCACTGTGAAAAGACTTTGGGGGGTCAAAGAAAAGGTAATGAGTCAGGCGATGATTTCATGAGAAATTCCTTTTATCGTAGCTTAACTACAAGGTCTTCTAGGTATAGCCTCTAGTCAGCCCTCGAACATGAAATACTTGGCTCTCGCGATTAAACAACTTAATTGACTAGAGAAAATTAAGAAGCTTACCCATGGTATTAATAGTCGATCTCTAGTCCCTTTCGATCGTTAAATTAGCGACCCCAGACTTGTTTAATTTTTTACTTTTACATCTGTTTATGCATTTGGTTACATTGCAATTTAATGTTTATTGCTGACAAATTGTTAAAATTCTGTTACCAATCAATTTTTCTGTCTAAAACTGCATATGCTTTTTAATCGCTCATGAGAATGCAATTACTGTGTCAATGTTGTTTGATTTTGCAGTGACTGAAGAAGGCTAAGGACATTCATCTCAAATGCTCTTCCACCTCGACGAACGAGCTTCAACTCAATAGATTCCGAGGACGGAATCTACATCAGGAAGGGGGGCATGTTAACCCTCACGGCTCACGGACACCCTATCACCTACGACGGACGTTGTAACCTACGACGGACATTGTATTATTTATTTGGTAGAGTCAGGTACCGGGTGTTGGGGTTTAGGCGCCTGTGCCTTGCCCGGCCGCCCAGAGTCTGGGCGCCCACTGACTTGTATACCTTATACATAGCATAAGTGTATAGGGGGCTACTCACTCTTTGGAGTCTCCCCACCCACATCGTGTGTGTGTCTCCTTCTCTCTCTCTCACTCTCCGTCTGTGGTGCTCCCCGATCCCCTTCAATTGGTATCAGAGCGTAGGTGCAGAGGGAGCGCGTGTGTGCACAGTCACGACGACAGCGGAGAGCCAGTTTCATTCCCGAAATCGGGTCCGCGCGCGAGCGCACTTTCAAGAGTGCAAACAGGGTTTCGACTTCGGCATCGGCAAATTCAGCTTTTCGAGAGCGTTTCCACCATGTGTGCTGGCGTTTTACCCCTCTTTTGAAGCCATTCGAGCCATCAAAAACTTCATTCGAGCTACGGTTGAGGAGCTGCATTTTTCAGCCCTCTTTTGACAGTTTATGCTGTGTTTTTGGGTCGAAACTGAGGTTTTTTGGCATAGCTTTCACACCCGGACTCGGATACATGTGATCAAGGAGTCTACCTTGGGGTTTTGGCACGCTCCGGACGCGCTCGTCATATCAGAATTTTAAAATTCTGAACGCTGAATTTTTTGCAGCAGCAGTTGTTTATTGTGTGTCGAGGATTCCACATATGGTTTGCTTTCAGATGTGAGAGTGATATTTGCTGCAAGTTTCCTCACAGGTGGGAGGATACGATGTATGCCTTATGTGGTTTGATGCTCAGGGAGACTAATGTGATTGCATTTTGAGCTCGGCAATGTATGCCTCGAGCATGTTTTTTGGCAGTCACAGGTAGAGCAGATATTTGTGTACTAGATTTGCAAGTGTTTGCAATGATGTATGCAAAGTGTGGAGATTGGTGCATGCAATTGGAGTGCGGTTTGATGCGCTTTGGTTGCTCATGGTTTTGAGCGTGCAGTCAGTTTGGTTACTGGTTTTGTGGCCGTTTTACTGACGAAACTCTGGCGAAATTTTCCCAGGAGTTTTATGCGTATCATTTATGCGATCTAGGTAGAGATTGCGGGTTGCACTCAGCATTTGCGTGCGGTGTTCTCTGCAGGTGGGAGATTTGTGCGTGTGTATGCATCGATACTGCACAATGTGGGCTTGGTGATTAGCTCACAGATGTATGCTTTATGACGGAGTGTGTGCAGGTGATCTTCAGACCGAACAAGTCATAACTTCTTGGAGAAGTTTTGGGCTGATTCTTTATGCGCTACGGTTGGTAGTGTGGGGCTGAATTACGGACTATTTTTGGCCATGCAAGAGGGCTGAGAATTTTGTAATTTTGGGCTGAATTTCAGGGCTGATTCGGTGAAGATTATGCACAAGGTTATGGTCGTCATGAATGCGTCTTGTAAGTAGTGCGTTTGATTGCAGTGTGATACTAGAGCAGGCGAGGCTTGTATTGACATTGCGGGAGCTCTATTTTGGAGTGTGTCTCACAGGTTTTACATTGTGTTTCTGGCCATATTGGTAGACAGTTTCCAGGTGTTGTTGGTGAGGTGGTTTTGCTATCTAGCTTGCTACTTGTGCTCATGGCAGAGGCAGGTGATCGATCAGATTGTGACCTCTCACAGATGCGCGTGTTTGATGGGTCAGACTTTGCGGCATGGAGAGAGTGTATGCTTGATGCATTGACACAGCGAGGGTTGCATCGACCATTGAGTGGTGATGCAGGTAGACCTTAAAACATGTCTGACGATCAGTGGCAGGAGCTAGAGGAGATGGCATTATCTACGCTCTCTTTGCACCTTGTGGAATCTGTATATGCTCTTGTTATGTATGAGGCTACTTCGAGAGAACTTTGGCGCAGATTACATGATATGTATGATAGATCTGAGTCATCAAGGACTCGTGTGAGACATGTACATTCACGAGTATGCCGACAGGTGACATGTTGGTATTGTGGTCATTCTGGACACGTTAGACGGCGTTGTTTTCGTCGTATGCGACATCGTAGGAGACATGGCAGTCTCAGAGATGTATGTAGTGATGCCATGGACTCAGTTGCTTTGACAGTTGAGGCAGATGTAGTGTCGAAGTATACTAGTGACGAGGATGTCACTTTTACCTCGAGCTATGCACGAGATGCTATACATGTGGATAGTGCACTCCCTTCGCAGTGGTTGCTAGACGCAGATGCTATGTTTCATGTCACGCCGCATCGTGCATGGTTTTGTAGCTATTCTAGCGGGATGCTTGGCAGTGTACGTTTGACCGATGGATCGGTGCATGCGATAGCAGGTGCAGGAGATGTGAGACTGTCATTATCGAGTGGTGCATCTTACTTGTTACGACATGTGTGCTATGTACCAGATTTGACAGTGAGTTTGATCTCGATTGGTCAGCTTAGAGATTGTGGATGTCAGATTTCGCTACGAGAGCGAGATTTTGTGATGCATTTGGGTTCGCTAGTGATTGCGAGAGGTGCCAGGAGTGGTACAAGTTACCCATTGCATGTGGATCACGGGAGAGACGGTGTTGTCTCTGTGATCACGCAGCCAGGTAGAGAGCGAGAGAGCAGGTGAGTCTCGTTTGCTCATGGGTTGCAGGGTACTTTGCATGGAGTGCAGAGCAGTGAGCTCGTTGTGCACACAGTTGGGGCACGACTTGAGCCGTCACATAGAGAGGTGACAGAGTCAGACATGCATGCTTAGCAAAGCAGAGAGTTAGTTGTGCGAGATACTTCTATGCAGGATAGACAGGTAGAGAGGTCTTGCTTTAGTGAGTCACGACAGGAGGATGTTGTGCAAGAGTCTATGCATACGGAGTTAGAGCATGAGAGCTCTAGTGAGTCACAACAGATTGAGTGGTCATGTTTACAGTGGATGATTGCAGAGGAGGCTAAGATGTCAGCGATTATGCAGTCATTCCTTTCTATGCTCGACAGTGAGCATGGGGATATAGTTGTGCAGGATATGTCTTCCAGCCGACACCTAGAGCAGCTGGTTTTCTCTGAGGTTGCACGACAGGTTGATGCGTCTTTTGTGGACAGTCAGGAGATGCATGTGGCTGACACACCTTGTCAGTCAGAGATGCCTATTGCCAGGGATATATATGTTGATGCATGCTCCGTAGAGCTAGCAAGGCCCGCTAGCATTGCATCGGCATTCGGTGGTCTCATGTATGAGATGTTGATCTTGAGACTGGATATCGCAGCTGTAGTGGGAGCATTTGCAGTTGGGGTTGTCAGTCGTTTGTTGACTGATGATGGCATAGTGCACGAGGGAGATATGCAAGTATTGCATACATACTTGCAGTACGTGTGCGGTACGTCTGGTGGTGTATGGACTTACACGGGAGCAGGACAGCCGGATGCACACGATCACAGCCAGCCAGTGGGCATCGGTTGAGAGCGGTTTTCTCTCGCCTTTTGTAGTCTTCAGACTAGGTTCTCTTGCTTAAAGGCACAGTCGCCTTTAAGTGGGAGGTTGTTGGGGTATAGGCACCTGTGCCTTGCCCGGCCGCCCAGAGTCTGGGCGCCCACTGATTTGTATACCTTATACATAGCATAAGTGTATAGGAGGCTGCTCACTCTTTAGAGTCTCCCCACCCACATCGTGTGTGTGTCTCCTTCTCTCTCTCTCACTCTCCGTCTGTGGTGCTCCCCGATCCCCTTCACCGGGCTTGTCGGTCCAATAGGAAAAGGGTAAGAGTGATCGCCGATGAGAGGCGCACTCTAACTGGAACATTCAAGGGATTAGTTGGCTAAGCATGGGCACCCAAGTGTGAATGGGGCGAGCTCATATAAAAGTCAACTTAACCTAAAATTCACTGATTCTCTCATTTGTGCAATTGAAGAGTGCTCTTGCTCCATCTCCTTCTTCTTCTTCTTCATCTCTTTGTGTGTGTGTGTGTGAGAGAGAGAGAGAGTGAGAGAGGGAGAGAGAGGGAGTGTGTGGGCGATCGAGCATTACGAAGGCACGACGGCGGTGAAGCGGTTGAGCGCGGCACAACTGCAGCTTCTTCTTCATCGCGGCGAGGAATCCACCACGAAGCAAGCGTAGAGCGGTGAGTGACACACCATCGCCTTCTTTGAGCTTACTAGTTTAGGCTTGTTGTGTGCTTGGAGCCATTTGTGGCTCGCACACGGTGTATCGGCAAGTTCCTTGCATTGACACGTGCGACATACGTGCACAGTCTTTTACTGGGTTTTGTAGAGAGAAGGTTCAAAATTAGCTGGAGAGTGAAGAGAGAGGAGGGCGACGTCCGGGGGGGGGGGGGGGGGTGCTTTTTTTCATTTCAAATATTATCATGTTTATTTTTGCACTCATTACAATGATAGTTATCTCTGTTATTGCTACATAAATTATCGCGTTTATTCTCGAAGCCCAATTTAGCGCCTAAACATTCAAATTTTGACTTAAACATTCCCTCCCTCTTAATAAAAATTAAAGAACATTATATGAAATTTTCAAATAAAAAAAAGATATAAAAACGTGGAACAATAGACTTGATTACAACTAAACTAATCACTATCGCTTGATTAACATAATCTAACATGCTTCACGAAATTAGAGAAAGGAAGAGGGGGGAGAGAGAGATGAATGGATGACACGACCAAAAAAATTCATAACTTAAAGGATACAAAATGTTTATGAATCATCTTTCAAAAGATCCCCACAAAAGCCTCATCCAATTGTAAGCCCATGGCTCCTGAATCAATAAAGAGAGAAATAGAACTGTCGTTTGTGGATGGGTTGGCTTAATCATCTTCGAATTCGTCATCCCCATCTCATCATCATCATCATCATCATCATCACAATCATTTTCACTAAGACTTGCGGCCGCCGAACTTGAATCATTGATCTCCCTCTCCTCTGTCTCCCCCTCATCCAAAATAGGAGGCGGAAGAGGGTCGAAGATGGTCTCCACTTCATTAGTGGAAAAAATGGTTCTCCCCCGAGGTGTGACAACATTGACTATACTTGCAGTACAACTAGCAGGTTCACACTGACCCCCTTGAACATAACATTTCGTTATGTTGTATTTTTCAAGTATGTTTCATAGAACTATCTTATCATTTGAGTGGTGAAGAAGAACAAGTAGATTTCATTATCCATCTTTGTATATTGTCCTCTCTCTGGTGTGTGCATGTGTGCTTGCAAGAGCTCAAGCTCTCTCTTCTTCTCTATCTCATTACATGGAGGGCATCCTCTAGTATCTCATCTATATCTATACTATTATAAAAGGGGGATGGGTTCCCCCCCACCTTCCCTTGACACATGGCGTGAGCTCCTTGATCCGGCCAGTGTGCCATGTAGCTACCGACCACACAGAGCGACACACACACATAGAGACAGCTGAAGGCCACCGGCCAGACTAGTTTATGTAGAAACCAAACAATGTTGGGAGTAGACACCCTTGCTTCACAATGGTGTGAAGCAAGTGGCTATTGAGAGACCACCCGAACATCATACTTGGCTGGTCACCTATTCATATAGGGAGTATGTACCTTCATAATGTTTGATGTGTGTGTGTGTGTGTGTGTGTGTGTGTGTGTGTGAGAGAGAGAGAGAGAGAGAGAGAGAGAGAGAGTCCAACTTTCTGAGTTGCTTTCCTTTACCTCTTTCTCTACTCTTATAAATCAAACTTCCAATGACGTTTAGACCTATTGTTGTAACTTTCTCATATGCCTCCATACCTTGTCTTTCTATGACAACTAGCATAGTGAGCTAGTTGGCCATGTGATGCAATTCCTTGCCTTATTTTCCTTGAACTTGTTTCTCATGCTATCTTACTTCTTCGGTTTCCAGTGCAAATTTGTTGTTTCATCTTGCTTGTTGTGTGAACGGCACGGACGGTTCGTGTGATATGGCCCTATAGAAACGAGCATAAGAAAGAGAGAGACGTGTGTGTGAAGATTCAAATTCAAAATCAACATGTCCTTCTTGAATAGCTTTTTTGCTAATAACTATTTGCCCAGAATTTTACATGGTCGTGTCAATGGCAGTCGGGTTTCTGAGGAAGCTTGCGTCTTCAGGATTTACTTTTGCCATAGCCAACGGTATCTCTAGTCAAGGTTGGGCTGTGTAGCTCTCTTTTTATATGTGCATGGCAATGCAGTTGTACTCTTCTCCACTTCGCCGCCATCTGTAACGCAGCATCGCCATAGCCAATCTTCATCTGTACATATTGTAGTTATCCCGGCGAAAATCTCGATCTTGGTTTCTTCCAGGAGCTCCACCTCCTAAACGGTGTACATCATCGCAGTTGCGGAATTTTTGGCCCTCCTGCCGGCGTTTTGTATCCACCCTTATTGTATATAACTTACCTTCTTCATGGTGAGTCTGCGTATCTCCAGCTTAAAGAACTGGCTATGGAGGAGAGATGCTGTGAGGCAGGGGCAGGAGGGAGAGAAGGAGTCAGATTGCAAGGGCAAGAAATCCTTCAGGCAGGAAACATCTGGCAAAGGCCCTCAGCTAAGCCTAGGGTCTTCAAAGGAGCTTCAAAGGGCTGCGTCAGGTGCCTCTTCTTCGTTAAGCAGGGAATCATCATTGCAGGAGGCTTCTGACTGGTTGATTGGCTGGGAAGAACCCCATGGCCCTGGATTTTGCAGCGAGGGTAGCTTTGCTGTTTTGGTTCCTTGTTATGATTCACCCCCTGCATCACAAATGTCCCCACAGACCCCTCCTAGCATATCAAAATCCCAGCTTTGGGCTGATGTGCTCACAAAGGTAGCCATGGAGACTGAGACTCAAGCAGGTCAGTGTGCTTGGTGTTCTGCATTCATCTTTTGCATTCATGAGTTGTCATGTGTTGAGGTTTTTCACATGGATAGCCAAGGGTGAGTCACCTTGAAAGGGAGGGGGACAATTCAACAGATAACAAATAGATATTTTTTTGTTCCAATACACGTGCCCACAGACACCTTATTGGGGGATTGCCCATTGATTTTTGCTTGCAGAGAATAACAAAAAACCTTCACAGTGATTCTTCCAAGGAAAAGATTACTGCAGATGTTGCGATTTTGTTAGTAGGCGATAAGGTCAAAGTGATTTATTACCTGCAAAGGACTTGCGATGCAGACTCAAAGGTCTCTCTACTTAATATGATTTTTAATCGGCTAACCCATATGATGGGAAGCTTTCAGTTCTATTGGATATACTTGTACATAGGGCGAGTAATTTGTGCAGTGTGTCTAGCTAACTTAAGCCGTTTGCTCAATCATAGAGGTTCCGTGATCCCAATACCTACAAACATATGCTTAACTGATGTGCATTTTTTGCATTGTACTTGACAATGGAGATTCTCTACGTTTGAGGGTTTTTTGTGCTTTGTTGTCATTGTAAATACTTTTTGTTTCTAGTGCGAGGGCTTGCAAACTCATGCAGTTCACGTGTATGCAGAAGCTCCTCCATATATGTTGTCAATGCATGCTCACCTGCTCTTATGGTGTTGCAAGAGATTTGGTCTTGTGTGCTGGTGGTTACGAAGTTGTTGTCTGTAGACTTGGTAGTAGGTAATGCATATGAGTATATGTACAGCACGACTTTGTAAGGTTTAAGGTCTCATTGCCAAGATTCATTGATATTTACTTGTCAAACTTGAAGAGGGAATTTTTCTGTGGTAAATGCTATGAAAATCTCTCCCGCTTTCTCTTGCTCACTCTCTTTAAAAGAAAAATAGAAGTTCAGGAGTCAGTTGCAAGGAAACGGTTGTCAATCAGATGATATCAATGAGTAAGCAAGTTGGTCTTTACATGGAATGATTGAGCATGCGCAAGCTGCTTTGATCAAAGGTTGATCCTGCCTGTGCTTACGCTAAGCCAGCTTGCTTTCTCCCTTGTTTTGCTTCTTTTGCTTTTGGCTATCAATCATCATCACATGATGTAATTAAATTGAAATTAGAGGATGGCTGATGAGAAGATAGATTTGATTAACCAATTATGTGTAATGTCCAACCATGGAAAGTAGAGGAAAAAACAAAATTAAGAAGTGATCTTCGTCTATTTATCTTGTGCGGACAATGGTTTGATCGCTTTTTTTCCCTTTCTTTCTGCTCTGTGACTTTAAAGGTGAAGTGAGAGCAAAGGCAACGGGAGGTCCAAATAAATTCCTGTTCAGTCCATGAGGAAGTATGAATACCTTTGTTTTCTGTCTTGTAATGTTTTTTCAAGCTAGAAGATATCCTTCCTCATGTAGTTCCTGTTTATTGCTTCTTTTTAATATGCTGAACATCGAACATCATATTTAAAATGATTGGTTTCAAAAGTAGCTTGATTTTGTGGTTAGCAATCACATTACTATTTCTTGAGTTGGCTGCCTTTGCTAAGGTGATTAATTGAGTATGTTCTCTTTGATGTGCTGAGTATGTTCGATAGATTGAAAGCTGTCGCATACCTAGTTTTTGCCAATGTAGTGAAAACACTTGTATCCTCCAACAAAAACAAAAAGGTAATCTCGTTGCTACTACAACATATATAAAGGTACATTTTGAGAGAATAGCCATGTAAAGGGTTGTTAATGAACAAAGCTTAAAAAAGGTCATATATAAGAACAATGATGCATGCCTCACGAGCACACTTTGTTTTTATAATTTGTGTTTGATACCTGTTTCTAAATTTTGGAAATGTTTCCATATGTCCATTGAAATACTGTAGATTTGTGATTGCAATTTGTGGCTCTTGTGAAAAAATGTCCTATACAATTTAAATATTGGGTAGAGGCCAATTTGTTTTAAAGTAAAATGCGCTAATGAAGCATGGAAAAGGAAACATCACATCCTTGGGTTTTAAGATTTAATCACAGACATACAAATATCCAAATCCCCAATATTGCAAACCTACCTTCACTTAATTAATTGATCATATATGTTCAAAGTTCAAGGTTCCCACAGGAAGGGGTATAGAAACAACACATTGTCATGTATAATTAAATATTACCAACCTTGTAGATTTGACTGCAAAAAGCTACCATTGAGATTGAGGTGTGAAATAGCATAGAAAATCTGCAAAATACCACCAAATGGCAGAAAATATGATGAGTTATGGTGACATGGAATCAAAATATGTAAATATGTAATGATAATGGTGGTTGTCAAGGCAATTAAAAAAATCACACCACTTTCTAAAATGGCATGAAAAGAAATACAAACTGCAACCATATAACGAGCCCCAAAATGTCAAATGTTTTGGCAAACATTGAACAAAATACTCAATGGCATGATTATTAGTTTTCTTATGTGAAATGTATATTTTTGCATAGCATGGGTGTTAGTAATGTTGGAGTTGACCACTCGTCTACCTTTAGAAATTTTGCTTTAGTTCAAAGTCTATTGAAAGTCCTTCAAGTTATTTGACATCTATTGATTCCACATCCTATAATGTTGAATATCAACCTCAACCATGGTATGCTTAGATGACTTTTTGCCTACATTTATCATTGCACAAGGTAGCATACATGAGGATCATTGCTAGTGATACTATCGTTGGACTTCATAGACTTGTCTATTTACCAAGAGTAACAGCCACTTATCCTCTCATCTCACTCACTAGCGGTTTCACATTGGCCATTGTATATAGGCTCTTTTGTGATTCCACATCCTATAATGTTGAGATATCAAGCTCAACCATGGTATGCCTGGATGACTTCTCGCCTACATTTATCAATGGCACAAGGTAGCAGACACGAAGATCATTGCTAGTGATACTATCGCTGGACTTTATCAACTTGGTATATCTACCAAGAGCAATGGTCATCTTTCCATCTCTCTCACTAGCAATTTCACATTAACCGTGGTATATAGGCTCTTTTGTATTTCTCTCTTCTCTTTCAAAGACCTTATCATCATTTTGAGTAGTGAAAAAGAAGATGTAGGTTTCAATCTCCATCTCCATTGTGTGCTCTCTTGTTCATGTTTTTGCAAGAATTCAAGCTCTCCTTCTCTATTTCTTTACATAGTATCAAAGCTTGGTTGTGGCTAAGGAGATGTGAGTAACAAGCAACAGTAGTGAAAGAAGAGGTCCCTCATTCCATAGGATGTCATATTTGTCCAAAGCCATACAATCCCTTGCCACAAGCCTCTTTCTTAAAATAAACAAAGCATCTTTATCTTTTTCCAACTATTCAAGTTTTTGTAGCACTATCATGATCCTCCAACTCTTCCGATCTTTGAAGTATGTACCTACTTTCTATAGACTACAACACAAAGGTCACTTGAGGATGTTCCTCGATGACGGGCAACAAAATACTATTGAGAAAACAAGAAACTAGTGCACCTCTGTAGCTATTGTCAGGACAAGGGCAAGGGTGGATTAGGCAGTGTGGAAAGGGAGTCCAACTAAGGCAAAGGGCTAGGCGCTTGCTATATAGTGGGAGGTTGGGAGGTGGACTCCAATGCACTAGTTCCCCTAGTCTTGCACTCGTATCAAGAGCCACAGGTTGCCTTTTTGGGGAAAAAAAGGGCGTGGTGCTTTTTAGCCACACAAGGCCCTTGCATGAGTTGCATGCCGTGGAGCTTGTCTCTTGCAAAGGGAGGATGACAAAGTCAAACCCCGTGTGCAGGCGGGCTTGGCAAGGGGAGACACCGGGTGAGGGTGCACCAAAACGGCCGCTTGCACGCTCAACAAGAGCGCCCCGGGCTGCTGACAAAAATCCAACACAGCAGTGGTGCCCGCCTCGCATCACATCGACCCCCCTCAACCTTCCCATGCTCTCGCGCTGCCTGCTCACGGCTATGGCGTTTTTGAAGTTCTGTGTTCACATACAAACGCCTAAGGCCTAAAATTGACATTAAGGGTGATTACACACCCCGCAACAAGCAATAAGCTTCGTACCCGGATTTTGTGAGCACATATTCAAGTTGGATCGGAGATGGGGCCGGCAAGTACATGGCAATGACATAATTTTCCTGTGCGCTTGCTATAGAAAATGAGCAATTTGATAAGCTTCTCAAAGGGATTCATTGGCGACGGCATTTCTCAAATTAATTGCGGTTGAAAGCAATATCAGTCACACTCGATTCGGCTACGACATGTTCAAATAGAGTACCTGCACGGCTAGAATTTCGGATCGATTTCAACTTGCACACTCGACGTATTATCACAGCTAATTAACCTTGGCGGTGCCAATTACAACTACGGGATTTATTTTCCTCGACTCAAGGTATTTTTTCTTTTGCTCCTTCCATTGCACGGTGTTGCCATGGATCCAGATATTAATATGACTTTTGATTTTGAGCATAAAACGCCTGATCCTGCCCGTGATGGCTTGCGGCCGTATGCTCTCACGGAGAGTGCCCGCGACGCTACGGCGGGTGACGACGCTTATGAACTGCTTGATATTCAAGAATTTCGTACACTTCAGACACGAATACCAGTCATGGAAGGAAATTTTGCATCTTTAAATAAAAACGTCACTAAATTATCCACGTTAGTGATACAATTAATGCAATAGCAGTCCAAGGGTCCTGCTGACACACACATGCATGAGCACGTTGCTACACAGGGGCAAGGCCCTTCTGATCATAGACAAGGTCCATCTGCCGATGCTTTGCACACTCTCACTGCAAAAGAGGTGGATGAGTTGTTGAAAAACACCAAACCACTGACTTTTAAGGGAGAAGACTGAGATCGCAATAACGATGCAGTGAATATCTTTCTCAGCAAGTGGGATGGAATTCACGCCTTACGACGTACTCCGGACGTAGTCAAAGCACTACAAACAAGTTTAACTCTGGAAGGCAAGGCCTACAAATGGTGGATGTCTCTAAAGGAGAAGAATATCATATCAAAGAGTTGGACAGCTTTTGAAACTATGTTTCGCAAAGAATTCTTGCCAACAAATGAGGCAGATTGAATTGGATGGCTTGGGACATGTGTTCCATGCGCCAATACCCATTATATATCTCACTATCGGGATGTTATCCTCAAGTCGGAAGGCCTAGACACCTTTCAGCAAGTACGTGGGTTTATCCGTGGTCTGACGCCAGAGCTTAAGAAGCACATCAAGACTCAAGACCCTAAAACACTTGAGGAAGCCATAGTGAAAGCACATATTCACGATGATCCAGATGAAAAGAAATCACATCATAATCACGTGCCTGCTAATAGACATGGTAATATATGCACACAGTACGGGCACATTAAAAGGAAATTTATAATAGCCAATTCTGAAGCATCTAAAAAACCCAAGGGGTCCAGAGGTCCTCTCTCTCCTGAGGACTTTGATAAAGCTAAGAAAGAGAAATTATGTTTCCAATGCTTGGGAAGTGGTCATGGCAAAAAGGATTGTCCCAAGGGGAAATCTACTGCTCATGGCAACGAGAAAGCAGTGCACATGGTGCAACTGCTGCCTCTTGAGTCTTCCTCACGATTCTCTACATTGGAAGTAACACACACACCGAGGTGGTGCATGAATGCTGTCTCACAGCTTCCATGTGGCAACAGACCTTTGGACCACATGAGTTAGTACGTATGCATGGATCACTGCAAGGAAACAAGGTGCGCATCTTGGTAGATGACGGTGCTACTCACAATTTTATCAATTATGGATTGGTGAAAAAACTCAAATTGCCTCAAACTCCGAGTACCCACCGCTACAAGGTAGCAATGATGAATGGATATGGTGCCAAAATCTGAGATACTCAAGTCCGAGCTGTTCCGTTGGAAGTACAAGGCTACTCCACACCCTTGGATTTTCAGGTTATGAACATGGAGAGGGCAGACGTGGTCCTTGGTAGGGAATGGCTACATAGCTTAGGACCATCACTGAAGCGTAGCTATGAGCACAATAGCTGGATGTTTGAATCCCATGGCGCACATGTGTTGTTGTTAGGAGAGAAGGACGTACCTTCTTCACCATTGATATGTACAACTGAGCTTATGCAGCTCGTTTCTGATAATGAAATAGATCAAGTTTTATTGTGTTACTCATTGTCTCATTTTCTCTCTAACATTGAATCTGTTGAATATTCATCAACACCGCATGCTTCTCTCTCATCTCTTCCACCAATGGCTACTTCCCAACAAGCAAAAGTTGATAGTGAGTTAAAAATTTTATTAACGGAATTTCACGATGTTTTTCATAATGATTGGCCACCAGGATTACCACCGACACGATCGGTGCAACATACCATCGATGTGGTTGCAGATAGTAAACCTGTCAGTAAACCACCCTACCGCATGAGTTACTCTGAAGCTACTGAGGTGGAATGTCAGCTTGCTGACTACCTTAGCAGAGGGTTTATCCAACCTAATTCTTTACCATGGGTAGTATGCGCATGTGCGTAGACTATCGTGGCTTAAATGTGGTTATTGTTAAGAACAAGTACCCATTGCCACGCGTGGATGAGTTGTTTGACAAACTCACTCATGCTCGTATTTTTACGAAAATAGACTTGCGGTCAGGATATCATCAAGTACGTATTCGACTGGTTGATATACCCAAAACTGCATTCTAAACAAGGTTTGGACACTACGAGTTTTTGGTTATGCCTTTTGGGTTAACCAATGCGCCACAACATTCATGACACTTATGGATAGTGTTTTGAAGCCGTACTTGGGCAAATTTGTCATCGTTTTTCTCGATGACATTCTAGTATACAGTGCTTCTGAAGAAGAACACTTACAACATCTGAGACAGGTGTTCGAATTGTTACGAACAAATAAATTATATGCCAAGGAATCTAAATTTGATTTTTTGAAAGACGAAATTCACTATCTTGGGCATGTTATTTCAGCTACGGGCCTACATATGGATCAATCCAAAGTGGATACAATCCGGCAGTGGCCTTCTCCTAAAAATCTGGAAGAGTTACATATTTTTTTAGGATTTGCAGGTTTTTATCGAAGGTTCGTTAAAAACTATGCTAATATTGTCGTTCCCATGATGGACCAATTGAAAGAAAAAGGCAAAGCTTTTCAGTGGGGATCCGCTCAATAGCATAGTTTCGATACGCTCAAGGATGCATTAGCTACACCTCTAATACTAGCTATTGTGGATCCTTTGAAACCATTCATTTTGGAAATGGATGCCAGCGACCGTGCTATTGGAGCAGTCGTGTTACAAGACGGACGGCCATTGCATTTGAAAGCAAGAAGCTTAATGCAGCACAGCATAACTACTCTGCTTATGAACGTGAACTCTATGCAATAGTGTCTGCCTTTGTATGGTGCTCACTTTGAGATTGTGTTTGACCATGAAAGCATCAAATGGTTTACACAACAAAATGATTTGAAGGGTCGAAAAGCCAGGTGGACTGAGATTCTTCAGGAATATGATGCCAAGCTCCGGTATCGTAAAGAACGATACAATGTGGTGGCTGACGCTCTGAGTCATATGTCGGAGATCAATTCTCTCTTCTTCATGGAACTTCGTAGTGAATTTTTGGATTCTCTAAAGGGCAAATATGAGCATGATGACGCATATTCCAAAGTGTGGAGCTATGTACAAATGAGGGATCCTTCTCACTCGAATGATGGTAGTGTAGCGTTAACCTCCACACATAGTTCTCCTCTATCGAGTGATGAACTACAGCGATGGAAGTATTTCACCATCGACAATGGGTACCTACTCCATAAGGAGAGAGTTTGTGTACCGACGGACACAAACATTCGACACCAAATTCTTTATGAATGTCATGATAATCCAAGTGCAGGGCACCTGGGTATTAGAAAGACTTATGCTCTCGTACGACGACAATTTTACTGGCTAGGTTTACATGGCTTTGTTCAAGATTATGTCTTGCATTGCCAAAAATGTCAAGTTAACAAAGCGGAGCGCTTGAAAGTAGGAGGACTCTTACATCCTTTGGAAATTCCCAATGGTAAATGGGAAAGTATCTCCATGGATTTTATTGTGGGTTTGCCAACCATTGTACGAGGTCATGACTCAGTATGGGTGGTTGTAGACCGGTTGACTAAACTATGTAAGTTTATTCCAACCAAATCAACGATTAAGACTCCTAAACTAGCCATGTTATTTGTGGACAACCTAAATAATTTGTATGGTTTGCCAAGTAACATTGTGAGTGATCATGATCCCAAGTTTAACAGTCATTTTTGGAGGGCTGTGTTCAAACGATTGGGTACACAACTAAAACTCAGTACAGCCGATCATCCACAAACAGGTGGTCAGACTGAACGAGTTAACCAAGTGCTAGAGGATATGCTACGTGCATACGTTAGCAAGAAATAGCCAGACTGGGAAGAATATTTACCTATTCTGAAGTTTGCCTATAATATTGCTAAGCATGTCACAACTGGATTTAGTCCTTTCATGCTCATGTATGGTTTTCAATCTAGGTCACCTGTTACGGTGGGGTTGGCAACCCAACAGGTTAAGGATTTTCTCCAAGACCACATGGATATGCTGAAACTCGCTCGTTAGAATGTCCCGACAAGCGCACAATCGGTATAAGAAGTACGCTGATGGGAAATGTCAGCAAGTTACCTTTGAGGAAGGGGAGGAAGTATTTTTACGTGTGCCAGAACATTCAGAAAGTCTGAAAACTGGGCCAACACCTAAATTATCTCCACGATATTGTGGGCCTTTCAAAATACTCAAGCGAGTAGGTGATCGTGCCTACAAATTATCGCTACCTACACATTCTCGTATTCATCCGGTGTTTCATGTAAGCCATTTACGTAAGCGGTTACATGGGGACGACAATGTCATTGGCCAACAAATTTTGGTTGATTTCGTTGAACCTCCTACCTTACCGCATGAACCTGAACAAGTTCTTGACTATCATGATTTACGTACGTGTTATCATGTACGTCAACAAGCCTTAAGCAAGTGGAAAGATCGACCTGAGGAAGGCGCTACTTGGGAAAACATTAATGTTCTTAAAAAGAAAATTTCCCTCTTTTGTTTTCGAGGACGAAAACTCTTCTTTAAGGGGGGAGTAACGTCAGGACAAGGGCAAGGCCGGACTAAACAAGGGCAAGGCCGGACTAGGCAGTGTGGAAAGGGAGTCCAACTAGGGTAAAGGGCTAGGAGCTTGCTATATAGTGGGAGGTTGGGAGGTGGACTTCAAAGCACTAGTTCCCCTAGTCTTATAGCAATGTTATCCAAAAGCGTCAAAAGTTAAATATGAGAAAAGAAAAAAATCATCAAATATCCCTACAATAACCATAGTTCAAACAAGAACGACCTCTTGGAAATTTATTAGCCGTCACCCACCCAAGAGACCACCATGGAAGCTAGGAAACACCTTCCTTGCATGAAGTTACAAGACACAAAGACCAATGCAATGGAGGGGAAAAGATTCCCTTTTCACAAATTCCCTTTTCAAAACCACGATTTCAAAACATAGACCTTCCACAAAAGATATTGGCTACACAACTCTCTCTATGTAGAATTTTTTATAAGCTGCCATACCCTACACACTGCAAAAAATAGAATGTATCTTCAAACCATGACTCCCATTGGAATCTTTAAATATTCAAAATTTCTCTGCAATATCTACAACAAAAGGTCTTGCAATAGATGGAGTGTAGCAGTGTCAGGGAGTGATTGTATCATAGACAAATAACATAGCCCTTAACCAACAAAATTGTCAATGCAAATATTATGAGCCAGCTAGGGCTTGGAGGTATCACACATCAAAATGTGAGAGCTTTATTGGATACAATGAGTAAGAGAATTCAAGGGATCACTCAACACAAATAAAGAGAAGTCATGGATTATGATTTCTCTAATCATGATCACAAACCTACTTACAAAACTACCTTGCACACATCATGCCCATTGAAACTTGCATCTTCTTAATCTTCTCATTTACCACTCTACACAAGAAATATGTTTCACACGTTTCACATCACATTATCATTGGCATGGCAGTCAAATCACTCAATGCTAATCAACATGCAGGAACACTAACCACACACACATCGTGGAAGAGAAATCAAGAGTAAGACGACACAGCCTTCACACACCACAACCAAGTGGCATGAATGGAAGAAAAAACATTAGAGGGTGATTCAAAGATTTAATCAAGAGTAAGAAGAAATAGCCTTCACAAATCACAAATGTAATGGAAATGGCCTATGAACTTTGAGAATAGCAGAATTAAGAGAATTTGAGTGAGCATTTTTGTGAGATTACTTTGAGAACATGGAGGGTGAACTTAATTGATGGTAGCAACATAAACATAGTACTTACTTAACTTGGCATGAACAATACTTTTTCAAGAGAGAAAGTATTAGAGAACATGACAATAGTTGAGAACCGGATTTACTTGAATCCGGTCCCCCCTCCTAAAGGCGTTTGTATTATAGATTCTCCCATCAAGAGAGACTTGATACAATACAATCTTCGTGTTCTTTGTGACCTAGGTGATGCAATGAACATGGAAAGATTCATGCATCACAAGCATACCATAGAACTATCCCAAGCCTCAGTTCCAAGGCCTCAAACACCTTCGAAGGTGGAGAGAGCTAGCATGGAATGAGGGTAGGGAAGAGGAAGAAGAATCATCCATAGGAGAAAGAAATAGTTCCTCACTTATCATCACTCTTCTTGCTTAGCATAGTAGAATAGCATAGTAATGAAGATGAAGAAGATGGCATGCTTAAGCATTGAAGCATGGCTCTTGGTTGGATTTGCATTCCATAGCCAAGATTGTTGGTGTAGGCTCTCCACTTCTCAACAAGTTTGGGAGAAGGAGATGGAGCTCTTGTACTTTGCACTCCACATAATGAGAGAATGTGTGTGTTTGTGTGTGGGAGAGTATACCTCCCTATCATGCTTGGTCCACACCTCTCTCTCGCTCTCTCTCTCTATAGTAATATTTAATTATATCATTTGGGACATGTGTCCTCTTTTTCCTCTTCGAGAGAAAGAACTTAATTATTTATTTTTATGCATCCAAATTCTCACTGGACCCCTTTAAAGCCTATCCAATAGGATTCAAGCACATCATGAGAGCCACATGTGAAGAATTTTTTGAACATGTGTCTTTTGTGCTTCTTAAGTCATTTGGTTTGAATTGAACACTTCAAGCACTTAGTCAATCAAGCATGTGTCTTTTATGCTTCTTAAGTCATTTGGTTTGAATTGAATACTTCAAGCACTTAGTCAATCAAGCATGGAAATGTTGATGCCGCTTGAGAGTTTATCTTTGAATTGAACATTTCAAGAACCTTAGTCATTTTAAACATAAAAATCACCTCAAGCTTTGGGCAAGGTTCCCACAAACATTTTAAGCACTTTAGTTAGCAAACCGACAAGCACCTCATGCTTGGGTAAGGTTCGCACCTCAAGGTCAACCCTAGCTTGCCTAAGGTCAAATGACTTTTCAACACTAACTTTTGGAGGTCTTTAATGAAGCTAACCCTAAGGTCTTTAAGTTCCATTAGGTAGCATTGCTTTTTAACATACCATCTCTCATTTGGACCCCTTTAACCTTGGCCCCGTGTTGAGATAGATCCATAAGCAATGTCTATATTCTAACCCTTGTTCCCATTTATTCTCCCACATTAAATGATCAGTTTAACATGAGAAAATCATTTGGGTTGGATAGATATTAGATTTTATGACAACAACCAAGTGGCATGGTTGGAAGCAAAATTAATTAGAGGGTGATTAAAAGATTTAAAATGTGATTCACTTCAAAATATAAACAATCACAACCAAGTGCCATGGATGGAAGCAAAATTAGTTAAAGGGTGATTAAAAGGTTTAAATGTAATTCACTTCCATCCAAGTGCCAAGGATGGAAGAAAAATTAATTAAAGCGTGATTAAAAGGTTTAAATGTAATTCACTTCAAAATATAAACAATCAATGCAAAGTAAACTAATAAGAAGATATTGTGGTGTGTGGCCGGATGTCCTTGGTGTGAACCCTACTTGGGTGTGCCAAGAAGCCGGATAGGTCGTGGTGTGAATGCCCATATGTAACTACTTAAGCATAATATAAGGAGGTGCCCTCTCGTGGAAGGGATAGGCTCAATTCGGTCCTCACTCTTAAGGTAGAGACACATTGAGTTTGGTCCTCCTCTCTCTCTTGTAACGATATAGTTACATTGGTGAAGATGATGGGCACGTAGGAGGGTTTCTTGGCTCTCTTTTTATTGCTCTTGCGCTTCCTAGCTAAAACATTGGCATAGCTATGGCGAGCTTCGTTATTAACCCTGGGTAGTGGCTATCGTTTTGCTCACCAATCCCATCACTGCTCCCTTTCTTGATATGTCCCACCATCACTTCAAGTAGTGCTCGTGGCTCTCCGTGCACTTTTGCTGCCACCATGTCCAGTCAATGGTTCTCTTGTCACTCCTCACACACAGAACACTGATCATCCAGTTCTTGCTTCAACACAAACAAAGCCTGTGCCTCGGCATCAAGGATCCACCGCCAGACAACCTTATGCCCATATGTTGCTTGTCAAAGAAAATCCCTGTGGTTGCGTTCTTCTATTTTGTTGTTCATATTTGTCTAATAAGCATCACCACACTGGGCCTCTTTTGATGAGGGAAATCACGTCGAAGCATTGCGACAAATAGAGTTCCTGTAACATTCTTGCAAAGGTGCCTTTTGTCAGTGAGAGAATTTTTGAGGTGCAGATCTTAATGAAACCTGTCTTTTCAGTCTCCAATTTCATAGCAGGAGTTCGCGGAGCCATGTCTACTCCAGCCCGATGACCCCAACTGGGTTCACTCGGTGATCTCGATGCAGTGGGGCCTTTCAGTGTGTATCTACGAGGGAACATTCAGCAAGAGCATTCATCACACATCACCTTCAACTTCAGCTTCCAAGATTCAACAAGGAGTAGCAAGTTATTGCAATTTCTAAGCTTTGTTTATGTCTATTTTCTTCAGCACAATTTTCTTAGTATAAATAAAGAGCCACTAACCCAAAACCCCTTCGATGAGATTTGATGTATGTCGCAAAAAGATCACATCCTTGTTGTTATGATGCAGCCCCTAGTTGTGTTCTTGCCTTGTCCATTACATTGGGACATCAACCTAGTGTTTGCATAAGTGAGATGTACAAGTTCCATGCTTTGATGATGCTCGGCATGATGTTGAGTCTAGCCCCCAAGTTCAGTCCCTAGCCCTTAAGCCGTTGTATGATCACTCCCCTTGGATGAGGCGTCGGAGTCGATCCCTCTTGTCGAGTCCATTCTTAGCCCAAAATTCTAAACAGATGTCCATATTTTTCTCCCTAAGGGGGAAGGTGTGGTGTGTGGCTGGACGGCCTTGGTGTAAACCCATGTTGTGTGTGCCAAGAAGCCGGATAGGTCGTGGTGTGAATGCCCATATGTAACTACCTAAGCATAATATAAGGAGGTGCCCTCTTGTGGAAGGGACAGGCTCAATTCGGTCCTATCTTGCCTCACTCTCAAGGTAGAGACACACTGAGTTTGGTCCTTCTCTCTCTCATGTAACTATAAGTTACAATATGATATGAGAGTTGATTAGTCAAATCAAGAGTTACAAATGCATTGTAATCCCAAGAACATCCATGACCACCATATCTACAAGAGCTTTGCTCACCCAAGAATGCTAATCTCCTAGATTGAGCATTTTTTAACAAGCATGGACTCCAAGCCGCTGTACATTCGAATTAAATTAAGTCCATTGCCCTTAATCTTATACCAATTGGAACTCCAAATAAGTCAAAAACCATAGATTATACAGGGGAAATATTATGGCACATCCTTTGCTTGGTGTATGTTTGATGTAGATGCTCTCCCGCTAACAAGCAATTCTGCAAAATACAAGAAAATCACATGTAAGAGAGCAAACAAAGAATATCATACCATACAACATGAGAGCTACACCACATTCATGAAGACATATATAATCACGAGAGAGGAAAAGAGCAAGTAGGTATAAGTAAGGTGGATCTATGGTAGTCCATGTTTATATTTTATGGCCAACCTATTATTAAAGTTCCAAGCACCGCGCCATGGGTAGTCTACAAAAAAACCCCATCAAAAGAGATCACAAGGGGTCTATAACCATCAACTAACTTACATAGCTTCCATTAGTACACTCACTAAAGAGAGAGGCTTAATTTGACCACTATGTTTTAAAAAATCTATCATCAAATGTATGCAACTTTATAAGTGTATATGAGGAAAAATTGTGTGTGTGTGTGTGAGAGAGAGTGAGAGAGAGAGAGAGAGAGAGAGAGAGAGATTTAACGTCGTAGGAAACTATCCCAAGAGACCTTAAAGATCTATCCGACCGATGAGGAGAGTCGAACTCAAGACATGTTATTCAAGAGGAAAATGGCCTAACCAATCTTCCACACTTGGGTGATGAATTATACCATTTTCCTCCTTTTATTAGCACACACACACACACACACACACACCCGAAAAGAAGAGAATTTTAACGTCGTAGGAAACTATCTCAAGTGACCTTAAATATCTATCTGACGAGGAGAGTTAAACTCAAGACCCATGTTGTGTGTGTGTGTGTGTGTGTGTGTGTGTGTGTGTGTGTGTGTGTGTGTGAGAGAGAGAGAGAGAGAGAGAGAGAGAGAGAGAGAGAGAGAGAGAGAGATGGTGACCTCAAGGATGCACACACTATTTGGTGGGGCCAAGACATACCAAGTAGTGTGTCTACCCACAACCATGTTTGAATGCATGAGGAAGCTCTCTTTCACTGTTAAGCTAAGTCTAATACTAGGAAAGTTATCATTTCTATAAATTCTTGAAATAAACTAAGGAAATATTATGATGTTTGGAATGTAGAATCTCAAATAGGTGATGCAATTCCAGTAGAATTACCGCTACACGAGAAATAGCATAAATATTAGACAAGAATTGTGAATGCAATTGTTATAACAAAATTGTCAATGTGAATGAAGAGGCACTCTTAATAGGAAGCTTATCTCTTTTCCAAGAATTGATGAGTAGTAAGACCCCATGATGGGCAAGAAAGAATGTAGTTTGAAGTAACCCATTGTACTCAAAGGTGGGTTTAAGCTAATGGCACCAAGCGGACAAGTCCATTCATAGTGGGATGAGTGAGGATCAAGCCTTTTCATACTCTACATGTTATTAGAAAAATAGAGATATAATCATGAAGGGATAAGTAAATCAAAACATATTATAGACAATGAAAAATGATTATTGACGCAATCCAATTTACTTTTTATGAAAGAAATGACTTGGTCTAAAGAGAGAAAAAACTTTAGTAAATTTAGAGGACGATAATTGATTCAATGCTAATTGATGAGTTGATGATATGCAAATGAAAACGCATATTGCTAGATGTATCCACACTCGTAATAAAAAGATGACTTCATCCAAAATAGAGAAATTGAAAAACCATTGTGCTTGGTCTTTTTTATCTTATGATGAAATCTTTTTACGAAATGTCGCATTGGCGAACTATTAGCGGGTAAAGGAGACACATTTATCGATGGCAACTAAGGGATTGGTGGGGAAGGAGGAACTTGATTAAGCCCTTTACCAAGGATCTCTTTTAACAAGCGTAATGAAATATGTACGTGTCAATAGTGGACATGAGAGCCATAAGCCTACCACAACGGGAGCAAGCCCTTTCGATGAAGAACAAATGCAACTATCAAGAGCATCAAAATCATCATAAAATCAATCTTTTGCATTGAAGAAATAGAAGCCAATGGTAGGAGAAAATTTCCATTTAAATACAAATAAAACGAGTTTATAGGAAAAGAATTTATGCATAAAAGCAAAAAAAGAAAAAGAAAAAAAGAGGTGAGACAAAATCGAAAGGTTTGTTACAATAAAAGACATAAAAACAGACTCGAGAGAATTTCCTAGTAATGGTAAGTTTATAAAAACCAAATCTATCGGTAAAAATAGGTTTTACCACTTAAGAATTCTTTTGCATTAAAGAATAGGAGTCAATGGTAGGAGAAAATTTCCCTGTAAATGCAAATAAAACCAGTTTATAGGGAAAGAATTTATGCATGTAAGCAAAATAAGATTGAGATGAGACAAAATCGAAAGCTTTGTTACAATAAAAGACATAAAAATAGATTTTAAAGAATTTCCTAATTATAGTAAGCTTATAAAAACCAAATCCATCAGTAGAAATAGATTTTAGTCACTTTAGGAACCTCACATTTGGAACATCTTTTGTTCCTTGTTGAAATGTAGATGCACCATTGATTCTTCTGATAAATGTCGTGCGTTAATTATTAGGCTTGATAAGCTTATTTCGTTTGTTCTTAATAATTTTTTCGATCTCTTTTTTTGTCTTTCTTTCAGGACATTTCGATTTTATGCTTTCTTAACTTGGCTACCTTCCTTTTCTCTTGAAGCTTGCATGAATTTGGTCACCTTCTATCATTTTAAGGATCTATTTCTAGATGCTGCCAAGAATTTTGCCTCTGGAAAACCACTTCTTCCACAACACATGAGCTCTCTTGTTGCGGCTAACCTTATTGAAGGTATCCTAAAGTCTTCTATATCTTTAAAGGGAAACCCTTGCCAAAAGATTCTCCAACCAAGGTACTTCTACCTCGACAAAGGAATCGGTGGACCCAAGAAACCTTTGTAGCTTTGTCCATCACTTTAGTCTTTTGGAGATACTATCAAAGAAATGGATTTTAGTGGTGAATCATCCTGCCTTGACTAGGTATCAAGGTTGGGTGCCTTAGTACGGAAATAAACAAAATGATTATAATAATTGGTTCACTTGGTGGCTCTCCTTTGTAGGGCTTAAGTAGGCTCACATGAAAGGCATTGTGTATGAGCCAATGGTTGGGCAACTTGAGTTGGTAAGCTGTCTCATTGATAGGTTTCAAGATTTGGAAAGGACCATAGTATCTTTTTGCTAGCTTAGCATAATACTTTTGATGGCTTGTAGGATTTTTGCCGGTCGTTTGCCTTAATTGAGCCTTAGGAAACTTCAGTAAGACCCGATCATTTTCTTTGAACGTTAAGGCCCTTATGTGCTTGTCAGCAGCAGTTTTTTTGCCTTTGTTGAGATATGGATATAGCCTCCTTAATCTTTTGAAAAGATTCTTGTAGGTCACGGCTATACTCATCGAACAGTGTGTAAGCTAGGGAGGCTATAAGATAGCACAGTTAGGTGGAGACTAGCATACACACTACCACCGATTTTGAAGGGTCAATAGCTTTCAAAAGAAAAGAAGGGAGATCAAACTTAAGATTTTCACTAATGTAGTGACTAGCTTGGATAGCAGCAAGTCTACGTTGGTTAGCAATAGAAAGGTTGAAATTACAAAGAAGGATAAGAGATTCAATAGATAAAGAAGCATGGTGCTTTTTCATATCCTTTATCCAAAGCTTATGATCGAGCCTCTCACAATCCAATTCAAGAGAAGGATGAGATAAAGAGGAGAAAAAAGGACAAAAGTAGCTACAAAATCAAGAGCACTAACAAGTACTTTCTGATTGGAATTAAGTGTGAAAGAAGAAAGACATTTATTTTCTTCTTTGGAATGCGAATCAAAATCAGCTAAGAGATTTCAAGGAAGTTCAACTTTAGTAAAGGCTAGAGGAAGAGGGGGGAAACCAAAGGATTTACATAGAAGGTTAACTGAATTAGCAAGAGTGTTAACCAAAGATTTTAAGTCAATACGGTCTTGGGCATCCAAGCCTACTAGTAATGCTAAAAAGAATGGTCCAAGATAGAAGTAATGTTCAAACAAGCATTATAAAATCCTAGTTGCTAATAGGGGCAAATTCAAAAAGAGAAAAATCTTTCTCTCTTCCCTTTGTAGCTCCTTGGCTAGTCTCTCATGGAAGGTCTGATTTTTGAAGAATGAGAGCGCTATTGAAGTAAGGTCACTTAAACTGTAGTTCTACTACTTATAATAAAGCTTTGAGAATTGCATAGTGTGAGAGGGTGGAGTAGTCTCTAATTTTTCAAAATGATTTACAATTGAAAGAATCCTTTACAAAATACCCAATCAAAAAAAGTTAATAGTTAAAAGTGAATCTTCATGAACCATTAAAGAGAGCTAGTAAAATGTAGATAGGTCCAAGTAAAAAGGTATCGATAAGGAAATAATTAAGAAAACAATCAAAGAGAAGAGGGCAAAAAAGGATTAGTTAGTAGAATCTGAGATAATCCTAAGGTTTGAAGAGGATGTGAAATACCGAAGACAAGAAAACCTAAGAAAAATAACAAATAAAAAGGGGTATAAGGAGGTTACACCCTTATCATAGGATGAGGGATGATAATGTGTACCTTCTAAGATTTAGTATCCCATACACCTCAGCTTATACACAAGTCAAAATACATTAATAAGATTTAGACAATACTAAAATAAGTGAGACCAAGGTTGACAAAACCTGAGAATGATACATCAATTCATCACTTAGAGTACAATGAAGTCTAAGAGAAATTATAGCAATTGAAGGAGAAATCCAACCAATCTTGAAGTTGAACAAGGTAGAATATTTAGTGAAGAGACCATCATCATGATGCCATCCAAAGGGAAAAAGCTATACTTGCAACCATTTGCCAACACACAGAACAATATATTAAAAATTGTGAAGGTAGGTGTCACCACCGTTTCCCACTTGTCATTGATGTCATGTCTAACATCTCAGCTAGATATTTTGAAAATCTCATTAGCAAGGATAAAAGACGAGACATATGGGAATACACTTGCGGGCAAGTTAGCAAGCTATGATTACAGCTTGATCACATATTAAATTACAAATCTAGTGGGCAACGACATGTCACATGAGTAGTAAAACTTACTCAAAAATTTTAAATCATTAGCTTTATGGAGTGGAAAATCTAAATTTCATGAAGCATATCCATTAAGAGTGAGTGTGTGTGTGCACGCACGTGTGCATGTGCATACATAAGCAATAGATTGCAACTAACCAGGCTTGAGAATATGATTACCTTGGCAAAGAGTAGCAGGTATGTGTTTGTGCTTATGTACATATATATGTGGATGTGTGTATGTAAAAGCAAAAGTGTGAGGCACTTATTAATTCAAAGTGTGTAGATAATATTGCAAATAGTCATACAATCTATCACTCTCAAAATAAGCAGGCAAGCACTGAGCTAGCTTATTGTTAGTACCTTGTGCTCAAAAAGAACTTAACTACAATATTTATCAATAAAAAAGCAATAATATTGAGTTTGGTCTACTTGTGTTGGGAAGCCACTATCAAAGCCATGGTCTCCTCATTTACATAAAAGAACACCTTCACACTTCCCCTCGATGATGTGAAGGCGGTAGGGTATGCATCGAACGCCCAAGAAGTGTATATGAAGAAATTTATTTCTAAAGTATACGTTTATGTGTATGTGTGTATGTGAAATAAACATAGAAAAGGTGTGTGTGTGTGTGTGTGTGTGTGTGTGTGTGTGCACGCTCTTTTTTTATATATATACAAGAGCTAAAGCTCTCCTTCTCTATCTCTTTGTTACCATATATATGGTAGTAGTGCATGAACACACCTAGGATCCATCATCGCAATTTCTTCCCTCTCTAGGGAAAGTCTTATTTTTGTATTGGCATACTTAATAATACTATCTCTTGTGTTGTGTGCTCTTGAGATTCTCCTTCATCTTCTCCATTTTTTGATGTATTCTTGCGGCCGTATTTCCACAAATGGATATCAAAACAAGCTTCAACATTTAGGGAGCACAGCGATCAACCCTCTAGCTCATGCTCTCCGATTGAGGTGATTTTTGGTGAGTGTTTGCAACATAAACTTAGGGCAAATCTTTGACCTTGGGACTGTCACAATTTTGATTCAAGCTCATTTCGACCTCCATTTGCACTATGCTATTTCATCCTTTTGTGCATGGTTTTTGATAGTGCAACGTTTTTCCTATTGTGAGTTGTGATATATATAGCAGAGGTTGGTTTTGTGCATGTTTTTTTGAATATTGGTGGTCCTTGCATTAGGTGGAGTCATCACAATGATGTTTTCCGCATGCTACCTAGGGACAACTACCCAATTTGGACATATATGATGCAACATGTATTTGTTGCAAAGGGCGTTTGGAGCATTGTGTAGAGTTATGATGTAAAATCGGGTTATGTGGATGCACGTTCTATGGGTGACGATGCAAGTTCAAACAGTTCTACTGCTAGAGTTGTGTTGCATCTTGATAAGTAGGCAAGTTGGGATGCTAAGAAATCATGGGCTCATTATTAATTTTGTTTTTTTATAAGGGTTCCATTACTCCACATGTTCGCTCAACAGGAACAACAAAATAGACATGGGATAGGCTAGCTTCGTTGTATGTGGGTACAAATTTTGTGGAAGTTACTTGCTTGCATAAGGGTGTAAACTCCACGGCTATGCGTGAAGATTATGATATGGATGTATTTCTTATGAAGATCAAAGATACCAATGAGCAATGAATTATGATTGATGCGATTTATATCTCTGCAATACTCTTGTACAAACAATTCTTGGCGCTTTGTTAAACACTTATCAGACATTTGTCTCCATCGCTTGTGAAAGAGAGTAAAGATGATATGAAATTTCATGGACTTATCTTTGTATTCTTACAAGAAGCTCAATCCAAAAAAAAGGACTAAATAGCGTGCTACTGAAGAGGCATTCATTGACATAAAGTAAAAGAAGAATGACAATGTTGCAGGTTCCCATGTACAGGTAGTAAGTTTTCCCCCATAGCTATTGCTTCTTCAAACATAAATAGATTTGAAAGGTCTAATGATAAAGGAAACAAGAAGCTAAAATAAAGTATTATAAGGCGAATGATCATCTCATCAAACAATGCCCTCAACTTAAGGCTAAAGAGGCTCAAAAGAAAGAGACACTTGTAGACATTGTAGATGCTTCTTTCAATGCATATTTGGTTACTATTGTGCACAGCATATTACGTCTCATCTTCATTTGTTAACTTCTCTTGTGATTGTCCCTCACGAGAATATTGTCACGTGCACCAACAATGCCTCTTATTTAGTTCAAGGCCTTGGGAAGATTGTGCTTACTACTACATGCGGCAGCTCTTTCACTCACTTGGATGCTTTATATATACACCTAGGACCAAGAAGAATCTTTTGTTTATGTTTGCACTTGCAAAATTTGGTCTTGTAATCAAGTTTGTGGGTGAAAGATTTATTGTGCATGATTTCAATTTTGATGGGGGCAACATGGTTGGGAAGGGTGATGATGGGGCTTGGCCATGGCAAGAGATGAATGTGCATAGAGAGAGAGAGAGAGAGAGAGAGAGAGAGAGAGAGAGAGAGAGAGAGAGAGAGAGAGAGAGAGAGAGAGCATATTAACTTCTTTTCTCCTCTTTCTGCAATGAATTAATAATTCCATCCAAAAAGACAGTAGATTTTTCTCCTTTAAGATAGTGACAATTTGATAAAATTCAACAGCATGTAAGCTATTAAGTAAAGCAACTATGAGATCTTCATCAACTATTGGAGCTTAAACTTATGCGAGCTGAGTTCTGATGCTCTTCAATCTAATAGCTAATGATGCTATATTTTCATTAACACACCTGGTTAGAGAGTATAATTTTGTTTTTAGTCTTATCATGGAATATTTGGCTTTGACACCAAAAAGAGTTTATGATTCTATCCAAGTAGCACTAGAAGATGTGATATCATCTAAATAATGAATAAAAATGTATTCCAATGTAGTCAGAATAATACCCAATGCTTGCTCGTCTTTCCTTTGTTGTTCAGCAAATAAGGCTATAGTGACTGCAATCGTTGTACCTGCTTCATCCGTCGAAAGATTGCAACAAGGCAATAATATCTCTACCCTAGCATTTAAAACTATTGATGTGGAGCAATTGTTTGAGCTTTGGTGACAATTGAGCTTTGGCAACTTGAAGAGGGTTGCAAAATGCCATATCAAGAGCTAGGCTAACAAGCTCAACAGGGAGCTTTTTGAAACATTATAGTGGCCACGGTTTGACGTGACGACAAGGATCCCATGTAGATAATGCTGCTACATCGCTTACAACATTATAGTGGCCACGGTTTGACGTGACGACAAGGATCCCATGTAGATAATGCTGCTACATCGCTTACAACCGACAAGGGGTTTTCTTTCCCGAAACGTTGTCTAGACAGAGTAAGCAAGCTTTGCATGCTTGACAACAATTAGGCGATGGTGCTTGTTTAGCTTCCTACAACATATCAAAACACATTCAATTCTACGTGGTATCAAGCGATGATTGTATGAAACAACATGGCATCCAAATTCGACAATTTTGACAGATCTTGTTTTCATACTTGGAAAAGCAAAGTTAAGGGTTATTCGATGTGAAAAAAACTTTGGATGGTTGTCAAAATTCGTCGTTGGCTTCTCCACCTAGCCCCCACTTCAGGATGCACAGACTCAATTTGAGAACGTGTCCACACCATATTCTTCACCGCTGCTTCTCCTGCATTTTGAGATGCACGCCTAGTCACCTGTAGTGATGTTGCATTTTAGAATGCGTCCCGCCTAGGGATTGACGATGCTTGTGCTCTAGCACTAGTGTTGGGATAACATGGTTAGGAAGGGTGACAATGCGGCTTGGCCATCGCAAGAGATGAGCATGCATAGCAAAATCGAGATAGAGATAGAGATAGAGAGAGAACTTCTTCGACCAAGCAAAAACAATACGCTATATCTGATCAAAATCTCTTACACACACACACACACACACACACACACACACACACACACACACACACACATACTATACAAAAAGGGTGGTCTACAACTGTTTGTACCATAGGTATGTTTTTCACACGATCAAACACGACGACTTGGACTTGAAACCCAACAATATTGTGACATCTAGTACTTTGTTTCATGGGCTATATCAGCTCAATGCGTATAAGAAATGTGTGGACGATTCAACCTGCACAATTTTTTACTCGAAGGTTATTTCAGATGCAAAACTTTAGCATACTCATTGCGGTCATCTAAATTTTCCATGTTCATTGCATTTGCAAAATTTGATATCGTTGCTTCTCGTTGTCCCCTCTTGAGGTAGCATTGAAACATGCATATGAAAATTATATTTAAGGCAGAATACAACGCTCTAAGCATTCAAAGGATGATTCTATGTGGGTTACTCGCACATTGCAACTTGCACACAATAATGTTTGTGGTCCAATGTACACTCCGCCTTTCGGGATCCTTTATAATCTGTGATTTTCAGTGATGATTACTTGAGGCATGCATGAGTGTACGTGCTTAAGAAAGACCCTGAAGGATTTATGTACTTCAAGCAAACGTATCTTATATATGGTTGTTCTGAGCAAGGAGGGAGAGTTTATATCGAAAGTGTGCAATGTATTTCTAGCTAGTCATGAGATAAAACATCGATGTACAATGCCATATACCTCGCATCAAAATTGCATTGGAAAGAGGTAAAACATACATCAATGAAGATGGCACAATGTATAGCTTTTCCACATGTGTTGTAGATTCAAATTGTCATGTATGTCGCGTATGTATGATACAGGTATCCCACTAAAGCATTATAGTCTTGACATCGCAAGAAGCCGCTATTGGTCCCTTGCGTGTGTTTGGTTGCTTATCTTATAATTTAGTACCTAAGCAAAAACAAGAAAATTGGATGATAAGGCCTATGACATAAATTTTTGTTGATCACAATTTAGAAAGCAAAGGTTACAGGTTCTATTTGCAAACAAAGCGTACCTTGATTAGCAGAGATGTCTTTGTGGAAGATGCCATTGAATCTTATAAGCATGCACCAAGGAGACAAATACAAGCTCACAAAATATATATCATACGTTTTTGGCTTTATCTAGTGGTAGAAGTACAAACGTAAATCCTAATGAAGCAAATGTGCACCCTACGTAGGTTTCCAATGACATTTCATATCAACCATTTTCTAATGTAGATTTACAAGATGTAATATACTAAGAGCAAGGAGAATCTGCATAGATTTCGAGGTAATATACTATGAAAGCTGCAAATATGTATGTAGTAGTATGTGCCTTTGATTTTGAATTTGTCCTTCATGGAAGATTTTTAGCGCTCTTGCAATTTGTCTCCTTGACCCTGCATTCAACTCTCCTAAAAATCTCATGTGGCCTTTTCTTCTCCCTAGAGCCTCCTTGTATTGATTATATTTCTTTTATTTTACGACTGGTAAGGGGTATGTGCCTATGGTTTTGAATTTGTCCTTCATTAGGGGGTATCTTGGAAGAGACCCTCTTGAGATGAGACGGAAAAGTCGAATGGGAGCCAACAACAAAAGGACAACTATCGGTGCCAACAACAAAGGGTGCTTGTGGGCGGCAACCACAGTGGCATGCAGTAAAAGCAACCTCCTTGTATTGAAGTTATTTCTTGGAAAAATTACCAAAATACCTCTCTAATTTGTGGAAATTCCCAATATACCCCTCAAATTTCAAAAAACCCTTGTATCTATTTTCGTTGGATACTTCAAGATTTTCTAGTCTTTATTCTTGTTTGACAGTTGAGATCGCTTTTTGAGTGCTTAGCATGTAAATTGTCGCAAATTACCTTCGCAAAAATAAGGCAAGTATGTCTAAAATAAATGAAGCAATTCATCTCAAAGGCCTACATAACCAACTCAAATGTTAGTTGTAGCGTCCTATATGGTAGACAATCACTCTTCTTATGAAAAACTACAAAAAAAAATTATTTTTGGAGAAATTTACTCTCACAACCAAGGGTATTTTGGGGATTTTCAAAATTTGAGGGGTATTTTGGTAATTTTCCCTTATTTCTTTTGTTTTACCGACCAATCACGACACACCTATTGTGCCTTTCGTTAGGGGGTATCTAGGAAGATACTCTCTTTGAGATGAGAAGGAAAAGTCGAATGGGTGGGTCGGTCGGGTGGTTGGCGGAGCATGGCTACGTGAAGCAAGTTCCTGCAAAACATTGACTGGCTGGATTCGATGCATTGCATTCGCACTCAACGGGCTGAAGGTTTTAGGTGGCTAAGTAACAAAACGAATCTCGTAAGATTCCACCTCTTCCCTTCACCTATGCAAGAGCGAGGTGCTCCTTTGTCCATGGCAAGGGCTTAGAGCCTACACGACCGAACACACTCACTCACTGGGCTATGCTAACAAGGACCTGATTTGCTAAAGACAGGAAGCATGAGACGAAGAAGGTGGAGGTTTATCATGTGGGATCTGGGAATGGCTGGGAAAGGGATGTTATTTAGCTTACCAGAAAGATAGCTCTGCGTTACAGGAAAGGTGAAGACAGTTAACTTCACCACCAAGACAAAGATATAAGGTGCATTTTCCAAGGTGGTTATAGGTGAGTTGGTATTCTGCGAGCTCTGCCAATTTCCAAAGACTTGTAAGTCCTAAGAAATGAAAAACAACAAAAGGAGAAAATTAAGACACTATAACCATTCATCTCAGCTGTGCTCAAAATAGTTGTTTTCATTGAACTAATTGCCACTCCAACTATAGTGTTACATAGACGTAGACGTGCATCAAAAGTCCATATGGCCAGAATGCAAAGTGGCACAAGCAAATAGCGCAGCTGCAGAGAACTCTTCCAAAGTGATGATCCAAGAATGTGAGGAGTGACAAAGAACCCTTGGAATCCATACAGCGTGGACTCTCAGAGGAACTTGGTTGCATAGAGGTTTCAGACACGTGCCCTGCAATTTGTAGGCCTTAAAAAACCAGGCATTGGGTTCATCCCACTCAGACTCTGATGCGAAATGATTTGAAGAGTCGTCATATCAGCAAATTTCACAGTCTATATTTAGACCAGAGCATGCATGAAATAATCTCACTAGCCATGTCTATTTTATGACAAGGAGCACGCATGACGAACAAGACCTTGCCATGTGGTGACTTGTCAAGGCTAACTTCTAATCTACTTTGTAGTGTACAGACATATCACTCAATAATGCTTTGAAAAGAGCACTATGCAGTCCTGCAGCTGCTAATTAACATGAAAACCCAACATCATAACACGCCAGTAACATAACCACGACCGCCTGTCTAAAGCCAATCCTCATTGCAAGAATAAATGCAGCACACCTTATTTGTCCAACGTTCTAGTCTATCAATGATTAATTGTCCAAATGATCGATAGTGAGCTCAAAAAGGAGACTATACCAACTTCAAATAATGTGGTAATACATCTTCAAGATCGTGCCACTCTTAACCTGCTCACTGTTGCTTTACTAACTTAACACACCTCAAACAAGCCTGATCTTACAACTTAATGACGGAAATACCTACGAGGAAACTAAATCTTGTAAGAAATATAGCCATCTTCTTCCGAAGTCATGCCTTCATCCCAATCACCTAAGCGTTTTCCACCAAAGGTGAGCTCCTTGATTCCTACATGTCTGCATAACACAACTCTCTCTCTCTCTCTCTCTCTCTCTCTCTCTCTCTCTCTCTCTCTCTCTCTCTCTCTCTCTCTCTCTATAAAATTGGGGCTTGTGACCTTCCTTTCAATGTGTTTTGAACTGTGTTTTAGACCGAAACGTTTTTTATCATGCTAAACTAAGTTTGTAAAATTACTGTTTTCTATCAACACCATAAAATCATGCGCTATTGGTTTCGGATGATCCTATTACAATGAACTCCACACGCAGTAGAAGGGTAAGAAGAAAAGTAACACTTCAAAGAAGAGTGATGCTGAAAGGAAGCTTTGAAAGCAGATCGGCATTGGCAATCATTGTGGGGAAAAGTCCATTATTGGTGTAAGTGTCCAAAGCGAGTTGGCAATGCTTCGACTTCTTCAACAACGGTACAATCACCAGCCTTTGTCCATTTGGAAACGCTACCTTCAGAGGATTCTCTAGGAACATCGGAGGTTGAGACGACTCGAGATGCTCAGAATTGGATTCCTGATGGTGGTGCTTCACGGCACATGACACCTTCGAAGGATCAGTTATCCAACATGCGACAACACTGTGGTTCCATTTTCATTGACGGCAAATCGGAGGTTCCTCTTCACAACAAGGGTACCATGAAATTGATTCCAGATGGCAGAGGGGGTATGCACACCTCCAAGGTTCTTTATGCTCCAAAGCGGGTTTTCATCTCATATCTATGCACGAAGTGTGCTAGTTAGTCATGGAGGTGATTTTCATAGAGGATGCAGTGTCCATTCGGGATCGAGACTCCAGCAAGGAGGTCAAAGGGGGCACGGTCGCTACAGGCTCCTTGCTCTCTTCTTCAATGACTCGTACTCCCACAGGTGATTTATGGCATTATCAGTTTGGCCATTTGAGCATTGATGCTCTTCGTCGTGCTTTTCGTGAACAGTTGATTGAAGGCTTACCAGAACATCTTCATTCTGCGCTGCCTCATTGATGAGGCAAAGGTGCGGAAGAAGAAGCTTTGTTTTTTCGAGAAAAAGATCCTTCTATTAGTTAATGAAACTACCCATAGGGCTACAACCACCTCTACTAGAGAGGGCTACAACAATCATAAGGGGAGACTTTCCCAACGAAAAAACATCATATGTACAATGAAGGCTAAATCAGGAGATGGGAGGAGGGAAAAGCCATACAGGTGGACGGTAGTGCCATCTAAGCACACTCGGGACCATGGTGAAGAAAGGCAGAGGGCGCCAGAGTCGACAAAACGCCTCTCTACGCTCCTGCATGCAGTCGGAGTTGCCCTGAAGTCTCTCAACTGTCCCTTGAGAGTATGGATCAGCTCCAGCCAAAAATCTCGAACAGTCTCTGCTAGTGGCACAAGGCGAGCCTCAAAGATGCGGCAGCAGTGGGCCCGCTAGATGAACCAAAGTGTCAGGCCATAGACGAGCTCCCAACACACCTCTCTCTCACTGCAGCACTCCTGTGGAGTAAGCTCTGTAGCAGGTTGGAGTGAGGTCCCACCCCTGAGTGGCTCGCTCCTCCGAGATAGATTCACTCCTCCCACTCTGCGGTCCGAGTGAGAGAAGGCCAAGCTGCCTGGGGGCCTCACAAAGCGAGAGTGCTGCCAAACATCTGAAACCCTCAAAGTCATACATAGCCTCTCCCGGGCTGCCAACTCAGCTCCGTGCACGGTAGCATGGCTACCACCAATCCTATCTGAGGGGTCCTCCAACATGTTGAAGTCACCTCCAATGCACCATTGCTCTGCATGCAGCAGAGACTCTACAATGTGAGACCAAAACTTTGCACGTGCACTTGCCACATTGGGCGCATACATGTTCAGAAAACCCAAGAGGGAACCTTGAACCAGCATAGTAATCCACTGAGCCCTGCCAGGCACAATAATACCTCTGCCCACAATGACCTGCTGCCAAGAGTCCGCAATAGTCATACATACCCCTCCATGTATACCACCAGGTCCAAATGTCATAGAAACAGGGGATGGGGGACACAGCCCTAAATAGGCGAGACGTGACGGGGGACGCGGGAACAGGGGGCGGGACGCCGTTTTGAGACGCAAGGACGTCCCTCACAAGGGACGGCGGCGGGACGCGTCCCGGGACGCGGGTCCCTGGTGACGGGGCAGCATGGGACACGGGAAGGACGAGTGGCAAGTTTTGAAATTCAATTCAAACTTTTTCAAACGCCTCTTAACGGCCAGTTTTGGGGGCAATAGGTTGCTATTTAAGGGCACACAAGGGAAGGCCTTGGCAAGCCTACCCTTCTGAATTCAAAGTGCTCCCGAGTCCCATGGGCGGCGGGCCATCATCCATGCCACATGGGCCATCTCTCTCTCTCTCTCTCTCTCTCTCTCTCCCATCTCTCCTCCGAGCTTGAAGGCTTGAGCCTTGAGGCTTGGGCCCTTACCTACTACCTAGTAGCCCTTTCTCCTTCTCTCCGAGCTTTCACTAATATCTATCATCTATGGCATCTCAAGATGGATCTGAAGCTTCTCTAAGCACTCCTCCCCCTCCTTCCTCCGGCCTAGTGTTTTTTAAAGCGCGTCCCCCGTCCCAGGTTTTGCCACGTCCCCGTCCCCAGGACCCGCTACGTCCCCGTCCCCATGTGACTATGTCAAATGTAGCTAACCAAAATGTCTCAAATCGCCCACGCAAAAGCTGGCCACCTCTCACATAGATGATGCTCCTACAGCATTAGAATATCAATCTCTCCGTCCACAAGGCATCGTTGATGCTCCTGACAAAATCGACCCCGCTGGCGTTGAAACTAGGGCCCACCTAATCCCTGCACATTCCATGAGACAATCCTCATGGGGAACGAGAGAGAACTGATGTTGTAGCAGCAACTAACCGTGCTGTCTTCAAGACTAGTGTCACGAGGACGTGGCAAATGCTAACTCGAGATATTGATTTCTTTCCGATGATTTTTGTTTAATTTTTGGGACCCTCTTTTTGAAGTTGCAAATGGTCAGATATTATATGGACAATGTGAACAATAGTTTCACCCTCAAATGGGAAGTTGGTCGGCACAGGAATTCCGGTAGTAAAAGCATGTCTAGGCTCAGTTCAAAGTCATCTAGGTCCCCTCGCCGCAATTAATAAGTTGGTGGATACTAGGAAACTAACTCAATGGAGGCACAGTGCCAAGGTGGGGTCACCAGGAGAAAATCATCTGAGAACTGGGCTACCTTGCATTTTTGGACGTGGTCCCAACGGTGAGAGATGGTCAGATGACCAGTGAGAGTCCAATGGAAGCATCTCCCAAAATTTAGGGAACTACTATTTTGGGCCATGAAATCTGTTCGCGTCATTAGCTCCGTAATGACAAGAGGAACATTTCATTACTTCGCCGCTAACTCAACTGATGCACCAATTCAGAGATTTTTAAGTGGGAAGCTCAATGCGGGGAAATTGCACGCATGAGTGCCAAGTGGCACTTTTTGGCCAATTTACCAAGTCTAGGAGAACAGAACTCGCAAATGACTTTTTGGAGCAGTTTTGGAGGCTGACAACTCTGATTTTCAGCCATTTCTCTGCATTTTTGAGCTTCCCATGACTTTACCTAGGACCAAGGATCCCATATAAGATGCAACGGAAGTGAATGTTGAACTTTGCTCAAGATGAGTGCTCTAAACTGTGCTCAAGGTTCTTTTTACTTACGGAGGGAGAGCCTTCCGTTCCTTTAATGAGAGACTGCAAGTGATCACAAACAAGTGGATAAACACTGTGAATGAAGGTGCATGAGATTGAGAGATAGAGAGAGAAGAATACGACACTAGAATGTTGTCAAAACCTCCTCCGAAGGCCCCACTCTCTATGGCGAGAGCGGTCTACTATTGATTGCACAAATCTCTACAATGCTTTGGACTTGCCGACGATGTCGACGACGAGACGGGCTGAAATCTGAAAACGCTATGGGTTGAAATCTGCAAATCTTTTATCTATTGAATTCTGACTCTATGTCGATGACGATGATACAGCGACGACGCGCTAAAAACGCAGATGCTGAAATCTGTGTTAGATGTGCACATGACAGCTCATTTTCAGCATTGGAAGGAATCAGATGCGTGTTTACAAGGCTGTTTTGCTACGTTTTCAGTGATATGCAGGTTCTGGTAGCCATGTAACTCTTCCTCTTTTGCATCTATTTGTTCACAGATGCATTACAGGTCAAGCACAGAAGAGGGGGCACTCGATTTATGCTGGGGGGATGCTTCATAGAGAACCTGTCACAGGTTAAGAGCTATTGTGTGCAAGCTTTCCCTCTCATGTACAACGTAGTGCAAGAAGTGATGTCCTGCACACTCTACATTGCTCTCTCTCTCCCCCCTACATGCAGTAACGTGATGCCCCACAAGAGGGCTCTTCATTTGACCTATGCACAGTTGTGTGGTCTTATGCTTCTGTGCTGAGGCAAGAGCCTCTTTGAGCAGGAACAGGAGTAGCTAACTACTACTCCAATAGTAGGCACCAGTGACGGTGATAACCTCACCTTACAGGTGCATTTTCAGCACTAGTTATGTGCTGTTTTGAACTGTTTTGCAGCCGTATGGATGTCAGCCCCACTGTTAGAGGACACTACCAGGACTGTTTAGGGCTGAAAACAGGGTAAAAACCAGAAAATACAGCGAGCTGTAATTGCTGTTTTTGGGCTAAAAACAGAGAGTTTAAGTCCTTGGAAGTGAGTTGCAGCAGGGGGATTTGTTCAGGGCGCGTTTTGGGGCAGTTATGCTGTCGAAATTTTGCCAAAACAGGTGTAATCTAGTTGGATACAGATGAAGATCCCCAGGACTCTAGTTTTGTAACTTTACCCTCTTAAGGAATAAATAAATACCGAAAGGGACGCCAGTCTTTGGGGCCAACAGCATGTCGGCGTCTGCTCGGAGCATTCTAGCTTTCGAGCTGTGTGCGCTTTGAAGTGTTCATTCCCGTTACAGGTTCCTTCTGCAAGGTTTCTCTGTGTGTTAAATCTTAAAGTAAAGTTTCGGGTGAAAGCCACAATCCACCGCCCTACGGACTGGTATCATGGTTCCGTTGCCGGGACAAATCACTTTTTCCTCAAGAAGTGAACCTCGGTTGGTTTGGTGAAGACACAGAGTATAGGAACCTGGCATTACACTATGGCCGACAAAGGGAAGGGCATTATGGAAGAGGGTTTCTCTTCACAAGACACACAAGAAATTCCGCATGTTCCTACAAAACCTTTTCAGCGTTCGCCCTGCCAAAAAGTGGTCAAATAACGGCGAATTGCTTGGATTCTTTGACGCATTGGTAAATCATCTTGAAATTTGACCTTACTTGGTCATGGATAGTACGCTACACTGTTGTGAATTATGCTCGTTTGCAGATGCATACGTAAAAGTTAAGGGACAGGTTGCAAGATGCTATTGGGTGACGTTCAAGAACTATCCACCTATGGATGCAAAGTGGATGGAAAGAGTATGTACTGTCAGAGTCACGAAATGTATTGCAGCTTTATCTTGAGGCCTTTGGGTTACAGCCTACGTATGCCCCAACCCAACGTCTGCAAAGGAGGGGTAATGATAGAACTAGCACATCAAATGTACTCATGGATTCAGTGCAATAGTAGTATACATTGTTTGACAAAAGTATGATGGTCTCATTAAGTCATTTCTACACATGTTTTGACAGTCTTTCTTGCGGATACATGCGATGATAAAAGGATGCTTACCACACTAAATCATCTATGGCATGTATATATGGCACGCAATCGGTTTGCGATTTTAAAAGGGCCTAGTGTCACGAGGACGTTGCAATTGCTAACTCGAGTTATTGATTTCTTTCCGATGATTTTTGTTTAATTTTTGGGACCCTCTTTTTAGAGTTGTAAATCGTCGGACATTGTATGGCCAGTGTGAAACAATAGTTTCAGTTGCAGATGGAAAGTTAGTCGGCACTGGAATTCCAGTAGTAAAAGGGTGTCTAGGCTTAGTTCAAAGTTATCTAGGTCCCCTCGCCGCACTTACTAAGTTGGTGGATACTAGGAAACTAACTCAATGGACGCACAGTGCCAAGGTGGGGTCACCAAGAGAAAATCACCCGATAACTGGGCTACATTCCATTTTTAGACGTGGTCCCAGTGGTGAAAGATGGTCAGATGACCAGTGAGAGTCCAATGGAAGCATCTCCTAAAATGTAGGGAACTGCTATTTTGGGCCATGAAATCTGTTCGCGTCATTAGCTCCGGAATGACAAGAGGAACATTTCATTACTTTGCCGCTAAGTCAACTGATGCACCAATTGAGAGATTTTTAAGCGGGAAGCCCAATGCGGGAAAATTGCATGCAAGAGGGTCAAGTGGCACTTTCCGGCCAACTTACCAAGTCTGCGAGAATAAAACTCGTAACTGACTGTTTGGAGCAGTTTTGAAGACTGATAACTGTGATTTTCAACCGTTTCTCTGCATTTTTGAGCTTCCCATGACTTCGCCTAGGACCAAGGAGCTCATTTTCAGCATTGGAAGGCATCAGATGCATGTTAACAGGGCTGTTTCGCTGCATTTTCCGCGATACGCAGGTTTTGGCAGCCATGGAACTCTTCCCCTTTTTCATTTATTTGTTCATAGATGCATTAGAGGTCAAGTGCAGAAGAGGGGTCGCTCGATTTATGCTGGGGGGATGCTTCATTGAGAACCTGTCAGGTTAAGACCTGTTGTGTGCAAGCTTTCCCTCTCATGTACAGTGCAGTGCCAGAAGTGATGTCCTGCACACTCTACACTGCTCTCTCTCTCTCTCCCCTACGTGCAGTAACGTGATGCCCCACGAGAGGGCTCTTCAATTGACCTATGTACAGTTGTGTGGGCTTATGCTTCTCTGCCGAGGCAAGAGCCTTTTTGAGCAAGAACAGGAGTAGTTAACTGCTATTCCAAAAGCAAGCACCGGTGAGGGTGATAACCTCACCTTACAGGTGCATTTTCAGCGCTGGTTATGCGCTGTTTTTGGACTGTTTTGCAGCCGTATGGATGCCATAAGCATTGGGAACAGTGCCCCACTGTTAGAGGACAGTTCCGGGACTTTTTAGGGCTGAAAACAGGGTAAAAACCAGTAAATACAGCAAGCTGTAATTGCTGTTTTTGGGCTGAAAACAGAGGGTTTAAGTCCTTGGAAGTGAGTTCCAGCAGGGGGATTTGTTCAAGGCGAGTTTTGGGGCCGTTATGCTGTCAAAATTTTGCCAAAACAGGTGTAATCTAGTTGGATACAGGTGAAGATCCCCAGGACTCTAGTTTTGTAACTCTACCCTCTAAAGGAATAAAGAAATACCGAAAGGGCGCCAGTCTTTGGGGCCAAAAGGGTGTCGGGTCTGCTCGAAGCATTCTAGCTTCCAAGCTGTGTGCGCTTTGAATAGTTAATTCCCGTTACAGGTTTCTTCTACAAGGTTTTTCTGTGTGTTAAAGCTTAAAGTAAAGTTTCGGGTGAAAGCCACAGTCCACCACCCTACGGGCCAACCAGCTGGCTTGGATGGGGAGTAATCCGCATCTGAGCGTCTTCAAGATAGGCGTGATGCAAAGACTGTCTAGCCCAGGCCCAAGAAAAGTGTGCCATATGCAGGGCAACCTCCTCTCTCCAAGAGTCCTCATGTATGTATACATAGCATGATGGGCTCTGCGTGTCAGCAAAGAAGTGTACCACAATGTGTCTACATCCTGCCGAGTCTGGAGGGGTCACTGAAAACTTGGTCAACGGCCACAAGGTTTGTACCAGGTATGTAACCCCCAGGTCTCCCGTGTGGTGAGAGAACTCGAGGGCCTGTGCTTGCAACCACTCCATCACTGAGTCCAGCGTCCACTCAACCTCATCCCTGCCACATAAGAGAAAAGAGAAGCCAACCGCTGAGTCCAGGGCCTCTATCCCTCTAGCTGCAAGGAACAGTACATGAACTTTGAAACAAGCTCCCTCAAAGTCTCGTGAAGGGTCACCGAGAAACCACGTGAAGTCGTAGGCAAAGAAATCCCACCTACGACAAATGTCGAAGCACGTCAGTCCACAAGGAACTGCTGCAAAGGGAAATGTCTGCACCCACAGGGGGGTACGCAAGAAGGGATGTCCCTCTCTCGCCAAGCGACTCGTGGCAAAAGCGCTGCCAAGAGATCTCCTAGCAACCGAGGAAGGTCCTACCCCATGGGTCGGCTGCGAGGTAGGAACAGGAGGACATGTGGAAGCACGGGGACTGGGGAAGGAGGAGTGGGGGGGGGGGGGGGGGGGGGGGGCGGGGAGCGGCACTAGGAGAGGGGCAAGGTGGGGAGGGGGAGGGGGAGGAGGCGGAGGAAAACTCGGGGGGAGGGAAAGGGGAGGGCTGTCGAAGGTGAGGCTGAAGTGGAGGGTGGAGCTGGGACCTCATCCTCCTAAAGAGTGTCGAAGCGATTCCCTGTGGGAACCCACTCCTGCTGGAGCCTGGAGTCCACCCGACGCGCCAGGCTGGCGTGGTGGCCCCTGTTGACGTCGACCACGAACCTGTTGCCATCCCTCCTCTAGGCTCGGAGAGAGTCTGCCTGAGTATTATGTGACTCTGTCTGCTGTTGATGGCTAGCCGTAGGAGGCTGGGGCTGAGCCTGAGGTAAAGGTCGAGGCCTCCTCCGTGGACACGCCTTCGCAAGATGGCCCATCTGATGACAAATGAAACACTGATTCGGGGGGCCCGAATACTCTACGCTTTGGCGGAGCCAACCACCACTCACCCTAGGTCCGAGGAAGCAGACTGAGATGGGAAGGTCTACCTCCTCGACAAGCACGTTGGTAGCTGGGTCGAAACCATGACGCCACTGTTGAAAATAAGCTCGAACTGCTCGGATGGCCAGGGGACTCATCACAATGACCATGGACGCCATCTCGAGAGCCTCAAACTCTATCTGGTAAAAGCCACGTCCGAGAAGTTGAACGTCAAGTATCTTGCCACCTTTGCTAAAAGGCGGGCCTCGAGAAGATAACGCACCTCTCTGATAAAGCGGGTGCCAATGATCTTGCAAATGACGGAGGTCGCCTGGAGGCGCTCCACCTCTGTTGCGAGGCTCGCTTGCTTTGTCGGCGAAAGAGCAAGTCGGATGGTGGGCTCTGCAGGGTCCGACGAGAGGGCTTCTTGAGAGTCCCTCTCGGGTGGAGCATGAGCCTCCATCTATATCTACTGCTGTGATGGAACGCGAGAGGGAAGGAGACGGCCCTCTGAGGAAATCCCAACAAGCGATGTCAGGCGGTCAATCCCTTCGGAGCAAGTCGAGAGGTGCCTTCAGGAGATGGGAGCCAGCGAACGGAACAAGGAGGGATGGAAACGAGCGGGGAGGGGCAGTGAGAGGAGGGAGGAGGAAGCAAGCGGGAGGGGCAACACGAGGGGGGAGGAGGCGAGGGAGCAGCACGGCAAGGAGGAGGGTTGGAGGGAGGGTGGTGGAGCACGAGAGCGCGAGGGGAAGGGCTGGGGCGAGGGGCAACGCGTAGGCTGGTTGTAACGCACACAGCATGTTAACAACGGCGGGCAGTAGTGCACAACGCGAGGGAGAAATGGGGGGGGGGGGGGGGGGGGGGGGGGGGGGGGGGGGGGGGGGGGGGGGGGGGTTCCGCGCCGCGCTCACATAGGGGGCGTGAGCAGCAGCAGCGAGCGTGCAACCTGGATACCTCACGGAAAAGGAAGCTTTAATGCTGCTTTGTGGATTTCCGCAAAGCGTTTGACAAAATTACACGGGAGAGGCTCTTTCGACGACTTCAGAGTTTGGGGGTACCATCAGAGATGATATGGGCCATCTATGCTCTCTATGATAGAGTGATTGGGAGAGTTCGTTGTCCAGGTGGCCTGTTAGAGTCTATTGCTAGCACCATTGGTGTTAAGCAAGGATGCCCCCTCTCCTCGATGCTCTTTGGCTTCTACACCGACGAGATCTTCGACTACATCCTGCGAGCGGGAGGGGCAAGAGTTGACCTAGCAGGCCAATCCATGTTATGCTATATGCTGATGGCATTGTATTGATTTCAAATTCACCAGAGGGTCTACAGAGCCATTTGAGCGCCTTGGATGAGTTTTGTACAGACACAAGACTGACAGCAGTGAACCTTGGGAAGACCAAGGTCATGATCTTTCACATCTCCAAAACAGTCCCACAAGCAACCACATTTACAGCAGTAGAAGGACCAATAGAGGTGGTCACCTCCTACGTCTATCTGGGAGTCGCATTTACTAGCAGACAGGGACCCTTCTCCATGGCACAAGCCGCCACTGACAGACTCACCAGAGGATATGCAGCATTGGCCATGCTAGAGAGGAGATACCATCAGGCATACTTTCAAGAGCCCAACACGAAGGGGTGGCTATTTGATACATTAGTCACTCCGGCCCTGATGTATGCAACACTAGTGTGAGCACCCGGATTGACAAATAGCCAATGGGCACGAATTGAGAGACCACATATCCATATGATTTCTCGCTTGTTTCGAGGCAAGCACAAAGTGCCACAAGAGATCATGAGGGCAGAGCTTGTTACCCCCCCCCCCCCCCCCCCCCCCCCCCCCCCCCCCCCCCCCCCCCCCCCCCCCCCCCCCCCCGAAATGGTAGTGGAGGCACTCTTTTAGACAGTTTGTTTTATCCAGAGAGTGAAAAATCTCCCGACTAACTCACACGGCAAGCATTTCATTCAGTTATACAAATAGCAGAGTTTGCTACAACAGAGCATCGTAAACACAAGTTAGAGCATGGTTTGGAGCACATGGCCTTGATCTTGAGAGTTTGCCACCTTTTTAGTACAACCCCGACTCACCCTAGCTTCATCTCTCACGTAGTGAGAGAAACAGTGCTCCGACAAGATCTCTGGCAGCTCTATATCAGACAGACTTGAATCACATCTCCCCTTCAGCAGAAGATGTCACGCTACAGAGATAATTTTCTTAGGACGGGTTCATACAGCGACCACGCTATATGGACACCTACATGCCTCACAGCTCCCGGGTGGTGACTGGTCAACTCAGAGTATCATCACCGAGATCGAGGTGGAGAGAGCTCATGACATCCCCAAGGAGGAGAGAGTCTGTCACGTATGCAGAGAGGAGGTGGAGAGTGAGGAGCATTTTATTTGCAGATGCAGAGCTTATGCTGATATTCGAGGTCGATACGGGTCACTATTCAAAGGGCAGCCTACCCTCCGAGAGATCATGCACTCTGAAGTACATACTACAGAGACAGCAGGGATGCGGGGTGCTACTTGCTAGAGATACAGAGGCACAAGGATACACTTTTGCAACCACCTACAGAGACCAAGGGGAGGGGGGGACAATCACAGCTTACACATTTCTTCCAGAGGGCTACACCCCCTCCACTCCTCGATCCACCGAGGGGAGTGACTCTTCAGCAGGCTGAGACGAGTTGGGCTAGACGACGCCCGCATGTTACCGAATGCCAGGCCCCACAACTCCACCGGAGACAGATTCAGGAGATCCGGACCCGAGCGCGTCGAGCTGCTGAGGAGAGACGAGCCCAAATGATGGCTCACCCAACTGCGTTCATTAGGGCAGCCCTTGCTCTCGACCCTCCCATGTACCACATTTTACATCCCCCCATTAGCACAGAATGGAGCTAGCTAGATTGATGCATTTGCATGGTTGTACTACCCTGAGCATATAAACATGCACATATCACTAGTACTAGAGCTCCACCCACCCCCCATAGATCCCATCATCCACCAAAAGTTTTTTTCTTTTATTTTGCACCAGTTTGAATTATTTTGTCTTTTCCGATAGACGGAGGACATACACACATGTATACTTGATTTGTCTCATAGGCCGACTTCCGCCTCACATAGACGTTAAAAAAGCTCTCTCTCACAGAGCTTCACTACATATGCCACTATACAGCATACTATGAGATACGTGGCGGCTCTTGATATACACCTTTTACAACTCTAGTAGTGTTTCTCTTAAGTTTAGTTTCTTTCATTCTTTTTATTCAGACCTGTATCACATTCACCATGATGTAACCCTCTGGTCTCATAGGTCAATATGGCCTTTAGAAGACGTTAATATAGCATTTCATCTCATCTCTCTCTCTCTCTCTCTCTCTCTCTCTCTCTCTCTCTCTCTCTCTCTCTCTCTCTCTCTCTCTCTCTCTCCTCTCTCTCTCTCTCTCTCTCTCTCTGCGCACCTAGGGTTCGTGCCTGGCTTTCAACTGCTCCCCTTCACATCGCAGGGCAGCACCTGGTTGGGGGGGTTAGCCCACAACGGGGGGTTAGCCCACAACCCCTACCCTCTTTGCCTCCAACCGTTGAAGCCTCATCACCCTATTGGTGTTACTTGCTCACACAGTGTCCTTCAGCGCCACCAGCAACGCTAGCAGATGGAACCACAAAAAGGCCACTTTGTTGCCGATACATTGCTGCAACTCTAAAGTTTAAAGGTTGCCTCTCAATAAATTGAAGGAGCTTCCCACTGGTGTTATACTGCCCACGTCATCTATCGGCTCTAAGTGTTTAGAAAGGAGCTTCAGGTGTGAAACGCACCCTCAGCCTGCCTTAGCAGATTCGCCATCGGCACACCATCAACTTGCTTGAGTAGATCCAGCCCAACTTGAAACAGGTCCCAACTTGCTTTCTCAGAGGTCTGGTTGAGCTTGTCCCCGCCAGCTCACGGGTGAAAGACCATGTCCACCCCTGGTACACCGACACCTCACACACGAGTTTTCTTACTGTGGCAGCCGCACGCAAGAAGGACCCTACTACCCGCCAAGAAGCAAGAATCACGGCCCTTGAGGCCCAAATCCAAGAGCTCATCAAGGAGAATGCAACACTCAAGGAACGGCTACACAATCTCGAGAACACGAAGGAAGCTAAGAGTCAAAAACTACTTGCAAATGCGAGAGAGATTGAAGCCTTCCTCTCTGAGTACGTTACAGTGGTCCAAAAGAAAGTCCACAAGGTAACACACGGCATCACAATGAATATCGACACCAAAATACAAGCGGCCCTTCAAGAACGCCTACTACAAGAATCACTCAGTCTTAAAGTTAGAATCAACGGACTTCCATCACCATGGTGCACCGATGAGGACACTTGAAGATGCAATCACCAAGCTCAATGACATCCTCCAACCAATTATCGTCAAGCCCAGCACAATCTCATGGATCAACGACACAAAGAGGCACGTGCCACCTGAGCACTGCATCCTCACCTTCAAGAAAAAAGAGGAGTGGATGAAGCTATTACGCCAATCTCGCCTCCTCATGGGAACCACAATTTGGATCGTTGAGGAATTGATTACCAATCAACTCAAACTCAAAGCAAGCGCATGAAGCTCGCAAGCAAGGCAAATGGGCAATCCACCGAGGCGGTAAAGCGGTCGTCCAATAGTTTCGAACTCCCAGACTGACTCCCCTCTCACTTGATCCCCCTTCGGTTAGGTTTTGTATTGTTTCTTCTCTCTTTTACCCTCCCGATGGACCCTCAGTCCTTAACTGATATGTATCTAATACCTTGACCAATAAGGAACTGTTGTAATGTTTTGTTTTTGGTCCCATTCTCTCTCTCTCTCTCTCTCTCTCTCTCTCTCTCTCTCTCTCTCTCTCTCTCTCTCTCTCTCTCTCTCTCTCTCTCTCTCTCTCTCTCATAACAGGTCTTGAGTTCAACTCCTCGTCGGCTAGATCTTTAAGGTCTCTTGGGATAGTTTCCTACGACGTTAAAACTCTCTTCTTCTCGGGTATGTGTGTGTGTGGGTGTGTGTGTGCCAATAAAAAGAGGAAAATGGTATAACCTTTCTATCACCCAAGTGTGGTATTATTGGTTATGCCATTTCCCTCTTGAATAACAAGTCTTGAGTTCAACCCTCGTCGGCTAGATCTTTAAGCCTTAAGGTCTCTTGGGATAGTTTCCTACGACGTTAAAACTCTCTTCTTCTCGGGTGTGTGTGTGTGTGGGTGTGTGTGTGTGCCAATAAAAAGAGGAAAATGGTATAACCTTTCTATCACCCAAGTGTGGTAGATTGGTTATGCCATTTCCCTCTTGAATAACAGGTCTTGAGTTCAACTCCTCGTTGCCTAGATCTTTAAGGTCTCTTGGGATAGTTTCCTACGACGTTAAAACTCTCTTCTTCTCGGGTGTGTGTGTGTGTGGGTGTGTGTGTGTGTGTGCCAATAAAAAGAGGAAAATGGTATAACCTTTCTATCACCCAAGTGTGGTAGATTGGTTATGCCATTTCCCTCTTGAATAACAGGTCTTGAGTTCAACTCCTCGTCGGCTAGATCTTTAAGGTCTCTTGGGATAGTTTCCTACGACGTTAAAACTCTCTTCTTCTTCTTCTTCTTCTCTCTCTCTCTCTCTCTCTCTCTCTCTCTCTCTCTCTCTCTCTCTCTCTCTCTCTCTCTCTCTCTCTCTCTCTCTCTCTCTCTCAGTTATTCAAGTTGTTTTGAAGTACTAAAAGTGTTGCCAAGAGTGTAGATTGCAATTATCTCTGTGTTTCCGACCGATCCCTCGTCGGAAGTGATTACAGATTACTTTTCCCTTGCATATCTTGACTCAAAGAGGGGTTCCCTTTGCTTGGGGACCATCAGAAATTGTAGCAATCAAGACTCTTAAGGAAAAGTTGATGATTGGTCTTGTGTTGATTTTAACAGACTTGTTGTAACAAACTGCTGACGTATCAAAGCCTAAAGAATAGAGCCAACTTACAGATGTGGCCGAGGGGCCTAAACCAGTGCTCGAAAAAAACCTAGGTTCAGTGTAATCCACCTACAATTTTAAAATTTACCTCTAAATTGTATATTTGAAGGTGAGAAAACCTACAAAATTTTGAAAAAAATTGTGTAATTCGGTATAAACCTTCAAATTATGTCAATTTACCTCTATTGTTTCACAAATGTAGGTTTGCCAAGTTTTTGGAAAAAAGTTTTTTTCGAGCATTGGCCTAAACCCTAAGAAGAACAAGTAACAGAAGAAGTCCTACCAACTTATGGGGACCCCGTTCAATGGGGCCCCAAGTGACACAAAGGATTAAAATAAAGCAGGACCCGCACACACACATAAACTGATGACGTGGCAGATTTTTGAAAATTGTACTGACATGATGATGTGGCATGCTGTACGGAATTCCGCGTTTTGCACTGGTTGATGACGTGGCAAGCTGTACGAATTTCCTTAAATTACGCTAGCAGCTTTTGGCATTGCTTTTTGGACGAGAAGCTTTTGAGTTTTAAAGGCTTTTCACTTTAATTGGTTTTTAGGCCAAGGGCCTTTAAATATGAGGTTAGGGCTCATTCTCTGGCATGCTTCCTGGAGAAGGTGCAGAGTCTCGAGTACCGGCTTGTACTGTGTTCATGCAATATAAAGAAATACCGAAAGGGGCGCCAAGGTTTGGGCCAACACTCTCTGGGGTGGAATTCTGCCACTCCGTGTCGCGTGTCGTCTCTCTCTTTCAGTTCAATTGTTATTGAAGTGTTAAAAGTCTGTTCAATCTGTTTTTTTCTATTGGCACGTGGTGCCCGTTTTGTGACAGTGGTATCAAAGCATCAGGCGTGTGCTTTTCTGAAAGCATACCGGTCCTACAAAAGAGCAGACAGAGCTATTGGAATCTTATTTGAGGGATCTTCGGCCTCCAACCCGGACTTATTAGCCACTCCTTATTAGTTCTATTTGAGGGATCTTCGACCTCCAACCCAGACTTATTAGCTACTCCCACCCTTACTTCATCGCGCATCGGGCGCGCTCCGTCTTCACCGCTCATGTCTTACAGGGCATAAGCCAATTAAGATCACTTGCAAGAGAAGGATCCAGATTTGTTTCAAGTCACTGTTTTTCTGAGAAGCAGTGCTATGCAGATGTTGATGTCTACAACTACCAAGTAGCATACTCTAAGGACTTGGCAAGCTTTCAAGAAAATTTTTGCCCGAAGTTATATGATTTCTGACATCTTCCTTCGGAGTGCAACTTCTGGAAGAGTGGGGTATCCTGAAATGCTTGCCATGGAAACCCTAGCAGATTATATCTTGAAATTTCTCAACATCCCTCAACAGATGTCTCTTCTCGAGTTGATAACCTTGGAAGTTCGGTGCGATTGCTGTCTTGGGACTACCATCGCCGCCAAAGAAACACTATCTGTCCAAGAGCTGATGGACCATGCTGTGCTCGGCTACGACCTTACGGAATGAACCTAACCCTAATTCTTGGTGCAGGTTCCAGGATGGAAAGTCAATCGAATTTTCGATCTCGACTGATATCGAGATTGCTTTTTAAGTTTGAAAATTGTTTGAAAACTTGTTTGGTGATCCTGTTTGAAATTTGTTTGAAATGGATGGTATCTGTTTTGAACCTGTTATGGTGCCGATTGAATTGTTTGACTCCGGCTTTAATACTGGTTTCAATGATTGGTGATTTTACTCCCGGGTGGAGTAGTGAGAATGATGTTTGAGAATGCTTGTTCATACTCATGGCCCGGACCCTTGTGGTTATTTGCGGGGGGAGTATTGAATGATTGAAAAGTGTTGTTTTTACTCATGGCCCAAACCCTTGTGGTTAATTACAAGGGGAGTATTGTTGTTGTTACTCATGGCCCAGAGCCTTGTGGTTATTTACGGGGGGAGTATTGTTGTTGTTACTCATGGCCCGGACCTGCATGGTTATTTACGGGGGGAGTATTAAGAAGTCCGAGTAGTGGTTACTCTTAGCACCTCCAAACGACGCAGGCTGCGGTCTGGGGAGCGCTTGGTTGTAAAAGTGTTAGGTGCAGCGGAATGAATGTTTGCGCTTTGCTCAAGATGAGTGCTTCGAAATGTGCTCAAGGTTTCCTTTTGTTCTTATGGAAGGTAGAGCCTTCCGTTCTTAATGAGAGAATGCTATGATCACAAACAAAGTGAATGTACACTGTGCGTGCAAGAGTATGAGACTGAGAGATAGAGAGAGAAGAGAGATACGACACCAGAGACGTTGTAAAACCCTCCTCCGAAGGCCCCACTCTCGTCGGCAAGAGTGCTCTACTATTGATTGCACAAACTGGTACAAACAGTATGCATGAGACTGATGCAAGTCTAGGCTATGTCGGCGATGACAAGACCGACCTAAGGGCTGAAATCTGCAATCTTTCTACTGCTGTCCAAAAACGCTATGGGCTGAAATCTGCGACTAGTCCAAAAATGCTGATTTCAGGGGCTGTTTCTTTGGGTCTTTGTCGCTGAAAATCTGCAGGTCTTAGGCTGAAAACTGAGGTTCTTAAGGCTTGAATCTGCTACTCGTTAGGGCTGAATTTGATGGTCTTTCTACTCCTGAAAATGGCCAGGGCTAAAGACCGCAAAGGCTGAAGTCTGCAAACGATGGGGGATCCAAAAACGCTAGTATGTTGGGTTCTGCTGGTGATGGTAGCCTGATGCTAAAACGCTATCTGATGCACTCCAAAAACGCTAGGTGTTGAAACTTCTTCAAAAACGCTAGGCTTAGGCTGTTGAAGAAAACGCTAGGGGATGCTAATGGTTCTTCTTGCTTGGAGGGGGAAACCACCAAGGGGTCTTGTTGAGAAGTTGCCTGCTAAGCTTGGCTCCTGTTGCCTCTTCTGCCATTTAGTGCTAGTCTAGGTTTGCTTACATACAAACTTACTCAATTTGCCCTACCTACTTTCCAACAAAAGTCACTTAAAAATAATAAGTGAAAAATGTCAAAAATAGGTAAAATAGGCTAAATGTACTAGAAAATTTCCCTGAAGGATTCTGATGGGAATGCTTATGATCATGTTGTGTGCAACCAGAGGACATGCATCTACACTAAGTGACTGGGCATGCACGGTCTACGAATAGACTCACAAAAGTGCCAGATCACTTCTAATCTAGACTGACTCAACTGACTGAACCCTTGTCATGCTGTAGCTTGTCCACGGACACATAGGGTTGGATGTGTCACGTGACAAAAAGGCCTCTATATCTCATGGCACGGACCTTTTAGGTTATTTGCGGGAGGAGTGATGAGGGGGTCGTTGAACAGCTCATGGCCTGGACCTGGATGGTTATTTGCGGGGGGGGGGGGGGGGGGGGGGGGGGGGGGGGGGGGGGGTGTTCATCGACGATTATGTTTCTATGTCTTGTAACATGCATATGTGAGCATTTGTGTTGCATTGTGATGTGCCAATTACTAAATATTCCTAATTGGATGAGATTGCCTGGGTATGTAATTTTAGTACATTAAGACACCTGTGGAAGATCAGTACGGTCTGGGTGTGATGGCTAATTTTACTACGCCGGAATATCAAGAGTTCCGATCTGGACAAAAGAAGAAGTCAACTCCTTGATCAAAACAGCCGAAAGGAGAAGCTAACTCCTTGATCAAAAGAGCAGAAAGGAGAAGCTAACTCCTTGATCAAAACAGCCAAAAGGAGAAGCTAACTCTTTGATCAAAAGAGCAGAAAGGAGAAGCTAACTCCTTAATAAAAAGATCAAATTGATTGTCCCTCGGAATATTTTTGAGCTAACTTGAGTTGTTTTGCAGACATGCTGTAATCGCGGACGATTACTCTCTTTCAAGAAGGGGAGATGTAACAAACTGCTGACATGTCAAAGCCTAAAGAATGGAGCCAACTTACAGATGTGGCCGAGGGGCTTAAATCCTAAGAACAACAAGTAAAAGAAGAAGTCCTACCAACTTATGGGGACCCCGTTCAATGGGGTCCCAAGTGACACAAAGGGTTAAAATAAAGCAAGACCCGCACACACACAAAAATTGATGACATGGCAGATTTCCGAAAATTGCGCTGACATGATGACGTGGCATGCTGTACGGAATTCCACGTTTTGCGCTGGCTGATGACGTGGCAGGCTGTACGGATTTCCTTAAATTACGCTGGCAGCTTTTGGCATTGCTTTTTGGACCAGAAGCTTTTATATTTTAAAGGCTTTTCACTGTAATTGCTTTTTAGGCCAAGGTCCTTTAAATATGACGTTAGGGCTCATTCTCTGGCATGCTTCCTGGAGAAGGTGCAGAGTCTCGAGTACCGGCTTGTACTGTGTTGATGCAATATAAAGAAATACCGAAAGGGACGCCAAGGTTTGGGGCCAATACTCTTTGGGGTGGAATTCCGACACTCCGTGTTGCGTGTCGTCTCTCTCTTTCAGTTCAATTGTTATTGAAGTGTTAAAAGTCTATTCTTTTCTATTGGCACGTGGTGCCCGTCTTGTGACACTTGCAAATGCCAAAAACATTTTGAGGCTTACTGTGATGCATGTGGATGCAATCCGAGGATAGTCTTAATGCAGGAGAGCCATGTTGTAGCCTATGAGAGTAGAATGTTTTCTAGACCGGAGCAAGTTGCACAGATCTACAAGGAGTTGTTCTTGTCTCAAAAACAGCTTCCAGATAAGAAAATGAGATGGGCGAACATTTTGTCGTAGCTCCACTGTCATATTGTTTATGCTATAGGAAAGAAGAATTCAGTGGTAGACACGTTGTCTCGAAAGGCACAGGTATCGGCCATTTCGGCGATACATTATCAGAATTTTGAAGATATGATTCATCACTACCCTACACATCCAGATTTCGGAAACAATGGGGAAGGTTATTTGATGCGTAAGAATTTTGCGTTACACAGAAGTTGGTGTTGACAAAATGCCAAAATCCACCTTTTGTTAGGCATAGAGGCACCGAGAATACCTTGAAAGAAGTGGAAAAGTATTTCTACTTGCCTAGGCTCAGAAAGAATGTCGATGAGTTTCTACGCACTTGTTTGGTATGTCAGAAGGTCAAGTTTGACAGACACAAGGCACCGGGTCTACTCCAACCTTCACCTATTCTCAACGGACCTTTTAAGAGTATAGGAATGAACTTTCTCTTTGATCTTCAGAAGACTCAAAGTGGGCATGATGACATTTGGACAGTCATCAACACACTCAGCAAACAAGCTCACTTCATTCTAGTAAAGAGGACAATGAAAGCTGATCATTTGGCCAAGATGTTTGTCTCAGAGATTTTCAGATTACATGGTATGCTTGAATTTATAGTGTCCGATAGAGATCCCCAATTTATGACGTTGTTTTGGAGAGAAATATGGGAGAATATAGGGACACACAAATTCTCGTCCTCGTTTCATTCACATATAGATGGGCAATCGAAGATAGCCAACTCAGTAGAATGACTTTTGGAAGTTTGATCAGAAGACTCAATGGAAAAAAAATTTGCCCCTGATGAAGTTTTCTTACAACACACTTCATACGTCTATGAGAAGGCGCCATTTGAGATTGCCGAGGGTGTCAGACAGGTTCCACCGATTCTGAGCACCAAGGACAAGAATTTTTGAAGCGGATCAGTATACGCACGACCTGGACACTACATTTGCCAAGGTAAGGGAGGTTTTGCAGAAGTCTAAAGCACGACAAGCATCGACGTGACTTGAAGTTCAAGGAAGATGATTGGGTGCTACTTCGGTTTGAGAAAGCACGCCTGCAAAAGCGGAAGGGTAAGGAGAGACTTTTTCCAAAGCTATGTATGCGATCCTATGGACCCTTCTTGGTCAAAGAAAAGATAAATGATGTATCCTTCACACTGAAGTTGTCTTGAAGATTCATAAAGCATTTCATGTGAGTCTATTGAGACCTCAAAAGTGAAGTGCTAGGTGACAGGGAGCCAGACGAGCAACCAGAAGTGGGAGAGCTGGAGGAGATACTCATTCCAGAACAGGTCCTGGCTTAGAAGAAAAGGAAAGTGAAAGGTAAGTTGACACGACGGTATTTGAACAAGTTCATGAATTATTCGGCTCTTGAACAAGGATCTTCTCTTCACCCGAGTTCTACTCCTTTCCGTGGGCGCACCCCTTGGCGGCCTTGCGCTCACACCAAGGTTGCTTTTTCCCACCTCACGTCGATTGGCTGGCCGCTAAGTGCACGGTCCGCTCTCAATGAGTGAAAAGAGACACAAGGGGAGGCATAACAAGCCCTTCTTTCTTGGGATTCCTGTCACTCTTCAAAAACACGATTAGGAATCGACACGCCCAAGTGAACTTGGGTTCGTGCGACCGCAACAAGCCAAAAAATTCTTGTGATTCTTGTGGTTCTTTCCTTGAGTGATACAGAACTCTCCCAAAGCTCCGATACCAATGCTAGGTGCAGCGGAATGAATGTTTGCGCTTTGCTCAAGATGAGTGCTCCGAACTGTGCTCAAGGTTCCTTTTGTTCCTATGGAAGGGAGAGCCTTCCGTTCTTAATGAGAGTGTGTTATGATCACAAACAAAGTGAATGGACCCTGTGCGTGCAAGTGTATGAGACTGAGAGATAGAGAGAGAAGAGAGATACGACACAAGAGACATTGTAAAACCCTCCTCCGAAGGCCCCACTCTCGTCGACGAGAGTGGTCTACTTATGATTGCACAATCTGGTACAAATGGTAATGCATGAGACTGATGCAAGTCTAGGCTATGTTGACGATGACGACGGGGATGACGAAGTTGACCTACGGGCTGAAATCTGCAATCTTTCTACTGCTGTACAAAAACACTATGGACTAAAATCTGCAAATCTTCCATTTGCTGAATTCTGACTCTATGTCGATGACGATGTCGATGATGACGATGCGACGACGACGTGCTAAAAACGCAGATGCTGAAATCTGCGTTTTCCGGGCTGAAACTGTAAACCTTGCGGAAACTGACTGTGCGGCGAGGAACTGCTGCGGGAAGGTGAGATCTGCGAGGTTCGGGACTTTACCTGCGAGTGCTAACTGCTGAAAACTGAAAACGCTAATGTTCCTTGTTGTTCTGTCGCGGTAAAGCTGCAAAACGCTGGGGCTGATCTGCAAACCAAAAACCCTAGCGCTGAATTTCCGTTGTTGTCGCCAGTTGCTCTGCAAAATGCAAAAAGCTAGGCTACTATGAGGTTCTGCTGTCGCCGGAGTTTGCAAAGCAAATCGCTGGCTGATCTGTGATGAAAACGCTAGGTGATGGCTCTGCTCCAAAAACGCTAGGTCTCCTGGGGGGTTCTGTTGAGAAGGTGCCTGTTGAGCGTGGAGCTCCTGATGCCTCTTCTGCCAAATAGTGCTAGCTGTCACCAGCGTGTGACTACTATCTATCCTTTTTGTTGATTTCTTTCTTATTATTTATTTACTTTCACTTTTTGGAAACACCCCTCGGGAAATCTAACTGCCCTGCATTGCATAGCTAGTGTGCAACTGTTCAGAGGAGTCCAGGCCTGAGGACAAGAGAGCACTAAGGTTGGACAAGGACTATGGTTAGCCAAAGTGGGGTCATTGACTAGCCAAAGTGGAATCCTTTGCTACAGAGGCTACATTTCAATTCTGGGTGTGGTTGCAGTGTACAAAGGGGGTCAGATGACCTAGAAAGATACAATGGCAGCATCTCCTAAAATTTAGGGAACATTTTATTCCTCTGCCGTGAAGTCAACTGAGCAACCGGTTGGGAGATTTTTAGGCGACAACCCCGAAACAGGAAATAGGCTGTAAATGTGCCAAGTGGCACATTTCTGTGCACTTTCCTCATGCAAGAAGAAGTGGCGCTGAATTTATAGCTGGGAGGCTCATTTTGCAAGTTCCTGTCACAGGTTAAGAGCTATGGAGTGCTTCCTTTCCCTCTTATGTACAGTGCGGTGCCAGGAGTGATGCCCTGCACGCTACGCACTGCCCTCTCTCTCCTCTATGGCAGTATGTTATGCCCCTCTAGTGGGCTTTTCAGTTGTGTGGGTTCATGCACGATTGCCGAGGCAAGAGCCTCTTGCACAGACTGGATTAGCTAGCGGCTAATCCCCCGCAGGTACAGGTGAATTCGGAGAGGTTTCACGCCAGAAATCTCGTCCGATTCAAAGGGCAAGTAGCCCTACATTGCTACGGATGCGACCAGCATGCGAAACGGAGCCCGAAACAGTAAATTACAGCCTGCTGTGTATTTTTGCAGGTTTAGGGTTTTGGCCCTAAACGGACCCTAATACTCCCAGGAGGTTCCGGGACGCGAGGGGACCGCTGTACAGGTGATCTGGCGCATTTTCGGGGCTGAAAACAGAGAATTCAGCGTGCTGCAGATTCTCGCCAGGTTTTGCAAAGTGCCCGTATGCGTCAGGAAAGTCATTCAATGCGTTGGAATACTGACTGTGAAGGGTCCTAGTACAGTTATGCTGCCGAAATCGGGCCGGAACAGTTGAAATTCAGCCAAGCTTGTGCGGGGCAGCTTGTAAAGAACCACAATGTTTATTCCCTCTTTAAACAATAAAGAAATACCGAAAGAGGCGCCTAAGTTAGGGGCCAATCTGGTGTCGGTCTTCTCATACAGGTGCATTCTAGCAGCCTGTATCCCTTTCCCCTTTGTTGTGTCTTGAAAGTACAGGTAAAGTGGGCGACAAATTAAATGGGTGAAAGCAAATAAGGTTTAAGTCTAAAGTCTACCGCCCTTTTTGAAGTTAACAGGCCGGTTTCACGGTTCCATCGACGGGATTAAATCACTTTTTCCCATAGAAGTGAGCCTTGGTCAGTTTGGGCTTGAAGACACAAGGGATCATAGACCAGACACAGGGAATTGCAATTATGGCTGACAGACCAGATGATGTGACTGAAGAGGTTTCCTCTTCACAGGGTCAACAGACACATGAAGTGGGTGAGTCTTCAAGACCACTACACACGGATGATGATATATTCAGGACCCAGTTGGCTACTGTTGTGGCTATGTTCACACAAGTAATGCAGAATCCGAGGTTTTTAGCCTTTCTGCAACCTTCTCTTCCGTCTCAGCAAGTTGGGTCATTGGATCATATTCAAAATCCTGTTAAGGCTCGAGCACAGGTGATTCATACTGCAGAGTCAATGGAAACACTTGTACACTTGACGGAGAACATGCAGTCTCCACAACCTGTGCGTAAGGTGCAAGAACAGGTGGCTGAGATGCCAGTCTTTCAAGCTGTACCAGTTCAGCCAGCCACTTTTCAGCAGCCTATAGCTGGTTCTAATGGGCAGGGAAGCAACCTACAGGCTATGCAACAAGTCTTCCCACCACCTTCAGTACACCCTGGCTATTTTGGAGGTGAATCGGTATTCCAGAGCATGGCTGGTCATGCACCTGGAAATCGGTTTTACACGCCAGGAACAGTGTTCGGGGGTGCTCAAACGATGATGCCTAACCCCATGTATGGTGTCACGGGCATGCTACCAAGGTTTCAAAGCACTCACGGCCAATTTGGGATGCCACCGGCAAATTTTGGTATGGCTGGAATTACAAATCAGCAGCCAAATATGGCATTTCCAGGTCAACTTAATTGCGGTCAGGGAACAAAAATGAACCCTAACAGTGTTCCCATGTTTCAGTCACTTCCATATGACAATTTAACGCCGCTACAGAGGCCAGCTCCGTACAAAGAAGGTGGCAAAGGTGTGACATTCACGACCTTTACAAGGTTTGATGACAGGAAGAAGGCTCTCTCATTCCTCCAACAGTTTGACAAGGCCTATGCAGGGGGAAACTTTACAGAGGCTTCAAAGGTCCGCAAGGCAGCCACGTTCTTGACAGAGAATGCGGGACAATGGTGGACAACTTTATTGCTTCAAGGGCAAGCTCCGTCCACATGGATTTACTTCAAGTAGATTTTTGCAGCAACATGGTTATCTGATGACTTTGAAGCAGATGTCATGACAGAATGGCACCAGCTTAATGCTCCTACTTGCAAGAATCTGGGTGACTACAATTGGAAGTTTTGGAAAGCTCTACTTCCAGTAACTTCCTATAGGTTTGTGCCATTGACAGAACAGATTGAAAAATATTGTTGTGGCCTACCCAAAGGATTGAGAAAGTACTGCACGAAGACCAAAGTCACTACTTTGACGCAACTCATCGAGGTAGCAAACACTGGCAATGGTTTGCTCAAGGGAGAAGATTGTGAATTCAATACTAGCGTCAAGGAAGGATCAGCCAAGAAAAATTCAACGAAGAAGTATGTTCCCAAGGAGGTTCCTAAAGTGACTCAGGAGACAGCCAACGCAGGGAAAGACAAAACTACGGCTGAATCAGAAAAGAGACCAGCGAAGAAATGGAAAAGACGTTTTCCTCACAAGTCGGAAGAGCAAAAGAAGGTCCTGAGGTCAGAAAACATATGCTTCATCTGTGAGCAGCCTGGCCACATTGCTTACAATTGTCCTACAAAGAAAAGGACAGCTGATTCTGAAGACAAGGAGAACAAGAAAGGAAAGAAGCCCATGGCTGGTCTAGTGCCAGTGATCTAGTGCCAGATATGGTGGGCGACAAGCCAAATTCAGATACAAGTGAGCTTTGCAGAGCATGGGGAAAGGTCAGGGATCAAACAGTGCTTATCTTCTTTGATCCAGGTGCCAAAGCCAACTTCATTTCCCCAGAATTGGCTTCAAAGTTGGGAATCAGACCTGAAGAGATGGGGTGTACAGCAAAGGCAGGTTTGGCATGTCCTGGCCATACAGAGGCTGTGACACCCATCATCGGAAAGTTGCGCCTACATATCGTGTCCTATGCAGATGCTGACGAATTTTACATCAAGCCACTGGACGGATGTGATGTGTTGTTAGGTATTCCTTGGTTATTTCGTGTACAGGGAATCATGGATGCCTACAACAAAAAGATCATTGTACAGAGCAGGGGAAAGACTCACATTCTGGATGTAAAGCTTAAAGGGGAGTCAATTCCCACTGTATCAGCTTCTGCTATTACTTCTGTAATGAAAAAGCATCTTTCTGCCTACTTGGTTTTTGCACGTGAAGTGTCAGATTGTGATGAATCAAATTTATCTGTGTTAGATAAAGAAAGGTCAATGTTTTTACAACAGTATAGTGATTGTTTTTCCGATTCATTACCGTCTCGATTACCGCCAGAGAGACCCGAGGACCATGCGATAGATTTGGTGCCAAGCAGTAGCCCACCAAATAAGCCTCCGTACAGGGTTAGCACGGCTCAGCAGAAAGAGATAATGAGCCAAGTACAGGAGCTGTTAGACAAGGGGCTGATTCAGCCCAGTTCATCTCCATTCTGTTCTCCAGTGTTATTGGTGCAGAAAAAGGATGGCCCATGGCGTATGTGCATCGACTACCGTGCACTGAACAAGAATACCATCAAGAATAGGTTCCCTATACCTAGAATTGATGATATTCTGGACAAATTAGAAGGAGCCAAGTACAGGAGCTGTTAGACAAGGGGCTCATTCAGCCCAGTTCATCTCCATTCTGTTCTCCAATGTTGTTGGTGCAGAAAAAGGATGGCTCATGGCGTATGTGCATCGACTACCGTGCACTGAACAAGAATACCATCAAGAATAGGTTCCCTATACCTAGAATTGATGATATTCTGGACAAATTAGAAGGAGCAACTATGTTTAGCAGGATAGATCTAAAGAGTGGGTACCATCAAATCCGCATTAGATCAGAGGATGTGCACAAGACTGCTTTTAGAACAACGCTTGGCCTTTACGAATTTTTAGTGATGCCCTTTGGTCTCACAAATGCTCCTGCTACGTTCAATAGGATGATGGACAGAATTTTCCGTCCACACCAGCAGTTTGTTAGTACATTCTTTGATGACATGATAGTCTACTCAAAGAATGAAGAGGAGCATAGGCATCACTTGGCCATTGTGTTCAAAGAGCTACGCAGCCATAGGTTGCTCATCAATGCAAAGAAAAGTGAATTTTTTTCTGGAAGAGATTCATTTTCTCGGACACATTGTCTCAAAGGATGGTGTCAGAATGGATCCTGCTAAAGTTGAAGCGATCAAGTCATGGCCAGATTTGAAGACGGTGCACGATGTCCGAAGTTTCTTGGGACTATGCTCCTATTACAGAAGGTTTATCCGAAATTTTGATGAGATTGCTTCACCTTTACATGCTCTTCAAAAGAAGACAGTCACCTTTAGATGGACACAGAAAGAGATTTTAGCTTTTAATCTCTTAAAGGAAAAGATGACTTCAGATCCAGTCATTGTGTTGCCAGATCTTAGGAAGTCATTTGTGGTCCAGTGTGACGCCTGTGGTAGTAGCATTGGTGCAGTGCTAATGCAAGATAGCAGGGTAGTAGCCTATGAGAGTAGAATCTTGCAAGGGCCAGAAAAGACCATGCAAGTCTATGAAAAAGAACTGCAGGCCGTGATTCATGCGCTCTTAAGTTGGAAACACTACCAGCTAGGTGCAGACTTTGTTGTCCAAACGGACCATCAGACCTTGCGATACTTCTTGACACAGGCAAAGTTATCTGAGAAGCATATGCAATGGGCAAACATCTTGTCCATGTTCCACTTTCACATTGTGCATGTGGAAGGCAAGAAGAACGTTGTGGCTGATGCCTCGTCAAGGAAGTCACAAATTTCAGCTGTGTCAATTCCTTATCATCATGAACTTGATGATATGAGGGAACAGTATGCAAATGATGAAGATTTTGCAAGGGTCTTCGAGCAGCTAATGGATGGACAACGTCATGAACACTATCTTCTCAAAGATGGGTTCATGATGATGCATGGCAGATTGTGTGTCACAAAGCCATTGCGACGCAAAGGTATGGAAGAGAGTCATGTCCCACCGTATACAGGGCATCGTGGTATCGATGCTACAGTTAAAGCGGTTGAGACATTCTTCTACTGGCCTACATTGAGAAGAGATGTGGATGCCTTTGTGCGAGAATGCCTAATATGCCAGAAGGTCAAGTTTGACAGGCAAAAGGCACCAGGGTTATTGCAACCACTACCTATTTCAGATAAACCATGAGAAAGTATTGCTATGGATTTTATCTTTGATCTTCCGTGAACGCAGACAAGAAACGATGGTATTTGGACCATCATTTGCAGATTCACCAAGCAAGCTCATTTTATTCCTGTCAGGAAGAAGATAAAGCCAGATCAGATGGCACGCTTGTTTATGAGCAATATTTTCAAGTATCAAGGCATGCCACAGTCGATTGTTAGCGACCGTGATCCACGCATGACAAGTTTGTTCTGGAGAGGCTTGTTTGAGAATATGGGCACCACGCTCAAATTCTCTTCGTCATTTCATCCTCAAACAAATGGGCAGTCAGAAGAGGCAAATTCTACTGTCCTAGATCTGCTAAAGTGCTACGTGTCGGAGCATACAGGAAAGTGGAGCAGTATTTGCCATTGGTGGAGTATGCATACAATAATACAGTGCATTCATCAACTGGCAAGGCACCTTGTGAGATAGTTGAAGGTGGCAAGAAAGTTCCTCCCATCCTGTATACAAAGGACAAGATATTTGAAGCAGATAAGTATGTTCAGGACATGGATGAAATGTACAAGAAGGTCAAAGTGGCCTTGGAAAAGACTCAGGCAAAGCAAAAGAAAGCAGCTGATCGTCACCGTCGTGAAGTGGTATTTTCACTTGGTGATTGGGTGCTTCTACGCTTTGAAAAGGCAAGGTTAAAGAAGATGAAGGGCAAGGAAAGACTGTTTCCAAAGCTCAGCATGTGTTACAATGGGCCTTTTCAAGTATGCGACATAATCAATGATGTTGCATATAGGCTGAAATTGCCTGAGAGTTGGAAGATTCACAATGCGTTTCATGTGAGTCTTCTCAGACCCTATGTGGGTGATGTGCCAGAGGATATGCCAGCTTAAGATCAGCCGGACGTCAAGGAACTTGACGAGATCTTGGTCCCGGAACAGATTTTGGCACATAAAGAAAGAAAAGTGAAAGGCAAGGTTGCTAGGCATTACTTGGTGAAGTTCAGAAACTATCCACCAATGGATGCTAAGTGGATGGAAGAAGGTGAACTTGCAGAGTCACCAACTGTGTTATCACTTTACCTTGAAGCCTTCGATTTGCAACCTACCTTGACCCCTTGAGTTTCAAAGCTACATGGATTGTCAGTGTGACAATGGCTTTTGAAACAAATGATGTACATGGTATTTAAAGTGAGCTCAAATCAAGTACATGTTACATGAATGTTAGAGTTGTACAGATTGTCAGTTTGGCAATTGCTCTTATGGAATGTCCAAAAGTTTGGTTAGTGCTATAGAAGTGAGTATTTCTTGTCAGTTTGTCAAGGATACAATAATTGCTTCTATTAAAGGGTACATGTGTAACTGCATTCTTAAACTCTCGGTTTGGGTATGCTCGAAAGTGTTACTGGGCCCAACGTGTACTATAAGACAGTGGCAAAATGTGTAGCTACCATTTTGTCATTGGAAAGTTAGTGACTCAAAGCAATGGCAGAGTGCGAAGCTACCACTATGTCATTGGGACAAGGTTCACATGCAAGCAATACATGTATTGACGAGGTGTTGAATACACCAGGGTTGACAATGAGCATGTATGTGTCTTACATGTGTCGACAGGTGTTGAATACATCATTGTTGACTGTGAGCATGTACGACATAGATGCAAACGAGGACGTTTGAGATTTCAAGAGGGGGGTATGTCACCAGCGTGTGACTACTATTTATCCTTTTTGTTGATTTCGTTCTTATTATTTATTTACTTTAACTTTTTGGAAACACCCCTCGGAAAATCTAACTGCCCTGCATTGCATAGCTAGTGTGGAACTGTTCAGAGAAGTCCAGGCTTGAGGGCAAGAGAGCACTAAGGTTGGACAATGACTATGGTTAGCCAAAGTGGGGTCATTGACTAGCCAAAGTGGAATCCTTTGCTACAGAGGCTACATTTCAATTCTGGGTGTGGCTGCAGTGTACAAAGGGGGTCAGATGACCTAGAAAGATACAATAGCAGCATCTCCTAAAATTTTGGGAACTTCTATTTTGGGACCTGAAAATGTGTTTGCGTCATTACCTCCGGAATGACAAGGGGAACATTTTATTACTCTGCCGTGAAGTCAACTGGGCAACCGGTTGGGAGATTTTTAGGCAGCAACCCCGAAACGGGAAATAGGCTGTAAATGTGCCAAGTGGCACATTTCTATGCACTTTCCTCATGCAAGAAGAAGTGGCGCTGAATTTATAGCTGGGAGGCTCATTTTGCAAGTTCGTGTTCACAGGTTAAGAGCTATGGAGTGCTTCCTTTCCCTCTTATGTACAGTGCGGTGCCAGGAGTGATGCCATGCACGCTACGCACTGCCCTCTCTCTCCTCTATGGTAGTATGTTATGCACCTCTAGTGGGCTTTTCAGTTGACCAATGTACAGTTGTGTGGGTTCATGCGCGATTGCCGAGGCAAGAGCCTCTTGCACAGGTACTGGATTAGCTAGCGGCTAATCCCCCACAAGAACAGGTGAATTCAGAGAGGGTTCACGCCAAAAATCTCGTCCAATTCAAAGAGCAAGTAGCCCTACAGTGCGGGAGCTCGAGGACTTGCTACGGATGGGACCGGCATGCGAAACGGAGCCCGAAACAGTAAATTACAGCCTACTGTATTTTTGCAGATTTAGGGTTTTGGAACGGACCCTAATACCCCCAGGAGGTTCGGGGACGCGAGGGGACCGCTGTACAGGTGATCTGGTGCATTTTCGGGGCTGAAAACAGAGAATTCAGCGTGCTGCAGATTCTTGTCAGGTTTTGCAAAGTGCCCGTATGCGTCGGGAAAGTCATTCAATGCGTGGGAATACTGACTGTTAAGGGTCCTAGTACAGTTATGCTGCCAAAATCGGGCCGGAACAGTTGAAATTCAGCCAAGCTTGTGCAAGGCAGCTTGTAAAGAACCACAGCGTTTATTCCCTCTTTTAAACAATAAAGAAATACCGAAAGGGGCGCCTAAGTTAGGGGCCAATCTGGTGTTACACAGGTGCATTCTAGCAGCTTGTATCCCTTTCCCCTTTGTTGTGTCTTGAAAGTACAGGTAAAGTGGGCGACAAATTAAATGGGTGAAAGCAAATAAGGTTTAAGACTAAAGTCTACCGCCCTTTTTGAAGTTAACAGGCCGGTTTCACTAGCTTTGGTTTGCTTATATATTTTCTTACCCAAATTGCCCTACCTACTTTTGTTGGAAAGTCACTTAAATTAATAAGTGAAAAATGTCAAAAATAGGTAAAATAGGCTAAATGCACTGGAAAATTTCCCTGATGGATTCTAAAGGGAATACTGATGATCATGCTGTGTGCAACCAGAGGATATGCATCTACACTAAGTGATTGGGTATGCACGGTCTACGAATAGACTCACAAAGTGCCAGATCACTTCTAATCTAGACTGATTGGACTGACTAAACCCTGGTCATGCTGTAGCTTGTCCACGGACACATAGGGTTGGATGTGTCACGTGACATCTCCTCATTTTCAAAGTGAGGTACTGGTACCGAACTGTATGGCGTCGAGGGAGATCGCCAATAGCATCCGGAATCCTGGAAGGGATACTTCGCCGGCCCACTGTGATGTGTTGGTCGTGCGGTACTTGAACTTCATAAAGGTCTGCAAAGTCTTCTTCTTTGGGCCGCGCCGAAAGCGACACAAAGTCTTCGGAGACTCCTTCGATGCTTCAACTTTGTCGAGAGTCATGTTTCTTTCTTCTTCAAGAATCTCCATGGCTGAAAATTCCTGAAACCATTTCCAACACAAAACCATGAACATACCTATTTCATATAAAGTGAGTGGAAAAAATCTTGTCGTCCTAATAGACTGTGCATGCAATGTAGATGAACAAACAGACGGAGTGCCAAACCGTTCACCACACACACGCAAACAATGAGATCGAATCTTTCTCTTATGATCTAAAGCAATCAACTGTGGCAATTCACAATGGAAATGCCCATGCTTGGTGCTTATACTTTCATGTGCTCTTTCTACAAATGTGTCATGCCAAGGAAGAGACATGGAATGTGACTTTCTTACAAAAATACTTTTCAACTTTTCATGAATAATCCACATACATCCGACGTCCGTGCTCATTCATGAGTGAAACGTGCTCAACGTACAATACGTCATGCCTAGGAAAAGGGATCACATAAGGACGCTGACTAAAATACAGAAAAACGATCACGAATGAAACACTTGAACAATACGTGCGTATCAATCATATGAACACATAATACTTCCTGTGAGGGTTCTTGAGACCTAGGCTCGAGAGCCAAGATCGCTTCTTCTTGAATGGTCGAATCGTCCTGTGGGGGTTCTTTAGACCTCCACTCAAAAGACAAGATCGATTCTTCGTGATTGATCGAATCTACAACGAGGTTAGCTTCGCTAGAAAAAGCATCAACTAACTCATCATCCTTGTGAACAATCACGTCATCTTCATGCAAATCATCATGCTTGTGAGAAATCACATCTTGATCAAGCAAATCATCATGCTTGTCATTGTCATCCAAATCATCATGCAAATCATTATCATTCAAATCATCATCATGCTTGTCATCATGCTCACCATTATCATTCAATTCATCATGCTTCTCATAATCATGCAAATCCTATGTGTCATGCTTTGGAGAAGAAGAGACTGAGAGAGTCTCCTTTTCCCGAATCTCTTACATCTGTGCCGGCACGTGAGAAAAGAGTCGCAAGAACTCCTACATGTGTCGGTCTCTCTGTTCTTGTCTTGCCTTTCTTTTTGCTTCTCTTTCTGCTACTCTTGCCTTTCTTTCTGCTTTGTCTTCTGCGTGTCTGCGTTTCATTTCTACTATTCTTTCTGCATTTCTTGCTTCGCGTTCAAAATTCTGTTCCAGAAACATCAGCTCCAACTCCTCCATTAGAGTCAGTGCAATCTTTGACGTGGATGGGGAAGGGTCAGAAAAACCTCCTGGTGGGGAAAATTCTTCTTCGCCTCTCTCATGCTCATCACCTCCAAGCGAAGTATCCATTCCGCTTCAAGTGATGACCATTCTGAAGTAGTGGGTTCTTGTGGATTCTCGGGTTCTTAAGTTCACGAGGAACTTGGGTTCTTGGTTTCTTGAGGGTCTTGAGGTTCTTGAGGTTTTCTTTCGCTTGCAAACCGCGTTTGAGAAGGATCTTCTGTTCACCAGAGTTCTACTCCTTTCCGTGGACGCACCCCTTGGCGACCTTGCGCTCACACCAAGGTTGCTTTTTCCCACCTCACGTCGATTGGCCGGCCGCTAAGTGCACGGTCCGCTCTCAATGAGTGAAAAGAGACACAAGGGGAGGTTGGACAAGCCCTTCTTTCTTGGGATTCCTATCACTCTTCAAAAACACGATTAGGAATCGACACGCCCAAGTGAACTTGGGTTCGTGCGACCGCAACAAGCAAAAAAATTCTTGTAATTCTTGTGGTTCTTTCCTTGAGTGATACAGAACACTGCCAAAGCTCTGATACCAATTTTAGGTGCAACAGAATGAATGTTTGCGCAATTCTTGTAATTCTTGTGGTTCTTTCCTTGAGTGATACAGAACACTGCCAAAGCTCTGATACCAATTTTAGGTGCAACAGAATGAATGTTTGCGCTTTGCTCAAGATGAGTGCTCCCAACTGTGCTCAACGTTCCTTTTGTTCTTATGGAAGGGAGAGACTTCCGTTCTTAATGAGAAAGTGTTATGATCACAAACAAAGTGAATGGACACTGTGCGTGCAAGTGTCTTAGACTAAGAGATAGAGAGAGAAGAGAGATACGACACAAGAGACATTGTAAAACCCTCCTCCGAAGACCCCACTCTCGTCGGCGAGAGTGGTCTACTTATGATTGCACAATCTGGTACAAATGGTAATGCATGAGACTGATACAAGTCTAGGCTATGTCGACGATGATGACGAAGTCGACCTACGGGCTGAAATCTGCAATCTTTCTACTGCTGTCCAAAAACGCTATGGGCTGAAATCTGCAACTCTTCTATCTGCTGAATTCTGACTCTATGTCGATGACGACGATGCGACGACAACACGCTGAAAACGCAGATGCTGAAATCTGCGTTTTCCGGGCTGAAACTGTAAACCTTGCGGAAACTGACCGTGCGGCGAGGAACTGCTGCGGGAAGGTGAGATCTGCGAGGTTCGAGACTTTATCTGCGGGTGCTAACTGCTGAAAACTGAAAACGCTAATGTTCCTTGCTGTTCCGTCGCGATAAAGCTGCAAAACGCCGGGGCTGATCTGCAAACCAAAAACGCTAGGGCTGAATTTCTGTTGTTGTCGCCAGTTGCTCTACAAAATGCAAAACGCTAGGCTACTCTAAGGTTCTGCTGTCGCCGGAGTCTGCAAAGCAAATCGCTGGCTGATCTGTGATGAAAATGCTAGGTGATGGCTCTGCTCCAAAAACGCTAGGTCTCCTAGGGGGTTCTGCTGAGAAGGTGCCTATTGAGCGTGGAGCTCCTAATGCCTCTTCTGCCAAATAGTGCTAGCTTTGGTTTGCTTATATATTTTCTTACCCAAATTGCCCTACCTACTTTTGTTGGAAAGTCACTTAAATTGATAAGTGAAAAATGTCAAAAATAGGTAAAATAGGCTAAATGCACTGGAAAATTCCCCTGATGGAATCTGATGGATTCTGAAGGGAATACTGATGATCATGATGTGTGCAACCAGAGGATATGCATGCACGGTCTACGAATAGACTCACAAAAGTGCCAGATCACTTCTAATCTAGACTGATTGGACTGACTGAACCCTGGTCATGCTGTAGCTTGTCCACGGACACATAGGGTTGGATGTGTCACGTGACATGAGGGACACGACTATTCACCTACAGACATGTCTCTTGACCTATGGTCATGTCTCCAGTTTCTATATAAGAACGCCCTTGTAACACATTTCAAGCATTCAATCAATCAAACACGGAGTCTTCTGAGTCTTATCTCTAAGTCAAGATTAAGTTTCTTAAGTCTGAATCATGAGTTTAAGTACTTAATTAAGGATTAGTAACTAGAATCCTTACAATGGTATCAGAGCAAATTTTTTTACCAGGACCCGAAGGTTGTGAGCCTCTCACCCTTGCCGCTACCCTCTTCCCCCCTTCCCGGAGTTGCATGGAAGCAAAAGAAAGGTGGTGCACATACGCATACGCGTATAAGGTAACATGAATCCTTCTGTTTCAATCACGTAAATAACAGACAGACTACAGATGTGAGTGTCCGACGTACCCGAAGAAGCCCTGCACCCCTTCATTGGGTTGCACCCTTTCGCGCTTCATTGCTCGTACCCATTCATGTGAAAGGGCACTACCTGGCAACCCTTCTCCTCGCTCGCATCCCTTCCGACAACTACCCTTTGTGCGATTGCTGAGTGCTGGCTGAACACAATCACTGGCTTTCTACGCATGTTGTTCGTTGGCCACCTTGCACCCCTTCAGGCAAAAAGGCACAGTGCAGGCAGCCACTACTCTTTCTTTTCTTCTACGCTCGCACCCTTTCCAGGGGGTATGACCCTTGGTGCATCTTTTCTACCTTTGTTGGCGTGAAGCATCACGAGGATTGAAGCGGCACCTACTGCTCAGCCAGCCAACCCACATGCGCTCCTTCATTTCTCCAGTGCTGAACTTTCTGGAATACTCCGTTTATGCGCAACATGGCTGATGACGGACTTCCGGTACCCAAAAACCACCCTCCACGTGAGGTGATCGTTATGCAAGATACTCCAGAACCCAACGTCATCGTGATTCGAGATTCACCATAGCCGGAACCCGTTCCAGACGTGGGTGGTGTGGCATGTTTACTTGACGTGCGAGCCACTCCATTTGCCGCACTTCGAGTACATCCTTTACCGAGTCACCTCCTATCGACGAGGTCGACGACATTTCCGATTTCGACCTTGGATCAGATTTCTTGGCAGCACTTGGAGACGAGTAGGCATCCGCTTCGCTCGACTAAGTACCACACACGTTGCCAGCCTCCCCTCGTTATTCCCTTTGAGGAGTAACCATGCAGACGTCACAGGAAGGAGAAGGACAAATTTGGAAGACGCCCTCGCTCTTATCAAGGAGCAGATGGCAGCACTTTCCACGAGCCTCGCATCACTTTACACTCGCTTGGAGTAGATGCAGACGCAAACCTCTTCCCGGAGTTATATTACTTCTCGGACTACAAATGCTGCTTCTCCGCCATCTTCTTTTGAAGCTTCAGTCGTCGACCAGGAAGAACCACTCAAACCAAAGGCTTCGGAACTCAAAACTCGCCTCGTCACCACCCTTGCAGAATAAAGTCTCTCTCTCTGAACAGATACCAGATGCTATGGTGAATGATAATTCTTCAAATTTGAAGACTCAAGTCCTTACCTTCATTGGTGCAAAGGATAAAACAAATGCAAACTCTTGCAGCACGACTCTAGTCGCTGCAATTGAATCTTTTGACACAATTTGTTCCTCAGATAAACCTTTACAAATGGATATATCTCCAAACACTACTCTGTTTTAGTCTACGACATCCCTTCAAGAGGATTTTACTGTTCCAGACAAACCAATGGAATACCTTACAGATTTCCATCCAATGGTCATCACTCAACAAAAAACTCAAGTCAGTTTACCAATACTTTCACTCAAAGAAGATAAAGATTCAATCTATTTTTGGACAAAGCTCGAAGTTACAAATGACTTTGACAAAGGCACTAATCAAGTTGCAGATATGATCAGTTTTCAGTTTGGCAAAATAGTTATGGTCAATAACAATGCCATGACATGGGACTTAACAATTAGAGCTTTGGATGCAGAAGCAAGCATGAATACAATTTCCTTCTCCCAAGTTTCTACAACTACCCTTGGTTTTATTTTAAATGGGAGGGATTGTCAAGATTGTGACGTAGTCTTTGCCTTGGTATTACCTTCTTGCTTGATTCTTTTGCAGATACGAAGATGCACCACATCCAAGACCCCCGATTCTCCAAAGGATGCGTCCCTTCGCCCAAGAGTCGCACCTGTTCGGCGAATAGCCATGCCTCTTCAGCGAATGGCTGCACCTTTACACCGAAGGGTCACGACTCTGCAACAGAGGGACACGACTATTGGCCTAGAGTCATGTCTCTTCATCGTGTCTCTTCAGTTTCTATATAAGAACGCCCTTGTAACACATTTCAAGCATTCAATCAATCAAACACAGAGTCTTTTGAGTCTGATCTCTGAGTCAAGTTCAAGTTTCTTAAGTCTTAATCATGAGTTTAAGTATTTAATTAAGGATTAGTAACTAGAATCCTTACAGCTCCGCTCACGACAATCCAGAACAGAGAATTACAGTTTGCTGCGTTTATTTGCAGGTTTAGGGTTTTGCACCTAAACTGCACGTCAATGATCAAAGCAGAAAATTACAGCATGCTGAAATTCAGTTACAGCTCACTGGAAAGCTTCTAAAATGCAAGGGAATCTGTCCTAGACGTGTACTTTTGACCTACAGGGGTTTTTGTGCCGTTATGCTGCCGAAATTGGGTTGAAAACCTGCACTTTCAGCCCTTCATAGGTTTGGACAGCTTGGTGAGAGTCGGATCTAAGTGTTCGGATCATCTATTCTCAATTGAATAAAGAAATACCGAAGGGGGCGGAATAAAGAAATACCGAAGGGGGCCCCAGTCTTTGAGGCAATGTAACATGGAACGGGCGGAACACGGCCCAAACGTTCTGAAACGGCGTTCCAGGCAAGTCCCGTTCTCGAAACGGAGTCGAGAATGGAACGCCGTTCCGCAACGGGGTGTAACCGGAACGGTGTTCCGGAACAGGGGGAACATGAGGCGGAACGGCAAATATGGGACGGAACGGGTAAAAGTAGGCTTTTGGGGGCAGATTTGGGGTTGTTTGGGGAACATATTTGGTGCAATTTGAGGACAAGTTTGGGGGTAGATTTGGGGGCAGTTTTTGGGTTGTTTAGGAGTTTATTTGGGACTAAGCTGAATGGAGGTAGTTCAAGCCTTACTTTAGTCAACCGTTCCGGCCCCCCCTCCTCCCCGTTCCGGACCCTCCCGTTCCAGTTCCCCGTTCCCGTTCCGATAACTATGCTTTGCTGCCTACAAGGTGTCGGTCTTTGTATGCGTAGTGACAATCTAGTTGTTGGACGCATATGTGTTCTCTTCTTTTCTCAGTGCTCTGTGTATAATTAATAGGTATCCGAAGTTATACCACCCTCTACTGTGTAGAGGCTGGTTATACACAAGGCACAGCTTATTGCCAAGGGCTTTTCCTAGAGACATGGTGTGGACTATGACGAGACCTTTGCACCAACTGCAAGGATGGTGACTCTTCGGATAATTTTTGCCCTATGTTTCAGATGGATATCGTGTCGATTTTCCTCAACAATGACTTAGAGGAGGAGGTTTATGTGGAGCAACCTCAAGGATTATTAGATTCAAAATTCAATGACATGGTTTACACGTTATGGAAGACTCTCTATGGCCTGAAGCAAGCCTCTCAAGCGTGGTACCAGAAGATAGTCTCTTTCTTCATATGGCACTCCTTTCGTCGTTCTTCTGTAGACCCATATTTGTATATTTCTAGAGAGGGAGGATCGGTGACTCTTATTATCCTCTATGTGGGCAATCTTGTGATTACAAGTAACACATCCGTAGTACTATGGAGACCTTGGCTGAGGAGTTTGAGATGACACATCTCGGCTTGCTTCACTACTTTCTTGGATTGGAGATATAGCAGACATTATTCTTGGATTGGAGATATAGCAGACATAGGGGGGCATCTTTCTTTCTCAACAACGCTATGTCCAAGAATTGTTCAAAGTATTTGCTATGACCAATGCAAACTTATCTCATCCCTATGGATCCCAATCAAAAGTTGTCAGTGTATGACCCCTCAGATGTAGCAGATGCTACAAAGTATTGGAAGCTAATCGGTTCTCTTATTTGGGTACGAAACACCCGGTTTGATGTCAATTTCCCGGTGGGACTTCTCAGTTCATTTATCCTGCCAAATCACATATAGAGCAGCCTCTTCGGATCTTGTGGTATTTAAAGTAGTCAAAGTTGTTAGGCATTTTCTATGCAACCAAAGGTACAGACTCCAAGGTCATTCTTTGAGGATGGAGTGATTCAGATTGGGGCGGTGATCCAAATGGACAACCTTTTCTTTTGGCTCAAGAGCAATTTCATGGAGCATTAAGAAATAGCCTACAGTTGCCTTATCATCCACAAAGGCAGAGTATAGGGCTATTAGTGTGGTTACAGAGGCTACTTTCGGAGATTGGCTTGCCACAGCCTACATACACAATCTACTATGACAATCAGAATTGTTTAGCCATTGCGAGGAACCTGGTTTTTCATGCCCAAACCAAGCATATAGAGATACGATACCATTTTGTTCGTGAGAAGACCAAGGATGGCTCTATTCCACTAGAGTCTTGTCCTATGTCAGATAGCCCTGCTGATACCTTCACCAAACCGCTACCACAAGCGACCTTATCCTCTCATGCCGCCAACTCCCTTGGATTCACAAAGATTTGAAAAACTTCAACGCCATCACCAACCCAATCAGCCTTGGAATGGCCTAAAAACATCACACGCATGAGACCTTTTGACCAAAAGTGTCGCACAGACTGAAATCATTAATGCAAACAAAGAAATTTGGAGCTTTTCATACATCACAGGCACACAAGAATGAAGAACACATCCAGCTTAATGAGTAAATCAGACCTAGTAAGGAGAAAATCATACTCTGAGCTCACAACGGAAAACGAGTTTATGAATACATCCAACGCCAATGCATCAGCGGTACCCAAGTCCATCCTGCAACAACAACAAAAAAAAACCAATAAGACTTGCAAAATTGCAAAAGCTGGAACTTGAACTATTATACTGCATGACTATTTCTATACCATAGTCTGCCCAAATTATCTTGAAATTCCAAAGTTCCAACGTCATGAAAGTATGCCGGCAAGACTCCATCAAGGTCTTTTTCATTATAGCTCAGCGCTTGATCTGCTGGAGTGTTTGAAACCTGTTGAGGTCAAACCACAAGGTTAACATTAATTAAAAAATCAGTTGACCTCATTTTGACTTCTGCAATGCTGCACCGAAATCTACTTTTTTTTTTCTTACCCTTCCAAGAATATTTAAGATTTGTGTATGAGCGACCTGCATTACTGTGAATTTATAAATTTTGTAGACTCTGGCAATAATTTGGCGAATCTTCTTTCGAGTTCCCCTATGCCAGGTCAATGTTTGCTACTATCTGCTAAAAGTACTGTGTTGCAGATCTTCTTACACACGTCTATGATAGTGAACAGAGATGTGAATTCTAGAGTACAGAGGACATGACCAAATCAAGAAAGTGAACTTCATCCAACAAAAGAGAAAAGAGGGAGGAGATATTAACGTCTAGAGCAAATAAACTGGCCTGTACGACTGTAAATCTGAGAGTGGGATAGTGCAGCGGATGATGAATCTGACAGAAGAATCAGCTTCAACACTAGAAAAACACCACTGCTCTTTATTGTGTGGAATAGGTTCCTTAGCCCTTATCGAGAATAGAGAGACAGAGAGAAGTTAACATCACGGGGAGAATGTGAGAGAAAGCAAGAAAGAGATATACCTGGATGAATCCATGATAAGACCAGAATCACCCTTAACGGAAAGTGCGAAGGAATAGACCCATGGTAGTCACCCACAAGACAATATAACCATCAGCTCCATCATGCATAGTATTGACTAAATACCACAACATGCCCACTAACGTCGTCAGTGCCCAATAGTGGGCGTAGAACTAGGTACTAACATATGCTCCCAAACATAACACACACCACACGCGCACACACATGAGCATACATCAACACAAAGTTCAGCCTACTGAGTTTCTATCATGACTCCGGAGATCAAGGGCAGACTCAGCCATAATGAAGCCTAGCACTACAAGAAGCATAAAATTAGCACAAAATGAGGTAGTTGATAGGGCATACACACCACAAACAATAGAAAGAATTAGCACAATATCAATTGGTCGTAACTCGGACGAAAACTTCACAATATGCAATCTGCAAGTCCGCTATACGACAAAAAAAGTATGCCTAGATGAATCCAAGATAAGCCCAGATTCACCCTTAAAGGAAAGTGTGAGGGATATCTAAGGGAATGAAAAATCCACCTAAAGAGAAAACGCTAACAGCTATTTTTATCAAAGGCTAAGTACAGATATCATTGAAAGGTCTCTACATCTCTTCGTGTTTGAGATGCCTTGGCATCTTCCCAATAATAGCTCCAATCTGCAATTATGTCCATCATGTGGGTGTCTAGGTCTCCTCATGTGTTACGTCCCCAAACATCAAGATGGGCGCTTGAGCTATGTCCGGCCAAGTGTGAACATGGCCACTTCCTAAATGAGTCCTATAAATAGGACTCTGGTCTCATTTCTAAGACATCTTATGTGATCACCACACCTGGTCGGACATAGCTCAGACACCCACCTTGATGTCTAGGGGCATAACATCCCCAAATATCAAGATGGGCGCCTAAGCTACATCCGGTCAGGTGTGTGGCTTGCATCATATTATGCGTGTAAGATGAATCCATGAGGAACGAATGTTGCGGATGGGCACCAATGCTTTATCAAGTATTACTTCTCTATGAGATGACGCCTCTCAACGTTGTGTCATTGCCGACGTCATTGAGGCTCGCTTAAGATTTCAAGGATGGCGGCACAACAGTCAAATTTTTCACTTTTTCCGGGGTGAAGGATCGGAAGAAAGCATTGCAGTTCCTACAGCAATTCGACAACATTTATGCTTTAAGGAACTATACAAAAGAATCCAAGATGTCTTGAGCAGCGGGATTTCTTAAAGATAATGGTATGCAATGGTGGAGTTCAATCGCGACACAACCGCATGCTCCAAGGACTTGGCAAGCTTTCAAAACAGCTTTTGCACGTAGTTACATGACTTCTATGTTTGAAGTCCGGATTTTGGCAAAGTGGGGCAACTTGAAAATGCTTGCCACCGAAACCATGGACGACTATAACGAAAGGTTTCTCGAAGTGTACCTTCCGGTGTCCTTTAGGATCGTTCCCTTGGAGGCTCAATGCGAGCGATACACCATTGGACTACCATCACCATTGCAGGAATATTGTCTCTCCAAGCAAGTCTCCACCATGCAAGAGCTTGTGGACCATGCCACGGTAAGTTACAAACTGATGCTAGAGTTTACCACAGAAGAACCTCCAGCCACTGTAACAGGGAACGGGGGGAACACAGCCCAAACGTTCCGAAACGGCGTTCCAAAACGGGGTGTAACCGGAACGGTGTTCCGAAATGGGCGGAACATGAGGCGAAACGGACAAAAGTAGGCATTTGGGGGGAAAAAAGTGGGCTTTTGGGGACAGATTTAGGGATGTTCGAGGAACATATTTGGTGCAGTTTGAGGGAAGGTTAGGAAGCAGATTTGGGGGTAGTTTTGGGGTTGTTTAGGAGTTTATTTGAGACTAAGCTGAATGGAGGTAATTCAATCCTTACTTTAGGTGGACCGTTCCTGTTCCGGCTCCCCCTTCTCCTCCCCGTTCCCGTCCCGTTCCGGACTCTCCTGTTCCCGGTCCCCGTTCCCGTTCCCGTTCCGGATAACTATGCCTCCAGCCACTAACCACAACTCTCGGCAACAACGAACAAATTCTCGAGTCTCGTGAAAATCAACCGCAAAGGCCTCGTCTGACGCCTCAACAACGAGACACCTTACTACAAGAAGGCCGATGCTTTGGATGCTTTCAAACAGGGCATAACCATTCTAGTTGTCCCCATCGCACTGATAGACCAGCAGAGCCCACGCCCGCACCAACGGTCGACAGAACCCCAGCACCACCTCCAACTAAGAGAGCTAGACCCGCTATTGGATTGATTCCTGATATCTATGGCAAAGTCAATGGCTTCAAAGCCCTTATTTTCTTTGACCTCGGAGCTACAGAGAACTTCATCCATCCAATGAAATGTTGACTTTGGTTTTAATATTGGTTTCAATTATTGGTGATTTTACTCCCGGGTGGAGTAGTAAGAAATGTTGTTTTGGTATTGTTTGAATCTCCGAACGACGCAAACAAGATGTCTGAGGAGCGTTTGGTTGTATGCTTGAAAAATATTGTTGTTGTTACTCCCGGCTCGGACTTGGATGGTTATGCGGGAGGAGTATTAAGAAGTCTGAGCAGTCGTTACTCTCAGCACCTCCAAACGACACAGGCAGCGGTCTGGGGGGTGCTTGGTTGTAAAAGGCCTCTATATCTCCCGGCCCGGACCTTTTTAGGTTATGGGGGAGGAGTGATGAGGGAGTCGTTGAGCATCAAGAGTTCCGATCTGGACGAAAGGAGAAGCCAACTCCTTAAAAAAAAAAGAGCGAACTCATTGTTCCTTGGATTGTCCCTCGGAATAACCCTCGGAAATTTTGAGCTAACTTGGATTGTTTTGCAAATATGTTGTAATCACAGACGATTACTTTCTTTCAAAAAGGGGGGATGTCACAAACTGCTGGCGTGTCAAGTCACTGAAGAGTAGAGCAAACCTTCAAATCACAGCCGAGGGGCCTAAACCCTAAGAAGAACAAGCAACAGCAGAAGAAGAAGTCCTACCAACTTATGGGACCCCATCCAATGGGGCCCAAGTGACAAAGGAATTAAATTAAAGCTGGACCCTCACATACACACATAAAAGACAACGTAGAAACTGATAATGTGGCAGCTGTATGGACAGCCCAAAAATTGCGCTGACATGCTGACATGGCAACATGTGCGGATTTTTGCGATTTGCGTTGCTGACGTGGAAATTGTATAGATTTCCATTAATCAAACTGGCGGCTTTTGGGCATTGCTTTTGGACCAGATGCTTTTGAGTTTGAAGGCTTTTCATGTAAATTGCTTTTGGGCCTAAGGCCTTTAAATATGAGGCCACAGGCTCATTCTCTAGCATGCTTCCTGGAGAAGGTGCAAAGCGTGGAGTATTGGCTTGTACTTTGTTGATGCAATATAAAGAAATACCGAAAGGGGCGCCAAGGTTTGGGGCCAATACTCTCTAGGGTGGAATTCCACCACTTCGTGTCACGTGTCGTCTCTCTCTCTCTCTCTCTCTCTCTCTCTCTCTCTCTCTCTCTCTCTCTCTCTCTCTCTCTCTCTCTCTCTCTCTCTCTCAGGATTAGTGGTGCTAATCCTATAATTAAGACTCAAAACTTCATCCTTAAGATCAAACTGAGACTCAAGAGACTGAATGTGTGTTTGATTGATTGAATGAATGCTTTAAAACTGAGTACAATAGGCTCCTTATATAGGAGACGAAGAGACACAAATGAAAAGACACGTCTTGTGGTGAAGAGACCTAACTTTTAGACGTAAAGACGCATCCTTTCGGCGAAGAGCTGCAACCATTGGGCGAAGAGTCGCAACCATAGAGCGAAGGGGTGTGACCAGTCGTCGAAGGAGTGTGGCTTTTGGCGAAGAGGCATGTCTCTTGAGCGAAGGGTCGCGACCATCTAGGCGTAGGGGTTCTCCTTAGCATGGCACTTTACGTATCTGCAACTAGGGGTGTATGTAATATTGCAACATAGTCACAATCGTGACATTCCCTCCCATTTAAAATGAGAGCCCGTGTCAAAGAACTTATGATGTTGATAGAATTTTGGAAAAGCATTGAATCTACGAAAATCTTCGGTCTTTGAGTTATCTGAAACCTTTGTCTTGAACCTTTGCTTCTTGTGAAACCTTTTTGCTTTGACTGCTAAATCCCATGTCATTGCATTATTCAAAGACTTTTTAGAGGAATCTCGCATAATCAGGTTGACTGCAACAAGAGATTGATCTTCAAAATTCTCCATGAGATGTAAGACTTCTGGTTCAAAATCTTCCAATAACTGTGAAATATTTGGCGAAGAGAAAATCTTCTCAAGGCATTCTTCAGAGAGAGTAACTTCATCTTTACGAATCATTGGAGAGGATTTTGGCTTGAGATTGTAATCATCTTCTAATAATGAATTCCAAATTTCTTCAGAAACTGTCACTTCATGACTTGCAATTGGCATATCATCGTCCAACAAAGAATCAAAGAAAGCATAGTCATCTTCTGCCTCAGAATCTGCAGCTATGTCCTTATCTTTGTCTGGTAACGAAGTATCACTTGGAAAAACGTCTTCATCAATAATAATTTCTGCATCTGCATCAGAAATCATATTCGTTTCATAATCCACTGTATCATGATGTTTGACTTGTACACGTGAGGCTTGAATCACTCGTTCCGCATGATAAAGCCCGTGTAAAATCAATTCACGTCCATCTTTGAACAAATTGATAGTATGTCCTCGAAAGCTAATTGTTGGATCATATTGAAATAACCAATGCTAACAAAGAATCATGTCGTAGTAAGATAGAGGCATGACTTTGAAATCCAGTTGATCTGCATAATTTTGAATCTCGAACTGTAACTGTCCGAGTGTCTCATCAAAAGTCAAAATTGATCCATCTGCTAATTCCACATCATATAAGTGAGATGTTTTCTAAGTTGGCAAGCCAAGCTGTCGAACTATTTGAGTGCTGACGAAATTATTTGAGCATCCGCTGTCCACCAAAATGTTGATGGAGCGACCATTGAGAGTTCCAAGAAGGCTCAAAACTTGCTTTGAAAGAGGCTCCAAAACTGAAGAATTGCACTGAGCATGCTTCATAAGAATAGTCGTATCCGCTGACACATGAATTGTATTAACCACAGATTTTCCTTTATCTTGAGTAGAAGCTGATTGTTCAACATTCAATGATGTTTTCGCATTGGAATTTCTTTTCAAATTAGACGGATTTGGTTTCTTTGGACAATGATACCATCTATGGTCCCCACCGCAAATTGTATATAATCCTTCCTTCTTTGAAGTTGAAGATGCATTTGACGAAGAGCCTTGCCGAGTATTAGAACGCCGATCTTGAGAAAAATCGCGTCCTTTACCACGATCAAGTGGAGGAACATTTGTAAGAAGATCTGCTTTGAGATTGTCGATCTTGAGAATAGAACCTTGAAGTTGAATAAGGTGTTGTTGCTTCCCGTTTGAACTGAGATTGATGTTGTTGACTTCGGCTATAGCTTTCTTTGCGATCGCGCTGGGAAAAGCGAGCGCTATTTGAAGATCTGTCACCGGGGAGAAAATTCCGTGTAGGGCGCCGATTATCGCCAAGACGCTCCACATAGGCAATTGCAGCATCCAAGGTGGTAGGGTTGTATTTGTGCACATCGTCCTTCAGGTTGGGTTCGAGTCCGTCGATAAAGCTGTGAAGTTTATCAGAGGGACTAAGGGTCTCTCTTTCCTGAGTTGGCCTTTGGAACTTTGTGATGTATGCAACCAAGGAACCTGTTTGGCTCAAGCGGCAAAGAGAGGACCGGCCATGAAAATCCGCATTGGCAGGTTCGAACGCCTTGCGAATAGCACGCCGGAATTTATCCCAAGAAGGTGTGTATTTACCATCAACAACCAGTCGTTGCCACCAAAGAAATGTTGTGTCCTTGAGCAGAGAGCTAGCAAGTGCAACTTTTTTACTCTCAACTAAGTCTGTGTTGGACAAGTAGACCTCCATTTTGAATAACCATTGGTCCAACACGTGCTTGTCGTGACGACCATTATAAGGTTCCGGCAGTTTAACATCAAGCTTCTTCTTCTATGCAACATTAAAAATTTTATAAAGTAATTGAAGTCCGCGATTGTCTACCTCATCAGTTGGATTAGGTTTGTTTTGGTCGTCCACTGAGGCTTCGGAAGAAGGTGTGGAAGATGCTGCATGTGTAGTCCGAGAAGCAATAAGATGACTTCGTGAAGTGTTCTGCGTCTACATCTGCTCTAGACGAGTGTTGATTGAGGTGAGGCTTGTGGAAAGTGTTGCCATTTGCTCCTTGATAAGAGTAAGGGCATCGTCAAATTGACCACCTCCGTCCTGAGAATTCAGCATAGTTACGCCTCAAAGGGAACTCTCGAACAAGTGCAGAAGCAGGTGCTGGGACAAGTACTCCGAGAGCGGAGACTATGTTCAGAAACGAGTTCCGGCTCTGAAGTTCGGGAATCAAGAATACTTATCACTTCGAGTGCAAGGAAGGTTTTCCGAGAGAACACCTTCGGGAATCTCATTTACATTCGAGATGAAAGGGATGGGCACCCTGAACGTGTCATGTGCCATGGGTGCGGTGCCGATTGCGTATAGAGGGGAAGTAGAAGGCCAGCGCTGAAGTTAAATTAAAAGGGTGCTTTCACATGGGTTAAAAAATTATGGGTTCACATTGGCCAAGTTGTCCAACGCTAATGGGCTTTGCAATATATAACACTGGTGGGTTTTAATGTAGTGCGCTGCTGTTTTTAATGCATTGCGCGCTGCTGAGGTTGTACGTATAATAAAGGACAACGAAGAGGCATGCCAGTGAAAGGGTGTCACAAACCAACATGCCAACAGCAAGGCTGCGATTTCAGCCCACAAAGGGGTGCGCAAAGGGGCACGTCTCCTTGGGGAAAGGGTGTGAGCATGGGAGAAGGTGCGGCTGCCTGTCGGGTCCGTGCCCTTTCACATGATTGGGTGGGAGTGTGGGTTCGCAAAGGTATCACCCGAGGGAAGGGACACGCGAAGAGTCACAGCAGACATGCACCAGGTACGCCATACAGACATATCTATGTTCTGTCTTTTATTCATAACATTGGAAAAAAAAAATCAAGTTACCTCATATGGTCGTATCTACCATCTTTCTTCTGCTTCCATGCAACTCCGGGGAATGGGTAGAGTGTAGCAGCGAGGGTGAGAGGCTTGCAACCTTCGGGTCCCGGAAAAAAAATTTGCTATGATACCACTGTGAGGATTAGTGGTGCTAATCCTATAATTAAGACTTAAAACTTCATACTTAAGATCAAATTGAGACTCAAGAGATTGAATGTGTGTTTGATTGATTGAATGAATGCTTTAAAACTGAATACATAGGAGACGAAGAGACACAATGAAAAGACCCGTCTCATGGTGAAGGGACATGACTTTAGACGTAAAGACACATCCTTTCGGCGAAGAGCTGCAACCATTGGGCGAAGAGTCGCAACCGTAGAGCGAAGGGTGTGACCAGTCATCAAAGGAGTGTGGCTTTGGCGAAGAGACATGTCTCTTGAGCGAAGGGTCGCGACCATCCAAGCGTAGGTGTTATCCTTGGCATGGCACTTTGCGTATCTGCAACTAAGTGTATGTAATACTGCAACTAGGTGTATGTAATACTGCAACATAGTCACAAGCGTAACACTCTCAGTTCAATTGTTATTGAAGTGCTAAAAGTCTGTTAAGTCTGTTCTTTTCTATTGCAAGTGGTGTCCGTCTTGTGACACAAATCAATCGAACTAGAAAGTACGAAATAAAAAAGATATTTACATCTCTTAAAGGCCAAAATGCCCATACAATGTGAGGGAGAGAATGAGAGAATGACCCATGAGCAATCTCAAGAGAGTGGACATACGCAAGATGTGTGAGAATGAGATCTAGGGGTCAATTAAATACTGTAAAAGTTACCTAGAAAGAAAAGGGGGTGCCCAGTTTAAGGCTGACTCAGCCCAATGAATTGCCACATCATCAAAAATAATGACATGGAATAAAATGCTACTAAATATACCACATCGGCATAACAAGCTAATACATAGGCAAAACGGACTAAATTGCATATGGAGGGCCAGCCAGAACGGGTGCAACAATAGCCACCTCACTAGACTCCCAATCCGAATCTGACTCCTTCGTCACCTATGGTGATGTACAAAGTAATGTGTATATGCATGGGCATATGTACAAAAAGATGTAAACACAAGAATTTGGGAGCTTTTCTGTCACGTGACACATCTAACCCTATGTGTACATGGGCAAGCTACCTCATGACAAGGGTTCAGTTCAGTCAAGCCAGTATAGCTTAGGAAGAGTTCTGGCACTTTTGTGAGTCTGTTCGCAGACCGTGCATGCCCAGGCACTTAAGAGTAGATGCATATCCTCTGGCTGCGCACAGCATGATCATCAGCATTACTATCAGAAACCATCAAGAGCATTTTCCAATGCACAGAACCTATTTTTGACATTTTTTCTAGCACAGTCTGGTAGAAGAAGAGGAATGCACAGGCAATTCACTTTGCAGCAAGCATCTCTATCTCTATCTCAAGCAAGGACTTGAAGGCCTAGCGTTTCCCCAACAGATAAGCCAGTGTTTTCAGCAGTGATCTCCTCGCGTTTTTCAGCCCCACAGACCAGCGGATTCAGCCAACTATCAACAGCGTTTTCAGCACTAAGTCCACAGCGTTTTCAGCCAACTGTCCACAGTGTTTTCAGCCAAGCACTACAGCGTCTTTGGACAGCAGAGAGCAGCGTTTTGGGACAGCAGAGATCAGCGTTTTTTACAGCAGCCAACTCAGCGTTTGCAGCAGCATATACAACAGCAGATAGCATTCCCGGTAGTCGTCACCATCGTCTCCACACATTGCATCATAGCCTCTCAAGTTTGCATCAACATCTTGTACCAGATTTGTGCAATCAATAGCATAGACTTCTCTCGCCATCGGGAGAGGGGCCCTTGGAGGAGGGTTTGACAACTTTCTGGTGTCGCATTCTTCTCTCTCTATCTCTCAGTCTCAACACCTTCACTCACAGTGTTTATCCACTTTGTTTGTGATCACTTGCACTCTCTCATTAAAGAACGGAAGGCTCTCCCTTCCCTAAGTAAAAGGAACCTTGAGCACAGTTCGGAGCACTCATCTTTAGCAAAGTTCAACATTCACTTCCGCTGCACCTTACATTGGTATCAAAGCTTTGGCAGTGTTCAGTATCACTCAAGGAAAGACCACAAGAATTTTTTTTGCTTGTTGTGGTCGCACGTAACCCAAGACCTCTTGGGCGTGTCGATTCCTATTCGTGTTTTTGAAGAGTGACAGGAAACCCAAGAAAGAAGGGATTGTCCAGCCTCCCCTTGCTCTCTTCTCACTCATTGCGAGCGGACCATGCACTTAGCGGCCGGCCAATCAACGTGAGGTGGGAAAAAGCAACCTTGGTGTGAGTGCAAGGCCGCAAAGGGGTGCGCCCGCAGGGAAGAGTATAGCTCGGGTAAGAGAAGATACTTCTCTAACACAGATTGCAAGCTAAAGAAAAACCTCAAGAACCTCAAGACCCTCAAGAACCTCAAGACCCTCAAGAACCTCAAGAACTCAAGAACCCAAGAACCCAAGAAACCAAGACCCGCAAGAACCCAAGTTCCTCGTGAACTTAAGAACCAAAGATCTCAGTGTAAGGTCATCACCCGAAGCGGAATAGATACTTCGCATGGAGGTGATGGGCATGACAGTAGCAAAGAAGAATCTCACCAGCAAGGAGGTTTTTCTGACTCTCCTCCTTCCCCATCTACGCCAAGGTTTGCACCAAATCCTATGGAGGCTTTGGTCAAGTCGATGATGGACATGATGGCACAACAACAAGAAGCGAATCGGGTTGCCATGGAGCGTGAACGCCAAGAAAGACAGGATCGCGAGCGTGCGCAAGCGCGCTTGGCGGACGAGGAACGAAAAGAAAGAAAAGCAACAAGAAAGGCCGACTTGGAGCAAGCTCACTTGGCAGCCGAAGAAAGAAAGGCTACTATTGAGCGTGAGCTTGTGCAAGCGCACTTGGCAAACGACGCAAGAAAGAAAGCGGCCGAAGAACGAAAGGCTACTATTGAGCGTGAGCGTGAGCAAGCGCGCGAAGTGGCCGAAATAAGACGAGCGGCTTTGGAGACCGAGCGTGAGGTACAGAGAGACCAATGCATGCAAGAGTTGGTCCGACAAGTTCTCACATCGAAATCCGAGCCGACCACAGATGTTGGTGGTTCATCAAGTGGCGCAAGCCGAGATTCGGACTCCAACAACCTAGTCACAGAGAAGTTGACTTTCAGTAAGTATGATGGTAAGATGGATGCTACTGTTATTCATTCTTGGTTGCATCAATTTAATGCTTATTTTGCGACAACTACGAAGACAGGCAATAGCAAGGTTTTGACGGCAACCATGTACCTTGTTTGTGATGCCATTAATTGGTACCACGCATGGCAAGAGGCACAGTTGGCCGCGCACCTAGAGGAAGCCGACGAAGACATGCCCCTTTCTTTCAATTGGGCCGACTTCCAAGACAAGCTCAAGGCACGGTTTATGCCACCCCAGTACCTCGCACGATTGAAGGACGATTGGCACGCTCTCAAGAAAAATGGTATGCCAGTTATGCCTTTCTCTAATCGTGTTTTGCAGCTCGGCACTCAATTATGCAAATCGGTGCAGAGCGCAAGGAGGCCTTCATTTATCGATTGGATGAATATATCAAGTTTGATGTGGAGGTACTTGATCCAATCGATCTCAACAAGGCGGTAGCAATTGCTCTCGCACAAGAGATGAAGCACAATAAGGGAAAGCCTAAGGAGAACAAGACTTCTCAAGGAACCTCTCAGACTTCTCAGAACCCGCAAAATGGTAAGAACGGTAAGAATGGTAACTCTTCTAGCCCATCTTCCTCTAATCCTTCGGAAAAGAGCTCTCAAAATGAATCTAAGGGTAAAGCTAAAGCACCTGCAAAACCTAAGCTAACCCCGGATGAAAAAGCTGCACAAGGAATTATAGGAGGATACATCATGGCTGAAGAACAAGTGATTTATGCTAAGAAAGGTAGATGTTATCAATGTCACGTCAAGGGTCACATTAAGAAGGCTTGTCCTAAGACAGCCCCACCTAAAGAACCAAAGGCACCCACAGCAACCACAAGCACTTCAATGAGCCAAGCTGAATCTTCTCGTGTCTCTGACACACACATTGATGAGTCACTCATGAAGTGTTATGGTCATGTAAAGGGTCAGCGTTTTATCATATTGTTTTATCCAGGCAGTATGCATGATGTGATTAGTGCCTCTTGTTGAGCGAGCCCGCCTAGAGGTTAGTCAGAAATCTCCTCTCGAGCTCTCTGGCTTCGCTCCCGGTATGGACTCTCTCATCACAAAAGAGTGCCTTGATGTGTTGTTTACAGTTCAACAGGCTGCTTTCCGTAGGAAATTTCTCGTGTCTCCTCTTTCGGGATGTGATATGCTTTTGGGCATTAGATGGTTTCGGGAGCATAACCCTCATTGATTGGGAGGCCAACACTCTCACATTAAATGCCAAGACTAACTCCCCCATCATCATTCGTGCCGAGGAGAGTCTCCATTCTTTGCCTCTCATTTCTCATGTGCAGGTAAAGCGTGAACTACGACGAGGAGCACAAGCGGCATTCATCTATGCTGCGTCAGTTACCCAGAGCATTCAGGCTCCAGACAGGTATTCAGATTTGTTTACCAAATTTAAGCGTCTCCTTTTGCAGGATGATCTTCCACCCCGTCTCCCACCCGAGCGGCCAGAGGACCATCGCATCGAGCTTATGGAGGGGGCACAGCTTGTCAGTAAGGCTCCCTACCGTTTGAACAAGACACAGGAGGAAGAGTTAGAGCCGCAACTCACGGAGTTGGTAGCTAGAGGATTCATACGTCCGAGCTGTTCCTATTTTGTTTGTCCAAAAGAAGGATGGTTCGTTTCATTTGTGTGTTGATTACAGGGCATTGAACAAGACAACCGTCAAGAACAATTTTCCAATGCCTCGCATTGAGTATATCCTTGATAGGCTTAATGGGCAAAGGTTTTCAGTAAGGTCAATCTCAAGAGTGGATACCATCAAGTACGGGTATTCAAAGGCGACATCTTCAAGACCGCTTTTTGCACAGAGCGAGGACAATGGGAGTATGTTGTTATGCCTTTTGGATTGACAGGTGCCGTGGGTACATTTAATCGTCTCATGGTAGGCCGTTTCGGTGATATGGTTGGTGTATGTATGTTCATCTTTCTTGATGATATTCTCATTTTTTCTACATCGTGTGAACATGAAAAGGATGTCAAAAGGGTACTAACCCGTTTGGATGAGTGTCAGTTGCACATTGCAGCTAAGAAATCTGAGTTTTTTCTCACTGAAGTTACTTATCTGAGTTATATCATTTCTGTAGAAGGCGTCAAGCTAGACCCGTGAAGGTAGAACAAGTACGTAATTGGGATTTGCCTAAAACTGCATATGATGTGCGTTCTTTTCTTGGTTTATGTCAAGCATATAGTTCGCACATAGAGAATTTGCACGCATTGCCGCACCTATGACTGATGTTTTGAAAGGGGTAAAGACTCGTCGTCAGAGCGTATACTTGCCCGATGCAGCCATTGAGGCTTTCGCAGCTCTCAAGGTTGCAGTGACAGAAGCACCGTGTCTTATCCTTGCCTCTTGGGATGACCCCTTTGAGGTATAAACGGATGCAAGCAATGTCGCCATAGGCACTGTGCTTCAACAGCATGGTCGTCCTGTAGCTTTCCTTAGACGGAAGCTCAATAGTCGAGAAAAGAACTATTCAGTTTATAATAAAGAACTTTTGTCTGTCATTCACTGTCTTAAGCATTGAAAGCATTTTCTGTATGGTAGAGAGTTTACAGTTTACACAGATCGTCAAGCCCTCAAGTGGCTCCAGTCTATGCCTAGTGCACATTAGAGTGATCGCCAAGCACGGTGGTCACAATTTTAGCAATTTGGAGGTTTGATTGAGTATGTGTTTGGAAAAGCTAACCCTGTTGCAGATACGTTGAGTCGCAAAGGACAGATTTTGGCTCTTGAGTCAAGATCCACAGTTTCTATACAGGGGGTGACTTTTGACAACGTGAAGAATCAGTATGCGGATTCTGAGTTTGGTAAGCAATGGTTGCAGGCTCTTGCTTCCCAAAGGCCAAGCAACTATCTCATTCGTGATGGTGTGTTGTATTTTCGTCAACGTCTATGTGTGTTGCTCTCTCTCAGGCCAGCCAATGCACATGATTCTCTCATGGATAGGCATAGGGGAATGAACACCACTTTGAAAAAAATAGAAAGATTCTTTTATCGGCCTAAAATGCGAAAAGATGTGTTTCGTTATGTCACACGGTGCACTATATGTCAAAAGGTAAAAGCTCCTCGGGGTAAGCAGCAAGGCCTCTTGCTTCCGCTGCCTATTCCCGATGGACCTTTTCAAGATATCTCCATCGATTTTGTGACTAACCTTCCACCAAGTTTGCATTCAAGGAACACTCAATGTTTAACAATTGTTGATCGTTTCAGCAAGTTTTGCATGTTGATTCCTTGCAAAGCCACAGTCACCGCACAAGATGTAGCACGGTTGTTCATAAAGCATTGGTACCCCCTCTGTGTTCTGCCAAAATCGATTGTTTCAGATAGGGATGGTAAGTTCACGTCCAATTTTTGGAGCACACTCTCTGAAAATTTTGGCACTAAGTTGAATTTTTCATCGGCTTTCATCCACAGTCAGATGGTCAGACAGAGATTTACAATCAGTTGGCTTTTGATGTTTTAAAGTCATATGTGCATGATCAGCAGTCTCAGTGAGAGCTCTATCTCCCATTGGTTCAGGCTATTTTGAAGGACTCTTTTTCCTCTTCCATTGGTCGAACTCCGTATGAAGCAGCTTTTGGTCGTCTGTTCCAATCACTTTTGACTCGCTCAGTCAGTCAAATGCTTGATGCCAATGCTGAAAGTCAGTCATTGGATGAGATTTTTGAGAGAGTAAAGCTTCGGTTAAGCAAGGCTCAAGAATCTTATTCACGACATGCTAATAAGCATCGTCAGGATCTTTCGATCAAGGAAGGGGATTGGGTGTATTTAAGAATCATGAAGCAACGTCTTAAGCAAGTTGAAAAGAAGTGTCCAAAGTTGTCTTTTCGAATGTATGGTCGATTTCCTGTCATTAAAAAGATAAATGAGGTTTCAATGAAATTGCAATTGCCTAACTCATGGTCAATGCACAACGTTTTCCATGTTTCTTGGTTGAAAGTGTTTCAGGGAACACCTCCAAAGGACATTTCAAAAGAAGAAGAACCAGAGATCATCGATGAAGCTGAAGTCATGGAGCCGGAGCAAGTGTTGTTGCATCGGTTTCGACATGGTTCAAAGAAGCAAGTGAGACAGTACTTTTTAAAGTTCAAGGATCGAGGAACCCACGAAGCAATGTGGGTCGACGAAGAGTTTTTCAAAGATTACCCAGAGTTGTTGGCAAACTACAAGGAAGCCATGCAGCTCGGTACCAGTACCTCACTTTAAAAAGGAGGGGATGTCACGTGACACATCTAACCCCATGTGTACGTGGACAAGCTACTTCATGACAAGGATTCAGTTCAGTCCAGTCATTATAGCTTAGGAAGTGTTCTGACACTTTTGTGAGTGTTCGCAGACCGTGCATGCCCAGGCACTTACAGTAGATGCATATCCTCTGATTGCGCACAGCATGATCATCAATATTACCATCGGAAACCATCAGGAGCATTTTCTAATACACAGAACCTATTTTCCCTATTTTTGATATTTTTCACTTATTATTTTTAAGTGACTTTTATTGGGAACTAGGTAGGGCAATTTTGCTAAGTTAATATATAAGCAAACCTAGCGCTAGCACAGTCTGGCAGAAGAGGAGGAATGCACAGGCAATTCACTTTGCAACAGGCATCTCTATCTCTATCTCAAGCAAGGACTTGAAGGCCTGGCGTTTCCCCAACAGTTTAGCCAGAGTTTTCAGCAGTGATCTCCTCGCGTTTTTCAGCCCCACAAACCAGCGAATTCAGCCAACTATCAACAGCGTTTTCAGCACTAAGTCCACGGAGTTTTCAGCCAACTGTCCACAGCGTTTTCAGCCAAGCACTACAGCGCTTTTGGACAGCAGAGCAGCGTTTTGCGACAGCAGAGATCAGCGTTTTTTACAGCAGCCAACTCAGCGTTTGCAGCAGCATATACAACAGCAGATAGCATTTCCGGTAGTCGTCACCATCGTCTCCACACATTGCATCATAGCCTCTCGAGTTTGCATCAACATCTGTACCAGATTTGTGCAACCAATAGCATAGACCTCTCTTGCCATCGAGAGGGGCCCTTGGAGAAGGGTTTGACAACTTTCTGGTGTCGTATTCTTCTCTCTCTATCTCTCAGTCTAAGCACCTTCACTCACAGTCTTTATCGACTTTGTTTGTGATCACTTGCACTCTCTCATTTAAGAACAGAAAACCTTCCCTAAGTAAAAGGAACCTTGAGCACAGTTCGGAGCACTCATCTTGAGCAAAGTTCAACATTCACTTCCGCTGCACCTTACATTTTCAAAGTGGTTTCAAGTTTAAAAATGATGTAACATGTACATATTGTAAATAGCCATGCTTGCGTGCTGGCAGTCGTATTTCCAACATGATATCAGAGCAAGGCAATTCCTCCGAACATACCCCTGACTCTCAAGATCGACAATCATGGTGGTCAAAGCAGATTTCCCTCAAATATTCCACATGATCGTGGACAACGCCGTGAGTTTTCTCAAAATCAATGTTCCAATACTAAGCAAGCCTCTTCTTTGAATAATTCCCCAAACCCAAAGAAGCATCAACTTGGAAGTTTGCTGTTAGGTGCAGCGGAATGAATGTTTGAACTTTGCTCAAGATGAGTGCTCCGAACTGTGCTCAAGGTTCCTTTTGTTCTCATGGAAGGAAGAGCCTTCCGTTCTTAATGAGAGAGTGCAATGATCATAAACAAAGTGAATGCGCACTGTGCGTGCAAGTGTATGAGACTGAGAGATAGAGAGAGAAGAGAAATACGACACCAGAGACGTTGTAAAACCCTCCTCCGAAGGCCCCACTCTCGTCGGCGAGGATGGTCTACTATTGATTGCACAAACTGGTACAAACTGAATGCATGTGACTGATGCAAGTCTAGGCTAGATCGATGACGACGACGGTGATGACGAGACCGATCTAAGGGCTGAAATCTGCTACTCTTTATCTGCTGTCCAAAAACGCTAATGGGCTGAAATCTGCTGCAGCTGAAAACTGATGGTCTTTTAGGGCTGAAACTGCAGGTCTTCATTGCTGAAAATCGCCAAGGCTGAAATCTGTCCAAAAACGCTAATGGCTGAAAGTTGTTGGTGCTTAGTCTGCTTGGAAACGCCAAGTACTGAGAGGGCTGGGCGATGAGGAATCAAAACGCTAGGTGCTGGGAACTTCTGGCGATGAAGATCTTGCAAGAAAAACACCAGGTACTTGGAGTTATGGCGATGAGGAAGAAAACGCTAGGAGGCTCTGCTTGGGGTGGAATCGCCTAGGTTGGGGAGTCTTGCTTGAGAAGTTGCCTGTTGAGCGGTGGAGCTCCTACTGCCTCTTCTGCCAACTAGTGCTAGTCTAGGTTTGCTTATATACAAACTTACTCAATTTGACCTACCTACTTTCCAACAAAAGTCACTTAAAAATAATAAGTGAAAAATGTCAAAAATAGGTAAAATAGGCTAAATGCACTGGAAAATTCCCCTGAAGGATTCTGATGGATTCTGATGGGAATACTTATGATCATGCTGTGTGCAACCACAAGATATGCATCTACACTAAGTGACTGGGCATGCACGGTCTACGAATAGACTCACAAAAGTGCCAGATCACTTCTAATCTAGACTGACTGGACTGACTGAACCCTTTTCGTGTTGTATGTAGCTTGTCCACGGACACATAGGGTTGGATGTGTCACGTGACATCCCCTCCTTTTCAAAGTGAGGTATTGGTGCCGAACTGTATGGCGTCGAGGAAGATCGCCAATAGCATCCGGAATCCTGGAAGGGACTCTTTGCCGGCACACTCGGATGTGTGGGTCGTGCGGTACTTGAACTTCATAAAGGTCTGCAACGCTTGCTTCTTTGGGCCGCGCCGAAAGCGACACAAAATCATCTGTTGCTCCTTCAATGCTTCAACTTTGTCTATGAACGTAGGTCCATCTTCTTCAAGAATCTCCAAAGCTGAAAATTCCTGAAACCACTTCCAACACAAAAACATGAACATACCCATTCCATGTAAAGTGAGTGAAAAAAATCTTGTCTTCCTAAAAGACTGTGCATGCAATGTAGATGAACAAAGAGACGGAGTGCCAAACCGTTCACCACACACACGCAAACAATGAGATCGAATCTTTCTCTTATGATCTAAAGCAATCAACTTGGCAATTCACAACGGAAATGCCCATGCTTGGTGCTCATACTTTCATGTGCTCTTTCTACAACTGTGTCGTGCCAAGGAAGAGACATGGAATGTGACTTCCTTGAATGTATACTTTTCAGCTTTTCATGAACTCATGCTCATTCATGAGTGAAACGTGCTCAACGTATAATATGTCATGCCTAGTAAAAGGGATCACATAAAGACGCTGACTAAAATACAGGAAACGATCACGAATGAAACACTCGAACAATGCGTGTGTATCAATCATGCGAACACATAATACTTCCTGTAAGAGTTCTTTGGACCTAGGCTCGAGAGCCAAGATCGATCCTTCGTGATTGATCGAATCTGCAACGAGGTTAGCTTCGCTAGAAAAAGCATCCACTAACACATCATCCTTGTGAACAATCACATTATCTTCATGAAAATCCTCATGCTTGTGAGAAATCACATCTTGATCATGCAAATCATCATGCTCATCATTATCAACTAAATCATCATGCTTATCATTATCATGCAAATCCTGTGTGTCATGCTTTGGAGAAGAAGAGACTGAGAGAGTCTCCTTCTCCTGAATCCGTTCAATCTTGTCCTGCACATTAGCAATGAGAGAGAGAGAATAAACAACTTCCTCTCCACGAATGACAATGGGAGAGTCACTTTTGGCATTGAGAGTGAAAGTGTTAGCCTCCCAATCAATGAGAGGGTTATGCTCACGAAACCATCGAATGCCCAAAATCATATCACATCCTAAGAGAGGAGAAACTAAAAATTTTCTTCAGAAAGCAGCTTGTTGAACTATAAACAACACATCAACACACTCTTGCGTGATGAGAGAGTCCATATCGGGAACAAAGCCAGAGACCTTGAGAGGAGATTTCTGACTAACCTCTAGGCGGGCTCTCTCAACGAGAGAGGGACTGATCACATCATGACTCAGAGTTACAGGGGACCGGGGGGACGGGCCCTAGGGCCGGGGAACTGCCGTAACCGGGCCGGGAACGGCTGGGAACGCCGAGGGACGGACGGAAAACGGGCCGGACGGGCGGGTCGCAGGGGGGACGGACCGGGGACGACCGAGGCCGGACCGGGGTCGGACGGACCAGACGGGGACGGCAGGGGTCGGCCGGGGTCGGATTCAAAAAAATGGCCGTTTTTGACCGTTTGCAACGGCTCTATGCAGCCCCAACTCCCATATTTTTTAAGCCTTGGCCCTTGGGAGGCTATAAAAGGCTCCCTTGGGCCTCTTAATACTCATAGTCTCAATGCTCAATGCTCATTCCATTTCCCTCAAGCTCAAGGCTCAAGCTCATTCCATTTCCCTCAAGCTCAAGGCTAAAGTTTGAACTTTGAAGCTCTCCTCTCCCTCTTCTACCCACTTTGAAGCTCTCCTTTACTCTCTCTCCACACAAGCTCTCCTCTAACCCTTCTAACTTCTAAGCTCTACTCTCTCGAGTCTCTCCACCATCATGTCATCTCAAGCCAACTCCACTTCTCAAGCCGCTTCTTCTCGAAGGAGGCCCGCCGTGCAAACGTGGTCGTGGTGGGATGAAGTCAACTTTAGCTCGCGTGGCAAAGGTGGCGGTGCAAGACCATGGACGTGCAAGCTATGTCCATACAAGAGATCGGGTGGTTCAAACAAAGTGCGAGCCCATATTCTTCATGAACCCGGTCACGAGGTGAAGTTTTGCCCTCATGTAGCTCCCGAGAAGAGGTTGCATCTTCTTGAGAAACTCACGGTGTATGAGGTTGCGGAAGCGGCCAAGAGGGGCCGTTTTGTTGCCGTTGATCCCTCCGCCACGGCGACACCGCGAGAGCAAAGGGAAGCCAACCTTGACGACATCTCTCGAACCTTCAAGAGCCATGGATCTACACCGTCCTCTTCCCTTCCGCATCGCCAAACCACTCTCAACGAAAATTGGAATCCTAAATTGAAGGAAGAGGTAGATAGGTCGGTTGCCCGATTCTTCTTCCACGACCACATTGCCTTCCATGCTTCGCGGTGAGTTTCCCTTGGCATATGCACATTGCAATCTTCCATTTTGTATTCATAATGGGTTATAATTTCTCGACTCTCCATACTAACACAACATGCTCTATTTTGTGTGGATAGGTCTCCATACTTTCGAACCATGGTTACGAAAATAGGGGAATATGGCTCCTCTTATGTGCCACCTTCATCGGAGAGGCTTCGCACCACCCTCCTTGACAAAGAGAAGCTTGCCGTGGAGCAAGCGGCCCAAGCAACAAAGGATTTGTGGGAGACCAATGGCGTCTCTCTTCTTGTAGATGGATGGAGCGACACCCGCAAGCGGTCCATCTACGGGGTGGTGGCCTACTCTCGGGGGGAGATGTACTTTGTGGAGTCACATGATGCATCCGATAGTGGCAAGGCCGCCGAGATGCTTGTTGCGGAGTGGACAAGCACCATAGAGATCACCGGCCCGGAGAATGTCCTTTGTATGGTTGCAGATGGAGAGGCGTCAAATAGGGCAGCCGGAGCTATCATTGAGGGCATGTATCCCAGCATCCATGTCACATTTTGCATGGCGCATTGCCTCAATAACCTCCTCAAGGACATAGGAAACTTGTCATGGATTTCACCCACCATTGGTGACGCCTCTCGAATTGTCTCCTTTGTGCTCAACCATCAAAAAGTGCGCCATGAATTCTCAAAGAGGAGCCACTTGTCTTTGCTCAAATATTCAGAGACAAGATTTGCATTCAATTGGCTTATGCTAGGCCGCTTGTCTACATGTGGCGGAGCCTTAAGGGGCCTCTTTCTCAGTGATGAGTTCCAGGCCATGCCGGAGTCTACATCAGCAGTAGGATTGAAATGCCGAGAATGGGCCGACGACGCCGCTTGGTGGGAGGAGGTGAAGACTCTTGACGCCATGGTCAAGCCTATTCTACACCTACTTCGAGTGGTGGATGGCTTGCAGCCATGCATTGGCAAAGTCTACGAAGCCATGGATCGGATGATAGAGGCACTTGAGAAGCTTGTGCCTGACCCTGTTTAGTATGCGGAGATTCATGGCTTGTGTGAGTCGAGGTGGAATGGATACTACTCTCCACTTCATGCGGCAGCTTATGTGCTTGACCCTGAGTTTCAAGGAAGGCGTCAAGAGACCGACAAGGAGGTGAGCAAAGGATGGCGGCTTGCATTGGAGCGCCTTGAGCCTAGCAGTGACATTAGGCGCAAGATTAGAGACGAGCTACTCAACTACAGGCAAAAGAAGGGCTCCTATGGATGTGTAGATGCACAGCTTGATCGCAACAAGATTGGCTCGGTTTTGTGGTGGGAGGACTATGGAGGAGATGGCCCACATTTACAGCGCTTGGCTGTTCGTGTCCTTAGCCAAGCATGTACCACTAGTTGCTTGGAGCAACTATGGAGTGTGTACAGCCACATTGCCTCTAAGAAGAGGAATCGCCTTGGCATTCAGAGGGCCAATGATTTGGTGTTTGTGAGCGCTAACTTGCGCATGCTTGCCAAGAGCGTCACACACAAGGCAGATCCTTTCACTGAGTGGGAGATGGCACAAGAGAATCCATCTATGGCCGATACTCTTTTGGAGGAGCTAGAGGAGGATTTCGAGCCTCAATGCGAGCCTCCCGAGCCGGAGCCCTCATACGTTGCTGACGACCTCGACTACGACGACGATGTGGAGATTCAGCAGGCGAGCACTTCTTGAGTTTGATGATCATTGATCACTCGACTCTCGAGTCTAGACTCTTGAGTCTACGACTCTACCTACTACATAGCCCTTTGTACTTTTTGTTATCCTTGAGGCCTCAGGCTTGTCCTAAGTCCTTTAGGCTTTTTGACTCTTGAACCCTTGTGGCATGCACTTCTCATTTTGTATCCATCGATCATCGATGTTTTATTGGCACATTTCAGCCTATATGACTCGTGTTCTTTGGTCTATTTAGTGTAAATTTATGGTCAAAGTGATACTCTATGTGTGTGGCATGTGTGTAGGTCAAAAAATGCCAAAAAAACTCTCTTTTTTTTTTGCCGTTCCGACCCCGTCCCCGTTTCCTGACTTTTGCCGTCCCAACCCCGTTCCCGACCCCGACCCGCCGTCCCATGTAACTATGTCATGACTACTACCTGGGTCAAACAATATGACAAAACGTTGCCCCGTCATATGACCATACCATTTAATGAGAGAATCATCAATGGGAGGGTCGGGAGAAACTTGGGGCACACTCGTATTATCAGTAATTGCATTGCCAGAGGAAGTGGGTTCTGTGGATTCATTCGATTCAAGCTTAGAACATGTTCTTTTTATGTGACCCTTAATGTGACAATGAAAACAACGACCTTCCTTAGAATAAGTGCTTTGCTCTTCCGACGTGATGTATCCTCCTAAAATTCCTTGTGCTACCTTTTCATCTGGAGTAAGCTTAGGTTTAGCAATTGTGTTAGCCTTACCCTTAGGTTCATTGGAAGAATTCTTTTCTGAGGGACTATTGGAAGATTGGTTAGAAGAGTTACCATTCTTACCGTTCTGAGAAGTCTGCGAGGTACTTGTGGAAGTCTTGTTCTCCTTAGGCTTTCCCTTGTTGTGCTTCATTTCCTGCGTGAGAGCAATCGCTACCGCCTTGTTGAGATCGATTGGGTCGAAGACTTCTACATCAAACTTGATATAGTCGTCTGACCCAAAAAGGAATGCCTCTTTGCGTTCATCATCTTACTTGTGTAATTGGGTACCTAGCTGCAAAACACGATTAGAAAAAGACATAACCGGCATACCACTTTGCTTGAGAGCGCGCCAATCGTCCTTCAATCGTGCGAGGTACTGAGGTGGCATAAACCGCGCCTTGAGCTTGTCTTGGAAATCAGCCCAATTGAAGGAAAGGGGCGTGAATTCGTCGGCTTCCTCTAGGTGTGCGGCTAACTGTGCCTCTTGCCATGCGTGGTACCAATTGATGGCATCACCGGGAAGGTACATGGCTGCCGTCAAAACTTTGCTATTTCCTGTCCTCTTAGTTGTCGCAAAATAAGCATTAAATTGATGCAACCAAGAATGAATAACCGTAGCATCCATCTTACCATCATACTTACTGAAAGTCAACTTCTCTGTGACTGGGTTGTTGGAATCCGCATCGTGGCTTGCGCCACTTGAGGAACTCCCACAATCTTTGGCTGATTCGGACTTCGAGGCAAGTACTTGTCGAACCAATTCTTGAGTGCGGAGGTCTCTTTGAGCCTCACGCTCGGCCTCCAAGGCTGCTCGCCGCTCGTCTTGCTTCAGCTTCTTCCTGTCTTTGTGCTTTTCTTTCTTCTCGTTCATCGCACTCACGTTCCAAGGCAATGCGAGTCGCTTCTTGTTGTATGGAAATTCTTTCGTTTCTTTCTTCACGCTCGCGGTCCTTGGCTTCCATTCGTTCTTCGCACTCGCGGTCCTTGGCTTCCTGTCGTTCTGCTTTTCTTTCTAGTTGTGTCATCATCTCCATCATCGACTTGACCATCACCTCCATAGAAGTTGGTATAACTCGTGGTGTAGATGGGGAAGGGGGAGGGCCGGGAAAGCCTCCTGGTGAGGAAAGCTCTTCTTCGCCACTCCCATGCTCACCACCTGTATGCGAAGTATCCATTCTGCTTCGGGTGAGGACCATGCACTATGATCTTTGGTTCGGAACTTGGGTTCTTGTGGGTCTTGGGTTCTTGGGTTCTTGAGGGTCTTGAGGTTCTTGAGGCTTTCTTTCGCTTGCAATCTGTGTTTGAGAAGGATCTTCTCTTCACACGAGTTCTTCTCTTTTCCCCGGGCGCATCCTTAGGCGGCCTTGCGCTCACACCAAGGTTGCTTTTTCCCACCTCACGTCTTGGCCGGCCGCTAAGTGCACGGTCCGCTCTCAATGAGTGAAAAGAGGCACAAGGGGAGGCTGGACAAGCCCTTCTTTCTTGGGATTCCTGTCACTCTTCAAAAACACGATTAGGAATCGACACGCCCAAGTGAACTTGGGTTCATGCGACCTCAACAGGCAAAAAAAAAATATTGTGATTCTTGTGGTTCTTTCCTTGAGTGATACAGAACACTGCCAAAGCTCTGATACCAATGTTAGGTGCAACGGAATGAATGTTTGAACTTTGCTCAAGATGAGTGCTCCGAGCTGTGCTCAAGGTTCCTTTTGTTCTCATGGAAGGGAGAGCCTTCCGTTCTTAATGAGAGAGTGCAATGATCATAAACAAAGTGAATGCATGTGGCTGATGCAAGTCTAGGCTAGATCGATGACGACGACGGTGATGACGAGACCGATCTAAGGGCTGAAATCTGCTACTCTTTATCTGCTGTCCAAAAACGCTAATGGGCTGAAATCTGCTGCAGCTAAAAACTGATGTTCTTTAGGGCTGAAACTGATGGTCTTTTAGGGCTGAAACTGCAGGTCTTCATTGCTGAAAATCGCCAAGGCTGAAATCTGTCCAAAAACGCTGCCGTAGCAAAAACGCTAATGGATGAAAGTTGTTGGTGCTTGGTCTACTGAAAAACGCCAAGTACTGAGAGGGTTGGGCGATGAGAAATCAGAACGCTAGGTGCTGGGAACTTCTGGCGATGAAGATCTTGCATGGAAAACGCCAGGTACTTGGAGTTATGGCGATGAGGAAGAAAACGCTAGGAGGCTTTGCTTGGGGTGGAATCGCCTAGGTTGGGGAGTCTTACTTGAGAAGTTGCCTGTTGAGCGGTGGAGCTCCTGCTGCCTCCTCTGCCAATTAGTGCTAGTCTAGGTTTGCTTATATACAAACTTACTCAATTTGCCCTACCTACTTTCCAACAAAAGTCACTTAAAAATAATAAGTGAAAAATGTCAAAAATAGGTAAAATAGGTTAAATGCACTGGAAAATTCCCCTGAAGGATTCTGATGGGAATGCTTATGATCATGCTGTGTGCAACCACAAGATATGCATCTACACTAGTGACCGGGCATGCACTGTCTACGAATAGACTCACAAAAGTGCCAGATCACTTCTAATCTAGACTGACTGGACTAAGTGAACATTTGTCGTGTTGTAGCTTGTCCACGGACACATAGGGTTGGATGTGTCACGTGACATTTGCACTATTTGTGCAATTGATCATCGTTGGTATGAATGTCCCAAAAGATCAAATCTACGTAATTTAAAGAGAAGTTCTAATGCCGAAGCACTTGTGAAAAACCCTATTTCAATTTTCTACTGAAGATAAAGGACATTTCTATAGTCAATACAATTCATGTCCTAGTTGAAACTACCCTCCTGCTGAAGAATGTCTAGAGTAAATCCTCTGTTTGTGTGATCCTCTCCAACCAGGTCTGAAGTCTCCTCGGATGCCTTAATGGTCGCTCCATTGATATATTGATGGACAGTGGATGCTCTAATAACTTCGTTTGTACCAGCTTAGTTGATGTTCTTCAACTACCAAATCAAAGGACTCCTCATTTATACAATACAACGTGGAGATGGCACATGGATCGGTTTTAACTTGTAATGAGACAATTTAGAAGTTGCAGTTTGTCATCCAAGACTATGAGGATGACTTGGATTTTAAGGTGATGCCTTTGTCCCAATATGACATGATTCTTGGTCAACACGGACTATTCCAATTTGATCCAACTATTAGCTTTCGAGGACATGCTATCAGTCTATTCAAATATGGACATACGGTAACTTTACAAGGACTTCATAGGTCTTAGATTCCTTGTCTTCATTGGATGAGTGAGTTGTGACAAACTAAGACGGTGAAACAATAGAAAGATCTTCCAATGATGTGGTCTTGAAGGATAAAGACATTGTTGCAGATTCTGAATTTGAAGATGATTACGCTTTCTTTGATTCCTTGTTGAATCTACATTTGATGTGCCAATTGCAAGTTCTGAAGATACAATTTCTAAAGAAGATTTTGAAGGGTTTCATTATTGAATGATGATTGGAGTACTGGTGTGAAGTCCTCTTCATCGGAGTGATCTTGGCAGTGGTTTCCAAAGTGAAAGACAATATTTTTGAAGATTCCTTCGGAGGCCCTGACAAGACGACTTCTTCGTTGAATACTCTGCAACAGCAGCCCTATCTACCTAAAATCTCAAATTCTATTGTCACTCAGTCGGAACCTTCTCCTGTTGAAGCAAAATGAAGTCTTTGAATGATGCAATGGCATGGGATTTAGCAATGAAAGCAAAGCCGTTCAAGAAGCAGAATTTCAAGAATCTTGAAGTTCCTAATAGCTCAAATACTAAAGACTTTCAAAATTTTCACAATTTCATTCAGTCAATCGTTCCATTTGAGTTCTCAGTGTCTAAGTTAAGTTTGGTTCGTCAAGCTCTGAGCTTCAAGTCATGAAGAATAATAAAACATTAGATTTACCCTAAATCCTCACACATCAAGTGCTCAGAGGGGGTGTTAGTATTCAACACTCCTACTTCTTAACCTTGGTCTAAGACATACTTGTATAGCTAGTGTGTCTCCATTGCCACCCATTGCATAGCATTCAAGCTCCATCTTTGTGAGGCCAACCACTTTTGAGCTGGCAGGTCGCTTATTGTTCAATGCCCATTTATGGGTGATTTGCCCTACCTCCCCCTTTGACCCCTATATGGGTAGGGTCACCTAGGATGTTTAGGGTAGACTCTTGTCACTTGTATTTGTTGCCTATAGGCTGTCTATGGTTGATGGTGGTTATGGGGCCCGTCTCACATCACTTGCGTTCTTTGTCTCCTCCTATTGTCTCTCTCCTTTCTCACGCTTTTGCACATTCGCACTCACACTACCAATGTCCAAGCAAACATGGTCCCCCCTCATGGCGAGAGCCTTACAACAAAGCGCCATGGATCTTTTGTGATCTCACAAGGGTAGAATAATGAGCACATCTACCAAATAACTTCAAAAAATACTCAACATCAATATGTGTATGCTTAAAAAGTTGAGATACCTGCAAGTTGAGACTATTAAAAGCTCCTAGTCGCCCCAGCAAATACCATGATCGAAAGACCTGCACTAACGAGCAAAAAAACAAACCAGAATCACCTCTAAAGATAAATCGCATTTAACCGCCATAGAGTATAAAAAGGCCACTTTTGAGGAAGATTTCCATGCAGATAATCAGCAGCAAGACTTACACCACAAATAACCTCCATATCTTTTTGAGAGGGAGGCTTGTAAAGCTCAAGCCAAATGTATGCTTCAGTGGCGTTGAATCTACATAATCAAAGCACCGCATGTCAAAGAACCACATTAAACACAACTTTACATTAACCAGTTAAAGTCCTTGTAGTTTATCAAAAGGAGCTCTTCAGCACACAAAACCATGTGTATGACACCAGAACCTTCAACTTGGATTTACAAAGTGTAAGTCAATGCTAGAATTTGTAAAAGCTCAAATCAGAGGGTCTTCTACATCCTGCTAGGGAGATAACCTAGCATCAGATAGCAGAAATATAATTGCTGAAGAAACTATCCACATGGAATTACTGAAGATCCTCAAGAATGCAAGACATACAATATAGCTTGATCATTTAGGAAAAAGGAGAGACCAATTGATATCTTTGCACAGGCATGATATGTCAATACTTTGCATGGACATATTTCACTAATACCATTGTCAGTGATGTGTACAAGAACCTAAGGAGCTTGTTACAGGTATCATCCGGTGGTTTCCAGGTTTCCTAAGAGAACTATCATGTACAACTGCAATAAAGAGGTCATAATTTAGATAAGTATCCAAAAGAAAATACTCTAAATGGCAGAATTTGGGGCTCCAATCTTCTCTCGTCCACCTTGTAGCTTATTACAGAGTCGTTTTCTAGGCCTTTTCGACCCTTGGACCTTAAGGAGAGAGACCATGTAAAGTCCTGATTTAGTGTTGACTGAGAAATTAACCTTTCTTGAAATCTAAATGTAAGAGTTAAACGTACTCTCTGAAAGAGATCTTCATGGGCATAGCAGACCCCGAGCTTGAATGTAGAAAATCTTGTCCTTTTCTTAAAATCCTCTCCTCAACCTTCAAATGAGAATTTCAAACAATTAGAAGGGCAATGTGCCATACATTGAACATGACACAAGGTTCTACAAAACTACAAATGCAATAAAGACAGCTGAATCCAAGCATGGGCATTCTGAGTGACAGAAAGACAAAAGCAAAACCACTTCAGCTAATATGTCATCTACTTGTCGGGGAGTATGGATAATGCAACAATACGCGTTTCTTCATCTCTTCTGCATTGCCCGCGCTGTCTCCGATAACCTCCCGGAGCTCTTTGTCCAGCTTACATGCATCCTCTAGAATCCTAGGTCATAAAATTTTTCCATTAGTTAAGCTTTTGTCGTAAGATATCAAATACTGACATCAACCACCAATATCACACATACTAAAGCAAGTATTTAAACAAGCTAGTCGCGCACACGCACATAGACACTGCCCTGAGGAAAAGAGAAAATTCCTCAAAGAAAGAGAAGAATCTGCTAGAAAACTCAAACTTAAGTGTCGCTTGAGAGAGGTCGACGTTATCTCCAACTATTTCAAAAACACATATCAAAGCAATGCACTTCCCTTCCAAGACAGTGCCAACAATGAGTTAATGTAATGAGTATAATAAACTGATGGAGCTTAAGTTTCGTACATACACATGGGTCTAAAGTAACAGCTAAACAATGAAGGGCCATCCCTGTAACCATGAGTGCAAAGATGGAAGCCCATGATTCACCACTACTGCACTAACTTGAGTTGCTGTTTTCCATGGCATTGAAGAGTTTCACTCACAAAGAGTGCAAAAATTGACAAAAATAAACCAGAATGTACATAAGAGTGTACTAACACGTGTGTATGAAGTGTGTGGGTGGGTAGGTGGGTGGGTGGGTGTACCGAGCCCATTGGGGATATCTGCCTTTGGCTTGTTCTCTTCTCTTTCTGTCCTCGTATACTTTCTGGAGTCTTCTTTCTCGAGCACCAGAACGAGACCCTGTTGTTTGGTCCACCATAGCCAGTGGAGAAAGCATGCATGTTCTGGAAACATGAACCTGACGCTGGAGGAAGCCCACAGCTTTGGCTCCAAATGGGCAATGCCGGGACAACGCTCTCTCCATTAACACGGCTCAGCTTTCATTGCGAACTTCAAGAGCTAGAGGGAGGACATTCTTTCAAAGCATTCCAAGATTAAAGCAAACATAATAAGATAAGAAACTTTGAAATCAAAGAGGAGCTCCAAAACAAATGTCACATATGTGACAAGAACAAAAAGGTGAGGCCCCACGATTGCCTACTAAAACTAGTAGGTTTGACTTTTTTGGCCTGCCAAGTGGCAAAGGCTCTAGCTTTTGGGTAGGTTTTGTTGGCTTTGAAGATAAAGCAATTATACATTTTGATGGTGGGTAGTTATGGGTGGAGATTTCAAGAATAGAGGGGATGGGTAGGTAAGTCCTTATAAATAAACTCGTGTCCCAATCTAACACTCATGCACACTTTGATGATGGAGACAAGCAAAGACATAGGTCGTTGTCGTCATGGCCTTCTTCGGTAATTCTGAGGGGTGGTGTGTGTTTTCTTAGAGTACTTTGTGGTAAGCATGGGCTCTCCCTGTGAAGAATAGGGAAGACGTGCTAGTCGGTAATTGCTTTCATCTTCCCAATCTTAGGGATGGGGAACATGGATGTTCTAATTGCAAGGTTAGGGCTTTGGCCCCTACTTCTAAGGCTCTCATCAGGAGAGGGTTAGCTTTTTAACAGTATTGTAGATAGTCCACTTCTCTAGCATTGTTGCTAAACCGACAAGGGCTTTCCTACTTTGCATCATAGGTGTCAGAGCAATGAGGACCAAAGAGCATGTATAATCAAGGGGTTTCCTAAAAAGGGGCCAAGTGGCCTATATAGGAAAACGGTTGGGTGGAGATGAGCATGTGGTCTCACACTGGTATCACAGCTCGGAATCTCTCTCTATTGCACCTTGAGGAGGGAAGATGGAGATGGGGCGTGGCATGGGCAGGAGGTGGGAGATTCTAGAAAGGTACAACAACCCAAGAGAGCGCCATGCAAGATGCAAGGCAGAACGGTGCCATGGCTTCAGCATGCAAGGTACATGCATGTAAAGGGATTTTGAAGGAAGCTCGATAGAGAAGGGCCATAGGAAGCGATCCCAACAGAGACGAAACGAAGAAGAGTAAGAGTGGGAAGTGTAACTTGCAGGGAGGAAGGACGTTGGTGGACCTGCACCATTTGTGGTACCAACGGCATTGAAACGGAGCGCCCTTCCGGGTACAACAATTTTTGCTTTTTTTATGATGTCGTTCAAGGTCGGCAGAGGGTGACACAAGCGACTTTTCCCTGCGTGCGTTGTCTGTAGTAGCTACCATGGCTAGGCACAACAATCTCTTGTTCCCATTAGCTCTGTGGACTTGCACCCTCTATGCAAGAAGGCATATCTTAAACAAAAAATACCTAGTATGATTACTTTGTTTTGGGTTTTGAAAATCTTTCTCTCAATGGGGAGATATAATTTTAATTATTTAATGATCCAATTGTGAATAACTTGAGAGGATCTCCTACTTACTTTATAGACCATATTGTGCACATAGCAGCCCCATTTTTTGGGTATAGCCCAACTTATGAATGCTAAATCACTCAATGAGTGTGGGTGCTTATTTATTGGCCTCTTCACCTTTGTGCTTTCAAGGAAAGAAGCTCTCAACTACCAAGGGGTAGTAGCTAAGTGCACCATACCATTCTACTTACAATCACTCTTCATAGCAAGGTAACCTATGATGGTATCCTCCACTTAATGGATTAAGTAGTATCCTTTTGGCATATGACCAAGGGTTTTAGGTTACCCAAGCAAGACCAGGGGTTCTTCGACAAAATAAAACCAACAGTTTTTTCAGGTTGCACAATTTGTTTTGATGCAAGTGACATATTCATACATAGCTACATGGTAGCAGCTACGGGAAGGGTTAGAGGATTATTGTACTAGGTACTTCCTCTTATAATTTTGACCTATTCCTGTTACTTCTCCTTATGATGGAATCGAGGATCCACTATGGGTATTCTCTACTCTTTTCGTGGTTACCTCTCTTAAGATGATCATCAGCCTACAAGGTAGGGATCGTTTTGGCACATGTTGCCCAACACAAGGTGTACAACATGGTCTAGGAACTCATGAATTTGGTTTAGAAGAGTCCCTCTCACTCTTGTCGTTGAGTGTTTCTAGTTACCTTCACACACAAGTGCTTCTTGTACTTTACAGAGGTCACAATTACTGATCCGTATATGAGACATATTTCCACATGTATAGAATATAAGTCTTTGGGATTAACATTGACTAATTTTTCTTAATTATGTATCATGACAGAGTCCATATGGATTGGTCGATTCCGTTTATTAAAACATTTCAAGCATATGGTATCGGGAACAATTTCAGTGGCCAAAAATTGTCGGATATCTTGTACTTGACGGAGGTCACAGTTATTGACATCCGTATATGAAATGTATTCCACATGTGGAGAATATGAGTCTTTGGGACCGACACTAACTCCTTTTTCTTAATTATGTGTTGGGATTGAATCCCTATGTGCTAGTCAAGTCCCTTTATTAGACCATTTCAAACATGCGGTATTGGGAACAATTTTAGTGGCCAGAAGTTGTCGAATATCTAGTACAACTTGTTAATGTAACAAGTATTGTAAACAACATTAACGGATGGTTGTTTTAATTTTTTAGGTGTGGAGAGAGAAGGAGAGAAAGGGGCATAAAACCCACATGCAATGTACTAGTGTATGACTTGGTATAAAAGAGGCCCATCTATCAATGGAAATCATCCAAGTTTATGTATATGAAGTGCAATGCTTCTTATCAGCTTGTGATCACTTGCACTTAACTAAATATCGTGTTTATGAGTCCAAGTTGATCTATCTTGGAACCTAATTTTCTTGAGTCACACTACGTGCTTACACATCTTGCTCACTTGTGCATCATGGTAGAGTTTGCCTATTATGCACATATCAAGTCCATGGCATGTCAATGAAAATGATCATTATTTGTACCTGGATGTGGTTTATGTTCACATTCTATTATGGTTCAAATGTTTTGGCAGGGCTAACTAATCATTGTTCCGTTTAGCCTCTTATGAATTGCTATTGTTCAATGTGAGAAGTAATTAGTTCTTTCTATACGAGCTATTTACACCTCTATTCCCTCAAGTTTTGTATATTCTATGAGCATAAACTAAGCCACGGGCATTGGCAAGCACAAACCACTCCAACCATGGAAATGCAGGCTCAAATAAATTTTGCTAATGCATACACACTAGGTGTAGTGGGCCCTTGTGTTTTAGCAAACGCTTATCTGTAGCACCATGCAAATTCATGCATTTGACTAAATATGAAGCTTTTTCAGCACAATAAGTGCAATATTTCTATGGATTTTATTGTGGGTCTACCAATCATTGTACAAAGACATGACTCGGATATGGATAATTGTAGATAGGTTGACTAAACTTTAGAAGTTTATTCCAACCAATTCCACCATGAAAACTCCATACTTAGCCAAGTTATTTGTAGACAATCTTATAGGTTATATGGATTGCCCATAATAGTTTGTGAGTGATTGTAATCCCAAGTTTAATAGTCACTTCTAGAGGGATGTATTTAAACGATTGTGAACACAACTCAATGTCAGTATTATGGGTAATCCAAAGACGGATGGGTAGACTGAACATGTCAATAGAGGATATGATAAGAGCGTAATACGACTGGGTGGAGATGAGCATGCAAAATTTCTCTGGTCTCACATTGGTATCAGAGCAGGCTACGTGTAACCCTTGCCTTCTGATCTTCGTTGCTCATGTTCTCACTATTGTCCCCGACGGTGAACTCTTGATTTGTTGAGCTCCTCTTTGTTGTTTTCATTTCCATATGTGATAGGTGTTTGCAACATTGCTTCATTCTCATGTAATGCTTGCAATTCATTATCATGTATCTTGCAATTATTGCTTCCAAAAGCTTTTTTTTATATAAAAATCTTACACACATGCTACAGATGTTTCTATGGGCTAACACTCCTATTCTCCAACTCTCCCTATCTAGATCTCCCACATGGGAAAATGCGTGTGCGCGCACATACACACACACTATCAATCTCTTTATCATTTCATCTTTCTCTACTTGCTCGCTTGCGTTGATGTGCAGGTCCTTCATGACTCCCATGCACACACTTGTGCTCCCTCTTTGTGACATATACACACCCCACAACTATTCTACGTCCAATCTACAATAGTGCCTTTTGCATCTGAGTTTGTATGTATCATACAGAGAGTATGGTGAGGAGGGATTGGAGGAGAAAATACCAAATGAGATACACTTGCATTGTGTTTTACAAAATCTGTAATAGGTGATGTGCCTGCATGAAGGATGAAGGTGATAAGTTATGCCTAATTAGATGATTGGTAGTTGAGAAACCGCAGCTCCTTTGTGATTTATACACAAGGTTTGATGATAAAAAAAAGACTAAGCTCACTACTTATATGCACACAAGTTGTCAGATTCTACTTCTTCAATCAAGTCTAGAAGGCCAGAGACTGTCGGGTATTTGAGAACGTTCTCTCAATAGCTAGCTTCATGGAGATCTTATAAGGGAGCACGATGACAGGAGCAAGCTGGAGCAAAACACCTCTATTGCTTGGCCTCTCTACCACTTCAGAATCACAAACCTATCCACTCAAACACCTGCAACTACCACTTTAAAGACCGTATCCAGTTGTCAACCCAATCCCTAGTGCTTCACTAAACCACCAAACAATTGTGCACTCACTTGTGCTTGACCAAAACAGATTATGAATCCCTCTCTCTTAAGTTTTTTGTATAAACTTACTACAAGAAGGCTCTTGAGAGAATAGTGAAGCACTAAATTCCATGCTTAATAGCACAAGCATACTAGAAGACAAGATGTACAATGAGTGCATGAGAATAAAGACAGATGTTACTTCATAGCGGAAAGCCCATCTAGCTGGAGATTGTAACATGAAGAAAACTTTCCAAGCTCACGCTCCCTTGACCTCCCTGGCATGGAGCCTCGGGCAGCTTGTATATGGCAACCCCAACGTGTAGGTCCCGTCTCTCTGTAGCCCTTTCAAAGCTGAATTAGCCCGAGAAGATGCCTAGCATGGCCGCTCCCTGCACTGTCTTCCCAAACGAGGCTCTTGCTCCTCTCGCTCCTACAAGATGACGCTCCCAATTGGCAACCCTTCAAAGCTCCCTCAACCGCTCACTTCGGGTGTTCAGCTCCTGCAGCCGGCGTACCTCCTCCAAGACGACCACTCAACGGCGGCCCATGGCAGTCTTTCTTCTTTGCACCCCTCAACAATCCTCAAGGAGCCCCTCCTTCCAAGTTATGCACTCAGCCCTATATGACTGGCCCTCAGCTTCGGCCCTCTTGCTCTTCACTTGGCTGGTGGGATTTGGCCGCTCCCCCCTCGTACTGTAGCAGCCCGTGGCCTCAACTTGTTGACTACCCTCATTCAAACAACACTTGTGGCTCCTCTTCTAGATAGCGGCATCCTTCTTCTTGGATGGTGGCGTACTGGTTTTCCCTCTTGATCATGCCCCACCTTAGCTCAAACCATGCATGCATAACCCTTGCCTATGAAGCCTGCGCTTTCCATTGTCCCTCTCTCCAAGTTTGACTACTCGTTGTGAGTGCAGAAACCCCAATGCCCCTTGCTCTCGGCTCTTCCTCCCTCTTACACCCACGAACCTTTTTCCCCCTCTTCTTGCTTTGAGAGCCTTCTCACTAGCAGGGCGGTCTATCCTCCCCCTTTTCCCTCTGGTATGAAAGCCCCTCCTCGTTGGTGGCGGATCTTCACATGCAGCTCTTGCTCACCATCATTGCAAAATGCTCCAGAAAACCATTTTCTTTTCCTTATAATTTCAAACAGGGGTCGACTCCCACCAAAACATTGCTATCAACCCATTTGACACCCGAGTTTCCCGTACATTGTAGCCATTGAGCTTTGATCTCACCAACCTTGGCCCCTAACTTGGCAAGCTCATCAAGTTCACTCTATTAGCCCCACCAAATGCATTAACAATGTCGATGAGGCGTGTAGACATAGCTCACATTTAGGATAACCTAAATGACGCTCGACTTTCAATCACCTCTATCCGGACACAAACAATGGATAATGACATCGAGGTAAACATCCTCCATTGAGGCCTTCTATAGAGACTAAAGACCCTTGCCAAGCTTAAAGCGCATCAATTCTTTGCAAACTTGGTCAATGGCAAGATGTAGACCATAGCCAAGAGCACACATCCAAAATTGGAATTGCCCACCACTGTACAAGCAACCATAGCACACTCAAAAATGGAAAAAGCAAGTACACCATATGTACATGGGTTGGTAAACTTCGAACAAAAAAAACTCCTATCAACGAAAGTGCTTTTTTCCATTATTAAAAGGAAGGACTCGGACGAGTGGAGCAAGGCGATCCACGGTGTGCTGACTTCAACAAGCTTACTAATACATGGGCAACGATTTGCCTCTTGATGGGGCCTAGTAGATTATCGATGTAAAGCAACATCCCAAAGGACTCAATAGAAGCTTGAGGTTATTGGTACATATATTTGGATGAATTCAATACATCCACTCACTATTGTGAGTTTTGGCAAAAAAAAAAAGATGATCCTTTGCAAGGCAAATGAGGTTTCCTAGTGTGTGCCACCCTACTCATTTGTTGTTTCTGATAGTTGCAACTACTTACCTATGCCATAAGGGCTTAAAAATTCATTGTTGGGTTAATGGGGGGTGTGTGTGTGTGTGTGTGTGTGTGTGTGTGTGTGAGAGAGAGAGAGAGAGAGAGAGAGAGAGAGAGAGAGAGAATCATTAAATCTAATATCTAACCAACCCAAATGATTTTCTCATATTAAACTGATCATTTAACGTGGGATAATAAACGGGAACAAGGGTTAGAATTTAGACATGCGCTTACGGATCTATCTCAACACGGAGCCAATGGTAAAGGGGACCAAATGAGAGATGGTCTGTCAAAGAGCAAGGTTAACTAATGGAGCTTAAAAGACCTTAGGGTTAGCTTCATTAAAGACCTCCAATGGTTAGTGTTAAAAGTCCTTTGACCTTAGGCAAGCTAGGGCTGAGCTTGAGGTGGAACCCGACCTAAACTTACCTTTGACCTTAGTCAAGCTAGGGCTGAGCATGAGGTGGGAACCCGACCTAAACTTGCCTTTGACCTTAGGCAAGCTAGGGCTGAGCTTGAGGTGGTAACTCCACCTAAGGTGTTTGTCATGCTTGATGACTAAGGTACTTGAGGTACTTGTCATACTTAATGAGGAAGGTGCTTGAGAAGCTTCCCATGCATGGGGGGTAAGGTGCTTGAGTCAAAAAGAGACTCTACAAACTTAATGAGGAAGGTGCTTGAGAAGCTTCCTATGCATGAAAGTCCCAAAGTTAGGGGAATCTTCGACCTAACTTCCACTCACCCAAAGGGCACCCTTTTTCTCAAAGGGCACATGGGACACATGTCAGACTCTCCCTAAGCTTAACCACATGGTGTGCTTGAATGCTATTGGTTGGGCTAAAGAGGGGTCCAATGAGCTTCTAGTTCCATCCAACAAATATCTAGATATTTTCAAGCTCTCTCTCTCTCTCTAAGGGGTAAAGAGGACACTTGTCAAAAGACTACCCATGTACTTGACTGCATGCTGCATGTGATTGGCTAGGGGAAGAGGGTCCAATGAGCTTGAAGCATGTGGAAAATCAAAAACTCTCCCCAAGCAAGCAAGGAGGGTGCTAGGGGGATATACACCACACACACACTCATTTTGTGGAACAATTCTCACTTGGTGAAAGTTGAGTAACTCCACCTCCTTCTCCAAGCTTGTGAGAAGTGAGAGCCTACACCAACACTCTTGGCTATGGAATGCAAATCCAAACAAGAGCCATGTTTCAATGCTTAAGCTTGCCATCTTCTCCATCTTCATTACTATGCTATTATGTATGCTATAGTAAGAAGAGTAATGATAAGTGAGGAACTATTTCTTTCTCGTATGGAATGTTTCTTCTTCCTTTTCCCTATCCTCATTCCCCTCTAGCTCTTTCCACCTTCGAAGGTGTTTGAGGCCTTGGGATTGAGGCTTGGGATAGTTAATGCGTTCTACAAAGTTTATGTTATGCTTGTGATGCATGAAGCTTTCCATCTTCATTGCATCACCTAGGTCACAAGGAACACAAAGATTGTATTGTACCAAGTCTCTCTTGATGGGAGAAACTATAATACAAATGCCTATTGGAGGGGGGACCGGCCCTGTATGAATCCGGTCCTCAACTATTGTCATGTTCTCTAAACTCTCTCTCTCTCTCTCTCTCTCTCTCTCTCTCTCTCTCTCTCTCTCTCTCTCTCTCTCTCTCTCTCTCTCGCAAAAGTATTGTTCATGCCAAGTTAACTAAGTACCATATTTATGTTGCTACCATCGATTAAGTTCACCTGCTATGCTCACAAAGTAATCTCCCAAAAGTGCTTCACCTAATTTCCTAATTCCAATACTTTCAAAGTTCATAGGCCATTTCCATTACATTGGTATCAGAGCATTTGGTTTCTCTTTTCTTACTTAAGAAGAGAGGTCTTTAAGTATCCTATTAATGGTTGTTTTTGTTAATTATATTAGGGTAAGTGGGTCTGGGATCTATTATCGGTTTTGTTGAGCCCACTATGTGGAATATGGTGCACACCTCGGAAGCTTTGGTCTTAATAATGGAGTCTTTTTAGACTTGCCTACGGCTTTACCATTATTGGGCCATAAGAAGTCCGAAAGGAGCTATCCCTCGGCAACTTTGCTGTGTTAGACTCACTCCACTACTCTCTATAATTAACCAATTCGAGCCATGGGTGTAGATACTTAAGTGCTTATTTTCAAAGGCTAAAAGGAGTAGCAACTAAGGTTTTGAATTGCCAAAGCATACACTAAGTAAACACATAAGTTTAATTAGCATGGCTAACAATAACCAAGAGAGTAGAATGAACATTGATAACTTTCATTTTGCACATGAAGGTGCCAATGATGATGCCCCCATGTTTGTTAATTATCTTGTCACTAGGTTGCAACAAGCTATGGGCAACCCCGCTTTGCAAGCCGAAGTTACTTGACAACTTCGTGCTTATGGGGGTTCCTTTCCTCTCCAAGAGGAGAGAGAGCTTACGAGGCCTCTTGATGAGACCCTGAAAAGAAGACTCTCTCCCATATGAGAGGAGGAATCCAAAGATCAAGAAAGCAATGAATCCCTAAATTCCTCCTAAGATGTGGCTCCACAAAGAAGGTGGACTAAATGATCGCCAAATCCTCCCAAGAGGAAACGGTTAACCCATAGTCCTTCTCCTTGTCACTCCAAAAGGGAAGAGAGGAAACCAAGGAAGAAAAGGGCAAGAAAGATGTCACCCTCTTCTCCTTCTTCTTCACCTTCCTCCTCTACTGATGAAAGCTATGGATATTCTCCTAGAGAATATAAGAGGGGAGGACATCACAAATCTTACCCTGTATGGCGAAGGTCACAAAAGCTCAAGAGGTTCAAAGAGGGAGGAAAGAGTATCTCTTTCTCACCTATGATGGCACCTTTGGTGCTACCGAAAAAGTATTGGCCTTCATCCAACGATTTGATGCGGCCTTTGGACACGAAGGCTTCACGGAGTCCTCCAAGCTACGCCATGTAGCTACGCACTTCCAAAAATCGACTCATCAATATTGGGCTAGCCTTCGTGGCAATGGCGAAGCCCAAAAGACATGGAAAACTCTACGAGTGTCCATCATGAAGCAATTCCTTGCAAGCGATGCAAAGGACAAAGTGCTCACCGAATGGCGGAGTTTGAGGCTTCTCTCTCATGAGTCTATCCACAAATATGTGGACAAGTTTTGGGATTTACATCTCAAGGCTACTGTCTTTCAAAAGATAGACTTTGCTGAGCAAAAGCAACAATTCTGTGCGGGATTACCTGAAGATTTTTGTCAAAGAATCCCTAAAAGGCCCTAATGTTTCATCAAAAGTGAATGGTAGGAATCAAGAAGAGTTAGACTTGTCTAACTTTCTAAAAGGATTCCAAGATGTGTTCATCGATGATATCCTATGGACTTACCTCCAAAACGAGGGGATGATGACCATCGAATTGAGCTCCTATCAGGAAGCTCACCGCCTAATAAACCTCCTTATCAAGTTTCACAAGCTCAACAAGAGGAGATCATGAAGCAAGTACAAGAATTGGTAGACAAAGGGATGGTGAGGCCTAGCTCCTCTCCCTTTTGTTCTCCATTCCTTTTAGTGCAATAGACAGATGGTACATACCACATGTGTGTAGACTATCACGCACTAAACCATATCACTATCAAAAATAGATTTTCCGTACCTCAGGTAGAAGATCTGTTTGATAAGCTACAAGGCTCTACCTACTTTAGTAGGATTGACCTTAAAAGTGGCTACCATCAAATAAGGATAGTGAATGAAGATATCTTAAAGACCGTGTTTCATACAACATTTGGCCTTTATGAATATCTAGTCATGCCTTTTGGCTTAACTAATGCACCAGCTACATTCAATAGATTAATGGAGAAAATTTTTAGACCCTACGGCAAATTCACTGGAGTGTTCTTTGATGATATCATCATCTACTCCAATTCCTTGGAGGATCACAAGCAACATCTCCAAGTGATTTTTCAAGCATTAAGGGAGAATAAGCTTTTTCTCAATCAAAAGAAAAGCGAATTTTTCCTTCAAGAGATTCAATACTTAGGTCATATTATCTCTCGAGATGGTAATCGTATGGACCCATCAAAGTTGGAGGTAACAAAAGCATGGCCTAATCCAAGAAATCTACATGCGCTAAGAAGCTTTATTGGTATGTGTGCATATTATAGAGGCTTCATAGCAAAATTCTCTCAAATAGCAGGACCATTACATGACTTGACAGAGAAAAACGTTAAGTATTCATGGACTGCTAAGGAGCAAAGTGCTTTTGACAAGCTCAAAGAGAAGCTTACCTCCCAACCAGTCCTTATGCTTCCGGACCTCTCAAAGCCATTTGAGGTCCAATGTGATGCTTGTGGTGATTGCCTTAGAGCAATTTTGCTTCAAGAAGGGCATGCCATAGCATATGAGAGCCGAAGCCGAAGGCTCAACACGGATGAATGGGTCTTAGGCATTTATGAGAAAGAGTTGTTAGATGTTCTACATGCCCTAGACACATGGAAGCACTATCTATTGGGGACTCCATTCATTTTACGAATAGACCATCAAAGTCTCAAGTACTTCATGACGCAAACAAAGCTTTCCAACAAACAAATGAGGTGGGCAAATTTTCTTTCACAATTTAATTTCCACATTGCTCACATTGCTGGTAAGCACAATCAAGTGGCTGATGCACTTTCACGACGACCAAAAGTTAATGATGTGTTAATAGCAACTCACAATGATCTATCTTCTATGATAGATGAGTATGCTACTGACCTTGACTTTAAAGACATAATGTCAGCCCTTGCTTTGGGGAAGAAAGAGGAACCATTCACGTTGCAGGATGGTTATCTTCTCCATGGCAATAGGCTATGTGTTACCCACTCCCTTCGTGAGAAATTCATGTATGAATCCCATGCTCCTCGCTATGCGGGGCATAGAGGCATTCAACCTACCCTTCGAGGAGTAGAGACGTACTTTTATTGGCCTACCATGAAAGTGGACATACAAGAGTATGTTTCAAAATGTGTGGTGTGCCAAAAAACCAAGTATGATAGTGGGAAACAACCTAGATTACTCCAGCTATTGCCAATCCCTGATATTGTGGGATATTGGCAAGGCCGTATTTGCAGATACTGTTGGAGATTGGCAAAGCCATATCAATTGATCTGGAGTGCTCTTGACATGAAGATTTTGGAAAGGCTACAAGCCAAAATACATGCCAAATGTTGACAACAAGGTAATCAAGGATACGATAAAGTATTTGGTCAAGATGTTCTAGGATCAGGGTTTCAACTCCATGTGGATTTGAGCATTTTTATAGAATGGAGCAAGGTTCCATCCATGGCCTCTCACGAGTAGAGCTTGTACGGTGTGATAAATTTTCTTTTAGCTCAGTTGAGGCTTTGAGCATGGACACGAGCTAGCACATGGACATATCGACAATTGCTTCATATCTGACGGAGATGGCGATATAGACAAAGTTTTTGATGGCCGATAAGTACAATCAACTTAAAATTAATGTTTTTCATTTATTTCAATTTTTCAAAAGTTTTTGCATAAGTACAAGCAAGCTTCAAGGCCATTGCTTATTGCGGAGGGGGAGCTTGTTCCAAGGTATATTTGTCAAGGACAAATGTCAAGGTGTAAGTATGGTCAACAACAAGTACATACAAGGTTGTTTAGCATTACATGCAAGTACAGGCAAGGCCTGTGGCTTGAACGGTAATGCTATGACTTGTATGGTCAAAGTACTTGGCAAGGCCGACCATTAAGCACACTCCCAAGAAGCTATCAAGTAAGTTTTCTAGGGCATGTCTCCTAGGAAAGTTGTTTGCCAGTGATGCTTAGACAAGGATAGGATCCACCTATTGCCGACGAGCATCATTTGACGAGTTTTTATAGGTACGCTTTGTTTATGCAATTACTGTCCACATTTTTATGCTTCAAATGTGGTACACTATTCGACAAGGTCGATAATTGATGAGGTTAATTTTATTTTGCCTACGTTGAACCTGCTACTACTGCCATAAGATACATTACAGGAGCAAGGCTCCATATATCGATCCTCAAGACACTGGCTTGTGTATTAGGTTAACTCTTCTCTTTTCAAATGTCTCCTCCTTGTGCTACCCAGAGGCGGGAGGAAGCAAGGCTTTAAGGACCACGACTCCATGCATTGGATGCATAATCACTTCTTGTAGCTTGCCAGAAAGCAAGCTACATAAGTACATAAAGCACATTGGAAATCACATTGGCATCCATAGCTATGGGTTGAATCCATGCATTGGATGCATAATCACTTCTTGTATCTTGCTAGGGACCAAGCAACATAAGTACACAAAGCACATTGGAAATCACATTGGCATCCATAGCTATCAGTTGCAATGTTGACCACCACACATATGGGATGCTATAACTTTTGATGCCAAGGGTAGTCAGTAAGTATGTTAACTTTACGTTTCAATTTCGAACTTATTCACTTTTGCAGGAATGTTCACAATGCCACCTTGACAAGCAAATGCTTTGATCAAGAAGTGTTTGGCAATAGATGACACTTACTAGCTAAGCTGATGCTATCTCTATCCATATTGGGAAATCTCATGATTCTCAATAAGCTGCACAATTCGGCAAGGCCGATTCTCTATGAAATTTTGACAAGGTCGATTCTTCTCTGCTTTAACATATGTATGTCAACAGGAACACCTGCTAGCTATGAGCACTCGGGATACGTTCTGTCTCATCTTTTTGATGAACTTATGCAAAGCAAGGCTTCACTTCAGGGTATCTTGCATAGAAGTTTTGAAAGTTTGGAATATGCTGGTAGCATACGGACTTCGAGAAACTTGGCACAATGTTTATCTGATTTTCTCTTGGAGATCAGTATGACCCAAGCCACGATGGCATGTGGGGTACATCCAATAGCTCTCAATTTCTCAACATATACGGCTATGAGCCAACTTCAAGTGATGGCTACTCGCATTAGAGGGGCGACAAGGTTAGTAGATTTCAAGGTATGCTTGTTTTTTATGCAATGTAACCTTCCATTTCAAAAATATTTTTCTATGGTGCACCACAAAGTGCTTTGCTAGACTTCATGCAAAGCAAGGCTTCTCTTATGCGTCGAGGAACTACCACTTGCCTTAAGATCAAGGATAATGGCACATATATTTGGCATTAAGTGGATATAAGATCATAGTTGAGTATGGCAATGACGCACTGTGATGTATCCATGCCAGTGTAATTGTGCAAGGCACATATCGTAGTAGCTCACAAGGATGAGACTGTTATTGAAGCCAAGGGTCTACCAATCCATTTTTTTGATATGCATGCATGGCATGCAACTATGATGGTAGTACACCTACTCCATCATTGTATACGCTTCCGCAATAACATCAGCTACTCTATCCAAGCTGATTTTGAGAATGGTGGATGGGCTTTCAATCGTTGTATATGTATACAACGGTGGGCACTTTTCATTATTGGCTTTATGCAGAAGGTGCGGCCAATCCCACTAATAGTTTTTATGGGTAACAAGTAGGCATGGCCTAGCTATCTAGCAACTGATTCATGGAAATACATGGATACATTAAGAGAGCCTCTACCCAGGTAGTCTCTTCTGTAAACACCTGAGAAAATATATTATGACTATTTTTCTTCAGGGGTATTTGACATCTTTCTCCTCGGTTCATAGAGGGAGAATATTTTGGCAAGACTTAGTTGTGAATAAGATTCCAAATGTAGAAGATTTTTTGCTTAGTTGTAGCATTGATTATGTCTCTAGGAGTGGTTTTATCAGGAGTATGACTCCACTAATACACAATCACTCGATAGGTGTTGAGAGTCAGTATTTGAGCTCAACACAATTGTAATTTCAAGGAAGTAAGTCCACAATCTACCAAGGGGTAGTGGAAAAATTCAACTTTCTTAGTTGATTCCAAACATTTTCGACCATGGTGAACTATGTTCGTCACCATTGTGGATGCTACTTTTGCGCAGTTTCCATGCAAAGTCTAACCAAGCGGTTTGGCATTGTAGAAGCTAACCAAGGGGTTTGGATTGCAACGACAACACCCAGAAGCTAACCAAGGGGTTTGGATTGCAAAGGCAACAACCAAAAGCTAACCAAGGGGTTTAGATTGCAAAGGCAACACCGAGTGTTACCAATTCCTATTGCTTGTTTTTCATTAATCTTTCCTTTAGTGTTTAATAGGTAACCGATAACTACATCTTCAAGGATGGTTTTATGGTAAGGAACATTTCCAATTGTATGTTTTAGGTTTGCAAAAAGCGCATAACTACGAGTAAGTGAGCTTTATGTTCAACCTCCAGGTATGCATTTGATTTGGTTTATTTTCATTTTTGAATATGCTTTGCTTGCCTTTTTCAAGTTGGAGGAATAAGCTTGAATGCTTTCATCCATTTTTCTCTTCAGAGAGATGACAAGGTCATGTAAGAGCCAAGAATTTTGGATCGTAGTGTCCAAAATATATTTTTGCACTACGCAGTTATGGACCCATTTGTAGGTTTGATTTGGCACATGTTGTCATGCACATGGGATACATCATGGTCTAGGAACTGAAGGAGTTCAGTTTAGCCAGTGTGGAGCAAGGTTAATGAGGGTCCCTCTCATGCACGTCACAATGTGTTTGCAGTTATCTCCACACACAAGTATATCTCGTACTTGAAGGATGTTCTTTTTTTAGACATTCTTATTTGAGACATATCACAGATGTGGAGAATATGAGTCTCTGGGACTGACACTGGCATCTGCTATTTCAATTATGTGTCTGACAAAGTCCCTAAGTGTTGGTCAAATCCGTTTATAAGACTATTTTGAGCATGTCGTATTAGGAACAATTTCACTTTTTGGATACCTAGTCAAACTTGGTAAGGCACAAGTATTGCTAAACAACTTTAACAGATGGTTGTTTATACATGTAGTAAGGCTCTATTCTGTTGATGAACATGTTTCATTGGTACCTAGGTGTGATTGATTTTCACATTCCATTATGGTCCAATGTCAAGCCAAGGGCGGGGACGGACATGGATATGCAGGTTTGAATCTGTTTTTGCTAAATGCATGCACACTAGGTGTTATGGGCCCTAGTGTTTAGCAAAGGAGGCCTAGGGTAGAACCGGGTAAGCCAAGGGCCAGGACAAAGTATTGGATATGCAGGTTCGAATCTATTTTTGCTAAATGCATGCACACTAGGTGTAATGGGACCTAGTATTTAGCGAAGGATGATTTGGAGCGGCATGCATATTCATGACAATAATTTCTTATAAAGCATTTTGCACTCTATGTGCAATATCTATATGAGATTCCTTTTGGATCTACCAATTACCAATAGAGGTCATGGCACGATTTGAGTGCTTATGGATCTTTCAAGTTCACCAAGATGGTTATTCATGACATTGTTGTCTCCTCAACAATGTTGTGAGACATTGTGATCCTCATTTATCAGTCATTTTGGCAAATTGTCTGTAAACCATGAGAAACACACCTTAGTACTGTCAGTTATCCAAAGAGTATAGGCAGATTACAAGTGTGATCTTGTGCTAAAGGATATGCGAAGAGCGTACATTAGCACCAAGCAATCCAACTCCACATTGGGATTCAGGTAAATCTGAGCCCCGTGCTTCCTAGTTTGGTAGGAGGTCAAAATGTGTTTGAACCTGAGAGAGGTTCTAGTCCTTGATTGAGTTAAAAAGGAAGACATCTTAGAACTTGAGTTGGAGTAAGTGTCAGACACTTCTCTAACGATCGTCTCTAAAAGCCCCCCTTGGTTTACGCTCTCCTTTGTAGATACCCTACTCTGAATCTCTCTATTATAGCCCTGATTTGCTATGACACGGTCTGACCTAAGGTATATAGAGACTTGAAATACTCAATGGAAATAAATACTAGGCCTTTAGTACTAATACCAATTGACCCGTTTTAGCCGTTGTAAATCCAATCTGGTTGTTTCTCAAGTTTTAATCTCTGATCACTCATGTAGAATCAAGGGCAATAAAGTTAGTCTATTGATCAACAAGCATATATGTAAGGACTCTTAGTCAAATTTTTTGCTTCAATCCTGCCAAAGTAGCCACAAGGTCAATTTGCAACCTTCAAATCTAGGAAACTCAATTTCAAGTAGCAAATAGTATCCAAATGACTTCAAACTTGCTAGGCTATTTGTATAAGGTGTCTATCAACCCTATGAATAAAAAAATGTCCAAAATGAGTTATCTTGCTAATAGGAGATAATAAGCGTGCTCATTCTCTACTGAGTCAAAAATTGATCATTTTCCACTTTTGTTGGTCCACACTGGTCAAGCATGTAACCAGTACAGTCTAAATGAGGTTATTCAGTTTTTGGTCGATCTGGTTTAATTTCCCAATAGTTTCTGTATCTGGAAATTTAAATTGCAAATCATGTGGTCATGCAAGTCAAATAATATCCACATTACTTGAAACTTCTTCCAAGCACTCTATTACTACTCTAAACCCAGTCCCATTTGAATTTCTTTTGCAGAAAATGAACTTCAAGGCAGGAGATATCAAGCATGCTTATTATCTCCACGATTAAAATGAAGGTTTTTTTCCTTTTTTGGTTTGTGTTGGATATTCACACCCTAGACATGTCACAAATCAAGTTATATGAAGTTTGGTTCAGTTTTGAAGTTCCTAGGCCAAATTTTGTGTCTCCCGTCTGGTTTTAGTAGTTTCTGAGCCTAACAGGTAACTTACAAGTCCAAATGCTACCAAACTTGAATTAGAGCCTCCTTATACTTTATTAATGCTTGTGGATTTGAAAAATGGTCAAATTTTTCTTTTTTAAGCTCCAAGATATTAAGTGCACTAATAATCTAGGTGCTAAGTTTTGTAAACTTTTTCCACTTTTTCACTTTCCACAGTTGTAACAAAGTGTTTTAAGATCACTTTGTCAAGAAGTTTCATCATGTTCTATTCAATATCAAGTGTTATTTTCTCTAGTTGTCTGTTTGTTCATTGTTTGGCCCAATTTTGCCCCCATCGAGCTTGAGAAAAAAAGCGTTTATTATTTACTGGACAAAATCTGTAATTTTTTTGGAGATTTTGATGGCATTCAGGTCCTATACAAGCTAATGCAAGTACTTTTGGTCAACAAAACTAACTTTAGCATGCATCTATCACTTGGGAGATAATAAGCCTATTTTTGACCAAACTTTGAAAATTTTCTTGAAAGCTAAAACTTTGACCTATCCACAGGTTGCTTTAGCCTTTCCAAGATCAATGATAACTAGAAATGTTATTTTTGAAACTTTGAACTCACCTTATGAGTCCCCTACCTAAAAACTCTGATTTTTTTACAAACAACTTCTGTGATGTTAAAGCAGAGGGTGAAATAGACCGAAAACCTTCCTGGATTCCTACTTACCCTAGTCCTAATCACATCAGCAAAAGGTAGTGGAAAGTGTCCACCAACAATGGTTTTTTTTTTTGGTTTTTACTTGAATAGTGCGTCAATCCTCAGACTAGACATAATCTAAGCTATCAACCACTCGAAAACAACTTAATCTAATCCTAAAGATTCTCGATGAGACTACTCCCCAAATACCTCTACACAGCTGAAGTAGACACACCTCGACCGTGCGGTTTCTAAAAGTTGATTTTTGTACTCCAGGAAAACCTAGAGGAAGTTTTAGGACAACTGCACGTCAGGAAACAATTGCCAACTATGACACTACATGCAAATCTCAATGAGTCACCAAAAAAAATGCAGTTTAAACGAGATGAAATTTATAGGACGGGTAGGCAATATCTAAAGACACATGACCATGCCCTCAAATCCCCTTTTTGACCACTTGAAAAAATTGCACATATTATCTACAAGGCAAATTTGACCTAGCCGTTTTCAGCCTCAAATGCACCCTAGAGCTTAGCAATGATGCCCTAACACCTTTCCAATGCATAAAATGCAATATTGTTATGTAAATCCTACGTATTGAGCATATTAATGAGAAGGTAAGCTACAACAAGAACACAATTTTACGTGCAATGTTGCAAAGATCTTTCACGTGTGAACACGATGAAGCAGACAACACTTCAAATAGACACTTCACGAGGGAGTTATGAGCTTGAGAGGATCACAAAAGAGTAAACAGTGCTTTGTTGAACATTCATAATGCTTATTATCCAAAAAAGACTCTCTTAGGTTTAACAAAAATGGCTTTTATACCTTAGCCAAAGGTTTTGGGTTCAAAAATGAGAAACTCTTTAACTCTATTGTAGCTTAAGATTTCACTAGAACAATTTGGAAGCATTTAGCTTCACTTTGTCTGGCTTATAATCACATAACTGTTTACAAATTAAGTTCAAAAATCAAAGAACTACAAGGCCTAAGGCAATAGACGTCTAGATTGATAAAAAAAAGTGAGAAATTATATCATAGGCTATATATATAGACTCCGTGGTTAGTAGTGTGCTAACAGGGAGTGTGCAGAAGTAGAAGGAGAGGGAGAGAAGTCAACGAACAGGAGAATAACAAACCACGCGCTATATTTTATTGATCAATCTTTTTACTATATATATATATATATAGAGTAATGATACCACCCACTCTTTTGCATACATGTACCAAAAAAAAGAGTGGTGTGTATGTGTTCTTTGATAGGGTGTTCCCACATGGGCTCTATAGAATAAACAACAAAAGGGCTTGAAACCCAACATATTGAGTGAAAAGGTGCTTTGAACTATAGAGAGACATTGGTGTGTGTGCATTGGTGTATTTCCCCATGTAATCATCACCACTTGTGAGATGGATTTTATGGATGTCTTTTTGTTGAAATCAAGTTAATGTACTCAAAAGAGAGATTGCTCTCCTTTGCTTCCACACATTATTTGGACCACCCTAAGACTTTGACACCATTGTTAACTTGCTGATTTTTTTTTTCAAACAGTTTTAACAAGATCTGGATTTCATTAATTATAATAAAATTAATAAATTTGTGATTCTACAATAATAATAAACACAAAACATGAAAGAAATAATTAAAATAATGTGAAACAAATATTGCAACAACTCAAAATTAAATGAATATCTATATGTATGAAATGACAAAAGTATGACCTTTGAACAATTGCTTTGATGGAGCTCTTGAGGACTCTCTTGGCTTTGAAGGGGGGATAAAACATCAAATTACCTGCTCAAGATGCTCCTAGATTATTGATCTTGCTCATTGAGTCTCCGAAGTATGATTGCTATTTGAAAATCATGTGCAATGTGTGACTTAATGAGTACTTCTTCTTGCCAATATAGAATAAGTAAGTTGCTTTTTTATTGGAAAAATATAGTTAAGGTAGACTTCTATTAACATGAAGAGTCTCCATCACATAATCACACTAGTTTAATTGTTTGCAAGAATTAAATAAATATTTACATGTATAAATAAAAAATTGCACTCTAAATCTATAAGATTGTCCAAAATAACTAAATTGATAGCAATGGCATTGGCACGGAGAGCCCATACATGCTAGATTGAGGATCCTTCAAAGTATTCTTTACCCTTATCTTGTACTATATTCCCGTATTGGATTGGAAGATTGTACATATTTTCCCTTCAAGTATCCTCTACCCTTACCTTGTACTATATTCCCATCTTGGATTGGAAGATCATATATCTTTGCCCTTTCATTTCAAGCTATACTGAGATTTTCTTGGGATCTAAAATCAAACCTTGTGCATTGATCGTTTACCCTTTTCTTGTACCATATTCCCATCTTTAGTTGGAGGATTGTACATATTTGCCCTTCAAAGTATCCTTTACCCTTACCTTGTACTATATTCCCGTCTTGGATTGAAAGATTGTATATATTTTCCCTTTCATTTCAAGCTATACTGATATATTTTCGAGATCTAAAATCAAACCTTGTGCACTGATAACTTGGGACTTTATCTTAAACCTATTGATAAGAGGGACTAGGTTCTCTACATGTGCTTTCTCATGCCCATGACCACACATTAACATTACACTCGACGATGATTGCAATTGATACTACATGGTTCAAGTGCATGGTGATGATTATTGGGTGATCTGTGGTCTATTTTTGAGGCACTTTGTTATTGTTTGAATGGGATATATTGTTATGAGTAGTGTCCTTCGCTACATGGCTTACTATTGCTTCAATGATTGTGGATTCTGGAAAACTACACTCTCTACATTCTCATGGAATGGTAAAACCAAATGTATAGAACAATTTCATTGGCTCGTACTGTTTCTTTGTTTGGAGTTTTGTTTTCAAAGTGGCATCTAATTATGCTTTGAAAGGAAAAACCACCCTTTTGTTTGAGAAATGGATTCCTTGTACATGGTACTTGAAGGAATTTATAAAGGTGTTCATTGCATATAGCAAGTGAAGGACATTGATAGCTATCTTTTTCATTTTTAGTTGCTAGAAGATTGTATGGATTGTCAGTGGGCTTCAAAAAAACTTCATGCTTGGGTTAATGATTTGCAGTTATCACTTCATTTGGATGTCTCACAAAGGCATAAGGAATGACCTTTCAAGGCAAACGATGGGATGCTTCAAGTAACCATTTTTATTTATTGGTATGTCCTCCTATGAATTTATTTACACGTGTAACAAAATGTCCATGTCTAACGCTCTCACAATGTTACCATATACATGTGGTAGTGATGTGTGTGAACACACTAGGACCGCCGGGGCATTTTTTCCCTCTTTAGGAGGTTTTTTCCCCCGTGCATTTTTTCCCTCTTTAGCAGGTCTTTATGCAAGCCGCAATGAGGCTAAAATTGCTTTGCTGCGTAAAGAGCTAGAGTCGAAGATTATGCATGAGGAAGATGATATGGACACTTTCCTTGCTAGTGTCAAGGATATCAATGAGCAACTCATTTCTGCAGGTGAAGTCATTTTAGACAGTTCCCTAGTGCAGACTGTTCTTGATGCCTTACCAGATTCTTACCAGACTTTTGCTAGTACTTGGAGACTTATGACCCAAGGAAATACTGAAGTTGTCAAGTTTGATGCATTATGCACATTGCTGTTGCAAGAGTCCCTTTCCAGAAAAAACACGACTAGGCAGCGTGCAGTTGAACAGGCTTTTATTGCTTCTCAAAGAAAGGGTGGTAACAACAATGCAACCACTTCTTATGGTTCTGCTGCGAGTGGCAAAAATACTGTTCCTAATGTTTCTGATGGCAACACTTCGTCTGGCAATTCTGGTGATAAGGGCAAAAAGAAGATGCGTTGCCATTATTGTAAAGCTAATGATCACTTGATCAAGCAGTGTCCTAAGTTGAAGGCAAAAGAGGCTAAGAAGAAAGAGGGTGGTTCCACTGCAAATACTGGTTCCACTACAAATGCAGCCATTGTTGAGTCTTCTGTGAAAGGAGACTGTGTTGCCGATGTTGATGAAGAATGGGCTTTTAGCACAGAGTGCACTTACAATCCTACTATCCATGATGCATGCTTGTCAGTTGCTGCAGATTCACATGTGTGGTATTTCGACAGTGGTGCTACAAAGCACATTACCTCACATCGTGAATTGTTTACCTCTCTCAAGTCTGTCCCTCATGGGAATTCAGTCACTTGTGCCAACAATGCCTCTTATCCAGTTCAGGGAGTTGGAAAGATTGTGCTCACTGTTGCTAATGGCAGTTCCTTCACACTTGTTGATGCACTTTATGTACCTGGGATCAAGAAGAATCTCTTGTCTGTATCCGCACTTGCTAGACTTGGACTTGTAGTCAAATTTGTGGATGACAGATGTACAGTTCATGATCTCAGTTTTGGTGATGAAATTGTTGCATCTGGGCTTTTGTGCCGTGGGCTATATAAGCTCACTTTGTATGACAAGTATGGACAAAATTTTGCAAATGCTGTTGCAAATTCAAGGGCTATTTCAGATGCAAAACTTTGGCATGCACGTTTTGGTCATCTGAATTTTGCTAGTTTGCTACGTTTGCAGAAATCTGATATGGTTGCTTCTTTGCCGCCTCTTGAAGCACCTGTCAAACATGTTTGTGAAGGCTGTGTTTTGGGTAAGATGCAGCGTTCTAAATTTCCAAAGGATGGTTCAATTCGGGCCACATGTAGGTTGCAGCTTGTGCATAGTGATGTTTGTGGGCCCATGCAAACTCCGTCCTTGGGCAATAACCTTTACTTCGTGACTTTCATTGATGATTACTCCAAGCATGCATGGGTATTTCCGCTTAAAGCGAAGTCCGAAGTTTTTATGTGCTTCAAACAATTTCTGGCTATGGCTGAAAATGTCTCAAAATGTACTATGGGCACCCTCCATTCCGATCGAGGGGGGGAGTATATGTCTCATGAATTTAATGCATTTCTGGCTAGTCGTGGGATAAAACACCAATGTACAGTGCCTTATACACCTCAACAAAATGGTGTTGCTGAGAGGAAAAACAGGTCACTGACGGAAATGGCACGATGTATGGTCAAAAGTCAAGCTTTGCCGCATTCTTTTTGGCTTGAGGCCATTATGTGTGCCACTTATGTACTTAACAGGTGTCCTACGAAAGCTTTGCAGTCTATTACTCCATATGAAGCATGGCATGATAGAAAGCCTTCTATTGAGTACATGCGTGTTTTTGGCTGTTTGGCATATGCTTTGGTGCCACAAGTGCAACGCAGAAAACTGGATGATAAGGCTGTAAAATGTATTTTTGTTGGTTATAGTGCTGAAAGCAAAGGTTACAGGTTGTTTCATCCACAAACAAAACGTATTCTGGTTTCTCGGGATGTAGTCTTTGTGGAAGATTCTGTTCAGCCCTTGCTGTCATGTACTAGAGACAATAATGTAAGCTCACATGACATTTATGACACTTTGTTGCCTCTTTTTCAGTGGTGGAAATACGAATGTAAGTTCCAATGAGGCAAATGTACAGCCTATGGGGGTTTCTGAAAATGTTTTAGATTAGCCTATTACTGATGCAGATGTACATGATGTACTTGATGAGGAAACGGCTGAAAATGAGCAGGCTAGAGGTATGCCAAAATGGCTGGTGCACACTTTGCGTGACAGTAAATTGGATGCACCTTTGTCTAGTCGTACTCGTTCAGGCTCTCGCCATGCATCTTATGCATCAGATTGTTATGCTTTGGCTGTGTCTAGCTTACATGATGTTGAGGAGCCTCTGACTTTTGATGAAGCACAAAATTCAGAAAATTGGATGGCTACCATGCAATCAGAATATGATGCACTTATCGAAAATGACACATGGACTTTATGTGATTTGGCTCCTGGCAAAAAGTCCATTGGTACAAAGTGGGTTTACAAGCTGAAACGCAAGCCGGATGGTGAGATCGATCGCCATAAGGCTCGACTTGTTGCAAAGGGTTATGCACAGCAAAAAGGCATAGATTATGAAGAGACTTTTGCTCCCACTTGTCGTATGGCTACTGTGCGTTTTCTATGTGCATTGGCAGCTCATTTTGGTTGGGATGTACATCAATCAGACATTGTTACTGCTTTCTTGAATGGTGAAATATTTGAAGAAGTTTATGTAATGCAGCCTCGCGGTTTTGTCATAAAAGGACAAGAGGACAAAGCGTGCAGATGTAAGAAGGCTTTGTATGGGTTGAAGCAATCTCCTCGTGCTTGGTATGAGAAAGCTGACACTCATTTGGTCAAACAAGGCTTTCGTAACAGTCCAACAGAAATTAGCACATTGTATGTAAAGCGTGAGGGTGATGTACTTCTCATTGTGGTTCTTTATGTTGATGATTTGCTGATCACTGGAACAAATGAGAGACACATTGCTGAATTTAAGGCTGATTTGAATGCTACTTTCAAGATGAAAGATTTGGGGCTGTTGCATCATTACTTGGGTATACAGTTTAAGCAGTGTGATGGTGGTATTGCCTTGTGTCAGAAAAGTTACATAGAGACATTGCCATGTAAGTTTGGACTTGAGGATTGCAAACCTATTGCCACTCCCATGGAAACAGGTTTGAAGTTGAGTCTACATGATGCTGGCGATCCTGCTGATGTCACTCTTTACCAAACTGCTGCTGGCTGCCTCATTTATGTATGCAACACGAGGCCGGATATTCGGTTTGCAGTCTCACAGGTCATCAGATTTATGCATAGCCCAGGGTCTAAGCATTGGTAGGCTGTCAAGAGGATTTTCCGCTACCTTAGTGGCACTTTACATCTTGGCTTGTTTTATCCCAAGGGGGGATCATTGCCGCCAGACTTACATGCTTTTTCGGACCCAGATTGGGCTGGTTGTTTTGACACGCGAATGTCCACAAGTGGTTTTTGTTTCATGCTTGGCAGTTCATGTATATCATGGTTGAGCAAGAAGCAACCTATTGTGGCCACTTCGAGTTGTGAGGCTGAGTACAGGGCAGTCTTCACAGCTACGGTTGAGTGTGTATGGCTCAGACGCCTTATGGTGGCTGATTTGGGTGTTGGACAGGACATTGCCAACACTATCTACACTGACAGTTGCGAGAAACCCAGTTTTTCATGCTCGCACAAAGCACATTGAGGTGCATTACCACTATGTCAGGGAGAGGCTCTCAACAGGAGAGATCAGCTTGGCTTATGTGCCAACACAGGACAACCTTGCAGATCTTTTTTTACAAAGGCATTGTCTCGTGAGAAGCTTGAAGCTTTCCGCAAAGCTTTGGGCTTACTCCCCTTTGTGGACTGATCCTGTCCTCAAGGCATGGCACTTCCCTTTACTCATGTGCCAGCTCTCGTTCACCGCATCACTCCAGGGGGGATTTGTTACCATATACATGTGGTAGTGATGTGTGTGAACACACTAGGACCGCCGGGGCATTTTTTCCCTCTTTAGGAGGTTTTTTCCCCCGTGCATTGTATATACGCCCATCACTCTAGGGCTATCTATCTTTCTATTGCACACTAAGTAACACACTCTCTATTGTGTGCCTTGAGCTTCCTTCGTCTTCTCCAAGCTGTGTGTGTTTCTCTGCAACCCTAATTCCAACACACAAATGGTGGCAGAGAAGCCCGGGGTTCCACATCAAAATATGTATAAATGTAGCATATGAGTTCACATGAAAGGATTTCTTTACTTTCAAAGAGATATATAATTACATGTACAAGAGGTGTTAAAAACGATTTGATTGGAAAATGGAAATTTGAAAATAATCTATAGGTTTATTGAGAAGAAGGGGTCATTTTACTCATGGTGTAGTGTCTGTGCATAGGGAGTTCATAAACACCTCTTAAATGCGTGTGCTATTAGGACAAGGTTCCTAAGGTCCTAAGCACAGAAAAGTGGGCACAGCCTCATGGCACGACCACACACGGACAATGCATGGGGGTATCCCTTGGACAAGAGCTATAAAACTAGGAAGGGGTTGGTTGGGAGGAGTGTTAGTTTTCACCCAAGAAGGCATCTTGGTCTTTCATTGGTATTAGAGAATTGAGAAAGTAAAAAAATTGGCCCATCACCTAAATTTCACCTAGTTATCGTGTTTCGTTCTAGACTATAATTAAAATTAAGAGTGGTGAATGTGCTTACAAATTAAATTTGCCACCACCGGATGGTGCTTTCAAGGGGCAAGAAGCTTCAGTGACTCCCTTAATTGGGAAATTGAGGCTCCATGTCCAAAGCTATGTGGACAAAGAGGACTTCTTCATCTCTCCTCTCAAGCACAAGGATGTAATCCTAGGAGCACCATGGTTTGATCGCACGGCTACCAATGTTAAATTCCTTGAAAGGCAAATCTACTTTAGGTTCAGAGAAAAAGATATGTACATAGATGCCAAAGAGTTGGGTAACACCATACCCATTGTACATACACAAGCTTTCAATAAGTCAATAAAGAGCTCTATTTCCATGTACATGATTTTTGTTAAAGATTCCCAAAATGAACCTATGCTTTAGCAAAAGAATATATAAACAATCACAAGGAATTAGAGTTATCCAATTTTCTCAAGGGATTTCAAGATGTTTTTATTGACGACATCCCTTGTGAACTACCTCCTAAATGAGGCAATGAGTGACCAAGCAATTGAACTTTTTCCAGAAAGTTCACCGCCTAATAAACCTCCTTACAGAGTTTCTCAAGCTTAACAAGAGGAGATTATGCGGCAAGTGCATAAGTTAGTTGAGAAGGGCATGGTTAGGCCTAGCTCATCTCCATTTTGCTCACCCGTGTTATTAGTGCAAAAGAAAGACGGAACATACCGTATGTGTGTAGGCAACATCCCTTGTGAACTACCTCCTAAATGAGGCAATGAGTGACCATGCAATTGAACTTTTTCCAGAAATTTCACCGCCTAATAAACCTCCTTACAGAGTTTCTCAAGCTCAACAAGAGGAGATTATGCGGCAAGTGCATGAGTTAGTTGAGAAGGGCATGGTTAGGCCTAGCTCATCTCCATTTTGCTCACCCGTGTTATTAGTGCAAAAGAAAGACGGAACATATCGTATGTGTGTCGACTATAGAGAACTAAATAGGATCACTATCAAGAATAGGTTTCCCATTCCATGGGTAGAAGACCTATTTGATAAGCTACAAGGGTCGACCTACTTTAGTAGGATTGACCTAAGAAGTGGCTACCATCAAATAAGGATAGTTGATCAAGACATTGTAAAGACTGCATTTCGCTCTACGTTTGGTCTTTACGAATACATTGTCATCCCTTTTAGCTTGACCAATGCACCAACCACATTTAACCGCTTGATGGAGAAGCTATTGAGGCCTCACCGAACCTTTATTGGAGTGTTCTTTGATGATATAATCATCTACTCTAATTCATTAGACGAACACAAACAACATCTCCAGGTAATATTTCAAGTCTTACAAGAGAATAAACTTTATATTAATCGAAAGAAAAGTGAGTTTTTCTTACAAGAGATTCAGTATTTAGGTCACATTATCTCTCAAGATGGCATCCCAATGGATCCATTAAAGCTAGAGGTAATAAAAGGATGGCCTATTCCAAGGAATCTACATGAACTAAGAAGATTTATAGGTATGTGTGCATACTATAGACGCTTCATATAAAAGTTCTCACAAATTGCGGGACCATTACATGACCTAACAAAGAAAAACGTTAGTTATACATGGTCAGCCAAGTAGAACAATGCTTTCAAATAGCTTAAAGAAAAGTTTATCTCTCAACCTGTGCTTATAGTGCCGGATCTCTCAAAGCCATTTGAGGTCCAATATGACGCTTGTGGTGATTTCCTTGGAGCTGTTTTGCTCCAAGAAGGGCATGCCATAGCCTATGAAAGTCAAAGGCTCGACCCTGTTGAGCAAGCTCTACGCATACATGAAAAGGAACTCCTTGCAGTTCTACATGCCTTAGACTCATGGAAGCACTATTTATTGGGGACTCCTTTCATTCTGCGGACGGATCACCAAAGCCTTAATTACTTCATGACGCAGACCAAGCTCTCCGATAAACAAACAAGGTGGGAAAATTTCCTTTCGCAATTTCATTTTCATATTGCTCACATTGCTGGCAAGCATAATCAAGTAGCCGATGCACTCTCAAGATGGCCGAGAGTGAATGTGGTTTCCATAGCAACTCACAATGATCTATCTTCTATGATAGATGAGTACGCAATTGATCCTGATTTTAGAGATGTGTTTTCCGTCCTTGCACTAGGGAAGAAAGAGGAACCATTTACCTTACAAGATGGTTATCTTCTCTATAGCAATAGACTATGCGTTACTAACTCACTACGTGAGAAAGTAATGTATGAATCTCATGCTCCTCCTTATGCGGGGCATAGAGGGATTCAGTCTACCCTAAAAGGGACATATTTCTATTGGCCTGCCATGAAAGCAAACATACAAGAGTATGTTTCTAGATGTGTGGTATGCCAAAAGACGAAGTTTGATAGAGGGAAGCAACCTGGATTGCTTCAACCTTTGCCAATCCCTAATTCACCATGGGAGAGCATATCCATGGATTTTCTCTTTGGATTGCCTAAGTCTATCCATGGGAATACGGGAATACGGGAATATGGACGATAATAGACATGTTCAACAAACAAGCTCATTTTATACCTGTCAAAAAGACTATCAAATCCCATCAAATGGCAACCCTCTTCATATCACAAATCTTCAAGTACCATGGCTTGACAATGTCCATAGTGTCGAATAGAGATCATAGAATGACCAATAATTTCTGGAAGGGTCTCTTTGAAATTTTAGGAACAAGGCTAAACTTTTGTTCGGCCTATCACCCACAAACGGATGGCCAAAGTGAAATAGCTAACCTAACAATTCTTGATCTACTAAAAGCCTACGTAACGGAAGTAGATCAAAGCTCCCAATGGGAGAAGTACTTACCCTTAGTAGAGTATGCTTACAATAATATTGTACATACCTCCACGGAAAAAGAACCTTTCGAGGTAATCGAGGGAAGATCCAAAAGTCCCCTGCTACTTAAGGTACACGGGAAGATCTTAAAAGCAGATGAGTATAGCCGAGACCTACAAGAATCTTTCCAAAAGATTAAGGATGCTATCTGTATCTCACAACAAAGGCAAAAGGCTGCTGCTGATAAGCACAAAAGAGCCTAAGCCTTTAAAGAAAATGATTTGGGTCTTGCTTAAATTTCCCAAGGCTTGATTAAGGCACACGACGGGCAAGAATCCTACGGGACACCAAAAGTGCTATGCTAAGTTAGAAAAAAGGTACTATGGTCCCTTCCAGATTCTTAGACCAATCAATGAGATGGCCTATCAACTCAAGTTGTCTAGTCATTGGCTCATACACAATGCTTTTCATATGAGCCTACTAAAGCCTTACAAAGGAGAGCCACCTCAAGAACCAACTATTGAAGACCCACCGGAGATTGAGGACCAAGAAGAGGTGCTGCAGCCCGAATCCATTCTCCGACATGAAGACAAGGTATTGAGAGGCGGTAATGATTATCCGATGGTATCTTATTAAGTTTAAGAACTATCCTTTTGAAGATGCTAGATGGATGCAAGGCATACAATCAAAGGATAACCTAAACCTTGTCAATGCTTACTATGCTTCCCTAGAGTAAGCAAATGTAAAAATGTTTAAAATGAACAAAGTTTTTGTCTTATAAGACTCTCTTTTCTTTATTGTGCACAAATGTTAAGAAGTATGCATGCTTAGGATCAAGTTTGCGTAGACGAAGTCTTCCAAACACCAAGTAGAGCTTGTCACTCTACTATGGAAGATTGATAGGACTAATGCGCAGACATGCTTGCGGGTAGCTTAGGCTCTCAAGCGCCAAATGGGTTAGTCATCCATTCTGGAACGATGTCGTAGGGTAACATAGGGATCCTCTACCCGCTAGGAAAAGGACTAATGACTAGGCTTTATCTTCTCTACCCCATGGTCGAGGACGGCTATGATTTCAAGAGAGAGGTAATGTCATAATAACTAATATCTAATTCTCCCAAATGATTTTCTCATGTTAAACTAATCATTTAATACGGGGAAGTATGGGGGGAGAAAAAGCTAGAATATTGGTTAAGTTGGCAGACCAGTTACAATAGGAATCCAAAAGAGGGAAAATAGGGATCCAAAGGGGGGGCCATCTGCCCGGGGCAGTCACTTATCAAAAGACCCCTATATCACGTGCGTTTAAGAGGTAATTAATAATACCCCAATATACATACTATACTTACACTGTGAGCCTATTTAAAAAATCCCCACCCCCCTCTGTATGTATACATTTTTATACATTTTGGTCTTTTAATAATCCTCTCCGGTTAACTCACGTGATATCATACACATTCTAAAAAGTGACCGCCCAGGGGCCATCTGCCAAAGAGCAATGTGCAACAATGGGCTTCAAAGACCCTAAGGTTCAACCCATTAAGACTTCCAAAATGCTAAGGTTCCAAAATTCAAAGGTTATGTTAATGGTCAAACTCTAGGTAAATTGGATGCTTGCGGGAAGACTCAAAAGTCTTCCCACATCCCTATACTTGAGGGGGCGAGCCCTTTTAAAAATACTTGATAAAAGAACCAATAAAAGTTAATCTCTCTAGAAGATTATTGGATAGTCTCCCAAGGGGTCCAATGAGCATCCAACAGCCCAATGGCTTGTTGGGATATAAAGCCCAATGTGGTCGCCCAGGTAAGTGGGCGGGTCGCCAGGTATGTACACATATTATTTTGTAAAAACCTAATAAGAACTCACTATGCTCTACACATTACAGTAGAGCGAGTTCACCATATCGTCGTGCTCTTCTTCTCACACTCTCTCTCGCGTTGCACTTCCGCTCGTACTCCTTCAACTGGTATCAGAGCTCAGATCGAGGCTCGGGGCAGCACTGCAGGAGGCTAGAGTCACCAACTCAGATTGGAGTGAAATTCGACAGGCGAAGACACGGCCCCAAATCTCGTGAAAGAGCCCAAAGCACACGGTGTTGTCAGAATTTCATTCTGAGGTCATCTCGGCCACCGTTTGGCTTCGACAAAGGTCTGCGCAGGCCATCATTCGACTACGTGGTCTCAGCGGGTGCAGATCCGACTCTGCAAATTTGGGGTTTTCGGCCTATGACTGCAGGTGCTGAGGATATCGACACTCCCAGAGTGTTGATTTGTGGCTGTCTACACATCGAAGGACGGCTCACAGTTCTTGGAGGCGTGTTACATACGACACGGGCGCATCTACACACAGACTGTAGGCGACATCCACTAGTTCATCAGGTAGCTTGTGTTTGCTGCTTGATATTCCAGATTTCATCCTGACATTGCAGGTACTTCCACATGGGATGTATTGTCAGAGATGATATATGTCTGTTGAGGGTTTGCTGGCTGTGAGTCACGCAGCAAACAACCGCCGCAGCGGTTACATCATACAGTGAGAAATTTGTGGATGTATGACTTTGTGGAAAGTCTATGTACTGTCGTTGAGGCATTGTTGCAGTCTATGCTTATAGGACAGTGACAGGACAATGAGAGACAGTACAGGTGCAGAACAGGTTTACTCGCAGCTTACAGTGTGAGAGAGACAGTGTTTTTTGAGCTGTTTTTGGTCTGTTTTTTGAGTACACCAGAGCCATTTTACAAAGGAGACTCTGCCAAAATTTATGCAGAATCTGAAGCTTTCTTGGTTCATTTGACAGGTTGATATTGGTTCAGAGCCAGTTTACGGGGGAAACTCTGCCGAATTTTTCCCAGGAAAGTAAACCACTGTGAAGCGTAGCTATGGCTGGATCATAGGACACTGCTCTTTACAATATCAAGAAGCTGGATGGAACCAATTTCCCATTGTGGAAGAAGCAGATTTGGCACGTATTGGTACAAAAGAAGCAGATAAAACCTATAAAGCTCAAGGGGATAAAACCAGAAGATATGGACAAAGATGAATGGAGCGAAATGGATGAATTGGCACTTTCTACCATTATGCTGACTTTGGCAGAAAGCGTTTACTTCAATGTAGCAGACGAGATGTCGGCTTATCAAGCATGGTTAAAGCTGAGTGATCTTTATGAGAAGCAGAGTGCAGCTTCACAGGTATACTGGCTTAAGAAGCTTGTTGACTTGAAGATGAAAGAAGGGACCCCTATGTCCAATCATCTGAATGAATTCAACACAATCTATAGTCAGTTGTCAGCTCAAGGTGTCAAGTTTGATGAACCTGTTAGAGCTATGTTCCTGTTGATCACATTGCCGGAAAGTTGGGACACTTTTCGCACAGCTTTGAGTAATTCTGCACCTCCAGATGGTTTGAACATAGCAGGTGTAGAAGGAAGTCTGCTTACTGAAGAAACCAATAGAAAGACAATGGACAAAGGCAAAGGAACAACCTTAGTTGTCAGGGGAAGGACCAAAGAAAAGTACAAAGGTGAAAAGAGGAATCAGTCTCGTAGCAAGTCCCGCAGTGCTAAAGGCAAGAGTGACATAGAATGCTACCATTGTGGCAAGAAGGGTCACATGAAAAGAGACTGCAGAGAATGGAAAGCAGAAAAAGGCAAAGAGAAAGCTGAAGACCATGGTGAGAAGAACAAGTCCTCAGTGAAGATTCAAGAAATAAATGTGACAAACACTGTTGCAGAGGATGACAGTCTAGTGTCAGGAGACATCTACTTCTTGAAGAATACAATGGACTCAGCTCTTCTTACAGTATCTAATGGAAATGCACTGAGTGACTGGATTATAGACTCATGGGCATCACTTCATGTGTCTCCAAACAAGGAGTGGTTTACTTCTTATGTGACCACTAAAGATCATGTTCGGCTAGGCAATGGGCAGACATGTGAGATCTTAGGTATTGGAGATGTTCAATTGAAGTTTCAGAATGGCTCTTCTTTCACGCTGAAGAATGTGAGACATGTTCCCGCAATTACAAAGAGCTTGATCAGCACAGGTTTACTTGATGATGCTGGCTAGGTCACCACTTTTGGACAGAACATGTGGAAGATATCCAAGGGTTCTATGACAGTAGCACATGGAGTAAAGTCTGGAGGAATTTACATGATTTATGTATCAAATGTCTCTAAAAATGTAATCAATGTAACCGAGCAGCTGAACGTTTCTTTGTGGCATAGCCGGTTTGGACATATGTCCAAGAAGGGAATGGAAATCTTGTCTCGTTCTGGTTATTTGCCTGGCTTTTCATTTAATGATTTTGAATTCTGTGAACATTGTCTGTATGGTAAGCAAACACAACAGCCACATAAGCATAGAAGCAGTAGAAGAGATACACAGTTGGCACTTGTTCATAGTGATTTGTGTGGACCTATGCCTAACCTATCTCTAGGGGGAGCTTCTTACTTTATGACATTTATAGATGATTACTCGAGGAAAGTATGGGTTTACTTTCTCAAGCACAAGGATGAAGCGTTTAGTGTTTTCAAAACGTTTGTGACACTTGTGGAGAATCAGAGTGGCAAGAAGCTTAAATGCTTACGCATTGACAATGGTGGAGAGTATGTTTCAAAGGCCTTTCAGGACTTTTGTGAGTCAAAAGGTATAAAAAGTGAACTTACTGCTCCTTACAATCCTCCTCAAAATGGTGTTGCTGAGAGGATGAATAGGACCATACAAGAGAAGGTCAGAAGTATGTTGTCTAATGCACAGCTGCCAAATGGGTTTTGGGATGAAGCTGTATCAACAGCTGTTCATCTTGTAAATAGATCTCCTAGCAAGGTTTTGCAGAACGATTCAGTGCCAGAGATGGTATGGTCAGGCAAAATGCCCTCATACAAGCATCTTAGAGTCTTTGGCTGTGAGGCATATACTCACATTCCAAAGGAATTTAGGAACAAACTTGAGCCAAAGAGTAGAAAGTGCATCTTTCTAGGCTATGGTAATTCTGGTGAGATGGGGTACAGACTTTGGGATCCCGAATCCAAAAAGGTTGTCCGCAGCAATGATGTTCACTTTAATGAATCCAAATATCATTCTAAACCAGAGAGGGTTGAGGAGATTAGAAGAGTTGTCTTCCAAGAAGATGGACCTACACGTGCAAGACAAAATGTCAGGGCTCAAGAGGAGTAAGGACAGGATAGAGTGGAACCACAGGTTGTGGCTGAGCGTGAGCCACCTATTGTGCGTAGATCTGGACGTGTCACGCGACCTCCTGATAGGTTTGTTCCATCTATGAATTATGTCATGTTGACTGATTGCAATGAGCCTTCATGTTACAAGGAAGCAGTGCAAATGAAGGACTCCGGGAAGTGGCAATTGGCCATGCAGTCAGAGATGATAGCTTTGCATAAAAACCAGACATGGAAGCTAGTTAAATTACCACGGGGCAAAAAGGCTCTACCCTGTAAATGGGTTTACAGGTATAAGATCACTGCTCATGATAGTCAGCCAAAGTACAAAGCAAGGCTTGTTGCCAAGGGCTTTAAGCAAGAACAAGGCATTGACTTTGATGAAGTCTTCTCTCCGGTGGTCAAGATGACTACATTGAGATGCTTTCTTGCATTGGTTGCCATATTAGATTTGGTGTTGCACCAAATGGATGTCAAGACAGCGTTCTTGCATGGTGATTTAGATGTGGAAATTTACATGCAGCAGCCAGAAGGGTTTGTTGAGAAAGGCAAGGAAGATTGGGTATGCCAGTTGTTAAAGAGTCTTTATGGCTTAAAACAATCACCGAGGGCATGGTACCATAAATTCCACAAGTTTATGCTTTCTCAAGGCTACAAACGTAGTGAGTTCGATCACTGTCTATATACAAAGAAGGCTAAGGATGGTAGTTGGCTGATCCTTATTTTGTATGTGGATGACATGTTGATTGCTGGCAAGCACTTGGAAGAAATTTCAGCTTTGAAGTCAAAGATGGCAAAATCGTTTGACATGAAAGACATGGGTGAGGCAAGTCATATACTTGGTATGCGCATTGAGAGAGATAGATCAACGAAGTTGATTTGGTTATCTCAAACAGAGTATATTGACAAGGTTTTGCAATGTTTCAATATGGAGAAGGGAAAGGCATTGAGTGTTCCATTGCCACCATATGTGAAGCTTAGCAAACAAGATTGTCCTGTGTCTGAGGAAGAACAGGCTGAAATGGATAAGATTCCATATGCGTCTGCAGTGGGTAGTTTGATGTATGCAATGATTGCTACTCGCCCAGACATTGCATTTGCAGTGGGAGTAGTAAGTCGATACATGTCAAACCCAGGCAAGAAACATTGGGAGGCAGTGAAAGGAATATTGAGATACCTGAAAGCTACAAAGAGAATGCGTATATGCTATGGGAGTCAGGAGCTAAGTGTAAAGGGTTTTACAGACTCAGATTATGCAGGTGACTTAGACAGCCGAAGGTCTACGTCAAGGTATGTCTTTACATTTGCTGGTGGAGCAATATCATGGCGTTCTAGATTACAAGATTGTGTTACTCAGTCTACTACAGAGGCTGAATATGTTGGAGCATCAGAGGCATGCAGAGAATCAATTTGGCTTAATCGACTAGTAACAGATCTGGGAATCAAAGAAGAGATGCCCGTGTTATATTGTGATAGTCAAAGTGCTATACAATTGGCTCGCAATCCAGTTTATCACTCAAAGACAAAGCATGTGGATGTGAAGTATCATTTCATCAGGGAAATGCTCGAGGATAAGCAACTTCAGCTTGTCAAAGTTCACACCACAGAAAATCCTGCTGATCTACTTACAAAAGGACTTCCCTCATAGAGCTTTGCGCATTTTCGCAAGCAGTTAGGTGTAGGGTAGTACATCACTTCTCTACATCTCTTGTATATTAGCTTGTATAGTAGCTTCTCTCACACTTAAAGTACCACATTGGACTTTAAGTGGGAGGTTGTTGGGGTATAAAGCCCAATGTGGTCGCCCAGGTAAGTGGGCGGGTCGCCAGGTATGTACACATATTCTTTTGTAAAAACCTAATAAGAACTCACTATGCTCTACACATTACAGTAGAGCGAGTTCACCATATCGTCGTGCTCTTCTTCTCGCACTCTCTCTCGCGTCGCACTTCCGCTCGTACTCCTTCATGGCTTGCCTGATTCCTATTGGCCAGAAGACTAAGGGGTCCAATGAGAGATTAATTGAATTATTTAAATACCTAAAGGTCTCACAAAAGGGGAAAGGGGGACACATGTCAGAAGGCTATCACTTATGCTTCTTAATTGTGACTGGCTAAGCTTTGCAGGGTCCAATAGGATGCCAGCAGGTGCAATTACCAAGAGGAGTCGACCAAGAGAGAGAAAGGGGGCTGATTTTTGCAAGGCATTATCACTTACACACTCACACAATCTCATGTGTGGAGTAAAGAAGACTATCTCCTTCTCAAGCTTTAATGGAAAGCTCATCATCTACTCCAAGCTTGTGAGAAGAGAGGCCTACACCAACAACTCTTGGCTTTGTGATGCAAATCCAACCAAGAGCCAAGCTCCAATGCATGCTCATATCCTCTACCATGCTAATTACTAAGCTATGCTAAGCTACTACGAGTGATTATGTGAGAAGACATACTTCTTTCTCGTAAGAATACTCCTTCCTCTCGATCTACTCTCATACCCCGCTAGCTCTCACCATCTTCGAAGGTGTGTGAGGTCTTGGGTCTGAGACCGTGAGGGGATTGCTGTTGTGTTTTACAAGTGTGAGCTTGGTGCTTGAAGCTTCCATCTTCATTGCACCAGCAAGTTATTGAAGGAACACAAAGTATTGTATTGTAAAATGTCTCCCTCGATGGAGGAAACCTATAATACAAAGCCTTTTGGAGGGGGAACCGGCTCCATGTGAATCCGGTCCTCAAAAGTTGTCAATAGCTTAATTTCTCTCTCTTTTTGAAGTATTGTTCATGCCTATCTAACTAGATGTTATGCTTTTGTTGCTCTCTCCATCCAAGCACTCTCGCTATGCTCATTAGGAATCTATTCTAATGAAATGCTCACTATGTCTATGTTATTTTCCGCTACACACAAGTTACTAGACCATTAAATGTTACACCAGGCAATGACATGTGTAGTGCAGCTCTGTCTCTGGCTCTAAGTTACATATCCTGGCGCCTATTGACACCCCTCAAAATCGGCCAAATGCCATGAGATAAGTGCGTATCCATGTATGCAGGCCTAGTCACAAAACCGTCCTCCGTGAGTTGGAGAAGATGCTCTCTGTAGAAGGCCATCTTTGTGCCCAACTCCTGTGTCGGCTGTATCCATGTGAACCTGGTATCTAGTTGAATCAGATCCTGGTGTATGAGTCTGATGATCTCTCTCTATGTGAGAGATAGGGAGGGTGCATCCAAGGAGTATTGAAACGGAGGCAATCTATCCATGTTGAAACCATGTGACTGAAACCATGCTGTCATCTGTCCATACCAACATGCTGTAGCGCCTTATAGAGCTAGTTGTCGAGATGACTCCAGGGCAAGCCGAGCGTATTTGCCCCTAGGGAGATCCCATACACCGTGCATAAAGGATACTGATCTAGTCAATGCCTCCACCACGAGAGGGGGGGGGGGGGGGGGCTAGCTCGGATCGGATAATCTCATGTGGCACTGAGGCCTTAGCCCAAATCATCCGAGCGATCATAGAGACCAGAGGCCTCTCTATACATCTCCATCCATCTGTGTTGCCATATCTCCCATGGTGGTCTACTGAGGGTCCCCACCTGAACTCCATAGAGCATAGCTGGATCAGTCACTAGAGTGTCAAAAAGCTAGAGCTTTGTTCGCGGTTCCTGAAATTGAACCTGCAAACACATCCTCTTCAGTCCTCCCAAAGCTGCATATGCTCTCGTCAGTCTAGTCTCTGATGCTCTCCTTAGTGAAAACACTCGTCCACCAAAGACTGCCCCAAGATAAGTATATGCATTTTTGTACCCCACAATCTCCTGGCCATATGTAAATGTGGGTGCCGACCTCCTGACCCACTGTGGTGTGGTGTTGAACACCATAACCTTGGTTTTCCCCAGGTTGACAGACAATCTACTGTCACGAGCAAATGTATGCAGAGCATCCAAATGACGTTGCATCCCCTCTGGAGAGTCAGAGATCGGCACAATATCATCAGCATATAGTAACACTAGAATCCATTTCCCTGCTAGCTGAGGAGAGAGAGCTGGTGACTCTATGACTTAGGAAGAGAGAGAGAGAGAGAGAGAGAGAGAGAGAGAGAGAGAGAGAGAGAGAGAGAGCTGGTGACTCTATGACTTAGAAAGAATAAATAATATTATTAACCTGTGATGAACAGAATTGAATCCTATATGTGATATGTGACATCATGGGAAGATTACAGGATGGTCAAAGCATTAATACTAAGGAAATGATCAGCTAACTTAGTGTAGATTAGTAGTAGAAACAGCTCTCAGCTAGCGTCAAGAAATGCAGCGCCATGCAGAGGCAGCAACAATGGGGCGCTCTTGCCAGCCAAGAAGCAAGCTTCCTTGGTCTTCCACGAGAGTGTAGCCATCACAAGGGTAGAGCCCCAGGAGAAGCTTGGATTGGTTGACGGCATTGGGGCTGAGGGCCACATTCTCAAAGCCCATGCCCTCCATTATCTGCCTCCACTTGTCCAGCTTCTCATGCCTCTCCACCCTCTCCCCCCCCTCACATGCCACTATGTTTGTTATCTCATTGGCAAACACCAGCTGCTCCACCTTGGCCCTCTCGGGGCTCGTCTGTGGCAGCGTCGCGTCCAGCGAGTCGAAAATTGCCGAGTAGTAGTGCAGTGCCTCCAAGAACCTCCCCAGAAAGAAGGGCCCATTGTGGCTTGCCTCTTGCTCCACCAGTGTGAATATGCTTGGTGCCTGCTCCCTCAGCATATGCAGCACCCCGAAGAGAGGACTCACTGGCTCTGATAGTAGCCTATGTAGCCTATCGCATGAATTCACTGCCAATGCCTCCCCTATCCTCCTCTGCAGCATGTGGGATTTCAAATTCTCCAGCCTCTCCCCCACTGGGTGGAACTCAAATGGCACTCTCAATGACTCTGCCAGCTCGGATAGTCGCTTGCCCGTCTCTTGCACCGCCTCCAATGGCGTGCCCACTCCCGTTATGCGAAGGCAGGGTGCCCCGCCCGGCCGTGCCGCCAGTGCTTGTATGAATGCAGGCCACTGATATCCTTGTATGATGTCCAAGTCCACTATGTGCACTCTTTTCTCCCCTTCAAAGGCCTCAAAGATGGCCTGATTTGATGTGAAATGAGCAAATTTCACATACGGACATGCCTGATACAAAATTTGATAAGCTGCAAGGACTTCGTTGGCTGAACTGGGGTCGAAAGCTGTGCGCAAAGCCACATATGACCTGCCTCCGCTTCGCGTCAGTCTTGCATGGAGGGCCTCAGTGAAGTAGGCAGCCACCCTCTGTATTGAGTCCCCTTGTTTGGATGCCACCTGCTTCAAATGGAGCAAGATCTCCTTTGCCTCGAAGTAATTCTCTTTGGCCACGGCCTCGGCACAGGCTAAGAGAAGGTGAACCAGGCGCAAACCGCTGTCTTGTCTCTGCTGCACATAAATCATGCTGGCATCAGATATTGCAAGAAATCCACAGATATGGGATTATAACAATTTGGGTCCAATAAGTGCAAATGCCTTGAATTAGGTGTTTTTGCAATATGGTGTACAGTTTTGTACAAATTTATTTTTTATGGGCCCCTCTACAACATAATATGCCAGAAAAGTTGATGCAATGAATTTTATCCACATGCATGCAAAGGATGCAATAAAGAGCCTTATCCATGCTATCTACACATGAATCTGCATGATTGTGTGAGGATGAGATCATTTTCTTTAATAGAGGGGTGCTGGCACTCATACCATTTCAGATAGGTGCACCATGGGCAGCTTGGAACTCTGCTGTAGTGGAGCCATCGATTCACGCATGTGACTGCCTGAAACAAAAGAAGTTATAGAAGTTTGCATGGAAGCATTCCGGTGTAAAGATGATGCTGGCCGGCCTCCTCGTTGATGCGGTGGCTGCATTTGGCTTCCAGGTTTACCACCTACTCTGTAGGACAAGTACCCCAGATGAGAAGGTAGAGAACTTGGAAGGTTACAAGGAGGGGAGTCAGGAGGGTAGAGAGGGGAGGTGCTTTCAGAGCCAACCATATTGTTGCCCGAGCTCCTCCGTAAAAAGCCACCGTACTCCGACTGGCTTGTCTGCAACGTATTGTTCTTCTTGACAAGCTTACTAGACTGGCCAGGTGCTATAGATATCTGAAGAGGAGGATTTGGTCTCCTTGGAGACCTTGTAGCATAATCCAGTTTGCTTAACTGAGGTGCACTCAATGCTTTGTGCAGTGCAGTTGAATGCTGACCAATATTTGAAAACTTTGTGCCTTGCATCATGGTCCTGTCGTGTCCGGTATTCATGTATTTGGAGAATTGAGATTTCTCTTCATATCGCTTCTGCTGGCTATTTACATCATCAATGATGCCATTTTGCTTTCTAGGCTGATGGTGAAGATGGTAGCCTTGTGTGTGATGCTTGCTTGCGTGCGTATGCACTTGGCGCCTAAGATATCCTGAATCGTTAAGCTGCATATTGTGCTTGGGAGGAATCTGATCATTATGATGAAAATGATAAAAAGGGTTTTGGGACTCCACCCCGTCTTCTGCATATGTCGATGTCGAGGAGGCAAGAAATGTGGGTGACCCCGAGAGATCCTGTCTGCTATCATGAGTAAAGTCATCACTTATTGATGAGTATGAAGGTGTCAAAGTACCTTGAGAGGAGGAGTATTCATGTGAGGGAGAGAAGAGCATGGGAGAGTCATACAGAGCTGGTTCTATGAGCTCATCTATCATGTCTGATAGCCAGTTAGATGATAAATTAGGGCTTTCTGGAGACTCTTCCATAGCTCCTTGCAAGTCCCCTTTTGAGCTAGATGGTGTGGAATGGTTGATGGGCGTATGTGCAAGATCATCGCAGCAGGCTGCTGCCATAGCCGAGATTGAGAATGATTCATGTAAAGGAGAGGTGGGTGCATCCAGGATGATGAGATCCTTAGAGAATGAGCTATGGGCCGGGGACCTTGGTGCCGCTGCAACACCCATATTCATGCTGCCACAGAGAGAGTCTTGCATGTTGAGGCAGTCTACAATTTTTGGTTTAGCACTCAATTTTGGGGTGACTGGTGTCAAAGGCAAGGCAAGACATTTTCTACCTCTTACTGAAGAAGGGCAAGTTTGTGGGTTATGAGTATGGTAGTACTGTTGATTCATACATCAAGGAGAAGTGATCAAACTCTAATGAAAGCATGGCGCAAGGCTTCATATCCATGGAAGTTGGAGTTGTGAAGAGGCACATGATGACCTAGTTGTGAATCGAGACCGGGTCTGTAGGCACCCACACAAACAATTCTCACTACATAGCCAGATTGTGATAGAGATTGGACAAGCTGTTGCCTTCTCTTCTGTTACTCATGGGTCTGAAGGAATGGTCCTCTTTGGAGTTGAAGAACATGGGAAAATCCTAACTGGCATAACATCATTAAACAGGCTATTGCCTTGGATCTCTTCTTATGATGAATTTGGATTAATGATCCTGGTTTGCTTTATAATTGAATGACTGGATTGATCCTTGCTCTGCAGAGTTGTTTTCTTTGACGTGTAGATGATCAAGAATAATGGGTGCGCTTTAATGAGTCAGCTCATTCGCAACCAGAGGCATCCAATTGTGAGTGAGCGCGGGTGCGTGTGCATGCAGCAATCTTCAGCTGCAAGTAGCAGCTAGAGAGTAGAGTGAGTCAAATTAGAATTGAGAGCAAGAGCTGGCGCCTGCAGGCTTGCAATGGTGGGCACTGGGCAGTGGGCAGGTGTAATTCTCAAGGCAGAAGGCTGAGCTGCATGCAGGTGACGGGGGTTTAGAGGAAGTAGAGGCGCCACATCCTTGGCCACCTTGTCTCTCTCCCCTTGGCCCTTTTGATGCGTACAAGCTTTCATTCTTTTCCAATAATTGAGTCTTTTGTTCCAACCTTGTAGGCTAGTAGTAAAAACTTGGTCTTTGTCTTTTTCTTGTTTCTTTTCTCTTGTTATGGTGAGAGAGGCCAATTGTCCTCCCCATTGGGAAATCCCTATTTCATAAACAGTAAAGAATAGCACAAAGAACGAAGCAAAGTAAGTGGTGATGACTTTTCATGAGCACGAAGGAGTTAACCCTAGAGAGCTAACCTGTGGGGCTAGGGCGTAGTCAAATCGTCGCCCTTGTGACCCTTGCCTCTCTCTTGTCATAATAACTCCTCCTTCAACGCTTGGGATGTTGGCAATAGCCTCCCTCATCGTTAACTCATTCTCCCGAATGTACCCTCTATGTCTTTTGCCCCTCCTGTCTTTGATTCTGGTGTACCAGGTACTTCCTCTTGAGTGGAGAGAAAGGCTTACAAAGGCTTTCTAGCTGTCCTCCCCCAGCCATGGTGGGTAGTCAAATCTCCAAAGCAACGCGGGATCGAATCCGCACCCCGCTGATGTCTATCCCGATGGGCCCACCCATCTACCTGCCCAAAAACTTTTCTGTGCAGAAAGCTGGGGACCTCCTTGGGATTGCAAGGAAAAACCTCCTCAAGATAAGCCCTTCTTACCTTCTTTGCTACTCAGATTAAGAAGCTTGTAGTGGACATGGAATCAAGATCTATGGTAGGGTTACTACAAGACCCTGCCTTCTAGCTAAGTTCCTCAAACCGTGGATCAAAACAAACTGGGGTAGTATGGGGGCTAAACTCGAAACAACCAATCTCTACCTAAATAAACCATCATCTCTTCATCTTCAAAGACCCAGACGTGGCGTCTAATGTGCTTAGCACGGGTAAATTGATTATTTGTAGGTTGTCCTTTTATATAAATAGATGGTCAAAGACATTCAATTTGGAAATCTCTTGTTAAGCCATGACATCATTCTTATTATTTTTAGTTAGTCATGGACCAAGCTTGTCGGTCCCTTATGTGCATGATCATTGATTGGGTGATTGGTGATAAGAGGAGAGAGAGAGAGAGAGAGAGAGAGAGAGAGAGAGAGAGAGAGAGAGAGAGAGAGAGAGAGAGAGAGAGAGAGAGAGGGTGTGTGCAATCGAGCATCAACAAAAATATGGCAACGGCGAGGCGGTTGAGCAGCAGAGGCGAGCTCCTTCTTTATTGCAGCACACGAGATTCCCACTTTGACGACAACGTAGAGAGGTGAGTGACACACCGTCCACACTTATTGAGTTTGTCTGTAGCAAGATTTTGTGCTTGCAACCTTGGTGGCTCACACACAACGCATGTCAAGGCACCCGTAGTCGACATTTTTGGCACCTTTGCCGAAGAACATCTTGTGTGCAAACTCTAAGTGTAGGTTGTGTTGCTGTTTTTGAGGTTCTGTGTATTCTATAGGAAAGGCTAGAAAGGGTGTGTGTGTTGTTTTAAAGATTCTATCCACTATTGTTGCCACGCAATATTCATCATGGGAGCAGGAGAAGACAAGGTTCAATCTTTTGGTGTTTATTTTTTGTTTACTGCACAAGGTAGGCAGGAGTAGAGAAGGTGCAAAACATTTTTTTAATTGTATTTTGTATCTGGCCGACCAAGCATCCGATTGACGCGCAGTCGATTCGTGCTAGCTCCATATAACTCACCCTCTCATTGAGAACCTTGGCGAGGCTCAAAAGATGCCAGATGGCACATTCTTCAAGGTGGGCAAATGGGCTCTCAGACTCGGCCCCCGAAAAACATTCAACAACTCATAACTTGCACACCGGAGGTCCGATTCGCAATCCGAGAAGACAGGCATGCTCCATAATTCAAGCTCTACATATGTATCCGCTCACACCTGCCTGGGCCAGCTATCCCTAGTTGCCCTGTCCGTCGGGGATCTGCTACACACTCTTCCTTTAAACTGCAATATCTTGAGCATCGGGGCTCCGTTTGACGAGCCGTCTGGACCAGCTGCAAGAGTACCTTGAGCACTACACTTTTGGACATTGACTTGGCATTTCGGACACCTTCATCTGCCATCCCATCTGGACCATATGGCACCCATTTTTGGCCTAAAAAACCGCTTCAAGCATACATTCCTACTACCCTTTGGCTGCCTAGGGCCTTGGCACCTGCCCTAGCCTTCTGCATTGCACTCGACTATTGCCTTTGCCTGGCATAGACCATCTCCTAGCTCGGACCAACTTTGGCTGCACCATCATTGCCCACCCCCTCGTTGAACATTTATGTTCAACCACACATGGACTTATTGCACTAAAAAGCTGCACACCCAAAACAGACTCCCTGTACACTGCAAAACCACCTAGCATATGTACAAAAATGATATCTGCTACCCGCCACCTTTGCTCATGCGGGTTGCCCAACCCCTTGCTTTATCTGTCATCACCCTCCAACACCTTGCATTGGTCTTCTCCATCTACGTGCAACACCCTCGCATAGTGCCACACTAAGGCACACATCCAACTGCATATCCAAACTGTCAACATCATACCTCTACCACTCCAAGCACTCCTTGGCAAACTGGCCACTCGCAACAAAGCACCTTCAAGAACACCAAATAGAGCACCTTCGTGCTCACCATCCTGCTCAATCAACACTCGCGACCTACCTGACCCGCCCTCCCATCCATGTAAAGCGAGATCCTCGTCTAGCAGATCCTGTACCTGCTCGACAACACACTCCATAGCTACCTTGATTAGCATTCCCTTCAACCACCACTCACAGACCTCCTTACAAAGCTTGGACACCGCCTTGGAGTCCGCATCACTTGCCATAGAGGGCACCAACTGCATAGGAAGCACCTCCTTCTTTAACTCTTCTCTGTCCTTCTCACCTGTCATGAACTCAATTCCAGCATTGTCGAGCTCCTCCTCATCAATTGGCCCTTCAAGGTCGATAAGCACCACCTGCTTGTCCGTTTCAACCACCTGCTCTTCTACTGCTGCATCATCAATCTCTGCCAAGGAAGAGAGAAACTTGTTCTCTATCACCTCCTCCTCATTCTCTTCCATAGGTACAATTGCCCTAACCCTTTGGCAAAACTTTGCACCTGCTGCACCACTATGGCATACTCTACTGCTATCTTCACCAACATGGCCATTAGCATGGCACTACACACCAGCTTTACCTGCACATTATCACTTGTAGGCCTAGAATGCTCCACTCGGTCTTCACTAAGCACTTCTGCTTGCACTTCATGTTGCTCCTTGCACATATTCACTGCCTCTCCACTCACATGTAAGAGGTCAAACTCATCATACCTGGATTGGGATGGCCCGGTCTCCCAACTCGTGTCTGCATCCATAGAGATACTATCACTCGATCCAGTCTCCTCTTCGGTTTCAAGCTCAGGAATTTCCTCCAGCTTCACCGCTTCAACCTCGTCTGCAAACCGCACTCCTTGCTCTTTACCGCACTTCATGGAGCTTCAACAGCCGCACTCGAACTCGGCAGCACATCCTTTGTCCACTCTGGAACCACTTGCACTTCCTCCACAACTGGAACCGCTCTAGCAGCATCTTTGGCATAGGAACCACCTTGTCTCTTTGTAGCCAAAGAACCCCTGGTTCTTCTCGCACTTGCATTCCTCTTTGCATCACCTGTGGCTCGGCTACCATCGCCTCACACTGCCTTGGCATCATTACACCTTGCAAACACCGCCTTGCCTCGCGCTTCTTCAAAATCTTCTTGGTTCTCCCTCTCGCTAGAGCTACTGCCTCTTCATATGACATTGGACCATCTATTTCCACTTTATCTCGCACCTCCTCATGCAAGCAATCCATGAATTTACACAATTTCAAAAATTGGCATTCTCTGCAGCAGTTACCTTGATCAATTTCCCCCAAAGGGCCTCGAACTCCCACTTGAACACTTGAAAATCTCCCTCCAAGCTTTGCTTCAAACTGTCTAGCTTCCGCTTTACTTCATCCAGCTGCGCATCCGCAACAAATCTGCTTCGAAAAGCTGTCTCCAGGGCCTCGCAATCAGTTTTTTCTTCTTTACCAAGGCTATTGAACCATAGCTTTGCTTTACCACGAACTAGGAGGGGGAACAGCTGTACCGCACCATCTTCTCTCGATAAACCGCTTTCCAACACGAACAATCCGTAGTCTTGAAACCAAGTTTCCGCATCTTCAACCCCAGTGAAAATGGGAAATCTCGCCCAAGCCATCACTAGCAGCACCTGCTCTTCAAAGGCCGCACCTTTGGCATCACAAAAATCACCGCTTTGAATTAATTAGTAGCATCAGCATACTCCTCAGTGGGGGCACCAGAAGATGGAGAGGGGGAATGGGGGAACACGCCCGGCACAAACACAAGGGCCTCTCTATAGCTCAGGGTATCCACAACACCCCTATCCTCTCGAAAAACACCTTTGAACATATAACTCACACCAGCAGAGCACTGCTTGCTCCATTTCCACTGCTCACACACTCCACAAATGCACCATACGACGCACACCTACTGCCATGGTCTGTCTCCACCCTTACACACACACACACACACACACACACACACACACAACCACTCAATCTCACTCTCTCACTCAAAACACCGTCGGTCCGGGGGGGCACACACTTCCACACAGCCAGCACCCAGGGGAAACATGAAACTAGGAGAAATTAGAGAAGGGGGAAGGGGAAACAACAGCGAGAAAGGGCAACAGTGACTAGATTGAACTTCGCAAAACACGCACACATGCTTACAATGCCATCACCATGGCCATTTACACAAGAAAAAATACAAAGGGCTTGATAGGCACACTCCTCTGTCCAAAAGCTCCCCTTTGCAGGCTTCCAATGGGCTCCACAAGCCAAGGAAAAAGCCTAAGAAGAAGCCCCTCATTTGATTAATTTTTGGCCTTTATAGTGGGGGGGGGGGTTTAATTTGAGGAAACTGCTATCTAATTGGTCCATGGGGCACCCTTTTTTGGTATCTTTTGGGAAGGGGGGCACCGCCTTTCTCTATCTACCCTCTTTCTCTCTTTTGCACTTGGGGGGGGGGGGGGGGGGGGGGGGGGGGGGGCATTAGCGACGTCGCTATTGCCCCTGGCTCTTTTTATTTTTTATCTTTTTCATTTTTTACCCTTATGGCCTCAACCTTGCACTGCCCTATATGCTTGACTTTGTCTCTCCCTCTCTCTATCCGACTCCTCTTTTGCCCTCTTTGGTTCCGGCCTTTGCCTTGTCCGGTCTTGATTTGTCCGGCCTCAACTGGCTCTTTTGCCCCTAGGATGCCTTGCTCGGACGGCCTTTGCTCTTTGCCTTTGCCTGGCCTTGGAACGCCCTCTTGCTCCTTTCATTTGTCTTTGAGCTGTCTCTTTCACCTTGCCCGCTGCGAGAACTCCTCCTTTTGCACCCAATCCCCTGGCCACCTTGACCTCTCTTCACCTCTGTGGGAAGCTTCCCTTATCCACACACCGGGGAGGGGAGGCAATAGCGATGTCGCTATTGCCCACACTCCCTCTATTCTAAAAGATGGCGGGCCTTTGATGGCCACGGGCATGTGCCCCTCCCAAGAGTTGCCACGTCATCGCGACGCTACCAAACCCTCACGCGCGGGCGCCCTATAGGCCCCTCCTCGCCGGCCACCGCTAAAACCCTGGCATATCCGCCCAGCACCACCAGCCGTGCGCTCACGCAATGCCGCCCTCGCTCTCCACCATAGCCAAGAGCTCACGCTCCCCCTTTGATGCCCTTTGAGGTGCTGTCGTCCAGGCCTTATAGACTCGCACCCCAAGCCCGAGCACCGCCTATGGGATTATTCGGTGCCACGTGGCAGCTCCCCGTTTAACTGCATCCCCAAGGGTCATAAAAACCTTCGAAAAAGTATATAAAAAACCCTTTTTTTGGCCCTCTTCTCCAGACTCCCTTCCATTGCTCCAATGTCCTACTGCCAAGCCGCAAAGCCCAGATGAAAATTTGCATTTCTGACTTGCTTCAACATAATCCTCATCGCTTCTCGACTTTTCCAGGCCCGTGATCCGAGGCAACCAAAAACGGAAAAAATCATCTGCAACCTTTCACTGCCCACGGTTCCCAACTCCATCTTTCTGTATCCGGCTAACCAAGCATCCGATTGATGCGTAGTCGATTCATGCTAGCTCCATATAACTCACCCTATCATTGAGAACCTTGGCGAGGCTCAAAAGATGCCAGATAGCACATTCTTCAAGGCGGGCAAGTGGGCTCAGACCCGGCCCCCGAAAAACATTCAACAACTCATACCTTGCACATCGGAGCTCCGATTCGGAATCCGAGAAGACAGGCATGCTCCATAATTCAAGCTCTACACATGTATCCGCTCACACCTGCCTGGGCCACCTGTCCCCAACTGCCTTGTCCGTCGGGGATCTGCTACACACTCTTCCTTTAAACTGCAATATCTTGAGCATTGGGGCTTCGTTTGACGAGCCGTCTGGACTAGCTTCTAGAGTACCCTGAGCACTACACTTTTGGACACTGACTTTGCATTTCAGACACCTTCATCTGCCATCCCATCTGGACCATATGACACCCATTTTTGGCCTAAAAAACCACTTCAAGTATACATTCCTGCTACCCTTTGGCTGCCTAGGGCCTTGGCACCTGCCCTAGCTTTCTGCATTGCACTCGATTGTTGCCTTTGCCTGGCATAGACCATGTCCTAGCTCGGACCAACTTTGGCTGCACCAACGCCGACAAGGGTAAAAAATAAACCGAGAGCACCAAAAACTCAAATCTCAGATCTAAGTTTCGGTGCTCTAGCAAAACAGGTAAACCGACGCCTCTCCCTCTTTCTCTCTCTTCCCCCCCCCCCCCCCCCCACACACATGTACACACACACACACACACACTGACGAGGAGAGGAAGGAGAACTAGGTATGCTCCTTCTCTCTCCTCCCTCTCATGTTCCCTTCCCCTCTTTCTCTCTCTCCCTCTCAATCTCTCTCTCTCTCTCTCTCTCTCTCTCTCTCTCTCTATAAGACACAACGTGTGTGTGTGTGTGTGTGAAAATTACACACACATGCATAAACAAAGAATGCATACACACACACATTGAGAGAGGAAAAGAGTTGTGTGTGTGAAAATTACACACACATGCATAAACAAAGAATGCATACACACACACATTGAGAGAGAGAGAGAGAGAGAGAGAGAGAGAGAGAGAGAGAGAGAGAGAGAGAGAGAGAGAGATAGATAAAAAAAGTAGAGAAAATATGAAATGAAATGTTATATTAAGATTTAGGGTTAGGTTAGATTTAAAATTACATTTAAGATTAGGTTAGATTAAGATCTAAGATTATGTTAGATTACATTTAACTTATGATTAAAATTTATGCTAAATTCAAAATTAGGTTAGACTTAAGATTAGGTTAGATTACATTTGAGTTGAATTTAAGATTAAGTTAGATTACATTTAGGTTTAAGATTAGATTAGATTTAGATTTAAGATTAGGCAAGATTTAATGTTAGCTAGGTTATATTTAAGATTAGATTAGATTTAGATTTACGTTAGATTTTAGGGCATGTCAATGAAGGGGGAGTTCCAGCTAAGCTCAAGGCTTTGCCCAAAGAGCAAACACTGGGTACACAACAATATGTATATTCCTATCAGAATCTGACACCAATTAACTTACCCCTAACCATGTTCAATTAGCTCAGAATCACCATATGTTCAATTAGGTTAGATTTAAAATTAGATTTTGGATTAAGTTTTTATATTAAAGTCTACCTTCGGGATTATGGAAAAAAATTAGAGTTAGGCCAACAATGATCCCTCTCTTCCTCTCTATGGATGCCACCTTAAGTTGGAAAGCTTTCAACGGCATGATACTCAGATTGGAGGCCAACATGTAATGTGCACAGTAATCCCTTGAACAAGGATCTGCTGTGAAAAGATGTTAAGATGTTGTGAATTGCTACAACTAAAGAAGAGGCAAAGGGGTTTTGTCCACTACATGCATTGTCATGTAGACGTGGGTGTGTAGATTTCTCGTACCCACAAATATAGGCATTGTCATGTAGACGTGGGTGTGTAGATTTCTCGTATCCACAAATATAGGCATTGACCAATAAAGACAAGATTATAACCCGGTGGTTCCGATCTTCGTGCACCTCTAGACCGAGGTGTGTGGGGATCGGACATGACTAGAGAATGTGAGGTAGTTTACTGTGTGATCAGAGAGAGAGAGAGAGAGAGAGAGAGAGAGAGAGAGAGAGAGAGAGAGAGAGAGAGAGAGAGAGAGAGAGAGAGAGAGAGAGAGAGAGAGAGAGAGAGATTTTATTATCGTCCTCGGAGGTCAAATATGACCTATGGGACCAAAGTTACATGTGATTAGTATGTGTAAGGCTGATGAGTGACTCTCGATGCTCCAAAATTGTGGTGATGAGAGTCGCAATGGAGAGCCCACACTTTGGCTGGGAGAGGAAAGTGTGTAGGTCTAAGTTATGAAAAAATGTGAGAGAAATAAGTTCGAATGTGACCAAAAGCTGAGCACTCAGTAGTGTGTGGTACTCAGAGCAATATGGGTGGTGTAATGTATGAAGCGTGACCCACTGAATTTCTCCCAAGTAATACAGTGGTTTGGGAGATGGGATGCATTACACTTGCTACATGATGCTTCAATTGACTCCCAAGTGAATGAAGCTAGAGAGAGAGAGAGAGAGAGAGAGAGAGAGAGAGAGAGAGAGAGAGAGAGAGAGAGAGAGAGAGAGAGAGAGAGAGAGAGAGAGAGAGAGAGAGAGATAAAAGACAGAGGATGCATAGAAGATTAAATTTATGTCTAGGTTATAATTTTTTTACATTCATTATGAGTAGTGACGACGATGTGGGGCCGTCCAACCAAAACACCTATCCCTCAACAAGGATCTTATGTCCTTGTAATCAACGCAAACATGCTGTGCGAAGAACAAGACGCGTTTCTTTGCAGCACGTTCGCAAATTTGGTGAGTTTGATCCATCTATTATAGATCGAGTTGTTGCCAATTATAACTCATTGGACTCTTACACTGGGAAACATGTAACAATCTATTATAGATCGAGTTGTTGCCAATTATAACTCGTTGGACTCTTACACTGGGCAACATGTAACAATCTTGCAACCCAATAGACGTATTCGCACGCACTTTGGTCAAGTAGCATACGTGAGGCCACAAGATGTAGCCTCTGACAGCTCGAAGGATGATCATGCAGACCACATTCCCAACAAGGTTATGTTTGGGCCCGAGATTGATGAAATGATCGAGACGATCATGGATTCAAAAAGGCTTATCTATGATGATATGGAAAGTGAAGCCGATATGCCATTGTATGATGGAGCACGTGTGTCTAGATTGAAGGTGCTCGTGGTTCTCCTCAACAATAGGAAAAGTTTGGATGGAGTGACACTAGCATCACAGTGCTTTTCAGGTGATCTATTACAATGTGTTTACTTCAATAAAAAACTCTAGATGTATAATGATTTGATAGATTACTTACACAAGTGTACCACATTTTTTTTGCTGTGTAGATTGCTCAAAGAGCACATACTGCCAGCTGATAATGTGATGCCATATTCCAAAGAGGAAGCAAGAAAGATCTTGCAAAACTTGGAAATGGATTACAATTTGATTCGCGCTTGTCCTAACGACTGCATTCTTTTCAGAGGGGAATACATAGACATGGAGAAGTGTCTGAAATGTGATTCCGAGAGATTTTGAGTAGATCTTCACGGACAAAAAATTTCACAAAAGATTTTGCAACACTTTCCTCTACTTCCTCGCATCAAGCATTTCTTCGAATGCAAGTCCATGGCCACCCTAGCATCATGGCACGAGGAGAATAGATCTTCGGATGGTGTGCTACGGATTCCTGCAGATTGCACAGCCTGGAAACATATAGAGGACACATGGCCGGATTTTTCCAAGGAAGCTCAAAATTTACGCATATTCTTGGCTATGGATGGCGTAAATCCATCTGGTCAGAGGTCAACATCTTATAGTGTATGGCCTGTTTTCATCGTCAACTACAACATTCTCTCGTGGTTGACTACCAAGAAGGGGCACTTGTTTCTAAGCTTGATTGTGCTGGGGTGGTATAAAGTGAATAATATGGATGTGTATCTTCGTCCACTATTGGAAAAGCTACAACAATTGTGGATTGGCATAGAAGTGGTGGATATGAGCCGACACACCGGGTCGACGGAATGCTTTGATCAGAGGCATTCTAATGTGGACCATGCATGACTATCCCAGACTAATAGAATGCTCAGGTGATTTATACTCAAACTCAAACACTATAAATCTTGGTTTTTCTCAAGCTTATCTATTGTCATGTGTATACATGCAGGGCTTCAAACAAGCAGATACAGATCATGTGTCACATGTGGACCTAGACTTAATGCACGTTGGGCGCCCTCACTGAAGAAGAAAATTTACGAAGGTCATCAAGCGTACCTTCCAGAGAATCATGAGTTACGCGATGGTTTTTTGGAAGCATTAGGCAAAATTTGGACTCACAAAGGGGCCCTTTAAGGAGTTTGACTTTACCTCTCTCTACCAAAACGGGCGCATGGATAAATTTTTGCAAACAAACTCCAAAGTTGGTGGAGGTTTGACAGTTAGAATGTCCTCTTCAAGCTCTATCTACTGATATATAGCACGCCATGAGATTCCTCATATTTTAGAAGATTCTTTTTTTGATTCACTTAGATTCCGACAGAGTTGTCACATCATAGGTGAATCAAAAAAGAATCTTCTAAAATATGAGGAATCTCATGGCGTGCTATATATCAATAGATAGAGCTTGAAGAGGACATTCTAACTGTCAAACCTCCGCCAACTTTGGAGTTTGTTTGCAAAAATTTATCCATGCGCCCATTTTGGTAGAGAGAGGTAAGTCAAACTCCTTAAAAGGCCTCGTTGTGAGTCCAAATTTTGCCTAATGAGAGCCACCGAGGATGTCTGCACAAGCATGGTTAGAGCAGAAGGAGATGTGTGATGATGGTTTGCCTCCAGGGATGAAGAGACTCTATCTATGGTACGAGTTACCATGTTGACCCATACTCATAATCAATCACTTCCTCGATCCAATGCACATATTCAAGAAAGTGGGTAATCTGATGTGGGACATCCTGATCGGCAAGAAAGATACTTTGGGAGCTACAGTTGACCTTAGAAAAGTGGATCGTATGGAGAAATATTGGCCGCAAACAGCACTCGATGGATCAATAAAACTTCCTAAAGCGTCATGGATTTTGACAGGAGCCCAAGAAGGCAAAGTAAAAGAGACCATTCGATTTGTGTGGACCCCACTGGCGTAATGCACTTGCTTCTAACGTGTTTCACTAAAGAAGGAAAGCTTACTGTTTGAAGTCACACGACTGGTATAAAATGTGTCAGGTATATTTGAAGTGGAATATATCATAGTGAGAGTTGTGTAACAAATTCGTGTGTGGACTTTAATATCATGGCTAGACGTGTTTTGCAGTTTATTTTACCGGTGGCTATTGAGGGATGTTTGTCTCTCGACATCCGTACCACAATCTACAAACTTGCAAAGTTGGTGCAATGGATCTCACAAAAGGAGATCCATGTAGACTCCATACCATTCGCCAAACTAAACGTTGTGGAGGTTGTGTGCATGTTGGAGAAACACTTTTCTACTATCATGCTAACCATTCAAGTGCATCTTCTTGTTCACATAGTTTATGAGGTGGAAATAGCTGGCACAATATATTCTAGATGGATGTTCTTTTTAGAATATTTCATAAAAACGCTCAAGGGATATGTGTGTCAGAAGGCACGTCCAGAGGGTAGCATGGCAGAACGTTGGTTGGTATCAAAGTCCCTAGTTTACATTGGAGAGTGGCTAGACGTATTTGATAAAGCCCGAGACACGCTATGGTGAACCATAGATGATGAGCGCATATCTGGGATTGTCATGTGCAATCTCGGTGTTGAGAAGAAGACGACGGAAGATCTAGAGGCTAAAATCAATCGATTTTGTATGCTTCACAATCTAGTGATGAAAGTGAATTTCACAATATGAGGATGCAAAGCAAGAGCGAGGAAGGGCACGAATCGAGTGGACACGGGGAAGACGACCACCGATGCATTATCTGACTTGCTCTTCTAATGAAGAAGTAGGAAGCGTGTATCGCTACTCACTAAGGTTTAATTTGAAGCCAGCTTGAACTCGTCGTCGCCACTGTTTGGCCTTACACGGTAGGGAACTACTCAGTCCCGCTTCTGAGCTGTCACGGTTAGATCCACTAGACCTTGTCACTATAGCGTCGCCAAATTTGTAAGGAACTTTCTCCGTGCGTGGGATTTTTGCCGCCTGAAGGCATGCAGTCTACCAAAGGCGTGCCCAATTTTACCTGCCAAAGTTTGGCCTTGTTGTTGGACACCTTCCTCGACGTAGTGAAAAAGTCTGTTTCTCTTTCTCTCTCTCTCCCTCCCCATTAGGAAATTTTGGAGGTCATTTGCAGGGCCTTATTGAAGAGAGAGAAAAGAAGGCGCAGCCAATGAGCAACAACCTTATGTAACGTAGAAATACATGGAAAGCAACACAAAAATGAAAGAAAAGATTTTAAAATATTGAGTTTTGTCCCATTTTCGTAAGGTAACTTCTTGCTTTCACAAAGTAGGGCCCACTGCTAGTAGCCTTCAAGTTCATGACACCTGACTACTGATTGATAGCTAGCTCTCTCTCTTCATTAAAAGATATCCACTACCTTTATGAAAGGCTTTCAAACCTCATTCTCCCTCCATTTTACCTATGGCTTTGTCTTCTACCCGCCCAAGAAGTTCTAGAGGTTGCTCTACACTGTCCCCAACCAGCCTCACCATTAGTGTTCCAAGAAGACCATGTAGTAGCATAAGCACTATCTCAATCTCAAACTCTCTCACTACAGATAATAGGTGGCAAGAGTATAGGATAAGCAAAGGTTGTTGGGTTCTTATGCAGCCAAGAAGGAGAAAAAGCTCGAAAGCAACAAACATATTTCGTTTTGCATGGAAAGCAAGAGTTCTTGATTTCAAAGTCGAGGTCGGTAAGAAGACTGTGAAAGAAGTCTTTGTTCAACATGTTTTCACTCACTCCGATGTGATTGCTAATGGCGGCGATGTATCCATGGTACATAATCCACGGTGCAACTGTAAGTTAATTATTTAGTACTCCTCTATAAATGTTATCTTAATTTCAAATGAGAATCTGTGTTTTTTCTTCTTTTATCACAGGTATATAATTAGGTTATACAGATGTTTGTATTTGTTTCTATTCTATTACATTCACAGATGTTTATCGTTCGTCATATGAGGAATGGGAGCCACTGGAGTGCATTATAGGTCTCATCTCTGTGACCCATGCTCATATTGGAGTCTTGCAATATCCTGGCAGAACTAGCAAAAGCCTGGCAGACAAGGGTATTTTCTTCTATGACCATTTCTACCAACTCAATCAAAGGAATCAGAGAGGAGTGTTGGTGAAGGTTCCACTACCAACCAACTAGAACTCTGTGGATTGGCCCATTCGCGACACAACAATGAGTGAGGCATTGAGGAGCAAGCTCTATAGGGATGCTCAGAGGTCTCTCCGAAACTCTGTACCTACTAAATTGGTGAAACTTGCAAATTTTTGTCCTATTGGTCTCTTTGTTGAGTTATTTCATACCTGCAAAGTACATGTTGATAAAAAAATACTGCTCTGCAAATCATTTGATTCCCTCTTGTGTGATAAGCTTCTTGATCGAGGGTGGTATGTGAAAGAAACAGATGGCATATGTTGCGAGATTGCTCTTGACACTTTCATTGTCAAGTATATGCTTGCGACACATACATTAATAATCTCCTTTTGGTACAAGCCTTCTCACATTGTTGAAGGTTGCTTTGTGCCTCTAGATCAAGAGGCAGCAAGTTTGGCAAACAATGCTGTCATGGACGTGGAAGTGGTGGACAAAGACCTAAATCTTATGAGAGTAATTACAATAAGGCAGCAATGCAATCTTTTGCAACTTCGACATGACATAGTGCAGGAGACTGCTGACATTGACTCCGTAAACTTTTCTGTCTTGCTGAATGGACGAAGAGTAATGCAACAAAGGGAGAAACATTTTTTCTGTGGAGATCTCTCTGGCCGTATTCAAATTGTGCCCATGTAATCATCCTTGAATGGCTTCAATGAAATGTAACATTTTTGACTAGTTTAATCTTAATATCAAGTGTTTGCTCAAGGCTCACTCTCTCTCTCTCTCTCTCTCTCTCTCTCTCTCTCTCTCTGAGTATTTGAAACACATAGATAGATAGACAATATCAATTTAAGGTATAATCAATGAATTACTAAGTACATTTGTAAGTACAAATTCCGATGTGCTTAATGCGCTTAAGTACATTGCTTGCAGATATGGGACCAAAATATCCTCTAGGTAAATGTCGTGAAGATGCCCTTCAAACAAAGGTGGGGATATAGAAGTGCCGGATGGATTAAGTAAACCCTTGTGTGGTGTGTCATCAATCAACAAAGTGTTGAAAGCATCATAAGGTACATTGATCTGCTCAAAGGGCTTGTAGAAAAGTGGTACAATAGGTTTAGTTGGGTGGAAATGTCCCGCAATGGTATTACAATTTCTTTGACTATACACAAAATAAAAAGCCGATCGCTGAATTTTAGCCAAATTACAAACTATGGAAACAAGGGGATTCAGGTTATGGGCCTGCATTGAAGACCAGATAGCCACCCTAAACCTTGGAATCGAAAAATTCAAAAATTCCTTTGTGCCTGGTCGAAGTAATACTCGTAAATCGGAGAACTCTGTATGTTCACTGTACGACTGTCGTAGGAGTAGCACCATTGAGATCCAAGATAATCAGTCTTTGCAATCATTGTGTGCATACATATAAGTAGTTAGAAACAAAAAAGCATTAATTATTTAAGTACAATGGATATTACCGGAACAACCATATCTACTTGAAGCAAGAGTCCATACTGGTCATTTCTAATGTTGACATTTTGTTGTTGAGTGTCGATGTTTCCTTGTGTATTGCCAAGCGTATCCACCTCTTGTGCTTGTGCAGTACATGACTCTTGTGTTTGCATGGCCAAATGGTTAACCTGTTCTATGGTCTGTTCTTGGCCTTGATTTGCAATATTGGCCTCCTCCCCTAGCACTCCCTTATTCTCCTCTGCTTCGACTAGAACCTCTATTGCATTCTTCGTCTCCGAGGAGCATTTTACATATGTATTTTCAAGGACTTGGTCTACTTCACATTGCTCAACCCCAGCTTCGGATTCAGCCGCTCCAACTGCAAAGTTTACCGATGTCTTTTCCTCTAATATGGGGTCAGTTTGAGGAATTTGGTTTAAGGTGTTGGAAACTAGCTTGACTACCTCTTCACCGGTCATTGTTAAAGCTATAATATGGTCGGCGACAAAACTGTCCTCTGCATCTAAAATTCTTGGGGTTGAAAGAGATAGTAGATGTTGAATCATTGAAGCGCGGTACCTTGTAAATATTCTATTGTATAATTTTCCAGAGCATTCTGCAAAATAAGGTTAACTTGTGGTCAATACTTTAATTAATAATAGCACTAATGTTGGAACATACCATTACAAGGAAATACCTTTGACATAAATGGATGAAGAGCAAAAAAACTCTGGAGTATATACTCTGCATAGAGAAGACATCTCCAACCGCAGGAATTTGGATCTGTCCAACTCAGGCACTTTGACAGCTTTAAAGGTGGACTTGTACAGTTCATGATTTCCACAGAGTTTTCCATATACATGAAGTAATCTTTTTCTACATTTGTAAACAATGAAGGTTATTTATTATTAACAATATTCAGGACATCAACCATTCCCCAAATAAACACTAAAGGTTTTATCAACACTTACACTCTTATCTCTGAATGTGTTGCTTGTATGGAGTTGATAGTCCATACCACTTGCTTGTCCAATTCTATACATACAAGGCTCCAATGATTTGCTGGTTCGTATGGCAACACCAGTGTTGTCACCTGGAGCATTGGATAGTGTATAAACCATCTCTCCAATGTGCCATGTGGGGTGTTCTTTATTCGGAGTACAGACATTTGTGGATCTAAAATAAAAATTTCATTTTGGGTTTCTTAAGGGAGCTGGCTCTTTATTAAGCTACAATCACAAACAAGGATTTAATTAGAGGCCAAGTACCAACAAAGAAAGATCTTAAAGGTAGAGATGAGCACTTACTTTAGGCGTACATAAACAATAGTGTCGCTAATTTGTGCATTTGGATCTTTCAATAGCCCAATATCAACACAGTCCAGTGCTAATTGCCTACTGCCATCAGCAAGGGGAATGCTTGATAACAGTCCTTCTATCATGGAGTGTAATACATCATTATTTCTTTCATTTAGCTTTGTGGTAACTTGCCCATAAGTTCTCCTCTGGGCCTCTTCATCAGCTGTAGCAGACTGTATACTCTTTAACTTCTCTGCTTCAGAGAGCCGTCTTTCTTCTTGCTTAGCTCTGGCTCTTGTGTTCACCTCATGAGTAACCTCATGAATCTTAACCCCTTGAGCTAACCGGCCTGGTGCTATTAGCAGTATATCTTTCATTTTGGGATCAATAAACTCATTAGGGATAAGGAGCTTATCATATCTCCAACGCACTCTCTTAAGAGTGTCACTGTCCTTGTCCATTATTGTCAAACGGCGAGCATGAGCAGCAACAATAGTAATATCATTAAAATACTCTAAAAGAAAATCTTCTGCTGCTTCTTGAAGACACAGCAGAGCAACTGCCTTCCACCTCATTGTACCAGCACATGCTTCCTCACAGGTTTGTTTCACTGCTCTTTGAAAAGGAGGTTTAGGGACACAGAGCTCAATACATTTCTCAGCTTTCTTGATCTCCCTAAATAAACCCATGTTTCTTTGAATATTCTTCATTCTTGGCCCCTTCAATATCTTCATTGCTTTACTTGAAGTTTTCTTCTTACTAGCATAACTTCCACATGCTTTCTTTGCAAGCCCTCGTCCTTTCCCTGCCTTCCTTGTTGTTGCCTTGGTTCTTGCCATTACCCTAAAAGAGAAAAAAGCAGAGATTCACTCTCTCTCTCTCTCTCTCTCTCTAATCCCTATCTCTCTCTCTCTCTCTCTCCCTCTTTTTTTGGGATCATGGTGCGCGGGCTCAGATTTGACATGGGCTAATAGCCTACTGCGTGTCGTGATCCACAAGGGGAATTCTCTCTCTCTCTCTCTCTCTCTCTCACTCTTTCTCTCTGCCCCTCTCTCCCTCTCTCCCTATCTCCTTATCAATCTCTCTCTCTCTCTCTCTCTCGCTTTCACTCTCTTTCTCCCCTTCCTCTCTATCTCCTTATCTCTCTCTCTCTCTCTCTCTCTCTCTCTCTCTCTCTCTCTCTCTCTCTCTCTATCTCCTTATCTCTATCTCCCCCCCTCTCTCTCTCTCTCTCTTTGTCTCAATCTCTCTCTCTGGCTTTCCCTCTCTTTCTCCCCATCCCTCTCTCTCTCTCTCTCTCTCTCTCTCTCTCTCTCTCTCTCTCTCTCTCTCTCTCTCTCTCTCTCTCTCTCTCTCTCTCTCTCTCTCTCTCTCCACGAATGACGATGTTCTTTGACCTTCAAGGTGTCAAGGCTGAAATGATTAAATGGACAAGCAAGAAAACACGATATTGGATATGCGATATGTTTAACCTTGCACTTCAGTATGGCATGCCTCATGATTGGAGTGCAAATTGGATCAAACCTTTGCACAAAGGAGGAGATGTAAACAATGTGAACAACTATTGCACTATAATGGTTGGTTCTTTAATGGCAAAGTTATTTGGATGTATCATGGAGATGAAGATAAGTGAATGGGCTGAAAAGAATGGCAAACGTGCACTTGGCCAAGCAGGTTTTTGAAAGCATCATAGCACTATTGATCACCTTGTCACTCTTCGAGTTCTTATGGAAGCGTCTCGATTGAAAGGAAAAAAGTTGTATTGTTGCTTTGTGGATTTCAAGAAAGCTTTTGACATGGTACCGCGAGGAAATCTTTGGAGACGTATGCAAAGCCTTCAAGTGCCGAGAGAATTTATGCATGCAGTCTTTCGCATCTACCAAAAAGTGATATGTCGATTACGTATGGGAGATGGAATTTCAGAATTTTTTGCAAGCACTATTGGTGTCAAACAAGGATGCCCACTTTCCCCAACCCTCTTTGGGCTACTCATTGATGAATTGGAATGCATGGTTCTTGACTTTATGCAGCAAGAAGGCATAGAAGAGGTTCAGATTGGAAATGCGGTGATCATGCTTTTGCTTTATGCCGATGATGTAGTGCTCTTGGCACATACCTTAGAAGATGCACAAAAGCTTATGAGTGTCTTGGAACGTTTTTGCCTACATAGCGGGATGATCGTGAATGGATCCAAAACCAAGGTTATGCTTGTAAAGACCCTCAATGATGAAAATCCATGCATTGTATATAACATCCCGTTGAGTGCGATCCGCACCATTGCCTCCATTCGTCTTAGCTCCCATTCTCTATGCTGTGAGACAGGACGTTGGGGCACTGGCGAGGAGTGTCATCGTCTTTGCACCTTATGCCCTCGTCAAGTGCGAGAGAGTGAGTACCACACACTACTTGAGTGCTCAGCTTTTGACCACATTAGGTCCTCTTTTCCCCATATATTCAGCCATGATCTCTCCCTACATACCTTCCTCTCCCAACCACGATGTGGACTCTCTATTGCGAGGCTCATTTCAACCATTTTTGAGCATCGAGAGTCACTTATGAACTCCACTCACACCACGTGACATGTTCATTTGGTCCCATAGGTCATATTTGACCTCCCAGGACGATAATAGAACTATCTATCTATCTCTCTCTCTCTCTCTCCTTATCTCTCTCTCTCACTCTCTCTCTCTCTCTCTCTCTCTCTCTCTGTCTCAATCTCTCTCTCTGGCTTTCCCTCTCTTTCTCCCCATCTCTCTCTCTCTCTCTCTCTATCTCCTTATCTCTCTCTCTCTCTCTCTCTCTCTCTCTCTCTCTCTCTCTCTCTCTCTCTCTCTCTCTCTCTCTCTCTCTCTCTCTCTCTCTCTCTCTCTCTCTCTCTCTCTCTCTCTCTCTCTTATCACCCCGTTTTTTGTGTATCACGGCGCACGGGTTTGTCTTCAGGCTAGGCTTCTAGCTGTCCGTGAGCCGTGATCCACAAGAGTGTTGAAAAACATTTGTAGTATACTTTCTCTCTCTTTCTCTCTCTCTCTCTCTCTCTCTCTCTCTCTCTCTCTTTCTCTTTCTCTCCCTCTCTCTCTTTGTATGGATCACGGCGCGCGTACACAAATGCAAGCAAAGAGGACACTCTACAGCGTGCCGTGATCCACTCTATGAAATCCCTCTCCTTGTCTAGCTTTCTCTGTCTCTGCCTCTTCTTTTTTCAAACCAAGCAAAATTTCAAAAATACTATCTCTAACACTCTCTCCATCGATCTATCTCAGTCTTTAGCTTCCAAACCTAACAGACTATTAGCAAATATAGCTCTCTCTCTCTCTCTCTCTCTCTCTCTCTCTCTCTCTCTCTCTCTCTCTCTCTCTTTCTCTCTGTTTTTATCTCTTTTTGGGTCTTCATCTACAAATATCACCATGGAAATACCTTTCTATGAGGAATTCAAATGGACGGAAACGCGTGTAGGAGCCTTGGGACTTGGTTGTAGAGGATATCTCGGCTGTATGTGTCCTCTTTGTCTCTTCCTATCGCTCGTAGAGGTTGACTTTTGAGTTAGCTATCTCCTTCTCCTTCTCGCAGAGGTCATCTATGCAGGCTTTTTTTCTCTCTCCCTCTCTCTCTTTGTACTTCACTATATATATATATATATCTCTCTCTCACTCTCTCTCTCTCTCTCTCTCTCTCTCTCTCTCTCTCTTGTCATGAAATCAAGTGCGCATTGTTATTATAAATGTACACGTTTTTTTGGGTAGTTAAAAATCACTTTATTGGTCGTACCGCATATTAAATGCATGTCCTTGTAACACGCGTTCAATACATGCGGCGCTTGCATCGTAAAAAACACAACGGTAATATCTATTATTGCATGCAAAAGGGCAGAGAGAGAGAGAGAGAGAGAGAGAGAGAGAGAGAGAGAGAGAGAGAGAGAGAGAGAGAGAGAGAGAGAGAGAGAGAGAGAGAGAGAGAGAGAGAGAGAGAGAGAGAGAGAGAGAGGGAGATAGAGAGAAGGAGGGAGAGAAAGAAGGATTAACTAGTGTGCACAAGCTTATTACAGACCTCGAAAGAGACGGATATAAAGCTTTGAGAGACAGAGAGAGAAAGTGAGGAAGGGAAAAAGAGTCAAGTAAGAAGGCCTCTGCTTCCTTCAAGGTGTAGAAACCAGAAGCTTGAAGACTCCAAACTACATTCCAAGTCCAAAACCTCTACTCCAACAACAATGTTTAGTGCTGGCAAACATAAAGCAAATCCCTGCAGTTTTACTATGTATTCAATTTAGTTGTGTTTTGTAAGTGTGCTTCAAAATGTGAAAGATCATTTGACATTCCAAATTTCATAATTAGATCACGGCGCACCAGTTACGTTACAAAGATGAGTTTACATACTCCGCACGCTGTTATCCACTTCTCATATTTACAAAGGGATTTTTTGTATTACTATATTGTAGGTATTCAATTTATAAAGGCATGCAAAGTGGATCACGGCACGCGAGGAGTATTTTCAACGTGAATTTACATAGTCCGCGCGCCGTGATCCTCTTTTGACTTGTACATAACAATCTGCTGAAAGTACAATTTTTGTATTACTATATTGTAGCTATTCAATTTATAAAGGCCTGCAAAGTGGATCACGGCGCGCGAGGAGTGTTTTCAACGTGAATTTACATATTCCGCACGCAGTGATCCTCTTTTGACTTTGTACATAGCAATCTGCTGAAAGTACAATTGCTTTTATGTATTTGTAGCTATTCTATTTTCTGAAAGCCAACCAAGTGGATCACGGTGCGCCTATAGTTCTATGGATATTTGTTTTTGTACTCTTCGCGCCGTAATCCACTTGTATGGATTTTACTCCTCACATATATAACCCAGTTTTGCCTAGTTTTGCATTGAATCCATAGTAATCATCTTATTTTATTGACTACATGATTAGTTGGTAACAATTGTGGGATACCTAATTATAGTTTGTTCAAAACTTATATGATCATTTGGTGCTCTTCTTTTTGTATATACTCATTGAATCTTATATTTGTGATTATGAAATAAATGGCAGGTTTAAGATCACATAGGAGGAAGAGGCAGAAAATTGATTCTGAGCGCATTGGTGGCCAAGAAAACTTTCCAAGAAGACTGCTGGAGCTGTTAAAAACATCAATGAAGAGGAATGTAGACTTCACAGAACCCATTGATATAACTGCTGCAGAGCCTGCCAGTAGTTTGGAGGAGCCAGCTATAGGTTTAGAGGAGCCTGATACTGACCCATCTGTAGAATTGGAGTCCCCTTCTACTCCAAAATTTAATGTACCCAACTCACTTAAGAGAGAAGTGGATTTTTCAACACCTACTTTGCAGAGTGCCCAATGTATTGCAACAATCCAAAAGAAAAAAGAGACAATTATTTATGAAGACCCTACAGTGATTGATGAAAGGCTTTTAGATTTTGCAGTTACTTCTGGGGCTGGTGATAAGTTTGATTTGGTCTCCTGCATGTTTAATGCTCCATTTAATCTTGATGTGTTCATAGCTGAACAGAGTGAACACTTGAAGCTGGAACGAGAGAAGTTGATCTTTACACTCAAGAGGGAAGGTTTATTGTTGGTGAAATGGTGTTAGTCCATTTAAAGGACTGTGATCCTAAAAGACAGTCTTACAAGAAGTATAATCAGCTGCCTCTTATGTACAGGCCCCATTGGTGCAGCTTACATGATCGGGAGTGCAAGCTGATTCAAGAGTCCTTTGGATTTCTAATATTTTTAAATGGATTATCTACAACTCTTATGAAAGATCATAAGGAGTTCATGGAGGAACAAGATTTACCAGCAGATGAAAAAGAGGAAAAGAATGAGGAATATATTGAAGTGACAGAGATGGAGGAGTCCATTGATCTTGAAGAAGAAGCAAAAGAGGTGAAACGAAGCAATCTTCTCTTAGTGAAAACCTCAGATATCAAGCTTCCTCTAGATGTGTCAGGTTTCAATGAGCGGCAAGCCACCTTAATGCTACCGGGAGTGTCAGAGTTTAAATTTGGAGATAGGTCCTACATTTTCCTCCATGATATACAAAGTATTTTTTGTTTGCGGGAGGACTTTGCACTGGCCACTATTTCCAAGTATCAGGAGGAGAGGAATGGATTTGTCTCAGATGATAGTAGTGATGACGAGGCAATGGATATCTCCAATAACCCACCGGACTGTCTTAAACTCTGCTTTGAAAAGGTAGAAAAGTATAAAGAAACACTTCCTGATGAAGCCACATTTCAAGCTATTCGAAATAATCTCAAGCCATCAACTAGTAAACAGGATATGGAGGATTGGTTTAAGTGCCCATCACAAGAGTCAACTGGATCAGTTAACCTATGGAAGGATGATATTTTTTTGCAAGATGAGAGTTTCATGGTATAAATTCCTCCCCCCCCCCCCCCCCCCCCCCCAATCTCCGTCTCTCTCTCTCTCTCTCTCTCACACACACACACACACACACACACACACACACACACACACACACACACACACACACACACACACACATACACATACACAAACACTTCTTTTGTTTACAATCATGGATTGCTGAAAAGGACAACTTTCTTCGTCATCGAAGAAGACAGTTCCGTGGTAGGGATGCAGCTCTAGGACAATATCTTCCTAGTTTATGCGAGGCACCCATCCTAATCTTCCACAACAGAATGTCACAAGAGGGGAATACTGCAACCTATGCTTTCAAGACATTATCTCGCTTCTTAGGTGGTCCAATGCTGCCACAAAATGCTGATAAAGTAATCTTCATCAACAAGGTTTTTGGGAGAGAATGTTTTGGTTACTTGCCAGGATATACTGGGGGCTGTGCAACATATTACTACACATACACAGTAATGGCATTATCTTTAGGGAAATAAAACCCTACTGAAATTTTAGAGTATGGAAAACATTTAATGATCAGATACAAGGGCGAGGTTCCAAATGATATTTGCAAATAATCAAAATGTTGAAATAGTTGTGGTACATATTGAATTTAACTCTACAGGAATTTGGGGTACATCGATCGTCTAAACTCTAACTCTCTTGTTCCACCGATGATTGGCATATTGCATTGTTTCTCTCCACCTGGTTTGAGTTTCAAAGCACTTGAGTTATTGAATGGGTCTACTCGCTTTCTTTTCTGAATTTGCAAATGTCTGATTGCCTGTACGGTTGCTGAAGAGGCCGATACTTGCTTTTGTTGCATGCGATGAATGATTCTGCGAGATGAAGCCACTGAAATAACTCCTTTAGATTGTTTGCCTTATTTCGAGAGCCTCCATGTTGTGTATGTTTGAAGTAGGCATTTCTAGCCATGTAATGAGACTTCTCCAGGCCCTGGGTGTTCCATATACCTGGATTCCCATACTTTTGGATGAAGTATGGCAAATGATTAAAAATAATGTGCTGCAAAAGAAGAAATTTATTTAGAAATTTAAACACACACTTAGTACTAAAGCTATATGAGGCGCTTTGAATTTACCATGTAATGAGTGATTTGAGTGTCATGTCAGTCCATGCTGTTTTGAAGGATTTTTTCAGTAGCTGAAAGGTTCTGTTTAAACTTGCTGAGATTATCCTGTGACCAATCATCATTCTCACACATTTGAAATAATATGTCAATGGAACGCCACACATCACCCTTTGCATTGCGAGTTGTTGGCTCTTGGTCTTTCACTGCTAAATGAAGTTTCCATTGCATATACTCAACTTTGCTAATGTAGGTAGAGTGATATACTCTGCCTTGCTTTGTTAGCTTCACATCTTTCATACCTTGAGGTTTAGATAGAAAACGGCGTGCCTTGACCTGACCTATGGATGGTTTGCAGGGTATATCTTTCTCATTGGTTGACCTTTTTTCGTCCTGTTGTATTTTCACATTGCCCCCATGTAGACCATGGTATATTTGACAAAACTAGTTCCAAAGCCTCTAGAGCGACTTGTCGTTTAGATGACTTTTTTATTTTCCAAGCAAACCCAATGTACAGATATACCAACTTCTCTAAAATTCGGCAGAGAGCATGCATTGTACAAATATGGACATTAACAAGTGGTATATTCAGAACTGGTCAAAAATTAGAGTCTTCATTGTGATGAGTAGGAGCCTTTCGCCACCACTTTGGGTCCATCACTTTTGCAGGTTCTATGCAATACAAGCATGGAGACTTTGCCATGACACCCATTCCACAATTATACATACACTTCAGTGTTTTGAGGTCACCTGCAAGATGCTATTGAACTTGAAAGTCTCCTCTCCCATCTACAGCCAATACCTCTCCTCGATTTATTTGCCTATCAATGATATCTGGAATAGGGGTTTGATGGAACACCCAAAATAAAATGTCATGGTCTTCTTTCTTTACCTGCAAGATCAATCCTTATGAGATACAAAAATTAAATCTAAAATTTAGGTACAATAGAGGGCTTGCTAGAGCTGCAAAATTGGAGATAACTGGATTACATGAAATGTACCAAGCCACCATATGTTTGTTTTTGGTTGAACATTGAAGTATGAAGGGTCATCATTGGGACATTTGGAAAGGGCCCTATTCATTAATGTGATTGTAACTCGCTCTAGCTTCTTCTCTTTAAGAATCTCACACTCATCTAGCTTCAAAACAAAATGTAGAACGCCACCCGTCTCTTCGAATGTGACAGGGTAGATGATAGAAGGGTCTCTTAAGGAGGACATTTGTCGGGGTGGAAGAAGAAGCCATGTGTGCGCACATGGCAAAAAAGGGAGGATTTCTTTAAGGTCAGCACACAAACAATGTGAGAGTAAGGAGAGAGCAGGTTTGGAAGGATATTTCCTTTACTCATACATTCCATGTGCAGGAAACTCCCTCCAATTCTAGGACGTTCACTAAATGCAACTGAAAACGATTTATTCTTCAATCATCACGACCGTTATGACACTGTGGCAAGAATCTACTTGTAAGTACACTTTTCGAATGGTTATTGCAACTTTACATTTGCTTTTACCACACCTATTTTCTAGAGAGAGAAATTCAAAATTCTATTTTTCTTAGAAGGCCCTCCAAATGAACTCCGAAATTTCCTAATGCCCATTATCTATAGTATAGATTATAACTCAATCAGATTTTCTTTTTCATTCATCATAAAGATTTAATGTTTGTGTATTTAATGCATGTATGGATGATGATTGGTTTCTTTCTTCCTTGTCACCCCAACAGAGGAGGTGGTACGAGGAGCGTCATCGCTATGGAGCACCGTCGCATCGTTCCACTCCTTCAATGTCTTGCATTGTTTTGGAGAACTCAGTGCAATCCAAGAGTTTGGTGTCAAGGAGACGATCTACACACTCTTCTAGGCACCGACGTTCTAGTGGTGGCAGAGGTGCTTGTTGTGGAGATGCCGCCGCTGATGCTTCGACATCGCCTCGTAGTCGACGAGGCTCCTTATCTTACCCTTCTTTGCCCGCCCCCACACCAGCCCCGGCATTGCCATCTACTCCAGATTTTGCGTGGCTATAGGCCGTTCCTGACTACACACCACTCGCTACTCCTCCGGGAGTCACCCCAGGCGACACTCCTCGCTTTGGGGCCCAAACTCCAATGGAGACACTTGCCGCCGGTACCCCCATTGAGACGCCACTCGATACGCCACTTGAGACCATTGCCGAGACACCCAAGTTCGCAGGTCACAGGTGACAGGGCTTACCGTACTTGGTCGACATCAGCGACGACATCATCTTGGATGACGACGACAAGAAGGTGATCTCGCGCATGCGCGGCCCTAGCTCTCAGGTGTTTTGACACTACATACTACACACCTGGAGTGAAGTGGCAATTGAATTAAAAGACAGAGTCATCAGCATGCTGCATGACGAGTTTCCCGTGTCAAGTCGAGATGAGCGCTTCAATGAAGACCTAATGAAGGTTCGAATGCACGAATACTGCAAGCACAAGCATTCTGAAGTACAAAAAGCAATAAAGCATGGGTGGAGCAGACCGGATTGGCTGGCCAAAGAAGATTGGAAGAATGCAAAGCGAGCAGTGTGCTAGAATCCTGACAAGTGGAAGCAACAAAAGGAGGCAGCCAAAGTGCAAAAAGAGGCAGGGAGCTCACACCACTTGGAGAGCGGCGGGTGGGCATCATTTGAGGCCGATTTTGTAAGTGTTTTTGCATTGCCATTTAGGTTTGATAGTTATGTCTATTTGTACTTTTAAATTCTAACATAATGTATTCTTTGTATGTTTTGAATAGTGGTCGATGACAGGACATGATCCCACACTGTACAAGCACGGGTACAGAGGCAGAAAGGGCTTAAACACCCTGATGGACATTCTCAGTTCTCTTGGCGGCATGGTTAGTATTTCACTTTACTCTTTTATATCTTGTTGTATTTTAATGATAAGCTAAGAAAATAGATTGTTTTGTAATTATAAGTTTATACTTACAGAAAGTTTTATTGTTTTTCTCTATAGAATCCGATTGATACGCCGCTTGGACGCAATGAGACGTCTGATTAGATGATGTCAGTCTATCCCATCCAGTCATTTTTTGAATTTTTCCAAGAGGTTGTTCTCACTCTTTCTTTTATTGTAAACCTCTAGAAGCAGGGAAAACCAACAAAATATAGTAAACAAAAAATTTGTGATAGGCTCGAATCATAGCCCCCCCAAACCTGGCTAGAGGTATTTATGCCTCTAGCCTACTTTCTTTGATCTTGGGCTGACCTTATTCTGATGTGATAAGACTTTAGATGCCATCCATTTTTCCTGGTCTTGTGCACTTTACCATCAATGTCTTGAAGTCTGTAAGAGCCATTTTTGAACTTTTTGGTGACCAAGAATGGGCCTTCCCATCGAAAAAGAAACTTTCCATCCTTACGAGTGTCGAAGCGATTGTAATATCGAAGCACTAGAGATCCGTTTTTGATGTCTTTAGATGCTAGCTTTTTGTTGAACTTTTCTCTGCGCTTCTCTGCTTCTTGAGAGTAGTGGTTGATGGCTTCTTCACGATCCAATTGCAACCTCTCTAGATCCATGATCCTTTGATGTACTTTCTCCTTTTGAGAGCCTACTTGGCTACCCAATATTCAAAGACTTGTTAACTCCACTTCAATGGGCAAAAGCGCCTCCTTTCCATAAACCAAATGACAGGGTGTGTACCCTAATGCGGTTTTGAAGGAGGTTCTATAGGCCCATAGAGCTCCATTCACGTGTTTGTCCCAATCTTGGCGCCTGGCATGTACCTGTTTGGTGAGAATTTTGCAAATGATTCCATTTACCTTTTCCACCAAGCCATTGCACTGAGGGTAGTAAGGAGTAGAGTGTTGATGCTGAATACTTAGCTTCTGCATGAGTTCTCCTACCAAGTCTGCTCTAAACCCTGGTCCTCTATCAGATAGTATTTCAAGAGGGGTGCCAAACTGGCAACAGATGTGGTCAAAGATGAACTGACTCACATCCTTAGCAGTAATTCTATTGGTTGGCATAGCCTCAGCCCATCTAGTCATGTAGTCTACTCCCATAATGATGTACTCTTTACCTGAATGAGTGCGTGGTAGAGGCCCTATGGCATCAATTCCCCACTTCTCAAAGGGCCCATATACCTTTATTGGGTTCTGAGGTTTAGCTATGAGCCGTCATGGTCCTGCTTTATGACATTCATCACATGTTTGACACCAGTATTTGACATCACGATGAAGACTTGGACAAGTAAACCCAGCTTGTAGAACCTTTCTACTAGTGATGTCGTGTGCAAAGTGTCCTCCGCACACATCATCGTGATAAGATTTTAAAATCTCTTCAATTTCACTCTTCAAAGGAACTCTCCTAAGCACACCATCCTTACCAAGGCAATACAAATTATCATTTACTATGCAATACCTGGTAGCCTTCCTAGCTAACCATCGCCTTTCCCCTGCATTCAAGTGTTTAGGAGCCTCTCCTTGCTCCAGAATGTGCATAATATCTTCTAAGTCCTCCTTGCCTTTCTGAAGTGGAAGTTGGATGGACATTGCTCCCACTATTGACTCATTTAACTTCGATGATGCTAGGTGGTATGCATCCTTGTTCTGGTCTCTTGGCACATGATGTACTTGTGCCTCCCTAAATCTCCTCATAAGAGCTTTGGCTTCTCTCATTTTAGTAGAGAGACTGGCATTTTTGCAAGCCCATGTACCTTGCATTTGCCTTACCAAAAGCATGGAGTCACCAAAAGCATTTAATCTCTCAATTGAATTATCCAGGCACCAACAAAGGCCATGAATTAGAGCTTGATATTCTGCTTCATTGTTGGAGTGGACATCTTCTAGAGTGATCCCTTCACCATGGATCCTCTCTCCCAATGGAGATAAGACCACAATGCCTGCAGCTGCCTTATCCTTGGTTCTCTTGTATGCTCCATCAAAGTAGAGGCTATAAGCATTGACCAGAGCCTCTAGAGCTGGTGGTGGTGGAAGTTTCTTTCTCTTCAAATGGAAAACTTTTTCATAGCACTTGTTTGTTAAAATGTCGGCTAAGCATGCTCGAGTTGTTCTTTCAACATGTATTGTATAATCAAACTCTTGAAGTCGCACCACCTAGTTTGCTATTTTGTCAGAGATTTCCATATGTTGTAGTGCATAGGGAAACATATCCTCCACAGTGATAATTACAAACCTCTTTGGCAGCAAGTATGGCCAAAATTTGGTTACCGCAAACATGAGGGCTAACACTAGCTGTTCCATCAGGGTGTAGGCCTTCTCTGTGTTTTCCATGAGGCGGATAGCAAAATACACAGGACTCATAAAGGATGTTTTTGGATCTTTTTGTAGGAGGGCAGCTCCAATGGCTTCTTCTCCTACACTAGGGTTTACAAAGAATGTTTCTTCCCAACAAGGTTGGAGGATTATAGGGAGTGACCCTAACATTTTTTTATCTCTCTAAAACGCCCATCACTTTCTTCACTCCAAACAAGCGTCTCTTGACGAGTCAGCTGTTGTAGAGGAAATATCACTTGGGAGAGTAAGTGTATGAATCTACTCAAATATCTTAGCTTTTACAAGAAAGAGATTAATTGTTTGATGGAAGTTGGGGAAGGTAGATTTAGCAATGTTTCTATCTTTTCAGGATCTACCTCGATTCCATCAATGGACACTACATGCCCCAATAGTGTAACCTTGCTTTCCCCAATGTGACATTTGTCCTTGTTTAGTTGTCCACCCAGCTTAGCTAAACGAGTAAATCCTTCATCAATCTTGCCGAGATGCATACTTTTGGAGCTGTAAATACAAAAGTCATCTATGAAAACCCTTATGGACTTACCAAAGTAAGGTTGGAAGACCATATTCATGAATCGTTGAAAGGTGGCTTGAGCGTTGGTGAGACCGAAAGGCATGATTCGAAATGCAAAACATCCCCATGGTGTGATGAAAGTAGTCTTTTTCTGGTCCTCCTCTGCAATGCGTATTTGAAAGTAGCCGGAGTATCCATCACACACTGTGTATTTCTCATGGCCTGCTACTTCATTTAGAATCTCATCTTGAAATGGGAGAGGGAAGTGGTCCCTTTTTGTTGCAGCATTTAGTGGCTTGTAATCCACGCACACTCGCCATTTACCATTCTTCTTTGGCCTCACCACTACTGGGGAGACCCATTCTGAATCTTCTACTGGGTATATGAATCCTGCTTCTAAGAGTCTCTTCACCTCAGACAATAGTGCATTTTGTTGCACAACTCCTAATCTTCTTAGTTTTTGTACTACTTGCTTGCTCCCTTCTTTTAGATGGATATGATGCTTCACTGCAGTGACACCTGTAATGTGAGTGTAATAAAAAATAAACAATGATGCATGCTTCTTGAGAACATTTACATAACCCTCCCTTTCTTCTTGCTTTATATCCTTGGATAACATCTTCTCTAGGCTGGCATCCCACACATTCTCCATTTGGATCCTTGGGTTGTCTTCTGATGAGGTAGTTTCCTTTATGGTGACGCCCATGACTTCGAGAGTGCTATCACTCTCTTCACTTGAACTCTCTTCCTCGTCCATGGATGAGGAGCATCCACTTGAGCTCCACTCATCAGCTGACGTCTCTAGGTCAAGGTTCTCTTGTCGCCCATTCTTCAAGTTATAAACCACCTTCCGACTATGGCCACCCACACGAGGCCTCAACTCCAAGTCTCCTGTTGCCCAATCTTGCCTAGCTCCTATACCCATGAGCCAAGGTCGTCCTAAAATAAGGGGGTATCCTTCTCCCTTCACTGGCATCACATAAGCATCAACCTCTATAGTGATTCCAAAAACAAAAACTCTCAAAGCTTTCACTACACCCACACAAGTGACAGAGACATTATTGGACATTTTTGCCCTAAAGTTTGATGATTCCATTACCTCTAAACCCAATTGCTGCATTAGCTTTTCTGTCATGACACAAACCTCTGGTCCACTGTCAATGTAAGTTTTTGGAATTCGTTGTCCCTTGATTTGAGCCTCCACCAAAGGCACTATATCCTTGAGACCATAGGCTTTGATTACACTTACTACCTTACTTCGCTTTGCCCTCGTGGTCACCATTTTTGACCACTGTCGTCGCAGCTTTGGGGAGATATGAAGTAGTTGTGGCCAAGTAATCTTTGGTCCTTGAGAACTCAGATCAACTGTCATGTCATAAGGTTGTATCCGAGATCCCATAGGGAAATTAGAGATGTCAATTTGAGACCTAGTACGGGTCTTTCTCTTCTTGGCTTCATCTTTAGTTGCCCGAGATGTACTTGCTTCATTGCTTGCATCTTTGCTTGTTTCTTTACTTACTTCATCTTGGACACGCACACGCTTGATAGGCATTGTAGCCACTTCATCTATCTTCATCTTCCCTTTAACTATTTCTTCCTCGTTGCTTCTACCTTTGACGACCTCCTCCATACTTATGATGCTCACATTGGGTTGAGTAGCAAGGGCATGAGCTTGAGCACGAGGTGGCTGCAAAATTTGAGGTTGCGGTTGCTCTTGTGCTTGAGCTCTAGCACGGGGAGGACTTACTTGTTGTCGAGGACCTCTGACAGGGTAGTCATATCTTCTGGGATGAGGGCAATTATACATGCCGTGGCCATTTTCCCCACAATTGTAACACAACATTTCCCTTGCTTGACGTCGCATTGGTGGCCAATTCCCACCATTCCCCTCAATAGGCCTTCTTGCACCTTGCACAAGATTTACTCTCAAACCCTCTAGCTGGTTTGTGAGATTGTTTATTTGTTGGAGCATATCTTCTTGTTGACCTCTATTGAGGCCTGGTGCATTAGGCACATTTGGAGGTACGTGAGAAGATTCCATAGTTGTGATATTGCCTCCCAAAGCTAGTTGGCCAGCTTGGGCTTGATAGAGAATCTTTCGATTCTTTTCCCTAGCAATTCTTAAGGCATCTTCAAAAGTATTTGGAAATTTTCTCTTTACCTTCTCCCTTAGCAAGGGGTACAAACCTGAGATAAATCGATCCTTTTGGAGGCAATTGGGAGCTCGCTCACCAGGGTTTAGTGAGTCTGACCATTGCCCCCAAAGTTTCAGAAAACCTTCCTCATAGGTTGCATAACCATGAGGGTCAACTTGATGAAGGGCCAGAAGCCGTTGCCATAGTTCTTCTGCTGAATTGGCTTGTTGAAATCTTCGTAGGAAAGCCGCCTTCAATCCCTCCCATTCAGCTCTTTGAGTTGGATCTAGAGCCTGAAACCATACCCTAGCTTCTTCTTTGAGCACCAAAGGAAAAGCTCTCAATTTCAATGCTTCGTCATCCCTCCCAGAGACAAGAAAAGCCATCTCCAAGTTATCCAAAAATCCCCAGCATTTTCCCCACTACGCCCAAAAAAATTAGGGAAAGCCATGATAGGACGGGTTGCCTTCCTCTCAATACAGCACAAAGATGAAAACGTTTAGGCCCAAATCATATCTTATTAAGGGTAGAATAAATGGATTGATAGATGCATTAATCTCAGCTAGACGACGAGGGCCTAGTAAGTTCCTTATGATGTTTTGGAACCTAAGCTTTGTGCTAGCTATTATATGCACAGTTTGTCTAGCAAGAGGTTGGATAGGTCCATATAAATCCCTATGATTCATGGAGTATGCTTAAAGCAAGATGAAGATGTGAACATCAAAAGATACATTATACTCCAAAATAGGAAATATTATAGGGTCAGGGGACAACAATATCTCTCTCAACCTCTCAGCTCCAAAATAGAAGACCAATCTTTGTTGGAAAAAAATCTTTCTATCGATGCGCACATTCACCCTAATATTCTGAACTGATTGAAAGTTGTATAAAATGGGATTATTCATTTGTGCATTATCTACAAACTTCCATAGAAGCACTTCATTGGAGTTCAGCTCTCTTGGATCCCACCATTTGAGAGATGCGAAGAATTTGCTCACCAGTGATTAGCCTAGCTTTGGTGTGACCATCTTCAGCTTTGTAGAGTTCATATGGTTCAATGGCTACCTTCTCAACCACCTTGAGCCTTCTTGCTAGTAGTAGTTGGAGTGCATCACCATATGTAGCCTCTTGCCAATACCGCACATCATTGATGTGTTAAGTATGGAGCCTGATTTACCCTTGTAATTTTCTGTGGTAAAAGCGCACATTTGTAAGGCCCCCATTATGAGGAGAAGCCATCGTGCGTGAAGGAAAATCACTCACCGGAAACCAAAATTTTCACGGACAAGAATCAGGGGCAACTTTAAAGGCCTCGGGGGCGGAGGCCCCCGAGACTTTTTTTTCCGCCAGAATATTATGGCCGGACGGCGGCCGGAAAGTGGTCGGAAAACAACCAGTCGGTTGGCCGGTGGCCGGTAGTCAATGGCCGATGGCCGGTGGTCGGAAGTCAATGGCCGATGGCCGGTGGTCGGAAGTCAATGGCTGGTGGCCGATGGCCGAATTCAATGGCTGGTGGCCGAATTCAAAAGCGGACTTGTCTTCTCAAGGGCGGCCACACATGGGCGAATTGGAGGGTCCGATTTGGACTTATTCGCACAAGGGCGGCTACACATGGCTGTCTCTCATAAGAGAGGGTAGCCCTTTTGGCCTATAAAAGGAGGCCATTTCAACACACATTTCATAGTGTGAAGTTGATGCAACAAGGTGAGTGTGAGGTGGTGAGAGTGAAGCAAGGCGGGAGCTCCATTAAGGGTATAATCCCTTTGTAAACTACTTCTTGTTTTGAAGTACTAAAGCCATTGAGTGGCTGCTTTCCCGTGGACGTAGCCCACATTGGGTGAACCACGTATATCGTGTGTACTCTCTCTCTCTCTCTCTCTCTCTACTCTATAATCTCGTGTATATAAATCTGTCTCTCTCCATTAAGTAATCTACTCAATTATCTATTTAGCTACGTCTTATTTCCTAACAACTGGTATCAGAGCAAGGTTTGCTCGTAGCTAAATTATCTCAAGGAAAGGATTCCTTGAATTGAGTGGGAGTTATGGCGGAGGAAGGGAAGCTCAAGATTGAGAAGTTCAACGGCAAAAACTACCAACATTGGAAGATGCAGATTGAAGACTATCTCTACCAGAAGGACCTCTTTTTGCCACTAGGCGGTCTTGCGAAGAAGCCCGCAACAATGGCAGATGAAGCATGGATTGTCCTTGATCGAAAGGCACTGGGAACAATCCGGTTAAGCTTGGCGTCAACGGTGGCCTTCAATGTTTCGGAGATGAAGACCACCGAGGACTTGATGAAGTCACTTGACGACTTCTACGAGAAACCATCGGCTCCAATAAGGTATTTCTTATGAAGCGCTTGTTCAATCTAAAGATGGCAGAGAATGGTTCAGTTGCAGAACACCTAAATGACTTTAACACAAACATAAGTCAACTTCGATCAGTGAAAATCAATTTCGATGATGAAGTGCGAGCTCTCCTTATACTATCATCTCTACCGGATAGTTGGGACAGCCTTGTGATGGCTGTAAGTAATTCTATCTCTGGCACAAATACTCTTAAGTTTGATGATGTTGTGGGTGTTCTCCTAAGCAAGGAAATGCGAAGGAGAAGCACAGGAGAATCATCAAGTGCTGCACTATCAGTGGAAACAAGAGGAAGGCTTAAGGAGAGGTTAAAAAACCAAAAGGGTCGTGATCGCTCAAGGCGGAGCAAGTCACGCACAAAGTCAGTTCTTGAATGTTGGAACTGCGGCAAGAAGGGCCACGTCAAGAAGGATTGCTGGTCCAAGAAGAAGAAGGAGACAGAGTCTCAAGACAATAAGCCAACATCGGAGGCCAATGTGGCAGGTAAAGTAGAGCAAGATGCTCTAATTCTCTCATTAGACAATGTGTCTAATTCCTGGATAGTAGATTCCGGGGCTTCATTCCATGCGACACCACACAAGCAACATTTCCAAGACTACACCAAAGGTAATTTTGGGTATGTATACTTGGGAGATGATGAAGCTTGTGAGATTGTCGGCAAAGGTACAGTTTCTGTCAAAACTGCTAACGGAAATGAATGGAAGCTTAAAGATGTTAGGCATGTTCCTTCTCTTCACAAAAATTTGATCTCTACAGGACAATTGGACGATGAAGGTCACAACATTGCATTCGGAAACAAACGGTGGAAGATCTCAAAGGGATCTTTGGTGGCTCCCAAGGGTGAAAAAGTCGGTACACTTTACTTGTGTACTGTTAGCACGCAACCTTCAGCTTGTGCAGCAACTACAGAAGTTGACAGTGCGGTGTGGCACTACCGACTTGGGCACATGAGTGCCAAAGGAATGCAAATCCTTCAAACAAAGAAGCTCTACCAGGTTTGAAAGAAGTGGACTTAGAGTTCTGTGAAGATTGTGTTTATGGTAAACAAAAGAGGGTAAAATTTCAAAAATCAGGAAATGAAAGAAAAAATAAAAAACTTGAGTTCGTTCATTCTGATGTTTGGGGTCCTGCAAGTACACCATCACTTGGTGGCTCATTGTACTATGTAACATTCATAGACGATGTGACTAGAAAAACATGGGTTTATGTCATGAAGAATAAATCCGATGTATTTTCCATATTTCAAAGGTGGAAAGCCTTTGTGGAGAATGAAATAGGTACCAAGGTTAAATGCCTCAGATCCGACAATGGAGGCGAATATTGCAGCCAAGCTTTTGAAAGCTTTTGTGCTAGCAATGGCATTCGGAGGCAAAGGACAACCCCAAGGACACCTCAACAAAATGGGATTTCGGAAAGGATGAACAGGACAATCATGGAACGATCACGAAGCATGCGGCTACATGCAGGCCTACCGCTTGAGCTTTGGGCGGAAGCTGTAAGTATGTCTGTGTACTTAATCAATCGGTCACCCTCAACGGCATTGGATGGGGGAGTTCCAGAAGAGGCATGGACAGGTAAACCGGTGAATTATGCATTTCTCAAAGTGTTTGGGTGTGAGGCTTTCATGCACATAGATAGAAGCCTAAGATCAAAGTTAGATGCAAAGTCCAAAAAGTGTTTCTTCATTGGCTATGGAGAAGGAGACTTTGGGTATCGCCTATGGAATCCTGAAGATGGTAAAATCTTAAGGAGTAGGGATGTAATTTTTAACGAACAAAATATGTACAAAGATTACTTGGAAAGAAAACAAACAAAAGAAACAGGTGATGAGTACATGGAGCTTGAGGATGGTGAAGACTCAAGGACTGCAAACGGTGACGATGTGCAACAACGTCAACCAAATGAGGAGCCTCAACCTATTCCTCGAAGATCTTCAAGAGCAAGTAGACCTCCAGAAAGGTTTGTTCCTTCCTTCAACCATCTCTTGATCTCAGATTCTGGAGAGCCGGAATCATATGAAGAAGCTATGCAACATGAATCCAAAGAAGAATGGACGAAGAGCATGCAAGTGGAGATGGACTCACTACATTGCAACCAAACATGGGAGTTGGTTGAGTTGCCTAAAGGTAAGCGGGCACTTCAAAACAAATGGGTGTACAAGCTAAAGGAAGAAGAAGGTGGGAAGAAAAGGTACAAGTCTAGGCTTGTGGTAAAAGGTTTTTCTCAAAAGAAAGGTATTGACTTCAATGAAATATTTTCTCGTGTTGTAAAAATGAACTCAATTAGGCTTGTCTTAAGCCTTGTGGCTACTCATGATCTAAATCTCGAGCAAATGGATGTAAATACGGCATTCCCTCACGGTGACTTAGAGGAGGAAATCTACATGCTTCAACCAAAGGGGTATGAAGTAAAAGGTAAGGAGAAAATGGTTTGCAGATTAAAGAAGAGCTTGTATGGTTTAAAGCAAGCATCAAGACAATGGTACTTGAAGTTTGATCGATGGATGTTGGATCATGGATTCACAAGATGCAACTCGGATCACTGCGTCTACACGGAGAATTTGGGAGATGGGAAATTCATCATACTAACGTTGTATGTTGATGACATGTTGATTGCAAGTGCTAACATGCAGGACATCAAAGACCTAAAAGAGGAGCTGTCCAAATCTTTTTCAATAAAAGATTTAGGTGCTACAAAGAGGATACTTGGTATGAAAATATCAAGGGACAGGACGAAGAAGACAATAAAGCTATCTCAAGAAGATTACATCAAGAAGGTACTAGAAAGGTTTGCAATGCAAAATGAAAAACCAGTTTCTACACCTTTGGCTGGTCATTTTAAACTAACGAAGGATATGTGTCCAAAGACACAAGAGGAGATAGCCTATATGTCTAAAGTGCCATATGCTGCAGCGGTAGGTTCTCTAATGTATGCTATGGTCTGGACAAGGCTAGACATTGCACATGCAGTGGAAGTTGTGAGTAGGTTCATGGACAACCCAGGTAAAGAGCATTGGCAAGCTGTGAAGTGGATACTTAGGTATCTAAAAGGGACAACAACAAACGCTTTGTATTTTGGAGGAACTGATATTTTTCTAGAAGGGTATGCTGATGCAGATATGGCAGGTGACAAAGATACTCGAAGGAGCACTACTGGCTATGTGTTCACTGTTGGAGGCACAGCAGTAAGGTGGGCTTCAAAGCTGCAGAAAGTGGTTTCACTTTCTACCACGGAAGCAGAGTATGTAGCAATGACGGAGGCAAGCAAAGAAATTCTGTGGCTTCACAGATTCTTAGAAGAGCTTGGATTCAAACAAGACAATTGTGTCTTGTACAGTGATAGGCAAAGCGCTATCCATCTTGCGAAGAACTCAGCCTTTCATTCAAGGACAAAGCACATTGAGGTGAGATATCACTTCATACGCACTCTTTTGGAAGAGGGACAACTAAAGCTAGGAAAGGTGCATACAAGTGAAAATCCTGCAGACATGTTTACAAAGGTGGTCAACAAGGAGAAGTTGAGCTTTTGCTCATCTTCAATCGGCATTCAAGGATAAGAAGCCAGAATGGAAAGCAGTCACAGGTTTGGTTTGGAGATCAGTCTCCAAGTGGGAGATTGTTAAGTATGGAGCCTGATTTCCCTTGTAATTTTCTGCGGTAAAAGCGCAGATTTGTAAGGCCCCCATTATGAGGAGAAGCCATCGTGCGTGAAGGAAAATCACTCACCGGAAACCAAAATTTTCACGGACAAGAATCAGGGGCAACTTTAAAGGCCTCGGGGGCGGAGGCCCCCGAGACTTTTTTTTCGCCGGAATATTCTTTTTCGTCGAAATATTTTGGCCGGACGGCAGCCGGAAAGTGGTCAGAAAACAACCGGTCGGTTGGCCGGTGGCCGGTAGTCAATGGCCGATGGCCCGTGGTCGGAAGTCAATGGCCGGTGGCAGGTGGTCGGAAGTCAATGGCCGGTGGCCGATGGCCGAATTCAAAAGCGGACTTGTCTTCTCAAGGGTGGCCACACATGGGGATTTGAGGGTCTGATTTGGACTTATTCGCACAAGGGCGGCTACACATGGCTGTCTCTCATAAGAGAGGGCAACCCTTTTGGCCTATAAAAGGAGGCCATTTTTACACACATTTCATTGTGTGAAGTTGATGCAACAAGGTGAGTGTGAGGTGGTGAGAGTGAAGCAAGGCGGGAGCTCCATTAAGGGTATAATCCCTTTGTAAACTACTTCTTGTTTTGAAGTACTAAAGCCATTGAGTGGCTGCTTTTCCGTGGACGTAGCCCACATTGGGTGAACCACGTATATCGTGTGTACTCTCTCTCTCTCTCTACTCTATAATCTTGTGTATATGAATCTGTCTCTCTCCATTAAGTAATCTACTCAATTATCTATTTAGCTACGTCTTATTTCCTAACATGATGTGTAGCTCCCCCTCCGAAAAATTATTAATACCCGAGTTTGAGAGTGCTTTCACCACCTGAAGTCGAGGCTTCAAAGGAAGTGTCTTCACACTAGCCACGAAGCACTCAACACAATGCTTTGACCTAGGGACTTGATGACTACAAGATTTTCCTTGAACCAAAGAAGGGTATATGTAGTTAACTCTCTTTACCCGCATACGTGCCGTTTGTCGATAAAGACGCTTCTTCTCTTGAGCTTCTTGGGAAGACCATAGTGGAAGTCTTGGAGAATTTGATGGACCTTCCTTCATAGGATTGGCAGAGCGCTGCTTGAGAACTCCTCAGTGGGGGCACCAATTTATGACAAAGGAAATTTGGAATGGCAGCCTCTACACCAAAACAAACTCCATTACGCCACAAGGGAAATGAGATGAGGGCACCAGCTAGTCTTGGAAGCGTGGACTAGAACCGCTACACAAAGAGAGAGAGAGAGAGAGAGAGAGAGAGAGAGAGAGAGAGAGAGAGAGAGAGAGAGAGAGAGAGAGAGAGAGAGAGAGAGAGAGAGCTATCACTATGAATGAAGCATTAAGCTCAATGTGTGTACAAGGAATGGATAACTTCAAGCACTCCCAACACAAATAGCATGTAGATTACTAAACAACAACTCAAGATTTAGCCAAAATCACATCAATCACTCTCACACACACATAAAAGATCTCTCTTAATTAACATAAGTAAGAGGAGGGGAGGTTACTAGCATAAAACAATTTGCACTCTATAATGTGCAAAGAATAGAGTGAATGAATGAGCTTTATGGGCTCATGATGAGTGATACGAAGACTCAAGGAGGCTGAGGGAGACTTGAAATTACAAAGGGGGGGGGGGGCTCTTTATATAGGCAAGAGAGTGATTAGGAGTGAGGTTAAGATCCAAGTGCAATTTGTACAAATGAAGCTTGATTAGGGACATTCCACCAATGAAGAAGCTCCTTCCAAGTGATTTGTTGACCAATTTGCAACTAATTGGCTCCATCATCACTTGTGTTGTCTTCACTCCTTCCTCCATATCTTGAGTCCAAGAGCTTCCTTATTTTAAAATGTAAAGAATCTACATAAAATCAATGCATATCTGGTGATAATAGGAAGGGGTTGAATGACAACTTATGAATTACAACAAGATTAAGCATGATTTGAGAGGTGATTAGAAGAGGAATTTGTGATGGTTTTATGAGCTTGAGAGAGAGGAGGAAGGAGGGGAGGGTGAGGAGACTAATGGATGATTTTTAGAGAAGGAATCAATGTGGAAAAGGAAGGGTGTGTGTGTAAAGGTAGAGGGGGTGGTCTCCACCACAGTATAAAAAACTGGCGTCCACCATTTTTGCCATAATTCCTAGACCGTAGTTGCAAAAATTATAAAAAAATATGGTCAAAATCTCTAGCTCATAAGCTACAACTTTGATGAAGACAACTTTTCTTGGATCAGAGTGGACGTATTTTAAAAAAATCCAGCAAAATCATGTGTCTGTTTCCTTCCTTCACCAAGTCTTCCACCTGGGTCTCATCTGTTTGAATCATCATATGGCTCCAAAGCCATGATGATATGAACCCCTCATGACCCTTGAATCATGGGTGCATGGCTCCACAAACACATCATATCCTTCTTTTCACATTTACATTTTTTCCCTTCCCTTTACCACTAGGTTCTACCTTTCACCTCCTGTGAACTAGTCAAGGAAAAATTCCCATCCAGTCATTTTTTGAATTTTTCCAAGAGGTTGTTCTCACTCTTTCTTTTATTGTAAACCTCTAGAAGCAGGGAAAACCAACAAAATATAGTAAACAAAAAATTTGTGATAGGCTCGGATCACTGGTTTTTACCCGTTTGAAAGCATTTATTTGAAGGATGATTTGTTTTACCACATCGAACACAAGGATTCTTCTTGAAACAGTCCTTTGTGTGGTGATTTTTGCGTCCACAAATGGCACAAGATCTTGTACTAATGGATGGTCGAGTTGAAGCTAACGTAGAAGCACAATTAGTGACTGCATAGGCACTGGGAGTACCAGAAGAACTTATGGGGGATACTGCAGGGGAGACTGTATATGCACTAGGAATAATGGGAGAATTGGTAGGGGATATCCTTATTTCTTCTTCCTGCAATGAATTGATGATACCATCCAAGGAGGGCAACGGATCTTTCTCTTTTACAATAGTAACAATCTGATGGAATTTATTACTAAAACTTTTTCACAAAACAGTTATGAGATCTTCTTTTGGCACTGGGGCTTTGACATAAACAAGTTGAGTTTTAATACTCTTCAGTCGGTTAACTAAAGATGTAATGTCTTTATCGGCATGCATAGCAAGAGAGTACAACTCCATCTTTAGACTCATCATAGAATACTTAACTTTAGCACCAAAAACCTTCTCTAGCTGTATCCATGCACAACTAGAAGATTGCACATCATCCAAGTAATGAATAAAATAGTCTTCGAGAGATGTGAGAATAATACCTGATGCTTGCTCGCCCTTGCGTTGTTGCTCAGCAGATAGTACTCTTGTAACAACAGATGTGCCTGCTTCGTCTGTTGATAGAGGCTTGACGATGCTCCAAAGATTCTTTCGCATCAGATATCCCTTCACTTTGATTTTCCAAGTGTAGAAGCCGGATCCATTAAACGTATGAACTTTTGATGCCATATTGAAGCCTTCAAGAAGCCTGGTAACGAGGGTTATTGTTGGTTATTACACCGTCTTTACCTTCTTGTTTATATGTTGAGAGGTTGTCTTTCTCGATAGACCCGGGTTGATTCACCTCGTGTATATCGTTGACTTGCAGCGTTTTGATATGCTTTTCTATGATTCATATGCAAGAAACCACCCTAGTCAATCTCTTTATGAGTGTGCTTGTCGACTATGATGTGTTATACTCCCTCTTCACATCTGTTTTGAGATGCTTTGTCTTTCACTACTAATGCCTTATTCAACTATTTTGGATGCCTTTTGATATGCTGCAAAAATTCCTCACCAATTCACCACCTCCTGCACTGTTTAGGAACCGCTTGAGAGTGTTGGGGAGCATTTTGATATGCCCACACAAGACTGCCAATCAGGACTGCTGTCTACAAGCACTACAACCTTTTAGAACGTAGTGTGTTTGTCTACCCTCTTCTCTGCACCAGTGCAACGTTTCAAGAGATGTCGCTTTGCCTTGATGACAGTTTTGCATGCATCTTCTGCAGCATTTTAAAACGCCTTCCAAGGCTGGCCTTGCCTTGCCAGTGCCAAGAGCACCAAGCTCTAATACCAATGTCTAGGCTTTGAGGCTAGGGAGGATGGAGTCATAGGGCCATGGCGAGCTTGGAGACGGGTGTAGGTGCAAAGAACGAGAGAGCAGGAGTCAAAATAGCAACAACAAAAAAACAACGCTTTGTATTGTGTATATTTTGTAAAAAAAACCTTACAGCTATAAAGAGATTTTAACCATGCAAACTCCACTTTTAACTGAGCCTGCTTGCATGCCATATGGGGAGTTTCCCACGGGCTTGGAAACCCAACAACATCATACCAAGCATGAGACCCGAGGACCATGCATATGCCAAGTCCAATGCTAATCCCTGTTCCACATGTAGTTTTGGGAGCACCTACAACCGCTATATCTGCAACATTTGCTTAAACTATCAGTCGATCTATTACAGAGAATATGCATGGCATACCTGAGAGAGAGAGAGAGAGAGAGAGAGAGAGAGAGAGAGAGAGAGAGAGAGAGAGAGAGAGAGAGAGAGAGAGAGAGAGAGAGAGAGAGAGAGAGAGAGTGTCTAAAAGCAAGATGGTACAAGTGGCTAAGCTCACACAACAATTCAATGATGAAACAGATGTTAGAAATAATATTGGGGTATTCAAACACGTATGTGATTCCCTAAAAGAGCACAATGAGCTACATAAATGTAAGGCCTTCGGTTTGAGCCTGAGCGAGAAGGCTAGGGATTCGCATAAAGGTTGGAGATTGGTTTAGAACCTCAAGGGTTCAAGAGCACACGCATTACCCTACTCTTAGAAGATTATTCTTGAAAGAGTACATACGAGAGGGTGTGCTTTGGGACGTAGCATCTCAACTCCAAAAAGCCAAACGGGAGGAAGGGCAGTTGGTGAGAGATTTTATTAGTCATTTAAAGAATCTATATTCTTGCTATACTCCAAATGAGCATTTCAACAATAAACAACTACTTGATAGATTCATAAGTAGAGTGTTGCTACTTAAGGATATGTAGAATGGCCTAATCATTAGAGGTATCACTACCTGGAAAGCAATCACTACAAATGCAATCCAATTAGAAGACAATCTAACGATTACAAGAGAAAGGATGTCATCTAAACCAAAGTTTGCAAGATCACAAGAACTTGAGCATGAGCCGATGACAATAAAGACTTATCATTTTAAAGAGCCAAAGATATCTTAAGTGACTTTGGTATATCTCATTTCAAGAAAGCTAAATGGGATTCCGATCATGGGGGAAACAAGAGCGACCCATTCAAGGCAGCGTGAGGGTATCCACTCCCGTAATGCTTATTGCTCCATTGTGGGACATTAGGCATTACATCTAGCGACCACGATGCATGATGGGTGATTTGCTGTGAACATGCATGTGTATTAGGCCGCAGGGTCCTCCTGACCCTGTGGTTCCAATTTTGGGGAGACGTCGGAGGAGAGGCGGTTCGATGAATTCATTTTTTCTACACCATAGGCTGAGGAACATGTGTCTCCATCACCAAGTCTGGCGCGGGGTAGGCGTTTTTGGCATGCGCGGCATACTCCACGTAGTCAGTCATGTCCTCCTACCGTGAGCTCTCCCTCACCCACTCATGTTGCTTCACCACCAACTCTAGTAAGCAGTCCTGGGGTTTCATTGCCATTGTCCCCGCCTCCTACTGTTCGACAACTTTCTCCAAGAGGGGGTACAATTGGGCAAGGGACTATAGCACAGTCAGTGGTGGGTGGTCAAATTAAGTATAGCCACTTTCGAGGTCTTTCAAAGGAAGACCCTATGCACATTTTCAACAATTCAATAAAGTGTATGGATTGAATCATCCTGGCGTAGTGGTTCCTCTCCATCAACAATCGGTGTTTGAATACACACTTTCAGGGAAAGCCGTAAAATGGCTGTCAGAGTATCCTGACGATCACTTTCAGACGTATGTCGAAGGGTCCAAAGCGACGATTTAGAACGAAAAAGACGGTCCCTCAACATTTGGAAAAGCTTCAGACGCTACGCCAAAAGTCGTTGCCAGTGGAGGATTATGGTGCAAAGTTTCGGATGCTTTTGCAGCGGGTACCTCAGGCACAACGGCTAGAGCCAAGGTGTTTTTTTTGCGAGGACTCAATAAGGATCTCAGAACTGCTATGACAACAATAGATAAGGTAACCACTCCATTGGATAATGTGATTGCAAGGGCTATAGTACCAGGAGAGGCTTTAGAGGATACAAAATTCCCAAAGAAATCAAAGAAAAAGGATCGCAAGAAATCTCTTCGTAAATCTTAGGGAAGTGGCAGTGATAGTTTGGAGTCGAAGACTGCAGACTCAAAATCCTCATATTCAGGCAACAGTGGTTCGGTGAAAGAATCAAAGGAAGCACCTCGAAGAAAATCCTAGTGTCAAGGGAAAGGTGTTGCATCCAGATCGCCGACGGAATCTTTTGTGATAGTTAAAAGTTTGAAGGAACTGTGGTGTACTCAGTGCCGGAATCCGGGACATGCCGCTCAAGAGTGTGCAATGAATTAGAAATGGTGTGCAATTTGCACAGCCAACACTCATAATACAATGAAATGTTATTACAATGGTCGTGGTCCTAGTAGTCGGGATTCTTCTACATGGTAGACACAACAGTCAGGGCATGGACAAGAGCCCGTGGTGGCAATGGCTCACGCTCATACATTAGAGACGCCCTTTCAAGGACAAGCCAGTGGATGGGGTCAAGGAGGGGCTCGCGATCGCGGAAGAGGTGGCCGAGATCCTAATCAACCCAAGACCTACATTTTCTGTTTAGGAGATGGGCATTGGCGGTCCGAGTGTTCAGAGGCTATGGAGTATGTTCGGAAGAAACAGGAACATGCTGGTAGAAAGCAGCCGAGTGTGGCTATGGTTCAGATTGAGGGGCTAGAGGAATCAAACCCGGCGGTTTCACTGATTACTTGTTCTGGTAAAAATGTGGTACCAACAGCTGATGTTAAGCTTTTGGATTGGGCAGCTCAAGAGAATGTACTAAAAAGAATGTAACTTGGATGCCACATTCAGTACCACCATTGCAACCATCAAGACCATCAACCTCTTCTCTAGAAACAAAAGAGGGTAAAGTGCAAAATAAGGTAGATACTATGGAAGAGGATAATTGGGATTCAGTTTGGAAAGAGGTTTTAGAATCACTATTACAAGTACGATTGGGCTCGTTATTGAAATTGGTTCCTAATTTTCATAATGCTTTGCTAAGTCAGAAGTCCAAAGCAATGAATGAGATGGAAGTTGATATTGCGGTAGCTGAGGGTGAGCGAGATGAGTCAGTCCCGTTGCCGGCAACTAGAATCACGGATACTCGTATTCGGAGCTTTCAGTAAGATATCATGGCACATACATTGCCAAAGTGCTATTAGATGGAGGTGCAAGAGTGAATATCATTACTCAAGCGACTTGTGAATGATTTTGGCCCTAGTGATTGGGAACTTGCACCCTTTGTAGTTCGCATGGCAGATCAGAGAAGAGTACAACCAGTAGGATTACTCCGAGGCATTGTGCTAGATGCACCTGGCTTGTCTTTTGCTGTTTTTTTAGTAGTCTTAAATATTGAGGATCACAGTTAGGATTATCATATTATTTTGGGGAGACCATGGTTACATCAAGACAGGGTAAAGAATAATTGGGAGTCAAATATGCTTATAGGTAGTTAAAAAGGGTCGCAGGAAAGTTCAGGTGATGTTGGGAACATGCAGACAACCAGTTCAAGCAGCATGGACTGTGATAGCAGAGACACTGAATATGGTGGAAGGATTAGAAGAGGATGAAGAGGAGCAATTCTTGAAGGCTAACCCGGATTTATTTTCTCCCTATCTTGTAGATGTCTCTATGGTTTTGGAGGGGAAATCTTTAGGGGTCCCAGAAATAGCAGAGCCAGGGGAGCAAGAAAAAGTCTTGCCTGTTCCCGAATCATTGAAAGAAATTATTAGGCAAGAACGTGTGTTTGAAGCACAGATGGGTAAAATTACTAGGGTCAAGGAAGATGAACTGGAGATGGTTTCTAGGAGATCAAGCAGAGTCTCAGCCCATTCATATTAATAAACAGCTTGAGGCAAGTTTTTGAGGAGACTTGATTAATTTGTTGACAGAATTCAAGGATGTTTTTGCATGGGAGTATGCGGACATGAATGGATTGGATCCAAAGTTTTATCAGCATACGATTCATTTAAAACCAGATGCGGTGCCAATGAAGCAACATTCATATAGGATGAATCCGAATGTAGCAAAGCAAGTTAAGATGGAAATTAATCGTCTGTTGCAGGTGGGTTTTATTACCCCTATTGATAATTTTGAATGGATTTCTCCTATTGTGGTGGTACCAAAGAAAAACAAGCAAATTTGCATTTGTGTGGAATATAGGAAGCTGAATGCAGCTACTGTTCCAAATCCTTTTCCTCTTCCATTTCTAGATTCTATTTTGGATGATGTGGCAGGGCATGAGATGTATTCTTTTCTGGATGTCTTCAGTGGATATAACCAAATTCAGATGGCTGTAGGTGATCAGGCTAAAACAACTTTTATTATAGCATGGGTTGTTTTTGCATGCACAATAATGTGGTTTGGATTACGGAATGTGCCCTCAACTTTTCAAAGGGATATGGTTCAAATTTTTGGTCCCTATTTGACAGATTTTATGCAAATCTTTCTAGATGATCTCAGTGTCTTTGGAGCGCAATTAGAGCATTTGAAGCAATTGTGGTTATGTTTTATGAAATGCCAAGAGGTGAAATTTAGTTTAAATCCTCTAAAATGTGCATTCGCAGTGCGAAGTGGGAGATTATTGGGTCATGTAATTTCTGAGGATGGCATTTCAATGGATCCGGATAAAATAGCTGCATTATGGAAGCGCCTCTGCCGGTGAATTCGAAGAAGTGTGTAGTATTTCTGGGCCAAGCTCGTTGCCATGGGAGGCATTTGAGGTTTATCGCGCATTTGGCAATCCCTATTAATCAGGCAGTGCATGCCAAAGTTTTTGAATGGACGTAGGAATGTGATCTGGCCTTTAGGAGATTAAAAATTTAGCTGTCCAAAGCTCCGATCATGATCCCTCCAAATTGGGGTCAAGATTTTCATTTTTTTGTGGATGCTTTTGACCGGGCTATGGACAGTGTGCTGATGTAGGAACAAACTCAAGGGTGGTTTCGGCCTGTCTATTATTCCAGCAGAAGATTATCATCCGCAGCAAAAATTTTTTAGTGACAAAAAGAGAATGTTTAGGGATGATTTATTCGGTGAAAAAGTTCTGTCATTATCTATTGGACTGGCGGTTTTACTTTCATGTAGATCATTTGGCTCTTTTATACCTGGTGTGCCAACAAAATTTGACAAAAAGATTGGCTCGATGGGTGCTCTTGTTTCAAGAATTTGAATATGAGGTAATACATCGTCCAGGAGCCTAGCATGCACTATTGATTACCTTTCTAGGCTAGATTCCGACGAGCCGTCGACGAGGGTGGCTGATGAATTTTTTGGATGCATCTCTCTTTTTAACAGGAGCAATTGTGGATGATATTATAGTTACGCAACCACCTAGGACGATCTCCATCATTCCATGGACCTAGTATGAGAAGATGTTTCATTTTCTAGACAATGGAGAAATGCCTTGATTCTTGTCTAGACATCAATGGCGCCGGATGACTATTAGAAGCCAGAATTTTGAGATTGTCATGGGGAAGCTGTATTATTGCACGGTTGTGGATGTCTTTCTAAGATGTGTTCTACCACCATAGGAACAAGGATCTGTTCTGGAGGAGGTCCATACTGGCATTGTAGGGGACCACTTTGCAGCTTTGATCACGACAAGGAAAGTGCTACAATCTGGATTATGGTGGCCAACATTGTTTCAAGATGCGAGGGGATTCGTACAACATTGTGATGTGTGTCAACGGTTGGTCCAGAATGCCTTTACAGCCAGTATTACCCTTGGAGCCTTTTTTAAAATGGGGATTGGATTTTATTGGGCCTTTTAAACCAGTAGTAGCTAACACTCGTAATAGGTATATTTTGATAGCCACCGATTATGTGACAAATTGGGTGGAAGCATGGCCTTTGAAAGATAATACAACGATTTTTGTCGCTGGGTGCTTATATAAGGATATTTTTTCCAGATATGGCTGTCCTATTGAGTTGGTTCGTGATTGGGGTAGCCATTTCTTGAATAAGGTGATGGAGAGAATGTTACGATTTTACTTTGTGTTACGCAGGAAATCTTCTCCATATTACCCTCAGGGGAATGGGTAGGCTGAATCAACTAATAAGCAATTGGTTCGTATCTTGACAAAGCTAGTAAATATGCATAGAATGGATTGGGATGTCAAACTTTCTTCCGCATTATGGGCTTATCGTACAACATATAAAGTGGCAACATGACTAACTCCTTTCAAATTGGCATTTGGAATGAGGAAATTATCCCAGTGGAGCATGTGATTCTGAGTTTGCGGATGCTTATTGCGGATAGGCTTCTTCCGGAAGATTCCATTGTTTATCGTTTAGACGTTTTGCAAGAATTAGATGAAGAGCGGTTGCGCAGTTTTGCGATGTTGCAAGATCTGCAGTTCTAATGGAAGAAATGGTTGGATCGCCCTAAAGCACGACAATTTTTACGGGGCCAATTGGTCTTTGTATTTAATTCTCGCCTTGGGAAGATGGCGGGAAGCTGAAGTTACGGTGGTCTGGGCGGTTCTAGATTTTTAAGTCATGTGGGCCTACCTCTTTTTATTTGGCTGACTTGCGGGGGGAGGTGATTTATGTGCCAGTGAATGGGTTTCAGCTGCACCATTATTTTTCACCTACCTTGATTGAGTGCTCCTTTGCTGTGTACAAGAGCCAAAAGCCACCTTAATCATGATTGGGGATTCTTTTACATGCAATCTCAAAAAGCGGGAAAAGGGCGATGATGATTGCGACACCATGGCACGCCCTATTTTAAGAACTCTTTGTGAGTGGTTTCGTGCATGCAGTAGATACATTATACTTTCCTCGCATTCTTTGCAGGGCTTTCGCAAGGTTGCGCTGCAACGTTCTTCTGTCCTTCTCTATGCCTTCTCCACCATGACGGCCTCCTTGTTACAGTGCATTCCGTTTACTCCGGTGCAGCAACTAGCACTCAAAAGGATGGACGCTTGGTTACAAGATTTTTACCTGTGCGTCTTTGCCAACCTGGATTGGCAGGGTATTCCTATTCACCCGCAGGCCACGGCATTGATTGAGCAGTTAGCTATTGGTGATATGGTGCAGGTTAACAATCAACAGATTCAATTGACAATTGAAAGAATTTCAAGATGCTGTTGCCTACCAAGCAATGGTGTTGTGTGAGCATCACACGTTAGTCCTGATGTAGAGGTAGAATTGGAGTTTGGCTTGAAAATGAAGGGTGAATATAAGTTATCAGGGCTCACTAATGCAATGATAAGAGATGCACATCGCTAGTTCTTGGAGGCAATTTGGTTGCAAGCCAAAACCTACACAATTTCTACTAAGGCGCATAAATTATTGCATTCAGCCAACTTTGGGTTAGTGGCTTGGGCAGCGATCGTCCGAGAACAATTGCTAGCAGAATGTCAAAGAGTGGTGGGGAAGATGGGGTGCAGTACCCCAACAAATACCAAGGTCGGGCAACTTCTTACTCTGGTGTTTCCCTTGCGGGAAGTTTTTCCTCTTGCCCTTTGCCCTCTGTGCCACTTTGAGGATGATCAATTTCTTGCACACGATACTACGCAGTTGGCACAAAATCAGAGTTCGGCAGTGCTGCTTGTGTCTCAAACACCTCCCAGAATATTGGATATGCTGGGTACTTCAATTGCAGTGGTAGCCTCTGGTTCACAGGAGATAGTCACTGCAGGGACATCAAGCCGAAAGCGAGGACGGGAGGAAGTCCTGATTTCCACACCACCTCCTGCTGTGACATCATCTGGGATCAATGGTAGAATTCCGGAGGATTCCATAGTTGCACGCGGGTGGCGAAGAATGCAGGAGCAGGAAGCAACCTCCGCTTTGGTTGGAACTGGCTCTGCGGGTGCAGACACTTCCTTGCAACTAGAAAATCTTGATGTTAATATAGCAGCTGCCACGACGGGGGGAACTATTCCAGCAGCTCTACCCTGGGAGACAAGTGCCACAAATCCCTCAGATTAGCTCCAGGCATGCAGAGCATTTTTGCAGTACATTGCGGAGTCCTTGCGTTCAGTTTGGCTAGCTCCAGCCTGAGGCACACATGATCGAGCTCAAAACGCAGGTGGCTGCCTTGCAGGCTCGCAACGCGGAGTTGACAAGTCAAAATGCAGCATTGGATACTACAGCTCGATTGACAGGCTGATGAAATACAGGCACTGAGGGGGACTAAGTCTGCGTTTGTTGCTTCTGTTCAAGATGAATTTCTTCAATTGTGCACACAGAATAGCTTGGACACTTATTTAGTATCACACCCTGGTGATGTGATGATCCATATAAATGATCTTGATGCATTAGCCATGGAGATGCAACATGACCTGCACAGTTTTTTGGAAGGTCAAATGCAGAGTTGGAGGTCAAGGCTATCTGATGATGTGCTAGCACAACAGCCAACTCAACAAGTTGTGGTGAGCCAGCCTGAGCCGCCGACCAATGACAGAGCTAAGAACATTGTCCAAGAAGGTTTTGATATTTTTGATTGGGTGAAAGCTACAGAAGAATGTGCTGAGGCCCAGGCTCATGTCTCTCGTTTGGATCAGTGAGTAATTCATCGTCTTCATAGGGAGCGGCACACAGTCTATTTTTGGACGGAGACACTAGCTCATTCTTTTTCACTCAGTCTCCCGCCATGTCTACCATTTTGGCGTGCTCTAAACAGATATTTGGCATGGTATTACCCTATTCAAACACCTCTTGCCCCTTTATCACAGGCCCCTCTATCTATTTCCTTGCCAACGCAATTCATTCCAAGGGATCCTTGTCCAGAGCAGCCTAAGATAGATCCACAGCTATTGGCGGAGGTCTATCGGGCCCATCGGCAAGATTTTTGGGGATTTGGCTACATCGATATTTCCTCGTCACCAGAGCGGGAAGAGGAACAACAACCGGAGCCTTCGACACGAAGAGGCTAAAGCTGTGGGTTTGCGCAATCCACCGTGCATGCCAGGTGTTACGGCATAAGCCACACATTGCGGTCCTGCAGATGTCTGGACATTGCGGACTAGGAGTCATGAGGTTTTGGGATAGTTCAACATGGGATATCATGACAGGACGGGGTTTTACACCGTTCTTGATCTGCACTGGAGCAGCGGGTGTATTTGGGGGGGCATACCAGTCTTTGTGGATATCTCTTTCTCATGCCATCAATATATTTCTCTCTTGTAACTCTGTGTTCTGTTACATATCAATGAAGAAGACGGTGTTCTGTTCCTGTGTATTGTCTGCTATTTTGCCTTCATATACTTTGATGTTTATATAATGTAAGGTAGCGTGAGGGTATCCATTCCCGTGATGCTTATTGCTCCATTGTGGGGCATTAGGCAATACATTTTTTCCAAGTCAAAAGTAAGATTTTGTGTCTATTTTGCGGTTTTTTGCAAACAAATCCTTTTTTGGTATTTTGGTCAGGTTTTTTCACTTTTTGTCGAAAAGTTGTCCAACTAGTGATCAGGGGTACACTGGGCAAATCTTACTATCAGATGTCTATCAAGAACATGGATCGCGATCCATGTTTGGAAGCATCTGGATATGAATTTTGGTTCTGTTGGTTCCCTGCTTCTAGTTGATCCCAATTCTCATCCCTTTTTGAATTTGGACAAGTAAAAGTTCAGTTTTTTACCATTTTTCCCAATTTCCAAGGTTTTGCTCTGCTCACCCCAATCTTTTGATTTTAGTGATCTTCTAGCACTCTATTTCTGACCAAACTCAAGGTGTTGATGCCTGAGAGCCTGTTCTAAGCAAAGGAAACAATTTCAGCACATTTTTTCAAAAAGGTACATGGATCGCGATCCATGTTCGACAAGCAAAATGGAAGTTTTCTGCACAGTCTGTTTTCAACAAGTTTTTTAATCCCCTTTTTGAAGGTTTTGCTGGGTTTGGTTCAGTTTTGAAGCTCTGACCATCACTTCTTCAACAACTTTTCAAAGTTATGGTCTTCAACACCAAAAATAAGGTTTTTGATAGCTTTTTCCTCGATCCTTTTGACCCCAAATGATGGTGTAGTTTGTTTCCTAACCTACTCCTATAAATTGAAATGAGTATGCAAACATAAATGAACTTAACAGTACAAAAATAACACCGAAGTGTGTGATGGAACAGTCCTTTTCAAGCATGGAAAAATCAAAGAACGAAATACGATCTTGTACTTCACTCACAGCTTTCTTTGCCCTTAAGGAGTAGCAATGGCTAGTCTCGGACTCCAGTCTCTACCAAGCACTAAACCTACGTCTAGCTGCTTCACTGTCTATGTGTAAGCAAAACGACTGTCAAAAGCTTTGAAGGGAGTTTTTTTCGTACACTGAGTCACTCACCACCTAAGGATCGGTCTCCCCGGGCAGCGACGCCAATGTTAGCGGGTCGCTGACGGACGTCTGAAGCATAGCTCTATTGTACTAACATAATGTCAATATGCAAGGAAGCGACTCGGGATGGGGAACGGAGACTTAATGAGAGTGTCAATCTCTCCAAAGTGAACTCCTAGGGCTACTCATTCTATGAAAAAAGCAAATCAACCACTTCCTAGTCAGACAATCAGTATGAGTCCAATCTCACTGCTCTAGGTCATCACGCCTTTTCGGCATCCAAATGAATCTGGGATGCAATGAAACTTAAGGAGAGGTATCACAACACCTAAGGGCACAATCCTACCAAGTTCTATCACCATCTGGGAAGGTACATAAATCACGATCCATCACAAAAAATGTGCAAAAAACTGAAACAGAAGTACTCGAAAAGGTCCTCCTTAAGCATAGAAACACTTATCCATAGTCAAAACATAAAAAAATAACCATTTTAACCTCCAAATCAATGCATTTAGCTCACAAGTAAAGCGTTGCGAACCACAACAGAATTGAGAATGATTACGCTTAGATTGTAGAGCAAGAGACAAAGAACGCAATGTGCTATTTAGAAATGAATTGTGATTACCATTCTAGGAGAAAAGAGGATTACAATTTGTAGCAGCAAGAGGCTCCCACAGTGAACATTTTAAAATCTTCCGAGCTAATGATATCTCTTTAGTCCAAACTAAGGGTTTTGACTTAAAAGTTAAGGGAGTTCTCCCACGGCCATCCGGCCACTTACAAGGGTGTAGACTCAGAGAGGTTGAGAGGGTATTGTCAGATTACATCACAATTATAAATCATCATAGGCTGAATTACATGGCTTTCTTCAAAAAATCGAGTGAGTGTTTATAGGGTTTGGTGTGCATACGCCTGTATCCACCGTATCACCAAACAATCCATTTTCTCTTTTGCATATGGCGGCCCCCTTGGGCGATCTTTGAACTCTCACTCTCTTTCTTCTCCATCCTGGAATTCACCTCCCACTTGCCCACTTGGACTTCTCCCATTCTCTCTCTATCTCTCTCTCTCCCTCTCTCTCTCTCTCTCACACACACACACACACACACACACACACACACACACACACACACACACACACACACACACACACACACACACACACACACACACACACACACACACACACACACACACACACACACACACACACACACACACACACACACACACACACACACACACACACACACACACACACACACACACACACACACACACTTCATGGGACATGCCCCCTCCTCCCGAGAACTAGCGAGATCGCTAGTTTGGGGGGGGGGGGGGGGGGGGGGGGTTTGCTTGACTTAATACTCAAAAGGGCCCCCCTTGAGGCAGAGAAACCGGCTCCATCCGGGTGTACTTCCACATCATTGTCTATCGCTGACCGTCATCTCCACCGCCATCATCGACCGGATCCACCAGGTGCCACCAAAAGATTTCCAGAGCACCACCCGCTCACACTAGCACAACGCCCAAATTTTGGGCTCCATTGCTGCCAAGAGAGATCTCTCTCTCTCCCTCTTGTGTACCTCTAAGAGCTCCACGCTCCACGCCTTATAGGCCTCACTTTCAGCCCTTGTTTCTTCATGTGGGAGGTTGATTCCGCCATGTGGTGCTCTGTGGGGGCCTTCCCCTTTGGAGCCCCCCCAAACTCTACCAAATTCATGAAAAAACCTTTTCGAAGGTCCATTTTCAATCCCCTATAGCTTCTCGCTCGGGTGCCCGATGCCTCTGTTTGCAAAGCTTGACCGGTGGACCCGGTTCTTGACTTTGAACTTCCTCGTGCCTACCGCATTTCAATTTTCTCAGGCCCCCTTTTCGAGGCCGTCCAAACTGCCAAAATTAACCTGGCATCACAACATCAAAAACGAACACTGAATTCAAACTATAATAACTCTCTAGTCCGAGGTCCGATTGAGGTGTCGTTAGTCCCTGTTGACTTCAATTGATGCATACCATCTTCCAAAATCCTGATGACATGTCCTCCAATGGAGTCAGGTGGGCACAAACCTGACCCCCGACAAAACTTCAAGTGGCCATAACTTGCTATCCAAAACTCCGATCCGCAATCCAAAAAGACACGCATGCTCCATAACTCAAGCTTTATGAATTTATCCATTGACATCCACTTGGGCCACTTGTCCCCAACTACCCTATCCATCTCAAAATTGCTAAACCTTCCAACTTCAAACTGCAATATCTTGCACACTGGGGTTCCGTTTGACGAGCTGTCTAGACCGGATGCTAGAGCACCTTGAACTTCACATTCTAGAGAACTGACTCAGCACTTGGACACCTTCATCTGTCATCCTAACTAGACCACCCTTGAGCCCCTTTTGGACTAAAAAACCTTATCTAGCATACATCCTTGCTGTCACTAGTCTGCGTATGGACTTCACACTTGCTCTAGACTTCTGCACTACACTTGCTTGCATCCTTCGCTTGGCATATACCACTTTCCAGCTTGGACTAGCTTTGGCTGCACCAACGGAATCCCAAGTACCTCCAGGGGATTTCTTTAAAGTGCATTAGTTTATGGATTGTTTTCATCCAAGTGTAATAGAGAAGGTAGATCAAGAAGAGCTTGCTACATTTAAAAGAGCTATGAAAATTGTCGAGGACAAAAGAAAAAAGATTAAGCGAAGGTGGGAGCAAGGTGTGACACATGTTGAGCCAGTGGTGGTGCAACCAATGGTTCCTATGGCAGTGGATGAGAGAGTGGAACAAATGGTTCAGGTTCAATGTTGATCCTATTACAGCCAGGGCTTTGCATGATCTTGCAATTCAATTGCAAGAGTTGAGGATTAACATAAAGGATAGAAACCAAAGAGAAGAGCGGCCAGTAGGGAGAGGCAAGGGACAAAGGCTACAAAGTGGATGCTACAATTGTGGTGAAGAGGGTCACTACGCCCTTGATTGTCCTGAACCACTAAAAGAGAGAGGAGGGATGTACCCCTTATATGGGCATGGTTGAGGGAGACTAGAAGAAATTCATCAAGAGGGGGAACTAGAAGCACCACCACCGCAACAACAACCACAATTGTTTCCTGCAAATGGAGAAGGTAGGGCTATCAACATCATTACCCTTGAGCATGAAGATATGGATGTATTGGCCAATAAGAGATCTGGGCATGATAGGGAGAAAGAGACAGAAGAAGAGAGGGAAACAAGAGCAAGGAAGGGGAAACCCAAAGTAGAAGACCAAATAGAGAGTAGCAAGAGGCAGTGACAAAGAAAAATAGGTCCAAAGGATTACTGTATTGGCCGAGGCATCAAAGACTATGATATTGTTGACGGCATACGAAATCAAAAGGCCAATATATCTTTTGGTCATTTGGTGGCTTTAAACGCAAAATTGAGGAGGCACTGGACCAAATGTGTGAGTACACGGCTTCCTTACAAAAAGAAAAAGCATCAAAGCATGATGTCATCCTTGAGGGTTGGTCACCCAGTGGATATAGTGCCAATAGTTGAAGCTATGTTGGGAAAGAAGACGGAAGTGCAAGCATATGTAGATGGTGGTTCCCAGGTGTCTGTCATGACCAAGGTATCATGAAGGAAGCAGGTTTCAAGATGTTAGTGAATTCTTAGATCCATATGAGGATGGCCAACCATAAAAAATCAAGGTGTCTTGGGATAGCTGAAGATGTTAAGATAAAAGTCTTGGGAGTTGAGTACTTGGTTGATTGCACATGATGCAAGTAGGTAAGAATTCTTATCCGATCATCTTAGGGAGGCCATGGCTTATAACCTTGGTGCTAAGTAGGATTGGGGCACAAGCTTGATCACCATCTTCAACCAAGAGAAAGAAGGGACCATTGTCTACAACATGAAGACACACGAGAGCTATACACATCCCCTATTGGAGATGCAAGACAGAAACTACGTCGTATGATAGTGATGCTTCATCTACGTTGTGAGCAGAATGGAAACACACACAACACCTATATGATCACCCAACACACACTCTTGGGATGATACACACATACACTATGGGGCACCACTTGGCTTACACAACCCACCTGGCCGAGACAGGGAACACACCGGTGGAGTGAGAGGAGAAAGACTATCCATTTACCCACTCAACATAGACACACACACACACACACACACACACACACACACACACACACACACACACACACACACACACACACACACACACACACACACACACACACACACACACACACACACATACCCAAAAAAATCAACTCAAAAGAGGAGAATTTCTAATGTTTAGATACAATTGAGCTTGGGCCAACACCAATGGGGCAAATAGCTCACACAATATGAATGAAATATGCCAGATACAATCACAAATTGGATAGACTTTGCTCACAGGAGAAACTTACACAATCAAAATAGTAGGAAAAAGGGAGGAATTTGGCAAAATGGACAGTGCCATTGCTTCCGGAGCGGCCAAAAACCCTAGTCTACAATATCAAATTGCTCAAATCCGACCTCGGATGAGCAGTTTATGGCCAAAACAGGCTCCAAAAACAACAAAAACTCAGTTACGACTGTTCTTCCTCCTCTCTCCACGTTTTTTCTGGTCTTCTCTCAGGTTTTTTAGTGTCCACACTTCACTTTATCCCTTGGGAACCTTTGCCTTTTAGTTGACCTCAAACAAACCCCGAACATGCCAAAAACTGGCCACGTAGTGCATTTTTGTTACCTTTTTGCATCATCCGCACACCTGGCACTCAACTTTTTCCAATAATGCATCCCACAACCACATGAAGTGGCCCCCAAATATAGTCCTCATGATGAAATTTCTGCATAATCATCACAAGAAAACACCCACGTTGTGTCCTCGCTTACCCACATGCAAGTATTGACTCCATTCGACCTCTTGACGCCACTAGATGCCATCTGACACACCTGCTTACCTCATGTCATCGGCCCACGGATAGCTTCCTTGAGAAGTTTTACATGCTACCAACTCCTCATTATTATAGAAAAAACACACTGATACTGGTGATAATGAAAATCGATGTACTATGTACACGTTGTCCCACCTGTGCACATGTGGGCCCCACGTAACCACCTGTCTCTGGAAAATGGGCAATCCTTAATTCGATGCACCATGAATGTGTATGTACACATGCACTATCACTTCTTCCAAAAAACTCATAACATAATTTTCCCATCCCCTAACCTGCTAGATCATTCATGATCGGTAGCAGCAAAAAGAGAAGTGAGACTCGCCGCGTCACAGGTCTCCTCATCCCTCACATACATTACTTGTTCTGCAAACAGCTCATCTTGCTCCACCATCATTAATCTAGCATGATATAATTTAAGATGCAATCCATTTACCCTTGACTTATGTAGAATCCCATCCAGGTTAGCCAATTGATATGTACCATTCGGAAAACAATCCACTACCTTGAAAGGGCCTTTCGACTTAATTTGAAGCTTCTTTTGGAATGTCTTGTCCAGCTTACTGTTGTAGCGCAAAACCAAGTCATGTTTCTTGATACCCTTAATTTTGACCTTTCAATTTATCTTTGCTAAAGACTTATCTTGCATATGCCCATAATGTTCCAATGCTCTCATCCTATCCAGTTGAACCTCTTGTAATTGTAAGAGCCTCTCTTTGAATGCATCACTAGGCGGCCCAAGAAACTTCTCTAGCATCTTGACCGCAGGATACCGCAGGCAACTCTACTTCGACAGGAAATAGTGCTTCCTTTCCATATACCAAATGAAATGGAGTAAACCCTGTACCTGTCTTTACCGAAGTACGGTAAGCCCATAATGCACTAGGCAATTCCGAATCCCAATTCTTTCCTTCGTGCCTGTCACTTCAGTTGATTTCAAACCTTTGAATGCTGCCACAAAAAGGAATCATTATCCACTACCCATCCTAGATGAAGTCCTCAATCAAGTTGCAGGTCATGAATGCTACTCAATCATGGATGGATATTTTGGCTACTTTCAGATCTTGATAGCGATTGAAGACAACCTTCATTACTCCTTGAGATTGTTTTGCCTATAAAAGAATGCCTTTTGGGTTGGTTAATGCATATGCTATCTTCCAAGGGTGGATGAATAGAGTGTTTGGTCCCTACTTGGATAAGTTTATTTGAGTTTTCATGGATGACATTGGATGTTATAGCTCGAGGGTCACACATTTCGAGAAGCTGAGGTTGAGATTTGAAAGGCTTCAACAAGATGGTGGGAAAATCAACCCATAGAAGTGTAAGTTTGCTCATGCCAGAGTCCATTTGCTAGGACATGTGGTTTCCCAAAATGGAATAGAAGCCGACCGAGAGAATTTAAGGCTTTGTTGCTTATGGATCCACCTAGCAACACAAAGGATTTGGCATCATTTGTGCATAAGCTCATGTATGTGTGTCATTTTTTTGGATGCTATGTCAGTATGTGTATCCTCTCCAAAAATGGAGTCAAAGAGTTCAAGGGTTTGAGTGGAATGAAGATATGCAACAGGCTTTTGATGCTATCAAGAAGGTATTGTGTGCTCTACCAATAGTGAGTCCTCCTGACTTGCAATTGGTTTTCTATGTATCTATTAGTGTGGGGTCAATAGATTTTGGGCCGACACTCTTACAAAAGTACGGAAGGAACTTCAAGCCAGTCTATTTTAAGAGCAAGATGAAGAACCTAAGTGAGTTCTCCTACACAAACATGGATTAGTGGGTCTTTGCCTTGGTTCTTGCTTGCCACAGGTTCAAAAAATATCATTTTCCCCAAAATTTCTATGTGCTCACCACATCAAACCTTTTTCCGGATGTAGTAAAACATTTGAAGCCTAGAAAGTTCATCTTAAAGTGGACTATGGAGCTTCAAGAGTATGAGTTTGAGTTTAAAGTGGATCATTCTTTTAAAGCTCACTTGGCGGACATAGTGGTACAGAAGGGAGGGGAGCTTCCATCCTACCCAAGGGCTGACAAGGATGATTGTTGGGCGGTTATGCCGCTAGCGGTGGCTATGATAGCGAGAACTCAACCGACAAACAAGAATGTCAGATGAGGACGGAGCTTGACCCGCAGGTGCATGGAAACAAATAGGTGGGTGTCAAATCACCTACTCGACCTTCTAATGACAATCACTACCAAGGAAATCAAACCTAAGTTCTCAAATACGCAAATGATTGAAATCTGTACTACAAACAAATGCTATCCGAAACATGATCTAAAGTCATAGAATCAGCCTCAAACTCAAACGGGGGTCTCTACACTAGGTAAGGACGATACCCTATGAATCTACAATACAATCTCAACCTGTAACCACTCCGTGCGGTAAACGCGTATGAAGACAGGCCAAAAAATTCAGGTGACTGAATTTCGACTCCGATGGTACTAATGTGTAGCTCTACTCGCTGCGGTTCTATAGATATATGGCACGCTCAATTTCGACACACAGGTAGGGAGAAAACTCACATAGAAGCTCGTGGGAGCTCACCTCGCGTAGAAGCTGAATGCGTGCACACTTGGTATCGGTGCGTAGCTCTCGCCGTTGCTAACACTATGGCGGTGTCGCTTCTCCAATGGCGGCTCCGTAGCTCGCGTAGCAAGAGGATAGACTCTCTCTCTCTCTCTCTCTCTCTCTCTCTCAGACACACTCACGGCGCTTCAAAACTTATCTTGATTAATGATTAAAAAAAAACCCCCTTTAGGTTTACAATAATTGGCTCTTATACCTCAGCCTTGGAGGTGTGAACACATCTCTAATCTAATTACATAAGCAGGTGAAACTACTTGGGGAATACAAGTTGGAAACTCATTTGAGTCCTGCTAATTACAACGAATCGGCTCCATGAAAAAATGAAATGTCGGAAAGACATTTATTACAATAAGTGTTTACAAAAATATGAGTGTGAGCAAAAATGTATAGGTGTAGTCCTCCGCTCAACACTCCCCCCGTCCGCGTTCATGTCGTCCCTGACATGACATCCTTGCTTTGTCTTTAGTGGAGTCCCGTCAATTTCATCATCTAAAGATGTGACTTGTATCTCAGGTTTCCAATGGTCAGTGTAGGGCCGAATATCTTACTTTCATGAGTAAAGAAACCAGTATAGAATGCCTCCTCAAAGGCTTGCATATGGAAACTCGGCATAAACATGATTCTCTGATAAAAGAGGTGTAATAATTTTGGAGATGGCTGGAAGGCTAGATCATACATCATATCTGTCACTGTGTCGGCCGTTGACAACAATGTTGAGCTGGTAGCTTTATCCGGTGCGAACACTTCAATGCAAGCCGATAATGTTCTGCAAATCTTTTTAAGCATTTGACACGAAAGGTCAGGAGAGCCAGTAAAGAGCTTAATGGTGCCTGTTAGGGTTTTCACCATGTAGGCCTTACTTATTCTCTTTTCCACCTTCAGTCCTAGCATCCTGGGGTAATTAAGCCAATTCGGCTTCTTTGCTGTGATTCTCTCATGTTCTTGCCAACTCCTGACTCGAGGCACTCGACAGAATGTTGCATCTTCTCTAACTTCCTTGGGTGCCTCCACCAAATAGATTAGGTAGGTTGGATACTTTGTCAACCACCCTTTCCTCCATCTCGGCTGGGAGTCTACTATCTTCTTAGATTCCTCCTCTTTTGTGATGTCGCCTTTGTATAGCGCGACATACTGCTCTTCTTCTATCCTTTTCTTTGTTTTCAGCACTTCAAAAACTTTAGTAGAGGGAGGGGCAATGTAGGTTGCATCCACTGTTCTTGCAGCACCTTAGTATCCACCCCTTGAAGTCCAATGGAGAACAAGAGTCTTCTTTCCCACTCCATGGCCGCCTTTGCACTCTCGTCTGTTGCCTTCTCTATCTCCTCGTGCAATCTTTTTTCCTCATCCTCGGTAAGTCTTGATGTTGTGTCCTCGTCTTGTGCGGGGGTTGAATCTTCACTTGTTATGGCTTCCCTAGTCTGTGGAAGCTCCACGGCTACCCCTCCTGTTTCTTCTTGCTGATCCTCTGTATCTTTTATCATTTTGTCTTGTAGATCTTGGAGTTGCTTTCGGAGGGCCTCATTCTTCGCTCTCAGTGCTTGGGTCTTTGATGTCAGTTGTTCTTCTGCAGCCAATGAGCCCTCTGCAATGTGCAATCTCTGCACTTGCTCTAGCCGCAATTCTCTTTGCAAGCTCCGGACTTGATCTTCCAGACCGGGGATTATTGCTCCCTCTGGCTCTACTCCTGCTCTGCTAGCTCTTGGTGTGGATCTAAGCCTTAGGATTGTTCTATCCTACAGCTCCATCCTTTCTCGTAGCTCAATGAGCTCGTCCTTTGCAGCTTCCATTTCCTCATTAATTCTTTCTTTGGCTTCTTGTGCACTGGCCACCTCTCTTGAAGCATCAGCAAGTTGGAGGATTAGTCCATCTCTTTCATTTTCTGCTTCCAGGAGAGATGCCTTGAGGTACTCTGATTCTTCTAGTGCACTCTCATATTTTGTTTCCATCTCATCTTCTCTCTTTTCCGCTTCTTCTTTGTTGTCCCTCATTGTCTTTGATTTGGCTTTGATCTGCTGCAACAGTTGATGCACTTTCTGGATATCTCTTTCATCCTCATCTTCGAGCTCATCCTCTACCTTCTCACGTACCAACCTATGCTCTCTGTTGAATCGATTCTTGGTCCTTATCTCCGTTCCTCTCCGTTCTTCCTGTGTTAAGCCAATGCCATACACAACCTTGAGGGCCTCTTCTTGAGTATATCCTGTGTCTATTAGAGCATCATATTGCTCTTTCTTCTCTTGAATTGGATCCGTTGCCTTCTCCTCTTGCTGTATTTCGGGATTTTCTGGCACATCCACCTCCACTTCAGTAGTCGTTTCCTCCACTATCTTTTCCTCTGCTTCAGGACTAGACTCTTCTACCTTGCCCTTTCCCTTGTCACCTCCTTTTAATTCAGCTTTAAGGTGCTGAACTTCTGCTTCAGTGTATGGCTCTACTGGTTGCTGCTCCAATATAGCTTCTGATTCTTCATAAGCCTTGATATATTGATCGTACTGATCAATATGGGGTCTTGCTGAGCTAGCTCCGACTTTAGTTGGGTTTGGTACCCACTTTTCCTCAAAATCTCCTTTTAAAGCTCGCTCGGCTCTAAACTGTTCAATCAGCCTCTCCATTCTGGCAGCTTTCTGGATCTTAGTTTGCTTGGGAGCGGGTTTCTTCTTGGTCTTCTTCTTGAGGGGCTCGTCTTCTTCCTCTTCTGGCTCAGAAACAATCTCTAGCTTCCGCCTTGCCCTTGTTGACACTCTATTGGTGACCTCTGGCTGGTCTTCATCTTCATCTATCTCTTTTAGCCATTGGTTTTGTGAGGGAGACTTTGGCCACTGGTCCCTTGCTCCGATAGCTTCATAAGCTATCTTAGTCAACACTTCGGCTCCCCCAATGTACTTTGGATTCTCGTTCTGCAAAGAAATTACTTGCTCATGAATGTGCTGAGCATAATTGACTTCCTTCCGGATGTTGCTCTTTATTGCCCAAGTGATGGTTGTGGCAATAGCATGTGGTGGTGTGGTATACTTCTGTGGTCTTTTGCTGCATATGTGTAAAAATTGGTTGTAGAGCCGGCAAAGCTTTGCCGCTCTCAGATCTGCCATGTCTTCATAGGTGGAATTTTGCTTCTTTGGCCCATACACTTCTATAGCTTCTCATCTTTCTTTGGCTGAGTTTCCTTTGTTGTGTAACTTCAGAGCATCTGCAATGAGCTGAGGAGTGATAACCACTTCAACTTTTTCCCCATCCCAGGCTGTGAGTGTAGCCATTCCGTCTTTCTGTATGGTGGTTACCAACTCATACACTCTTTGAGCGTCTACTCTTGATGGTCTGGAAATAAAAAAACTGCGGAGATCTGCCCTTTCTAGGTATCTACTTATCTCCTTGTTCTGTTGTAGTCCACCAGTTCTTGGGGAATCATTGGGATATCCACTGTTTGTCCCCGTGGGTCTCTGAAAGTACCTTGGTATATCTTTATCCCCTGTTCTTCTAACACTGCTTCTTCTATCCAAGTCTTTGTGGGCTTGAGAGTCTTTGGGGGAATAGAAAATGGCTCAGCTTTTGCTATTGCTTCCTTGAGTGTCGATCTCTTTCTCTTTGCTGACGACTTCCCCGAATCCATGGATCCTGTAACTCCAATTTCAAAAGTTAGCGTCTTTTTCAGACTGAAAGACGAAATTAAGCTTTTAACTATCCAAATGACTTAAAAAGTGAAACAAAAGCTATTCAGGGCCTAAGGATGCAATGCATGTGGAAAAATATGAAATTTGGGTGCAAAATCATGCTGGAGACATCATACGCGTATGATGTCTTTTGTGTCAAAATGGCTTGATATTGGTTGTGCTTGTAACTGATAGTGCATACATCCATTCTATATGCCTAGATTTGAATTTGGGTCCCATTTGGTCAAGTTATGGTCATTTTAGTCCTGGTCAAGCTCTTTGCAAGATATTGAGAGGAAATTGGATTTTGTGATCCAAATTGGACGAAACTTTGTGGTTGGCCCTCAAATGGCATGTAGATCACTTCTGTGTGGTGGTTGCAACTCTGAAATGCAAAATTCAAGTAGGGAGACATCATACGTGTATGATGTCTTTTTGGGTAAAATTGAAACATTTTGCATTGTAAGCTTGGATTTGGCTTTATATAGGCTTAGACAATGATTTTATGAAATTAGGGTATAGTTTGGACTAAAATTGGCTCTGGAGACATCATACGCGTATGATGTCTTTTGTGTCATTTTTGCATGAGATTGGTTCTGTGGGCTCCTCATATGATAGTAAAGGACTGTGTGTACCCAAATCTTGACTTGAAGTTGAGTATGATGTATTTTGGCAAGATTAGGCTCTAAATAGAAGATTTTCCGCTAATTGGGCTAATGAACTGATCCCCTTGACCAAATGGTACCAAACTTCATATGGCATGTATTTGATATATATAATGGATATATGAGGAGAAACGATCAATTTTGGCTCTGTATGTGCAAAGTGACATCATACGCGTATGATGTATTTTTGGCCAAAATGGTACTTTTTGGTTCGAGATAGCTTGTGCATGTGTTGAACAACATCCCTACAAAGTTTCATTGAGTTTGGAGCTATTTTGGCAAATTTTAGGGCCATAAGTCAGTTTTTTGCCCTACTTTCGTCTTTTTAGTTTCCAATTGGTTTTTTCAACTCCAAATCTCATGATACTTTGTACATTTGATGTTGTTAGCATATAGAAAGAGGCTATGCATTCATGTGTTCAAGATGATGTGAAAATCATGTTGTGATACGCGTATGATGTCTATTCTTGATAAAAGTTTTTTTTTGTGAAAAGCATGGTTTGTGCTAGTGCCCTAAGCCCTGCTAACTAGTTTTCAACCTTAAAAATCATCAGTTTAGTTAAAAGCCCCCTTTGTAGGCATTTTAGTCTCTGAAGTCGTCTTTTGGTATTGGAGTTGATTTTCCTCGATCTTTCTCCTCGAGAGTTGCATCCGGAGCTCATTTGAGGTGTTGGGAAGTCGTCTATGTGGTTGGACTCGACTTTGGTTCCTTCTTTTCCACCTTTAGCCATTTGATTGCCCGAAAGCGTCTTTTTCACCATTGGTAAGTGAAACGGCTTTCTTTTGGGTTTTTCTTGTACACATGTGTCATTGATGACTATTTGAAGTTGCTTGTGAAGTTTAATGACAGTCGGTCGTCAATTTTGGCCGTTATGCCAAAATGACGCTTTGTGTGTGTGTGTGCTGTTGAATCGGTTGTTTTGACCCACTTTTGGTGGTCAAAACCTGGAGATACTCCATGGTTGCATTGTCCTCGATGTTGTCAAGTTTCTTGTGAAGTTTTGTGTTGTTTCGACAACTTTTTCCTTTTTTCCTCTATTGACCTAGGGTTTTTTCAGTTGGTCTTTCTCGTACTTTGAGAGTTAGGAACTCATCTTCTATACTAGGGTAAGCCACCTATTGGTTCTTGCATGGTTTGGTTAGGCGGTTGTGCCTCTACCTAGCATTCTACCCATTTCCCCGTTTGCTCTTGTTTGTTTGTTTTGGTCAGTTTTCGCGACAAAAGTTAGTGATAGGCATCAAAAGCTTATGGCAACGAGTCTACCTCTCATGTCTGGAGTCCTCTGAGCTGTCGTAGCGGTCGTAGAAGGCTGTAGAAGGTCGGATGCTCCTGTGTGCTCTTTGCTCTCTCCAAGTGGGTAATAGTGCAAATGAGCTTGTAAGTGAAGTCAAAAATACTTAACTCTGGACTTCCCGGCTCACTTGTTACCAAATTTGACATGTGCTCCTATCTCATTGTGAAATGCACTTTAGGACGTGGAATTTCTCAATTTGGACTCCGTTTGACCTGTTTCTGAGAAATTTGTCCACTTTGCCAAAATTCTGCCATTTTGGGCTTTCCGCAACTTTTCCCGAATTGTGCCCAATTTTTACCATGGGTTGCTCCTGTCATTAGGATCATCACCATCTATTCTTTTCTTTTTTCTGATCTTGTTTCGCCTGTTTTTTTATTTTTATTTTACTTTTATTAAGAAAATCCTAAAAAATAAAGGAAAATAGCAAATTGAAACCAAAAAATTCCAAAAATACACAATAATTAGCTGGTAACCCCGTGTATATATATATACACTTATTTGTGGTTTCTAGGCTTGGATTACCACTTTTTTTCACTTTTTGGCTCAAAAAACACGCATATTTAGTCGTATTTGCAAACTTAGAGACTCAAATTCATCATTTGATCTCTTATTATGGCAACACAAAGTATATATAAGGGCATAGATATTATCAATATCCGCAATCAAACATAAAAAATTCAAAATCATGTAAGACACTGCCCTTGTAATATCATTTTCTTTGTCCTTATTGCTTGTAGTTCCTGTATACCTGTATACCTCCCCCCCTCCTAGTCTGAGTCCTCCCGGACGACTATGAAGTGTCTGAGGGTTAAGCATTGTAGTTGTTGTGGTCATGCCTGGTGAATTCAATTGTAGAGCGATGAAATAACAATATTTGCAATAATGCCGCTCTTTGTTTGATTGTCAGTTTTAATATTTGGGTTGTCTGTAGCATTTGTGTTGTAGAATCAGTACCTGGGTTCTTGTTTACATTTTTGTCCTTTTTGATAGTCCAAATCTGCTTGCGATTTGCCTGTGCTTCCCACAAACTCTTTGCTACCCAAATCTGCTTGACTTTAGGTTGTGATGTCTCTGTCCTTGAATATTGAGGATTATCTGTTGATTGTACTGAAGGGAGTTCCTGCTTACAAATTTTTGGAATCCAAATTTCCTTGCTATGGCTTTGTGCTGTCATCAACTTCTTTGGAATCTAGATCAGTTTTACTGAATTTGACTATCTGAAATCACTCTGTTGTCTGGTGTTGAAGACTTTGTTTTTCACCTTTGTTTTCTTTGGCCCAACCTTCTTTGGCCTCCATACCAGATTTGAGTCTGTTTTTAGCCAAGGTTGAGCTGTGCGTGTATTTTCTGTCTTCTCTACCCATGTCTGAGATTTCTTCTTTGAGGAGCATTCCGGTTGTGTAGAAGTGGCTTTTGGTTGCCATTGCTCCTTCGTCACCTCTTTAGGTCGTTTACCCTTGTCATTGGATTCTTTGGCTTGCACCTGTACGGTTGCTTTGGAGAACGGCATTGATTGACTTTCCTCCTCATATTTGATGTTAACTGAATTTGAGCTCCAATTAATCATCGCATTGTACTGCTTTTGCCATGGTTGTCCTAGTAACAACGGATGTTGCGTAGCTTTGTCTTCAACCACATAAAACATATGTGGATACACATATTGATTTATCTGTACGTGCAGTACTGTGCAGCCGATTGCGTTGATTGAGTGTGCTGAATAACTCTTCAACTCATGTTTGGCAGTTTGCAGCTTAGTGTCATGTTTCAATTGTTTGTACAAACTGATTGAAAGCAGGTTAGCTTGTGCTCCTGAATCCAATAGTGCTCTGGCTTTAATCTGGTTTGACCCCACTTTGACCTCGATGATGGGCTCTACTTTGTCCTCACCCATCTCTGATACACTAACTGCGCTTATTCGTAAGGCTCCTTCATTGCGTTGTCGCTGACGTAGTAGTCTTCTTTTCTCCATTCTTTCTTTTGCTTCCGCTTGCGCTTCTTCAACAATCTTTTCTTGTTATGAAGTCGCAGTTTATCTTGATGTATTTTGAGAAGCATGTCCTGGGTTAGTGGCAAATGGAAGAACATATCGAATTTGTCTCAACCCGGAAAAGTGCATTTTTATGGTAAGGCAAGGCCGCATCTTAGGACATATTGTCTCAAGAAATGGCATAACTACTGTCCTACACAAAATTAGAGTCATAGTAGACTTGCCCAGGCCTACTAATGCCAAACAAGTACAATCTTTCATGGGACACTACGGATATTATCGAAAATTCATATATATGTATGCGGTCATTGCACAATCACTATATCGCTTATTAGTCAGTTTCAACTGGATTGAGGAGTGTGAAACTTCATTCAAAAAGCTTAAGGAAAACCTTGTATCAGCACCTGTACTTAAAGCACCAGATTGGGAAAAGATATTCCATATTCACATTGATGCCTCTGCATATGCAATTGGGAGTATTCTGGCTCAACCAGGAGACGGAACAATGGATTTCCCAGTTTGTTGCGCGAGCCGACAGCTAAATAGTACAGAAAAGAACTACACCACCACTGAAAGAGAGGGATTAGGAATGATACATGCTGTAAAGAAATTTCGGCATTATCTGCTTGCAAACAAATTTGTGTTCTTCACAGATCATCAAGCTCTTCTGTATCTAGTAAATAAACCATGCAATACTGGGAGAACTGTGCGCTGGTTTATTATATTGCTTGAGTTTGACTTCACAGTGGTAGTAAAAAAGGGTAAAACGTATCTATGAGCGGATCATCTTTCAAGGCTACACAATGGGGAAGCTCCCGAAGGAATCAATGATGACATGCCTGATGCTTATCTTTTCAATATTGAAATGATACCCAAATGGTCTTAGAAAATTGTTGGCATTCTTTCCTTTGGAGGTAGATTTGATAAAAAGGAAGAAGGATCCACACAACAAATATTTTGACAAACAAAAAACTTTCAATTGATTGCAAGACGACTATACTATCTAGGCTTGGACAAATTTCTACGCTTATGTATAAATCCAGAGGAATTCGAGTGTTATCTTGAGGAAGCACACATCCAAGACTGTGCATTTCATTGTTCAACAATGAAAACACACCTAAGATTGAAACACTTAGGAGTATATTGGCCAACTGTGTTTGCTGACACACATGCTTATGTTAACAAATGTATTATATGTAGTGCCAAACGATCGGTGTATCACATGACATTGTTTCAGGTAACCGTTGCACCTGCATGGAGTCACTATATCATTGATTTCTTAACAACAAGGACATTTCTTGAAAACACAACAAAAAAAACACGACAAAGGGCTATAGAGTTGGAGGCTCGAGACTTTAATTTAATTGAAAATCAACTCTACAAGCGAGGAAAGGACAATCAACTTAGAATCTGTGCAAGTGAAAGCGAATACCTACTGATTCTAGAACACGCACATGGAGGAATAAGTGGAGGCCATTTTTCAGGCTATGACAGCAAAAATTGTCTTAACCGTGGCGATATGGTGGCCAACATTGCACATGGATGTTGAGGAATTTGTAAAACGTTGTGACGCATGTTAGTGCACTAAAGTGTCGATAAAAAGAGATGAGATGCCACTACGGCCAATGATGGGAGCATGGGCATTTGCAAAATGGGGAATTGATTTTGTGGGGCCTATTTCATCCCCTGCATATCGCATCGATACCCAATATATCATCGTGGCTACGGACTATCTCACAAAATGGGCTGAAGCCAAAGCGACACAAAAAGCAGATGCAAGGACCACTGCACAATTTTTTTTATGAGAATGTCTTTGTAAGATACAGATTACCAATAGAAATTGTCAGCGATCGAGAAACACATTTTCTTAATGAAGTCATTGAATACCTAATAGAGGAATTCATGGTCATACATAAAAAATCTTCTCCATATCATCCACAAGGAAATGGACAGGCTGAGGCCACAAATAAAACCCTAAGCACTATTTTGACTAAAATTGTATCAGAATCAAGGGCAGACTGGGATCAACAATTACACTCAACACTATGGGCATATAGGGTGGCTTATAAAACATCGATTGGAACAACACCGTACAACATGGTGTTTGGTAGAAACGCTATATTGCCCAATTCTACGAGTGGCAAAACGCTTAGAATGGACAGGCCATGAACTCTCTTCAAGAATAGATGATCTTGAAAAGCTAGATGAACTTTGATTGAAAGCTGTAGCTTTGATCTATGCTCAGAAGAGAAGACAAAAGGAGTTTTTTGACAAACATGTGCACACAAAAGTGTTTAAAACAGGTGATTATGTACTTGTTTACACTTTGAAGCAACATGCCAAAAAAATTAAAAAGCGAGGGATGGGACCCTTTGTGATTAGTGACTTATCACAAAGCGGAGCTGTCAGCATTCGAAGGTGAAGAAATGACAAATTGAATTAGTGGATGTCGGTTTAAAAAGTATCATTTACCACTAACACAGGAGATGCTTCAACAAATCCATCAAGAAAAACAACGAACAAAGGAGAAACAGAGGGTAAAAGAAGAAGCACAAGCAGAAGCAAAAGAACGCATTGCAAAAAGAAGGCTTCTACGACAACAACAACAAATTGGATCACCATTGCGAATAAATGCTATTTGATTAACAAATTTTAATGAAGACACAGTGGATCTAATAATCGCAGTCAAAGTGGGTGGTAACCAAGTTGAATCGACGACATTGCTTGATTTAGGAGCTCAAGCAAATCTGATTTCTTGCAAATTATATAAACAACTCAAGCTCGAAGAACAACTCCATCCTACTCAACAAGCGCTGGAAAGCAATACATCATACTCATTAAGCATGATGGGCTGGACGATATTGCATGTACAAATACATCAATATGTTTATCCCCACAAGTTTTATGTGGTTGAGGATGCAAGCACACTACATCCAATGGTGTTGGGACAACCATGGAAGAAAGCGTATAATGCGCAGATAGATTGGAGTTTGAATACGGTCAGAATTCAACAAGCACAACAATATGAGATGGTAGCATTTGCTCAGAAAACACGGAAGAAATAGATAATGGTGCCACAATCACTTGATAAAGAGCAAAAAACATGGGTGCCACTTAACCACCAAAAGATATCTACGAAGGATAACCAGGAAACCAAAAACTGTACTCAATCAAAACATGAGACACCACAGGCGACAAAGAATAGATCAAGGTCAGCGATATGCATACAACAGGTATAGGTACGGAAGGATGGAAGCAGACGACCTCCGAAAAACAATGTTAAACAAATAACAAATAGGGTCATAAAAAAGATCTGGATATCGAAAAACATGCTCAATCGCCAACTACATGAGTCATGCATTTGGATCCCCAGAGCGATGCTACAGGAACTCCCTTCGATACAAGCAACACAAGAAGCTAGACAATCACTAAATCCGACATCGGCAAATCGATCTATGTGGGTGCCGATCAAAAGAACCGCAAAAACAACCAAAGAAGAGGCCATAAACCTATAAACACCTCCAAATCAAAGCTACAAATGGCAATCAAAAGAGAAAAAGATTATGGACACATCGGACAAGACACTCCCATCCAAGGAGACCACAATGGCCATATCTACAGTAGCGGCAAACCAAGCCACTTTCGCAAAGAAGACGATCAAACAACGAGCGGTAGAATTACAACTTTTAATTGCAAAGAAAATCTGCCAACCATACCAGGAACAAACAGGAAAACTCAACGTCAAATGCCAATAGGCATATTGCTTATACCCTCCTCTCGCACCGCATTAATTTTACCATGCATTGACTGAGTATGCATCAGGTAGGGCCATGTTACAAAGCCGCACATTAGCACAATTTTAACCCATGCACTGCACATACCCCGAGGCGATACCTTGTTGTCTGGGAGGACTCCGATTAGGAGGGGAGAAGGCATTCTCAATGCGAACCCGATGACCGTAAAAAGCAAGCAAAAAGGGAATGTTTTGACTATATTGAGGGGTTTACGTTTGATTGAGAAATTTTCTGGACTAATCTAAGTACATATGCCCTTATACATCGTTAATTGTAACTTAGACATTGAGTAGAAACCTTCGTAGGAAGTAGTCAATAGTCGGTCGAGTGTAGGTTGACACCCTATGCTTGCTTCCACGCGCCTGCGGGTCGAGCTTTGTCCTCAGCTGACAATTCTTGTTAGGTGAGTTCTCGCTGTGCTGACATCCGTCGCGGCGTATCCGCCAACAAGTTGCAAAAGCAAGAAACTACACATTGGTAGTTGAAGATCTCATGTTTTATGGCAGAGATAGCATTTTGAGAAAAGTGCCACACAAAGAAGAACTAGGCTTGATTTTGAAGCACTACCATGAAGAAACAAGCCATCAAGGTAAGGATCAGATTGTCTTTTGTATTTTGAGAGCGGGTTATTGTTGGCCCTCTATGATGAGAGAAGTTTATTTTTGGTGCAAGTCATGCCATGAATGCCAAGTGTTTGCAAACCAAAGGCTTTGACTGAGCCTCAAAAATCTATAATTTCTTTTGATGCATTTGCAAAATGGGGAGTGGATGATGTAGGTCCAATGCCAAGGACCAACAATGGCAAAAAGTATATCCTTGTGGTTGTGGACTATTTGACAAAGTGGGTGGAAGCAAGAGCTGTAAAAGATATAACAACAGGAAGAGTGGCCTCTTTTTTGTATGAACATGTGTGTTGCAGGTTTGGAGCTCCTATGGTTATCATAATTGATTGTGGACCAGGGTTTAGGGGAAAACTTGTTGGTTCTCTCATGGAGAAATTGAAAATTCAGCATAGTCATTCTTCTCCTTACTACCCACATGCAATGGGTTGGTTGAAAATTGCAATGGTCAAATTGTGAAGATGATATCAAAGTATGCTAGAGAGCATCCCAAAGAGTGGGACTCGGACTTGGAAAAGTGTTTGTGGGCTTATAGAACTGCTTATAGAGTGTTTACACAGTTGGCTTCTTTATGGAAAGGAAGCTCTCATGCCCATAAATGTACAACTGGATGCCTTGAAGTTGTTGTTGTGCAGAATGCAAGGTGCATAGAACTTGGGGGGTTCACTATGTGTAAAACTACCATATCACGTGCGTTCAAGACATGTTTGTAAAACCCCTTATTTGTGAATTTTGTTAAGAATATAATGTACCCTTTTCTTTTAAAATTTGTAAGTTTTTTTCAAATTTTAAAAAATAATGCCCTTCTATATATATATTTTTGTAAGTTTCAAGAACTTTAAATACCCTTCTGTTGAACTCACGTGATACGTTACATTTTTATTAGGGGACCTCCCCCGGGCATAGAATGACAAGTTGCAGGAAAGAATTATTGCTCTTAAGTTGTTGCAAATGGATAGAGAGAAAGCCACTGATTATTATCTTCAACAAGTAGAGACAAGGATGGAGAAAATGAATAAGAGACTGCCAGAGAAAGAGATTAAAGAGTGAGATCTGGTGTTGAAGTATGACTCTCGCTTGGATTTCACTTTTCAAAAGAAGATGAGGGAAATGGTTGGGTCCATATAGAGTGAAGCATGTATTTTCTAATGGCACATATTGTTACCATATACATGTGGTAGTGATGTGTGTGAACACACTAGGACCGCCGGGGCATTTTTTCCCTCTTTAGGAGGTTTTTTCCCCCGAGCATTGTATATACGCCCATCACTCTAGGGCTATCAATCTTTCCATTGCACACTAAGTTATACACTCTCTATTGTGTGCCTTGAGCTTCCTTCGTCTTCTCCAAGCTGTGTGTGTTTCTCTGCAACCCTAATTCCAACAATTGGTATCAGAGCAGGTTGCGTCCTCCCGGGCTTAGCCGCCAGCTACTCCAATACACGCCTTCTCACTCTCTCCGATTTCAATGAGCTTTGGTGACCGTTCGCAGGTTGACAAATACTTTGGGTAAGCTCGTAGAGCTTAGTCATCTTAGATTTTCGATTTAGGCTCATTTCAGCCTCAGTTTTCACTACAGGCAGGTCTGCAAAGGCAATTCCGTCATTTTGTGTAGAATTTCTATCAGTGTCGTTTTTTGCATAACAGGTGCCTTATAGTCTTCTACTGTTTGTGCTATATAGCACGTGTTGTTATCGCTCCGTTTCTCCTATTTTCGGGCAGTTTTCACATCAGGTGCATCATTTACCATGGCTGACAACAACAACACAGATGTGTTCAAGATGTTTGTTGCCGAGGACAAGTTGGATGGGGACAATTACCCTATGTGGGCTTATATGATGCAACACGTTCTTGTGTCAAAGGGCGTTTGGAATATTGTGCAGGGCATTGATGTACGTCCTGGTTCTGAGGATGTAGGCGATGTTGAGGATGTTGCAGGTCTTGCTGCAAGCATTGCTGTTGTTAGAGTTGTTTTGCCTACGGCAAAACAAGCTCGTTGGGATGTTAAGGATGCGCAGGCTCATGCATTGATTGCATTTTTTGTGAAGCGCACCATTGTTCCTCACATTCGTTCAGCAAAATCTGCAAAACAGGCTTGGGACATTTTGGCTGGTCTTTATGCAAGTCGCAATGAGGCTAAAATTGCTTTGCTGCGTAAAGAGTTGGAGTCAAAGATTATGTATGAGGAAGATGATATGGACACTTTCCTTGCTAGTGTCAAGGATATCAATGAGCAACTTATTTCTGTAGGTGAAGTCATTTCAAACAGTTCTCTTGTGCAAACTGTTCTTGATGCCTTACCAGATTCTTACCAGACTTTTGCTAGTACTGAGGTGGTGCGGGGCGGGCAACAAGAAGAGTGGCCTCTAAGCACCCTTGTAGGCTCCGGTGCTGCTCAATTGGGTTGGGGTTGGAAAAAACAACAAACACACACACAAACCCGCAACCTAACCCTACACAAATTTGGGGCACCACCTAGTTTTGGATGCGAACTAGGACACGTAAAAAGAGAGAGAGAGAGAGAGAGAGAGAGAGAGAGAGAGAGAGAGAGAGAGAGAGAGAGAGAGAGAGAGAGAGAGAGAGAGAGAGAGAGAGAGAGAGAGAGAGAGAGAGAAAGATAGTGCTCGGGCTGCTTTGAAATGTATCGGCAATGATCAAGCAAACACAATTATATATGTAAGAAAGAGAGAGAAGAGGGAGGCGATGCTTGTTGCATTAATACCTTCTTACAAATCTGTCATGACCGATCAAAGTGAGATTAGTATTTGTTCAACATAGCTTGACTAAATTTCACCATGACACATCATCAAGAACTAAAAATAACACCAAGACACTTACACATCATTGTTTTCCATTACTTCACATTGGAAGAGAGACAAAGTATCCAAGCTTAGTCCAAATCCACCCTCCTTGATTCAGCAAATGTTGGGCTTACACTAGTAGGAGGAATGATAGATTTTCCACTCTCAATTGAATGATCGCTCTCTCTCTTACAATGGCATAGAGTTCCCGTGCTAATCACCCCTGTTACAACACATGCACAAGCATACAACAATGAGCTTCCACTCAAGAGATCCTTCTAGAGAGGTTGAGCTTGGATTCTCAAGCTATAGCATAGTGCTCTTGCTTATGGCTCCCCTCTTTTTGTGCTAGCTACACCCTCCTTTTATAGCAATTTTGAGGGCTAGGGTTACTCCTCTAACCATGTTGGGTTAGATTTTCAACACTTATCTAATTTCTTTTGTTTGGAATTATCAAGAAGTTGGTGGGGATAGATGAAGAAGAGAGAGAAGAGAGAAGTGGAGGTGATAGGACTTTTCATACTAGGTTAGTGTTAGTAAATTAGTAGAGTTAGTATTTTTATTGATTTACAAATGGAATTGGATATTTACAATGGGAGTATACATGTAGGATACAAATAAAGAAGAAAAAAATCTTAATAGGTAAGAAAACATGGATTTCTTACAATGTCGATGCTCCAAGTGTCTTGAGTAGGGTCAATTTTGACGCTTGTTGACGGTCCACTAGCTTTGACGGTACGTTTTTTCTCCACTCTTGACCTTCCTTGGGAGCCAAGGTAAGTGAACACGAGTAATCAATCACCATGATGCTGTCTTTCAAGAGAAGAGGCGGAATTTTGTGGTTTTTTTGATAAATATGGGTAATATGGAAGAGAAAAAATGAGACTAGGTGGTCAATTTTGGAATGGAAGTGTGTGTAGGAGACATGAGTTCACCATGGTTTCTCTTATTCTTCAAGGTTGAGAAGAAGGTGAGTAGGGTGCAGAGAGGAGTGGTGAGAGAGGTGGGGATGATGAGTGGAGAGGTGTGTGTGAAAGAGGAAAATGGTAAAGTGGAAGAGGGAGTGTGGTTGCAAAGCATGGGCAAACTGGGGTCCACCAATAAAATCATAGCTCACAGCTCGTAGCTCAAAAAAATGTGAAAAAATTTGAGGTGAAAGTTCAGCTCACGAGCTACAACTTTTGTTTGTATCACCTTTTCAAATTCGGGGAGCATGTGATCTTTAAAAATTCAGAAAAACCGATTGTTTTTTCCACTGCACAAGGTCCTTTTGAGGTCCTTCTTTGGATGATTCTTTTGAATACCTCCAAGAGTGAGCTCCCCATGGTGCATGCATGCATTCTACATACCCTTGACCTTATTTGGTAGGTCTATAATTGAAGATATTGTTGAGATCATGATATAAGTGAATAGTAGAACTAAAAGAATCAAATATTGAGGGGTCTAAAGAAATATGTACATGTCAAATATAAATAATATAGGTGGAAAAAATATAAAGGGGTCAAAATAAATCTCTCTCATTATAAGTCTACCATAAAAAGATGAATATTTTTGGTGTTCTAATTTATGAGAGTAAAAGAGAATAGATGTAGGAAGGAAAAATCACAATAGTGAAAAAATATACACATAAATAAAACTAGTTTTTTTGGAATTTTGTTGGGATAGAGTTACACCAAAAATAAGAGAAGCTTGCATGAAATTATTTTTATATGGAATAAAGAGTATGCAAAATGGTAAGAAAAAATATGGTAATGGTGAGTCAATGTACATAGCATAAATAACACACACCGAAGTATAAATATTTAAACAAATACCAAAATAATTATGAAAAATCCTTATATTTAGACCCTATATGCAATGAAATATTTACACACAAATGGGCCATAATATACTTATATTTTTTGGCTCAACTAGCCCAGTGACTAGCTAATTGAGGGTTTTCAAGAAGATATGGAAAAAGTCCCCTAACTCACACACGCCTATGTACAGTGAAATGGTAGGGATAACCAAAATGTTTGAGTGATTTGATAGGGTGAGGTAGCTTACTATGGCAATTATGGAAAGCCGAAAAACGGCTATCATTAGCCCTCCCCCAGGATGATGGTATATTCATGTACCATCATAGAGCATCTCTTCCAAAGAGAGTGCTTCAGAGTCCTTGATCAGATCTTCATTGTTTGGCCCCTCAGAACTTTGGCTGGAGTTACACTCTTGCTTCATGTAAAAATACTTACATGAGATAGCTGCCTTTTGACAGATCTTTGGTAGAAGGCGACTCAAATAGGGCTTCAAGCGATAACCATTTACCTTCCTAGAGTGCTCTTTCCCATTCAAGTCCATAAGTTGATAGTAACTTGAATTGAAAGCCTTCTTAACTATGTATGGCCCCTGCCATATAGTTTCAAATTTGGCATCAAAACGATTATCAAGTCGATTGTCATACCTTAGCACAAGATCTCCTTCATTGATGCCTGTGTCCTTTAGTTTCTTGTCAAGCTTCTCCTTCGCCTGCGTAGCTTTCCTTTTGTAGCACTCATATGCTGCTTCTCTTTTCCACTCAAGCTCAGCTAAGGTAAGAAGTCGATCCATCCATGCTTCTTGATCATCTTGTGCTGCTTTGCCATGAAGTAGCATTGTTGGAATGTTGAGCTCAATTGGTTGTAAAGCCTCTTGACCATAGACCAAGTGAAATGGTGTGAGCTCCGTGGCTTCCCTATATGTGGTTCGATACGCCCACAAGGCACCATCCAAGAAGTCATCCCACAACTTTGTCTTGTTCTTCACCATCTTTCTAATGATGCCTGCAATGACACCATTAGCTTTTTCTACCAAACCATTTGATTGGGGATAGTAGGGTGTACTATGACGATGTAGAATGTGAAGTTCTTCACAGACTTCTGTGAGCAAGCCCTTTCTAAACCCTGGACCATTATCAGAAACAATCTCCAAAGGTGTGCCAAATCTACAACAAATGTGAGTGTAGACAAATTTTCTCACTGTCCTCTCATTTACCTTTGCCACATTTTGTGCTTCCACCCACCTAGTCATATAGTCTACCGCCACTAGAATGTAGAGTTTACCATTTTTTGTCCAAGGGAGAGGACCCATAGCATCAATGCCCCACTTTTCAAAGGGTCCATTTGCAAGCACGATTTTCCTTGGATCATAAACCAATCTTCTATTCCCATTTCTGACAATTGTGACAACTTTTACACCAATGTTGGACATCCACATGCAGACTTGGCCAAACATACCCCGCAAGCAAAATCTTCTTCAAAGATAACTCTTGGGCAATATGACCACCACATGCCTCTTCATGAAAACCTTTTAGAATGGTTGGAATCTCCTTGATAGTTGGTACTCTTCTGCACACTTGATCCTTCCCTCTTTGATAGAGGGATCCTTCTAGGAAGAGATACACGCTTGCCTTTTTCATGAGTCTCCTCTTCTGAGCATTCGTGAAGTCTTGTGGAAACTCACCCTCCAAAATGTAGCTAATAATGGGAGTCAATGACTCCAATCCCTGGTATCTCGGTTGCTTGACAGTTGCTACCACCATGATGACCTGCACTTCTTTCTCAACACATGTAACTGCTTGTTGTGCAAGTAAATCGGCATCTTCATTTTGTTTCCTAGGAATATGATATAGTTGCACTTCTTCAAATTGATTAAACAATCTACGAATGGCATGAACTTTTGTCCTTAGGCTTTCATTCTTGCATGCCCAAATGCCTAAAATTTTCTTCACAATGAGAAATGCATCCCCTTTTACCATGAGACGTTGTATACCTTGGCCAATGCATATCTTTAAACCATGAAGTAGTGTGTCATACTCTGCTTCATTGTTGCTAGTTGAACCTGGTAGATTGACCTTCTCTTTCATGACCACCTCTCCACTTGGGTTGAGCAATACTAGCCCCCCCCCTGCTTTTCCTGTGGCTCGTCGAAAAACTCCATCAAAGAACAAGGTAAAAGCATTAGGAATACTTTTAGGTGGTGGCAATGGTAGGGTCTTTACTTCAGGCACCTTAATCTCCTTCTCATGTACCCTATAAGTAAGGATCCCTGCCAATTGTGCACGCACACTATCTTCTACTTTGAAAGAGTATTGAAACTCTTGCAACTCCATAATCCACTTTGAGATCCTAGTACTAAGATTCATTTGAGATGACACCCAAGGAAACAAATTTTCTGCTGTGAGAATTACAAAAGGTTTTGGTAGCAGGTAGGATCTAAACTTTCTCACCGCAAACATGAGAGAAAGCATCATGAGGTCTGCCTCTGTGTAGCCTCTCTCTAAAGCATTCATGACCCTACTAGCAAAGTAGATGGGTTGCATTCTGGTACTGTGGGGATCTTGTTGTAGTAAAACCGCACCAATTGTTTCTTTCCCAACACTAGAGCTAACAAAGAATGTGTACTCCCAATAAGGAGGCATGAGTGTTGGTAGCTCTGACAAAATGACTTTAATGTTACAAAAGTACTCTTCAAGTTCATAAGACCATGCAAATTCTACTTGTTGTGTCAACTTTTGCAAAGGGTGAAGCAACTCCAAAGCTAAGTGAATGAAGCGTGACATATACTTCACCTTTTGAATGAATGAGATTAACTCTTTGAAATTCTTGGGTGATGGGAGCTCAATAAGAGCCCTTGCCTTTGAAGGATCCACCTCAATGCTTTTATAGGAAACCTTGTGACCAAGCAAGATCACTTCATCCTCACCTATGTGACACTTGTCGGGGTTGAGTTGACCTCCCATGTCGTAGAGCTTCTTTAAACCTTCTTCTACCCTTTGTAGATGCAATGATTTTGAGCTATAAATGCAAAAATCATCAATAAAAACCCTAATGGACTTTCCAAAGAATTATTGAAACACCATGCTCATGAAGCGTTGGAAAGTTGCAAGAGCATTTGTCAGTCCAAATGACATGACTCTAAAAGCATAACAACCCCAAGGAGTGATGAAGGTTGTTTTCAACTGATCTTCCAATGCGATACCTATTTGAAAGTAACCCGAGTAGCCATCACACGCAGTGTACTTCTCATGACCAGCTACCTCATTTAGTATCTCATCTTGAAATGGGAGGAGAAAGTGATCTCTTTTTGTTGCCTCATTGAGTGGACGGTAATCCACACACACCCTCCACTTGCCATTTTTCTTAGGAGTGACAACAACCGGAGAGACCCACTCCGAATTCTCCACTGGATAAATGAAACCTGCTGCTAGAAGCTTTCTTACCTCCTTGAGTAAAGCCTGCTCCTTGATGACTCCTAGCCTTCGTAGCTTCTGAGCCTTAGGTGTGGCCTCTGGCTTCAACTCAATTTTGTGTTGAACACCATCTACTCCACGCACATCGGTGTAGTCTTTAGCAAAAAGCCTAGGAAATTTCCTTAACACACCTTTGAGCTCCTCTCTTTCATCCTTTGTAAGTGTTGTAGATAACATACCTTCTAGCATTCTTTCATCTTCCACTTTTTGGTTTTCTTGGGAACCTACCTCTTCCAAACCTGGGCAAGAGGTCTCTTGGTTGTTTGGATTAAACCTTACCCCCATGACTTTGATGGAAGACTCCTCTTCAGTAATGCTGCCGCTACTTTCTCCGTCTGAAGAGCTATCGGTCCACCCTTCCTCCGTCTCACTTTGAGATGATTCTTCATGGAGCTCCTCTTGGCGTTGCTCCTTCATGTCAAAGACAACCTTCTTATGATTGTCATTCCTACAAATTAGCTTTCCACTCTCCCAATCCTGCAAAGCTCGCATTTTCATTAGCCATGGTCTCCCTAGGATAAATGGGTAACCATTTCCTTTGGTAGACATGACATAGAAATCCACCGCCTTCTTAATGCCAAAGGCCTCTACAAAAACATTTTTACAAATGCCTACACACCTAGATTTGCTATTGTTTGCCATCTTGACTTTAATTTCAGGTGTCTCATGGATGTGCATGCCTAGTTTTTGCATGAGTCCCTCTATCATGATGCAAATTTGTGCACCGCCATCCACTAGACCTTTCCTAACCAATCTTCCTTTGATGTAACAATCTAGCACAGGTGTAATATCCTCATTCATTTCAGCATGTGCAATTTTTACAACAGGCACACTCTCTTTTATCTTTCTCCTAGTGCTAACTGCCTTCGTTAAATCCCTCCTAACTTGTGGGCATAATGCAAGAAACTGAGGCCATGAGATATCAGGACCCTTACCTCTCATGTCTTCCAATAGGTTGTATGGAGCCATACCATGTCCAAGAGGGAAGTCTTGGAGATTGATACGACGTCGAGTCTTCTTAGCTTCCTTGGTCTCCTTTGCCGACTTTTCTCGTCCATGATCACTTTGTGATGTGACTCCTTCTTTCTCTTTACCTTTTCCTCGTCCACGCTTAATGCCATTTTGCGTCCATGTCAACCTCTTTTGAGTTTGTCACCTCTACCACATGCACATTTGGGTCTGGCAAAGGTGGAACTTCTTCCACTCCTTGTGGAGGTGGTCTTGCTCCATTTTGACTTTGTAGAAGCCGTGGTCGCTGACTAGTTCCTTCACCTGCATTCATCACTGGGTAATTCAAGTTAGGTCTCCTTGGCTCCCCACGGGGCCAAGGAAAATTATACATCCCATGTCCAGACTCACCGCAATTCCAACATTGCAAGACTCTCCTAGGTTGTGAATCTCGCTCTTCAGACTTCTTTGCTTGTCCCTTTGGACCTACAGCTTGTGCAAGGTGAATTGAGAAGCTGCTTAAAGATTCATTTAACTTCTCAATCACTTCCGCCGTTACCTCAGGAAGCTCCCTAGATGTTGATGCTTGTGACTTACCTTTGGGTCTAAGACCTTCTATTGGAACCTCCCCCCTTAAGCACTTGAGTTTCCTATATTTCTCAGCAACCCTAGTTTCAGCTGCATCAAAGGTATCAGGTGCACCCGCCTCAACTTTTACCTTAAGGTCAGGAAAGAGTCCGGATATGAACCTCTCCTTCTTTAGGAACTCTGCACCATCACTAGGGTTAGCAACATTTCTCACCCATACAGCCCAAAGACATAGAAACGCTTGCTTGTACAAGTAGTAGTCATCTAAGTCTTTTTGCTTATGAGAAACAATGTCTTGCCATAGCTTTTGAGTGTTTTGGGGATCAAAGAAGTATCTCTTGAAATGATTCACAACTTCCGTGTAATTCCCTTTAACTTCCTCAGGCAAAGAGTCAAACCAAGTGCTAGCATCTTTCCTAAGGACCACCTCAAACATCTCTACACGCTCTTGATTAGTTACTATCCTCTTGATACGACAAGACATCTTGAAATTTGCTAAAAATAATTCTGTATCCTCTCCAGGCTCTCCAAAGAAAAGAGGATATCCGGACATTTGGCGTTGGGCCTCCATTGAATCGGTTTCAAAGTAACAACACGTTTTTGTTTTTCTTTCTTAAAAAATTTACACAATAATGTTTTCTAAATTGCAATCTATTCTACAACAAAATAAAAATATTCACATCAAATGACCTATGATAATCAATAAGAGGCAGGATGACAGGGTTTGGTGATGCGAGAATTTCTCCTACTCTTTGGGCACCAAACATGAACACCATATGTTGTTGAAAATGGAATTTTCTACTAATTGCAATGTTTATTCTAATGTGTGGAGTGAAATGAAAGGGAAAAACGTCTATTCTTGGGCCATTATCCATGGTCTATACGTGACCTAATTCTTAAAACAAAACAAAAATATAGACATCCAAACTAAGTTCGTACCTAATGAGAGGCAAAATAAAAGGATTTACTGATGCGTTTATCTCTGCTACCCTAAGAGGACCTAAAATTCTACGAATTACACGTTGAAATTGCAACTTAGTACTAACAATTATGTGTACCTTTTGCCTTGCAATGAGAATGAAGGGATCATACAAATTCTCGTGATTCATGCAAGCTACTTGATTATGCTAAAGGTTGAGCCTTCATAAAAATACACAAGCCGTTCCTCAGTGGGGGCACCAATTTGAGGCGGTCCGGGGCGGGCAACAAGAAGAGTGGCCTCGAAGCACCCTTGTAGGCTCCCGTGCTGCTCAATTGGGTTGGGGTTGGGAAAAACAACAAACACACACACAAACCCGCAGCCTAACCCTACACAAATTTGGGGCACCACCTAGTTTTGGATGCGAACTAGGACGCATAGAGAGAGAGAGAGAGAGAGAGAGAGAGAGAGAGAGAGAGAGAGAGAGAGAGAGAGAGAGAGAGAGAGAGAGAGAGAGAGAGAGAGAGAGAGAGAGAGAGAGAGAGAGAGAGAGAGAGATAGTCCTCGGGCTGCTTTGAAATGTATCGGCAATGATCAAGCAAACACAATTATATTGAGGGTGAGCTTTTTGAAATGGGGCCTCTAAACCCAAACCAATGGGCCTACCCTCACAAAATGTTCGTAAAGAGGTACGCACACTACTTGGGGCACCACCTTCTTTTGGGAGTGGAGAAGGAAACCAATCAAAATAACACTTGCACTCCCCCACTCAAGCAATGCACTTTGAAAACCCCCTTACTCTATATACACTTTGGACACTTGAACACCATCAACGATTATGCAACCCATTGCCGTGCATCAAAATGAAATATGCAATTTGTGGAATAGCATTCACCTTCTCCCCATAAGAATACTCATAATACATCCAAACTCTTCCTCTCTCAAGCACTCATCAAAAAATCATGCGCACAAGACTTGCCTCTCAAACACACAAGAGAATCACTTACATCAAACTAACACACTTTGCATAGAGAGCTCATCTCCATCTATGCAATGCCGTGACACAAATAAAATCACCATGAGAGGTAGCCACATGCATATGTAATGAAGCAAAAGAGAGTTGGAGTGAGAAATTTCTTTAGACCAATTGAATAAGTGTGGAGAAACAAACCAATGGTAAATTGAGAATAGAACACTTACTTGATTTCTCGCACACCTTTTAAGGGGAGGACAGACGCTGGCTAACCATCACGAATTGCGACACTTGAAAGTTTTGAAGATGATTTCATGATCATTAACATAACCATGAGAGAGATCATGATGTATTTACAAGTTATTGAGGTGCTACAAATGATTTATTGGGTTGATGGAGTAAGAGATTGTAGAATGGAAAGAGTGGAGAATAGAGTTGCACTTCCTCCAAAGAGGAGGGTTAGGAGGGAGGATGTGAAAGAGGGAGAGTTGGGATTTTCTCTACTATTGATCAAGAAACAACATGAAGTTGAAAATATAGGTGTGTGTCCTTGAGTCTCTCCAAGGGGGGCTATTTATAGTTGTGTAGGAGTGGGATTATGCTACACTTAATTAAAGTAAGTGATTAGACCTAATTAAGTGTCCTTTGACCACTCATTGAATATTGGACATAAAAGGGACTATTTATTCACCAAAAATATCATTTTAGACCGTGAAGGCTCCATAGGGGTGCATAATGTAGGTGGGCCCCACCATGAGGCTCTACGGGTGGCTCCTGCGGGGTATCTCAACTTGTCTGTCTTGGCATTTAGAAAGCATCTTTAGGTTGGTCCCATCACATGCAAGTGACCTTGAACACTCATTAATCTTCTAGAAGATGAGTAGGGGAAAAATAAGATCTCACCCTCTTGATTTACTTGATTTACAGTTCCCTTTTGTTGCGAATCTGACAGATTTACACTATTTTGACCATAACTTTTTACCTGTAGCTCGGAATGATATGCCTCAAAAGGCAAAATTGACCTTCTCAACATGTTTGATATGAATTTAGACTATTCTTCACGCCCATGCACCAAGGAATTCGGTTTGGAAGGTCCACACTAGGCTAGGGAACCTTTTGCTTCCAAGTCTTCTTGTATGGGCCCTTTGCTAGTATGCATCCAAGGGGAATCATGCTTTTTCAAAAGGCTATGCTGCTTAAACAAATAGAGGAGGGCCCAATATTATTTTTCTCTGAAAAGAATATACAATTGGAGTCTTTTTGAAAGGAAAGAAACTATATGTATATTCTTAAGAGATATTGGGCCACCTATGTAGGGGGCATAGAAGACTTGTAGAGAGGGACCATAATCTTTGGTAAAGACAAGTGGAGAGTTGATTTCCATTGGAATTTATCTATATGGGGTGGAAGATGGATATATTATTTTTCTACTACTAATTCACAAGAGGTAAGAAAGTTTGGGGGTATATAGTTGGTTATTGTATGCTTATTCTATTTACAAAGCAAAAAAGAAAAGGGTGGTAATATAAATATATGACTAAGGTGACATTTTTGGGAAGACTATAATGTATGTGTCGCCACAAAGGTTAAACAAAGAGGGGGAATTTACTCTATATAACTTAATAGTTTAGAAAAATATATACACATATGAGGAAGAGGACGTTGAGTAGGCTGACAAATGTTGCAAAAAGATGGTTACCATTTTATGCCACTCAATATATGTAAGAAAGAGAGAGAAGAGGGAGGCGATGCTTGTTGCATTAATACCTTCTTACAAATCTGTCATGACCGATCAAAGTGAGATTAGTATTTGTTCAACATAGCTTGACTAAATTTCACCATGACACATCACAAGAAAAGCCATCCCAATCACTGTCTTAAGGCCAAGGGAGTCCTCTCCACCCTGTCGCCCTCTTACAATATGTGGGATTTATGGCTAAATTGATGACAACACCCAGACACAAGCTATCAAGAACTAAAAATAACACCAAGACACTTACACATCATTGTTGTCCATTACTTCACGTTGGAAGAGAGACAAAGTATCCAAGCTTAGTCCAAATCCACCCTCCTTGATTCAGCAAATGTTGGGCTTACACTAGTAGGAGGAATGATAGATTTTCCACTCTCAATTGAATGATCGCTCTCTCTCTTACAATGGCATAGAGTTCCCGTGCTAATCACCCCTATTACAACACATGCACAAGCATACGACAATGAGCTTTCACTCAAGAGCTCCTTCTAGAGAGGTTGAGCTTGGATTCTCAAGCTATAGCATAGTGCTCTTGCTTATGCCTCCCCTCTTTTTGTGCTAGCTACACCCTCCTTTTATAGCAATTTTGAGGGCTAGGGTTACTCCTCTAACCATGGTTGGGTTAGATTTTCAGCACTTATCTAATTTCTTTTGCTTGGAATTATCAACAAGTTGGTGGGGATAGATGAAGAAGAGAGAGAAGAGAGAAGTGGAGGTGATAGGACTTTTCATACTAGGTTAGTGTTAGTAAATTAGTAGAGTTAGTATTTTTATTGATTTACAAATGGAATTGGATATTTACAATGGGAGTATCCATGTAGGATACAAATAAAGAAGAAAAAACTCTTAATAGGTAAGAAAACATGGATTTCTTACAATGTCGATGCTCCAAGTGTCTTGAGTAGGGTCAATTTTGACGGTTGTTGCGGTCCACTAGCTTTGAAGGTACGTTTTTTCTCCACTCTTGACCTTCCTTGGGAGCCAAGGTAAGTGAACACGAGTAATCAATCACCATGATGCTGTCTTTCAAGAGAAGAGACCGAATTTTGTGGTTTTTTTGATAAATATGGATAATATGGAAGAGAAAAAATGAGACTAGGTGGTCAATTTTGGAATGGAAGTGTGTGTAGGAGACATGATTTCACCATGGTTTCTCTTATTCTTCAAGGTTGAGAAGAAGGTGAGTAGGGTACAGAGAGGAGTGGTGAGAGAGGTGGGGATGATGTGTGGAGAGGTGTGTGTGAAAGAGGAAAATGGTAAAGTGGAAGAGGGAGTGTGGCTGCATAGCATGGGCAAACTGGGGTCCACCAATAAAATCATAGCTCACAGCTCGTAGCTCAAAAAAATATGAAATAATTTAAGGTGAAAGTTCAGCTCACGAGCTACAACTTTTGTTTGTATGACCTTTTCAAATTCGGGGAGCATGTGATCTTTAAAAATTCAGAAAAACCGATTGTTTTTTCCACTGCACAAGGTCCTTTTGAGGTCCTTCTTTGGATGATTCTTTTGAATACCTCCAAGAGTGAGCTCCCCATGGTGCATGCATGCATTCTACATACCCTTGACCTTATTTGGTAGGTCTATAATTGAAGATATTGTTGAGATCATGATATAAGTGAATAGTAGAACTAAAAGAATCAAATATTGAGGGGTCTAAAAAAATATGTACATGTCAAATATAAATAATATAGGTGGAAAAAATATAAAGGCGTCAAAATAAATCTCTCTCATTATAAGTATACCATAAAAAGATGAATATTTTTGGTGTTCTAATTTATGAGAGTAAAAGAGAATAGATGTAGGAAGGAAAAATCACAATAGTGAAAAAATATACACATAAATAAAACTAGTTTTTTTGGAATTTTGTTGGGATAGAGTTACACCAAAAATAAGAGAAGCTTGCATGAAATCATTTTTATATGGAATAAAGAGTATGCAAAATGGTAAGAAAAAATATAGTAATGGTGAGTCAATGTACATAGCATAAATAACACACACCTAAGTATAAATATTTAAATAAATACCAAAATAATTATGAAAAATCCTTATATTTAGACCCTATATGCAATGAAATATTTACACACAAATGGGCCATAATATACTTATATTTTTTATATTTTTTGGCTCAACTAGCCGAGTGACTAGCTAATTGAGGGTTTTTTAAGAAGATATGGGAAAAGTCCCCTAACTCACACACGCCTATGTACAGTGAAATGGTAGGGATAACCAAAATGTTTGAGTGATTTGATAGGGTGAGGTAGCTTACTATGACAACTATGGAAAGCCAAAAAACGGCTATCAGTACTTGGAGACTTATGACCCAAGGAAATCCTGAAGTTGTCAAGTTTGATGCATTATGCACATTGCTGTTGCAAGAGTCACTTTCCAGAAAAAATAGGACTAGGCAGCGTGCAGTTGAACATGCTTTTATTGCTTCTGAAAGAAAGGGTGGTAACAGCAATGCAGCCACTTCTTATGGTTGTGCTGCGAGTGGCAAAAATACTGTTCCTAATGCTTCTTCTGGCAACACTTTGTCTGGCAATTCTAGTGATAAGGGCAAAAAGAAGATGCATTGCCATTATTGTAAAGCTAATGATCACTTGGTCAAGCAGTGTCCTAAGTTGAAGGCAAAAGAGGCTAAGAAGAAAGAGGGTGGTTCCACTGCAAATGCTGGTTCCACTACAAATTCATCCATTGTTGAGTCTTCTGTAAAAGGAGACTGTAATGCTGATGTTGATGCAGAATGGGCTTTTAGTGCAGAGTGTACTTACAATCCTACTGCCCATGATGCATGCTTGTCAGTTTCTACAGATTCACATGTGTGGTATTTTGACAGTGGTGCTACAAAGCACATTACCTCACATTGTGAATTGTTTACCTCTCTCGAGTCTCTCCCTCATGGGAATTCAGTCACTTGTGCCAACAATGCCTCTTATCCAGTTCAGGGAGTTGGAAATATTGTGCTTACTCTTGCTAATGGAAGTTCTTTCACACTTGCTGATGCACTTTATGTACTTGGGATCAAGAAGAATCTCTTGTCTGTATCCGCACTTGCTAGACTTGGACTTGTAGTCAATTTGTGGACGACAGATGTACAGTTCATGATCTCAGTTTTGGTGATGAAATTGTTGCATCTGGCCTTTTGTGCTGTGGGCTATATAAGATCACTTTGTATGACAAGTGTGGAAAAAATTTTGCAAATGGTGTTGTAGATTCAAGGGCTATATCAGATGCAAAACTTTGGCATGCACGTTTTGGTCATCTGAATTTTGCCAGTTTGCTGCATTTGCAAAAATCTGATATGGTTGCTTCTTTGCCGCCTCTTGAAGCACCTGTCAATCATGTTTGTGAAGGTTGTATTTTGAATAAGATGCAGCGTTCTAAGTTTCCAAAGGATGGTTTAGTTTGGACCACATGCAGGTTGCAACTTGTGCATAGTGATGTTTGTGGGCCCATGCAAACTCCGTCGTTGGGCAATTACCTGTCCTTCGTGACTTTGTTTGATGATTACTCCAGGCATGCATGGGTATTTCCGCTTAAAGAAAAGTCTGAAGTTTTTATGTGCTTCAAACAATTTCTGCCTATGGCTGAAAATGTCTCGAAATGTACTATGGGCACCCTCCATTCCGATCGAGGGGGGGAGTATATGTCTCATGAATTTAATGCATTTCTAGCTTGTCGTGGGATGAAACACCAATGTACAATGCCTTATACACCTCAAGAAAATGGTGTTGCTGAGAGGAAAAACGGGTCACTAACGGAAATGGCACGATGTATGGTCAAAAGTGAAGCTTTGCCGCATTCCTTTTGGCTTGAGGCCATCATGTGTGCCACTTATGTACTTAACAGGTGTCCTACGAAAGCTTTGCAGACTGTTACTCAATATGAAGCATGGCATGATAGAAAGCCTTGTATTGAGCACATGCGTGTTTTTGGCTGTTTGGCATATGATTTGGTGCCACAAGTGCAGCGCAGAAAATTGGACTTGAACATAAGAAAAGAGCTAGAAGAGGACTTACCTCGCAGGAGCCTCACAACTTGTGTTGAGAAGATTGATTACAAGAATAAGAATTTATAACAAGACAAGAACAAGGAGATGACGTACCTCGCATCAGTCTCACACCTGGTGTTGGGAAGACTGAGGGGCTTGTGGCCCAAGACCCTTATTTATACTAGTGCTTGAGGATGTTACTCCAAGAGGTTAGAACTTTGTAGGTTCTTCTTGAGGAGGGTAGAACTTTCTAGGCTCTTCTTGAGGAGGTTAGAATCTTCTAGAACCTTCTTGATCCTTCTAGTTCTTCTAGATCCTTCTTCAACTTTCTAGGGATTTCTAGATTCTTCTTCAAACTTCTAGAACCTTCTAGTGATGATGCAGGTGATGACATAAGCGTTGATGTAGGCAATGACACAGGCAATGATACATGTGATTAGACATGCGATGACATTAGCAATGATGTAGTTGATTTCATAAGCGATGATGCCGTCTTCTAGAGTCTTCCAGGATATTCCAAGACTTTCTAGAATCTCCGTAGTGCTTTCCTTTACAAAACTCAAGAAGACTGACTCTCAAGCATCCATGACAGGGAGGATTCTCACCTACACAAGCCATCGAAATTGATTTTTTGCTGAAGCCCAAAATTTCACCGCCGGCGGGGTCCACAAAACCGTCGAAAACTTGCCTAAGTGCACACCCAAACTTGCGATCAACCACCGACGCTTGTTAAAATCCAAAATTTTCAAATTTTAATATTCAAAAGGCCGAAAATGCCAAACTTAGCCCGAAGATTAGCCAAAAATGCTAAAAATCGCCCAAAAATCCAAGAAATTCCATAAATCTTGGAAAACCATCGACAATCACAATCGAACACTTTCTATACGCACAAACACACCAAAAACAATAATTTTTACCGAAAATGCCATTTATGACAAAGTCAACAACTCAGCCCCCGAAAAGAGAAAAATGCACAAAACTCGACAAATAAACGCACATAAAACACCTTGTCAATATTGCAAGATATCAATTTTTCACAGAATTAATCAAAAGTTAATGCAAAAATTTGCCAAATTTGCCCAAAAAATATCGGAAATTTTTTGTAAAACTTCTCCACATAGGGGTTTAGTGCAACCAAATCAAAACTCAATAATCACATCGATTGAATTGTGAATATATTTTATCAATAAAATCCAAAACTATGCAATTAAATCGGCAAAATTAGGTAAAAAATTGACGCAATCAGAGTGTGTCAATCCTTGTTTTGAGCTAAAAAACGCAGCAATTAACCATTACACACATGAAACTTTCAATCAAACATTGGATTAATCATGCAAATAAATAATTTTTAGGCGTGCGCGCGCGCACACACACACACACACACACACACACACACACACTAATAATTGACAATTTTTACTCACAACACAAATCAATCATCAAAATTGCAAAATCATTATACACACATTGATTTTTATGTGCACACACACCTAAAATTAGACATACAAACACTCAATTAGAATGCACACACACTTGATTTTAATGCATACACTTGCAATTGACCATCCAAGCATGCAATTAGGTAAATTCACGATACTAATTAGCACATGAACCATCAGTTTTCACATTCAATTCTATGAAAATTTTGGCATTGTGACGGCATGCAAATGCACAAAATCAAAAGTTCCAAATCATCAAATTGACAATGGCAAAGTATACCGCAAAAAAATTGAGTCCATAGGTGCCATCCAACTGCTGATTACACAATGTCTAGGTTGCTTTTGTCAATGCTCCAAAGTCATAATCTTTCATTCCAAAATCAACAAATTGTTAAGCGGGTGGCCACTAGATCTATAGCGGAAACAAACAAAGTGGTTCAGGGTTCAGCTACTAGCGGACGATCTCTCATCACAGAGTGAGTCGAGTTCGAGCCTACTAGCAGTGAGATCTAGCTCCACCTCACAGGGGAAGCGTACTTAACCTATGTAGAGATCCTCAGACCCACCTTCCAAGAGGAGAGAAATCCCGAGTGCCTTTTTCCCCATGTTTCAGAGGCATGTACACTTGAGGCTTCGCCACTCTAGGGGCAATGAGTATTCCTAGTATCGATTTAAACACTATGGGGACAGAGAGTTCTCGACCAATCAGGACCACCCTTCTCATAGGCATTGGCAACCTGAGCCAAGCCCCCACTTTCCACCCCCACACTCACACTTCCTTGTGTGTCCTAATTACTACCACAAAAGTTGTTCAACATAAAAGTTGGTTGATTAGATTCCGATTCACAATGTTCATTAAGACAACCCTTGAATCAGTATTGCAAAGCGGCACCAAGACAGTAACTCTAGTAAAAATTCTACTGAAACTTGTTCATTAAAATTCCAATGTTCTGGAGGTACAACATCCCCCCTCCAACGAGATTTTACTCCTCCCGTTGTCGCCTAGCTGCCCATACAACTAGGTATGTCCACCACATAGAAAGCACGATATGGACATTCCCACCGCTTAACCAGCAGACGTGGATTCCCACCGCTTAACTAGCAGTCGTGGGTATCCACCGCTTGACCAGCAGACATGGATTCAAGAGCCCTTAACTAGGAACTCGCCCCCCTGTGATCAGGAGGGGGTTCGGACTAGTATCAACATTGGAAATAGAATGAACATGCCGAGCTAAATTTTCCCTAGCAGACATTCTTTCCTATTGCAAACAATATATCCATCAATCATTTTACTTTAGACTTAATGTACAAATGCATTCGAATGCCGAGGTTTCCGTTGGATTTCTCCAACATGTTTGGGGGTATATTCTTTCCTAGCTAAACGTGTGCAATGTTAAATTAAACAACTTGAATGAGAATGTGACCTACCTCCTCCATTTCCTCGTCAATGGCCCCTGAGATGGCCGGTGCTTGGTCGTCCATGGGAGATTTTCCTTTTCCATTCACATTGCTCGTCCCCGCCTCGTGGTCGTGGGCACCACCGAAGTGAGTTCTCTTAACCGGGGCCATTTTATACTCACTACTTTAAAGGATAAACTTGGAGAAAAGAGCTAAAGTCCGAGAGCATCATAAAAATCCAAATGGCAGATTAGAATCATTGAACAATCCTCCTTATGCAAGAGGGTTACATTTTTCCTTCGAAACCTAGTTATTTTTATGGGTAATACTTTACATATCCTATGGGAACCGGCTCTAAAGTTGATCACTTGGCTTAGATGATTAAGAAATTCAAAATTTTACTAATTGATTTACAAGAGAGATGAATTAAGCAAGCTCAATCACTTTCCTAGTGCAATTAGAAAGATGCAGAGTTACCGCATGCATAGGTGAGAGAAAATTCTCTTCTTAGTGGCCTAATGATGGATTAATTTTGCCTTAATCACATCTTAATGTGTGAGAAAATTGAATCTAACTTAATTACAACACTATTGAGTGGTAAAAGAATGAATTTCATCAAATCTACATTATTACCGGCTGACAATTAATTACTATGCTGCTTAGAGAGAGAAATCTCTCCTAATCATGTATTAATCATTGATTAAGAGTGATGAATGGCTGCATAAATTAGCTAATTGGATGATGATTATGTAATGGAGTATAGCTATGGAGATTTAGAGAGCACCTATTGGAATTTATAGCTAGGATTAAGCATAGTAGACGAGGAATTAAGAGAATAATGAAGAGAATTACAGAAGAGCACAAATCAAATCATGATTACCGTGATTAGGGGCTGAAAATACTTTTGATTTTCTGATCCAAATGAGTTCTCAAGACGAGAATTCGGCAGCACCTCCCTCCTTGCTTCTCCTTCAAAAACTGTGTGTGCCGGCAGCACCTCCCCAAGGTGTGTGTGTGTGTGTGTACTTGGTGTGTGTGTGAGCATGTGTGTGTGTGTGTGTGTGTGTGTGTGTGTGTGTGAGCACACCTTTAAATAGGCTCCTCAAGGCTGAAAATCGATCTGGGTTGCTATAAGCATCTGAGTGAGCACTCAGTTAATGCATTGGTAAGTCTAGTTGCCTACCCACCAAGTGTCCAGTTGGTAAGTTTAACTGGCTCTCACACCCACTCTCTAGCATGGAAACTCTCCTACAACTCCCACAAGGCAAGAGGGTGCCCCCTAGCTGCTAAAGCTAGCTTTAAGTGGCCTGGAACCTGTTCCCACACAGCCTCAAGCCCCGGTGCCTCCCTGCACAATTTTAGAAAAAATTGGTTTCAGGCTAAAACGACCAATACGAGTCAGAATTTAATGCCGTAAATTGCTATACTGAGCTCTAACTAAGGCGTACTGGTCCGAGTACCTACCATATTTAGCAGTCCTCGGGGTTAAAAAATGCATTTTTTCAAATTTGGGGTACGCGTGCACTTTTTCGAGACGGTCAAAACTGGACGGGTCGCGTGACCAAAAACTTACTATTTTTGGAAAATTTTCACAAAATTATTTTAATTCACATTTTGAAGCTTTAAAACATTCTAAACATCATGGCACTGACAGAATTTGGAAAATTGCTAAAAATAGTAACTTTTTTCAATATCTTCATTCCATGGTACAAGGGTGATCTTTTTGGTCGGGGTCGTAGACCTTACAGTTTGGCAATCTCCACATCCACTTATCTTCACCTCAAATCAACCCAATTACACACACTAATGATTGCAAAGACACACACATCACTAATCCTATCATGTAACACACTAATCACAAGCGCACACACATAGATCCATTGAGCATCCGCATTCCAATCAAACCTACATGCACACACAAAGAATAGAAGGCAATCACACAAGATTAGAGTGGGATTAACCACTAATTAGTTACAATCTAGCTAATCAAGCATCATTAGAAATCACAAGAGAGTATGACAGAGGCCTAATGAAAGAGAATTAAGCATTGACTACTGTTAATCAAGCACATGAGTAGGGAGAAGCTCAAGGACTCCATAGAGCCAAACCTCATGAGCTCTCACCAAAGAGTGGTCTCAACAAATGACATTGAAATGAAATGAAATGAAATGTTATAGTAACGTATTCAAAAGGCCAGAATGACCTATGAGACCAAACTGATACAAAAGTGGTGAATCTGTTACATTGTCTGGGTACCTTAGTACCAAAGTACTAAGTGTGAAAAGTGTGAAAGTGTGAAAATAAATGTGAAAAACTAAATACAAAGTATTAAATAAACTTCTTAGGAGCATTCTGGGTGTCTGGCTAGAATGCTTCTAATCCTTTGTTGTAGTCTCCTCCGGTGAAGTGTGCTTCTGCGTCTCGGTCGTGGTCATCTCGATTTCCTAAGCTCAATCGCCGTGTCAATGAGGGTGCCTTTGGTATGAATGTGGGTACTCCTTTGTGCTGGATGCTGGCCTCTTGCTTCTCCTTCCACTTTTGCTACTCTCGATCCGAAGAAATCTGTGATCTGCCTCTGAGGCTGTAGTGCTCTTTGTCTTCTCATTAGATTATCCCTGTGCCGATGTAGTTCTAGTAGGTACAAGCCTAAGCGTCTTTGATCTTGGTATTGCATGACTCTATCTAGAGGTCCAAAGCCTTCTTTAAATAGGCAATGGAAACGCCCACGTATCTCATAGTATACGGTGCAATGGCATATGTAGTGTAATTCTATCTCCGGCTCCATTCGCATAACTTGAAAATTCTGCTCTCAGGTGGGATTCCCCTAAATCTGCCAAATTCAATTTCCAGCTGGTGTGAGGATGTACAAATCTGACCAATAGCACATCTCAAACCATGAGATAGGTGGGTATTCATATAGCTCGCGCGAATCACAAATCCATCTTCAGATAGCTGTAGGAAGTTTTCTTTGTAGTCGGCCATCTTCATGCCCAATTCTTGTGTAGGGTCTACCCATGTCCTCTTAGTATCCAACTGTATAAGATCCTGACGGATGATTTTATTAATCTCCGTTCGTGTAATTGCCAGTGATGGAGCCGCAAGAGAGTATTGGAAGGGGGGTAATCTTTCCATACTGAACCCGTGTCTCTGAAACCACGAGGACAGTTGCGCATACCAGCATGATGTATCCCCTTGCATTGCTAATTGTCTAGAGGATTCGAGGGCCAGTCTAGTATATCGACAATTATTTGTATCCCACAACCATGTATAAAGGACACTGATCTGGCAAGAGCTTCAATTTCTATCGGAGGGGCAGCTAGTTCCGCTCGAGTAATCGCGTGTGGTACGGAGGCCTTGGCTCTAATCATTCGGGAAATCATAGATACCAAAGGTCTCTCCATTGAATTCCAATTATCCTGATCCACAGATGGTCCCCAAATCTGGACCCCATAAAGCATAGCCAAAGCCACCACAATATCAAAGAGCCAAAGTTTTGTTCGTGGTTTCTGAAACTGCACTTGTGAACCCCTAACTATCTCTTTGGGGACCCCTAACTTTTGCATCCTGCGCATCAATCTGGACCTTGGTACTGTATCAAAAGCTTTCCGAAAATCCACAAAGCAACAATACATCCTTCTCCCGCTTGCTTTTCCTTCCTCAGTTCATTTACACAATGCAGCTCTTCCTTGAGAACCCTAAGTTCATTTACACAATTCCTTATATACCTAGGGTAAAAATATGCAATGTCCAGGCACCCAAGGCCTTTAGGGTTACACAACTTATTGAACTTGCAACCTAGGCATACTAACTAGCTTATTCTTTACAACTTGGAACTCCAATTAAAGCCATAACCCACTACAATATTACAATGGCTTGAAATAAATCAAGAAATTACAATACATGGCCATTTTGGAAAAATGTAAGAAAAATATGTAACTCCAATCTTCACTGCTTCTCCGTATTTGTCTTTGATATGCCTTTGTATGGCTTTGATCTTCAGCAGCTTCTGTTAATTGATGGCGGCTCAGTTAACAAATACCCATCTACCAAACTATAAGCATCCTTGCTTGCAACCCTCTCAAGCACATGTTCCAAATGTGGCAAGGAATAATCATCTCTCTTAGTGGCTATATTAACCTTTTTGAGTTCCATGCATACTCTAAGTTTCCCATTCTTCATTAGCACAATGACTATGGAAGAAACCCATTCTAAGTATTCAACTGGGCATATATGAATCCACATTGGGTAAGTTTTTCAAGCTCTTCTTGAGAAATCTATGCATACTTAGGATTCATTGGGTAAGGGCCATTGTTGAACTAGTTTAGCAATGTTAATGTACAATGCACCACAAAAGGTGGAATGCCCTTCATATCATGATATGTCCAAGAAAATAACACAAAGGATATGCATAACATAAAATGAAAACACTTTAAATTCTACTGTAAAAGTAGTTTTAGCTTGGTCCTCTGGTGCAATTGTGACTTGATTGTAACTAGAGTACTCATCCAAAAAAATATATTTTCCTAAAGGTAAACGAGCACTACAAAATAAATGGGTGTACAAGCTGGAGGAGGTAGAAGGAGAGAAAAAGAGATACAAGGCTAGGTTTGTGGTAAAGGGTTTTCTAAAAAGAAAGGTGTTGGTTTTAATAAAATATTTTCTCCTATTGTAATAATGCATTCCATTAGACTTGGTTTAAGCTTGTGACTGATTGAGACTTGAATCTTAAGCAAATGGATTTAAACACGGTATTTTCTCATGTGGCAACTTAGAGGAGGATATTTACATGCTTTTACCAAAGGGGTATGAACAAAATGATTAGAAGAAAATGATATGCAGGTTAAGATAGAGCTTGTCTAGTCTAAAGTAAGCATCAAGATAGCAATCCCTTAAATTTGATCAAGGGATGTTAGATCATGCATTCAAACAATCCATCTTGGATCACTATGTATACACAAAGAATTTGGGCGATGGAAAATTTATCATCCTAATGTTGTATTTATTACAAGTTAATTGCAAGTGCTAACATGTAGGACACAAGGGATCATAATATGCACAACATAAGAGATCTTAAACAAGATTTGTCTCACTTGTTTTCAATAAAAGATTTAGGTACTACAAAACGGATACTTGATATGAAAATATCAAGGGACGGGTTAAAGAATACATTTGCACTATCTCCAGAGGATTACATCAAGAACGTACTAGAAAGGTTTGAGATGCAAGATGCAAAACTAGTTTTGTAAGGCCAAGGGTAACCCAAGGGGTCACAAACCTAGGCTAAGGGGGGATGGATTAGATGTGGACGAGGGATCTATACTAGGCTAGGGCTAAGAGCCAATAAGCCTATATATAGGGTGGTAGGAGGTGGATCTCTCAAGCTAGTCTCCTGGGTCTTTACATTGGTATCAAAGCTCAGAGTCTTTTTGGGAAAACAAAAGTGTGGTCCTTCTTCTTTATGCATGAATTGCATGAGCATGCAAGCCATGGAGAGGAGGACGTCCGCGTGCAGGGCGGCTAAGCAAGAGGAAGACAAACAGGGAAGAGCAGTTGATGGAGCAAAAGATGTCGTGTGCACACTCACACACCCAGAAAACTCAACACAACACAAGGAATTTACTTAAATTCCTCACCTCACTCACCACCACTCAAAAGCTCCCTGAAAATTCTACCCACAAGCTCAATTCAAACTCCAAACGCCTCGACCTACAAGCCCTTGCCTGCCCGCAGACACTACAAGGTGAGTCGAGGTGATCAACCTTGGAAATCATGCTTGATGGTGACCAAAATATACAAGAAAAACCATCAAAAACCCAAAAACTCCAGCCACAAAAGGCCACTCTCAAACCATTGCAAAGCCTTCACCAAACTCCACTCTGTTGGACTCGTTGGAGTAGCGCCAACCCTGATGGCACCGATACAAGGTCACATAGTCTTGCAGAAAGCCGCACCTTCTTCCCTCAATTCCTCGCACACACATCCATGGAAACCTCAGAACTTCCATAGACTCTCCTAAGTGCAAAATTGAAGGGATAAAGCTCTCATTCACTCCTCCACACACTCGAAAACAGGACGCGAACGCGACGGGACTGCACTAGACCACCTGTAGGAACCCTGCTTCCTTCTCCACACAGAGAGGTGAAAGTGCCAAAACTTGGCTTCCAAAATGCTCTATCAGCCCAAGAACTCACAGAAGCGCCACTGATGCGGCAATTTGATGCCTTTTCACACCATTTTTGACCATTTTTTGACCTTTTTTGGCCCAGTTTTGGCCAGTTTTGACCCCCAGCGGACATTTTTCGCGGGAAAAACCCCAAACGGACTCCAAAATTCACCAAATTTTGTACTCTTGATCCTCAATACCCAAAGCACTTTTCCAAATCCCCATATTCTATTTTTGACCACTTCTAGGGCGGTTCACGCATCACGGCAGATCAGGCGCCGCAAATAGACAGTTACCGCATGTGTCAAACTTCTCGAGCGGGATGAGAGTACCCACACTTGTCACTTGCATTATTTACATTCTAGAAAGCTCAAACACCTTATCTAGGACCAGAATAATCCACCTAAAACCATATCCAAGGCCCCGATACCCTATACGGGCATGTACATGTGTCCGAATGCTAGCGCGCGAACCTGACTATTCACAATGTGTACACATTGCATCCTTTTTCGAACTTGAAACCACTTTGCAAAGCTCCCAAATGCATGTATATACATCTTTTTGTACATATGACCATGCATATACATGCTACTTTGTACACACCAAAAGCGGTCTATCATCATTGCCCACCCTCTAGGTAGAGCATTTATGCTCAACCAAGAGACTATTTGCATCTGGAACCACATCCCTTGCAAAATATTTCTTCAGTCTTTTACCATTCAATCTATAGCGCAAACGTTCACTAGACAATTTTTCCAACTCATAGGTGGCATTATGAAATACATGCTTCACTCTGTATGGACCCAACCATTTGTCCCTCAACTTCTTTTGAAAAGTAAAATCCAAGCGAGAATCATACTTCATCACTAGATCTCCCTCTTTGATCTCTTTCTCTGGCAGCCTCTTATTCATCTTCTCCATCCTTGTTTTTGCTTGTTGAAGATAATAATCACTGGCTTTCTCTCTATTCATTCGCAACAACTCTAGAGAAAGAATTCTTTCTTGCAGCTTGTCATTATGCTCACCTTGCATTTTGCACAACAACTTCAAGGCATCCAACTGCACTTGTATGGGCATAAGAGCTTCCTTTCCATAAACAAGCTCATATGGTGTAAACTGTGTTGACACTCTATACACAGTTCTATAAGCCCACAAACACTTTTCCAAGTCCAAATCCCACTCTTTAGGATGCTCTCTAGCATACTTTGATAGCATCCTCACAATTTGACAATTGCAGTTCTCAACCAACCCATTGCATTGTGGGTAGTAAGGAGGAGAATGCCTATGCTGAATTTTCAATTTCTCCATGAGAGCAGCAACAAGTTTTCCCCTAAACCATGGTCCACGATCAGAAATGATAACCATAGGAGCTCCAAACCTGCAACACACCTGTTCATATAAAAAAGAGGCCACTCTTCCTGCTGTTGCATCTTTTACTGCTCTTGCCTCAACCCATTTTGTCAAATAGTCCACAGCCACAAGGATATACCTTTTGCCATTGTTGGTCCTCGGCATTGGACCTGCAACATCTACTTCCCATTTTGCAAATGCATCAAAAGACATTATAGCTTTCTGAGGCTCAGCCAAAAGCTTCCGATTTGCAAACACTTGGCATTCATGGCATGACTTGCACCAAAAATAAGCATCCCTCATCATAGAGGGCCAACAGTAACCTTCTCTTAAAACACAAAAGACAACCTGATCCTTGCCTTGATGGCCTGTGTCTTCATGGCAGTGCTCCAAAATCAAGCCTATCTCTTCTTTGTACGGCACTCTTCTCAAAATGCTATCCTTGCCATAAAGCATGAGATCCTCACCTACCAATATGTAGTTTCTTGCTTTTGCAACTATTCTCTGACGCCGAACTTTTGACATGCCCTCTGGACATTTCCCTTTACCAAGAAATACTTCTACATCTTGCAATGATTCCCTTCCTGCATACAAGGCTTCCTTGACCTTTAAAGGAGCTACCAAGGCATCCAACTTGTCCCTAGCCAACTCATCAGCTTCTTTCTTCTGCTCACGAGGAACATGCTTAAACTGTATCTTCTCAAACTGTATCTTCCATCTTACCCAAGGAAAAGAATGAGATACTCGGCCTCATTGTTGCTTTCAGCTTCATTAAGATCTTAAGCTCTAGAAAAGATTAGAGTGCCTTTGGGGTCCTTAATGACTACCCCACCACTTGCCTTTTGAATAAATTTCCTGTATGCACCATCAAACATCATTGTATATGCATCTGTAATATCTACTTCCTCTTCATGATCATCTTTGTCAACCCTTGGGTAAGATGGAAGCTCCCCTCCCTTATGTACTACTATGTATGCCAAGTGAGCTTTAACAGACTGATCCACTTTAAACTCAAACTCATACTCTTGAAGCTCCAAAGTCCACTTTAAGATGCGCTTGCTAGGCTTCAAATGTTGTACTACATCCGGCAAAAGATTCGATGTGGTGAGCACATAGAATTTTTGGGGCAACAAATAGGTTTTAAACCTTCGACAAGCAAGAACCAGGGAAAATACCCACTGTTCCATTTCCGTGTAGGAGAACTCGCTTACATTCTTCATCTTGCTCTCAAAATAGACTGGCTTGAAGTTCCTTCCTTGCTTTTGTAAGAGAATTGACCCAAAAGCTACTGACCCCACACTAATAGATACATAGGAAATTGATTGCAAGTCGGGAGGACTCAGTGCTGGTAAAGCACACAATACCTCCTTGATGCCATCAAAAGCCTGTTGCATGTCTTCATTCCATTCAAACCCCTGAACTCTTTGACTCAATTTCTGGAGAGGATACACATACTGACATAGCATCCAGAAAAAACGTGACAAGTACGTGAGCTTATGCACAAATGATGCTAAATCCTTTGTGTTGTTGGGCGGATCCATAAGCAACAAAGCCTTAACTTTCTCTGGGTCAGCTTCTATTCCATTTTGGGAAACCACATGTCCTAGCAAATGGACTCTGGCATGAGCAAATTTACACTTCTTTGGGTTGAGTTGCCCACCCTCTTGTTGAAGCCTTTCAAAAATCAACCTCAGCTTCTTCAAATGTGTGACCCTTGAGCTATAACACCCAATGTCATCCATGAAAACATGAATGAACTTACCCAAGTAGGGACCAAACACTCTATTCATCCATCCTTGGAAGGTAGCATATGCATTAACCAGCCCAAAAGGCATTCTTTTGTAGGCAAAACAACTGCAAGGAGTAATGAAGGTCGTCTTCAATCGATATCAAGATCTGAAAGTAGCCAGAAAATCCATCCATGATTGAGTAACGTTCATGACCTGCAACCTGATTGATGATTTCATCTAGAAAGGGTAGTGGATAATGATTCCTTTTTGTGGCAGCATTCAAAGGTTTGAAATCAACACATATCCTAAATCTTCCGTTCTTCTTGGGCACAATAACAACTGGAGAGACCCATTCAGACTCCTCCACTCGAAAGATGAAATCTGCTTTCAAAAGCTTCGTCACCTCTTCATGAAGTGCCTTCTCATGAATGACCCCCAACCTCCTAAGCTTTTGAACCTTTGGCTTGGCACCTTCTTTTAGATTGATTCTATGCTCGACTCCTTTAGCTCCTTGCAAGTTTGTATATTCAGTGGCGAATAGCTTTGGAAACTCTGTAAACATGTCTTCATACTCTTTTTTTTCTTTTTTTGTCAAGTCCTCTCCTAGCATGCTCCTTACATTCACTTTGGGAGGCTCTACAATTGCTTTTGGACTATCCTTCTCCTCCTTGACCTTCACATCATGCATTGATGCTTCCTTTTCAACACTTATCCCAAAAAGGTGAGGACATAATTGCATCAATCCTTCCTCTACACTTTCTTCTGATGCCGTAGACGATGCATCACTATCGTATGACGTAGTTTCTGTCGAATCTGTATCTTGCATCTCCAATAGGGGATGTGTATGGCTCTCGTGTGTCTTCATGTTGTAGACAATGGTCCTTCCTTTTCTCTTTGTCGGGGATGGTGATCAAGCTCGTGCCCCAATCCTGCTTAGCACCAAGGGTTATAAGCCATGGACTCCCTAAAATGATCGGATAAGCATTCTCACCCGCTTGCATCACATAGCAATCAACCAAGCACTCAATCCCCAAGACTTTTATCTTCACATCTTCAGCTATTCCAAGACACCTTGCCTTTTTGTGGTTGGCCATCCTCATATGGATCGAAGAATTCACTGACATCTTAACGCCTTCTTCATTCATGATAGCCTCGGTCATGACACACACCTGGGCACCACCATCCACATATGCTTGCACTTTCGTCTTCTTTCCCAGCATAGCTTCAACTATTGGCACCATATCCACTGGGTGACCAACCCTCAAAGATGACACCATGCTTTGACGCTTTTCCTTCTTGGAAGGAAGCCGCGTACTCACACACTTGGTCCATTGCCTCCTAAATTTAGCGTTCAAAGCCACCAACTGACCAAAAGATATATTTGCCTTTTGATTTCTTATGTCGTCGACAATATCATAGTCTTCAACACCTTGGGCAAGGAGGTAGTCCTTTGGACCAATTTTCCTTCTTCGCCCCCTCTTGCTACTTTCTGGTTTGTCTTCTACCTTAGCCTTTCCTTTGATTGCTCTTGTTTCCCTCTCTTCTTCTGTCTCTTTCTCCCTATCATTCCTAGCTCTCTTATTGGCCAAGACATCCACATCTTGATGCTCAAGGGTAATGATGTTAATAGCTCTACCTTCTCCACTTCCAGGAAACGGTTGTGGTGGTTGCTGCGGCGGTGGGGCTTCTAGTGCTCGCTCTTGATGATTTCTTTATTCTCCCTCGAACACGTCCATAGAAGGAGTATATCCTTCCTCTCTCTCTTGGTGGTTCAGGACAATTAGGGGCGTAGTGACCCTCTTCATCACAATTGTAGCATCTTCCTTGTAGCCTTCGTCCCCTACCTCTCCCAGCTGGCCGCTCCTCTCTTTGGTTCCTATTCATTATGTTAATTCTTAATTCTTGCAATTCACTAGCAAGATCATGCAGAACCCGGGCCGTAAGAGGATCTGGACCTTGAACCACTCGCTCCACTCTATCATCCGTTGTCACAGGGACCATTGGTTGCACCACAACTGGCTCAGTATGTGTCAGGCCTTGCTCCCACCTTCTCTTGATCTTCTTTCTCTTGGCCTCGGCAATTTCCACAGCTCTTTCAAATGTAGCTGGCTCATCTTGATCGACCTTCTCTCTTACACTTGGATGGAGACAATCCATAAACTGACGTACTTTAAAGAAATCCCCTGGAGGTCCTTGGGATGCCGACTCTAATTGAACCCAAAGCCCTTTGAAGTGTTGCAAAAACTCTTTAAAGTTAGCATGAACATCTTGCTGCAAACCTCTCAATTTCGTTGTCGCTTCTGTTGCGGTTAGTTTCTTTCCAAACCTGTCAAAAATTGCCAACTTCACCTGCTCCCATGTTTGCTTTTTATCTTCCTCTAAATCTTCAAACCACTCGCGAGCTTCTCCTTTGAGCGCAAGAGGAAATACATGAAGCTTTGCTTCATCATTCACAATATGCATACCAAGCGTATGCCATTCGAAGTCCGCAATCCAGTCCTTCACATCCTCCTTCCTTGTGAACACTGGCCGACTATAAGCCATCTCTTCAGAGTCGCTTCTCCCTTTCGTGAGTAACTCCACAAAAGTTGAAGTCTTGCACCTCAACCAAACCACAAATTTTCTTCAAAGAAGCTCAAACTTCACAGCCAAATTGCTTCACCTGGGTGCACAACCGGCAAATTTCCGCTCCCTAGCGGGATCGCCAAAGGATGATGGAGCAAAAGATGTCGTGCGCACACTCACACACCCAAAAAACTCAACACAACACAAGGAATTTACTTAAATTCCTCACCTCACTCACCACCACTCAAAAGCTCCCTGAAAATTCTACCCACAAGCTCAATTCAAACTCCAAACGCCTCGACCTACAAGCCCTTGCCTGCCCGCAGACACTACAAGGTGAGTCGAGGTGATCAACCTTGGAAATCACGCTTGATGGTGACCAAAATATACAAGAAAAACCATCAAAAACCCAAAAACTCCAGCCACAAAAGGCCACTGTCAAACCATTGCAAAGCCTTCACCAAACTCCACTCTGTTGGACTCTTTGGAGTAGCGCCAACCCTAATGGCACCGATACAAGGTCACATAGTCTTGCAGAAATCCGCACCTTCTTCCCTCAATTCCTCGCACACACACATCCATGGAAACCTCAGAACTTCCATAGAATCTCCCAAGTGCAAAATTGAAGGGATAAAGCTCTCATTCACTCCTCCACACACTCGAAAACAGGACGCGAACGCGACGGGACTGCACTAGACCACCTGTAGGAACCCTGCTTCCTTCCCCACACAGAGAGGTGAAAGTGCCAAAAAATGGCTTCCAAAATGCTCTACCAGTGCAAGCACTCACGGCAGCGCCACTGATGTGGAAATTTGATGCCTTTTCACACCATTTTGACCATTTTTTGACCTTTTTTGGGCCAGTTTTGACCCTCGGCGGGCATTTTTCGCGGGAAAAACCCCAAACGGACTCCAAAATTCACCAAATTTTGTACTCTTGATCCTCAATACCCAAAGAACTTTTCCAAATCCCCATATTCTATTTTTGACCATTATAGGGCGGTGCACGCATCACCGCAGATCAGGCGCCGCAAATAGACAGTTATCGCATGTGTCAAACTTCTCGAGCGGGATGAGAGTACCCACACTTTTCACTTGCATTATTTACATTCTGGAAAGCTCAAACACCTTATCTAGAACCAAAATAAGCCACCTAAAAGCATATCCAAGGCCCCGATACCCTATACGGGCATGTACACGTGTCCGATTGCTAGCGCGCGAACCTGACTATTCACAATGTGTACACGTTGGATCCTTTTTCGAACTTGAAACCACTTTGCAAAGCTCCCAAATGCATGTATTTACATCTTTTTGTACATATGACCATGCATATATATTCTACTTTGTACACACCAAAAGCGGTCTATCAGCGTGTGCAGGGCCTCCTCGTGTTGAGGAGGAGTCAAATGTTGACCACGGAAAAAATGTGCAAAGGCCATATTGTTGGGGTCGCATGGCAAGCCAAGGACTTCTTGTTACTACAACGGGAGCCAGAATATCACAAAACTCTCCATCTTTTGATTTTTCCTGTGTGCAGAGCTGCCACCATCATTGACCGTTTTATTTTTCTTATTTTTTTCAAACCCCGGCCGCCCAAGGGTTGAGACATTTGATGTTGCTCATCTAAGGGAGCATGACCACACCATCATACCCCTTCACACCCCCTCTCCAAGAAAATACACTAGGAAGGGCATATAATTACTAGTAATGATATTTTGCTGCAAAACATATACAATTTTTGGCAAGCATCAATTTTGAATTGCAGCAAAAACAAATTTCAAATCTTTGGCGATGGTGTGTCTCAAGGATCACAACCAGTAGTGGTAACATAAAAATTTACCAAAGGAAGAAAGGCTTCCAATTATCTACCATTGTCCACCGTGTGAAGCTATGACAGTTGCTTCACAACTGATAGATTGTTTGATTTAGAGGTTTTTGATGGCCGGGAAAGCTTGGTCTAAGGGATTTTGGTCATAGATAAATGTCAATGTGTAAGTGTGATCGAAAACAAGTAGAGACAAGCATCGATAGGTCTGGCAATTTTTCCAAGGATAAGTGAATTATTAGCAAAGCTATACCAAGAAGGATGAGTCCGCTCCTCAACCGAGAACAAGGCGACTTCTTTCAAATTTTTGATTAGTTGATTAATTATAAGGGATGCATGCATGAAAGGTTGCCTAATAATAACGGCAAGTCAGGGCTTATTTTGTCATTCAAGATGCAAAGGCAAGTACAATCAAGGCTTGTGACTTGTAAGGTCAAGAATTTTGGATTTGCTAGGGCATAGCTCCCAAGCAAGGTCACTACAATGGAGGCAATAAAAAACAATCAATCTCAACTCATTGAAAACAAGCAAGATATGAAGGGTTTTTAAAGACGTACTTGACAATTGAGTCATGCCAACAATATTAGACAACTCAAGGATTCTTTTTTTGTGCAATTACTATAGTTACTTTTTGTTACCAATAAGCTTCCAAAGTCTGGCTTGTTTCTCCTTACAGCAAGGCTGTGACTAGATTTAGCAATTTCCATTTCTTTGCATGGTTTTATGAGTAGGAATGATTGTTACTTTCACAATTTCACATGTATATGAATTATGCATCTGCAGTATGTTTCAAGTTTACCAAATTAGGTTTCTACATGCAAAGTTGTATGGTTATTTTTCAGTTTACAAAAAATTTAAGGTAAGCATCAAATGCATTCAGTTACATCAAGGCTGAAAGTCAATTGGGCCATAGATCTCATTGGTCAATATCTCTTTTGATATGTCCTCCTTGTGCTCTTAAGCGGATGGGAAAAAGAAAAACATTGGGTGTAGGGTCACTCCAAAGAAAGTACAATTTGCTCAAATGCAAGGAAAATACATACATGAAGCACATTTAATGCACATGGACATCCCTATCTATGAGTTGATTCCAACGTCAACCACCATACTGCAAGGTGCTACGACTTTCAATGCCAAGGGTGGTGATTCAAAAAATTGTCAAGCAAAGTTTGGCATCTAACATCAAATTTGATAGCTAAGATTCTTGAGCTATCTATTTCAAGATTGGGTACTCTAAGGGTTCTCAATAAGATGTACGCTGTGACAAGGCTGATTCTCTCTACAAGCTCAGCAAGGGCAAATTTTCTATACTCTGACAGTATTTGTGTCAATAGGAGCATCTATTTCCTATGAGCATCAAGCTCTATTTTCTCTCATGTTTTTTATAAACTACACGAAACAAGGCTTCACTTGAGGGCATATTTCTTAGCAGCTTCCAAAGTTTGGAATATACTAGTAGCATACAAACTTGGGGAAACTTGGCAGTATATCCACCTATTTTTTCTATGTATACATGGCTACAAGCTAGACTCAAGTGAAGACAATTTCTCTGAGAGGGATGACAAGTTTAGGTAATTTTAGGGTCTTCTTGTTTTTCTGTCTTTCAATTTTCACTTGAATAAGGCTTCTATGCTATGCAAGGCAATGTGCTTTGACAGACTTACTCCAAAGCAAGGCTTCCATTCCATGCCAAAATACTATCCATTGACTTAAGATCAAGGATAATGGCACACAAACTTGGAAATAGGAGGATATAAGCTCAAAGCTATGGTTTGCAATGACCAATTGTGATGCTGGTGTTAAAGAATATGATGTTAAAGAATATGTCCATTGTGCTATGGGTGGCTGGACACTGACTATACTATGTTGTAAATATACTTTGGATAATAGTTCAAAAGAGAAGAAGAAGAGAAGTGCAGTTCGTTGAATGGCTGCTGCAGGGTAACGATTGTGTGTGTGTGTCTCGATGTGTGTTGGTGTGTGTGTGTAGTCTTCTTTTCTATCTTCTCCATCACCCACGCACTCTACAAAGTGGTATCAGAGCTCAGTTTGAGGAGCTACAGTCAATACACAGGTTTCCGCAGCTCTGGAAAACAACAAAAAAGAGAGGTTTTTTGGTCATAACTCCCCCTTAGTAGGCATTACAAAAACATCTACCTCTACCTCAATGTTGAAAGCTTTGATTTTCACGGAACTTACCACACCCACACACTTTACTTTTGCGTTGTTTGCCATCTTTGCCTTGCATGGAGAAGGCCTGTGAACCTCGAGCCCTAATCGAAGCATCATAGCTTCGCTCATTACAGAGATTTGTGCACCTCCATCAATGTAGGTGTTTCCAACCCTCTTTCCTTTTATGTTTACATCGACAATTGGAAGGATGTCATCCATGTTGCATCCCGAAATTGCTCCGGCTACCTTTGTTTTGGAGCATCTTGTACTTACCATTTTAGACCATTGTCGCCTTACTTTAGGTACAAGATGTAGCAACTGTGGCCATGTAATCTTCGGTCCTTGCTCTGCCACATCCAATGTTAGATCATAGGGCTTAGAACTTTCCCCTAGCTGGAAGTCGATGATGCCCAATTTCCGTCGTGGCCTGGATGGCCTCTTGCTAGTTTCTCCTCTCATGCTTCTCTCATCATCTGATTGTGTAGCTTTCTCCCTCCTAGCTCTTTTCACAGTCATGGCTTCAAGTGGTTCTAAAAAGGTTACCTTCTCCTTACCCTTTTCCCTCTCCTTTGCTCTAGGAGAATGAACAGTTCCAATACAGAACCACGAAAAGTTCACTTGAAGCAAAGGTTACATTGTGTATGGCGAGGAAATAGATCCATATCAGATTATGTGACAGGGATAAAGCAAATACAGGAAGATCTTGCGAGTATTAATGTTGAAGTTCCAGATGATGACTTAGTTTCAGTGACATTGAATGGTTTGGGACCGGAATACAAGTCATTGGATACATCTATATCTGTTTGAGGACACATGCCTGATTTTGAAGAGTTAGTAAACCTTTGTTTGCAAGAAGAGGTGAAGTTAGGCAAGTCAGGTCCTTCTACATCAAATAACAATTCCAGAGATCACGTTTTTTACTCTAGAGGTCGTGGAAACAATAGAGGTGGAAGAGGAAACTATGGTCGAGGAAACAATGTTGGAAGAGGTCAATGGCAAAACCAACAAAGTCAAAGTTACAACGATTATAGCCAAAGAGGCACGGGGAGAGCCCGAACTCGTGGACGTGGAGGTGGACGATTTGTACATCCTCAAAGAGATGGATATTGTAACAGATGTGGCATTTATGGTCACTTTGAAAGAGAATGTTACACAAGGATAAATCAAAATCGTGATCGCGGTGGAAGAGGCCGAGGTTATGGCAGACATGGAGGAAACTTTGTTGGATACAATCCTCATGATCAAAATATATATGACAATAGGTCGAGTGGACATTTATTTCCTATGGAGCATGTTGTTGGAAGCATGGTGGAGCCACATCATACAGATGATTGGTATTTAGATAGTGGTGCCACAAATCATATGACATATCATGGTGAATGGTTTGACAGAAAAGAGAAGTTAGAAGAGGATGAGTTTGTCGCTACAGGTGATGATACTATGCATCGGATTACACATGTTGGTTCAGTTCCATTGCTAGAAAAAGACGGGACATACAACACATTGGGAGATGTTCTATATGTGCCTTCAATCACAAAGAATTTAGCATCAGCTGGACAAATGACAGATCAAGGGTTGCAAGTCCGTTTTAATCGTTATGGCTGCTTCATAGAGGAGTTTCACAATGGCAGACCAGGCAAGATATTGGCACGTGGAAGAAAGAAAGGTCGCTTGTTCTCATTGGAAGCTGGAGATCCATGTTTACATAGTGGTATGTATGCAAACAAATCAGCCACTCAAGATGATTGGGCAGAGTTATGGCATAAGAGGATTGGTCATGTCAATTTTAGAAGATTAAAGCATATGCAATCAAATCAAATTGTACGTGGATTACCAAAGTTTGGCAGATTGAATTTTGATCATGTTTGTGAAGCTTGTCAATTTGGAAAGCAATCTCGTTTACCATTTCCAAAGAGGGGGAGAATTAGCCAAAGTCCTTTGGAAATTGTTCATTCAGATATTTGGGGACCTTGTGATCATGCTACGCCAAATGGTTGTCGATATTTTATCACATTTATGGATGATTACAACAGAATGACATGGGTTTACTTTCTAAAGGCAAAGTCAGAGGCATTTGAAGTATTTTTGGAGTTCAAAGTTATGGTTGAGAAAGAGAATGGTTGTCAAATTAAATGCCTACGTACAGATGGAGGGGGAGAGTACATGTCACATAGTTTTGATGATTACTTACGTGAACAAGGCATAAAAAGACAGATTACTTGCAGATACACACTATAACAAAATGGAGTTGCTGAGAGAAAGAATAGAGTCATAGCAGAGATTGCAAGAGCCATGATGAATGAGATGAATATGCCATTAACATATTGGGCTAAAGCAGTTCATACAACAGTACACATTATGAATCGAACACCAACAACTGCCATTCATGAAATTTCACCTTGTGAGAGACTTTATGGGATCAAGCCAACAGTTTCCTACATGAAAGTTTTTGGATGTGTTTGCTATGTTCATGTGCCAAATGAAGCAAGAAAGAAGATGGATCCAAAGGCAGTGAAGTGTATATTCTTGGGCTACCCAGTTGAAAAGAAAGGTTACAAGTGCTATGATCCTACGACAAGACAAGTTTATGTCAGTAGAGATGTTGGATTTTTTGAGCATGAACCATGGTATAAACCAAAGCTAGTGATGATAGAAGATGAGTATGAAGAGCAAGAGAATGTGCGTCATGTTGTTGATAATCCAGGACCATCAACAAGAACTATTTCAGGACCACATATGGCAAAGGAGAGTACAGGAAGTGTCAACCCATGGAGTGGTCGTTTGCGAGATAAGAAGCAAGACGAGAAAGGCAAGAAGAAAATGGTTGAAGAGAGTTCTGGAGAAGAAAGTCTCAATGAAGATCATGATTTACCACATTTGAGGACACCTGGCAGTAATTATATTGAGAAATATGTACCCCCATATGCAAGAGTTGAAGAGAAGAGTGCACCACAATTGAGAATATCAGAGAGGGTGCGTTATCCAGTTGATAGATTGACATACAATGGTTACATGCGTACACATTATGCATACATGGTTTCACGTGTGCAACATAAATAGCCTACATGTTTTCAAGAGGCAATTGGAAAATCAGAATGGGAGTCAGCTATGGATGATGAGATGGATGCTCTTGTGAAGAATGACACTTGGGATTTGGTTCGCTTGCCAAGTGGAAAGAAAGCAATTGGTTCAAAATGGGTATACAAAGTCAAGTGCAAGTCAGATAGCAGTGTGGAAAGATACAAAGCGAGGCTTGTTGCTAAAGGTTATGCACAAAAAAAAGGTCTTGATTATGATGAGACATTTAGTCCATTTGCAAAGATGACAACAGTCAGATTGGTGATAACAATGGCAAGTATGTTCGGTTGGAAGTTACGGCAAATGGATGTGGATAATGCATTCTTGAATGGTGACTTGGAAGAAGAAGTTTATATGATACAGCCAGAGGGTTATCAACATCCAGAGTTTCCATATTAAGTCTGTAAGTTGAAGAAAGCATTGTATGGTTTGAAGCAAGCATCTAGAGCTTGGTGTGAAAAGATAACCAGATTCTTGAAGAAGATTGCATTTAAACAATCTACTGCTGATCACTCATTATTTTTGAAGCATGTTGATGGAGAGATCGTCGTTATTGTTATCTATGTTGATGACTTGATTCTCACTGGAAGTCATGCTAAGCAAATTTTGCATGTCAAGAAGAGTTTGTTGAGAGAATTCAACATGAAGGACCTTGGTGAGTTGAGATATTTCTTGGGAATTGAAATTGTCAATACTTTATCAGGAATTTGGATGATACAAAGACAATATGCGTTGGATATGCTTGAGAAGTATGGAATGACAGCGTGCAAACCGGTTGATACACCTCTTGATCAAAATGTGAAGTTGTTTGATGATGGACATTACATTGAGGATGTCACTATGTATCGCAAGATGGTTGGAAGCCTTATTTACTTGACAATAACAAGGCCATATTTGAGTTATGCAGTGGGTGTTGTGAGTCAATTCATGCAAAATCCATGTAAAAGTCATCTTGATGCAGTGAGACGGATTATGAGATATGTGAAAGCCACTGTCAGTTATGGAATGTTTTATGAAAAGAATGGGAAGCTTTGTCTTTATGGTTACACAGATGCAGATTGGGCAGGAGATTTTATGGATACAAGATCTACAAGTGGTTATGCATTTTCCATTGGCAATGGTATGATAAGTTGGAGTAGCAAGAAGCAATCAACTGTAGCATTATCAAGTACAGAAGCTGAATATCGTGGAGCAGCTTTGGCAACATGTGAAGAGTCATGGTTGAGAGTGTTAAGTATGGAGCCTGATTTACCCTTGTAATTTTCTGTGGTAAAAGCACACATTTGTAAGGCCCCCATTATGAGGAGAAGCCATCGTGCGTGAAGGAAAATCACTCACCGGAAACCAAAATTTTCACGGACAAGAATTAGGGGTAACTTTAAAGGCCTCGGGGGCGGAGGCCCCTGAGACTTTTTTTTTGCTGGAATATTATGGCCGGACGGCGGTCGGAAAGTGGTCAGAAAACAACCGGTCGGTTGACCGGTGGTCGGAAATCAATGGCCGGTGGCCGAATTCAAAAGCGGACTTGTCTTCTCAAGGGCAGCCACACATGGGCGGATTGGAGGGTCCGATTTGGATTTATTTGCACAAGGGCGGCTACACATGACTGTCTCTCATAAGAGAGGGTAGCCCTTTTCGCCTATAAAAGGAGGCCATTTCTACACACATTTCATAGTGTGAAGTTGATGCCACAAGGTGAGTGTGAGGTGGTGAGAGTGAAGCAAGGCGGGAGCTCCATTAAGGGTATAATCCCTTTGTAAACTACTTCTTGTTTTGAAGTACTAAAGCCATTGAGTGGCTTCTTTCCTGTGGACGTAGCCCACATTGGGTGAACCACGTATATCGTGTGTACTCTCTCTCTCTCTCTCTCTCTACTCTATAATCTCGTGTATATAAATCTGTCTCTCTCCATTAAGTAATCTACTCAATTATCTATTTAGCTATGTCTTATTTCCTTACAACTGGTATCAGAGCAAGGTTTGCTCGTAGCTAAATTATCTCAAGGAAAGGATTCCTTGAATTGAGTGGGAGTTTTGGTGGAGGAAGGGAAGCTCAAGATTGAGAAGTTCAATGGCAAAAACTACCAACATTGGAAGATGCAGATTGAAGACTATCTCTACCAGAAGGACCTCTATTTGCCACTAGGCGGTCTTGCGAAGAAGACCGCAACAATGGCAGATGAAGCATGGATTGTCCTTGATCGAAAGGCACTGGGAACAATCCGGTTAAGCTTGGCGTCAATGGTGGCCTTCAATGTTTTGGAGATGAAGACCACGGAGGACTTGATGAAGTCACTTGACGACTTCTACGAGAAACCATCGGCATCCAATAAGGTATTTCTTATGAAGCGCTTGTTCAATCTAAAGATGGCAGAGAATGGTTCAGTTGCAGAACACCTAAATGACTTTAACACAAACATAAGTCAACTTAGATCAGTGAAAATCAATTTCGATGACGAAGTGCGAGCTCTCCTTATACTATCATCTCTACCGGATAGTTGGGACAGCCTTGTGATGGCTGTAAGTAATTCTATCTCTGGCACAAATACTCTTAAGTTTGATGATGTTGTGGGTGTTCTCCTAAGCGAGGAAATGCGAAGGAGAAGAACAGGAGAATCATCAAGTGTTGCACTATCAGTGGAAACAAGAGGAAGGCTTAAGGAGAGGTTCAAAAACCAAAAGGGTCGTGATCGCTCAAGGCGGAGCAAGTCACGCACAAAGTCAGTTCTTGAATGTTGGAACTGCGGCAAGAAGGGCCACGTCAAGAACGATTTCTGGTCCAAGAAGAAGAAGGAGACAGAGTCTCAAGACAACAAGCCAACATCGGAGGCCAATGTGGCAGGTAAAGTAGAGCAAGATGCTCTAATTCTCTCATTAGACAATGTGTCTAATTCCTGGATAGTAGATTTTGGGGCTTCATTCCATGCGACACCACACAAGAAACATTTCCAAGACTACACCAAAGGTAATTTTGGGTATGTATACTTGGGAGATGATGAAGCTTGTGAGATTGTCGGCAAAGGTACAGTTTCTGTCAAAACTGCTAACGGAAATGAATGGAAGCTTAAAGATGTTAGGCATGTTCCTTCTCTTCACAAAAATTTGATCTCTACAGGACAATTGGACGATGAAGGTCACAACATTGCATTCGGAAACAAACGGTGGAAGATCTCAAAGGGATCTTTGGTGGTTGCCAAGGGTGAAAAAGTCGGTACACTTTACTTTTGTACTGTTAGCATGCAACCTTCAGCTTGTGTAGCAACTACAGAAGTTGACAGTGCGGTGTGGCACTACCGACTTGGGCATATGAGTGCCAAAGGAATGCAAATCCTTCAAACAAAGAAGCTTCTACCAGGTTTGAAAGAAGTGGACTTAGAGTTCTGTGAAGATTGTGTTTATGGTAAACAAAAGAGGGTAAAATTTCAAAAATCAGGAAATGAAAGAAAAAATAAAAAACTTGAGTTGGTTCATTCTGATGTTTGGGGTCCTACAAGTACACCATCACTTGGTGGCTCATTGTACTATGTAACATTCATAGACGATGCGACTAGAAAAACATGGGTTTATGTCATGAAGAATAAATCCGATGTATTTTCCATATTTCAAAGGTGGAAAGCCTTTGTGGAGAATGAAATAGGTACCAAGGTTAAATGCCTCAGATCCGACAATGGAGGCGAATATTGCAGCCAAGCTTTTGAAACCTTTTGTGCTAGCAATGGCATTCGGAGGCAAAGGACAACCCCAAGGACACCTCAACAAAATGGGATTTCAGAAAGGATGAACATGACAATCATGGAACTAGCACGAAGCATGCGGCTACATGCAGGCCTACCGCTTGAGCTTTGGGCGGAAGCTGTAATTACGTCTGTGTACTTAATCAATCGATCACCCTCAACGGCATTGGATGGGGGAGTTCCAGAAGAGGCATGGACAGGTAAACCGGTGAATTATGCATTTCTCAAAGTGTTTGGGTGTGAGACTTTCATGCACATAGATAGAAGCCTAAGATCAAAGTTAGATGCAAAGTCCAAAAAGTGTTTCTTCATTGGCTATGGAGAAGGAGACTTTGGGTATCGCCTATGGAATCCTGAAGATGGTAAAATCTTAAGGAGTAGGGATGTAATTTTTAACGAACAAAATATGTACAAAGATTACTTGGAAAGAAAACAAACAAAAGAAACAGGTGATGAGTACATGGAGCTTGAGGACGGTGAAGACTCAAGGACTGCAAACGGTGACAATGTGCAACAACGTCAACCAAATGAGGAGCCTCAACCTATTCCTCGAAGATCTACAAGAGCAAGTAGACCTCCAGAAAGGTTTGTTCCTTCCTTCAACCATCTCTTGATCTCAGATTCTGGAGAGCCGGAATCATATGAAGAAGCTATGCAACATGAATCCAAAGAAGAATGGACGAAGAGCATGCAAGTGGAGATGGACTCACTACATTGCAACCAAACATGGGAGTTGGTTGAGTTGCCTAAAGGTAAGCGGGCACTTCAAAACAAATGGGTGTACAAGCTAAAGGAAGAAGAAGGTGGGAAGAAAAGGTACAAGTCTAGGCTTGTGGTAAAAGGTTTTTCTCAAAAGAAAGGTATTGACTTCAATGAAATATTTTCTCGTGTTGTAAAAATGAACTCAATTAGGCTTGTCTTAAGCCTTGTGGCTGCTCATTATCTAAATCTCGAGCAAATGGATGTAAATACGGCATTCCCTCACGGTGACTTAGAGGAGGAAATCTACATGCTTCAACCAAAGGGGTATGAAGTAAAAGGTAAGGAGAAAATGGTTTGCAGATTAAAGAAGAGCTTGTATGGTTTAAAGCAAGCATCAAGACAATGGTACTTGAAGTTTGATCGATGGATGTTGGATCATGGATTCACAAGATGCAACTCGGATCACTGCGTCTACACGGAGAATTTGGGAGATGGGAAATTCATCATACTAACGTTGTATGTTGATGACATGTTGATTGCAAGTGCTAACATGTAGGACATCAAAGACCTAAAAGAGGAGCTGTCCAAATCTTTTTCAATGAAAGATTTAGGTGCTACAAAGAGGATACTTGGTATGAAAATATCAAGGGACAGGACGAAGAAGACAATAAAGCTATCTCAAGAAGATTACATCAAAGAGGTACTAGAAAGGTTTGCAATGCAAAATGAAAAACCAGTTTCTACACCTTTGGCTGGTCATTTTAAACTAACGAAGGATATGTGTCCAAAGACACAAGAGGAGATAGCCTATATGTCTAAAGTTCCATATGCTGCAGCGGTAGGTTCTCTAATGTATGCTATGGTCTGGACAAGGCCAGACATTGCACATGCAGTGGGAGTTGTGAGTAGGTTCATGGACAACCCAGGTAAAGAGCATTGGCAAGCTGTGAAGTGGATACTTAGGTATCTAAAAGGGACAACAACAAATGCTTTGTATTTTGGAGGAACTGATATTTTTCTAGAAGGGTATGCTGATGCAGATATGGCAGGTGACAAAGATACTCGAAGGAGCACTACTGGCTATGTGTTCACGGTTGGAGGCACAGCAGTAAGCTGGGCTTCAAAGCTGCAGAAAGTGGTTTCACTTTCTACCACGGAAGCAAAGTATGTAGCAATGACGGAGGCAAGCAAAGAAATTCTGTGGCTTCACAGATTCTTAGAAGAGCTTGGATTCAAACAAGACAATTGTGTCTTGTACAGTGATAGCCAAAGCGCTATCCATCTTGTGAAGAACTTAGCCTTTCATTCAAGGACAAAGCACATTGAGGTGAGATATCACTTCATACGCACTCTTTTGGAAGAGGGACAACTAAAGCTAGGAAAGGTGCATACAAGTGAAAATCTTGCAGACATGTTTACAAAGGTGGTCAACAAGGAGAAGTTGAGCTTTTGCTCATCTTCAATCGGCATTCAAGGATAAGAAGCCAGAATGGAAAGCAGTCACAGGTTTGGTTTGGAGATCAGTCTCCAAGTGGGAGATTGTTAAGTATGGAGCCTGATTTCCCTTGTAATTTTCTGCGGTAAAAGCGCACATTTGTAAGGCCCCCATTATGAGGAGAAGCCATCGTGCGTGAAGGAAAATCACTCACCGGAAACCAAAATTTTCACGGACAAGAATCAGGGGCCAGACGGCGGAATATTATGGCCGGACGCCGGAATATTATGGCCGGACGGCGGCCGGAAAGTGGTCAGAAAACAACCGGTCGGTTGGCCGGTGGCCGGTAGTCAATGGCCGATGGCCGGTGGTCGGAAGTCAATGGCCGGTGGCCGGTGGTCGGAAGTCAATGGCCGGTGGCCGAATTCAAAAGCGGACTTGTCTTCTCAAGGGCGGCCACACATGGGCGGATTGGAGGGTCCGATTTGGACTTATTTGCAGAAGGGCGGCTACACATGGCTATCTCTCATAAGAGAGGGCAGCCCTTTTGACCTATAAAAGGAGGCCATTTCTACACACATTTCATAGTGTGAAGTTGATGCAACAAGGTGAGTGTGAGGTGGTGAGAGTGAAGCAAGGCGGGAGCTCCATTAAGGGCATAATCCCTTTGTAAACTACTTCTTGTTTTGAAGTACTAAAGCCATTGAGTGGCTACTTTCCCGTGGACGTAGCCCACATTGGGTGAACCACGTATATCGTGTGTACTCTCTCTCTCTCTCTCTACTCTATAATCTCGTGTATATAAATCTGTCTCTCTCCATTAAGTAATCTACTCAATTATCTATTTAGCTACATCTTATTTCCTAACAGAGAGTACTTATGGTAGAATTTGGTTTTGACTATCTTGACAATGTCATTATATATTGTGACAATATTAGCAGCATCATGTTGGCCAAGAATCCAGTCTACCATGCTTGCACTAAACACATTGAGGTACATTATCACTTCATTAGAGAAAAAGTTTTGGCAAATGAGATTGATTTGGTGTATCTGAAGACAAATGATCAAGTTGCGGATATATTCACAAAAGCTCTTGGAAAGGAGAAGTTTTGCTACTTTCGTGAAGCATTGGGAATCCATCATATGCAAGCTCACTCTGAGCTTGAGGGGGAGTGTTAAAGAATATGATGTTAAAGAATATGTCCATTGTGCTATGGGTGGCTGGACACTGACTATACTATGTTGTAAATATACTTTGGATAATAGCTCAAAAGAGAAGAAGAAGAGAAGTGCAGTTCGTTGAATGGCTGCTGCAGGGTAACGATTGTGTGTGTGTGTGTGTCTCGATGTGTGTTGGTGTGTGTGTGTAGTCTTCTTTTCTACCTTCTCCATCACCTGCACACTCTACAACTAGTACATGTTGTGCAAGGCACATATTGCATCTGCTCACATTGTGAAGATTCTCATTGAAGCCAAGGGCTTATGACACTATTTTTCTAATATGCATGCATGGCATGCCAATTTTGTGGACTCATTCTACCAAAGCATGGTTTATGCTTTTGCTATAACATTAGCTACTCTACTTAGAAAGAGTTGAGGTTGGTATAATTGCTTGTGATCGTTGTATATGATTACAACAACCACCAATTTCTATGTACAAGGTGCTAGCAATATAGATTATTCTTTTTGTGGATATAAAGTAGGCATGGCCTCTCTATCACACAAATAATTCATGGTGTTAGGAATTTGTGCCTAAGCCCACACCATGGAGCTCTGCCCTTACTCTATCTTGACTAGATTCACTGTATTTGCCTACTAGACTTGACTACTAGACTTGACTACTTGATTTTGTTGATTCTTGCACTGACTCCAGATGCTACACACACACTTATGGAGAGGTATACATGACCAAGAGCTTATTTGGGCTGATCTTGATGCGCCTCATCATTTGTGATGTCATCCAAAGATTTCCCCAAAAGCCTATATAATGTGCTCACTATGTACTAACATTCTAGTTCAATAATCAATCCAATTTATGCATCTTATCTTTTTGCATTGAGTCTCCTAATTGTTCTTGGTGCGGCTACACATGATGATCCAACCATCATCACGAATGCTAGCCTAATCTATCCACCATAATCTATGTTCTTATATCGTGTAGTATCAAAGCTAAAAAGCTAGATTAAATTTTCTATCTAGCACTAGCTCCCATTAATTTTTCATTTGTATTAATCTCCTTAAGCTAGGCCATTGAAATTCTCTCTTTCTTGCTTGCAATGGCAATCACCCATACCTATTTTCATCGCATTTATGATTTTCCATGGCTAGCTTTGGATTGACTCTAGTGTGCATATGTGGTGAGATAAACATTGAGGGTTTTAAGGGCATTGAGTGGCTAATTTCTCATGGACGTAGCCCACACTTGGGTGAACCACATATATCTTGTGCTCTCTCTCTCTCTCTCTCTCTCTCTATTATGTCTCTTGTGTGTGAATTATCTCTTTCCATTAAGTACACAACTCTAATTGCTACATTAATCCTAACACAACTCTCCATTGAGAAAAATCCAAGCGCAAGGAATAGCTAAAGATCTTTGTAAAATTTAAACATGATAGTAGTTTTGACTTTAGAAGCCACAATATTCAATGGAGCTTTTTGGGCTTCTATTCCTTGACATAGGAAATATGGAATCTTTAAAGTGTGAGCTTTGTCCTAAAGTGTGAGTCAAGGAGAGAAGAGTGGAATTATCCCACATGCTGTGGAGCAAGACTTTAGAGCTACTTAAAGCTCATTTCATGAATGAATAAACACAACTCTATTTTGCACTACATGCTTGTCTATGGTGAGCTTGTGCTAAGCTAAGTCAATACGCAAGATTGTGTCTATGAGTCCAAGCTAATTCTATCTTGGAACCTAATTCTCTTGAGTGATAATCTTGCTTGCACACACACACACACACACACACTCACACACTTGCACTATGTTTCTCTTTCATCCACCCTAGCTAGCAAGATCCCATTCTTAACAAATGGTATCAAAGCAACAATTGTGCTAGCTAGGTTTGCTATTATGCATTTGAGTGTTTGTAAAATTAACATTCATTAATCATCATTAGCTAGATCCATTAGGTTTTGTTCGAATTAGGGTTGCAGAGAAACACACACACAGCTTGGAGAAGATGAAGGAAGCTCAAGGCACACAATAGAGAGTGTGTTACTTAGTGTGCAATGGAAAGATGGATAGCCCTAGAGTGATGGGCGTATATACCATGCACGGGGGAAAAAACCTGCTGAAGAGGGAAAAAATGCCCTGGCTGTCCTAGTGTGTTCACACACATCCCTACCACATGTATATGGTAACAAATCCCCCCTCGAGTGATGCGGTGAACAAGAGCTGGCACATGAGTAAAGGGAAGTGCCATGTCCTGAGGACAGGATCAGTCCACAAAGGGGAGTAAGCCCAAATCTTTGCGGAAAGCCTCAAGCTTCTCACGAGACAATGCCTTTGTGAAAAGATATGCAAGGTTGTCCTGTGTTGGCACATAAGCCAAGATGATCTCTCTTGCTGAGAGCCTCTCCCTGACATAGTGGTAATGCACCTCAATGTGCTTTGTGCGAGCATGAAAAACTGGGTTCCTCGCAACTGCCAATGCGCTCTGACTGTCAGTGTAGATAGTGTTGGCAGTGTTCTGTCCAACACCCAAATCAGCCATAAGGCGTCTGAGCCATACACACACAACCGTAGCTGTGAAGACTGCCATGTACTCAGCCTCACAACTCGAAGTGGCCATAGTAGGTTGCTTCTTGCTCAACCATGATATACATGAACTACCAAACATGAAACAAAAACCACTTGTGGACACTCGCGTGTCAAAACAACCAGCCCAATCTGAGTTCGAAAAAGCATGTAAGTCTGGCGGCAATGATCCCCCCTTGGGATAAAACAAGCCAAGATGTAAAGTGACACTAAGGTAGCGGAAAATCCTCTTGACAGCCTGCCAATGCTTAGACCCTGGACTATGCATAAATCTGCTGACCTGTGAGACTGAAAACTGAATATCCGGCCTCGTGTTGAATACATCAATGAGGTAGCTAACAACAGTTTGGTAAAGAGTGACATCAGCAGGATCACCAGTATCATGTAGACTCAACTTCAAACCTGTTTCCATGGGAGTGGCAATAGGTTTGCAATCCTGAACTCCAAACTTACATAGCAATGTCTCTATGTAACTTTTGTGGCACAAGGCAATACCACCATCACACTGCTTAAACTGTATACCCAAGTAATGATGCAACCTGTTTCCATGGGAGTGGCAATAGGTTTGCAATCCTGAACTCCAAACTTACATAGCAATGTCTCTATGTAACTTTTGTGGCACAAGGCAATACCACCATCACACTGCTTAAACTGTATACCCAAGTAATGATGCAACAGCCCCAAATCTTTCATCTTGAAAGTAGCATTCAAATCAGCCTTAAATTCAGAAATATGTCTCTCATTTGGTCCAGTGATCAACAAATCATCAACATAAAGAACCACAATGAGAAGTACATCACCCTCATTCTTTACATACAATGTGCTTTCTGTTGGACTATTACGAAAGCCTTGTTTGACCAAATGAGCGTCAACTTTCTCATGCCAAGCACGAGGAGATTGCTTCAACCCATACAAAGCCTTCTTACATCTTCACACTTTGTCCTCTTGTCCTTTTATGACAAAACCGCGAGGCTGCGTTACATAAACTTCCTCAAATATGTCACCATTCAAGAAAGTAGTAACAATGTCTGATTGATGTACATCCCAACCAAAATGAGCTACCAATGCACATAGAAAACGTACAATAGTCATACGACAAGTGGGAGAAAAAGTCTCTTCATAATCTATGCCTTTTTGCTGTGCATAACCCTTTGCAACAAGTTGAGCCTTATGGCGATCGATCTCACCATCCGGCTTGCGTTTCAACTTGTAAACCCACTTCGTACCAATGGCCTTTTTGCCAGGAGGCAAATGACATGAAGTCCATGTGTCATTCTCTATAAGTGCATCATATTCTGATTGCATGGCAGCCATCCAATTTTTTGAATTCTGTGCTTCATCAAAAGACAGAGGCTCCTCAACATCATGTAAGCTAGACACAGCCAAAGCATAACAATCTGATGCATAAGATGCATGGAGAGAGCCTGAACGAGTATGAATAGACAAAGGTGCATCCAATTTACTGTCACGCAAAGTGTGCACCAGCCATTTTGGCATACCTCTAGCCTGCTCATTTTCAGCCCTTTCCTCATCGAGTACATCATGTACATCTGCATCAGTAATAGGCTGATCTGTAACATTTTCAGAAACCCCCATAGGTTGTACATTTTCCTCATTGGAACTTACATTCGTATTTCCACCACTGAAAAGAGGCAACAAAGTGTCATAAATGTCCTGTGAGCTTACATTACTGTCTCTAGTACATGACAACAAGGGCTGAACAGAATCTTCCACAAACACTACATCTCGTGAAACCAGAATACGTTTTGTTTGCGGATGATACAACCTGTAACCTTTGCTTTCAGCACTATAACCAACAAAAATACATTTGACAGCCTTATCATCCAATTTTTTGCGATTCACTTGTGGCACCAAAGCATATGCCAAACAACCAAAAACACGCATGTGCTCAATAGAAGGCTTTCTATCATGCCATGCTTCATATGGAGTAATAGACTGCAAAGCTTTTGTAGGACAGCTGTTAAGTACATAAGTGGCACACATGATGGCCTCAAGCCAAAAAGAATGCGATAAAGCTTGACTTTTGACCATACATCATGCCATTTCCGTTAGTGACCTGTTTTTCCTCTCAGCAACACCATTTTGCTGAGGTGTATAAGGCACTGTACATTGGTGTTTTATCCCACGACTAGCCAAAAATGCATGAAATTCATGAGACATATACTCCCCCCCTCGATCGGAACGGAGGGTGCCCATAGTACATTTCGAGACATTATCAGCCATAGCCAGAAATTGTTTGAAGCACATAAAAACTTCGGACTTCGCTTTAAGCGGAAATACCCATGCATGCCTGGAGTCATCATCAATGAAAGTCACGAAGTACAGGTAATTGCCCAAGGACGGAGTTTGCAAGGGCCCACAAACATCACTATGCACAAGCTGCAACCTGCATGTGGCCTGAACTGAACCATCCTTTGGAAATTTAGAACGCTGCATGTTACCCAAAATACAGCCTTCACAAACATGTTTGACAGGTGCTTCAAGAGGTGGCAAAGAAGCAACCATATCAGATTTCTGCAAACGCAGCAAGCTGGCAAAATTCAAATGACCAAAACATGCATACCAAAGTTTTGCATCTGAAATAGACCCTGAATCTGCAACAGCATTTGCAAAATTTTGCCCACACTTTTCATACAAAGTGAGCTTATACAGCCCACGACACAAAAACCCAGATGCAACAATTTCATCACCAAAACTGAGATCATGAACTGTACATCTGTCATCCACAAATTTGACTACAAGTCCAAGTCTAGCAAGTGCGGATACAGACAAGAGATTCTTCTTGATCCCAGGTACATAAAGTGCATCAACAAGTGTGAAGGAACTGCCATTAGCAGCAGTGAGCACAATCTTTCCAACTCCCTGAACTGGATAAGAGGCTTTGTCGGCACAAGTGACTGAATTCCCATGAGGTACAGACTCGAGAGAGGTAAACAATTCACGATGTGAGGTAATGTGCTTTGTAGCACCAATGTCAAAATACCACACATGTGAATTTGCAGCAACTGACAAGCATGCATCATGGACAACAGGATTGTAAGTGCACTCTGCACTAAAAGCCCATTCTGCATCAACATCAGCAACACAGTCTCCTTTCACAGAAGACTCAACAATGGCTGCATTTGTAGTGGAACCAACATTTGCAGTGGAACCACCCTCTTTCTTCTTAGCCTCTTTGGCCTTCAAATTAGGACACGACCTTATCAAGTGATCATTGGCTTTACAATAATGGCAACGCATCTTCTTTTTGTCCTTATCACCAGAATTGCCAGACGAAGTACTGCCAGCAGAAGCATTAGGAACAGAATTTTTGCCACTCGCAGCAGAACCATAAGAAGTGGTTGCATTACTGTTACCACCCTTTCTTTGAGAAGCAATAAAAGCCTGTTCAACTGCACGCTACCTAGTCCTGTTTTTTCTAGAAAGTGACTCTTGCAATAGCAATGTGCATAATGCATCAAACTTGACAACTTCAGGATTTCCTTGGGTCATAAGTCTCCAAGTACTAGCAAACGTCTGGTAGGAATCTGGTAAGGCATCAAGAACCGTCTGCACAAGGGAACTGTCTGAAATGACTTCACCTGAAAAAATAAGTTGCTCATTGATATCCTTGACACTAACAAGGAAAGTGTCCATATCATCTTCCTCATGCATAATCTTCGACTCCAGCTCTTTACGCAGCAAAGAAATTTTAGCCTCATTGCGGCTTGCATAAAGACCTGCTAAAATATCCCAAGCATGTTTTGCAGATTTTGCTGAACGGATGTGAGGAACAATGGTGCGCTTCACAGACAACGCAATCAATGCATGAGCCTATGCATCCTTAACATCCCAACGAGCTTGTTTTGCCGTAGGCAAAACAACTCTAACAGCTGTAATCCTTGCAGCAAGACCTGCAACATCCTCAACATCGCCTACATCCTCAGAACCAGGACGTACATCAATGCCCTGCACAATGTTCCAGAAAACCTTTGACACAAGAACATGTTGCATCATATAATCCCACATAGGGTAGTTGTCCCCATCCAACCTATCCTCAGCAGCAAACATCTTGAACACATCTGTGTTGTTGTTGTCAACCATGGTAAGTGCTGCACCTGATGTGAAAACTGCCCGAAAATAGGAGAAACGGAGCGGGAACAACTTGTGCTATATAGCACAAACCGTAGAAGACTATAAGGCACCTGTTATGCAGAAAAAGGCACTGACAGAAATTCTGCACAAAATGACAAAATTACCTGTGCAGTACTGCATGTACTGGAAACGGAGGCCGAAATGAGCCCAAATCAAAATTTTGAGTAGACCAAGCTCTTCGAGCTTTCCCAAAGTATTTTTCGACCTGCGAATGCGTGCCAAAGCTCACTGAAATTGGAGAAAGTGAGCAGGCGTGTGCTGGAGCAGCTGGTGACGAAACCCGGGAGGACGTGACTTGCTCTGATATTAATTGTTGGAATTAGGGTTGCAGAGAAACACACACACAGCTTGGAGAAGACGAAGGAAGCTCAAGGCACACAATAGAGAGTGTGTTACTTAGTGTGCAATGGAAAGATGGATAGCCCTAGAGTGATGGGCGTATATACCATGCACGGGGGAAAAAACCTCATAAAGAGGGAAAAAATGCCCCGGCGGTCCTAGTGTGTTCACACACATCACTACCACATGTATATGGTAACAAGTTTGCTTTTCTATTACATAATGCATGCCTAATCAGTATTCCATTGGCTAGCATGAGCATGTTCTTGAGCTAAAGACTCTTGGGCCACTACTCACTGGCCAATTGGAAGCCTAATTAGCATTAGAGTACATTGATTTATCCATTAGGAACTTGAATTTTGCATTCAAAATTTGCTGCTTATTCTAGAAAAATTGGCATTCACTGTTGGTGTGTGTGTATAACCCCTGTCAAGAGCTTCCGGCCAAGCCCATCCATGCTAAAATTGCATTTCTTTTTCCCATTCTAGAGTTTCCCCAATTTTTCCCTCCTACACATCCTCAATCTCTGGTGTTTCCTACAGAATCAAGGCTTAATTGTGTGTGTGTGTAAAAGGCCTTTAATGCCCACCAAAAACTTGTAGAAAAGAAGCCCCAAAAGCTGTTCAAATTTGGCCCTACCAAGGTGGGAACACCCTATAAATAAGGGTCAACACTTTTTTTGAGGGCCCACACACACAACTTTTGGGTGCCCATGGCGGATCTCAGGCTGGTAGTCAATTGCTATTTATTGGCTTTTTGGGTCCACCACTGGACGGGGCTTCCACCGATTGGTTTTCAACTTCGCCGACCGTCTGGTGTGTAGTCAAAGCATTGCCGACTGTAGACTTGAATATCAACTCCATTCACGGACGATCGATCCACTGCCTACTGCTACCTGGAGATCTACCCCCGCCTGCTCGTGCATGCCCCATTTGATCTTGCTGCCCGAAGACCCTGTCCGCTACCCCCGACTGCCCGAAAGTGCTACCGATTTGCCCCCGCTTTCCCGAGGCCTTTTGCCCGAGGCCTTACCCCCTGTCCGAGATTGGGCCCCGGCTGCCCGGTCCTGCCCATCTTACCCTGCTGCCCTATCCAACTTGGCCCTTGATCCCACTACCCATTGGCAACACCTTAAGCTCCAAGTGCCTACTCCCGCCTAATGAAATACCTCAATGCATAAGGGAATGCTACTTCTCTCGAACTTCAAAGGAATCAACAAAAGGAAAGTTTAGAAGGCTTTTTGAAGTCCTTCAAAGGTGGCCATCAAACAAGCATCGAAGCAAAATGCAAGAAATTACTTCTTTGTGAAGAGGGGCTTCAACTCGATGAAGAGGAGCTTCACAAAGGAAGAAACATCTCTCTCTCTCTCTCTCTCTCTCTCTCTCTCTCTCTCTCTCTCTCTCTCTCTCTCTCTCTCTCTCTCTCTCGCAATGAACCCTAAAGATTTGCAACCAAGCACAATAATTTGCAAATAGATTTTCTATCAACTCCAAAAAGGGAACTCGTGCCTGTGTAAAGAGGTAGACACTAGCTAGGAGAGTCTCCTAAGCTAAGACCCCTCTATTAGCACAATGGGGGAAAAGGGAATAGAAAAATTCAACGGGGAGGGGTTTCACACATGGCAAACAAAACTAAGAGGATACCTTATGAAAAAATGTTTATGGTCTATCATCAGCACTGCCTTAGAGCAACAAGCCGAACTCGATGGAGTACACACTAGGGCAACTACACTCATAGCAAGTGCACAGAGTTTGGCCAAAGACGAAAAAGCGTTAGGAATCATCATCACCTCCTTGCATGACAACTATGTGCATTTCATAGACAAATGCAAGCATGCATCGACTTATCATCCTCTGTGGATATTGCATCTTCAGTACTTTGTCATAGTCCAAATTTCAAGGGGAGGATTGTAAAGTGTGAGCTTTGTCCTAAAGTGTCAGTCAAGGAGAGAAGAGTGGAATCATCCCACATGCTGTGGAGCAAGGCTGTAGAGCTACTTAAAGCTCATTTCATGAATGAGTAAACACAACTCTATTTTGCACTACATGCTTGTATATGGTGAGCTTGTGCTAAGCTTTCAATACTCAAGATTGTGTCTATGAGTCCAAGCTAACTCTATCTTGAAACCTAATTCACTTGAGTGATAATCTTGCTTACATACACACACTCACACACTTGCACTATGTTTCTCTTTCATCCACCCTAGCTAGTATGATCCCATTCTTAACAGTATCTTTATTCCTTTTGTAGGTTCAAGCAATCCCTCACTAAACATTCTTCAAAAGAAAGGAGTATGCCCACTTTCCAATGTCTTAAACTCACTTTATACTAGGTATGGCTAGTGAACTGTGGTCTTTGTGATCCAAAACATTGTGCCTGTAATCTTGATTAGCCTAGGTTCTAGCTCGAGCTCCCTTTGGGTCTCCTCTACCAAACTCCTTAAGTGCTTGACTCCATGAATCTTCTCTACAAGTTTTTGATAAGTCCTAATATTCTTTGTGGTTTCCTTGGGTTTTGGCTCTTGTTAGGGCTCAAGGCAATTGGTCAAACACCCATCACATTGATTTGTATGAACCTTATCTATTCTTTTCATCATGTAGAGCAATAAGGAGTAGTGAGGCATTCCAATCCTCATTGAGAGATTTACCAACACTTTGTGTCTACTCTTCTTCTTGCTCTCACTTTGCACACAACATGCACTCTTCAAGTGGTGTTAGAGCCAAAGATAATGGTGCTACTCCTCTCGTGGCGCTTCCCTCTTCTTGGCGAGCTTCACATCAAAAAATGGATTGAAGCTTGGAGATTTCATGGATATGGAGGCATTGTGAACTCATCACATAGAGCTCATATATCAAGGTGGAAAGGGGATGAACATCAAAGCCACAAGGGATGAGAGATTAATCTTTTTGTGAGTTCAAAGAGAGAGAGAAGTAGGTTCCTTAGCTTAGGAAAGATTGACAACAGGTCATTGTTTTGCTCATGATTTGAGCTACAAAACATGGGGCCAAAAACGTTTTTTGTCAAAATGGAGATCTCTTTAAGTCTTTGACTTTGTAGAAGAACTTGTGAGCTGGTTTGGAGTATAGGTATGTCAAAAATTGAAAACACAAAGGTTGTTTTCTCAGGATAGATTGTGAATTTGAGTTAAGAGAGGAGAAAAAGGGTAGAGAGAGAAAGAGATAGTGATAGCTGTTTTTTGGCTATCCAAAATATCCATAGTGAGCTACCTCACCGTTTCAAAATCACTCAAACATTGTGGTTATCTTCACCCTTTCATTGTACATAGGTGTGTGTGAGTTAGGGGACTTTTCCCATATCTCCTTAAAACCCTAAGCTAGCTAGTCATTGGATTAGTTGATCCAAATAAATAAAAAACTAAAAATAAAAATATATTATGGCTCATTTGTGTGTAAATATTTCATGGTATATAGGGCTTAAAAATAGGGATTTTTCATAATTATTTTGGTATTTATTTAAATATTGTTATGCACATGGACTTACCGTTACCATGATTCTCTTATATTGTACATACTCTTTAATATATAAATGAATATTTTTATGCAAGCTCTCCAAATCTTGGTGTGAACCTACTTCGAAAAAAATCACAAAAAATACCTTTCACCCAGTCATTCCCTTTTACTAAATTACCGTTTTTCTACATGTATTCTTTCTTACTTCTTGTAAATAGTCCTAAATCAATAAAATAAAATGAGAGCCCCTTCATTTGATTCCCTATATTTCTATATATTTCTTTTTTAGCTAACACTATTCCAGATTCCATGAATTCTTTATATACTAACCTGTTTTTTTCCATCATATCCATATGCCATATTTGTGAATAATCCTAGTCCATGGATATTTTCAAACCCTCAAGGATCTATTAGGTCATGCTCTCATGCAAGGAGGGGCTCACTCTTGGAAGATTATGCAAACTCAACAAAAGGGGGGCCATTGAAGACTTTTGCAAGAGGAAAAACAGGCATTCTGGTGAGATTTTTGGCATCCACCTCCACTTTGAATTTCAGGAGATGATCAAACTAAAAAATTTAACTCACAACTGAATAATCATCTTAAAAAGTTTCTTAATTTTTTAAGTTGCCACCAGTGAGATACGATGTTTTTGGTGGACCCCAATCTGCCCACTTTTTCTCACGAGTCACCCTAGTCTTCTCTCACCTCCATTCACTTCCACACACACACACACACACACACACACACACACACACACACACACACACACACACACACACACACACACACACACACACACACACACACACACACACACTCATTCCTCTCGATCCCTCAATCAAACCTTCACCTTCCATGGTTTCTATCACTCTCTTCACCATTAACCTCCCCTCTCACGTCCAAGCTCTCATACAAACTCTACATGTACATACACCATCTCTATGCATCTTCTACTACCTCCGAATTACAATTCCTTCTTAGGTCTTCTCTATATACATAAAATCCAGCATGTTAAACCATGCTTAATATCTAGTAATTGGGGATTCTTATCAACCAACATGAGCATTTTCATCGCAGTGATTCAACCTTGGTGGAGACAATGTAAGAAGAGAAGAAGAATGAAAAATTTGGTGAATGCAAGGTGACTCGTATCTTTTAAGTTCCATAATTTGAGTTTGTTTGAGAAAGTGGTTAGTGTGTTTTCATTGCCAATTTTCTTGTTCATTGTATAAGGGTTTTGTGGTAAGAGGTTTTCCACACCCTAAGATAGAGTGTGTAAGCTAGAAATGTTTACAATTCACTAGTTTATTCAAGCTCCGTGATAGTGTGATAGTACAATCTTACTTTGCAAGTTGTCAATCAGGTATTTTCACAAACTCCATTTCTCTCTCCCTCTTTCTTCCCTTTTCTCTGACACTCTCTTGCACCATTTGGTGTGTGTCTTGGTGTGAGATTGTTTCTGTGTGTTTTGTTGCACCTCGTGTTGGTCGTGAGAAAAAACTTGTCTGCATCCTAGTTCGCATCCCATAACTAGGTGGTGCCCCTTCACTTTTTTTGTTATCACTTTTTTCTTACTTGTGATTGCCCTAGCCCCAATTGAGAAGCACGTGAGCCTTGAGTGGTGTTTAGAGGTCGCCTCTCTTATTGCTCGCCCCATACCGCCTCAATTTTGGTGCCCCCATGGAAGAGGGCTTGGTGTAAATTGTTGTTTCATACTCCGTGAATGCTTAGCTTTTAGCATAATCAAGTAGATTGCATGAATCACAAAAACTTGTATGACCCACTTGTTCCCATTGCAAGGCAAAAGGTGCATATTATTGTTAGCACTAAATTACAATTTCAATAAGTAATTTGTAGAATTTTGTGTCCTCTCAGGTTGACCAAAATAAATGGTTCAATAAATCCTTTTATTTTGCCTCTCATTAGGTACAACCTCAGTTTGGATGTATATATTCTTATTCTAGTTTAAGCAATAGGTCATGCATAGACCATGGATAATGGCCCAAGAATATAGGTTTTTTTCTTTCATTTCATTCCACGTATTAAATAAACATTGAAATTAGTAGAAAGATCCATTTTCAACAACGTATGGTGTTCATTTTTGGTACCCAAAGAGTAGGAGAAATTCTTGAGTCACCAAACGTATCATCTTGACTCTTGTTGACTATCATAGATCATTCGATGTGCATATTTTTATTTTGTTGTAGAATAGATTTCAATTTAGAAAAAATTATTGTGTAAATCTTTTAAGGAAAGAAAAAAAAAGAAACGTGCTGTCACTTTGAAATTGATTCAATGGAGACCCAATGCCACCCTGGTGATGGTGCAGAGTTCCTAAAGAAGGAGAGGTTTAAATCAGGTCTCTTTTCCACACTCAAGATAAAATTTGAGGCAGGTGCACCTGCTACCTTTGATGCAGCTAAAACTAGGGCTATTGAGAAGTATAGTAAACTCAAGTGCCTAAGGGGAGAGGTTACAATAGAGGGTCCTAGACCCAAGGAAACATTGCAAGCATCAACATCTAGAGATTCCTGAGGTAACAGCTGAGGTGATTGAGAAGATAAATGAGTCCTTGAGCAGCTTATCAATTCACCTAGCACAAGCTATAGGTCTCAAGGGACAAACAAAGAAAGCCGAGGAGCGAGACCCACGACCCAGAAGGGTATTACAATGTTGGATTGCGGAGATACATGACCTGGGATGTATAATTGTCCTTGTCCACGTGGGGAGCCAAGGAGACCTAACTTGAATTACCCAACAATGAATGCAGGTGAAGGAACTAGTCAACAACAACAATGCTTCTACAAAGACCAAATGGAGTAAGACCACCTCCACGTGGAGTAGAAGGAGTTCCACCTTTGCCAGATCCAAATGTGCATGTGGTAGAGGTGACAAATTCAAATAAGATTGACATGAAAGAAAATGGAATTAAGCGCAGCCATGGAAAGGTAAGAAGAAATAAGGAGTCTTATCACATAGTGGCCATGGACAAGGTAAGAAGGCAAAGGAGACCAAGGAAGCCAAGAGGACTAGATGGCATATCAACCTCCAGAACTTCCCTCTTGGACATGGTATGACTCCATACAACCTATTGGAATACATGAGAGGTATGGATCATGATATCTCATGGCCTCAGTTTCGTTCATTATGTTCAGAAGTTAGGAGGGTGCTAACAAAGACAATTAGCATTAGGAGAAAGGTAAAAGAGAGTGTTCCTGTTGTGAAGATTGCACAAGCTGAAATTAATGAGGATATTATACTTGTGCTAGACTATTACATGAGGGGAAGATTGGTTAGGAAAGATCTAGTGGATGGGGGTGCACAAATTTGTATCATGACAGAGGGACTCATGCAAAGACTAGGCATACACATCCATCAGTCACTTGAAATCAAAGTAAAAATGGTAAACAATAGCAAGGCTAGATGCACAGGCATTTGTAAAAATATTTTTGTGTAGGCCTTTGGAATTAAGAAGGTAGTGAATTTTTATGTTATGTTGACCAAGGGAAGTGGCTATCCATTTATCCTAAAAAAGACCATGGCTAATGAAAATGAAAGATTTGTAGGATTGGGAAAGTGAAAAGTTGATTTGCAGGAATGACAATCATGGGAAGGTTGTCTTTGACATGAAGGAGGAACGTCAAGAGGAGCTCCATGAAGAATCATCTTAGAGTGAAACGGAGGAAGACTGGACCAACAACACTTCAAAAGAAGAAAGCAGTGGTAGTATTATTGAAAGGATTCTTCCATTGAATTCATGGGGGTAAGGTTTAAGCCAAGCAATCAAGAGATATCTTGTCATGGCTTGGAAGAGGTAGGTCCTCAAGAGAACCAATGTGTGGAAGATGAAGGAATGCTAGAAGGTATGTTGTTTATAACACTTACAAAGGACGAAAGAGAGAAGTTCAAATGTGTGCTAATGAATTATCCTAGGCATTTTATTAAAGACTACATAGACATGCATGGAGTAGATGTTGCTCAACACAAGATCAAGTTAAAGCCATAGGCCACACCTAAGGCTCATAAGCTACAAAGGCTAGGAGTCATCAAGAAGCAAGCTTTACTCAAGGAGGTAAGAAATATTTTAGCAGTAGGTTTTATTTATCTAGTGGAGAATTCATAGTGGCTCTCCCTAGTTGTGGTCACTCCTAAAAAGAATGGAAAGTGGAGGGCGTGTGTGGACTATAGGCCACTCAATGAGGCAACCAAGCGAGATCACTTTCCCCTCCCATTTCAGGATGAGATACGAAATTAGGTAGCTGGTCATGAGAGGTACATTGTGTGTGATGGCTACTTGGGCTACTTTCAAATTGGTATCGCAATAGAGGATCAATTGAAAACAACCTTCATCACTTTGTGGGTTTGTTATGCTTTCAGATTCATGCTATTTGGCCTGACAAATGCTCCTGCAACTTCTCAACGCTTCATGAACATGGTGTTTCAAGCATTCTTTGGAAAGTCAATTAGTTTGTTCATTGATGATTTTTCCATATATAACTCTTATCATTGCATCTAAAAAATGTAGAAGAAAGTTTGAAGAAACTCTACGACATGGGAGATCAATTCAACCCCGACAAATGCCACATAGGTGAGGATGAAGTGATCTTGCTTGGTCACAAGGTTTCCAAAAAAGGCATTGAGGTGGATCCTTCAAAGGAAAATTATCTTATTGAGTTACCATCACTCTTAAGGAGGTCATGTCATTCATTCAAAAGATGAAGTATATGTCATGCTTCATTCACTTAGCCTCAGAATTACTTCATCCCTTAAGTTCCAATATCTTCCTAGAATGTTTGCAGTTTATCTTTTGTACATGGTGGGCTCTCTTGTGCAACAGGCATCAACCATGCAATCTATCCATGTGGGCAACAGGTCTCTATCAATTTGGCATGAAGAAGGAAAACAAGAAAGATATGAGGATTATGGTTTCTTACTCCCTTTTGGATATGTGTCTGGACGAGGAAGCCATGCATGGTCCCGCTTTGGAATACTTTCAAGGACTGATCAAGTTCTTTCCATACCTTCTATCACTTATGCAAGAGTTAATTCTTGTGCAGCTTGTGGACTCAAGAATCATTATAAGTGTGATCTTCTGAAGAGGACATTATTGCATACAATGGATTTACGCTTAGTGTGGGACCCAGGTGGACACCGAAAAGAACTTTGGGGAGCCTCATTCTTCCAAGGGATCCATCATTCCCTACAAGGATCTACCAGCCACCAAGGAGAAATCCTACTCTATTTCAACATGCTCAAGAACAGAGCTAGAGGCATGAATACCTCTAGCCTTAGGGGGAGGGCTAATGAGGCATGCTTTTCCATGCATGGGAACCCCCCCATATTTTTTTCTCTTTTACCAAAATTATTTCCTATTATATAAGTTACTTTTGATTTTTTCTTCCCTTTTTCACTAACGTTTTAGCCTTTATTAAATAAATAATACTTATGCTAATCAATCACGATGTAGCATAATAAGTAAGCTTTCTTTGTTGATCTCTCTTTTGACCTTATATATTAAATATATATATATTCTAGTATTTTCTAATATATTTTTTTTCATGTATATATATTAGTCCACTCTACCAAATATTTTATTCACTAGTTTTCATTTTCAAACCTCAACCCCACTTTCAAATTTCAATAATACCTCCATCTAAATGATTGCCAATCTTTTCAACACTCTAGGTCATGTTTTCATACACATGAAGGAGCTCACACTTGAAGGCAAGAGAGAAGTCCACTCAAAGGGGACCACCAAAAGACTTTTGCAGCCACAAATAATACATTATTTGGCTGAATTTTTTAAGTAAAGAAGAACCCCGAATCTGAAGGAGCGTTCAACATGAAAGATGTAGCTCGTGATCTCAACTTTTAGCTCAATTTTTTTTCAGAATTTTTGGAGTTATGAACACGGAGATATGATTTTTGTAGTGGACCCTAGTTTTCTCCTGTAATGGTGACACAGGCCATCCCCACTTTTCTTCCTTCTAGAATGGCTATGGTTCTACAAGTCTTCAAGCATGATTACAAGAGACAAGGCTCTTTTAATGAGTTCTTGGCTAGTCTAGAGTAATTCTATCACCATTTTTGGAGGATCCATCCTCATCAACAAATATCCACCTTCGACAACCTCTCTTATAATTTTCTTACCTCTCTCTTCTCTCCCTAATAAGCTTATGTCTATCCAAAGCTAGACTATTGTAAATATTTCCTATCCTCTACATCCTACCCACATTCTCTCTTCTTCTCTCTCTATTGACCCTGGTATTTTAAATAATGAGGAGACAAGATGGGAGCCACAGTCACAGGCACCCCATTTTCCTAGTCACCAAAGTGGGACACTCACCTCAAATAGAAATATTACTAAATCCTTCCCTCCTTCCCTATATAAGGAGGCCATGAGAGCTCACTTGGGGGGAGATACACACCACACACACACACACACACACACACACACACACTCTCACACACACACACACACACACAGTTAGATAAGAGATTTGTCTCAGTTAGATAAGAGATTTGTCTCAGTTAGATAAGAGATTTGTCACGATTTTAAAGTTTTATCTAGCTTTATAAGAGCTTCATGCCTTGGATAATGACTGCATTGAATTTTCATCTAGCAAAACATCCAAATTTCTATGCTATTCAACTTGTTTTGTTGAGAAGAGAGAGAGAGAGAGAGAGAGAGAGAGAGAGAGAGAGAGAGAGAGGGGGGGGGGGGGGGGGGGGGGGGGGGAGAAAGATAAGAGTCCATACACAAGAATCAAGAGATGAACAACATCAGTATAGCTGAAGCAAAAGGATGCATATAAGATGGATTTATAAGTCAATGTGAAATGCAAGATGGCCTCAATAACTATGATCTCTTAGCTCTATGGGAACCTCTCCTAAATTAGTTTCCTAAGTCTCCAAGTAGAACCTTATCCATGAGGTCATTGTCAACCAACCTCGAGTCTTCAACAAGGGTTACCGTATGGTATCACGTTGTTAGGAGTTTTTTGAAAGAAGTGATTGTGCATATGTACATACACATGCATGGTGCATCGAATCAAGGATCACCCATTCTCTAGAGCCAGGTGGTTACGTTGGGCCCACATGTGTATAGGTAGGAAAACATGTACATAGTTCATCAATTTTCACTATCACCAGTACCATTGTGTTTTTTCCATAATAATGAGGAGTTGGTGGCACGTAAAACTTCTCGAGGAAGCTATCCGTAGGTCGAGAACATGAGGTAAGCAGGTGCGTCAGATGGCATCCAGTGGCGTCAGGAGGTCGAATGGGGTCAATACTTGCACGTGGATAAGTACGGACACAACATTGGTGTTTTCTTGTGATAATTATGCAGAAAGGTCATCATGAGGACCATATTTTGGGGCCACTTCATGTGGTGGTAGGATGCATTATTGGAAAAAGTTGAGTGCCAGGTGTGCGGATGGATGCAGCAGGATGACAACTATGCACTGCGAGGCCACTTTTTGGCCTGTTCGGGGTCCGTTTGAGGTCAACTAAAACGCCAAAGGTTCCCAAGTAAAAAAGTTAAGTGTGGGAACTGAAAAACCTGAGAGAAGACCAGAAAAAACGTGGAGAGAGGAGGAGGAACAACCGCAACTGAGTTTTTGCGATTTTTGGAGCCTGTTTTGGCTATGAAGTGCTTAGTCGGATTTGAGCACTTTGGCATTGTAGACTGGGATTTTGGCCGTTCTGGACGCGATGGTGCTGTCCATTTTGCCAAATTCCTCACTGTTTTTTTGCTATTTTCACTGTGTAAGTTTCTCCTATGAGCGAAGCCTCTTCTCAAGTTTGTGATTGTATCTGGCATATTTCATCAATACTGTGTGAGCTATTTGCCCCATTGGTGTTGGCCTAAGCTCAATTGTATCTAAGCATCAGAAATATCCTCTTTTGAGCTGAGTTTTTTGGGTGTGTGTGTGCGTGTGTGTGTCGTTGAGTGGGCAAAGGGATAGTCTCTCTCCTATCACTCCATCGGTGTGTTCCCTGTCTCGGCCAGGGACAGGGAATTGTAACATATTTCATCAATATTGTGTGAGCTATTTTCCCCATTGGTGTTGGCCTAAGCTCAATTGTATCTAAACATCAGAAATCTCCTCTTTTTGGCTGAGTTTTTTGGGTGTGTGTGTGTGCGTGTGTGTGTCTGTGTTGAGTGGGCAAAGGGATAATCTCTCTCCTATCACTCCATCGGTGTGTTCCTTGTCTTGGCCAGGGATAGGGAATTGTAAGCCGAGTGGTGACCCATAGTGTGTGTGTGTGTGTATCGTCCCAAGAGTGTGTGTCGGGTGATTATAGAGGCGTTGTGTGTGTTTCCATCCCACTTGCATTCTTTTGGCATCCCCACGGAGGATGTTCTTCGAGTACCTTTAGCTTTGGGAGTACAGATTGTAGATTATAGGTTACAGGTTACAAGTTACAGGGATAGGTACAAGTACAGGTGATTCACACAGGTACATGTAGCTGGAATAGAGTGATATACTAGAAAGTGGAAGTCACTTGCAGTTGCCATGGGTATGCATCATGTGGTGCCTGTTTGAGCGCATTGTCTACTGGTATTGTACGTTACTTGTGGGAACTGCCATTGTACGCCGTTGTGGATCCATACTTGGTTTTATTTGGCAGTCTCAGACTTTTCTGAGACTTGGTGTGGAAGATAGTCGTTTCTGAGACTTGATTATATGATATTTGCATAAGCTTTCATGAGAGGGTCGATAGCGTGAGGTTTTATTGAGCTAGGGGATTCTCAAATGTGAGATTCTTTTGGTGATACAAGTTGCTGGAGCACCCTTTTTGTGACCTCGCCATAGGCTATGTACTAGTGATTCCTACTTGATGCTCGGTTTCTATTATTGGAAGGTTATGCATACATATACAGTCTATATTTTGGGTTCTTACTGCTCTACTTCTGGGGAAACTCTGCCAAAATTTTTCCAAGTTGTGATGGCTGGTTTTTTGGTCTTTTGAGCCATTATTGTTGTTATGCTACTGAAATTTTGTCAAAATCAGAGGATAAGTCAGGTATGCCTTCTTGGGAGCTGCATGGTTGGCTTTAATGGATGATCAAAACGGACCTCAATTCACTCCTTTTCATTTAACACAAAGAATCCAAATAAACGTTCATGTGTCCAGGAAGATTTTTTCCCAGCAGCGCATAGTCTTTAGTTTGGGCCAAGAAGATTAAGAGAGATACTGGAATGCCCTTTGCGTGTTGTAATTCAAATGATTAACTATGAAAACTCATTTGATGTGCATGTGTTTGTCCTTATCTAAAAACAAGCTCCATTGAAGTTTCTAGGGATTTAGTCAGTCAAAAGTTTTGGGTTCTTGCACGTGTGTTCGAAGGGGTTCTCAAAACATCATAACTTGGGTATCCATGGCTTTCTCTTATCCGGAATTTCATGGAAGAAGTGATGAAGATGTGGAAGAATTTTTGGAAAAGATGGAGGTTGCCTACATTAGCAACCAGATTCATGACCCGGTGCAGATGTTACATCTTCTCCAAATCTGTTTGAAGAGTGATGTACGAGTTTGGTCCAAAGCATTTTAAGAGGAGTTGCGTGTAGCGGATCCACCTGTAAGATTGAGTTGGGACAATCTAAGGCATGGATTGGAAGTGGAGTTTGTGAAGACAGAAGATCCTGACAAAGTGTGGCAAGAAGTACAAGGTTTGGTGCAAAAGGAAGGTGAGCTAGTAGATGTGTACATACGTAAGTTTTCATTGGCATGGGAGTGGATGTGCAAGGCCTTATCACCACAGGTACCTCCGCCTGACATGATGAACAAGGACAGGTTCTTGGCTGGTCTTTGGGAGAATATACGCTGGAGAGTGGAGCTAAAGAAGCCTAGAACATATGAAGATGAATTGGAGGTGGCAAGGAACAAAGAGTGGAAGCTGAGGAAAATGAGCCACCTAGGGGTAGAGTCTTTGCCCATGAGGTCTGAATTTCAGCCTATGGATTCTTTGCAAGGTCACATGACAGCGGTTCATCACGAACCAGTGGTTTCTGTTACTCCTCAAGTTATGCCAAAAGTGGTCACTACAGTAGTGCAAGATGATGGGCTATGTCAAGACATGAGGCAAGTGGTAGATTTAATGAAGAATCTCAGCCTAAACATGCTGGGTAATGTGGGAAATAATCGAGTTTGGGGGAGGTTTGCAAATCAGCCAGGAGGTGAAGAAAGGCCCAAGAATGGTGTTGGACAAAGAAATGGTAGGTTCTAGAGGAAGACGTCCACATGTTATAATTGTGGAGAGTTGGGACACATCAGTCCACAATGTGATAAGCCACCAAGGATGGGGGGAGACATGTATCCATTGCCAAGACAGGTGGTAACTAGGTCAAATGATTATGGCATTCAAAATAAGGGAGACAAAGGAACCAATGGATTAACCCAGGAGGAAAAGGGAAAGACAAAAGTGATAAGTATAGTCACCTTGGAGAAGGCATCAAAGCTAGAGGATACATTAGTGATACCTATTGGGAAGAGGACCACAGAGGACAAGAAAGGAAGAAGTGCCCCAGGGCCTAGTAAGAAGAAGGGAAAGAGCCATGAAGGCGAGGATGTCAAGGCCAAGAGGAAAAGGAGGACTCGTCGCAAGTTTCATGTTTTAGATTTTTCACTAGGGGATGGGCAATGAAGCTATGACTTGAAGGAGGATCTGACAAGTAGGAAAGCAGATGTTATTTTTGGGTAGCTTATAGAGATGGTTTCTAAGCTAAAGCGAAAGTGGAAGAGGATGGTTAACCCAATGGAGAAAGAGCCAGAGAGAGGTTCAGTGAAGGTGTTGGCGATGGATGAGCTACCAGACATTTGCCCAATAGTAGATGTGTGGCACAAAAGAAAACATATGGGACAAGTTTATGTGGATGGCGGAGCCCAAATATGTATCATAAAACACTCATGCGTTGAGAAGATGGGTCTTACAGTGACTGGGGTGTCAGGCTTTCGGATCAGATTGACAAACCATCAGAAAGTAAAATGTTCGGGCGTTGTAAAGAGCTTAGAAGTGGAGGCGTATGATGCGAAGGCAGTGGTTAATTTTCATGTGATGCCAGTGGGGTTGGGAGCATATCCTATTATACTAGGCAGACCATGGTTATGTGCAGTGGGAGCTGTTCAAGATTAGAGATGTGGTACAATTAGCCTCTATCGAAAGACAAGTGCCAAGAAGCTATATAATATGGACACAAGGAAAGTATTGGAAGAGATTTATGAAGATAAAGATGAGTCTAGTGATGAAGAATATTCCACAGTGACTGATGAGGACAGTGATAGTACTACCAGCAGTGATGAGGATGTTGATGTTGCATTTCTTTTGATGGACAAAGAAATCCAGGAGTCTGGTTTAGTCGCATTTGCAAATGAGGTTGAAGATGAAAGTGAAGGACCTTATGAAGTGATTGAAGGGCTGATGCAAACCAAGTTTGAATTGTCAAAGAATCAGGAATTGATGACACAAATGATCAGTGGAGACCTCTCATCTATGGAGAAGGAGATATATTTGTACATACTGGCTAGTTTTCCTGATTTTTTCATTACTTCATATGAAGAGATCAGAGGGTTCAAGGGAGAAGAGATGCATATAGAGATGAAAGAAGGTGATAAGCCAGTGCGACAAAGGCTAAGAAGGATGGGTCAAGAGCAAATCGAAGCCTTGCAAGAAGAGGTGGACAAGTTATTGAAGGCAGGGTTCATAGTCCCTGTGGAGACCACAGAATGGGTGAGTCCAGTAGTAGTTAGTCTGAAGAAGGATGGAAAATGGAGGAATTGTGTAGATTTTAAACCCTTAAATGGAGCCACTAAGAAGAACCCATATCCTCTTCCATTCATTGATCAAATTTTGGATTCAGTGGCAGGTTATACGAGGTACAGTGTGTGTGATGGTTTTTCAGGCTATTTTTAATTGAAGATTGCTCTTAAAGACTGAACAATGACAACTTTCATTACGCCGTGGGGCTTCTATTTCTACACAATTATGTTAGGAGTTTTTTGGAAGAAGTGATTGTGAATATGTACATATACATGCATGGTGCATCGAATAAAGGATCGCCTATTCTCTAGAGCCAGGTGGTTAGGTGGGGCCCATATGTGTACAGGTAGGACAACATGTACATAGTGCATCGATTTTCACTATCACCAGTACCATTGTGTTTTTTCCATAATAATGAGGAGTTGGTGGCATGTAAAACTTCTCGAGGAAGCTATCCACAGGTCGACGACATGAGGTAAGCAGGTGCGTCAGATGGCATCCAGTGGCGTCAGGAGGTCGAATGGGGTCAATACTTGCACGTGGATAAGTACGGACACAACGTGGGTGTTTTCTTGTGATAATTATGTAGAAAGATCATCATGAGTACCATATTTTGGGGACACTTCACATGGTGACGGGATGCATTATTGGAAAATATAGAGTGCCAAGTGTGCGGATGGATGCAGCAGGGTGAGAACTATGCACTGCGAGGCCACTTTTTGGCCTGTTCAAGGTTCGTTTGAGGCCAACTAAAAGGCCAAAGGTGCCCAAGTAAAAAAGGTAAGTGTGGGAACTGAAAAACCTGAGAGAAGACCACAAAAAATGTGGAGAGAGGAGGAGGAACAGTCGCAACTGAGTTTTTGCTATTTTTGGAACATGTTTTGGCTATGAACTTCTCATCCGAAGTCGAATTTGAGCACTTTGACATTGTAGACTGGGATTTTGGCCATTCTGGACGCGATGGTGCTGTCCGTTTTGCCAAATTACTCACTATTTTTTTTGCTATTTTTATTGTGTAAGTTTCTCCTATGAGCGAAGCCTCTTCTCAAGTTTGTGATTGTATCTGGCATATTTCATCAATACTGTGTGAGCTATTTTCCCCATTGGTGTTGGCCTAAGCTCAATTGTATCTAAACATCAGAAATTCTCCTCGTTTGAGCTGAGCTTTTTGGGTGTGTGTGTTTGTGTTGAGTGGGCAAAGGCTCTCTTCTCTCTCCTCTCGCTGTATTGGTGTGTTCCCTGTCTCGGCCAGAGGGGTTGTGTAAGCTGAGTGGTGTGTGTGTGTGTGTGTGTGTGTGTGTGTGTGTGTGTGTGTGTGTGTGTGTGTATCGTCCCAAGAGTGTGTCACAATGTAAGTGTACAATAAGGAGGTTTTGTGGGTTAAAGAAGGAAGATTTATAAAAGGAGAGTCCCATATGTAGGGGCAAGTAAAAGAGTTTTGGTGCATGCAAATAACATCTCCATAGTTTCACATAGTTAGTGAGTTTATCTTGCATATCAAGATAGCCAATGTCATATGTAGGATGATATTACTAACTGCATCAAAATGACAATGACCTCATGGATTTGGTCACATGCCAGGGAAGCTAGTCTCGGAGAGGTTCCCATTGAGCTAACAAATTTCTCCTACCTCCTTTATCATCATTACTCTCATTATTCTTACTTTAGGGGACAAAGAGCCTCCAAGAAGATTAAAAGAAAAAGTGTCAATGCTACAAGATACCCTGTCCCTACCATGGAGAGATTGAAAAGTTAATAGCTTAGCTTCAATCATGCATGTACTTCAGCTCTTTGCACCCTTGTTAGTGATGTACTACATATTACACCCCCATTGTGGTTGAGGGTATGGTTCCTAAATGAGCATTCCCCACAATCCATGAAGCTACATAGTGATAGATGGAGGTTGAGAGCCATGTGGAATCTTGGATTCTTGGATTCTTGGTCAATGAATAGCAACAATCCATTCTTGGCCTCAAGGGGAGGTGGTCCATTGAGTCATATGAAGTACCCCAAAAAACCCTTGATACTTAAGAAACATAGCCAATTTTTTTTAAAGCTATTACTTGCCTTGAATCTGAAAGTTTATTCAATAGTAATTTTTTTGCATATCGTACCACTTTAGAGTAAAAATAATGAAGTCCTTATTTCACCCCCAAAAACTTGCTAGCCACATGAACTCATGGGTGCATGATTGGCATCAATATTGCTTTGTTATTCGTCACTATTTAGCAATCAAAAATTTTGTTCTAAAAGTATTGCTTGTGTAAAGTGCTTGTGTTATGCATCTCTCTCTCTCTCTCTCTCTCTCTCTCTCTCTCTCTCTCTCTCTCTCTCTCTCTCTCTCTCTCTCTCTCTCATATGAAGCAAGTCAAAAGGTCCAAAAGACATGCAACAGGAAAATACTAACTTTGGGGTGGATGCTTGACATCAAGAAATGGTTTGGAAGATGGAATGCATGTCACTTGGTCAAGGATGCGTCGATCGAATCCCAAGTTAATGAGGTCTTCTTACAACACCAATGTATCACGGCTTGGGAGAAATATGGAGGTTCTCACTTTATCCATTACACCACACACATTGCCCCAAACTACAAATCTCTCTTCTTCTCTAAACGAGGTAACCAAGCCCATCCCTACATCCTTGAGCCCATCTCGTTGAGTGCGATCCGCACCATTGCCTCCATTCATCTTAGCTCCCATTCTCTATGCTGTAAGACAAGATGTTGGGGCACTGGCAAGGAATCTCATTGACTTTGCACCTTATGCCCTCGTCAAGTGCAAGAGACTGGGTACCACACACTACTTGACTTGAGTGCTCAAATTTTGACCACATTAGGTCCTCTTTTCCCATATATTTAGCCATGAGCTCTCCCTACATACCTTCCTCCCCCAACCACGATGTAGACTCTCTATTGCAACGCTCATTTCAGCCATTTTTTAACATTCAGAGTCACTTATGACCTCCACTCACACCACATGACATGTTCATTTGGTCCATAGGTCATATTTGACCTCCAAGGATGATAATAGAACTCTCTCTCTCTCTCTCTCTCTCTCTCTCTCTCTCTCTCTCTCTCTCTCTCTCTCTCTCTCTCTCTCTCTCTCTCTCTCTCCACAAAAAGAGGCACTATTTCTTTCTCACTCACCTCCCAAACTCATAATCCCCTTGACATCTTTGGTGAACCTAACACAAAATGATATGGGTGGGGTCATGCAACAATTTTTGACTTCTATGTAGCATGAGCAAGCAACACCACAGTAATTCCACCTGAACAATGAATTCTAGGGTGCAAACTGGTAGGATTTCAAAAAGCTTTTGCAAGAGGAGTATTTTCTTGAGGATTTGTGGAGGGTAACCATACCGAGTATGAAGTGGGTGTAGACGAAAGACAAGGAATTATTTGCATCAAAAATGCTACAAAATTTTAAAAATAAATTTGAAAATTATAGAGCTTGTTTTTCTTTTGCACACTACCTATTTAAATACTGGCCACTTGTTTAACCCCTTCAAGAGGCCATTCACACCCTCCGTGATTGGAAACAACAAACTGGCAATTAATCTTGAAGAGTTCCAGAAACTTTTAGATTGGCAGCATATTCGCAAGCTTTTGCTCAAAGTTTAAAAGCTACAATCCAAACAGAATTATTAATAAATGACAAACCTTGTGAATTCTAGTTTTGCAGCAATCTTGCAAAGCATCAACCTCTCAAAGGCTCTTAAACCTATTGGTGGTATAACGAAGCTAGTCATCAAGTATCGCAAATAATCGAACGAACTTGTAGCATCTTGAAACACCAAAATAGACTACAATATGGCATCAAAGGTGGACAAATTCAACGGTTCTAGATTTCCACTTAGAAAATCAAAGTGAAGGGCTATCTAATGCACAAGAATCCCTGGAGAGTAGTCATGCCTCTATCAGCAGAGGAAGCTGGCACATCTGCTACTGTCACAAGAGCACTATCTGTTGAGCAACAATGCAAGGACAAGCAAGCATTAGGTATTATTTTGAAATATCTTGAAGATGATTTTATTCATTATCTAGATGATGTGCAATGTGGAAATGCTACTTGGATGGAACTAGAGAAAGTGTTTGGTCCTAAAGCTAAATACTCCAAAACGAGTCTTAAAATGGAGCAGTATTTCCTTTCTATGCGTGATGAGAATATTATAACTTTAGCTAATAGATTGAAAATAATATGCAGTCAACTGATTTATGTTGAATCCGATGTCCCAGATGAGGATGTTATAACTATTTTTCTTAATATTCTACCTAAAGAATTTTGTCAGATTTTCACTATTTTAAGAGAGAAGGATCCACTTCCTTCTTTGGATGGTATTGTTAATTCATTGCAAGAAGAAGAGAATCAAGTACCACATGCTAATTCTATCGTACCTACTGCACATGTAGCTCGTGGTTGCACTTTGATTGCAAATTCAACCATGACTGCAACTTCAAGGAGCTCTACTATCAGCACTAGACCTTATGCAATATGTGGTTGCAGCAATCATCAACCAAGGATTGTTATAGCAAAACTCCTTGCATCCATTGTGGAAAGACCAATCATCCTTCGAATAAATATTTTTATAAGAATAAATGACAAATCAACATGATTGAAAGTGATGATGATGGTGACACACCAATGCTTCTCGTAGATAGTGATGTCTTGCAACTTTTAGTTTGTTTTATGTTTCCTTTTATGTCATTCATTTGTCAATAAAATGTACGGGTTATAGACACTACCACACATAAATGGTAAGACCACCATTTTATGTTTGGTTCTGAGTTCTGGTTTCTCACGCTGATAGTTGTTTGAGGGAAGTGCACACACACACCTATGTTGTTGTCAAGGGGGGGACTTCTACTCATAGTTTCAGGTGATTGAACTCTCCCATGGTTTGTATCAAGTCCATAGTCAAGCCCGAACCACAGAATACCTATTTAAATATTTCCCACTTGTTTAACCCCTTCAAGAGGCCATTCACACCCTCCGTGATTGGCAACAACAAACTGGCAATTAATCTTGAAGAGTTCCAAAAACTTTCAGATTGGCAGCATATTGGAAAGCTTTTGCTCAAAGTTTAAAAGCTACAATCCAACGCGTTAAAAAAAATGACAAACCCTATGAATTCTAGTTTTGCAGCAATCTTGCAAAGCATCAACCTCTCAAAAGCTCTTAAACCTATTGGTGGTATAACGAAGCTAGTACACAAGTATCGCAAATAATCGAACGAACTTGTAGCATCTTGAAACACCAAAATAGACTACAATATGGCATCAAGGTGGACAAATTCAACGGTTCTAGATTTCCACTTAGAAAATCAAAGTGAAGGGCTATCTAATGCACAAGAATCCCTGGAGAGTAGTCATGCCTCTATCAGCAGAGGAAGTTGGCACATCTGCTACTGTCACAAGAGCACTATCTGTTGAACAACAACGCAAGGACAAGCAAGCATTAGGTATTATTTTGAAATCTCTTGAAGATTATTTTATTCATTATCTAGATGATGTGCAATCTGGAAATGCTGCTTGGATGGAACTAGAGAAAGTGTTTGGTCCTAAAGCTAAATACTCCAAAATGAGTCTTAAAATGGAGCAGTATTTCCTTTCTATGCGTGATGAGAATATTATAGATTTAGCTAATAGATTGAAAATAATATGCAGTCAACTGATTTATGTTGAAGCCGATGTCCCAGATGAGGATCTTATAACTGTTTTTCTTAATATTCTACCTAAAGAATTTTGTCAGATTTTCACTATTTTAAGAGAGAAGGATCCGCTTCCTTCTTTGGATGGTATTGTTAATTCATTGCAGGAAGAAGAGAATCAAGTACCACGTGCTGATTCTATCGTACCTACTACACATGTAGCTCGTGGTTGCACTTTGATTGCAAATTCAACCATGAATGCAACTTCAAGGAGCTCTACTATCAGCACTAGACCTTGTGCAATATGTGGTTGCAGCAATCATCAACCAAGGATTGTTATAGCAAAACTCCTTGCATCCATTGTGGAAAGACCAATCATCCTTCAAATAAATATTTTTAGAAGAATAAATGACAAAGCAACATGATTGAAAGTGACGATGATGGTGACACACCAATGCTTCTCGTAGATAGTGATGTCTTGTAACTTTTAGTTTGTTTTATGTTTCATTTTATGTCATTCATTTGTCAATAAAATGTACGGGTTATAGACAATACCACACATAAATGGTAGGACCACCATTTTATGTTTGGTTTTGAGTTCTGGTTTGTCTCACGCTGATAGTTGTTTGAGGGAAGTGCACACACACACCTATGTTGTTGTCAAGGGGGGGACTTCTACTCATAGTTTTAGGTGATTGAACTCTCCCATGGTTTGTATTAAGTCCATAGTCAGTGGTTTGGGCTTGAGGGGGTTGTTGGGTTCAAGCCCAAATCAGTATATCTAAGTTTTGTGGGAACAATCCCTAAGCCCTGCAGACAACACATTCAGTTTGCATGGGTAATGTTTGAACTTTATATATTGTAAAGGTTTTTTAACTAATCAACATATCGTTGTTTTTTGTCTGTGTGTGTGTGTGCACTATCAGCATCTGCACTATGGCTCGCCGGGACCAGCACAAACATCCAATACTGAAGATACCATCCATTTATCAAAACAATACAGAGGGGTGGGGTCATTCAATCCCCTAACATTGAAAGTTTCAATATTCAATGAGGGGTGTTATGGACTACTTGGTAATCCCCATCATCACTGTCACTATCATGCATATGAACCTCTAACTAGACACCATGAGTATGACCTTCTTCTGGTTGTATTTTGTCTTTGTTCTAAAGTGATATTTCTCAACTATATTGTCAATAACTACCAATCGTTTAGGTGAAGGCATGTCCTCCATAAGCACTTCATAGAAATTCTGTAATGAGTATCTCAATAAGAATCCTTTACATTTAATGGTTTTCCTACATGGGGTGAACCCTTATGTGTCAACAACACGTATTCCTTTATCTAGGTTTCTATGAGCATTGGAGGAGGATGTTCCATTATTGCCCCCTGTAGATATCTCTCTCTCTCTCTCTCTCTCTCTCTCTCTCTCTCTCTCTCTCTCTCTCTCTCTCTCTCTCTCTCTCTCTCTCTCTCTCTCTCAAATCCCATCTATATGGATCATATCTTGCAATTAGGGTGTTGTTTTATGCTCTTCTCATGTTTTTTGAAGAGAATAGTAGGGGATTCTAGCTACTTATGCCTATTTAAAGAAATCTACAAAGGCATCCAACTAGGGCTTATAAAATTGTAGGCTAGAGTATTCTTTGTGCAAGACGAAATAAGAATTGGTTAGATCCTATTGTCCATAAAATACATCAATTATATTATGTGTGCAAGAAGAAACATGTATTGGCTAGATACATATTGCCCCCAACTACAAAACCATGTTCTTAAGTGAAAGAGCAACTTGTACTCACCCTTACATGCTTGAGGATATCCCTTGTCAATGATACGGCTATAAGAGGGATTCAGCTTAGCTCCCATTCCCTTCGATGTGAGATAGGGCATTGGGGCAATAAAGAAGAGTCAAATTGATTGCGTACATTATGCTCACTGCAAGTTGGAGAGTCTCAGTACAACACACTACTAGAGTGCTCAGCTTTTGGTCACAACCGAAATTTCTTCCCTGACATTTCTAGCCATGACTTAGACCTACACACTTTCCTCTCCCACCCATAGTGTGGGCTCTCCATTGCATCTCTCATCACCACAATATTGTTGGTCCCATAGGTCATATTGACCTCCGAGGAAGATAATAATCTCTCTCTCTCTCTCTCTCTCTCTCTCTCTCTCTCTCTCTCTCTCTCTCTCTCTCTCTCTCTCTCTCTCTCTCTCTCTCTCTCTCTCTCTCTCTCTCTCTCTGTCATAACAATCAATATCTAATTCTCCTAAATGATTTTCTCATATTAAACTGATCATTTAATGTGGGGAAGGCCAGGGGAGAAAAAGCTAGAATATTGGTTAAGCTAGCAGACCGGCCACAGTAGGGATCCAAAGGGGGGGCCATCTGCAAAAGAGCCATGTACAACAATGGGCTAAAAAGACCCTAAGGTTCAGCCCATTAAGACTTCCAAAATGCTAAGGTTCCAAAATTCAAAGGTTGTGTCCAAAAGGTCAACCCTAGGGAAAATTGGATGCTTAGTGTGTGTACAAAAGTCTTCTTCAAAGCCTACAAAGGAGGGGGCGAGCCCATTTAGTAAGGGATGAGAGAGAAAGCCACACAAACACACACAGGCTCCCTTTACACAAAGGGAATTAGGGACACATGTCAGCTCCCTAGGACAGATGCCCACAAGGGGTGCCCAATTCCTATTGGAAGACCCTTGAAGTGGACCAATGAGAATGAAGCTAGAGTAAATCTAGTTTAATTAATTTAAAAACATTTAATAAAAGAAACCAATGAGAATTAAGTCTCCTAGAAGACTATTGGGCAGTCTCCCAAGGGGTCCAATGAGCATTCAGGAGCCCAATGGCTTGCTTGATTCCTATTGGCCAGGAGGCAAAGGGGTCCAATGAGAGTTTAGTTTAATTATTTAATTACCTAAAGCTCTCACAAAAGGGGAAAGGGGGACACATGTCAGAAGGCTATCACTTATGCTGCTTAACACCCATTGGCTTGACTTGGGAAGGTCCAATGAGGCAAAAGCCAGACCAATTTAGCAAGAAGGGCTCGCCCAAGAGAGAGGGGGGGCTGATTTTTGCTTGGTATTGACACACACACACACTCACACTTGACCATGTGTGAAGAAAGAATACTCTATCTCCTCCCAAGCTTTAATGGAGAGCTCATCACCTACTCCAAGCTTGTGAGATAGAAGCCTACATCAACACTCTCTTGGCATGTGGATGCAAATCCAACCAAGAGCCAAGATTCAATGCATGCTCATCTTTTCTACCAAGCTAATTACTAAGCTAAGCTATGCTAATATGAGTGATTATGTGAGGAGATGTACATCTTTCTTGTAAGATCCTCCTTCTTCCTCTCAATCTACTCTCATACCCTGCTAGCTCTCACCATCTTCGAAGGTGTGTGAGGTCTTGGGTCTGAGAATGGGGATAATTCAAGTTGTGTTTGATTAAGTGTTTTGCTTAGTGCATGAAGCTTCCATCTTCATTGCACCAGTTAGTCTTGAAGGAACACAAAGAATTGTATTGTACAATGTCTCTCTTGATGGGAGAAACCATAATACAAAGCCTTTTGGAGGGGGGACCGGCTCCATGCAAATCCGGTCCTCAACTGTTGTCAATAGCTTAATTTCTCTCTCTTTTGAAAGTATTGTTGATGCTATCTAACTAGGTGTTATGCTTTTTGTTGCTCTCTCCACCCAAGCTCTCTTGTAATTCTCATTAGGAATCTATTCTAATGAAATGCCCACTATGTTCATGCTAATTTCCGCTACACATAAGTTATTAGGCCATTAAATGTTACATTGGTATCAGAGCTCAAGGTTTCTCTTTTCTTGCTCAAGAAGGGAGGTCCTCAAGCTAGCTACAAATGGTTGGTATTATTAATTGCCTGTGAGTAAGTAGAATAGGGATTTTTCAGCCTTGCAGTGTGCCGGCCTTCGTCCAGCTAACGGGGCATCACCGTCGAGAGCCATGGTCTTAATAGTGGAGTCCTACGGGGCTTGCCTACGGCTTAACCACTATTGAGCTATTAGAAGCTTGACAGGAGCCGGTGCTGTTTTGGTGTCGAAAGACCCTCTCTTCTATTCCTTGCAATTAATGGTATTCGAGCCGCGGGTACAGTAGCTTGAGTGCTTTTTCTAAAGGGGTAAAGAGGAGTAGCAACTAGGGCTTGAAGTGCCAAAGTACACCTAAAACGTTTACACCTAAAAGTTGTTAGAATGGCTGACAATAGTAAAGAGAGTGAAATTAATGTTGATAACTTTGATTTTGCTCATGAGCAAGCTACTAATGATGCTTCAATGCTTGTTAACTATCTTGTTTCTAGGCTTCAACAAGCCATGGGCAATCCATCTCTCCAAAGTGAAGTGCAACGGCAGCTCCGTGCTCACGGGATTCTCCAAGCTAATCACGGGATGAGAGAGAAAGCCACACACACACACACACACACACACACAGGATCCCTTTACACAAAGGGAATTAGGGACACATGTCAGCTCCCTAGGCCAGATGCCCACAAGGGGTGCCCAATTCCTATTGGAAGACCCTTGAAGTGGACCAATGAGAATTAAGCTAGAGTAAATCTAGTTTAATTAATTTAAAAACATTTAATAAAAGAAACCAATGAGAATTAATTTCCCTAGAAGACTATTGGGCAGTCTCCCAAGGGGTCCAATGAGCATTCAGGAGCCCAATGGCTTGCCTGATTCCTATTGGCCGGGAGGCAAAGGGGTCCAATGAGAGTTTAGTTTAATTATTTAATTACCTAAAGCTCTCACAAAAGGGGAAAGGGGGACACATGTCAGAAGGCTATCACTTATGCTGCTTAACACCCATTGGCTTGACTTGGGGAGGTCCAATGAGGCAAAAGCCAGACCAATTTAGCAGGAAGGGCTCGCCCAAGAGAGAGGGGGGGCTGATTTTTGCTTGGTATTGACACACACACACACTCACACTTGACCATGTGTGAAGAAAGAATACTCTATCTCCTCCCAAGCTTTAATGGAGAGCTCATCACCTACTCCAAGCTTGTGAGATAGAAGCCTACATCAACACTCTCTTGGCATGTGGATGCAAATCCAACCAAGAGCCAAGATTCAATGCATGCTCATCTTTTCTACCAAGCTAATTACTAAGCTAAGCTATGCTAATATGAGTGATTATGTGAGGAGATGTACATCTTTCTTGTAAGATCCTCCTTCTTCCTCTCAATCTACTCTCATACCCTGCTAGCTCTCACCATCTTCGAAGGTGTGTGAGGTCTTGGGTCTGAGAATGGGGATAATTCAAGTTGTGTTTGATTAAGTGTTTTGCTTAGTGCATGAAGCTTCCATCTTCATTGCACCAGCTAGTCTTGAAGGAACACAAAGAATTGTATTGTACAATGTCTCTCTTGATGGGAGAAACCATAATACAAAGCCTTTTGGAGGGGGGACCGGCTCCATGCAAATCCGGTCCTCAACCGTTGTCAATAGCTTAATTTCTCTCTCTTTTGAAAGTATTGTTGATGCTATCTAACTAGGTGTTATGCTTTTTTTTGCTCTCTCCACCCAAGCTCTCTTGTAATTCTCATTAGGAATCTATTCTAATGAAATGCCCACTATGTTCATGCTAATTTCCGCTACACATAAGTTATTAGGCCATTAAATGTTACATTGGTATCAGAGCTCAAGGTTTCTCTTTTCTTGCTCAAGAAGGGAGGTCCTCAAGCTAGCTACAAATGGTTGGTATTATTAATTGCCTGTGAGTAAGTAGAATAGGGATTTTTCAGCCTTGCAGTGCGCCGGCCTTCGTCCAGTTAACGGGGCATCACCGTCGAGAGCCATGGTCTTAATAGTGGAGTCCTACGGGGCTTGCCTACGGCTTAACCACTATTGAGCTATTAGAAGCTTGACAGGAGCCGGTGCTGTTTTGGTGTCGAAAGACCCTCTCTTCTATTCCTTGCAATTAATGGTATTCGAGCCGCGGGTACAGTAGCTTGAGTGCTTTTTCTAAAGGGGTAAAGAGGAGTAGCAACTAGGGCTTGAAGTGCCAAAGTACACCTAAAACGTTTACACCTAAAAGTTGTTAGAATGGCTGACAATAGTAAAGAGAGTGAAATTAATGTTGATAACTTTGATTTTGCTCATGAGCAAGCTACTAATGATGCTTCAATGCTTGTTAACTATCTTGTTTCTAGGCTTCAACAAGCCATGGGCAATCCATCTCTCCAAAGTGAAGTGCAACGGCAGCTCCGTGCTCACGGGATTCTCCAAGCTAATCACGGGATGAGAGAGAAAGCCACACACACACACACACACACACACACAGGATCCCTTTACACAAAGGGAATTAGGGACACATGTCAGCTCCCTAGGCCAGATGCCCACAAGGGGTGCCCAATTCCTATTGGAAGACCCTTGAAGTGGACCAATGAGAATTAAGCTAGAGTAAATCTAGTTTAATTAATTTAAAAACATTTAATAAAAGAAACCAATGAGAATTAATTTCCCTAGAAGACTATTGGGCAGTCTCCCAAGGGGTCCAATGAGCATTCAGGAGCCCAATGGCTTGCCTGATTCCTATTGGCCGGGAGGCAAAGGGGTCCAATGAGAGTTTAGTTTAATTATTTAATTACCTAAAGCTCTCACAAAAGGGGAAAGGGGGACACATGTCAGAAGGCTATCACTTATGCTGCTTAACACCCATTGGCTTGACTTGGGGAGGTCCAATGAGGCAAAAGCCAGACCAATTTAGCAGGAAGGGCTCGCCCAAGAGAGAGGGGGGGCTGATTTTTGCTTGGTATTGACACACACACACACTCACACTTGACCATGTGTGAAGAAAGAATACTCTATCTCCTCCCAAGCTTTAATGGAGAGCTCATCACCTACTCCAAGCTTGTGAGATAGAAGCCTACATCAACACTCTCTTGGCATGTGGATGCAAATCCAACCAAGAGCCAAGATTCAATGCATGCTCATCTTTTCTACCAAGCTAATTACTAAGCTAAGCTATGCTAATATGAGTGATTATGTGAGGAGATGTACATCTTTCTTGTAAGATACTCCTTCTTCATCTCAATCTACTCTCATACCCTGCTAGCTCTCACCATCTTCGAAGGTGTGTGAGGTCTTGGGTCTGAGAATGGGGATAATTCAAGTTGTGTTTGATTAAGTGTTTTGCTTAGTGCATGAAGCTTCCATCTTCATTGCACCAGCTAGTCTTGAAGGAACACAAAGAATTGTATTGTACAATGTCTCTCTTGATGGGAGAAACCATAATACAAAGCCTTTTGGAGGGGGGACCGGCTCCATGCAAATCCGGTCCTCAACCGTTGTCAATAGCTTAATTTCTCTCTCTTTTGAAAGTATTGTTGATGCTATCTAACTAGGTGTTATGCTTTTTTTTGCTCTCTCCACCCAAGCACTCTTGTAATTCTCATTAGGAATCTATTCTAATGAAATGCCCACTATGTTCATGCTAATTTCCGCTACACATAAGTTATTAGGCCATTAAATGTTACATTGGTATCAGAGCTCAAGGTTTCTCTTTTCTTGCTCAAGAAGGGAGGTCCTCAAGCTAGCTACAAATGGTTGGTATTATTAATTGCCTGTGAGTAAGTAGAATAGGGATTTTTCAGCCTTGCAGTGCGCCGGCCTTCGTCCAGTTAACGGGGCATCACCGTCGAGAGCCATGGTCTTAATAGTGGAGTCCTACGGGGCTTGCCTACGGCTTAACCACTATTGAGCTATTAGAAGCTTGACAGGAGCCGGTGCTGTTTTGGTGTCGAAAGACCCTCTCTTCTATTCCTTGCAATTAATGGTATTCGAGCCGCGGGTACAGTAGCTTGAGTGCTTTTTCTAAAGGGGTAAAGAGGAGTAGCAACTAGGGCTTGAAGTGCCAAAGTACACCTAAAACGTTTACACCTAAAAGTTGTTAGAATGGCTGACAATAGTAAAGAGAGTGAAATTAATGTTGATAACTTTGATTTTGCTCATGAGCAAGCTACTAATGATGCTTCAATGCTTGTTAACTATCTTGTTTCTAGGCTTCAACAAGCCATGGGCAATCCATCTCTCCAAAGTGAAGTGCAACGGTAGCTCCGTGCTCACGGGATTCTCCAAGCTAATCACGAGATGAGAGAGAAAGCCACACACACACACACACACACACACAGGATCCCTTTACACAAAGGGAATTAGGGACACATGTCAGCTCCCTAGGCCAGATGCCCACAAGGGGTGCCCAATTCCTATTGGAAGACCCTTGAAGTGGACCAATGAGAATTAAGCTAGAGTAAATCTAGTTTAATTAATTTAAAAACATTTAATAAAAGAAACCAATGAGAATTAATTCCCCTAGAAGACTATTGGGCAGTCTCCCAAGGGGTCCAATGAGCATTCAGGAGCCCAATGGCTTGCCTGATTCCTATTGGCCAGGAGGCAAAGGGGTCCAATGAGAGTTTAGTTTAATTATTTAATTACCTAAAGCTCTCACAAAAGGGGAAAGGGGGACACATGTCAGAAGGCTATCACTTATGCTGCTTAACACCCATTGGCTTGACTTGGGGAGGTCCAATGAGGCAAAAGCCAGACCAATTTAGTAGGAAGGGATCGCCCAAGAGAGAGGGGGGGCTGATTTTTTCTTGGTATTGACACACACACACACACTCACACTTGACCATGTGTGAAGAAAGAATACTCTATCTCCTCCCAAGCTTTAATGGAGAGCTCATCACCTACTCCAAGCTTGTGAGATAGAAGCCTACATCAACACTCTCTTGGCATGTGGATGCAAATCCAACCAAGAGCCAAGCTTCAATGCATGCTCATCTTCTCTACCAAGATAATTACTAAGCTAAGCTATGCTAATATGAGTGATTATGTGAGGAGATGTACATCTTTCTCGTAAGATACTCCTTCTTCCTCTCAATCTACTCTCATACCCTACTAGCTCTCACACATAGACCATTTCCTTTGATTTCTAACAAAAAAGTTGAATAAATTACAAGGATTTTCTCATGCAATTACTACCTGTTATCACTGACTTTGGTGTTTCTAAATCTTAGCATGGAGGCTAGCTAAGCATGAAAAGCACAGGAACAAAAGCAACATCAATCTTTTTCTTCGACTTAACAAGGGAAAAATATGATGCATTAACACTTTGCCAAACTATCATGCAAATGATAACAAGAGTAGAAGTGTACAAATTTCCAGTAATAAAGCCAACATTCACTTAATCAAACATGAATAAGTTTTTTTTTTTTTTGTGAACAACCAATCCTAATAAATTTCCTTCCACAAATTACAACATGTCAAATCTCAAAATTCCTTCTTGTCACTCTTAAAATACTATGTCAGCTTCTCAGAACCATTGAGCCTTGGTACTAGTGTGATAGCATCAGCATGTCATACCTTTGAGGGGCACCCTTGAGCTTTTGTACCTAAACCCATTAGGCTAAAGTATCTCTCTCTCTCTCTCTCTCTCTCTCTCTCTCTCTCTCTCTCTCTCTCTCTCTCTCACACACACACACACACACACACACACACACACACACACACACACACACACACACACATTAAATGCTAAATGTGCATACATACCCACTACATATCTATACATACATTGTGTAGATTTGACGTATATAAGCATATTTGCACAACCACATATACAAACAAATCCAAAATAAATAATATAATTTTTTTCTTAATTTAGGGTCAATTAACTAAAACTAATTTAGACTTAAATGGTTCTAAAAAGATTCTTGATGCTCGTAATTGTTATGCGTTCTTTATTATTACATCAACACTTTTTCCATTTTTTATTATTTAAATTTAAGATTTAAGTATAAATATATGATTCAATACTTAATTTAGGATTATCTATAGGTTTTAGGATTACAATAAGTTTTATGTTTAGAATTTAGGTTTCAAGTTAAATTTTACTTTTTAGATTTTTAATTTTACATTTCTTATCTACGTTTTATATTTAAATTAGCATATACATAGGCGGTCCAGGACTAGACTCTAGTTTCAAATTTGAGTATACAATTTAAGCTACACAAACTACATGCTTAATTATGTTGTAGGCCTCATACATATGCATATACGCTTTTACTTTAAGCTTTGGGTTTTCATATATGTATGAGGTTTATGTTTAGATTTATGTATTTACGTTTAGATAAAGATGTAGCTTTAAGTTTATATTTTGAATTTTTTGGTTCAGGCTTCTAGTTTGAGATTAGGTTTATATTTATGATTTGCTTTTTCAATTAATGTTTAAACTAGATTTTTGATTTAAAGCTTGCATTTTTCAATTTTGGTTTAGGTCGTAGCTTTAGATCGAGGTTAATGGTTTAGAGTTAAGTACTTTATGGATTAAGTTGTAGGTTTTCATTTTTTAAGGTTAGGTTTATCATTTAGCATTAAGCTTTGGATCTAGATTTTTGGTTTAAGCTTATTTTTTAGTTGTAGGTTTATTTCTAAGTTTACAGTTTAAGCTTGGGGTTATGATTTGGGTTGTATAAATATATATATATGTTTAAGGTCACAATGAAGCTGCACATTTTATTTTTGTTTTAAGCTATATGTTTAGGTCTAAGGTTACGATTTAGGTTTAGAAATTATAGGTCTGCGTTTAGGTTCTAAGTTTGTGATTATTTTTTATGCTTGGATTGTAGGTTTTAGGTTTATGGTTTATGCTTAGGTTTAGATTTGCAATTTAAATTCAAGTTATAGGTTTGTGTTTAGCTTTAGAATTTTGGTTTAGTTTTAAGTTTATGATTTAGGCCTATGTTTAGGGTAACGGTTGTTATTTTAGTTTTAAATTGTAAGTTTAGGTTTAAATTAGTATTATAGACTTAACATTGAATTATAGGCTGAAGTTTAGGTTTAGGTTAGTTTAATTATAATTTTACGATTCTGGTTGTAGGTTTAGGGTTATGTTTAAACTGTAGGTTTTTTTCTAAGCTTACGGTTCAGGTTTAAGTTGTAAGTTTGTGCTTTTTATTAATTAGGGTTATGATTTTGGTTTAGATTTAGATTGTAGATTTAGTTATAAGTTTACAATTTAGGTTGTAAGTTTAAGTTATAGATCTATATTAGGTTTACAATCTAAGCTTAGGTTTTTTATTTGCATTTTTGAGTTTATGGTTTGAGTTGCATAAGCTATTGTGGTTTTTGAATTTTTTATTTTAAGTTCGATTTAGGTTTAGGGTTATAGTTTACAAGTTATGTTGAAGGTTAGGTTTTGAATTTAATACTAGGCTTGTAAGAACCACATAATTGGTTGAAACCTTAAAAACGGCTCAACTTAGAATTCTAATCAATGAGACAAACTTCTGTATATGACATCAAAACCTTAGGAACCTTCTTACATATTGGAAAACTATAATACGTCAATTGCACTTCACTACGTGGCTTGGAGGACTAAGCAATGTAGATAACATTTGAATATAGGTAAGGAAATGTTTTTAATTATCGACGAATTTTCCAAGTACCTACTGAACAATGATCTGATTACTTTTAAAAGAGACTAAAAAGATATTGCTCGTCCCACAAAGTAGTTGTTGAAAATAGCCATGAAAAGACACCTTTAGACCTTCATTTAGCTTTTTGTATTTTCTATCAGCTAATATTGAGTGTTGGGTGTAATTACCTAAGAGCTTTTTCTATTTGGAGAACTTACCTAGGCCTAGATAATTATTTACAAAAGTCTCTAAAGGCCAAAAAATGGCTATTTTGTTCAAGACTAGCGTTAGGCTATGGTCATGTGAGGGCTCAATTATCCATTTGGCTAACTGAGGCTATTTTGTTTATGGTTTTAGTTAGCATTTTTTTTTAAAGTGAGGTTTACCTTTAGATTTAGGGTTTTTTATTGTTATTTTTGTTTAAGTGTATGATTTAAGATTTTTGTTTTTTTGGTTTTGATTTAGGTTATAGATCAAGGTTTATTGTTTAGGTTTAGATTATAGGTCTAGGTTTATGGTTTAGGTTACAACTTAGACTTATTTTTTAGGCCTGGGATTCTTAGTTTAGGTTATAATTTGCATTTTACATCAAAGTTTGAGATTAACTTAATGCCAAGGCTTGTGTCCACAAGCATTATGAGTAGTGACGATAGTATGGGGTTGTGTGATTGAGATGCCTATCTCTCGGCTAGGATTTACATGTCCTTGTAATCAATGCAAATTGGTTGTTCATTGAACATGTCCACAAATATGGTTCATTCAATTCAAAAACTATAGAATGATCTATTGGCAATTACAATTGATTTTTAGGTGTGAACGATAGTGGTAAAACATAGAAGAATATGAATTCACTAGTGTACATTTAAAATTAGTTAGTTGGTTTCAAATTCACAACTATACATTGCCGGAGAGTGGAACTCTAGGGTTGACCATGTGAATGATATGCTTTGGTAGACACTTGACGATGAACGTCTAATAGGGATTGTGATAGTGAGTCTAGATGTGGAAAAGAAAAAGAGTATGGACTTGGAGACAAAGATCAACCAATTCGACATGCTTCACAACCCAACGATGCAAAAGAGGCTCACCTGATGCGATGATGCAAAGTAAGAGAGAGAAACTACAAGACATGTCTATATAAGAGGAGAACAACCATCAATGTGCTATCTCAAAGATCTTGAGATATTTCCATTATTTACGAGTCTCAAATGATTGGAGGATGCACCATGGAAAGGTCCCATCACTAGGTGAATCAAGGATGGAAGGGGAATATGAGTATTTTCATGGTTGTAGTTCCAAGGTAAATCTTCAATCTCCAATGTATGTCGTGGTTTTTCTATTGACACTTATTTTTGTGTTTTTTCCTCGTACAGGTCATACACGGTTCATTTTTGTGTTTTCTTTGAGTACAAGTAATACATGGTTCATTTTTCTGACGACCCTGAATATATCACATTGTGTCAAATACTTAATATTTGTGCAAATACTTACAAAATCTTTACATTAAAAAATGAAGATAAAAATGTAGAGGTAATCCCAAAAGAAAACTGAGAGAAATGTACAAAGGAGGTAACTAAGAAAGAGGAAAACGCAAAGAAAACATAGCAAAAAATAAAAAGGTAGCAATGAATGAGCTAGAAAACATAGTGGAAAAGATAGAGGACCTCTTCTATGATTGTGAGGATGTCTCTTTGCGAGGAGATCTCTTCATGATATAGGCATTTATGTTGAGTTATGCCAAGATAAGAGGGAGGATTCTTAACGTTCCACTTAAATTTTGACATCAGATTACCAACGTCTATGGAGGGCGTCGGTATATGTGTAGGTAAATTTGGATGGAGACCAAGTTTTAAAATAATTTCATTTTCAATTTTCCGACACGTATACCGGCACTCATACCAGCACGTACATTGATGAAAATAGCGGCGCGTATACTAGCGCATGTACCAGTGCACATATCGGCACCTGTACTGGTGAACTCTGCAAAAATAGAACCACGGGTATTTCCTGCGCATTTTCCTTCTTTCTTCTCTTCGTCTCTTGCTCTCCTCCTTCTCACTTGCTGCAGATATACTGCCTCACAACTTGTCGGAGGTGAAATTTTCACTCGTAGGCTACTTCGGCCCATCAGCAAGGTGAGCTTCTTTTCAAGTTTCCTTGTAGATTTGTGTACTTTTGTGTTTGTGTGTGTGTGTGTGTTTTTGAAGGTTTGAGGACATTTTTCCAAACTATTTCTTGCTCAAATAGGCCGCGGGTGAGTGCTCTAACATTCTTTTTTGTTGCATACACACATACACATTCAAATAAAATTGCACACGAAACAATATATACACGCTATATACGATGCACACATATATTTTCAATTTAAAAAATACAAAAATGTTATTTTATCAGTAATATCAATAAGAAACATCATTAGCTAAGCAAGAAAACTACAATTTATCATCAAAAGAAAGATTTCTTTTAATTTATGTTGTTTTATAATTAGTTTTGTTTTTTTGTGTAAATAAACTTATAAATTTAAAAAGTATATTGTTATTTTTGTAATTGTGACTTATCGTAGGCTATTCTCTTAATTAGGTTTAGTCCTGTAACACTAACCGTTTAGGTAATAAGTGGTTTCATCGCTTAGGAACTGGTCCGCAGCTAGATCGATGAATGTTAGCTACTTAATTAGAGTGTGTTGCTGCTTACGTATTGAACTGTTTACCCAATTTCGCTTAGTCTTACACCACGGCTCGTCTAGTTTTGTTATTTAGTAACTTAGAAACTTAGGGCTAGGCGTGTAGGTTTAACCGGTATCAAAACGGTTTATTAGGGCTTGTTGCTTATAGGTAACCGCTAAGATATTTAGTCTCTTACCTCTCAGGAGGGACTACTCCGTATGTAGGCCGTTGAAGGCAACACGCTTAGCGCTAGCCGCTTAGTGTTAGCGGCTCAGTGTTGGCGGCAAAAGAACTTCGACAAACAAAGTAAACTAACGTAATTGGATTTCAATAGCACACACAGACTACAAAAATAAAATAAAAAATAAAAAACAGACCTATGTCAAACCCAAATATATAGGCATTGACCAATAAAGACAAAATTATTACCAAGTGGTCCTGATCTCCGTGCACCTCTAGACCGAGGTGTGCAGAGATCAGGCATGGCTAGAGAATGTGATGCAGGTAGAGCTAGCAGCAAATGGTAGAAAAAATACAAATGGACTAAAGAAATGCAACAGTTTTAAGAAGCGACTTGTGTACTTCCAAAACTTAAACGGAATATGAGTATTTTCATGGTTGTAGTTCTAAGGTAAATCTTCAATCTCCAATGTATGTCGTGGTTTTTCTATTGACACTTTTTCTTGTGTTTTTTCCTAGTACAAGTCAGTCAGAGACGATTCATTTATATTAACACTCATTTTTGTGTTTTCTTTGAGTACAAGTAATACATGGTTCATTTTTTTGACGACCCTGACTATATCACATTGTGTCAAATACTTAGTATTTGTGCAAATACTTACAAAATCTTTACATTCATTATCTCATGCAGACTTTCTCCCTTTATCGATTGATTTTCTTTCCAAGGACTTCATAACCAAGGTGGTGGTATTTCATTGATGTAGGCCCCCAAAGTGTACAATTATGTGAGGGCTACAATATCCCAAACTAGAAAAAAATAAATTAAAAAATGAAGATAAAAATGTAGAGGTAATCGGAGAAGAAAACTAAAAGAAATGTACAAAGGATGTAATTAAGAAAGAGGAAAACGCAAAGAAAACATAGCAAAAAATACAAAGGTAGCAATGAATGAGCTAAAAAACATAGTGGAAAAGGCAGAGGACCTCTTCTATGATTGTGAGGATGTCTCTTTGCGAGGAGATCTCTTCATGATATAGGCATTTATGTTGAGTTATGCCAAGATAAGAGGGAGGATTCTTGAAGTTCCACTTAAAATTTGATGTCAGATTACCAACGTCAATGGAGGGCGTCAGTATATGTGTAGGTAAATTTGGATGGAGATCAAGTTTTAAAATAATTTTATTATCAATTCTCCAACGCATATACCACGCTCATACCAGCATGTACATTGATGAAAATACCGGCACGTATACTAGCGCATGTACCAACGCACATATCGGCACCTATACTGGTGAACTCTACAAAAAAAGAACCACGGGTATTTCCTGCGCATTTTCCTTCTTTTTACTCTCTTGCTCTCCTCCTCCTCACTTGCTGCAAATATACTACCTCACAACTTGTCGGAGGTGAAATTTTCACTCGTAGGCTACTCCGGCCCATCAACAAGGTGAGCTTCTTTTCAATTTTCCTTGTAGATTTGTGCACTTTTGTGTGTGTGTGTGTGTGTGTGTGTTTGCGGCTTTGAGGACGTTTTTCCAACTGTTTGTTGCTCACATAGGCCGTAGGTGACTGCTCTAACATTCTTTTTTGTTGCATACACACATACACATTCAAATAAAAATGCACACGAAACAATATATACACACTATATAGGATGCACACACATATTTTCAATTTAAAAAATACAAAAATGTTATTTTATAAGTAATATCAATTAGAAACCATCATTAGCTAAGAAAGATAACTACAATTTATCATTAAAAGAAAGATTGATTTTAAATATATGTTGGTTTATAATTAGTTTTGTTTTTTTGTGGAAATAAACTTAGAAATTTAAAAAGTATATTTTTATTTTTGTAATTGTGACTTATCGTAGGCTATTCTCTTAATTAGGTTTAGTCCTGTAACACTAACCGTTTAGGGTGGTTTCATCGCTTAGGAACTGGTCCGCAGCTAGATCGATGAATGTTAGCTACTTAATTAGAGTGTGTTGCTGCTTACGTATTGAACTGTTTACCCAAGTTCGCTTAGTCTTACACCGCGGCTCGTCTAGTTTTGTTATTTAGTAACTTAGAAACTTAGGGCTAGGCGTGTAGGTTTAACCGGTATCAAAACGGTTTATTAGGGCTTGTTGCTTATAGGTAACCGCTAAGATATTTAGTCTCTTACCTCTCAGGAGGGACTACTCCGTATGTAGGCCGTTGAAGGCAACACGCTTAGCGCTAGCCGCTTAGTGTTAGCGGCTCAGTGTTGGCGGCAAAAGAACTTCGACAAACAAAGTAAACTAACGTAATTGGATTTCAATAGCACACACAGACTACAAAAATAAAATAAAAAATAAAAAACAGACCTATGTCAAACCCAAATATATAGGCATTGACCAATAAAGACAAAATTATTACCTGGTGGTCCTGATCTCCGTGCACCTCTAGACCGAGGTGTGCAAAGATCAGGCATGGCTAGAGAATGTGATGCAGGTAGAGCTAGCAGCAAATGGTAGAAAAAACACAAATGGACTAAAGAAACGTAACATTGTTAAGAAGGGACTTGTGTATTTCAAAAACTTAAACGGAATATGAGTATTTTCATGGTTGTAGTTCCAAGGTAAATCTTCAATCTCCAATGTATGTCGTGGTTTTTCTATTGACACTTATTTTTGTGTTTTTTCCTAGTACAAGTTAGAGACGATTCATTTATATTAACACTCATTTTTGTGTTTTCTTTGAGTACAAGTAATATATGGTTCATTTTTTTGACGACTTTGACTATATCACATTGTGTCAAATACTCACAAAAGTTTTGCATTCATTATCTCATGCAGACTTTCTCCCTTTATCAATTGATTGTCTTTCCCAAGACTTAATAACCAAGGTGGTGGTATGTCATCGAGGTAGCCCCATAAAGTGTACAATTATATGAGGGCTACAATATCCCAAACTACAAAAAATATATATATATGAAGATAAAAATGTAGAGGTAATCGCAGAAGAAGAGAGAAATGTACAAAGGAAGTAATTAAGAAAGAGGAAAACGCAAAGAAAACATAGCAAAAAATACAAAGGTAGCAATGAATGAGCTAGAAAACATAGTGGAAAAGGTAGAGGATCTCTTCTATGATTGTGAGGATGTCTCTTTGCGAGGAGATCTCTTCATGATATAGGCATTTATGTTGAGTTATGCCAAGAGAAGAGGGAGGATTCTTAAAGTTCCACTTAAATCCTTACGTCAGATTACCAACGTCAATGGAGGGTGTCTGTATATGTGTAGGTAAATTTGGATGGAGATCAAGTTTTAAATTAGTTTAGCTTTCAATTTTCTGACGCGTATATCGCACTCATACCAGCAAGTACATTGATGAAAATACCGGCACGTATACTAGCGCATGTACCAACGCACATATCAGCACTTGTACTAGTGAACTGTGCAAAAATAGAACCACGGGTATTTCCTGCGCATTTTCCTTCTTTCTTCTCTTCCTCTCTTGCTCTCCTCCTCCTCACTTGCTGCAAATATACTGCCTCACAACTTGTCAGAGGTGAAATTTTCATTCGTAGGCTACTCCGGCCCATCAACAAGGTGAGCTTCTTTTCAAGTTTCCTTGTAGAATTGTGTACTTTTGTGTGTGTGTGTGTGTGTTTATTTTTGCAGGTTTGAGAACATTTTTCCAAACTGTTTCTTGCTCAATAGGCCGTAGGTGAGTGCTCTAACATTCTTTTTTGTTGCATACACACATACACATTCAAATAAAAATGCACACGAAACAATATATACACGCTATATACGATGCACACACATATTTTCAATAAAAAATACAAAAATGTTATTTTACAAGTAATATCAATTAGAAACCATCATTAGCTAAGAAAGATAACTACAATTTATCATTAAAAGAAAGGTTTATTTTAATTTATGTTGTTTTATAATTAGTTTTGTTTTTTTGTGTAAATAAACTTAGAAATTTAAAAAGTATATTGTTATTTTTGTAATTGTGACTTATCGTAGGCTATTCTCTTAATCACGTTTAGTCCTTTAACACTAACCGTTGTCGGAGGATTTGTGTTCGAAAGGTGAGCCGAGAAGGCGCGGGGCCTCTGGCTGTGACAGGTGTGAGGAAGACAGTTCCAGCAGACACAATGAATGTAAACAAAGCTTGAAATTAACAGCTTAAACAAGATCCTGAAGCTTGATTAACAGTACCACTGCCTACATTATTTAAAACTCCTTCCATGATTAGAGTGGCTTGTAAGCTTGGATTAGAGTGGCTTATGGTGTCTTTGATTAGATTGGCTATGGAAGATTGGATGAGAGTGGGATATGGAAACTTGGCTTAGGATTAGAGTGCTCAAAGCTTATGGCTTCTTCTCCGGTAATATAGCAGATCACGAAAACTTGAATATCTCTCCATTGGTGCAGAATTAGCCTTTGTGCGTGAGATGCAAAAATGCTCAAAACGCCCTTTTCCTTCTGTACGTACGACCTATTTTGTCCAGAAACCTGTTTTACAAAAATTTTCCAGAATAGGACTTTTTCGGCCTCCCTCATGCAGAGATGTGAAGTCTCTCACACACTTTCTTTTTTAGCACTGACCACATGCCTTCCTCTACCCAAGTTGCCTTATATGTCCTAAGAGCCCTTTCACATGTAAAACCTTTTCTTCAAGCATAAAATCTCTAGGTTTAAGCCTTCATAAGCACATAAAGCATACACTTTTTGGATCTTCTTGCTTGTTTTCGAGCCCTGGTCACTGCTCAATAAATGTGAGAGCTTCAAATAGACTTTTTCTTCTTCTCTTTACTCTTTTTTCCATCATGGAAGCGGAGCAGCACGACATTCACCCCCTCTGAATCTGCACAGCCTCCGGTCTGTGCCAATTGCACTTAATCAGCTTCATTAAAATCATTATCAGACATATCATCTGATGTATATATAACATGATTCTTTGAAGGTGGATCTAAATTGGAATCTTCAAGAACAATCTCGCCTTCTCGCTTTTTGAATAGCTTGATCTGTTTCCCTGCAATAGGCACATTGAGCATAGTGCCATCAAGTTCACATAATTGATATGTTGCATTATCAAAAACATGTAGAACCACATATGGTCCAAACCACCGTTTAACCATTTTCCGCATAACAGTATATTGGTTCTCCAAGCTACTGTCATAGACAAGTACCCAGTCACCGTCTTTGATAGCATGTGGTCGTAATCTATGCTTACCATCAAATGTTGCCTTATTCTTCAATCTCGCTTCTCTTTAGCTTGTTCAATGTCCTCTTGACGCCTCTCAAGCTGGCAAATACGTAGAGCAAGAAAGTCTTCAGTAGACATACCTTCTTCCCATGGCATTATGGTCCAAGTCATAACTGCTTCCTCTATAGGCATAATAGGTTTTTGTCCATGCATCAATTCGAACGGCATAAATCTTGTAACAGAACTGTGTGTAGTGCGATCAGCCCATAAAGCAAATGACAAGAGTTTAGGCCAATCACCAATATGTCCTTCACATGCCTTTGCTAAAGCTTTAACAATAGGCGGATGTCCTCTTTCACTTTTCCCGTTACCTTCTGGATTATATGCTGTAGTGAGAGCGAGTTTAATACCCATACGAGCAAAAAACTCTCGAGCTTCATTTGCATCCAGCTCTCCTCTATCTGCAGTAATCTTGCCAACACATCCATACCTGGAGATAACATCTTCAAGTAAGAACTTGCATACTGAACTGGTAGCTTTGGTGTGCAAAGCTCTGCCTTCAACCTGATTAGTAAGATCTTCCCTAGCAAGAACAATATATCTCATCTACCACACTCCTACTGGCATTGTGATAAAGTACACCACCCACTTGTAGTGCATAGCCAGCGGCGGATAGGTGGGCTGCAATTGATCTCTATGTCGCACATTAGAGTACTGTTGACATATTTAGCATGATTCCACAAATTGAACCACATCTTTGTACATACCTCTCCACCAATATCGGTCTTTAATCTTGACAAAGGTTGCCCAGACTCCTCTGTGTCCAGCCCATAGACTTTCATGAAAGTCTTTAATTACCTGCTGTTGAGTTGCTTTGTCGCAAATAATTCGTTGTGGTACCCCTCCTGGGCGCTTCGGCTGTTTCCATAAATGTCCATCTTTTAGGAAATAGCCATAGGCCTTTTTCCTGATCTTCTTGAATTCTTGATCACTCCATCCTTCTTGTTTAGTGAGAGTACTTAGGTAGTCGCCAATCATAAGCCACTCTCCATCATAAAACTCTTCAGAAAAGACTTCAAAAACATGAGCAATACTTCCACAATTGGCATGTAGATAAGAGGACGTGTAGAACTTCAAACCAACATCATCACTCGTGATCAACATCTCTTCTTCATCTTCAAACCTGGCTCTTGATAACATATCTGCAACGTCAATAGGGTTATCTCTACCTGCAATATGACAAAATTCAGGGTTAAGTGACTTAATATAGGCTATCCATCGTAGCATGGCAATGTCCGGAGTAGAGCAGTTTGCGATCATCCCTATCAATGGCAAGCAATCTGTCTCTACCACAACAGAAGCTCCAATAAAGTATTCTTTATCGGTCCTTAGAGCAGTAGCAACGCCCCAAAGTTCCATCTTAACCTGTGGATATCCTCATTGACGAGCATTGAGAACCTTGGCTCCAAATCTCATTGCATACCTCTGTCCTTCAGCATCATCTTGACCTATAGCCCATCCAATACCTGTCGGGCTAGTGTCAACTGTTAAAATAACTGACCTGTCGCATTTATAATCAACTTTCCTCAAGGTCGGAGCCTCAAGAAGCATCTTCTTTAATTTCTTAATATCTTGTGTGTGAACTTCTTCCCAAACAAACCTCTTACCTTTTCATAGCATTTGATACAACACCTCTGCAACATGAGCAAAGTGTGGCAGCCAAATACGATAGAATACACATGCCCCTAAGAATCAACGAACCTCAGTAACTGAAGAACATGTTTCCTTCATCTTTTGGATTGCTTCGACTTTTGCTTGACTTGCCCTTCTTCCTTCAGAAGTGCACATATGTCCCACAATTAAGACCTCCTTAGCACCAAAAGTTGATTTTTGACATGAAAGTGTTAAGTTAACTTCTTCAAGCCTCGTTAATATAGCATCACAGTCAGCAATATGTTGAGCAACAAGCTGTCGGCACCCCCTCTGGTCTTTTGCTTCATCTTTTGAGCTTTCTTCACAGCCCTTAATTGGTAGATCATCAATGAAAGGCATAGTAACATGTGGGATAAAGTCCCTTAATACCTTATTCATGCCGTTCATCATATGAGCTACTGAATTAGTAGCACCCTGTGGCAGAGTGCACATCCTTACCAAACCAAGAGGAGTACGCATTGTAGTAAGATCCCTGCTCTCCAAAGCTAACTGGAATTGATCATACCCTGAATAAAGATCACCCATGGAGTAAATAGATCTACCTGCAAAGGCCTCAGCAAATTCATCCACAATTGGGCCAGTACCCACATTGCGGATTGTTACCTTGTTAACTGGTTGCATATCCTGAATGAACCTTAATGTACCATTTTTCTTCGGAACAGTAAACCATCGATTAGAATACACAGCACATGATGGCTCCAAAATTCCCATTTGAATCTTTTCATTAAGAAAATTGATAAGCTTTGGCAAATGAGCTTTAGGAACTAGAATAGGACGCAAGCTCCATGGCATATGTGGAACAGTGAAAATAACCATTGGTGAAACAACACTCGGATCCACACACCCAATCTCACTTCGCTCAAAAGAGAAAGCTTTACCATGTTTTTCGAGCATACCTTGAAAACATTTGATCTCCTCTTCATTGAGAAAACCGTCTTCTCCAACCTTCAGTTGTTGCAGTGTCTCCTTGGTAACTTATGTCCTATGTTCTTTGGATCTCTGAGTATAGGCTGTCGAGAAGCCTCCTTGATCATCCCATCACTTCCTTCTTGCAGCAGTGTAGCCACTGGCCTCACTTTCTTTGCAACAGTCTTGTATTTTGTCTCTACCTGCGCTTCAACAATTTCACCTGAATCATCTTCAATATGCATAAGGGCTTCATATATACTTAACTCATCATACATGTCCATTGAATGAACCTTGACCACTTTAGTTCCGCTTTGTAACTTGTTTTTCTTGATCTCTTCAAGCTCTGACATAGTATCTACATAAGATACCTCTTCAAAGACTCCTGAAATCACATCATCGGATTCAAGCACATCACAATCCTGCAACTGACTTTGAATACCTGAAACATACTCTTTTTCCCACTTTGGCAAATCATTAAATTTTTTGAAAGAGACTGAACCTTCAGATGTTAACCCCAAAAACCCCGAAGAGAAAGCTTCTCTTTGTGAGAACTTCTCCTCACTTGTACCACCATAGTCCCTCTTTATAATGGCACTCTGAGAAAATCATGTGCAAACATGTGTTCTCTAAACTCCTTGTGTATCTTCGGCATTGGATGATCACGTAGATTGTCCTTATTCCTGGAATGATCAACACATATAGTCAAGAATTGTACTGCTTTCTTACCATCACGGCTCCGAACCCTGGTATAGGCTGAGCCATCATCCAACACTTTGGTTTGCTTTCACACAGCCGTAATGTATGGTTGCCTCAGAATTAAAGGGTAAGAGGAATGCTCCTGTATAAAGAAATTTTTCTCATCACAGACATCCCCTACAGTTACCTTAACATTGGCACAAGCACCATAGAGGTCGCCTGGAAGCATATTGGCAGCTCGAATCCGCCAACCATGGTCCACATCAATAGGCCATTTCTCCTTTTTGTGCAAGATTTTAGCCATCAAATTGATCTTGGATCCATGATCTATGAGTGCTAAGACCGGTTCTTCGATGTCGCCAAGCTTCACAATAGTTTCGGTTGTTGCTCTTGCCCAATAAGTCCTTGAAAAGTGACTCCTTGGTATACTTTCATTATCTTCATCTTCATTGAAATGAACATGCCTTACCTCAGGTACAGTTGGATTTGACACCACCACAAACCTCGACTCTTCTTCTTCTTCAAGATTCGCCAAATACTCTTCATAGTCGTCCAAAATTGCTTCAATGTGGCGTACCGCCAGGCTCTTCACTGACTCCTGCTCCTGTTCAGTTGGTATCTGCCGCTTTCTTTTGATGATGTCAATTATCTCCTCATGAAACTCACGTTTGGCAATGCCCAAAATATCACCCAATGTGAGCTCCACTTTGCTATTTAGAATGCGCTCTTCAAAAACTTTCTTTAAATCTGTAGCTAATTCAATGTCAGACTTAAGCTTATATGAGGGTCCCCTGGGTTTACCTTGCTTCTTGTCCTTGGGTGCCTCCTCCATCACCACTTCAGGAGCGGGCTTAGGAGCAGGAACTTCTTTTTGCTTGATCTTGAACCTCGTTGTCCTTTTCGATGTCCCAGGATCTTCTTCATCTCTTTTCCGCTTTTCCTCCACCATAGCCTCATTAGCTTGAGAATTCGCAATGAATGCATACACCGAAAGGGAATCCACTGGATCAGTCCACCCTGTGGTTTCTCGAATTGAATTCCCTACTTGTCGCAGCTTCCCATAAGTTACATGTCCTATTTCTATTGTCTTCAAAGCATAAGGCCATAATTGACCCTTGGTACCGGCACCATCATCATCACCATTCTCGTAGACTTGCAGCCCATATGTAGCTGCTTCCACAAGAGCAACATTATGTTGGATCTCTTCAACTATCTTCTTCATGCCGCCCCTACCGAAATTCGGGTGGAGCATCTCACCTGTTGCGCTAACGTGTATCTTCTTGTCCTTCCAGAACACCATGTTCCTTTTATAAGCTTCGTCAAAATCATCGCATTCTTTAACGTACTTGTGGTATTCACTGTCACACCACATGCATCGGCGTGGTGGCTGCTGTCTAGGCTCAAAAGTAGACCCCTTTGCAGCTAGTCCGTCAAATTTACCATCTTTAAAATTCAAATTTAATTCTTGAATACCTTTCACCAATTCGTCAAGAACTGGCTCCTCCACTCTGGGTATTGCCAAAGTTGTTTTCTCTTTAGGTTCCTTTTCCGCAACATCCATGATGTCAGCCATGATCAGCTTGTCCACTCTCAAGTGTCATTTCACGATCACGTTGACTGCTTCAGTGACTAACTTCCAATAGGATGTTAAGCCCAATTCTCCTATTGAATCCTCCAACAACTGCACTAGACTCTTCTGAAGTCGAGGGTCGACAGCCTGAATGAATAGCTCAGCCTACTGATCCCTCATCGAACGTTGCTCCGTCGAGGACAGATGCTCAAACTTTTTCTCAAATTCCCGTAATAATTCTCATGCAGATAGATTTTTGTTCTTCTTCTGCACCCACTTCATAAAGCTTTGCCTTGTTACTCTTTGTGAATCCTCAAGGAAGTATTCCTCCTGAAGCGCCTTCTTGAAATCTTGCCAATTCGGCCCTTGAATCGCCTGAATTTCTTTAATTCGACTCCTACATTCCGGCTCCGCAATCAAATGAAACCCTTCGACTGCATTCTGATCATCAATACCATTCTCTTCCATTGCCTGCTCGTAGATATTGCAAAATTTGCTAATATCCCGGCCTTCAAATCGATGCAATTTCTCGGTAACCATGTGCCGAGCTTTACGGATCCTTTCTTGCAAATTCTATTGCTTTTGGGCAGCCTCCTGTTGTTGCATATAAGCAACAAACTGCTGCATCATTTGCTGCATGGCAGCCTCTTGCGGTGTCGACATCTTCTTCCACCACAATGCTCACCCCGGTTCATTTCGCGTCGGGTTCACCAAAAATGTCGGGGGATTTGTGTTCGAAAGGTGAGCCAAGAAGGCGCGGGGCCTCTAGCTGTGAGAGGTGTGAGGAAGACAGTTGCAGCAGACACAATGAATGTAAACAAAGCTTGAAATTAACAGCTTGAACAAGATCGTGAAGCTTAATTAACAGTACCGCTGCTTAGATTATTTAAAACTCCTTCCATGATTAGAGTGTCTTGGAAGCTTGGATTAGAGTGGCTTATGGTGTCTTTGATTAGATTGGATGAGAGTGGGCTATGGAAACTTGGCTTAGGATTAGAGTGTCCAAAGCTTATGGCTTCCTCTCCGCTAATACAGCAGAGCACAAAAACTTGAATATCTCTCCATTGGTGCAGAATTAGCCTTTGTGCGTGAGATGCAAAAATGCTCAAAACACCCTTTTCCTTCTGCATCCAGAAACCTGTTTTATAAAATTTTTCCAGAATAGGACTTTTTCGGCCTCCCTCATGCAGAGATGTGAAGTCTCTCACACACTTTCTTTTTTAGCACTGACCACATGCCTTCCTCTACCCAAGTTGCCTTATATGTCCTAAGAGGCCTTTCACATGTAAAACCTTTTCTTCAAGCATAAAATCTCTACGTTTAAGCCTTCATAACCACATAAAGCATGCACTTTTTGGATCTTCTTGCTTGTTTTCAAGCCCTGGTCACTACTCAATAAATGTGTGAGCTTCTAATAGACTTTTTCTGCTTCTCTTTACTCTTTTTTCCATCATGGAAGCGGAGCGGCACGACACCGTTTAGGTAATAAGTGGTTTCATCGCTTAGGAACTGGTCCGCAGCTAGATCGATGAATGTTAGCCACTTAATTAGAGTGTGTTGCTGCTTACGTATTGAATTGTTTAGCCTAGTTCGCTTAGTCTTACACGCGACTCGTCTAGTTTTGTTATTTAATCACTTAGAAACTTAAGGCTAGTCGTGTAGGTTTAACCGGTATCTAAACGGTTTATTAGGGCTTGTCGCTTATAGATAACCGCTAAGATATTTAGTCTCTTACCTCTCAGGAGGGACAACTCCGTATGTAGGCCGTTGAAGGCTACACGCTTAGCGCTAGCCGCTTAGTGTTAGCAGCTCAGTGTTGGCGGCAAAAGAACTTCGACAAACAAAGTAAACTAACGTAATTGGATTTCAATAGCACACACAGACTACAAAAATAAAATAAAAAATAAAAAACAGACCTATGTGAAACCAAAATATATAGGCATTGACCAATAAAGACAAAATTATTACCTGGTGGTCCTGATCTCCATTGACCTCTAGACCGAGGTGTGCAGAGATTAGGCATGGCTAGAGAATGTGATGCAGGTAGAGCTAGCAGCAAATGGTAGAAAAATCACAAATGGAATAAAGAAACGCAACACTCTTAAGAAGCGACTTGTGTACTTCAAAAACTTAAATGGAATATGAGTATTTTCATGGTTGTAGTTCTAACGTAAATCTTCAATCTCCAATGTATGTCGTTGTTTTTCTATTGACACTTATTTTTCTATTTTTTCCTAGTACAAGTCATACACGGTTCATTTATATTAACACTCATTTTTTAGTACAAGTAATACATGGTTCATTTTTTTGATGACCCTGACTATATCACATTGTGTCAAATACTTAATATTTGTGCAAATACTTACAAAATCTTTACATTCATTATCTCATGATACTTTCTCCCTTTATCAATTGATTTTCTTTCCCAAGACTTCATAACCAAGGTGGTGGTATGTCATTGAGGTAGCCCCACAAAGTGTACAATTATATGAGGGCTACAATATCCCAAGCGACAAAAAAGTAAATTAAAAAATGAAGATAAAAATGTAGAGGTAATCGAAGAAGAAAACTGAGAGAAATGTACAAAGGAAGTAATTAAGAAAGAGGAAAACGCAAAGAAAACATAGCAAAAATACAAAGGTAGCAATGAATTAGCTAGAAAACATAGTGGAAAAGGCAGAGGACCTCTTCTATGATTGTGAGGATGTCTCTTTGCGAGGAGATCTCTTCATGATATAGGAATTTATGTTGAGTTATGCCAAGATAAGAGGGAGGATTCTTAAAGTTCCACTTAAATTTTGACGTCAGATTACCAGCATCAATGGAGGGCGTCGGTATATGTGTAGGTAAATTTGGATGGAGATCAAGTTTTAAAATAATTTAAGTTTCAATTTTTTGATGCGTATACCGCGCTCATACCAGCATGCAGAATGATGAAAATATCGGGGTGTATACTAGCGCATGTACCAGCACACATATCGGCACCTGTACTGGTGAACTCTGCAAAAATAGAACCATGGGTATTTCCTGCACATTTTCCTTCTTTCTTCTCTTCCTCTCTCGCTCTCCTCCTCCTCACTTGCTTCAAATATACTGCCTCACAACTTGTCGGAGGTGAAATTTTCACTCGTAGACTACTCCGGCCCATCAACAAGGTGAGCTTCTTTTCAAGTTTCCTTGTAGATTTGTGTACTTTTGTGTGTGTGTGTGTGTGTGTGTGTGTGTGTGTGTGTGTTTTTTTTTTTTTGCAGGTTTGAGGACATTTTTCCAACTGTTTCTTGCTCAAATAGGCCGTAGGTGAGTTCTCTAACATTCTTTTTTGTTGCATACACACATACACATTCAAATAAAAATGCACACTAAACAATATTTACACACTATATACGATGCACACACATATTTTCAATTAGAAACCATCATTAGCTAAGAAAGATAACTACAATTTATCATTAAAATAAAGAATTATTTTAATTTATGTTGTTTTATAAATAGTTTTGTTTTTTTTGTGTAAATAAACTTAGAAATTTAAAAAGTATATTGTTATTTTTGTAATTGTGACTTATCATAGGCTATTCTCTTAATTAGGTTTAGTCCTTTAACACTATCCGTTTAGGTAATAAGTGGTTTCATCGCTTACGAATAGGTCCACAGCTAGATCGATGAATGTTAGCTACTTAATTAGAGTGTGTTTTTGCTTACATATTGAATTGTTTACCCGAGTTCGCTTAGTCTTACACGGGGCTCATCTAGTTTTGTTAAGAAACTGAGGGCTAGTCATGTAGGTTTAACCGATATCTAAACGGTTTATTAGGGGTTGTCTCTTATAGGTAACCGCTAAGATATTTAGTCTCTTACCTCTCAGGAGGGACTACTCCGTATATAGGCCGTTGAAGGCTACACGCTTAGCGCTAGCCGCTTAGTGTTAGCGGCTCAGTGTTGGCGGCAAAAGAGCTTCGACAACAAATTAAACTAACGTAATAGACTTCAATAGCACACATAGACTACAAAAATAAAATAAAAAATAAAAAACACACCTATTTCAAACCCAAATATATAGGCATTGACCAATAAAGACAAAATTATTAACTGGTGGTCCTGATCTTCGTGCACCTCTAGACCGAGGTGTGTAGAGATCAGGCATGGCTAGAGAATGTGATGCAGGTAGAGCTAGCAGCAAATGGTAGGAAAAACACAAATGGACTAAAGAAATGCAACAATGTTAAGAAGTGACTTGTGTACTTCAAAAACTTAAACAGACTTCGACAAACAAAGTAAAATAACGCAATAAGACTTCAATAGCGCATATACACTTCAAAACCCTAATATATAGTCATTGACCAATAAAGACGAGATTATTAGCCTGTGGTCTTGATCTTTGTGCAACTCTAGACTGAGGTGTGCCATTAGGGCCAAAAATGACTCAAAAAGGGTTGTGTAAGGAATTGGTTAAATTACTAATTAGCAAAGCCGTTTATGGTCAAAACGGGTCCAAATTTGTCTGTCTTGTTCATTTAAAGCATATCTACACAATCTAAAGCGTCTCTAGGTACATATCTCTAAATATTCAAAAAGATATCGTTTTCTTCACATTCCTTTGTGGCTCACCTAGAATTTGTTTTCATTTACTTCACTTGGCGGCAAACATTTGTTTCCACTTTTGAATCACTCAATCTCTCTTTTTTCTCTCACCTTTCGCGAGCTTTATCTCTGCTTCTCTGATGCACCTTGTTCTGCCGCCCGCTACATTATTTCCATTATACTTTCTTCTCCTTCATTACTTACAATGACTAATACATCTTCCATTAGTGATAACCGCAAGTTTCACTTGAACATTAAGATAAGCCAAGAATATGCTACTACGCGCAGTGTCTATCAACGAGCAGTTACAACTGCAAATGAAGCACAACAACTTGCAACGTGGAAAAGAAACACATTGATATATGGACAGATGGGAGCTTGTATCCACCGGATCCTAACACTGGAAGGTATCCATCTTTTCACACACCTCATGATTTGATGAGATTTGTTGGTGATTGGGTTGATGGCTTACTAGGATATAGTTCTAGGTTATCTCATTTACACATTGATCATACACATTACATTCAATATCTCAAAACTGTTTTGTCTTCAAATGCAACAAGGATTTTAGAACTTGAAAACCAAATAGCATCTCTAAAACAAGAAAATCACCAGCTTCAGACTTTAAAAGAAACTCCAATAGGATTAAGAGCACGAGTAAAATGAATGAGAGATGTAGTAAACTTAACAGAAGGTTCTGGACAAAGAAAGAAAAGATTAAAGATTACTAGAGAACATGTGAATAGTCTTTTAGGACTTGATATGTCCAATGTTCAAGTAAGGGTGAGATTTTTGAATGAGGTAATGAACAAAAGTGATATTCTGAAACTTTTGAAACTTCTTGAAAATCAAACTCAGAAGAAATTTGTATTTCAAAATTTACAGAAAGATATGGGTTTACTGGTCTAACCTTCTCAAATGCAAGAAGTTTGTGATGCAGTGGGGGTGAGTAGAAGAGGTTACAGGGGGGCATCTCTAAAACTTGGTTTCAGATTTTAAAGTATTACAAGATTAAAGCTTTTGGGTTGCCTATGCCTCACAATGTTGGGAAAGTTAGGACTCTATTAAACGAAGAAATACCCGAACATTTTGGAGAGTACTATCATATAGAAGGAACGATGCCATATGAAAAACTGAAAAAAAAATCTTCTTTTGAGTATAATGTTTTTAATAACTTTTGGATGAGTATAAAAAATGTTCAATCTGCTATGGTGAGATATTATAATATGCAAGAAGTAGATTGTGAAGGAAAACTTATATTTGTTATGAAATTGGATGAAGCTCAAATTCAGAAATGTCAAAAAATGAAAAGAGTATCCATATCCCTTATGAATAGAGCATTGGACTATAGCAAGGGTAAGCTTGATTCCCCATACCACAAAACTCAATCAGAAATGGAGCTTTGGTGGATCGGAGCAACTCAAACACCAATAGAAAATCACGATACATTGAAATGGCTCTTTTTGCAAACCGATATCCCTTCTGTTATACAGGACCAAAATGCAGGTGAAAAACTCTGTGTAGATGGCAGATGACTTTAAAAAGACAATAAAGCTACTAATAACTGCTATTACAGATGCTTGGGGAGCAAAAAACATCACATATTACTTGGTGAGTATTCAATTACTTTCTAAAATCTGGATAGTATTTTACATTGCATCCTATTGAGTTCAACTAACTTTTTTTTTATTTTTAGCATATTCTGTACCTGCATGGACCCCTTGGAACATGGAATACTCAGGGAATGGAAAAATCTCACTATCAATTGAGGACTTCTTTTTTCAAATGTACGAGAAAGGGAGGGGGACAAAGAAGGAGCAATGCACTAAAGGAATTATTCAATTGGTTTTATAAGACGAAATTACAACGGATGAGATTAAACAACCATGCTGCTCAATCAAAGATGGAGATTAATGCTTCAGTTTGAAACTTTGTACCGAATCTTTCTAAAGAGATCCAAATTCAAAAAAGATATTTTGGTGCAAAAAATTGTCAAATTTACATCAGTTTTTGATTTTTTTCATATCTCTAGGCATGTCACCCCTATATCTCAAAAAACATTCTTCTTTTATAGCCCCCAAGAAGGGTGACATTTGTCTCCTCAGTTGCTGCTGCATAGCTAGAGTAGCAAAGAAAGTATCCTGCTCTTGAGGCATTGAATCATGTAGCATATCCAAATATTCTAAGTGTTGTTGCTCTCTCGAGTAGCATGATCTTGTTTGCATTGATTGAAGGGGAGTGTACTTGTCACGGTTTTTAGGGTACACTCCTGAGTTCAACAAGTCTCTTCTCAAAATCCTCATCTTTGAGGAAAGGTTTCTCCTCTTCCACTCTTCTCATGCATAGATCAAGTGCATCAGGAGCAGGAAGAAAATCTTTATTGGATGTCTGAAGATCAAGTGCCAAAAACTCCTCTTTTGACTCTTCTTCTGTGTCAACAAAATCTTTGGCTACCTCAGAAGCTTCAGAAATGGTTGCAATACAGTAGTCCTCCCTCTTATTAAGCAGACATTGGATATGATAAAGAGGGATATACTCTTTTCCATTGATATAGAAGTAGGGAAGGTTTGGAATAGTAAGGGAAGCTTCAGACACCTCTACCTCATCTGTTGGCTCATCAATGACAGTACTAGCTCTAAATTGAGCCACATCAAAATTTGCACTCTCCTGCTCCTCAGTTGCAACATCAACTTCCTCCTCTTTTAGAATTTCACTTTTCTCAAGCTGCAAAACTGTGGAAACATTTTTATTTGTTACCTCTTCATCTGTATCTTTCACTTCATCAGCTTTGCCTTGCATGTCAACGTCAAGGAACAAACAGAAAAGAAAGGCAACTTCTTTTGGAACAAGGTTGCAAGGCTTTGAATGTAATTGACAAGAAATCGTAGGTGGACAAACAAAGGAAGTATTCTTAGAAAATCTTCCAAACCTCCTTGTTACTTTGCCTTTCTCAATTGAGTTGGTAGTAAATTTGGTTAGATGGAAATAAGTCTTGCCATATAAAACCAAACACTTGCCTTCAACTGCCTCTTCAAAGTCTTTGAATTCTTCTGACAAAAAGTCCTTCAAATCTAGCAAAACTGTAAGATCAAACAAAAGGTTGAATATTTCATATGCTTTGGTGTACACTTCCATGTCACCACCATCCATCACAACAACCAATAGCTTCTCACTTGGACTCTCCTCCAAAATCTCCTCTCGACCTTCGCTCATGGTATGGTTGAGAAAAAATCAAATCGGTGAATCTAGCTAGGCACAGGGTGAAGGGCGACAAGCACGCGCCAAAGTGATGGAGAGAGCAGCCCAAATGAAGCGTTAGGGGAGGGTCCCACGATGTGCAAAGTGCTCCGGTTAGGCACAGGGTGAAGGTCGACAAGCACACGCCAAACTGATGGAGAGAGCAGCCCAAACGAAGCGATAGGGGAGGGTTCCACGATGTGCAAAGTGCTCCGGTCACGTCGTGCGGGAGCTACCTAGTGGATCCCAGTAGAAGCCCGAACCACGTGATAGAGGCCCCACCCAGAGTTTGCAAACGGGTACCGTAGCGTCCTTCAAGATGAAGGGACCTTGAGAGACCAAAGCGATGTGTAGAGTGGAGAGAGAAGTAAAACAAAGGCAATTTCTTGCGTTGTGTGGGACAAGTAAAAGTACAACACCAATAAAAGTCGCAATCAAGCTTTATATAAGGTGCCAAAAATAACCGTTATAGACACATGTCAACCATGCACACGTGCCACGTGGCATGCTTCCAATGGTCGTCGTACGTTCTGTCGGCTGTATATAAAGCTCTCTCATGTGCTCATTTTTTACCTTCCCTCAAACCAAACATTCATGTCGTGTTGTACCTTCTAAACGACCCACACATCTCCTTTCTGCAAGACTTACCTCTTTCTTCAAGCATCTTTCCGTCCATCGGCGCTACCCCTCCTCGCCCAATTCTTTGCACTTCCAGATTGCTTCTTATTCCTAACCCGTACGACGTGATACGGAAAAGTTCTAGACGGTGGGTGGCCAAGCTATCCCGTCGTGCGATGTCGTGCAGCTCCGCTTCCATGAAGTGAAAAAGAGCAAAGAAATGCAAGATAAGCTTCTTTGAAGCCTACACATTTAGTGAGCAGTGATCAGGGCTTAATAACATACCAAGTTTAATGATTAATGTATGCCAGATGCGGCTTAAAAGGGCCAATAAATGCCTCAATGATGCCAAAAATGATTACTCTTGAAGTGAGCACAGATGGGAGTTTATGATCTAGAACTTTAATGCTTGAAGTGCTCCACCGGCCTGGTTTTACAGCTCGTCGATTGGAGCTACGGTGAAGAAGTTATGGCAGTTTAAAATTCAAGTCGAGTGCAGATCCGTACCAGATTGGGCAATTGAAGTTGAGGTGACAAAAATGAAATGAATACATGGGCCGGAAGTGCTCAATTTCTGGAGCGCGTTGGTCTTTTCAGATCGGTGATCGGAGTTCTGATCGCCAAGATATTGGCCGATAAAGATTCACCACTCCGGTCCGCTCGGTCAATGAGCTGCAGCTAGGGTTTTGGGATGCAAAAGAGTAAGTACTCAAGGAGAACCTATCGAAAATGTTAACTCCTATAGTGCATTGTTAAGCAGGGTATACTGCCACCAACGTCACTACGACAATTTACATGTATGCCAAGCTTGGTGTACTTCTCATAAAGTATAAAAAGTTCTTGAAGAGCTTCTTGTTCGAATGTGACCTCTAGGAATGCATGGATTGCGGGATATACCCAACAAGGAAGTGCCAATTTATTTTCCAAATGTGATGCCCTTTAAAAGGCCGCCCGGCCATTGCCTAAAACGAGGTGGCCACCCAATTAAAGAAGGGGAAGTGTGAACCAAAGCAAAAAAAAAACGTGAGTAGAGGGATAGGCCGTGAGGACGAGCTGCGTAGGGGAGGAATCGGATCGTGGTGACCGGTTCGAGCATCGTCTGAGGTTGCCCGCAGTGAAGGAAAGCGAAGAGCAGGCCATGGCGCTCCCTTCCGGCACCAACAGGGTTATCATCCGAGCTGCCGAAATTGTCAAGTGCCACATCATCATGTACATTCCCGTGAAGTGACGCCGGCGCCATTGCTTATAAAAAAGAGAGCTATTAAAAGGGGTGGGCTCTTGCATGAGAAAAGAGGAATAGAGGAGCTATCAACGAGGGCAAGCCATAACGATAAGAACAAGGAGGAAGAGTTCACGAGTGAAGAGGAGGAAGCAAGGCGAGAAGGTGAGGGTAAGCAAGGCAAGCTCTCTCTCTCTCTCTCTCTCTCTCGCTCTCTCTCTCTCTCGCTCTCTCTCTCTCTCTCTCTCTCTCTCTCTCTCTCTCTCTCTCTCTCTCTCTCTCTCTCTCTCTCTCTCTCTCTCTCTCTCTCTCTCTCTCTCTCTCTCTCTCTCTCTCTCTCTCTCTCTCCGATCTCCAATCCAAGCGAGGCAAGGCAAAGCGGGAGAAGAAGCAAGAACGAAGTCTCTCTCGTCTATGACCTCGACTTAGCTCAATAATAAGAAGGGTGTTTGGAAAGAGCAGATAAGCAAATCTCGGCAAGGGAAAGATAAGGCAAGGGAAATTCGGCAAGAGCAGATGTCGAAACTGGGCAATCATTCAGGGAGTCTGGGGTTAAGTAGCAAGATAAGGGAGCGATAAGGTAACCAAGAGAGAGGAAAACATCGCTTTACCATAATTGGGAATTACAAGAGCATCAAGCAGGGAATTTCACCAGATATGTACGTCCTGATCCGCTTCAAATGGCTCTAATGGCAGGCATAAGTGAGAAATTTACAATCATGATCTAATTAGAGAGCATTAAACTCTCCTAACACCATCAGTGTCGTTAACGGCAAACATTTGTAATCCAATTTCACTTCGGCTAATCATTAGCAGCATAAAACATTCCGATTGTCAAATTCTAAGCATTTAAGGTGTTTTCCGAGTCTTCTGCTTTGTGTTTTTCATCGAGTCTCTCACACCTCCCACAGCCAGAGGCCCGGCTCACGTTTCGCACACATAACCCCTGACATCTTTGGTGAACCCGACGCGAAAAGAGCTGGGGTGGGAGGTAAATTTGGAGATACCAGAGCAATTGAAGCAATTTATTGATGATTTCAGTTTGAATGGATTTGATAAAATTCTGGCAGCTATAGATTTTCCAAAAATGATGTAATTGGTTCAGGGGTATCTACAGGAACCAAAAGCCATGCAGATAAAAAAGCAGATTGATGATGCTGTAGAGCTAGTACTTGATGTTGTTCGGGAGCGGTATAATATTTTTCAGGGATATGATCCAGAAGGTTTTATTGCATGTTACGAAGCTGAGATGAACAACAGAAATGTTCCAGAAGATCGGATGATTGCAGCTTTTGAGGAGGTTGTAAACTCAAATTTTAAAAAGCAAGTTCAAGAACTGGCAAAAGAATATCCCACACGGTGGGAGTAATTTGCAGAGGAATTTATTTACGAAAGCTCAAGGATTTTAGATCGAGTAAAAAAAGGAGATTACTGAACGAAGTAAGGTTGTCCTCAATAAAGGTGAAGGGGATCAGATGCAGATCCTCAACAATGATGAATTCTGGGAGCATATTTCTACAAGAAGTAAAGCCAAAGAAAATGTTGAGTTGGAAGTAGCAGATTCAGTTCGAGAGGAGCTTATTTTGAGCAATGAAGAGAAGGTAAACGATGAATGTGATGCAGAATCGGGCTTATATGAAATTTTTTCAAAGATTGCTCGCATGGACGCTACCTCTAATAATGGTTCCAATGAAGACATAGACTGTACAACAAGTGGTTCACAAGTTGTTGACCTTGACATGGGTTATTCTGAAGGAGTTCATCAAGCAGATGCGCCTCTACATGATATTTCTAAAACTATCCGCACTATAGGCGAGCAAGACAACATGTTTGCTGCAGATGAGTGCATAAATAAAGCTATTATATACGCAGTAGCTGATGAAGTGACCAAGATTGTGGACCCAGCACAGGATGATCTTGAGGACGAGAAGATGCCATAATCGATGATTTCTTGTCTAAATCTAAAGGAGATGATTATGACAGTATAGAAGAGCGTTCTGATGCGTGTACCTGTTCAGAGCGGGTGCCAGATGATCCTTTAAAGTGCTATGATGTATTCCTAAGTAACATGGATGCAGATGAGGAAGCAAAGGATGATATAGATGAGTATGAAGATTGCTTAGATTATGCTGAATGTGAATAGTTTATCGACAGGGATTTTACATCTATGCTTGTACATGGGATGCATGAGGAGATAACTCCTACAGTTTTGATTAATGTTGAGACTTCCAAGGGTGATTTTCCCGAGGATGTTATGGATGAAGATCTACATGATAAATCCGTTTTTCATGATCAAGTTGAAGTCCCAGCAGGTGAAAATTCATCTGATGATACAGGTCGAGAGACTCCCAAAGTTTTTCGTGATGGCTATGAAGCTAGAGGGGTAAATGATGCTAAATCATACTTGATACTGCATAAAATGCACAGGGTTTTTCATTTGCTTGGACAATGTGCCAGATGTAGCTGGATTTGGATGCTATTCCTATTGATGCTTATGTCAGTGATGTCTTGGCTGCCAGTAAAAGGGACAAGCCTATGCCAGTAAAAGGGAGTTAGATTTCTTTAATGCTTTTTGGTAACGAGCTTAAGTTGCCAACAATTACGGATGAGGGTGCTTCACTATGCTTCAGGTGAAACTCTAGTATATTACAGAGCCCATCAATGCTATGTGATCTCAATGGTGTTTGATCCAAGAGATTCCAAGAATATTCATAAGTATATTCAATATTGTTGGGTACTGTTAAGTATGCATAGTAATTGCGTGTTGTTTGAACCAAGGGTAGCATATTTGCACCAGAAATTCTTGATGTTGATTGATACAGGAAATGTATGCGCATTTGGATATTATGGTGCTTCAGTGTGTGGGCAATTTCTTATCATCCCATTTGATCCTAGGGGGCTACTAAAGTGCAAGTTGCGAATGCAGAGGATACCAGATGCCTGATGTAGTAGGCTGAATGATGCAAGGTTTTGTTTTCTAGATTATGTTAAGTGAGTCAATAAGATTACATGACTGGCTTCTATATGACTTCTTTGAATAATTGATGAAGTATCTTCACATTATTTGAGTTGGTTCTGCTACTAGAACTTGAGGTAAAGGACTTGACGGCCATTCCGTGTGCAGACAGAGTAAGGCATACTTGAGCGTGACAAGGTTCCTTAAAGAGAGCTTAATGGTCAAGTCGTGTGCATCATTAACTGGAGCACTTGAGTCTGGTGGGGTTCACTAAACAAGTTATCCATGATTGAATGCTTTGAAGATACGGCAGATACAGTTCAGAGAATTTTGATGGACAACTACCTAATGCTTAAGCTAGAACATTGATGATAGGGTATAAGACTTATTTCATTTTTCAAATTGTTACCAAATACGTGAGTCTAATGATGGTAAGGAGCTTAAGGTACCTATAGCAGATGCAGATTGAAGTGCAGTTGGCATAGACCGAAGGCTGTGCAATTTCAGAGGGGGTGGATGTCGTGCAGCTCCGCTTCCTTGAAGAGAAAAAGAGCAAAGAAATGCAAGATAAGCTTCTTTGAAGCCTACACATTTAGTGAGTAGTGATCAGGGCTTGATAACAGGCCAAGTTTAATGATTAATGTATGCCAGATGCGGCTTAAAAGGGCCAACAAATGCCTCCATGATTATGCTTGAAGTGAGCACAGATGGGAGTTTATGATCTAGAACTGTAATGCTTGAAGTGCTCCACCGGCCTGTTTTTACGGCTCATCGATTGGAGCTATGGTGAAGAAGTTATGGCAGTTTAAAATTCAAGTCGATTGCAGATCCATACCGGATTGGGCAACTGCAGCTGAGGTGATAGAAATGAAATGAATGCACGGGCCTGAAGTGCTCAATTTGTGGAGCGTGTTGGTCTTTTCAAATCAGTGATCGAAATTTCGGTCACCAAGATATTGGTCGATAAAGATTCACTGGGGACCGGTTCCATACCACTCCGGTCCGCTCGGTCAATGAGCTGCAGCCAGGGTTTTGGGATGCAAAAGAGTAAGTGCTCAAGGAGAATTTGTCCAAAATGTTAACTCCTGCAGTGCATTGCTAAGCAGGGTATACTGCTACCAGCATCACTACGACAATTTACATGTACACCAAGCTTGGTGTACTTCTCATAAAGTATAAAAAGTGCTTGAAGAGCTTCATGTTTGAATGTGACCTCTCGGAATGCATTGACTGCGGATTATACCCAACAAGGCAGTGCCAATTTGTTTGCCAAATGTGATTCCCTTTAAAAAGGCCGCCCGGCCATTGCCTAAAAAGAGATGGCCACCCAATTAAAGAAGGGGAAGTGTGAACCAAAGCAAAAACAAAACGTGAGTAGAGGGATAGGCCGTGAGGACGAGCTGCGTAGGGGAGGAATCGGATCGTGGGGACCGGGTCGAGCATCGTCTGAGGTTGCCCGCAGTGAAGGAAAGCGAAGAGCAGGCCATGGCGCTCCCTTCTGGCACCAGCGGGGTGGTCATCCGAGCTGTCGAAATTGCCGAGTGCCATGTCATCATGTACGTTCCCGTGCAGTGACGCCGGCACCATTGCTTATAAAAAAGAGAGCTATTAATAGGGGTGGGCTCTTGCATGAGAAACAAGGAAAAGAGGAGCTATCAACGAGGGCAAGCCATAACGATAAGAACAAGGAGGAAGAGCTAACGAGTGAAGAGGAGGAAGCAAGGTGAGGAGATGAGGGTAAGCAAGGCAAGCTCTCTCTCTCTCTCAATCTCCAATCCAAGCAAGGCAAGGCAAAGCGGGAGAAGAAGCAAGATTGAAGTCTCTCTCGTCCTCGACCTGGACTTAGCTCAATAATGAGAAGGGTGTTTGGAAAGAGCACATAGGTAGATCTCGGCAAGGGAAAGATAAGGCGAGGGAAATTCGGCAAGAGGAGATGTCGGAACTCGGCAATCATTAAGGGAGTTTGGGGTTAAGTAGCGAGAGAAGGGAGTGGTAAGGTAACCAGGAGAGAGGAAAACATTGCTCTACCATAATTGGGAATTACAAGAGCATCAAGCAGGGAATTTCACCAGATATGTAAGTCCTGATTAGCTTCAAATGGCTCTAATGGTAGGCATAAGTGAGAAATTTATAGTCGTGATCTAATTTGAGAGCAATAAATTCTCCTAACACCATCAGTGCAGTTATCAGCAAACATTTGTAATCGTATTTCACTTTGGCTAATCATTAGCAGCTTAAAACATTCCGGTTGTCAAATTTTAAGCATTTAAGGTGTTTTTCGAGTGTTCTATTTTGTGTTTTGAATCTAGTCTCTCGCACCTCCCACAGCCGGAGGCCCAGCGCAGCTCATGTTTCGAACACATAACCCCGACAGTGGGTTCCTTGCCACTTGGTCAATAGGTTCACATATGACCGGATACAGTCATGTTCTAGAATGTGGGTGACCTGGCTATCACGTCGTGTAGGTGTCCGTCGTTTATTCATTGCCAAGATCAACAGCTTCACATACGACGCGATACGGACATGTTCTAGAATTGGGGTGACCCAGCTATCACGTTGTGCACGTGTCCTTCCTTGATTCATTGCCAAGGTCAACAGCTTCACATACGATGCAATACGGACATGTTCTAGAATGTGGGTGACCCGGCTATAGCATTGTGCAAGTGTCCCTCCATGATTCCTAGCCAAGATCATTAGCTTCACATATGACGCGATACGGACAGCTTCTAAACTGTGGGTGACCCAGCTATCGCGTCGTGCTGTGCTTTGTACTTTTTGACCCAAATGGCGAGGATGAAACAGACTGCAAGAAAAGTCTACCAAGCCCCAAAAGATCCAAAAAAAGATGATTTAGAGAAAGAAGATCCAGAGAAACCACCACCTCCACAACCTTGTCAGAGGTCCACTGCTAGAAAAAGGTTGAATCATCAAGTCAAATCTTTAAGAGAAATAAGAAAAGCACAAAAGTCTACTTGTATACTGATTCCAAAGCTACCTTTCATGAGAGTTGTCAAAGAGATATCAGATAGACTTGTGAGCATGATGAATATCAAAACTTTTGTCTCAGTAAGGTGGCAATCTCAAGCTTTGATGTGCCTTCAGGAAGCTACCGAGGATTTTCTCATATACTTTGTGAATGATAGCTACATTGCAGCTGCATTTGCTCACAGGGTCACACTTATGAGCAAAGATTTTTTGCTTGTGTCAAGGTTGAGGTACAAGTTTGATAATGCTCTTGAGCTTATTCCTAGTGTGGATCTTAAAGCCTTCCAAATTTTAAATATCCCTCCTTCTAGGCAGCAAAAAGATTTAGGGGGTGTCATTGAGGATGTTACACATGAGTATGAGACAAGAAAGGCCCAGAATATCAAAGCAGGAAAGGAGGTTGAGAGGGAGCAAGACATGATATCAGAGGATGCTATCCTTAAAGAGGAAGCAGAGATTTTAAGAGCATCCAACTCTCTGCTTTATGGAAAAGTTATAGGCCAAATGGTGGTGGATGTCTCCTTGTTTGGAGATGATGAGGTGTACTTGGACATATTCTCTAAAGACACAATTATGCTCGTAAACCCCAACATTGAGCTTGGTGACACTGTGCTCTTTATCTGTCTCAGGTATGTGTTGCCCCTTTGCTCGTTATTAGTGCATGTGCAAGGCAGGCACAAGGGCCTCATTGGGGGGTGTGTTTTCTTTTTCAAGTGTCTTATGAGGGATCTTCCAGAGGCTCTAGCTATGCAAATTTCCATACTTGACCCTCTAGTGACACAGTGCCATTTTAACAAGCAAGGAAGCCTTTCAAATTTTTTTGAAGATTTTAACATGCTGACCTGCAATTACATAATATACCCCTATGTTGAAGGGTAAATCTTAACTCCTTACATGTTATTTTTAACATTTTGTGGTATTTCTAGATAATTGTTATTTTTTGTAGAGGACATTGGAGTCTTATTATCTTCAATCTTTTGGAGAAAGATATTATATTTATGAATTCATTGTCAAGTATCCATGGGAGAAGTAAACTATAAGTATGAAGTATGATCTATGCTTGATGGCCCATTGTTTTCTATTAGTAGCTTTTTGATTGGTCTTCTTGTAGTGTTGCCAAACTTATTGTTGGTCACCTGAGTACCACAAATATGGATTACAATATAGAAGGTTTCAAGTACTACAATATTTCTAGATAATTGTTAGTTTTTGTAGAGGACATTGGAGTCTTATTATCTTCAATCTTTTGGAGAAAGATATTATATTTATGAATTCATTGTCAAGTATCCATGGGAGAAGTAAACTATAAGTATGAAGTATGATCTATGCTTGATGGCCCATTGTTTTCTATTAGTAGCTTTTTGATTGGTCTTCTTGTAGTGCTGCCAAACTTATTGTTGGTCACCTGAGTACCACAAATATGGATTACAATATAGAAGGTTTCAAGTACTACAATCAAAAAGTTCCTTTACAAAAACAGACTCAACATCTTGTGGATGGAGGGTGCTTGCCAATTCATGGAGATATCTTGAGTCAAGGTGCAGGATGACTACACTCACTGTAAGTGTGTGTCTCATGTGCCATTGATTTATTTTGATTTCTTAACTATGTGTATATGTACTCATGTCCTTTAATTCCTTTTTCTATTTGTTTCAGTTGCATGACTATCCAGAGTCTTGGGTCACGTGGGTGAGAGAGAATGATGTTTCTATGGTTTTGAAAAGATCAATAAACCCAAATGATCCAGAATCTCCTTTGCCACCAAAGAAAGGTAGAGCCACCAAGGGTTTGGATGCAAAGAAAATGGATCAGAATAAGAAAAGTCCTGCGAAGAAAATCCATACAAAGAAAAAGGATCACAAGAAGAAGAGTCCTACAAATAAGTGCCATGCCAAGGGGAAGAGTCCCACCAAGAAGAGGAACCCTGCCAAGGGGAAGAGTTCCACCAAGAAGACTATCAAGGGGAAGAGTCCCACCAAGAAGAAGAGCCCTGCAAAAAAAAGAGCAGATACAAAGGGCCATCCATTCCACTCACCATTGAAATTCAAGGTTCAAAAGCGTCGTACAGTTAAGAACAGTAAGGGAGAGGCACCTAGCTCACCTTTCAAGCTACCATTCATGTTGCCAAAGAAGGTTGCCAAGTAACCCAAGCCAGCCACTCCTCAGGAGCCCAAAGCACCAACCCCTGCCAAGTCCCCCGTGCCAATCCCTGAGGAGCCCAAGTCACCACCACCACCCACTCCTGAACTTTCACCCCCTTCTGAACACAAAAGAAAAAGGGTCTCTGAGGATGCAGAATCCTCTCAGGCAAAAAGAAAAGTGGAGTTTCATGATTGATTACTCCACAAAATCTATTTACGCTTTTGTTCATTTTGTCCATATGAACATATATATACCCTTTGGTGATTCATAATTTTGTACTCCAAATACTTAATACCAACTATCGATTCTTAAATGTGTATCATGGTGTCATGTAAGTTGAAAGCAACATAAATAATGATCACAATAAGATAAAAGATAAATATATTTGCAAAATGCAATGATTACAATATTGAACTTGTTTTTTCAAGTCCTTGCAAGTGGCTCAAATACAAATCTTTTTGGGGGAAGGCATGTGATGCAAGAGGTTGAATTCTCCATCCTTGTGCTCACCACAATTTCATCCACTTTGAAACTATACTCAGGAGATGTTTCATCAAGAAACTCAAGAGATTCTCTAACATCATGTAGTCTCCAATTTGTTGTTACTATCAGGCTTCGATACTCAGTGTGTGGATGGACTATGACCTTTAGTTCAAACTCTGGACAATTTTCCTCAGAGTCTAGAGGAACCCAACTACCTAATTTGCTTCTCCATCTCCTATAGTCGTAGCCCAGAACTAATGATTGGCGACATAGTTGATGTGAGATAGACATAGAATTTGGGCTTACTCTACAACTAATATTATCACCAATATGGAAAGTTTCTTTGGTGCTCCATCCGTCTCCAAGTACATTATCTAGTTCAGTCATAAAAAGTCTTCTATTAAGCCACATCGTCTTTGTCCTTTGCAAGTCCATTGTTTTTCAACATGCCACAAAGACATGTATAGGCAAGAACCATTGAACTTAAATCCTTCTTGATATCCTACCTGGAGACATAGATTTAAGGATGTCTTCTTTGATCTTGGATTTGAAGCTTGATATAGTACATGCATCAGGAGCTTCCCAATCAAGTGAACTTATGGTGGGAACGGGTAACTGATGTAGTTCTCCATATGCACCTTCTCGTGATGGAACTTTGTATTCTGCAAAATAGACAAACAAATCCATTGTTTTGTAAAAGGAACGTGGCTTGTCAGCATACATAGCATCTGCAATCCCTTTATGCATTGCTTTGAACGTCCCACTTATACTCTTCACAGGCTGCAATTCCATAGCTCTTGAAGGAAATATATCTGGAATGGAATCAAAAAAGAGAAAAACAATAAGAGAATGAAAAATTCATTGTATCAAATAGAAGTTTTTTTTGTACTTACAGTAAGAATGCAGTGTGGGATGTTCTTCCCAGTCTAACACCATATCCTTGGCCATGTACACATGTTGAACCTTAGCTAGCCAGCCATTGTTGGTCACTTTGAAAGCAAGAACACGACCTTTCCAATGGTTTTTTACTTTATCACATCTAATTCTCTTCACTTTGTGTACACCTTTGCATGAAGGAAGCATTGTCACCCAGTCATTCACACGAAAAGATATGGGCTTCCAAAGACCATCCTCTCTAACGTTATGAAAGTCACAAGAAGTTATGTTATGTGAAGGGCGACGTGCAAAAGACGCCATGGAAACTCAGAGATTAGAGAAGAAGAAAGAAAACATAGAGACAGAAAGACTTAAACCTCTCACAAAATAGAGAGAGAGTGAAAAAGGTATACGTTTGAAAAAAGTAGGTGATTTGTCATTAATGCCCTTGTTTTGAGAGCCTTCTGACATAGATTTTGTATCTTTTGACAACACTTTTGTGAAATATAAAATAGAATAAAAGATGAGACTTCATTACTTTGGGCCGCAAATTTAATGAGCTCTCTCGCCGAAAGCACCCAAATATAGCAGTTTCAGCCTTATGATCAAGACATTTAGCGGTTCTCCGTCAAAATAGGACGACCAAAACCCAAAATAGAGGAGACAAGAGTGCCATACTTTTGTATACGTGTCAAATAACTATTGGACTATTCCTTAATCCTTATATTAACAAAGATCCTTTTTTGAGTCGGTTTTGGCCCTAATGGGGATCAAAGTCTTCATAAATGACGCAATCAAACTTCAATAGCGCACACAAACTTCAAAAACACTAATATGTAGTCATTGACCAATAAAGACGGGATTATTACCCTATGTTCTTGATCTCCATGCACCTCTAGACCGAGGTGTGCGGGGATCGGGCATGACTAGAGAATGTGAGGCTATTAGAACTGGCGGCAAATAGTAGAAAAATACAAACAGACTTCAAAAACTTCAAAGTCTTTAGAAATGACACAATCGGATTTCAATAGTGCACACAGACTTCAAAAACCGTATTATATAGTCATTCACCAATAAAGATGAGATTATTACTGGGTGGTCTAATCTCCGTGCACCTCTAGATTGAGGTGTGTGGAGATCGGGCATGGCTGGACAATGTGAGAATGTTAGAGCTAGCGGCAACTAGTAGAAAAAATGCAAACAAACTTCAAAAATACAAAAGTCTTTAGAAATGACTCGTGTAATTGAAAAACGCAAACGAACTTCAAAAAAAGAAGTACAATATTGCAATCAGACTTTAACAGAGCACACACACTTGAAAAGCCCTAATATATAGTCATTGACTAATAAAGACGAGATTATTGTGATCCTGATCTCCGTACACCTCTAGATTGAGGTGTCTAGAGATCGGACATGGCTAGAGATTGTGACGTTGTTAGAGTTAGTGACAAATAGTAGAAAAACCGCAAACACTTCAGAAATGCAAAAGTCTTTAGAAATGACTTGTGTACTTCAAAAACGCAAACGAACTTCGACAAATGAAGTAAAATAACGGAATCGAACTTCAATAGCGCACACAGACTTCAAAAACCCTATTATATCGTCATTGACCAATAAAGACGAGATTATTATCATGTGGTCTTGATCTCTGTGCACCTCTAGACCGAGGTGTGCGGGGATCGAGCATGGCTAGAGAATGTGAGGTTGTCATGTAGTTAGTGGCGTGTACTTATGACAAGTGTGATTTATTTATTTGTTGCATCATTGGTAGATAAAGTATGGATGATAGGATGGTGTGTCCTTGTGCGCATTGCAAGCATCAGATCTTTCAAAAACAAAAATTGTTTGACCAACGCATACGCAATAATGGTCTCTTTCCCATAGAGAAACTACAAGACCTACGTTATCAATCTCATGGTCCGGAGGCAGTAGATCATTCTCTACAAGTAGATATTGCTCCAACTTCATCCCAAAGAAGACGTTTTTCAAATGAGCAGCCATCGACGACTGAGTTCACCCAACCAGTACCTGATTCCACATTTCAAGAAGTAGAGATAGAGCAGATGTAAGACGCATTCTTTGACATAGATCCCATCATTGAAAATATAGAAGGCGACAACATTCAAGGCAATGTTAGGGGTTTTTCGGAAGAAGTGATTGCGCATATGTACATACCCATGCATGCTACATCAAATAAAGAATTGCCCATTTTGTAGAGCCAGGTGGTTACGTGGGGCCCACATGTGTACAGGTAGCACAACATGTACATAGTACATCGATTTTCATTATCACCAATACCAATAAGTCTTTTCTATAATAATGAGGAGTTGGTAGTGCGTAAAAATTCTTGAAGAAGCTATCCGCGGGATGATGACATGAGGTAAGCAGGTGCGTCAGATGGCATCGAGTGGCATAAGGAGGTCAAATGGGGTCAATATTTGCACGTGGGTAAGCGAGGACACAACGTGGGTGTTTTCTTGTGATGATTATGCAGAAAGATCATCATAAGAACTATATTTGGGGGCCACTTCATGTGGTTGCGGGATGCATTATTGGAAAAAGTTGAGTGCCAAGTATGCGGATGGACGTAGAAGGGTGACAAGAATGCACTACGTGGCCAGTTTTTGGCCTATTTGGTGTCAGTTTGAGGTCAATTAAAAAGGCCAAAGGTGCCCAAGGGATAAAGTGAAGTGTGGACACTAAAAAACTCATTCGAGGTGCATGTGTTTGTCGTTATCTAAAGATGATCTCCATTGAAGTTTCTGGGGATTGAGTTAGTAAAAAGTTTGTGTTCTTGCACGTGTGTTAGAAGGGATTCTCAAAGCATTGAAACTTGGGTAGCCATGGCTTTCTCTTATCCGGAATTTCATGGAAGAAGTGATGAAGATGTAGAAGACTTTTTGGAAAGGATGGAGGTGGCCTGCATTAGTAATCAGATTCTTGATCCTGCACATATGTTACATCTTCTCCAAATTTGTTTGAAGAGTGATGCACGAGTTTGGTCCAAAGCATTTGAAGAGGAGTTGTGTGCGGTGGATCCACCTGTGAGGTTAAGTTGGTACAATAAAAGGCATGGATTGGAAGTGGAGTTCGTGAAGATAGAAGATCCTGACAAAGTGTGGCAAGAAGTACAGGGTTTAGTGCAAAGGGAAGGTGAGCCAATAGATGCATACATATATAAGTTTTCAATGGCATGCGAGAGGATGTGCAAGGCCTTAGCACCACACGTACCCCCACCTGACATGATGAAGAAGGACAGGTTCTTGGTTGGTCTTTGGGAGAATATACGTTGGAGAGTGGAGCTAAAGAAGCTGAGGACATATGAAGATGCACTAGAGGTAGCAAGGAATAAAAAGTGGAAGGTGAGAAGAATGAGTCAGCTAGGAGTAGATACTTTGCCCAGGAGGTCTGATTTTCAACCTATGGATTCCTTGCAAGGTTGCATGCCAGGGGTTCATCATGAACCAGTGGTTTCTATTACTCCTCAGGTTATGCCAGCAGTGGTCACTACAGCAGTGCAAGATGATGGGCTAATGCAAGACATGAGACAAGTGGTAGATTTAATGAAGAATCTCAGCCTAAACATGCTAGGTAATGTGGGAAATAATCGAGGTAAGGGGAGGTTTGCAAATCAGCCAGGAGGTGAAGAAAGACCCAGGAATGGTATTGGACAAAGCAATGGTAGATTTTCGAGGCAGACGTCCACGTGTTATAATTGTAGAGAGTTGGTCCACATCAACCCGCGATGTGATAAGCCACCAAGGATGGGGGGAGACATGTATCCATTGCCAAGATAGGTGCTAACTAGGTCAAATGATTATGGCATCAAAATTAAGGGAGAAGAAGGAACCAGTGGATTAACCCAAGGGGGAAAGGGAAAGACAAAAGTGATAAGTATGGTCACCTTGGAGAAGGCAGCAAAGCTGGAGGATACATTAGTGATGTCTATTGGGAAGAGGACCACACAGGATAAGGAAGGAAGAAGTGCCCGAAGTTCTAGCAAGAAGGGAAAGAGCCATGAAGACGAGGATGTCAAGGCCAAGAGGAAAAGAAGGGCTCATTGCAAGTTTCATGTTTCAGATTTTCCACTAGGGGATGGGCAATTAAGCTATGACTTGAAGGAAAATTTGACAAGCAGGAAAACAGATATACTTCTGGGAAGCTTATAGAGATGGTTCCTAAGCTAAAGCAACAGTGGAAGAGGATGGTTAACCCAATGGAGAAAGAACCAGAGAGATGTTTAGTGAAGGTATTGGCAATGGATGAGCTACCTGACATTTTCCCAATAGTGGATGTGTGGCACAAAAGAAAAAAATTGGGACAAGATTATGTTGATGTTGGAGCTCAAATATGTGTCATAAAACACTCATACGTTGAGAAGATGGGTCTTACAGTGACTGGGGTGTCAGACTTTCGGATCATATTGACAAACCATCAGAAAGTAAAATGTTTGGGTGTTGTACAGAGCTTAGAAGTAGAGGCGTCTGATGCAAATGTGGTGGTTGATTTTCATTCAATTCTAGCGGGGTTGGGAGCATACCCTATTATATTGGGTTGACCATGGTTACGTGCAGTGGGAGCTGTTCAAGATTGGCGATGTGGTACGATTAGCATCTATGGAAAGACAGGTTCTAAGAATCTATATAATATGGACACAAGGAAAGTATTGGAGGAGCTTTATGAATATGAGAACGAGTCTAGTGGTGAGGAAAGTGAAAGTACTACCAGTAGTGATGAGGATGTTGATGTTGCATTTCTTTTGATGGACAAAGAAATCCACGAATCTGGTTTAGTTGCATTTGCAAATGAGATTGAAGATGAAAGTGAAGGGCCTTATGAAGTGATTGAAGGGATAGTGCAAACCAGGGTTGAATTTTGAAAGAAGTAGGAATTGATGACACAAATGATCAGTGGAGACCTCTCAGCTAATGAGAAGGAGAAATATTTGCACATGCTGGCTAGTTTTCCTGATTTGTTCATTACTTCATATGAAGAGATTAGAGGGTCCAAAGGAGAAGAGATGCATATAGAGCTGAGAGAAGGTGCTAAGACAGTGTGACAAAGGCTAAGAAAGATGGGTCAAGAGAAAATGCAAGCCTTGTGGAAAGAGGTGGACAAGTTATTGAAGGCAGGGTTTATAGTCGCAGTGGAGACCACAGAGTGGGTGAGTCTAGTAGTAGTCAGCCCAAACAAGGATGGAAAGTGGAGGATTTTTGTAGATTTTAAACCCTTAAATGTAGCCACTAAGAAGAACCCGTATCCTGTTCCATTCACGGATCAGATCTTGGATTCAGTGGCAAGTTATGAGAGGTACAGTGTGTGTGATGGTTTCTTAGGCTATTTTCAATTGAGGATTTCTCTTAAACACAGAATAAAGATAACTTTCAATACGCCATGGGGTTTTTATTGCTACATGGTATTGCCATTTGGGTTGTCAAATGGACCATCTTTCTATCAAGGGAGAGAAAATTGGGTATTGGAACCATTCATTGGTAGTTGTGTTAAAGCTTTTATGGACGACATCTGTGTCTAAGCAGTAGGGCTGAACACCATGAGAAGCTGGAAATGGTATTGGCTCGATATGATGATGTGGAGGACAACTAAATCCAAAGAAATGTCATCTAGCACAGCTAAGGGTGAAGTTATTGGGTGATAGGGTGTCAGGAAATGGCAGTGAGGCTGATCCAGACAAGGTTAAGTCTATTATTCTTCTTCCATCACCTACAAGTACAAAGCAATTGGCAACCTTTATACACAAAGTGAAGTATATGGTGCGGTTTATTGCATTTTCTTCGCAGCTCCTTTATCCATTACAACAAGTGGCAAAGCATGATCCATTTCAATGGGATGACAAGTGTGAAGAAGTGTTGCAAGAGGTGAAAGAGGTGTTAGGGGGGTTGTCAACCATGTAGGTCCTAGTTGGGAGCAAGAATTTTATGTAAATCCATTAGTAGGGGATCATGCCATTGCAAAAGGGGAAGGGCAGGCATTAGCGTATTGTGCAAGCCGAGTGAAATTGGTAGCGGAGAGAAAATTCTCGGAAGTAGAGCTAGTGATGGCCAATGTAATATTTTCTTGTAAAATATTTTGTCATTACTTGCTACCACGACCTTTTGTTTTCTTGATGAGTTACGCCTTTTTGCCACAGTTAATTAATGGCACTAGCATGTCAAATGTGGTCAAGAAATGGGTAATTGATCTGCAAGAGTTTGAGTTCTATTTTTTAGTGGAAGACAGTACAAGAGCTACCCTAGCTGATTTGCTGACTCACAAGGAGAATCCCCTCCTTGTTAAGGAAGAGGTGGTGAGAAGGGTAGTTGAAGAAGTGCCACAGGTCATCAATGCACATGTGTTGTTCTTTGATGGCTCTTCAGAAAGAGCCATGATTCGACTTCAGGGGGTATAGCACTTTATGATCCAGAGGGGAAGCTAGTATGCAAGAGAGGGTTCAAATTGGATGCTCAGTAGCAATGAGGCGAAATATGCTACTTTGGAAGCCGGATTACACATTTGTTTGAAGCATGGGATTAGAAGGTTGAGCATAAAAGGTGACGCCTTGTTAGTTGTGAAGCAAGTGCTGGGTGTGTGGAAGAGCAAGAACACCTCATTGAAGGAAATGTGTTTCAGCATTTTAGGCTTGTTAAAAAAGTTCAAATCATGGAGCATCAGACACATTGAACGTGCTCTAAATGGAGAGGCCCATGAAGTAGCTCAAGCATGATTGGAGATCTATTTGTGTTGAGGACCAATTTACCTCTTTATCATGGTCGGGAAAGTTTGGCTCAAGAAAAGGAGTTTTTGCTAACATGAATCATTTTGAAGGGCATTCACAAGTCTAAGAAGTATGGTTTTGTGCGTAGAGCATCCATGTACAAATTGATTGGTGATGTCTTATACATGAAATGGGCTTATCTCGTGTTGAGACGTGTACCTTGGCGGGAGGAGCTTTATAGAGTGTTGGAAGAGAATCATGAAGGAGCATGTGGTGGACATTTTTCTCTGAAGATCACCTTCGATAAGATCTTGCAAGAGCGGTATGTATGGCCTAGTTTGCAAAAGGATGTTCACCTTTGGTGTAGGTCTTGCATTAGGTGTTAAGCATTTGGGAAGAGAGTGTTGAAGCCAGAGCTACGAAAATCCATCATGGTGTTTGATGTGTTTGAAAAATGGGGGATTGATGCAATAGGCCCGTTACCTATGACAAGCAGGGGAAAATGCTATATTTTGACTACAGTGGACTATCTCTCTAGATGGGAAGAGGCTATAGCAGTAAAACAAATCACTGCAAAGGATGTGGCAAAATTTGTGTACGATGAAATATGTTGCAAGTTTGGGGTGCCACTAGAGCTACTTTTGGACAAGGGACCAGGATTTAGAGCTATACTATTAGACTTTTTATGTGCGAAGATGAAGATTAGACACTAGCATACCACTCCTTGTTACCCATAGTGTAATGTCTTAAATGAAAGATTCAATGGTGAGTTGGTACAAATTCTTTCGAAAGTGACAAAGCACCAAGGAAAGAATTGGGATTTGGAATTGCCTAGTGCATTATGGGCTTACCGTACTGCGGTGAAGACAGATACAGGTTTACTCCATTTCATTTGGTATATGGAGAGGAAGCACTATTGCTTGTGGAAGTAGAGTTGCCTGCGGTCAAGATGTTAGAGAAGTTGCTTGGGCAGTCCAATGATGCATTCAACGAGAGGCTCTTACAATTACAAGAGGTTTGATTGGATAGGATGAGTGCATTGGAACATTATGGGCAGATGCAAGATAAGGCTTTATCAAAGATAAATGAAAAGGTCAAAAGTAAGATTATCAAGAAACATGACTTGGTTTTGCACTATAACAGTAAGCTGGACAAGACATTCCAAAAGAAGTCTCAAATTAAGTGGGAAGGGCCTTTCAAGGTAGAGGAGTGTCTTTCAAATGGTACATATCAGTTGGCTAACTTGGATGGGATACTACATAAGTCAAGGGTAAATGGATTGCTTCTTAAATTGTAGCATGCTAGATTGATGATGGTGGAGCAAGATGAGTTGTTTGAAGAACAAGTAATGTCTGTGAGGGATGAGAAGACCTTTGACACGGAGAGTCTCATATCTCTTTTTGCTGCTGCAGATCATGAATGATCTAGCAGGCTAGGGGATCGGCAAATTATGTTAAGAGTTTTTTGGAAGAAGTGATTGCGCATATGTATTGGCCCAAGCTCAATTGTATCTAAACATTAAAAATCTTCCTTTTTTTATCTGAGTTTTTTAGGTGTGTGTGTGTGTGTGTGTGTGTGTGTCTCTGTTGAGTGCGAAAATGGATAGTCTCTCTCCTCTTACTCCATTGGTGTGTTCCCTGTCTTGGCCAGGTGGGTTGTGTAAGCCGAGTGGTGCCCCATAGTGTGTATGTGTATTATCCCAAGAGTATGTGTTGGGTGATCATAGAGGCGTTGTGTGTGTTTCCATCCCGCTCACAGCAACATTGCGAACCAAACTCACTCATCTTGTCCATATCAACAGCATGATAGCAATGATAAAGAGGGTGAGGTGATGCAAACTCTTGCACGTACACTACAAGAGGTACTTCACATTAGTGATGCTCAAAAGTGAAAATCCACGGCGTCGCTATCAGCGTCGCTATGGGTGTCGTTATGAGTGTCGCTATTTTATTTGTTACATAGCAACGCTCATAGCGACTCCCAAAGCGACGCTTATAGCGACACCGACAGGGGTAAAACATAAACCGAGAGTGCACGAAAACTCAGATCTCAGATATGAGTTTTCGGCGCTCAAGCTAAGAGGTAACCCGCGCTCTCCCTCTCTCTCTCTCTTTCTTCCTTCCCCCCCCCCCCCCCCCCCCCCCCCCCCCCCCCCCCCCCCCCCTCCCCTCCCCCCCCCTCCACACACACACACACACGAGGAGAGGAAGGAGAGCCAGGTATGCTCCTTCCCTCTCCTCTCTCTCATGTTCCTTCCCCTCTTTCTCTCTCTCTCCCTCTCTCTCTCTCTCTCTCTCTCTCTCTCTCTCTCTCTCTCTCTCTCTCACACACACACACACATTGTGTCTTTGAGAGAAATAAAGAGCGAGAGAGAGCATGCATAAACAAAAAACGCACACACAAACATGCATAAACAAAGAATGCATACACACACATTGAGAGAGGAAGAGAGAGAGAGAGAGAGGAGAAAACAAAGAGAAAGAGAGAGAGAATAAAAAACCAAAGAGAACGAGAGAGAGGGAGAAGACGAAAGAGAGAGGTAAGGGGAGAAAACAACGAGAGAGAGATTAGGTTAAGAGTTAAAGTATTTTAGGTTAGATTACATTTATATTTATGTTTATGTTGAGTTTAAGATTAGGTTAGATTTAGATTTACGTTAGATTAAGATTAGGTTATATTTAAAATTAGGAAAGTATTAAAGATTAGCTCGCTATGTTAGATTTAAGTTAGATTACATTTAGGTTTAGGATTTAAGATTGGATTAGATTTAGGTTTATGTTGAGTTTAATATTAAATTAGATTTAAATTTAAGATTAAGACAAGATTTAAAATTAACTAGATTAAATTTAGATTTACGTTAGATTAAATTTAAGTTTAGGTTAGATTAGATTTAGGTTTATTTTGAGTTTAAGATTAGATAAGCTCTAGATTTATGTTCGATGGACTAGCTTAGGTTAGATTTTAGTGCATGTCAATGAAGGCGCACTTTGCCTAAAGAGCAAACACTAGTTACACAACAGTATGTATATTCCTATTAGAATCTGACACCTATTAACTCCCACACTGACCATATTCAATTAGCCGCAAATCACCACATGTTCAATTAGGTTAGATTTTGGATTGAGTTTTTATATTAGAGTCTACCTTTCGGGATTACAGTAAAAAAAATAGAGTTAGACGAACGGTGATCCCTCTCTTCCTCTCTACGGATACGACCTTAAGCTGGAAATCTTTCAATGGCATGATACTCAGATTGGAGGCGAACATGTAATGTGCTAAGTAATCCCTCGAAAAAAGATCTATTGTGAAAAGATGTTAAGATGCTGTGAAATGCTATAGCTAGAGAAGAGGCAAAGGGGTTTTGTCCACTACATACACTATCATGTAGACATGGGTGTGTAGATTTCTCGTACCCACAAATATAGGCATTGACCAATAAAGACAAGATTATAACCCGGTGGTTCTGATCTCCATGCACCTCTAGACCGAGGTGTGCGGGGATTGGACATGACTAGAGAATGTGAGGTAGTTTACATTGTGAACAAAGAGAGAGAGAGAGAGAGAGAGAGAGAGAGAGAGAGAGAGAGAGAGAGAGAGATAAAAGATGGAGGATGCCAATAGAAGATTAAATTTTTGTCCAAGTTATAAAGTTTTTACCCTCATTATGAGTAGTGATGAGGATGTGGGGTCGTCCAACCAAAACACCTATCTCTCAACAAGGATTTTATGTCCTTGTAATCAATGCAAGCATGTTGTGTGATGGACAAGACGCATTTCTCTGTAGCACGTTCACGAATTTGGCGAGTTCGATCCATCTATTATAGATCGAATTTTTGCCAATTATAACTCGTCGGACTCTGACGTTGGCCAACAGGCAGGAATCTTACAACCCAATAGACGTATTCGCAGGCGCTTTGGTCAACCAGCATATGTGAGGCCACAAGATGTAGCCTCTCACAGCTCGGGGGATGATCAATTTAGATTGGAGAGTGGCTAGACAAATTTGATAAAGCTCGGGACACGCTATGGAAAACCATATATGATAAGCGCGTATCTGGGATTGTCATGTGCAATCTCGGTGCTGAAAAGAAGATGATGGAAGATCTAGAGGCTAAAATCAACCGATTTTGCATGCTTCACAATCTAGTGATGCAAAAGTAGATTGCACATTATGAGGATTCAAAGCAAGAGCGACAAAGGGCACGAATCGAGTGGAGATAGGGAAGAAGACCACCGATGCATTGTCTGGAGAGCCTACCAACATTCATGAGCTTAAGAGGGTTGCACAACCAATTGAAAAGCGCACAACAGTGCGTTAAAGAAGTGACTGAGGAGGAGTGGGAATACTCTCAGCAACCAAGGTAAGTTTGCAATGTACGACTAGTGACTTTCTAGATGTTTGAACAGCCACTCATAATCTTTGTTGGTTGTAGTTTACGTCACACACAGTAGCATGGTGTAAAGGTTGACATTTTCGGGTGGAACGGATCGACAAAAATCATTTTACTCAAGATTGTGGAATCATGGCAAAATTTGAATAGTCTAGTCGATGAGGGTCCTCTGATGCAGATCTTGTGGTGGCGGAACTCACTTACTTTGGCATGCTACAAGAGATTTTGAGGATCGATTATAGAGGATTCTTTTTCGACTTGTTTGACGTGCAATGGTTCAAGGTAATCATGGAGGGTCGCAACGCTATTGTGCGTAGAGGAGAGTCTGTTTTCCTTGAAGTGGATTCAGCTAAAAGATGGACCGACCTAAAAGACACTTTCGCACTACCCGAGCATTGTAAACAAGTAAGTATGTAATTAGTTAACATCCAACTTTAGAAGTTATGTGCTTGGAAGCTCTCATGTAAGTTATGTGGCTCTAGTAGGTGATAATTCATCCTACAAAGTCGCATCAAACTAGTGGTACGTCATAGAGATAGCCCTCGTAGTGCACGGACGTATGAGGGCTACCACGTGCCAATCACAGTGGCATCAATGGGGGAGATGGGAGAAGATGCTCAGTTAGAAGCCGTTAAGGTGGTGCCAGATGAGCATCAAGCTGCTACTCTCTATGGGGTGCATGCAGAGGATCTACAAAATGAAACGAAGGACATCTGTCTAAACGGAGATCTCTATATAGATATAGGAAGTTATGTTGAGCTATGCGAGGATGAGAGAGAGACCTCTTAAAGCCATGATAATTGTGTTTGAACAATTTTGCTTCATTTTATAATATATATTATATTCACGTGGCTTTTTTTCCATTCCTATCTATATGTGTCATTTTGTCATTGTATTTAATAGTCTTTGCGTCCACTCCAAGTACGTATGCTCTAGGTATGTTCTCACAAGCAGGGACAACGAGCACTGCGCTCTGAGTGCGATGGAGACTGAAGCTGCAATCGCGAAGGAAGTGATATGTCTCTGCTCATAGATGCTGATTGTCCCACCGCTAGATCTAGTTGATCGGGTGAAAGAGACGCTAAGAAGCACTACTACTGCTTCTTAGCGTCTCTTTCACCCGATCAACTAGATCTAGTGGTGGGGCAAGCAACATCTATGAGCAGAGACAGATCACCTTCGCAATTGCAGCTTCAGTCTCCATTGCACTTGGAGCGTAGTGCTTTTACATATTCACAAGAACTTCAACGGAATCTCTCTACACAGGAATCCCTCCCCCTTTATGAGTCCTCTCTCTCTCTCTCTCTCTCTCTCTCTCTACTTGTCCATGTTTTCTTCTCCATTCATTCAATATTAAGATTAAATGTTCGAGTGTTTAATGCAGGTATGGATGATGATGAGTTTCTTTCTTCTTTGTCACCCTAGCAGAGGCAGTGGTATGAGGATCGTCATCGCTCTGGAGCACCATCACGTGTTCTTACTCCTTTAATATATCCCTCTGTTTCAGAGAATTCAGCACGCTCCGAATCTTCGGTGTCAACGAGACGATCTTCACACTCGTTTAGGCACTGATGCTCTAGTGGTGGATGCGGTGGTTTTTGTGGGGATGCCGCCACCGATGCCTTGACGCCACCTCATGTTCAACGAGGCTCTTTACCCTCCCCTTCTTTGCCCGCCCCTCCCCACCAACCACGGCATCACCATCTACAAGAGGTTTTGCACGGCTGGCGGCCATTCCTAGCAGCTGCACACCACTACATACTCCTTCGAGAGTCACCCCAATAGACACTCCTTGCTTCGGGGCCCAGACTCCAGTGGAGACATCTAACGTCCGTACCCCCATCGGCACGCCGCTAGAGACCCCTGGCAGGACACCCAGGTTCACGCGTCACCGGCAAGAGGACTTGCCTTACTCCGTCGACTCCAGCGACGGCATCATCTTGGATGATGAAGGCAAGAAGGTGATCTCGCGCATGCGTGGTCTTTGCTCTCAGGTGTTTAGACACTACATACTAAACACCTGGAGCGAAGTACCAAGTGATTTAGAAGACAGACTCTTTAGCATGCTGCATGACGAGTTTCCCATTTCAACACGGGATGACTGCTTCAATGAAGACCTGAGAAGGTTCGAATGCGCGAATAGTGCAAGAACAAGCATTCTGAAGTGCAAAAAGGCAATAAAGCATGGGTGGAATAGACCAGATTGGCTGGTTAAAGAAGATTGGAAGAATGCGCAAAAAGCAGCGCGCGAGAATCCTGACAAGTGGAAGCCACAAAAGGAGGCAGCCAAAGCATGAGTAGAGGCAAGGAGCTCGCACCACTTGGGGAGCGGTAGGTGGACATCATTTGAGGCCGATTTTGTAAGTGTTTTAGCATTGCTCTTTAGGTTTGATAGTTTAGGGTTTAGGGGTTTTTTAATTCTAACATATTGGATTCTTTGTATGTTTTGAGAGTGGTCTATGATAGGATGTGACCCCACACCGTACGAGCGCGAGTACGCAGGCAGCAGGAAGGGCTTAAACGACCTGATGGACATTTTGATTTATCGCGGCGGCATGGTTAGTATTAGTGTTTACTCTTTTCTATTTGTTGTATCGCTTTGTAGATTATATGTTTATACTTACAAAAAGTTGTCTTAATGTTTTTTTTGCAGAATCCGACAGATAGGCTGCTTGGACGCGATGAGACATCTGATTAGACGACGTCAGTCTATAGCCGTAGCTAGATAGCATTAGTGTCCTTTTGTCATAGCATATGTATCATGAGATGACCTGTATACATCTTTTTGTAACTATTGGAAAACCATGTATATTTTCTCAATACTGACAACGGTGTTGTAACTATACATTTGCAAAGTTTAACAATCAAGTGATTTTTCCTATGATGTGTACAATTGTCATTGATTTACTTTCACCAATTTACTTTTGTCAGTTTTGTATCTTTATTTCGCAAACAATACTATGGATGATAGAGTTAATGGTTATATTGTCTTGTGGGTGACTACTCTGGGTCTATATCTAAGCTTGCACTTTCTTTCAAAGGTGAATCTGGGCTTATCTTGGATTCATTTAGGTTTACTCTATTATTGAAATATTCAATATGGTTGATGGGTGGCAGAGCATCCAATTTTTTTAACTCTCAAGCGTCGCTATAACCGTCACTATATAAGGCTCTGCAGCGTCGCTATGAACATCGCTATAGGTAGCCTGTAAGCGTCACTATGGTTGTCTCTATATGCATCACTATATAGCGACGCCCATAACGACGTTCCTGTATCGACGTTGTTAGCGACGGTCTTATCGACACCGAGGAGTATAAAAACCCAATGTATTTCCGTTGCTAATAGCGTCACAAGTGCACACAACCTCTTATAGTGGTATGCCGCTTCACAATGGTGCAAAAATATCAGCTCTCCGTACCGCTTTGGCAATGCTTAATTTGCAGGGTGTCTACGGGTGGTCTACATCGCAGAGCTTATCAAGTAAATACATTGTATCCTAAGCATGCCAAAGTGCAAATTAAAGTTCAATAATATGATCGTTGTGCTCATTTGTTGATGTAACAACAGGTTTCTCAAGAAAATCTTCTCGAAAGGCAATCACAAGCCCCCTACCCGTCTAGCTGCTAAAACGCTTCTTACTAACTTGGGCTTGGATTACCACAAAATACATGCATTCCCTAATGATTGTATACTCTTTTGCAATGAGTATGAAAATTTGGAACAGTGTCCCAAATTGTGGATCGAACTAGGTATAGAGAGGACACACGATGAAAATTTATCCCTACAAGTGTCCTTCGATACTTTTCTATCATTCCAAGAATAAAGAGCATGTTCAGATACAAGTCTATAGCCTCTTTGATGACATGGCACTCAACTATTAGATTGATAGTTGATGTGATGCGAGTACCTACTAACTCTCGTGCATGGAAGCTCATAGAGGAAAGTTGGCCTACAAGGATGAGCCTTGATGTATCCTCTTTGGTCTGGCAATGGATGGAGCAAACCCATTTGGATTATGGAGTTTGTCGTGGAGCATGTGGCGTATTTGCTTGGTGAATTATAATCTTCCACCATGGCTAGCTATCAAGAAGGGCTATTTGTTGTTGTCACTGATCGTCCCAGAAAAGTACATAGCTTTCAAATTTTGAAATTGATGCGGAGAGCGATAAAGAAGTGGAGTTTGATGACAAAAATGCAGAAGTACAGATTGAGATAGACATCTTTGGTGCATCCGCTCTCATAGAAGATGAGAGATTGACTACTGATTTTTGCTAGAAACTCTTTTATTAAACTCTTTTAATTAGTCCACAATACTGGATAGATTCTACAACTTTGTTTCTTTGTTATTTGCATTGCTTAAGCGTTTCTTTTGTAAACTAATGAATTGTATCTGTGTTATTTGTGCATCTATAGCCATGACCGATAAACAACGATACATACTCTTCTAATTTTTGTTTTCTTGTCACTTCGGCGGGCATGTCACCCGAATACATGGGCTCCTTTTTTTCACAGTTCACACTAGAGAAGGGTAGTTATGCACAAAACCTTTGGGCTGTTGGTTCCTCTAGACCTACTACGCCGCCCCTACACCTAGGACTAGTGTTATCCCTACATCGATCGGCCCCACACCTCGGTCGAGTGTACCCCCTACACCGATGGGTGGTTCATCTTTGAGACGAGGTAGGCATCGTTCTACCGATGCGTCCACACCACCGAGAGAGCATCCATCACTCTCTTTAGTAGATAGTTCATCGATTGGCACACCACGTACACCTCGAGGATCACACGAGCATTATCCTAGCTAGGTGTACAAGAGCTAGGATGCGGCTGTTGTGGCAGATAGAGTTAAAAAGGCCATGGAACAAAGAAGAACAGCTCTATAGAGTTCATTTTTGCCACTGTGTGATGGAGATTTGGGATATTCAAAGAAAGAGTTACATCGTCGAGGTCATTCAAAGAGAGTACAGACCGGCAGAGGGGTACGATCCAGTCTCAAATGACTAGATTTTGAGTGTGGCAATTGCCACAATGTCACACCGTCGTTCAGAGGCGAGAGATAGGTACAAGGATGGCAATACAAATCCGACATATATGGTTGGACGCAGAGAAGTGAGAGTGGATTGCATGAAAGACACAAGAGAGATGGAGCTAGAGCACGTTTAGAGTTTGTTGGAGCAAAGAGATTCAGCTAGAGCACATTTGGAGTTTGCTGGAGCGTCACATCTTGGAAGTAGAGACTACGACACACTTCGACATGAGGAGGGAGAGGCCGTCAATCATGTTATGATTAGGGTTTGACAATCAAGTTATGGTTATGGTTTGGAAATCAGGTTATGGTCATGGTTTTGCAATGATGGTATGGTTGTTATGGTTATGGTATGACAAGCAGGTCATGGTTATGGTTATGGTATGGCAAGTGCCTTATGTTTATGGTTTTATGGTTTTCAAGTCATGTTTTAATTATGGCTATAAAATCTTCATGCCGTTGTATCTATGGTTTGAGAGTCAACGTTATGGTTATGCTTTTGGGAAGTTGTCATGTTTAAGCTTTTGATTTTGTGGTTTTGTTCTTCTTACAATTTTGCTAATCTGTATACACTCTCTCTTTAGCTTCAAATTAAAAGAAAACTTACAAGCTTTTTCGCCAGTACAGGTATCGGTTTAAGCGTTGTTATAAGCCTCGGAATATGCATCAGTATGGAAAAATTCTAGACCGACGCATATTGAGACACGTATAACGATGTAAGCTCCATCGATTTTTTCGGTGGTAGCTATATCGGTACATATATCGATGATATGATGCCGACAGTGATTCCAATGCTTATTCTTGGGCCTTTTATTTTTAAAACAAGCTATTTTCGTAAGGCGTGTTGTAGTGTGTCAATACACTATATTTCAGTATTTTCTCTGCTATTGCAACTAGCTAGATATGTTTTATTGCAATTAAAGAATATATTTTTCTTTTGTATAAGTTTAAGTTTGATAAGTGAAATGTTGAGAAAACTACCGATTGTGATGGTTTTTAAATTTTTTGAAGCAAAATGGTTTTTATCGTTAAGTTTACTTGTTTATTACACAAACTGGCCATCATTCTTGCACCCGCCTTTTGTTTCTTTCTCTTTTTTCACATTTTTCAATTCTAACATACATTCACACATGGGCAGTCATGGCAAGGGGGACATGGAGCACTTCTTACCAAAGTAGGTGGTATGAGAAGATTCACCTTAGTTGACTCAGGGTTCTAACTCGTTTACACGGACCTTACCCTTTACCATCTCATGGAACTACCCAATCACAACGTCCATCTCTCTCACCCTACCACCATGGTTTTGGTCAACCACATTACCTATCCCCTTCACCTCTACATCTTAAAAGCGATTGTAGTGCTTTGCATCATTTGCCTCCACCAAATGCTCAAGTGAGTCCTTGTGGGTAAAATTTCTAATGTTGGAGGAGGTGGATACTATGCAGGCGATGCCACAGATGCTTCCACTCCACCTTGTAGCCGCTAAGCATCGATACCTCCCCCTTTTCTTCCCACTCCCACATCTGCTACAGAGTGGCCATCTGCTTGGGCTTTTACTCAATAGTTGGCCACTCCTTGATTAACACCATAGAATACACCACTCGAGGCTCCTTGCTTGGAGTCTCTATCACCCTAGCTTCATGCCTGTCGCAAGACCCATGGTGTGACTCCTCCATACTGTCGCAATCTGTGTGCAGAGTTCTTTCCACCATATATCATGATACCAATGACACATCAATGAATAGGGTAGAAAGGTTGTTAATACCATGTGAAAATTCTACTTGTAGGTCTTTCTTCACCATATCATGAAAAAATTAGAATAATTACCATTTGACCAACAAGAAGAAGGTCATCAACCTTCTTTATGATGCCTTTTACATGGAAAGTGTGGAGAATTGCTTCTCCACAAAACAGATGCAAGCACAAGTTCTTAGAACTATATGAATCATTATAGTAGGAAAAAGACAAGAAATCTTGGCTTGATAAACAAGACAAAAAAATACCAAAAAGAATGGCACAAAAACCCAGACAAGTGGAGCTAAGGGAAAGAGGGCACTTAAGTGCGAGTTTAGTTGGAGAGTTATCACTTGGGAAATAGCGCAATTTGCATCACTTGAGCATTGCTTTTATGGTTGAATTTTTGAGAATTTTCTTTTAAACGATGGTGCAAAAAACGTCTCAATGCACTTGTGGACATTTTGAGATCTTATCCCAATGTCATAAGCTACAAGAAATTTGAACACTATCTACATTTATTTTATTTTGTGTGTCTCTATTCAGTTTTGTTATGTAAACTTTTTTTAATTTATTTTGTATTAACAAAGTGCAACTTAACGCTATTATAACATGACAATATCTCTTCATTAGAGTAGTGCACACATGCACATTGATATATTTCTTTTTTAGTACATGTATATGTGTCTATTAGGAATAACATGGCTATTGTACTTCAAAATTTGTATATATATATATATATATATATATATATATTATGTCACTTAGGCATTGGCCCATTCTTGCAATTCAACATATTCAATGTATATAACAATTTTATAGCAATGAGACACAAATTCTCTTCAAGTTTTGTGTCATCTTAACTTTCTAAATGGCATGTCATGGTTCTTCAATTTCTCTATGCATTAGTATTGTCTACAAGGTCTAATTGGGTTGGAGAGTACTTCTAGTGTTGTCACCCCTAAAGTTTTTAATTGCAAAAATCGATATGTGCGTTGATAAATATGGTTATGAAACATCTTTATCACAATCAATGGGCATCATTATGAACATCTTTATCTTAGTCGATATGGGTTCATATTGACATTTTTGTTGAGACATAGCTTAAGATGCTCATTTTGACACCCCACACATTAAAAACCTCAACTCGCCTACGTTGGTACATATATCATAACTATGAAGAGCCCCTTGTAGTGTGAGAGGTGGAAAAATATGGAGGCATAACATCATCAATGACATACACACTCAAACATAGCATCGATGGCATCCACATCTAATTTAGAGATGACATCAACTCTGTCCAATCCATGCGATCATATTTACAAATGCACATTATGTACAAACATACACTCACTTAAAGAGGGAAGGTGAATTGAAGGGCATCTTTTCACAAGAGATGACATGAGTTGGTCCCCAAAAATATGAAAACAATAAACTTCCAAGTGAACCAATGACTAGACTGTTGATCAACTCCATCAATGGACAAATTATGTGCACATTACAAATGTTAGCTTGGGGCATTGTTAAGGGCACTTGTGTATATCCTACTGGCTAGGGTATCATACTTCCTATCATAGGTCAAAGAAAATGAAAATGAAAATTCTACTCCAAGAGAAGAGATAGTGAAGTAGTAATGTGCACAGTGGAAAAAATCCCAAACAAAGGTGACCAATGAATCTTGATCTTACCAAATAAGATGATTAAAAAACATGTGTGTGAGTGTGTGTGTGTGTGTGTGTGTGTGTGTGGATAAGGAGAGGCAATTATGAGAGATAATGTAAAAGAGGTTGCAATATAAGAGAGATTATTTCTTCAATGAGCTAGGTGATATTGGTTCATGTGTATGCTCCTAACTATTTTATACCCCCTTAAGTAGGAGGACATGACAAGTAATGAGATGAGAAATATAAGGTAAATTTTGTGAGAAGATCTATCCTAAACCTTGACTTTGGGATGAAAAACCAAGTATCACACTTGATGCCAGTTTGGCTCAATCAGTTGACTTAGCATGGTGGTGAACTTAATTACATACTATAGAAATGTAGAAAAATAAGATGAAACCATTTTTTTATTAATTCCTTCAAAGCATGATAGGTGATGCAGATATGCGAACTATTTTATTTGGACTTGAGAGGCATAAGGAAGAGCATTTTCCAATTGGTTGTCCCAATAGAATGAAATAGGTCCTCAATCCATTGAAATATGGAACCGCGTTGTATGGAGCTTGATATGGAACAGCTGGCAGAGCCGTAAGATCTTGCAAGGGACAAGAGATGCGGCAATGTATCGCACCTCTATAGAAGAATGTTCTAATTTGAAGAGGAGGTCAAAAGAAGCAACATGTAGAAAGTTAGGATGGAATCAAATTACATATATGAAGAGGTTGAGGAGAATAATTGATGAGATGAAACTTCATATAAGGAGGGTAATTTAACCTTAGCCATGTTAAAATGTGTGGGTACGTTTACAAGTGTCTCTCATTTAGGTGTTGCTAGAGCTAAAGAAGAAAACATGGTGGGTGAGAAAGTAGAAAGTAGAGGTGCAAATGAAACAATTAAAGGAGAGGTCCGTCATGTCAAATGAGCCTTGCGTAGAGTTCGAAGGTGGCAGGCACGTTTGAGGAAGCCATGTATAAAGGGACATAAGAGGAGGAGGTGGTAGAGAGCATACCTTTCATGTGATGCATAGGAGGGACCAATCATGAGACCAAATGAGAGGGAGGGTGAAGGGTTGAAGAGGGTGGTTGCTCCAATGGTAAGATAACCTTAAATGGAGTCCATAGTGAAGAGATGACAAGGATATTCTCCTAGAAACCAACTTAATGATCGTGAAAGGTGTGCCTGAGAGGATTAAATAATTTATATTATTCAATAGCAATGTTATCCATAGCCAACAAAGATGGTGCGAGTGCTTGGAGTAGCCAATTCATGGGACCAAGTATTGGTGTCAAGGGTAGAGGTGGGGAAGACAAATATACAGACATGGGTGAGAGTTGGCGGTGGGCCAAGCCAAAAAGCGTAGGGTTTATCACCTTAAAGGGTAGATTTGTAATTATGATTTTGGAGATAACAAGCCACATATACTAGCTCTATCCAATAGTCTGGAGATAGTTGAATTTGGACAAGAATAGCATAAGAGACATTGACAAGAATGCTATTTTTTTCGATAATGCCATTTTGATGTAGATGATTGGGTAATGCTAAAGTTGTGCAGGATACCCCTTCCATTATAGAGGTCATAAAAGGCATTGAAACTATACTTAAAGGGTAGATTTGTAATTATGATTTTGGAGATAACAAGACACATATACTAAGTCTATGCTATAGTCTGGAGATAGTTGAGTTTGGGCAAGAATAGCATAGAAGAAATTGGCAAGAGTGCTATTTTTCTTTAGGCAATTCCATTTTGATGTGGGTGGTTGGGGGATGCTAAATTTGTGTAGGATACCCCTTCAATTATAGAGATCATAGAAGGCATTGAAACTATAGTGACTACCTTGGTTGGACAAGCCACCTAGTCTGATTTTCAACCCATGTTTTGTGTGTTGAAAATAATAGAGGTTGGACAAATTTTCTAATAAAAATAGATAAATATAAGAAAATGCATATGACTAGCAAGATATTCAACATGGAAAAGGACCACATAAATTTGGGTATGCTAGGTAAATACTGGACTCTCCATGAATGTGAGATTGGTGATGACCAACCTAGTAGGTCACATGCATGGTCAGGTATATGGGTGTTTGATTTAAACAATTTAATGTTTAAGCATATCAAAGCTTCAATCACCATGTGCATGGATGCAGATTAGCACGCAGACGACACGTCATGAGGTGAAAACCTATGCATTGTCTTCAAATGGTTAACCTTTTTCTATGATTAAACATTTATGTGTTTAATCAATGTTGTGAACCGGGTGACTAGGTGGAGGGGTACTACCACATCTACATGCAGTCCGATATCTAACTCAATCCCACAAATTTGAGTGAACAAGAGGTAGGGAATGCGGAGTGAAAAAGAAGTCAATAGGAAAGTAGTTTTAGAGCTAATTTGCATATTCTCACATGATGGAGAGCATGCTTGAAAATACGACAAAACCTATAGTGCCACTTGAAAGGCTTTTATTGCACAAGAGTATTGGAATTGGAGCAAAAGCATATGCAGAACTATTTCAACGGCCAAGGGCATGGAGAGAATAAAAGAGAGAGAGAATGTTTTCACTAAGATGGCGATATTGAATACGGCATCCAAGGAGAGAGAGATCCATCTTCAAGCCTTGATACAGAGCTTGGATATAGAGATAAGTTTTTTGCGTATATCTAGCAGATAGCAGACCTGAGGGATCATGACTTTGCAATCTTCAATCAAAGAGAGAGAGAGAGAGAGAGAGAGAGAGAGAGAGAGAGAGATAATTAGTAGCCTAGACATTTAGTTTCTGTAAAAAGCTTTGCATGAGTTTTCGTTTTTCTCAAGGGCTGGTCGAGGCCCCTATATTGGGATTTCCACCTTTACCTTACATACATACTTAGGGGACATGTATGGCAATATCTAAGGAAACCAAGATAGGGCTCAGGTGCCCTATCTTGTGATGAAACGATTAGAGAAGTGATGAAGTGATAGATGTGACATTGTGATGGCTCCCTTGCATTCACTCGTTTATTATAGCCACGACCTATCTTCACAATCACGCCTCCCCTTGCGTCATTTCATAAGGCCCCAGCTCATGCGGGACATTCATGCGGGAGGGGTAGTAACACACATACATCAACTATAGTGACACATTATTCTTAAAGCAAGCTCCACTGTCTCGAGTTTTGTCTATTCCCTATTCTTAACCATTGCCCGTGTTCGAGCAAAGAGGCGGGCGAGTGTGTGCAAAGAACAGTACTACCCTCTTTCACATGAAATCCCTGACCCCTCTCTCCCTCCCTCCCCCCCCCCCCCCCCCCGCCCCCCTCTCTCTCTCTCTCTCTTTCACAGTTAGACCGAAAAAGCAGGAATAGCGAAAGATGAGATACGGGACCTGTACTAGGCAAGCGTTAGGCAGTAGATCAGGCGTGCAGGCAGGCGCAGGTCCAAACTGCACGCTGAACAGAAGAGCCTGAGGAGACCCCGCGTGAAAAGGAAGGCCGGGCCACGCAGGCGCCTCCCTGGCAGCGCGGACATTCGTTGTGGCACACCGGCGGCCGCGACCCCGGCTGATCCTTCTGCATCCCTTCTCTTGACCTCCCTTTTACTCTTCCCTCCAAGCTGTTGCGTACCTTCGCCGGATTTTCTGCAAGCAGCATCCGCATTCCCTGCAATATCATTCTCATTAGAGATGTTATCAGCGCACAGTAAACTTGGGTTCTGTATCAAAGCAATAATCAATTGGTGGGCGGGCTGCGCGCGTGCAGTGCTAGGTAACTAACATACTACCTGTTTCTCCAACGTGCCAACATCTGAGAAGTAGCTGCCGACTTGATCGACTCCACCTGCAAGCAGCTCTCTCTCTCTCTCTCTCTCTCTCTCTCTCTCTCTCTCTCTCTCTCACACACACACACACACACACACACACACACAAGAAACAGTCCACGAGTTCACATGCGGGCGAATGAACGCGGACTCGAGCTGCGAGCTGGAGCGTCGATCACGCATGCTGCATGGGCACGGCGGCATTGCAGGCAACAGTGAAATCGATGGGACACCACTCACAAAAGAACAAAAATGGTGGTACGCCTTCGGACACGATGGGATGTTTAGGGGAAAATTAATACTCTTGTTCAAATTAGCGGTAGCGCCTTGCTGAGTGGAGCTCCCGTGATCAGAACGAAGCAGCCAAGCGCTAGGAATCATGAGCCGCAGGGACACTAGCATCAGCAGAAAAAGAAAAAGCATAGAGGCTGGTAGCGCGAAGCGCCGGTAGTGCGGAACCTCGTCATGGCTTACTGCTTGCGCCATCTAAGTAGGTGATTACAGAGAGTGATGCAAGAAGCTGGCTGCTCAATGCTGGGTGAAGGTGGAGGAGTAGGAAGCTGGCGCGTGCATCCAGACTGTGGTGGTGGTACGTCAGGGTGGTACGTGGAGGTCCAGGCTTGTAGTCAGTCATGACTCATATTGCTCCAAGCTGTCGCTGTTTAGGACCCTGAATATTATAGTTCTGAAAAGTTGCTTAAAAGCCAATCATGTCGGGACAGAGTGCACTTGCTCATACATATCAAAACTTACATCAAAACTTACCCTAGGCTAGTGGACATACCATTGAAACAAGGGAAAATTACCAAAATACCCCTCCAATTTGTGGAAATTCCCAAAATACCCCTAAAATTTCAAAAATTCCCAAAATACCCTTGTATCTATTTTAGCTGGATTGTTCACTATTTCCTAATCTTTATTCTTTTCTGACAATGTATATCCGTTTTCTAGTGCTTAGCATGTAATTTGTCACAAATTACCTCCCAAAAAAAGACAATTATGTCTAGAAATAATAAAGCAATTCATCTGCAAAGCCTACATAACCAACTCAAATTCTAGTTTTAGTATCTTGTATTCATAGACAATCAGTCTTCTTATGAAAAGCTACAATTTTTTTAATTTTTGGATAAATTTACTCTCACAACCAGAGGTATTTTGGAATTTTTGAAATTTGAAGTGTATTTTGGGAATTTCCACGAATTAGAGGGGTATTTTGGTAATTTTTCCTTGAAACAATGACGAACCCCGTGATTAAGATGGATCACGCCATTGAACACTCAGTAATATACGCATCTAACCAACCGTCCATTGGCCATCACTGATCTCCATATTGTGCTGGCTATGCATTGGAATACTGCTTCTTCACACATGGAGTAATACCTCCCCGAGGCCCCCATAACAAAATAAAAGGCTTTCCTAAATGGCTTGAAGACGCAAGAGAAAAGAAAATTAAGAAGAAAGACACAAATAGTGTGAATACCATGCGCTGGAAAGGAAGAGCGCCTCTAACCTAATGCGCAGGATGCCGACCTAACAGTCATGTCATGCCCTCCTATCACCTCCCCTAATTTAGGGGGATGTAACCCTTCTTCTCCCCCCCACGTCGACCACTGATGAAAATGCATGGTGGGCCTCCAACCCCCTGTCTCACAGACCACTGCTCAGCCAAAACCTAGGCCCTTCTTTTCAAGCATGTCCGTCTAGCCTCTTTACCGAACAGCTTTTTTAGAACCTACCTCAAGGGTTTGCGGAGCAGTTACAAGAAGCATGGAAAAGCGGAGATGCCTTTCAAGGGACCCTCCCGCAATGCCAGCAAGTCCGCATCCAGGCCCTCCTCATGAGGACCCTTCGTCCTCCCCCGATGGTACCCCAAAGTGTTCTCCATCGACACAGCCCGGGAGTGGATGCTGTCAACATGAGAGTTAATCCTCGAGGTATGCGGTTGGTCATTCTACCTGCCTCCCAAGTTAGGAAAATAGAAAAGGATCTTGAGGACAGGGCACTCAGAGGCCTAGTGGTGGGCCCGTGTCCACCAGTTGAAGTGTTGAGGGCTTGGGTCAGGAATCACAGGGGCAACAGAGGGTGCGAGGTAGAGAGCATCCAAGCCTTGCCCAAGAACCACTATCTTTTCATGTTCAAAACACCAGAAATGGCTTTCAAGATCCTAAGCTCTGGACAGTGGGTTCTCAGAGCGTCACCACTGTGCCTTTTCACATGGTCTTGAAACTTCAACCGTGACAAATCGGCCTTGGAGAACTACCCGGTTTGGGTGGAACTACCCAACCTCCTATTTCATTTCCACCACCATCTCAGGCAGATAGGAGGGCACTTAGGAAAAGTGTTAGGAGGAAAATCCCAGAGGGACTTCAACCCCTCATGGCACCCTCAGATGCTCATAGAGATAGACCTCTCAAAGCCGCTTCCGGATTCAGTGGTTATAGCCACTAACGAGGGTGATTGCATGGAACAGCTTGTAGTCTACAAATACTTGCCGAATGCCTACTTCAATTGCAGGGGAGCCAGCCACTTTGTAAGAAATTGCCCTTCTAAAGTTCCCCCACCTACAATCCCCAGTAACCCTCCTCCCTCCTCGAACAATGAGGAACCCCCAAGAAATCCCAATCAGAAAGTAGAAGATTCCCCAGCACCCACCACTGCCCCCTCCCACAAGAATGGGAGAGACACTAGAAGAGAAACCAATAGACCCAAGCAGAGGAATGAGAACAAATTTTCTCTACTGGCTGAAATCTCAGATTGGATAGAATATGATGTCCCCTTATCCGTGTTAGCAGCCGAGACTGAGGACATAGGAGCCACTCTAGAGGCTACAAGAGAGGAAGAATGCCATATGCAAATTGAAGTCAAGAATAAAGTTCTTGACCTCAACCAGGCATCACAAGAACCCTTGCAAGAGGAAAATGCCAACATCCCCCCAGTGCCAATGGAAATCCAGAAGGCAAAAAAACGAGCTCATGAAGCAGTCGACAGGACTCCCACCAGGGTCCTACTGAGTAAAGGGGAAAAAAAAACCAATAGATGAAAATTGCCTCTTGGAACATAAAGGGGATCACTAACCCCACCAAAACAAAAAAAGATCAACAACTGGCTCAAGGATCAAGCTATAGATATCTGTGCACTGCAAGAGATCAAAGTTGAAGGAGAAGATCTCCTCAGAAGATTGAAGGAAGTCCACCCCGAGTGGAGATGGTTCACCTCTTCTCACTCAAGAGGGACTGGGGGTACATCCATAGGAATCAAGAAGCAGATAGCAGATGGTGTCTCCTCCCACAGAAGTCATCAATTCTAGTGTTCAATTTCCCTCCCCCCACTTTCAATTGTGAAAAAATATCTATTTATGCTGGAGGGACTGCCTCTAACAGGGCCCACATATGGGAGGAAATCTCTAGCATTCAAGGACCAATTATCCTACTTGAGGACTTTAACATGGTAGAGATGTTGGAGGATAGGTTTCTCAGAAGGGGGCAGACTCTCCAAGGCAAAGAGAAAGACAAATGGGAAGCATGCAAAGGCAAGCACGAGCTCTGGGATGCAGGAACAGAGGGATGCTTCACCTGGCAGAACTACAGCAAGGGAATTCGTGCAAGAAAAGCTAGGTTGGACAGATGCTACTTCACTCTAGCAGTAAGCCAACCTCTTTAACAGGTTCAAGGAAAAACCCAAATACACCTCCTGCGCGTCAAATCACTACCCCCTGTTGGTCACTTGTGATGACAAAGCATTTAAAATCAAGAATAGCTGGTTTCACACCGATCCTCATCTCTTCACTCTCCCTAATGTCCAGGCAAGGACATCAAAAATCTGGTCCAGAGCATTCTTAAGTAATTCCACCCCAGCCAAGAGCTGGAGCAAGGCAGTTAAGGACTCCTAGCAGTTCCTAATTACCACCAGAAAAGAAGTCACCCAAGCTAGGAAGAAAAAGAAAGAAAAATGTATGAAGAACTGGGGCAACTAGAGAGCTCCCAACCCCTAAATGTGCACATTCAGAGTCAAATCTCTACCCTCAGAAGCCAAATAAGAGCAGAGGAGGACAGGGCGATTCAGCATACCAAACTGTTCTTCAAGGAATGGTGGGCAGGGAAGGCTCACAGACCCTCCAAAGAGATGTTCAGAAGTCTGAGGATGAAGAACTCCAGAGACGCTATCCGTCTTCTCAATTCTGACCAGGGGAAGGCCACAAATGACTCCCATAATGTTGAGCTGGTCAAACAACACTTCAAAAAACTTTTCAACCCGAACTAAATACTGACAGCAAAGATAATTAAGAGCGGAGAGACCATCTGGAAATTTAGAAGAAAGGTGATCCCACAGGAACATCTTGCTCTAATTGACTCCCCATTGAGCATAATTGATCTCAATAAGGCCATTGAAGGGTTAAAACCCAAAAACCCCTGGGCTAGATGGTCTCCTTGGAGACTTCTTTTAGTGCCTCAAAGAATTGCTCACCCCATTCTTGCTTAGAGTGTGGGAGGAATCAATGCGATACAAAGCCCTGCCTAACCTTATCAATATTGGAGTGATCAAGCTCCTCCATAAAAGAGGACCAAAGGAGGAGCTGAGCAACTGGAGACCTTTGACCGTGCTTACAATAGGGTATAAAATCTTTGCCAAAGCCATTGCTAACGGGTTAACCACTCACCTGTCCAAGTGGATTAGTGAAGAGCAAAAAGGGTTTATAAAAGGAAGGAGAATTTTGGAGGTAGTCATCTCCCTGTGGGAAGGAATAGAGCATGCTAAAGAAACCAACCAAGACTTTGTATTTGTCAAAGTGTATTATGATAAGGCCTATGATAGGCTAGAGTGGTCATTCATCCTTGACAGCTTGAGCCACGTGGGGTTTGGATTCAACCTTGTGAGTTTTGTCAAGACTCTATTTGGAAATGCTCGCACCAAGGTGGCCATCAATGGAATACTATCTGAAGCATTTACTCTCAACAGATCTATTACACAAGGGTGCCCCTACTCTTTGCAGTTTGTAGGAGATGGTCTTAACTACCTAGTCAAAGGCTGAATGAATGACAAGCTGATAGCGGGGATCACTCTCCCGAACTCTGAAAAACAACAATGCCTGTCACAATTCGGAGATGAAACTAATGGGTTGGTTAAAAATGAAAACATGTCACTCCAAAATTTTTGGAGAGCAATCACTATCTTTTGCTCCACATCTGGCTCCAAGTTGAACCACTGCAAAACAGGAGTTAGGGCCTTCATCTCTCCCATCCCTAATTGGATGGCTGAACAGGGATGTAAAGTCATTCCAGAGGGGCAAGTGTTTAGGCTACTAGGCATCCATTTGGGTTTGGGATCACAATGAAACAAAGATGGGATTGGGTGCTTGAAAAATTCAGAGGGAAACTGAATAGATGGCTAGGGTTTCAAAGAAACATTGCTGGAAGACTTATGGTAATCAACAACTATATGCCTGACTACCTCCTATACTTCCTCAACTGTTGGATGCCCCCAGATTCCCACCTAAAGGAAATCATCAAAATATACAGAAACTTTTTGTGGGTAGGGGACCCCTTTCAAATGGGGGCTGCAAAAGTCAAATGGGACATGTGTATTTTGCCAAAGAACTTGGGAGTCCTTGGAGTTAGAAATGTCAGTGCTTGGGCTGACAAACTAGCCATCAAGAATGTCATCAGAGCTCTAGAATAGCCAGAAGCTGAATGGACATGCCTTCTGTTCAGATACCTGGCGAGCTTTCATATCAAAGGGCATAGACGTTGGAACTATCTCCCCTGGATCACAGTATTCTTTGGAACTCAAGAGATAACCCCCATAGGATCTACCCTTCTCAAATCAGTATGGCAAGCTTGGAAGAGAGGGAGGCCCATGCTGGGGTTTAGTCATGAACACATACAAGACCAAGGAATCAGAAGAGAAAAATCCATCTGGTGGTCCAGGGACTCGATTCCCCAAATCACTAAGCAACATGCCAGAACAGCCAAGAGAATCCATCACAAAGGATTCAAAGTTTGGGAGGACTTTTGGAGAAAAACCAATAGCTCCTAGCTCACCTCAGAGCAGATTATCATGACAAGCCACCTTCAACCTTGGGAGGTTCGATTACTGGAATCTAGGATATAACAGTTCCCACAAGGATATCAATGGATATTTGAAGCCGATGTCACTCCATCTGCCAAATGCATACGATGGAATGGGGGATAGCTCTTCAGAACCTCCGTGACTTCACAGCTGAGCAGGTCCCTCCCCGACATGTTACCCTTAACAAAAGATGGAATGTGGAGCTTGACAGGAAGTAGTGTAACTTCAAGTTCCAATCTATCTGGAACAGAAGTGTTCAGCCCAAGTAGTCTGTTCTACTGTGGCTCATCCTTCATAAACCTCTTTGGACAGGGGTCATAAATAGAAAAGCCAACCAGAGTGATGGTAGATGCATCAGGTGCAGGTGAGAAGTAGAGGACATCCCCCACATATTCCTCAACTTCCAGACCAACATACCCATCCTCTCCCCCTTAGTAGTCATCATCCTAGACCACCAAGTAGGGTGGAAGCAGCTGCTCTTAGGGGACTCACCTGGCCTTCTCTCAGACTTTTGGAATAGATTTAGCGTAGAAATTTTGTGGATTATTTGGAAGCTAAAAAATTCTTTCTTTTTTGTTCCTAACTTTCAAGCTCCTAGTTTGAAAACATTATTTGTTGGATGCTCTGTGCAGGATGCCAACCTCAAGCTCAAACAAATGAGGATCTACATGCATAGAGTCTCAATCCTTAAAGACTCTCTTGAGCATTATGCAAGAAGGGATAAAGACCTGTATGGTTTGCTGGATAACAATGGCTCTCTGGATGTGATATACAATTGGGTGCAGGAGATGAAGGATGAAGCGCTAGAGTTGGCTAGTAAATATGAAGAGGCCCTGAAATTTGCCAACAGGCTTCAAGAGGAAATTGATTGTCTTTGAAGACAAGTGCTAACCTTCAAGATAGCCGTTATGTATCCCAGGGATTATGGGAGTCCCTTTTTGTAAAGATACAGTAAAATTTGCTAGGCCTACAGGCCTCTCCCTTTATGTATCTAACTCTTTACCCCGTCCATGGGTGATCATATGTAATTTTGCCTCTCTCTTATAAATTCAAATCGCTTATTTGGTAAAAAAAGAAAGACACAAATGTATAAGATGCATTTGACCATCTCTATTTATATTTATATGGACACAAAAAGTCTTTTGACTTTTCACCTCCATGGTCTTTTCATTTCCTAAACTCACCCTTCACTTTTGCACTCAAGATGTTTTGGAAGGATTTAAATTTTCTGAGATGAATAGCTTGAAAACAGAAATAGCATCTCCACATACAAAACTGGTACATAAAAGGGCTCCGTATACAATCAGGTATATGAAGCCATAGCTCATTGAACTCTCCTAAGTGGACCCACCCCATTGGGCAACATTTTGTAAACTTTTTTCTCTCATAATATATTCCCATGCACTTATGGTAGATAATATATTCCCATGCACTTATGATAGTCTTTTTGCTCTCATAATATATTCCCATGCACTTATGGTATCTCACAAAACTTCTTGTTAGTCACTCTCAAAACCCTTCTATTGACATTCATTTAAGTAGTGAATATAGGTCCTCTACACGTCTCGGGCACTCGGGACTGAATGTATGCAGGCACACATGTAAAAAAATAAAATTGTAATGAAAGTCCCACAAGGCCTTTAAATAGAGAGAGTTTTAATGAATTAAAAAAAGACATAAAGAGATGAATAAGAGCCGTTTCTCCCTTCTCCTCTAAGACATGTTTTACCATGGCAACATTTTTTTAAAAAAATGCCAATACCTTCTTTTTTTCAAGAGACCTAAGAGGAATTTTATTGTATTAGCCCTTCCAATAGATACCATCCTCCTCCCTTCCCTTGACTTCTTCACATCTCTTTTTCCTTGGAGTTATTACACGGGTTAGTCGAAGAATTTTTCATTGTGTCAATGGTAACCCTCCTAGAATCTCACTTTAGAACAATGGAATAGAAGAAATACTGAGAAAGAGAGGAAAATATCATCCAATTGTCTTTCAAAGAGTGCCACCCCTCTCCCCGAAATAGGGAGGATTAAAAGTTGGCCGAACTCTTCTCTCATATTCGTGAATTACCAGCTAATAATTCACCATCATTAGAGAAATAAGGAATTTCATCATCTCTCTCTCTCTCTCTCTCTCTCTCTCTCTCTCTCTCACACACACACACATGCCATTGTCACTTCTCCTCCATTGCACACTTTGAGAACCATGGGTGTAGGAAAGAGTGCAAGGAGATGTCGAATTTGAAGGTGAGAGAGGGCGTTATAGCACCTTTTTTGCATTTGGTATATTATCATGATCATTGTATATATAGTTGCTGTAGTAGATGTAACATAATTTAAATAACTAAAGGCACATCCAAGCAACATGACACAAAATTGAGCTTTTTGGGGTTTCAAAAGAAAGTTGTCATTTTTTAGAATCGTGACGTGATCTTGAAACTCAAAGATAGCTCTTCATGAGAAAATATAACAAGATACTAAAATCCTCACAATTTACCTAAAGTATATGTGTAGATGAAGTCTATTTTAAGGATTTTAGAAAGTTTTCTAAACATCAACCTATTTTTCCACAAAATCCAATGGGTTTTTTACTAGAATATATGGTTGCTGTAGCACCACGATTTTCAATTTAGACATTAAATCAAGAAAAAATTTTAAAATTTCTCATCATTTTGATAACATAATATGGATGTTTTCAAAGCTCTACTCAGAATTTCCACTAAGAATAGATTATATTGTAGCATATGAACCTCCACACTCATGCATCACCATAGAAAGTGATAAAGACAATGTTACACAAAATTTACAGTCACGAGAAAACTCGCTTCCACAATTATGTGTTCTTTCCAATCCCTTTGAAAACTATCAACAATAGCAAAAATGTAAACATATCATGACATCTTTTTAGAAGCTATCATTAGAAAAAATATGAACCCTCTAGGGACCCTTTGGGATTAAGGTTAATTAGAGGCCAACCAATAGGAAGAGGTTGGTGGACACACTCTATACCCTCAAAAAGTAGAGGGACAAAATAGCTTTACACCTCTTAATGGCCTATTACCTAGTAAGAAGGTACGGGAGGTGCCTAGGGGAAAGGGAGGTGGGGGGGGGGGGGGGGGGGGGGGGGGGGAGGGAGCACTTTGACCCCTTTTTCCCCACTTTTTGGCCCGGATTGAAAACTACACTAAGAATTTCAAATTTTCAAAAAAAAATCAAATTTCAAGTTTTCCCTTCTTAAAAGGTCCCTTAACCTATTTTATGGTCAAAAAAGTAGTTTTGACCTCCAAAAGTAAAAAACGTGCACTAAAAATTCCAAAAAATTATTTTCTTCCCAAAAAAATTCAAAACATCATTTTCCACCCTCCAAAGTCTTTCCATACTGATTCTATAGCTAAAAAGTGATTTTCTCTCTCTACAAACCCTTTCCCAAGCTCTCCATGGCTGCAATAACCACATGCACCCTCTATAGTGCAGCATTATCTCTCTCCTAGCTTTATCCATCTCCGTTGTAGCACCAAGCAAGCTTCTCCCCCATCTCTTCCCCTTGCCCACCACATCGTTTCACACCAAGCTAGCTCCTCTCTCTTCTCTCACCTCCATTACAGCATGAAACAAGATTCTACTCCTTCTACTTTCATTTACTCGCACTACATGGAAACCTCTACTCTTGAAGGTGGAAAAAACATGTTCTCACATGACTTGCATACCACAACAACAGGAGGTGTGAATAGTGCGTGGGCATTGCAAGGGTCCATCTCCAACATAAAGATAGAATGGTAAGAAAACTACCCTTGTAGCCTACATTCAGAGCTTAACATCATCTCCATCTTTAAGTTTATCATGATGGAGAGAATTAGCCTCTTTATGGCTTTCAATGTTTAGGCTTCACACCTCATAACATTGGGTGGTGCTATTTTGTTGATGGCTTTGGTATGCCATCTATAGTTGTGTAGTATGTGATTGAGTCTCACAATGCAAGGAAGTTGTGCTATCTATGGAGAGTCATCAAAGACTTTTCTTATAATTTATTCTTTGTATAGCTGTCATTAGATTATTAGAATGATATCATTTTGTACTTTATAACTTTGTGCTCACATAATTTGTTGTTTACTTACAGAGTCAACTTGTTTTGAGAGGACATGAGCAAGCAACCATGTGTAGAGATGGAAATCACCCTATTTTTGTTCCGTGAGAGAAACCTTTCACTACCATGCTAAAAGATTTTGATAAGAATAGTAGGATTTTTGTAGAATCTTGAACCAATAGGTGGTCTCTAGGAGCTCTTAGAAAAGCCATCCATATAGTACTTCCCTAGTTTCATAGACACACAAATACTCAAGTGTATGTGAATCTCTAGATGAGGAAGACAAATACTTGTAAGAGAAGCCTAACAACAACAACATTGTCTCCATTTGTTACTATTTTTATGAGGCTGGATTCCTCTATAAATGCAATATAAATATGTCTTTTTGTTAAATGGTGTCGCATTGAGAAATATCGTTGATCTTTATGGATATTTTAATTTTCCCGTAAGATGTATCAAGTCTCAAGTCTTAATCATTTGACCATGAAGAAATTCATGCAATATTTTGATTTCAGTTTAATGATTAATGGTTATTCTTAGTAAAGTGGATCATAACCTTTGTCAAGATGTCCTCATTTGGGGATGTTGAATATATATCATTAGCAACATTTCACAAGTTGAGAAAGCGAAATTCTTGCTTTCACCATGTTATTGTTTCCATACTATGCCTATGCCAAGCTTGGCTTAGAAAAATGACAACTTGAGATGGAGGTGTTGATGTATAGGGGTGACTTATTATTGATTCGTGTTTCATCATACATATATTGTAAAGCCTTTTTGAGTAGTGTTGACAAGTTTTTGGTACCAAATCTTCTTAAATATCCCTATTCATTCGCTATTGGTAGCTATTACTTTTGTATTGCTAAAGATGATACCAATAGCTATCACCTTGTGAACTTAATTGTTAAATTGCGGATTTGATTTTTACTATGTAGCTCATTTGGATAGAGAAAGTGTAAACATAAATTATAGATACATGCATTGTTAACATAGAAGATATATATCACTCGACCTATGTAAACTACTGATCAAGAAACCTTTCGTTGGATACTATAACAGTAGGGGTCACATGCAGTTTCAAATACCAAAGAAATGGCTTAACCAAAACATTCCCAAGAACACGAGGTGAACACAAGGAAGTAAAAATTGGCTCCTTGTTTGGTTGATTTCTAGTGCTAAATGTTTAGTGCACAGACCTTGTGAGGCCTTTAACCTCGGGCGTTCACTAAAGTATATGTAAAAAAGGAAGTAAAATTTGTGAGGCCTTTGACCTCGGGAGTTCACTAATCCTTTGACACAAAGAAGTAAAAAATGGTTAATAAGCATGATACAAGGTTTACGTATTTGCCATTGGGGAGGCGGGGGGGGGGGGGGGGGGGGGGGGGGGGAACACATTAAACTGCCCAGTTCTATCTATAACATTTAATGGTCTAGTAACTTGTGTGTAGCGGAACATAGCATGAACATAGTGAGCATTTTATTAGAATAGCTTCCTAATGAGAATAACAAGAGTGCTTGGCTAGAAAGAGAAACAAAAAGCATAACACCTAGTTAGATAGCATGAACAATACTTCAAAAGAGAGAGAAATTAAGCAATTGACAACAGCTGAGGACCGGATTATCATGGACCCGGTCCCCCCTCCAAAAGGCTTTGTATTAAGGTTTCTCCTATAAAGAGAGACATTTTACAATACAATTTCTTGTGTTCCTTCAATACTAGATAGTGCAATGAAGATGGAAACTTCATGCACTACGCAAAACACTTATCAAACACAACATCAATTCCCTCACGATCTCAGACCCAAGACCTCATACACCTTCGCAGATGGTGAGAGCTAGTGGGGTATGAGAGTAGATTGAGAGGAAGGAGTATTCTTACGAGAAATATGTACATCTCCTCACATAATCACTCATATTAGCATATATTAGCTTAGTAGTTAGCATGATAGAGGAGATGAGCATTCATTGAAGCTTGGCTCTTGGTTGGATTTGCATCACAAAGCCAAGAGTTGTTGGTGTAGGGATTCCTTCTCACAAGCTCGGAGTAGGTGGTAAGCTTTTCATTAAAGCTTGAGAAGGAGAGAGAGTCTTCTTTACTTCACACATGAGATTGTGTGAGTGTGTGTGTGTGATAATGCCTTGCAAATATCAACCTCCTCTCTCTCTTGGTCGACCCCCCTTGCTATTTGCTCTTGCTACAGTCCTATTGGACCTCCCCAGGCTTTTAGCCAATGGAAATTAAGCAGTATAAATGATAGCCTTCTGACATGTGTCCCGCTTTTCCCTTTTGTGAGAGCTTCATGTATTTATTTAATTCAACTAAACTCTCATTGGACCCCTTTGCCTCTTGGCCAATAGGAATCAGGCAAGCCATTGGGCTGCTGAATGCTCATTGGTCCCCTTGGGAGACTGTCCAATAGTCTTCTAGAGAGCTTAATTAATTAAGTGTTTTGAAATTAATTAAACTAGATTTACTCTAGCCTAATTCTCATTGGTCCACCTCCAAGGCCATCCAATAGGAATTGGGTACACCTTGTGGGCATCTGGGCTAGGGAGCTGACATGTGTCCCTCAGTCCCTTTCTGTAAAGGGAGCTTGTGTGTGTGTGAGAGAGAGTTTCTCTCTCATTTCCTACTTGCAGGGCTCACCCCCTCCTATGTAGGGATTGACAAAGACTTTTTGTGACACACACTAAGCATCCAATTTACCAAGCGTTTGGCCTTTGGACACAACCTTTGAATTTTGGAACCTTAGCATTTTGGAAGTCTTAATTGGATTAACCTTAGGGTGATGCCTCCCCCTTTGGATCCCTATTTTCTCTCCTTTGGATCCCTACTGTGGCCCGGTTTGCTAGCTTAACCAATATTCTAGCTTTTTCTCCCCTGGCACTTCCCCATATTAAATGATCAGTTTAAGATGAGAAAATTATTTAGGAGAATTAGATATTGATTATTATGACATTACCTCTCTCTTGAAATCATAGTCATCCTCGACTATAGGGTAGAGAAGATAAAGCATATTTATTAGTCCTTTTTCCTAACGGGTAGAGGATCCCTATGTTACCCTATGACATCATTCCACAATGGATGACTAGTCCATTTGGCGCTTGAGATCCTGAGGCTGCCGCAAGCATGTCTGCACATTAGTCCTATCATTTTCCATACTAGAGTGACAAGCTCTACTTGGTGTTCGAGAGACGTCGTCTTTGCAAACTTGATCTAAGCATGCATACTCCTTCATTTTTGTGCACAATAAAGAAAAAGAGAGTCTTATAAGACAAAAATTTTGTTCATTTTTAACATTTGTGCCTTTTCTTACTCGAGGGAAGCATTGTAAGCATTGACAAGGTTTAGGTTATCCTTCAATTGTATGCCTTGCATCCATCTAGCATCTTCAAAAAGATAATTCTTAAACTTAATAAGATATCGTCGGATAGTCTTACTGCCTCTTAGTACCTTGTCTTCATGTCGGAGAATGGACTCGGGCTGCAACACCTCTTCTTGGTCCTCGATCTCCGGTGGGTCTTCAATAGTTGGTTCTTGAGGTGGCTCTCCTTTGTAAGGCTTTAGTAGGCTCACATGGAAAGCATTGTGTATGAGCCAATGGTTGGGCAACTTGAGTTGATAGGCCATCTCATTGATTGGCCTAAGAATCTGGAAGGAACCATAGTACCTTTTTGCTAACTTAGCATAGTAATTTTGGTGTCCCGTAGGATTCTTGCCCGTGGTGTGCCTTAATCAAGCCTTGGGAAATTTGAGTAAGACCCAATCATTTTCTTTAAAGACTTGGTATCTTCTATGCTTGTCAGCAACAGCCTTTTGCCTTTGCTGTGAGATAGAGATTGCATCCTTAATCTTTTTCAAAGATTCTTGTAGGTCTCGGCTATACGCATTTGTATCGAAGATCTTCCCGTGTACCTTAAGTAGCAAGGGACTTTTTTATCATCCCTCAATTACCTCAAAAGGTGCTTTTCCAGTGGAAGTATGTACAATGTTATTGTAGGCATACTCCACTAAGGGTAAGTACTTCTCCCATTGGGATCTTTGCTCTACTTCCGCTACATAGTAGATCGAGAATTGTTAGGTTAGCCATTTCACTTTGGCCATCCGTTTGTGGGTGATAGGACAAAGAGAAGTTTAGACTTGTTCCTAAATTCTCAAAGAGACCCTTCCAAAAATTACTGGTCATTCTAGGATCTCTATCCGGCACTATGGACATTGGCAAGCCATGGTACTTGAAGATTTGTGAAATGAAGAGGGTTGCCATTTGATGGGCTATGATAGTCTTTTTGACACGTATAGAATGAGCTTGTTTACTAAACCTCTCTACTATCGTCCATATTCCCATATTCCCATGGATAGACTTAGGCAATCCAAAGATAAAATCCATGGATATGCTCTCCCATGGTGAATTAGGGATCGGCAAAGGTTGAAGCAATCCAAGTTGCTTCCCTCTATCAAACTTTGTCTTTTGGCATACCACACATTTAGAAACATACTCTTGTACGTTTGCTTTCATGGTAGGCCAATAGAAATATGTTTCAATCCCCTTTAGTGTAGATTGAATCCCTCTATTCCCTGCATAAAGAGGAGCATGAGATTCATACATTACTTTCTCATGTAGTGAGCTAGTAACGCATAGTCTATTTCCATAGAGAAGATAACCATCTTGTAAAGTAAATGGTTCCTCTTTCTTCCCTAGTGCAAGGGCTGAAATCACATCTATAAAATCGGGATCAATAGCATAGTCATCTATCACAGAAGATAGATCATTGTGAGTTGCTATGGAAACCGCATTCACTCTCAGCCATCATGAGAGTGCATCGGCTACTTGATTATGCTTGCCAGCAATGTGAGCAATATGAAAATGAAATTGCGAAAGAAAGTTTGCCCACATCAGTTGTTTTTCGGAGAGCTTGGTCTGCGTCATGAATTACTTAAGACTTTGGTGATCCGTTTGCAGAATGAAAGGAGTTCTCAATAAATAGTGCTTCCATGAATCTAAGGCATGTAGAACTGCAAGGAGTTCCTTTTCATATATGCCTAGAGCTTGCTCAACAGGGTCTAGCCTTCGACTTTCATAGCCTATGGCATACCCTTTTTGAAGCAAAACAGCTCCAAGGCAATCACCACAAGAATCACATTGGACCTCAAATGGCTTTGAGAGATTCGATAGTGTAAGCACAGGTTGAGAGATAAGCTTTTTGAAAGCATTGTTCTCCTTGGCAGACCATGTGTACCTAACAGTTTTCTTTGTTAATTCATGTAATGGTCCTGCTATTAGTGAGAACTTTTTTATGAAGCATCTATAGTATGCGCACATACCTATAAAGCTTCTTAACTCATGAAGATTCCTTGATTTAGGCCATCCTTTTATTACCTCTAACTTTGATGGATCCATTTGGATGCCATTTTGAGAGATAATGTGACCTAAATACTGAATCTCTTGTAAGAAAAATTCACTTTTATTTCGATTAACATAAAGTTTATTCTCTCTTAGAACTTGAAATATTACCTGGAGCTAGGTGTCGCTTGTGTTCGTCTAATGAATTAGAGTAGATAAAGACATCTTGAAACCGCTTGAGAAAATTGGATAACTCTAATTCCTTTTGGTTGTGTATATTTTCTTTTGTTAAAACATTAGGTTCATTTTGAGAATCTTTAACAAAAATCATGTACATGGAAATAGAGCTCTTTATTGACTTGTTGAAAGATTATGTATGTACAATGGGTATAGTGTTACCCATTTCCTTAGCATCTATATACATATCTTTTCCCTTGAACTTAAAAGAGATTCTCCTTTCAGGGAATTTAACATTGGCAGCCATGCGATCAAACCATGGTGCCCCTAGGATTACATCCTCATGCTTGAGAGGAGAGATAAACAAGTCCTCTTTGTCCGCATAGCTTTGGACATGGAGCCTCAATTTCCCAATTAAGGGAGTGACTGAAGCTTATTGCCCCTTGAAGGCGCCGTCTGCGGGGTAGGACATCTTCCATCTTGTAGGTTTGTATGCCTAGCTTGGTGGCTAACTCTATAGATATAAAATTATGAGTAGAGCCGGGGTCAAAGAGAATAAAAGCATCATGTTCTCTTACCTTTCCCCAAGCATGGCATAGAGGAGATCGTTTGTGGTGAGTTTCCTCCTCTTGGATTTCGACCAAGGTAGCTTAGGAGGATCATGGCAGTTGTTTTTTTGGGGACAAGCGCGGTACACATGCCCTTGTTCGTCTCACTTGAAACACCGGTTATCCTTGCGATAATGCTTAAGCTCTTCAGGAGAGAGTTTATTTTTGCCTTTGTACTCCCTTCTCCTTAGCTTTGTTGGAATTGCCCTTATGAAACTTTTGGACATTGTCCTTCCCCTTCGGCTCATTGGAACCCTTTTTTTCAGGGGGCTTAGAATTCCTCTTAGACCCTGTCTGGAAATTGATTCGAGAGGCCACCATAATGTGATGTATTACTGCCGATATGGTGCGTGGCCTTTGGGGGTTGACATACTCCGCAATTTCTTATGTTAAGCCCACAAAAAATTGTTGCTTTTGCTCTCCAAAATCCAACTTTTTGAAGACAGTGCCTTTGAGTTGTAGGTCCCAAAACTTGTCTACATATTTGTGGATGGATTCATAGGGAGAGAGCTTCAAGCTTCTCCATTCACTGAGTACTTTGTCTTTGGCATCGGTGGCCAAAAATTGCTTCATAATGGAAGCTCTAAAAGCTTTCCATGTTCATGGAGCTTGACCGTTGGCCTGTAGGCTAGTCCACTATTGTCTGGCGGACTTTTGAAAGTGCATAGCTACATGATGTATCTTAGAGGACTCCGTGGATCCCTCATCTCCGAACGCTGCATCAAATTGTTGGATAAGGACCAAAACTTTGTCCGTAGCACCAAAAGTGCCATCATAGGTAAGGAAAGAGATGCTCTTCCCTCCCTCTTTGAATTTCTTGATCTTGGGCGACCTCTTCCATACGGCATAGGATTCCTATGGCCTCTTCTTTTTGATGGTTCAAAGGTTGCACCATCACTTTCTTCAGAAGATGGAGAAGAGGGTGACCTCTTTCTTGCCTTTTTCTTTCCTTCATCTTCTTTGTCTTCACCATCACTTTCATAAGAGGAAGAGGATGAAGAAGATGGAGAAGAGGGTGTCCACTTTTTGGCCTTTTTCTTCTCTTGATTTTTGTCATCTCTCTTTGAAGTATGGTGTGGAGAAGTATGCAATGGTCTTCTCCGTTTTGAAGGTGATGAAGAGCGCTTAGCCCGCCGTCTTCGTGGAGCCATCTCCGCCGAGGTGGTGCGAGACTCACTTCTTTCTCGTTCCTTTAGTGGAGGCTCTTGAATTCCCCTTTGAGAAGGAAATGCATCATCAAGGAGAAAATTTTTGAGCCCTTCATAGGGATCCTCTTCTTCTTCCCGAATCGGAGAGGGAACTCTTTTGGAAGTCTAACAAGAAGGCTTCCTAGGTGTTGATAGCCGTTTTTTGGCTCTCCATAATTGCCATAGTAAGTTACCCCACACTACCAAATTCACCCAAACGCTATGGCTATCCCTACCATTTCACTGTAAATAAGCGTGTGTGAGTTAGGGGGCTTTTCCCATATCTTCTGAAAATCCTCAACTAGCTAGTCACTGGGCTAGTTGAGTCAAAAAAATAAATAAAATAAAATATATTATGGCCCATTTGTGTGTAAATATTGCATTATATATATGTCCTAAATATAGGGATTTTTATAATTATTTTGGTATTTTATTTAAATATTTATACTTAGGTGTGTGTTTTATTAAACCTGTGTATGCCTTCTTCATCCTCTTACACCATAAGTATATTTTTCCAATGTGTACATACTCTAACCTCATATTTTTATTTTATACGAATCACCCCCACATTTTCACCCTCACCCTCGTGAAAACAAAAAAATTGATTTCTACTCATTGGTCACGTTTATTATATTATTTACTTGCATACCTTTTCCTCTTTCACCCAAAATAATACAAAGAGGGACCATATCATATGATTCCAATATCTTTCCATATCCATAATTCCTCCATATTTTTATTATTATTCTAACACCATGTGCTCATTGAGCTAAAGTCCATGAATAGTCCATACACTAGTCCCACCATGTATATATTTCTTTATTCACAAATAATCATCCTCCATGAATGGGTCAAAGAGAACTTGCATGCTTTGTATTATGATATGACAAAGGAGGGGCTCACTCTTGGATGCATTGTACAAATTCAACAAAGGAGGGGGCCACTAAAAGACTTTTGCAGGCATAAAAACAGGTTTTTTGGTGAGATTTTTGGCACCCATCTCCACTCCGAATTTGGAGCGGTGGTCAAAAGAGAAAATGTAGCCCACGCTCTGAATAATCACCTCAAACTTTTTCATGATTTTTGGAGTAACCACCGGTGAGCGATGATTTTTTGAGTGGACCCCAGTCTGCCCACTTTTCTCACAAGTAGCCCATAGTCTTCTCTCACCTCTTTCCACACTTCTACACACACACACACACACACACACACACACATTCCACTCAATCCATCACTCAAACCTGCACCTTCAATGGTTTCCCTCACCTTTTTCACCATTAACCTCCCCTCTTACTCCCATAGCTCTCATATAAGCTCTCCATGTACATACACCATCTCTATGCCTCTCTCTATTATCTCCAAAGTACAATTCCATCTTACCCCTTATATATATACATAAATTCAGCATGTGTACCATGCTTAACCTCTGGTAATCAAGAGATCTCATCAACGGAATTACCATTTTCATCACGATAATCAACCTTGGCGGCGGTGGCGTAAAGAAGGGAAGACGAAGAAGAAGATCGATAGTCATTTTGAGAACCTACACAAGTAAGTCCAAAACTTCTTCAAGCTTCACCATCACAAGGATTTGCTCACTTCATTCAACCATCTTACTTCAACCATCCACCCCATTCTACCCATTGTAAATATATCATTAACTTTCTAGTGATTACTAACACTAACCACTAACATACTAACACAAAATAGCCATTGACCTAACCATAAAAGACACCCCGCCTTAAGACATGTGTATAGTAACTCTCTCTCTCTCTCTCTCTCTCTCTCTCTCTCTCTCTCTCTCTCTCTCTCTTTCCTTACTTACTTTCACCTTATCTACCATAAATAATGCCTTACTTACTTTCACCTTATCTACCATCAATAATGCTCTCTTTTGAGCCCACATCCATGACTCAAGCAGACAAAGAAGGTCCGCAATGTTTTGATATTCAAAAAAATCATAATCCTGATTTCTTAGCTTGTAAATTAGGATTTCTAATAATCTTAATGAGGGGTCTCCAACCTATAAATAGGCCCCTCTCCTTCTTGTAAAACAACCTCCAACATCGCACATAGCACCCCAACTCTCTATGCGTGAGGAGAGACTTAGGTGTATCAACCACTTGTGAGCTTCACTCTTGGTGTGAGAGAATCCTTCAAGCTACACATTGCAAGTGAGAGAGCTTGAGTTCCTCAAATCTCAAAACCACTATTGTATATGCTTCTTCATCATCAATAGATTGAGGTTTGGTGCATCAAAGGCGTGATTCGACGTTTAAATCTTCGTCCTTCCATTTGTGCAATACGGTCTGGTGAATTCAAGGTGACTTGTGTATTTTGAGTTTCTATCGGTTGATCTTGATTTTAGAAAGTGTTTTAGTGTGTTTTTCATTGCCAATTTTGTGTCCATTGTAAGAGGGTATTGTGGTGAGAGGTCTCCCACACCCTAAGACAGTGTGTGTGTGTTTTGGCAATGATTAGCAATCACTAAGCATTGAGTGAGTTTTTGTACAAGCTCTATGATAGCATCATAACAAACCATCTCCATTTGCAAGTCACAAATAAGGTATTACGCAAGATCGTTTTCTCTCTCTCTTCCCATTGCTCTAGTTCTCTCTGGTCCATTTTGTGTGTGTCTTGGTGTGAGGTTGCTTATGTGTGTTGTGTGGTGCATCTTCTTGGTTGTACCAAAATCTCTCTTGCGTCCTAGTTCGCATACCATAACTAGGTGGTGCCCCTATCTTGTTTGGGTTTGGCTGTGGGTTTGTTGTTTTGTTGTGCTTGTGGTTGCCCCGGCCCCAATTGAGCAGCACGGGAGCCTTGAGGGGTGTTTAGAGGTCGCCTCTCTTGTTGCCCACCCCGGACCGCCTCAATTTTGGTTCCCCCACGGAGGACTAGCGGTTGTGTTAGCATTCACAAGGTAAGTCTTCAAAAACTAGTTGTGTTTACATGAACAATCTACCACCTCCTAATCCTGCTCATGCAATTCAATTTCATCAGTTTCATTGGGTGCAAGGGATTAGGATAAATGTTTGCATTGATAGAAAAATCTTTTTTCAACAATGTATTGTATTCCTCTTTGGTGCCGAAGCATTAAGAGATATTCTACAATCTCCAAATCCTTTTATACTCCCACTTGTAGACTATAATGTCTCTTTTGATGTACATGTGTTTATCTTGCTTTAGCTAGGGTAATGAATCAAGAGGACTTGTATCGTACATTCATTCCTTTGGCTAGACAAGACGTGCATGTAATAGTTGGCACAAAGTTACAATTTCAACGTGTTTTCCGTCGTATGTTTGAACTTAGGCAAGTAGCGGCTATCAATGCCTCAGTCAATCCGTTCATTTTGCCATTGATTCGCTATGATCTAAGCTTTGACGTTTATATTTTCATTCTACTTTGAAATTTGATTTTGCAACACAAAAAATAAAAAAAGAAAAAGAATTTTTGAGTAAAACCAGCAACATGGATACAACTAGGCAAATGAGTGGTTACCCCTTGTTCTTTGGAGAAACTGGGGAGGATGCAGAATTATTTTTATCAAATTTCAAAATGTCTTGCCGTATCAAGAGGATAGTAACTGATCAAGAACGTGTAGAAATGTTTGAGGTAGTCCTTAGGAAAGATGCTAGCACTTGGTTTGACTCTTTGCCTGAGGAAGTTAAGGGGAATTACACGGAAGTGTTGAATCGTTTCAAGAAATACTTCTTTGATCCCCAAAATACTCAAAAGCTATGGCAAGACATTGTTTCTCATAAGCAAAAAGACTTAGATGACTACTACTTGTACAAGCAAGAGTTTCTACATCTTTGGACTGTATGGGTGAGAAATGTTGCTAACCCTGGTGATGGTGCAGAGTTCCTAAAGAAGGAGAGGTTCATAGCCGGACTCTTTCCTGACCTTAAGGTAAAATTTGAGGCCGGTGCACCTGCTACCTTTGATGCAGTTGAAACTAGGGCTGCTGAGAAATATAGGAAACTCAAGTGCTTAAGGGGAGAGGTTCCAATAGAAGGTCTGAGACCCAAAGGTAAGTCACAAGCATCAACATCTAGGGAGCTTCCTGAGGTAACGGTGGAAGTGATTGATAAGTTAAATGAATCTTTAAGCAGACTGTCAATTCACCTTGCACAAGCTGTAGGTCCAAAGGGACAAGCAAAGAAGTTTGAAGAGCGAGATCCACGACCTAGGAGAGTCTTACAATGTTGGAATTGCGGAGAGTCTGGACATGGGATGTATAATTGTCCTTGGCACCGTGGGGAGCCAGGGAGACCTAACTTGAATTACCCAGTGATGAATGCAGGTGAAGGAACTAGCTAGCAACCACGGCTTCTACAAAGGCCAAATGGAGCAAGACCACCTCCACAAGGAGTAGAAGGAGTTCCACCTTTGCCAGATCCAAATGTGCATGTGGTAGAGGTGACAAACTCAAATGAGGTTGACATGGAAGCAAATGGCATTAAGCGTGGCCGAGGGAAAGGTAAGGAGAAAGAAGGGGTTACATCACAAAGTGACCATGGACGAGAAAAGAAGGCAAAGGAGACCAAGGAAACCAAGAGGACGCGGCGTCGTATTAACCTCCAAGACTTTCCTCTTGGACATGGTATGGCTCCATACAACTTGTTGGAAGACATGAGAGGTAAGGGTCCTGATATCTCATGGCCTCAGTTTCTTGCATTATGCCCACAAGTTAGGAGGGATTTAACGAAGGCAGTTAGCACTAGGAGAAAGATAAAAGAGAGTGTTCCTGTTGTAAAAATTGCACATGCTGAAATGAATGAGGATATTACACCTGTGCTAGATTGTTACATCAAAGGAAGATTGGTTAGGAAAGGCCTAGTGGATGGGGGTGCACAAATTTGCATCATGACAGAGGGACTCATGCAAAGACTAGGCATGCACATCCATGAGACACCTGAAATCAAAGTGAAGATGGCAAACAATAACAAAGCTAGGTGCGTAGGCATTTGTAAAAATGTCTTTGTGGAGGCCTTTGGCATTAAGAAGGCGGTGGATTTTTATGTTATGTCTACCAAAGGAAATGGTTACCCATTTATCCTAGGGAGACCATGGATAATGAAAATGCGAGCTTTGCAGGATTGGGAGAGTGGAAAGCTAATTTGCAGGAATGACAATCATAAGAAGGTTTTCTTTGACATGAAGGAGCAACGCCAAGAGGAGGTCCATGAAGAATCATCTCAAAGTGATATGGGAGAAGATTGGACTGAAAACACTTCAGAAGAAGAAAGTAGCGGCAGCATTACTGAAGAGGAGTCTTCCATCAAAGTCATGGGGGTAAGGTTTAAGGAAAACAACCAGGAGACCTCTTCTCGAGGTTTGGAAGAGGTAGGTACTCAAGAGAATCAAAATGTGCAAGATGAAGAAATGTTAGAAGGTATGTTGTCTACAACACTTACAAAGGATGAAAGAGAGGAGTTCAAATGTATGCTAAGGAAATTTCCTAGGCTTTTTGCTAAGGACTACACCGATGTGCGTGGAGTGGATGTTGTTCAGCACAAGATTGAGTTGAAGCCAGAGGCCACACCTAAGGCTCAAAAGCTACGAAGACTAGGAGTCATCAAGGAGCAGGCTCTACTCAAGGAGGTAAGAAAGATTCTAGCAGTAGGTTTCATTTATCCAGTGGAGAATTCAGAGTGGGTCTCTCCCGTTGTTGTCACTCCTAATCAAAACGGCAAGTGGAGGGCGTGTGTGGATTACCGTCCTGTCAATGAGGCAACAAAAAGAGATCACTTTCCCCTCCCATTTCAGGATGAGATACTAAATGAGGTAGCTGGTCATGAGAAGTACACTGTGTGTGATGGCTACTCAGGTTACTTTCAAATAGGTATCGCATTGGAAGATCAATTGAAAACAACCTTTATCACTCCTTGGGGTTGTTATGCTTTTAGAGTCATGCCCTTTGGTTTGACAAATGCTCCTGCAACATTCCAACGTTTCATGAACATGGTGTTTCAAGCATTCTTTGGAAATTCAATTAGGGTGTTCATTGATGATTTCTGCATTTATAGCTCAAAATAATTGCATCTACAAAGGGTAGAAGAAGGTTTAAAGAAGCTCTACGACATGGGAGGTCAACTCAACCCCGAAAAGTGTCACATAGGTGAGGATGAAGTGATCTTGCTCGGTCACAAGGTTTCCTATAAAGGCATTTAGGTGGATCCTTCAAAGGCAAAGGCTCTTATTGAGCTCCCATCACCGAAGAGTCTTAAGGAGGTCATCTCTTTCATTCAAAAGGTGAAGTATATGTCACACTTCATTCACTTAGCCTCGGAGTTGCTTCATCCTTTGCAAAAGTTGACACAACAAGTAGAATTTGCATGGTGTGATGAGCTTGAAGAGTATTTTTGTAACATTAAAGTCATTTTGTCAGAGCTACCAACACTCATGCCTCCTTGTTGGGAGTACACATTCTTTGTTAGCTCTAGTGTTGGAAGGGAAACAATTGGTGCTATGTTGCTACAACAAGATCCCCACAGTACAAGGATGCGACCCATCTACTTTGCTAGTAGGGTCATGAATGCTTTGGAGAGAGACTACACAGAAGCAGAACTCATGATGCTTTCTCTCATGTTTGCGGTGAGAAAGTTTATATCCTACCTACTTCCAAAACCTTTTGTAATTCTCACTACAGAAAATTTGTTCCATTGGGTGTCATCTCAAATGAATCTTAGTACTAGGATCTCAAAGTGGATTATGGAGTTGCGAGAGTTTCAATACTCTTTCAAAGTAGAAGATAGTGTGCGTGCACAATTGGCAGGGATCCTTACTTATAGGGTACATGAGAAGGAGATTAAGGTGCTTGAAGTAAAGACCCTACCATTGCCACCACCTAAAATTATTCCTAATTCTTTTACCTTGTTCTTTGATGGAGCTTTTCGACGAGTCACAGGAAAAGCAGGGGGAGGGCTAGTGTTGCTCAAGCCAAGTGGAGAGGTGGTCATGAAAGAGAAGGTCAATCTACCAGGTTCAACTAGCAACAATGAAGCAGAATACGACACACTACTTCATGGTTTGAAGATGTGCATTGGTCAAGGTATACAATGTCTCATGGTAAAGGGAGATTTTAGGCATTTGGGCATGCAAGAATGAAAGCTTAAGGACAAAATTTCATGCCATTCGTAGGATGTTTAATCAGTTTGAAGAAGTGCAACTATATCATATTCCTAGGAAACAAAATGAAGATGCCGATTTACTTGCACAACAAGCAGTTACATGTGTCAAGAAAGAAGTGCACTTCATCATGGTGGTAGCAGCTGTCAAGCAACCGAGATACCAGGGATTGGAGTCATTGACTCCCATTATTGGCTACATTTTGGAGGGTGAGTTTCCACAAGACTTCACGAAGGCTCAGAAGAGGAGACTCATGAAGAAGGCAAACGCGTATCTCTTCCTAGAAGGATCCCTCTACCAAAGAGGAAAGGATCAAGTGTGCAGAAGAGTACCAACTATTGAGGAAATTCCAGCCATTCTAAAAGGTTTGCATGAAGAAACATGTGGTGGTCATTTTGCCCAAGAATTAACTGTGAAGAAGATTTTGCTTGCGGGGTATGTTTGGCCAAGCTTGCATGTGGATGTTCAACATTGGTGTGAAAGCTGTCACAATTGTCAGATAAATGGAAATAGAAGGTTGGTGCATGGCCCGAGGCAAATAGTGCTTGCAAATGGACCCTTTGAAAAGTGGGGCATTGATGCTATGGGTCCTCTGCCTAGGACAAAAAATGGTAAACTCTACATTCTAGTGGTTGTAGACTATATGACTAGGTGGGTGGAACCTCAAAGTGTGGCAAGAGTGAATGAGAGGACAATTAGCAAGTTTGTGTACACTCACATTTGTTGCAGATTTGGCACACCTTTGGAGATTGTTTCTGATAATGGTCCAGGGTTTAGGAAGGGCTTGCTCACAGAAGTTTGTGAAGAGCTTCACATTCTACATCGTCATAGCACACCATACTACTCACAGTCTAATGGTGTCATTGCAGGAATCATTAGAAAGATGGTGCAAAACAAGACAAAATTATGGGATGACTTCTTGGATGGTGCCTTGTGGGCATATCGAACCACATATAGGGAAGCCACGGAGTTCACACCATTTCACTTGGTCTATGGTCAAGAGGCTTTGCAGCCTATCGAGCTCAACATTCCAACAATGCGACTTCATGGCAAATCAGCACAAGATGATCAAGAGGTATGGATGGATCGACTTCTTATGTTAGTGGAGCTTGAGTGGAAAAGAGAAGCAGCATATGAGTGCTACAAGAGGAAAGCCACACAAGCGAAAGAAAAGCTCGACAAGAAACTGAAGGACAAAGGCATCAAGGAAGGAGAGCTTGTGCTAAGGTATGACAATCGACTTGACAATCGTTTTGATGCCAAGTTTGAAACTAGATGGCAAGGGCCATACATAGTCAAGAAGGCTTTCAATTCAAGTTACTATCAGCTTATGGACTTGAATGGTAAAGAGCACTCCAGGAAGGTAAACGGGTATCGCTTGAAGCCCTATTTGAGTCGCCTTCTACCAAAGTATCTACCAAAGATCTGTCAAGAGGCCGCTCTCTCATGTAAGTATTGTTACATGAAGCATGAGTGTAACTCCAGCCAAAATTTTGAGGGCCCAAACAATGAAGATCTCATAAAGGACTCTGAAGCACTGTCTTTGGAAAAGATGCTCTATGATGGTACATGAATATACCATCATCCTGGGGGAGGGCTAATGATAGCCGTTTTTCGGCTCTCCATAATTGCCATAGTAAGTTACTCCACCCTACCAAATTCACCCAAACGCTATGGCTATCCCTACCATTTCACTGTAAATAGGCGTGTGTGAGTTAGGGGGCTTTCCCCATATCTTCTTAAAATCCTCAGCTAGCTAGTCACTGGGCTAGTTGAGTCAAAAAAATAAATAAAATAAAATATATTATGGCCCATTTGTGTGTAAATATTGCATTATATATATGGCCTAAATATAGGGATTTTTATAATTATTTTGGTATTTTATTTAAATATTTATACTTAGGTGTGTGTTTTATTAAACCCGTGTATGCCTTCTTCATCCTCTTACACCATAAGTATATTTTGCCAACGTGTACATACTCTAACCTCATATTTTTCTTTTATACGAATCACCCCCACATTTTCACCCTCACCCTCGTGAAAACAAAAAAATTGATTTCTACTCATTGGTCACGTTTATTATATTATTTACTTGCATACCTTTTCCTCTTTCACCCAAAATAATACAAAGAGGGACCATATCATATGATTCCAATATCTTTCCATATCCATAATTCCTCCATATTTTTATTATTATTTTTACTCATTATTCTAACACCATGTGCTCATTGAGCTAAAGTCCATGAATAGTCCATACACTAGTGTCACCATGTATATATTTCTTTATTCACCAATAATCCTCCTGCATGCATGGTTCAAGGGCAACTTGGATGCTTTGTATTATGATATGACAAAGGAGGGGCTCACTCTTGGATGCATTGTACAAATTCAACAAAGGAGGGGGCCACTAAAAGACTTTTGTAGGCATAAAAACAGGCTTTTTGGTCAGATTTTTGGCACCCATCTCCACTCCGAATTTGGAGCGGTGGTAAAAAGAGAAAATGTATCCCACGCTCTGAATAATCACCTCAAAACTTTTCATGATTTTTGGAGTAACCACCGGTGAGCGATGATTTTTTGAGTGGACCCCATTCTGCCCACTTTTCTCACAAGTAGCCCATAGTCTTCTCTCACCTCTTTCCACACTTCTACACACACACACACACACACACACACACACACACACACATTCCACTCAATCCATCACTCAAACCTGCACCTTCAATGGTTTCCCTCACCTTGTTCACCATTAACCTCCCCTCTTACTCCCATAGCTCTCATATAAGCTCTCCATGTACATACACCATCTCTATGCCTCTCTCTATTATCTCCAAAGTACAATTCCATCTTACCCCTTATATATATACATAAATTCAGCATGTGTACCATGCTTAACCTCTACTAATCAAAAGATCTCATCAACGGAATTACCATTTTCATCACTATAATCAACCTTGGCCGCGGTGGCGTAAAGAAGGGAAGACGAAGAAGAAGATCGATAGTCATTTTGAGAACCTACACAAGTAAGTCCAAAACTTCTTCAAGCTTCACCATCACAAGGATTTTCTCACTTCATTCAACCATCTTACCTCAACCATCCACCCCATTCTATCCATTGTAAATATATCATTAACTTTCTAGTGATTACTAACACTAACCACTAACATACTAACACAAAATAGCCATTGACCTAACCATAAAAGACACCTCACCTCAAGACATGTGTATAGTAACTCTCTCTCTCTCTCTCTCTCTCTCTCTCTCTCTCTCTCTCTTTCCTTACTTACTTTCACCTTATCTACCATCAATAATGCTCTCTTTTGAGCCCACATCCATGACTCAAGCAGACAAAGAAGGCCAGCAATGTTTTGATATTCAAAAAAATCATATTCCTGATTTGTTAGCTTGTAAATTAGGATTTATAATAATCTTAATGAGGGTTCTCCAACCTATAAATAGGCCCCTCTCCTTCTTGTAAAACAACCTCCAACATCTCACATAACACCCCAACTCTCTATGCGTGAGGAGAGACTTAGGTGTAGCAACCACTTGTGAGCTTCACTCTTGGTGTGAGAGAATCCTTCAAGCTACACATTGCAAGTGAGAGATCTTGAGTTCCTCAAATCTCAAAACCACTATTGTATATGGTCCTTCATCATCAATAGATTGAGGTTTGGTGCATCAAAGGCGTGATTCGACGTTCAAATCTTCGTCCTTCCATTTGTGCAATACGGTTTGGTGAATTCAAGGTGACTTGTGTATTTTGAGGTTCTATCGGTTGATCTTGATTTTAGAAAGTGTTTTAGTGTGTTTTTCATTGCCAATTTTGTGTCCATTGTAAGAGGGTATTGTGGTGAGAGGTCTCCCACACCCTAAGACAGTGTGTGTGTGTTTTGGCAATGATTAGCAATCACTAAGCATTGAGTGAGTTTTTGTACAAGCTCTACGATAGCATCATAACAAACCATGTCCATTTGCAAGTCACAAATAAGGTATTACGCAAGATCCTTTTCTCTCTCTCTTCCCTTTGCTCTAGTTCTCTCTGGTCCATTTTGTGTGTGTCTTGGTGTGAGGTTTCTTGTGTGTGTTGTGTGGTGCATCTTCTTGGTTGTACCAAAATCTCTCTTGCGTCCTAGTTTGCATACCATAACTAGGTGGTGCCCCTATCTTGTTTGGGTTTGGCTGTGGGTTTGTTGTTTTGTTGTGCTTGTGGTTGCCCCGGCCCCAATTGAGCAGCACGGGAGCCTTGAGGGGTGTTTAGAGGTCGCCTCTCTTGTTGCCCGCCCTGGACCGCTTCAGTGTTCTCTTTTCATGGTGGGGAGCTTGGAGAATCCCATGAGCACGAAGCTGCCGTTGCACTTCACTTTGGAGGGATGGATTGCCCATGGCTTGCTGAAGCCTAGAAAAAGATAGTTAACAAGCATCGGGGCATCATTAGTATCTTGATCCTTAGCAAAATAAAAGTTATCAACATTAATTTCACTCTCTTTACTATTGTCAGCCATTCTAACAACTTTTAGGTGTACTTTGGCACTTCAAGACTTAGTTGCTACTCCTCTTTACCCCTTTAGAAAAAGCACTCAAGCTACTGTGCCCGTGGCTCGAATACCATTAATTGTAAGGAATAGAAGAGAGGGTTTTTCAACACCAAAACATCACCAACTCCTGTCAAGCTTCTAATAGCTCAATAGTGGTTAAGCCGCAGGCAAGCCCCGTAGGACTCCACTATTAAGACCATAGCTCTCGACAGTGATGCCCCGTTAACTGCACAAAGGCAGACGCACTGCAAGGTTGAAAAATCCCTATTCTACTTACTCACATGCAATTAATAGTACTTATTGAGCAAGAAAAGAGAAACCTTGTGCTCTGATACCAATGTAACATTTAATGGTCTAGTAACTTGTGTGTAGCGGAACATAGCATGAACATAGTGAGCATTTTATTAGAATAGCTTCCTAATGAGCATAACAAGAGTGCTTGTGGATAGAGCAACAAAAAGCATAACACCTAGTTAGATAGCATGACACCTAGTTAGATAGCATGAACAATACTTCAAAAGAGAGAGAAATTAAGAAATTGACAATAGTTGAGTACCGGATTTGCATGGAGCCGGTCCCCCCTCCAAAAGGCTTTGTATTATGGTTTCTCCCATCAAGAGAGACATTTTACAATACAATTTCTTATGTTCCTTCAATACTACATAGTGCAATGAAGATGGAAACTTCATGCACTACGCAAAACACTTATCAAAAACAACATCAATTCCCTCACGGTCTCAGACCCAAGACCTCACACACCTTCGCAGATGGTGAGATCTAGCGGGGCATGAGAGTAGATTGAAAGGAAGAAGGAGTATTCTTACGAGAAAGATGTACATCTCCTCACATATTCAGTCATATTAGCATAGCTTAGCTTAGTAACTAGCATGTAGAGGAGATAAACATGCATTGAAGAAAATAAGAAATTGACAATAGTTGAGTACCGGATTTTCATGGACCTGGTCCCCCCTCCAAAAGGCTTTGTATTAAGGTTTCTCCCCACTACAAGAGGCTCTTCATATTAGCGACGCTCACACAGCGACGCTCAAAAAAAATTTTCCCGGCGTCGCTATGAGCGTCGCTATGAGCGTCGCAAATTTACAAATAAATTTGCGACGCTCATAGCGACGCTCAAAGCGACGCCGGCTGGGGTAAAAAAAATAACCGAGCGCGCCCAAAAACTCAGATCTCAGATCTGAGTTTTTCGGCGCCCTCGAGCAAGGAACAGGTAATGCTCTCCCTCACTCTCTCTCTCTCTCTCTCTCTCTCTTTTTCTTCTCCACACACACACACACACACACACACACACACACACACACACACGAGGAGAGGAAGGAGAGCCAGGTATGCTCTTTCGCTCTCCTCATTCTCATGTTCCCTTCCCCTCTTTCTCTCTCCCTCTCTCTCTCTCTCACACACACACATACACACACACACAGTGTTTTGTGAAAGAGAGAGAGAGAGAGAGAGAGAGAGAGTACAAACAAAAACAAAAACGCACACACACATACATAAACAAAGAATGCACACACACATTGAGAGAGAAAAAGAGAGAGAGAGCATGCATAAACAAAAAACGCACGCATTGAGAGAGGAAAAGAGAGAGAACATGCATAAACAAAAAACGCACACATTGAGAAAGGAAAAGAGAGAGAAAACATGCATACGATCCAAAAAAACGCACACACATTGAAAGAGAAAGAGAGAGAAACTAATTTAACGTCGTAGGAAACTAATTAAAATTAAAAGACCTAAAGATCTAGCCGACGAGGAGTTGAACTGAAGACCTATTATTCAAGAGGGAAATGGCATAATCAATCTATCATACTTGGCATGGGTGATAGAAAGGTTATACCATTTATCTCTTTTTATTGGCACACACATCCACACACGCGCACACACACAAGAAGAAGAGAGTTATAACGTCGTAGGAAACTATCTTAAAAGACGTTAAAGATTAGGTTATATGTAGACTTACATTAAATTAGATTTAGGTTTATTTTTAACTAGATTTACATTTATTTAAGCTAGATTTAGATTTACGTTATATTAGATTAGATTTAGGTCTCCATAGACTGCGATGCCCATCTAGACAACCTCTAGTCATTAGACTTACGTTAAATTAGATTTAGCTTTATTTTTAGTTAGATTTACGTTTATTTAGATTTACGCTTATTTACGTTAGATCGAGTCCACGCAAGAATTACTTACGGTTTAGGGTTTAGAGTTAGACGAACAGTGAAAAGATCTACTGTGAAAAGATGTTAAGATGAAGTGAAGTGCAAAATGAAACAGAGGATATGTGTTTAAACGGAGAGCTCTATATAGATATAGGAAGTTATGCTGAGTTATGCGAGGATGAGAGAGAGATCTCTTAAAGCCACAAATATTGTATTTGAACAATTTTGCTCCGTGTTGTAAAAGCTCTGGCTCTCTAAGTACCTTCCATGGTGTATAACGCTCTTTTCTACTCGCGCTCACATCTTTTGATTGAAAATTCTGAGTTTTCGACTTGCCCCTTCTATCACTCGATTCATTGCGTCATTGTATTTATATGCGTCATTACGTCGTTGTATTTAATGGTCTTTGCGTCATTGTCTACTCTATTCATTCAATATTAAGTTTAAATATTCGTGTGTTTAATGCAGGTATGGATGATGAGGAGTTTCTTTCTTCTTTGTCACCGCAGCAGAGACAGTGGTACGTGGAGCGTCATCGCTCTGGCGCATCATCGCGCGTTCCTACACCATCCGCATCTCCCTCTCTTTCGGAGCATTCGGCGCGCTCCGAAGCTTCGGCGTTGACGAGACGAGCGTCACACTCGTCTAGACACCGGCGCTCTAGTGGTGGCGGTGGCGGTTGTTGTGGGGATTCCGCCACCGATGCCTCCACACCGCCTCGTGTTCGACGAGGCTCTTTACCCTCCCCTTCTTTGCCCGCCCCCACACCAGCCACAGCATCGCCGTCTACGCCAGGTTTTGCACGGCTGACTGTTCCTAGAAGCTACACACCTCTACCTACTCCGCCAGGAGCCACCCCACTCGACACTCCTCGCTTCGGGGCCCAGACGCCGGTGGAGACACATGACGTCCGTACCCCCATCGACACGCCCCTAGAGACCCCTGCCGGGACACCCAGGTTCACGCGTCACTGGCCAGAGGGCTTGCCTTACTCCGTCGACATCAGCGGCGGCATCATCATGGATGATGACGGCAAGAAGGTGATCTCGCGCATGCGTGGTCTTTGCTCTCAGCTGTTTAGACACTATATACTAAACAAATGGAGTGAAGTACCAAGTGATTTAAAAAACAGAGTCATCAGCATACTTCATGATGAGTTTCCCGTTCCAACACGGGATCAGCGCTTCAATGAAGACCTGATGAAGATTCAAATGCGCGAATACTGCAAACACAAGCGTTCCGAAGTGCAAAAAGCAATCAAGAATGGGTGGAATAGGCCAGATTGGCTGGCCAAAGAAGATTGGAAGAATGCGAAGAAAGCAGCGCGCGAGAATCCCGACAAGTGGAAGCAACAAAAGGATGCAGCCAAAGCGCGAGTAGAGGCAGGGAGCTCGCACCACTTGGGGAGCGGTGGATGGGCATCATTTGAGGCCGATTTTGTAAGTCTTTTCACATTGCTCTTTATGCATGTTCGATAGTTTAGGGTTTATGAGTTTTTTAGTTCTAACATAATGAAATCTTTGTATGTTTTGACAGTGGTCGATGACAGGACGTGATCCCACACCGTACGAGCGCGAGTACGCAGGCAGGAAGGGCTTAAACGCCCTGATGGACATTCTCAGTTCTCGCGGCGGCATGGTTAGTATTAGGGTTTACTCTTTTTTATTTTTTGTATTGTTTTATAAATGTCGTTATATGTTTATATTTACTGAAAACTGTCTTATTGTCTTTTTTTGCAGAATCCGACAGATACGCCGCTTGGACGCGATGAGACGTCTGACTAGACGACGTCAGCTTAGCCGTAGCTAGATAGCATTAGTTTAGGGTTTCTCATAGCTTATGTATCATGAGACGGATTTTATACGTCTTTTTGAACCATGTATATTATTACATTTGTCACCGCAGTTCCTTTTGCCAATCAATTCTTTATGCCTATGATGTTGTACAATTGTCATTATTACATTTGCCAATCAATTCATTTTGCCTATGATGTGTACAATTGTCAATTTTGCAAACAATGCGTCTTGTGGGTGACTATTTTGGGTCTCTTATCTACCTTTGCACTTTTTTTAAAAAGTGAATCAAGTACAATATGGTTGATGGGTGGCAGGGCATTCAACCAAAAAAATATTCTCTTGGGCGTTGCTATAAGCGTCGCTATTTATGGCTCTCTAGCGTCGCTATGAGCGTCGCTATAGTCTTCTGTGAGAGCGTCGCTATATGCGTCGCTATAGGCGTCGCTATATGCGTCGCTATATAGCGACGCTGATAGCGACGCATATAGCGATGCTGATAGCGACGCATATAGCGACGCTCTCGTAGCGACGCTCGTAGCGACGGTTTTAGCGACGCCGGGGGTTATAAAAACCCAATGTATTTCCGTCGCTACCAGCGTCACAAGAGCACACAACCTCTTGTAGTGCCCATAAAGAGAGACATTTTACAATACAATTTCTTGTGTTCCTTCAATACTAGATAGTGCAATGAAGGTGGAAACTTCATGCACTACGCAAAACACTTATCAAACACAACATCAATTCCCTCACGATCTCAGACCCAAGACCTCACACACCTTCGCAGATGGTGAGAGCTAGTGGGGTATGAGAGTAGATTGAGAGGAAGGAGTATTCTTACGAGAAATATGTAAATCTCCTCACATAATCACTCATATTAGCATAGATTAGCTTAGTAGTTAGCATGGTAGAGGAGATGAGCATTCATTGAAGCGTGGCTCTTGGTTGGATTTGCATCACAAAGCCAAGATTTGTTGGTGTAGGGATTCCTTCTCACAAGCTCGGAGTAGGTGGTAAGCTTTTCATTAAAGCTTGAGAAGGAGAGAGAGTCTTCTTTACTTCACACATGAGATTGTGTGAGTGTGTGTGTGATAATGCCTTGCAAATATCAGCCTCCTCTCTCTCTTGGTCCACCCCCCTTGCTATTTGCTCTTGCTACAGCCCTATTGGACCTCCCCAGGCTTTTAGCCAATGGAAATTAAGCAGTATAAATGATAGCCTTCTGACATGTGTCCCCCTTTCCCCTTTTGTGAGAGCTTTATGTATTTATTTAATTCAACTAAACTCTCATTGGACCCCTTTGCCTCTTGGTCAATAGGAATCAGGCAAGCCATTGGGCTGTTGAATGCTCATTGGTCCCCTTGGGAGACTGTCCAATAGTCTTCTAGAGAGCTTAATTAATTAAGTGTTTTGAAATTAATTAAACTAGATTTACTCTAGCCTAATTCTCATTGGTCCACCTCCAAGGCCATCCAATAGGAATTGGGTACACCTTGTGGGCATTTGGGCTAGGGAGCTGACATGTGTCCCTCAGTCCCTTTCTGTAAAGGGAGCTTGTGTGTGTGTGAGAGAGAGTTTCTCTCTCATTTCCTACTTGTAGGGCTCACCCCCTCCTATGTAGGGATTGACAAAGACTTTTTGTGACACACACTAAGCATCCAATTTACCAAGCGTTTGGCCTTTGGACACAACCTTTGAATTTTGGAACCTTAGCATTTTGGAAGTCTTAATGGGATTAACCTTAGGGTCTTTTAAGCCCATTGTTACACATTGCTCTTTTGCAAATGCCTCCCCCTTTGGATCCCTACTGTGGCCCGCTCTGCTAGCTTAACCAAGATTCTATCTTTTTCTCCCCTGGCACTTCCCTATATTAAATGATCAGTTTACCATGAGAAAATCATTTTGGAGAATTAGATATTGATTATTATAACACTATCTCATGGCCATGCATAAAAAAAGCCTATATTTTCCATTTTAAGGCCCTAGGGACCCTCAACAAGAGGGGCCACAAGGGCGTCTAATTTGTTTTTGGTATCTATGGCCTTAGAATGCAAGTACATGCAAACTTTTGATGCATGGCCATCCAGGGACAAATAGCGACCAAGATATTTCCAAGAACAGGGGATGGACACAAGGAAGTAAAAAATGGGTAATAAGCATGATACAAGGTTGAGGTATTTGCCGTTGGGGAGGGGGGGGGGGGGGGGGGGGGCGGAGTTTTCTATGAAAAAAGTAAACTGGCCAGTTCTTTCTCATGGACATGCATAAAAAAGGCCTATATTTGCCATATTAAGGACCGAGGGACCCTCAACAAGAGGGGCCACAAGGGCGCACAAAATGGCGATCCAAATTTTTTTGGATAGACATTTTGTGCACCCTTGTGGCCCCTCTTGTTGAGGGTCCCTGGGGCCTTAAAATGGCAAGTACAGGCATACTTTTGATGCATGGCTATCCAGGGACAATCGACGAGCTGTAAAGACAGGTTGGTAGAGCACTTCAAGCACTACAGTTCTAGATCATAAAATCCCATCTATGCTCAATTCAAGAATAATCATTTTTGTTGGCATCATTAAGGCATATGTTGGCCCTTTTAAGCCGCATTTGGCATACATTAGTCATTAAACTTGGCCTGTTAACAAGCCTTGATCACTGCTTACTAAATGTGTAGGCTTCAAAGAAGCTGAACTTGCATTTCTCTGCTCTTTTTCTCTTTGTGGAAGCGGAGCTGCATGACATCCACCCCCTCTGAACCTGCACAGCCTCCGGTCTGTGCCAACAACACTTCAATCTGCATCTACTATAGGTACCTTAAGCTCTTTGCCATCATCAAACTCACATAATTGTTAAACATATGAAAAATGAAATAAGGCTTATACCCTATCATCAATGTTCTAGCTTAATCATTAGGTAGTTGTCCATCAAAAATCTTTGAACCGTATCTATCGTATCTCCAAAGCATTCAATCATGGATAACTTGCTTAGTGAACCCCTCCAGACTCAAGTGCCCCAGTTAATGATGCACACGGCTTCACCATTAAGCTCTCTTTAAGGAACCCTGTCAAGCTCAAGTATGCTTTACTCTGTCTGCACACGGAATGGCCGTGAAGTCCTTTACCTTAAGTTCTGGTAGCAGAACCAACTCAAAAGATGTGAAGATACTTCATTAATTTTCCAAAGAAGTTAGCTGAAAGCTAGCCATGTTATCTTATTGAATGCATAACCAAACACTCGCTCGACTTAGCATAATCTAGAAAACAAAACCTTGCATCATGGAGCCTGCTACATCAGGCATCTGGTATCCTCTACATCTGCAACTTTCACTTTAGTAACCCCCAGGATCAAATGGAGTAATAAGGAATTGCCCACACATTGGGGCATCAAAGTATCCACATGAGCATACATTGCCAATCAACATTAAGCATTTCTGGTGCAAATATGCTACCCTTGGTTCAAATAGCACACAATTACTATGCATACTTAACAGTATCCATCCATATTGAATCTGCTTACGAACATCCTTAGAATCGCCTGGATCAAACACCATCAAGATCACATAGCATTGATGGGCTCCGCAATATACTAGAGCTTCACCTGAAGCATAGTGCAGTACCCACATCCCGTAAACTATTGGCAACTTAAGCTCGTTACCAGAAAGCGTTAAAGAAATCTGACTCCCTTTTACTGGCAGCCAAGACATCACTGACATAAGCATCAATAGGAATAGCATCCAAATCCAGCCACATCTGGCACATTGTCCAAGCAAATGAAAAACCCTGTGCACCTTTTGGCATTATCAAGGATGATTTAGCATCATCACCCCCTCTAGATTCATAGCCTATTATATACTTCCATAAACATCTCCTTCAGATCTAGACAAAAATTCACTGATTATAGCATCCTCTTCTGTGATAGCATCATCTGCAAGCATATTGTTAGGAGCAATCAAAGGTTCATTGACATCCTCAGGCTTACCCTATGCTCGGTCCACAATTTTATTCACTCATCAGCTACTGTGTATATAATAGCTTTATTTATGCACTCATCTGCAGTAAACATGTTGTCGTGCTCGCCTATAGTGCTGATAGTTTTAGAAATATCCTGTAGAGGTGTATCTGCTTGATGAAATCCTTCAGAATAACCCATGTCAAGGTCAACAGCTTTTGAACCACTTACTGTACAGTCTATGTCTTCATTGGAACCATTATTAGAGGTAGCGTCCATGCGAGCAATCTTTGAAAAAAAATCATATAAGCCTGTTCCAACATCAAATTCATCGTTTACCTTTTCTTCGTTGCTCAAAATAAGCTCCTCTAGAACTGAATCTACTACTTCCAGCTCAACATTTTCTTTGGCTTTACTTCTTGCAGAAATATGCTCCCAGAATTCATCATAGTTGAGGATCTGCATCTGATCCCCTTCACCTTTACTGAAGACGTACAACCTTGTTTCATGCAGTCATCTCCTTTATTTCCCGATCTAGAATCCTTGAGCTTTCGTAAATGAATTCCTCTGCAAAATACTCCCATCGTGTGGGATATGCTTCTGCCAGTTCTTGAACCTGCTTTTTAAAATCCGAGTTTACAGCCTCTTCAAAAGCTGCAATCATCCGATTTTTTGGAACATTTCGGCTTTTCATCTAAGCTTCATAACATGCAATAAAACCTTTTGGATCATATCTCTGAAAAATATAATACTGCTCTCGAACAACATCAAGTGCTACCTCTACAACTTCATCAATCTGCTTTTTTATCTACATGGCATTTGCTTCCTATAGATACCCCTGAACTAATTCCATCATTTTTGGAAAATCTGTAACTGCTGATGGGGGCTTTTCACAAGCCAAGCTCCCATACCCCTCTTCTCTGGTCCCCACTCCATGAAAACCCCCTCTTAGGGAGGGAGTGATAAAAGGCATTGGAAAAAAGTAAGAAAAAAAAAATGATTATGTAAATATATAAGAAAGGTAAAATAGGCCACCTCATGCCTGCGGGGTAGCCCATCCCCACCTTGCCTCCTTTTTCTTCACTATTGCCCCGTCGGGTGTCCCTTTTCCTCTCCTCCACTCAAAAGGTCAACCCCTCTCTCTCTTCCCCTTGTCCTTTCTCCTTTCTCTCTCCCCTCAAGCTACCCCACCTCTCACCAATAATGCATTATAACTCACCAATAATGCACCTTTACTCACATGCAACTTATGCTATCTTCCAAAATAGTATACCCCACCCCCCCTTTCTCTCTCCTATCATATCCCATGACCCAAATACCCCCCTCTCTCTCTAAAGGGTGCCATGTCTCTTCTCTTGTAGCTAAATAACCTCCCCCACACTCACACACACTCACTTTCACTGAAAAAGGTGCCCACAGACCCATCCCCACCCGGTGGTTACCTGATTTTTCTTGTGTTCACACACATCTGCACACAGATTCACCTTTGAACACACTCCCCTCTCTCCCCTCTTGTAATTACTTTATTCTCCATGTCACCTCTCACTTTTTTTCATCAACCCATCTCTCTCTCTTAGTTTCTCTCTCATGAGACTGCTGTTTTGGCACATATACACACAGCCAGACAAGTGGGGCCCATAGTCACATGGCCTATGTAGATAATGATTTCTTCATTTCTAAATTCTAGAATTTCTCCCCCCTCCTCCCCTGTATAAAGAGGGGTCACCATCACACTAAAGACACACACAACATCACCAAAGAACACACTTTGCACTGTGTGTACCTAGTGCACACACACACACACCCACACCATCACCATCACCCACACCATCTAAAAATACCTAGAGCATGACCTCTACACCCTTGGCTATGGAAGATGAAGGGCAACTAAATGAAGGATGATGGCCATAACCCTCGTGCGAGTCTTCGCCATCAACTCCCACCTATCCGCCATGTGATCTACCACGCTCTCCCTTCTCATTCCCCTACCCTATGCTCCCCATTTCATCGCCTTATTCTCTAAATAAGGCTTGAGATTTTGTGAGTATGTTTTCTTGCAATGTTTTGCCCATGTGAGGTGTGCGGAATTGCCACCTAGTCTTGTGTTTGGAGTGAGCTTGTGTATGTGTGAAGGGTGTGCGGATTCGCCATCCTTTTGTGGTGCCTAAGTACTAAGCCGCTATACCCCCTCCCTCACTCTCTCTCTCTCTCTCTCTCTCTCTCACTTGATCTCATTCCCTTTCCTCTTCATCATTACTCCCAAGCATCCATCTCTCTTGGATGAAAACTTTGTTATGGTGGTGTGTTGTTTGCGTCCTAGCCGCTGAAGCTAGGTGGTGCCCCCTGTTTGCTTTACCGTGACAGGCTCGAGGCGCTCCATTCGGTCTCCGGTGTTTTAGAGGCCGTCGGGGTTCGGGGTTCGCTTTGCTCTCGGCATTTGGTGCCCCCACTGAGGATCTTTTCATGAAACCCTTCAGTTTACAAGACTGAAACCCCTAAACTATTGTGAATGGATGAATGGCTAGCAGGATTTGCTAATTGGACGACAAAAGAAGAAGAGCTCCAAGCACAACTAGACGAACTCCGCATCTCCATCGAAGCTCGAGTGCCAGGCGTAACGGTAATCGATTTGCAGTGGGAGAGTCAACCAACACGCCAAACCTAGTGGATATACATAGGCCAAGTGCCAAGAAGAAGAAGGAGAAGGTCGAAACCATGTCCGCAACCTACAACGAACCCACAACAACAAAATGGAAGGAGCTCTACACAATAGAGAATCAACACTATTCTACTTTGAGAATCGGGTAACTCAAGTCACCGAGGTAATTATCACAGTCAGTTTTCAAGTCGCACCTGATGCTGCAGCACAGATAACGGAATCATTGGCTCACACTCTCACTAGAGAAACTAGGGATCTACTGAGTTTGTTTCAGGAAAGAACACCACCCTCTCCCACAAGCTTGGACAGTGACTAAGCACCTCTAAGCTTCACATGAATCAGTACAACCTACCTCAAGACAGATCACACATACCAACACGTGTACGCTCAATCAAGGTAATACTGGATTTGAAGGCTCACTACCAACACGTCATTGACACCATGCTGGGTGGGGAGTGATTTTTTGAGGTTCTGGCATCAGATCAACCATTTGTCCTACCTTTGGTACAAGGCAATGTACCGTTTGAAGTTTTAATCTATGTCCTAGTATAAGAGGGTATACATGCCTCCTTGTAAAGAAGAAAAAACTTTTGCAAGTTAAGCAGTGTGTCTTTCTAGCTCTCTCTCAGTAATCATGGCAAGTGTAGCATTTCCAACATTTAAAGGAAAGAAGGGGGAGGATTTGGTAACAGACTTCCTAGATGACTTTGAAGTAGCATGTGTAGTGAGCAACAAAGATACGGATGAATCCCGGGTTAGAATATTTAAGCATCTCATGAAGCTAGAAGCTAGATCATGGTACAATGCACTTCCACAAGCAACCAAGGATGACTGGGAACCCTTAAAAACCGCTTTGGGGGAGGTACCACTTCAGAAAAGTTGTGGGACAAGTTGAGAGACTTGAATTAGGAGGGTCTTTTAGAATATGCCACCTATGAGTCCAAATTTGTGGATTTGTGGGAACGGTGGGTTGAGTCACTCGCAAGGGGGGAAGCCGCACCGGATTTTCTAAAAAAAGATCGGTTCACCCATGGCTTATGGCCGCTTCTCAAGGAGAAGGTGAAAGGTAGATTCCCGGCTACGTACGAGTTAGCCGTTGAGATTGGTCGCCTTAAGGACAAGAAGCTGCGAATGAAAGCCAAAGAAACCGAGTCAACAGAAGCAGGAACATCGCGTCGACCAGCAACTACGACAACCACCATACCACCACCACCGGCTCTTGGGGTAAGAGATGACCAACAAGATATGTTGGCCCATATTACTGACCAACTGCAGAATTTGTCTGTCCACTTAATACAACAAGGGAGGAGTCAAGAAAGAGATCAAGACCCTGGAAGAGCACGACGACAAAACAGGGAGTATCATTGCTATAACTGTGGAGAAGACGGTCACAGTATGTACTACTGTCCCAAACCACGACAAAACTATAATAGAGGAGGTAAGAGGAACCAATTGTCACCCCCTAGAGAAAGAACACCCCCACCCTGAGCACCACCCCCACCAACAAAAATTCTACGTCCACCCCAGACACCACTACAAGCATCCATCCCACCTCTTCCACCAGCCCCACCACCTGATCGCCCTGTAAACATCATAAGGCTAGAAGAGAAAGGAAAAGGCGTAGTAGTGGATCCACCCAGGGCAAAGGAGAGGGACAAGGGTAAGGAGAAGGTAACCTTTTTAGAACCACTTGAAGCCATGACTGTGAAAAGAGCTAGGAGGGAGAAAGCTACACAATCAGATGATGAGAGAAGCATGAGAGGAGAAACTAGCAAGAGGCCATCCAGGCCACGACGGAAATTGGGCATCACCGACTTCCAGCTAGGGGAAAGTTCTAAGCCCTATGATCTAACATTGGATGTGGCAGAGCAAGGACCGAAGATTACATGGGCACAGCTGCTACATCTTGTACCTAGAGTAAGGCGACAATGGTCTAAAATGGTATGTACAAGACGCTCCAAAACAAAGGTAGCCGGAGCAATTTCGGGATGCAACATGGATGACATCCTTCCAATTGTCGACGTAAACATATAAGGAAAGAGGGTTGGAAACACCTACATTGATGGAGGTGCACAAATCTGTGTAATGAGCGAAGCTATGATGCTTTGATTTGGGCTCGAGATTGACAGGCCTTCTCCATGCAAGGCAAAGATGGCAAACAACGCAAAAGTAAAGTGTGTGGGTGTGGTAAATGCCGTGAAAATCAAAGCTTTCAACACTGAGGTAGAGGTGGATGTTTTTGTAATGCCTACTAAGGGGGAGGGCTATCCACTAATTTTGGGAAGGCCATGGTTGATGGCCATGAAGGCAAAACAGGACTGGGGTACTGGCCTTCTACGCATGGCCGATAAGAAAGGGCAGACAATCTACTACGACATGAGGATTGGCAAGCAGAAGCAAATGAATCTGGAAACATCGGCAGATGAAACCACTAGCGAATCTTCCAGTTCTGAGGACAAGACCACATCCACCGACGAAAGTGACAATTCCATTGATGTGATGGGTATCATTATGAAGGATCCACAAAGGGTAAGCAAAACTGGTGATCCATCACCAAAAGGGAAACCCAATGAAGAGGAGAGAAAATCACCTGGCCTAGGAGGAAGTAGGTTGAAGGGTATGTTGTCTACGGAATTAACACTTGAGGAGAAAGATAGTTTTTTGCAAATGTTGATGGGATTTCCTAACCTGTTCATTGACAACTATGAAAGAATCACAGGCATTATAGTGGTGGAACATCATATTAAGCTGAAGGAAGGGGTAAAACCAGTTGTGCAAAAGCTACGACGACTGGGGGTCATACAAGAAAAGGCACTCTTGGCCGAGGTAAGGAAACTGCTGGAGGCGGGATTCATCTATCCTATAGAAAACTCAGAATGGGTGTCACCCGTAGCGGTGACGCCTAAAAAGAATGGTAAGTGGAGGGTCTGTGTTGACTACAAACCACTAAATGCAGCTACAAAGAGAGACCACTTTCCTCTCCCTTTCTTGGATGAAATTCTGAATGAAGTAGCAGGTTTTGAATGCTATACCGTCTGTGATGGTTATTCAGGATACTTTCAAATACGCATAGCCTTGGAAGATCAGCTAAAAACCACGTTTATCACTCCATGGGGTTGTTTTGCATGCAGGGTTATGCCATTTGGTCTCACAAATGCACCTGCCACATTCCAAAGATATGTCACATATTTTTTTCAACCGTTCTTTGGAACATCCATAAGAGTGTTCATTGATGATTTTTGTATATATAGCTCCCGTATTTCACATTTAGAAAAGGTAACTAAAGGTTTGGCCAGGTTGCAGAGCCTAGGTGGGCAATTAAATGTGGATAAATGTCACATTGGGGAGAGTAAAGTCATTCTACTAGGCCATGAAATTTCAGCAAGAGGTATCAACGCCGACCCAAGTAAGGTGTCCGCACTCATAGCCCTACCTTCACCAACGACCGCACGTCAACTGGTCTCTTTTCTACAGAAGGTGAGGTACTTAAGTAGATTCATACATCTACTATCACAACTTGTTCTACCACTGCAACAACTCACTCAAAGATCAACTTTCACTTGGGACGAGGAAAGCGAACATCACTACAACAAGGTAAAGGAGGTCTTAGTCACTCTGCCAACTATCTCACCACCTAAGTGGGATGAAAAATTCTATGTCACCTCAAGTGTTGGTGATGACTCATTGGGGGCTGTGCTACTCCAAAAGGATACGACGACATCTTTCATGAGGCCAATCTACTTCTCTAGTCGAATGATGACAACAGGAGAGAAAGGTTTCACCCATGTGGAACACTTAGTCCTAGCTCTTAGATTTGCAACTACAAAGTTTAGGTCATATTTTCTGCCTAAGCAATTTGTGATTCTAACCACGGATGAAATATTTCCCTATGTTGTACAACACATGGATGTGTCTGCTAGAATTACTAAATGGCTAGTTCGTCTGCAAGAGTTTGACTACACGGTACAGGTAGAAAGCACGACAAGGGCAAGTTTGGGGGAACTCATGACCTACCAAGTCTTGAAGGGAAGGAGAATCAATCTAAGGAAGGAGAAGTCCGATTACCTCCAGTACCACCGATGGTAGAAGGAGCATACTCTCTCTACTTTGATGGAGCCTACAAGCGAGCGTCCGACAAAGCAGCTGCAGGCATAGTGGTCTTTGATGACAAAGGGACAAAGGTATTTTCGTTGGGCCAATTGTTAGATTCACATTCTAATAATGAAGCTGAGTATGCAGCACTAACCAAGGGTCTACAATGGTGCGTCTCACAAGGTGTACAACACCTTAATGTATTTAGGGATGCTCTACTTCTGGTAAGGCAAGTAAATGGAGCATGGACATGCAAGAATCCTAGTTTAAGGACTCACTTAAGTGGTGTAAAAACCTTGTTGGGTAAGTTTGAAGAAGTTCAAATACACCATATCCCAAGGGCTCAAAACCAAGAAGCAGATGCCCTAGCAAGTGAAAGACTACAGGAAGTGGTGGTTGGAGCAATAAAACTAAAGCTCCCTCTATTTCAAGGAAGTGATGCCTTGCATGACATCATGTATTTTTTGGAAACACGGGAATGCCCATCAGATTTAACAAAGAGATAGAAGCAATGGCTGACGCGGAAGGCCATAAGGTATCGACTCATCAATGACGGTTTGTACTGTAAGGGTAAGGACCAAATACTCAGGAAGGTCCCTCTCTCTCAGGAAATCATGGGAGTAATTGCTAGTTGTCACGACGGGGTTTGTGGTGGTCACTTTGCCCTAGACATAACAAGTAGGAAAATCTTGCAGGCAGGCTTCATATGGCCTAGCCTCAACCGTGATGTACACCACTGGTGCAAAACGTGTAAGTTGTGTCAAAAGGCCGGCACTAGGTCACTTATGCCTGAACCACAGACACCTATTCTCTCATATGGCCCATTTGAAAAATGGGGTATCGATGCCATTGGGCCATTACCTAGGGCCAACTCAGGAAAATTCTACATTATCATGGGGGTCGACTACATGACTAGATGGGCAGAGGCTATAGCCACCACTAGAATCACAGCGGTAGAGGTAGCTAAATTTATCTACGAGCACATATGCTATAGGTTTGGCACACCTTTAGAGATCATCTCTGATAGATGGCCAGGTTTCAGAGCAGACTTGGTAGGAGAATTAATGCAGAAACTGGGCATTACAAGGAGGCACTCTTCACCATATTACCCTCAATGTAATGGCCTAGTTGAAAAGGTAAATGGAATGGTTTCTAAAATTATTACCATGCAGGTAAACAATCATCCTGGAGACTGGGATAAGTATCTACTACCAGATTTATGGGCCTACAGAACTTCATTTCGTACATCCTTGGGATTCACACCGTATCATCTAGTATTTGGTAAGGAAGCAATCTTGCCCATCGAAGTGCAACTACAAAGTCTCAGAGTAATGGCAAGCCAGCTTCAACAGCCCAACATGCATTTGAGAGATCACATCATCAACTTGGAAAGACTACAGCTGGACATAGAAGAAGCAATAAATTATTATGCAGCACAAGCAGAGCATAGACGACTTAGCTTTAACGAGCATCTCCGGAAAAAAGAATTGAAGAAAGGAATGTTTGTGCTCCGCTACAACAATCGCTTTGACACGCGCAAGGATAAGAAACTCCTACTCCGATGGGAAGGTCCTTTCATCGTCAGGAAAAAGTATGCCAATGGAAGCTACCAGCTTATGGAGGCTAATGGAAAACTTCATAAAACCAGGGTAAATGGTTGGCGACTTAAACCTTATTTTCTTCGATTTGACCAGGCTCCACCAATTGACATTCCAGATGAGGACACATCATCAGCCTCCACCTCCGACGATAATGATCAAATAGATGAGCTAGAGACATGAATGCCTCTAGCCAAAAGGGGAGAGCTAATGATGGGGGCTTTTCACAAGCCAAGCTCCCATACCCCTCTTCTCTCGTCCCCACTCCATGAAAACCCCCTCTTAGGGAGGGAGTGATAAAAGGCATTGGAAAAAGTAAGAAAAAAATAAAGTATGATTATGTAAATATATAAGAAAGGTAAAATAGGCCACCTCATGCCTGCGGGGTAGCCCATCCCCACCTTGCATCCTTTTTCTTCACTGTTGCCCCGCCGGGTGTCCCTTTTCCTCTCCCCCACTCAAAAGGTCAACCCCTCTCTCTCTTCCCCTTGTCCTTTCTCCTTTCTCTCTCCCCTCAAGCTACCCCACCTCTCACCAATAATGCATTATAACTCACCAATAATGCACCCTAACTCACATGCAACTTATACTATCTTCCAAAATAGTATACCCCACCCCCCCTTTCTCTCTCCTATCATATCCCATGACCCAAATACCCCCCTCTCTCTCTAAAGGGCGTCATGTCTCTTGTCTTGTAGCTAAATAACCTCCCCCACACTCACACACACACACTTTCACTGAAAAAGGTGCCCACAGACCCATCCCCACTCGGTGGTTACCTGATTTTTCTTGTGTTCACACACATCTGCACACAGATTCACCTCTGAACACACTCCCCTCTCTCCCCTCTTGTAATTACTTTATTCTCCATGTCACCTCTCACTTTTTTTCATCAACCCATCTCTCTCTCTTAGTTTCTCTCTCATGAGACTGCTGTTTTGGCACATATACACACAGCCAGACAAGTGGGGCCCACAGTCACATGGCCTATGTAGATAATGATTTCTTCATTTCTAAATTCTAGAATTTCTCCCCCCTCCTCCCTTATATAAAGAGGGGTCACCATCACACTAAAGACACACAACATCACCAAAGAACACACTATGCACTGTGTGTGCCTAGTGCACACACACACACCATCACCATCACCATCACCACAATCACCATGCTTGTCTTGAGCATGACCTCTATACCCTTGGCTATGGAAGATGAAGGGCAACTAAATGAAGGATGATGGCCATAACCCTCGTGCGAGTCTTTGCCATCAACTCCCACCTATCCGCCATGTGCTCTACCACGCTCTCCCTTCTCATTTTCCTACCCTATGCTCCCCATTTCATCGCTTTATTCTCTAAATAAAGCTTGAGGTTTTGTGAGTATGTTTTCTTGCAATGTTTTTCCCATGTGAGGTGTGCGGAATTGCCACCTAGTCTTGTGTTTGGAGTGAGCTTGTGTATGTGTGAAGGGTGTGTGAATTCGCCATCCTTTTGTGGTGCCTAAGTACTAAGCCGCTATACCCCCTCCCTCACTCTCTCTCTCTCTCTCTCTCTCTCTCTCTCTCTCTCTCACTTGATCTCATTCCCTTTCCTCTTCATCATTACTCCCAAGCATCCATCTCTCTTGGATGAAAACTTTGTTATGGTGGTGTGTTGTTTTCGTCCTAGCCGCTGAAGCTAGGTAGTGCCGCCTGTTTGCTTTACCATGACAGGCTCGAGGCGCTCCATTCGGTCCCCGGTGTTTTAGAGGCCGTCGGGGTTCTGGGTTCGCTTTGCTCTCGTCACTGCTAGATTTTTATCAAATCCATTGGCACTGAGATCTTCAATAAACTGCTTTAACTGTTCTGGCATCTGCATCTTTACCTTCCACCCCGGCTCGTTTCGCGTCAGGTTCACCAAAGATGTCGGGGGATATGTGTTCGCTATGTGAGCCAGGTAGGCGCCGGGCCTTTGGCTGTGGGAGGTATGAGAGACTAGATTCAAGACACAAAGCAAAAGACTCTGAAAACACCTTGAATGCTTAAAAATTCACAAGCAGAATGTTCCAAGCTGCTAATGATTAGCTGAAGTGAAATTCAATTACAAATGTTTGTCGTTAACAACACTGATGGTGATAGGAGAGTTTAACGCTCTCAAATTAGATCATGACTGTAAATTTCTCGCTTATGCCTGCCATTAGAGTCATTTGAAGCTGATCAAGACGTACATATATGATGAAATTCCCTGTTTGATTCCCTTGTAATTCTCAATTATGGTAGAGGGAGGTTACCCTCTCTCCTTCTTCCTTACGCTTGACTTATGCTCGTCGAGAGAGAAACCTGTTTACTCATGGATGAGACGGTGAATCTTTAATGGCCCATAACTTTCTCTTTATGGCAGCAGAGCTACACGACAACGTGCTCAAACAAGCATTAAAACCATGGAATCTAAAAATACTCAAAGAACCTATGTTTTTTATTGTGTTGAGGAATGTATCTCCTACATACAAATTTTTTTCAAAATCTCGCCCTAACACCTTCAAAAGTGGCTTCCAAGGAGTGCCCTCGGTCAAAAATTGAAACCGAAGGAAAACAATTAGAATGAACTCCTACACTATGTACAAACTTTAAAATAACCAAAATTTTCTCTGAAAAAAAGTTATTGCTAAAAATTTGAAAATAGACCACCCTTGGACTTCCCACAACGATAGAAATCAAAGGGTCCAAGGAGAGGTATGCTGTCACAAGTGCATGGTAGGAATCTAATCGAGGTTTATTCCGTCAATCTCTTGTACTTCATGATGTCTTCTCAAAGTACAATCGTACCAAACAAAAACAAATTTATACTTTAAATGACTACAAATCTTATTTAACTTATCAAACAATCTAAAATATGGTAGACCTAGAGTGCTCTTACACATCAACAAACAAAAAAGTCCAAATTTATTCTCATTAACTTTGATAAACATACATTCGTGAACAACTTCCAAGGAGTAGCGCGGTCATAGTTCTTACATCCATTCCACGACATAGTATGCTCATGGGGTGACCTATCACATAAAAATATCTTTGGTAGGAGTGCCCTCATGTTAGGAAAGGGTGTGTTGCTGATGAAAAGTTGTTGCATTGTCCTACTAGAGATCTCTCCATGTTAGCATAATGATTTTTAGTGTCGTGGGAGCCACATTTCCGCTGAGGAGAGCTTTGTGCCACCGTAAAAACTTCATGTTAGTACCAGTTCCTTGAGCCATTCTTGCAAACAATGCCACTCAACTAGCATAGTAAGAGGTCACATTGTAACAAAAACATGTATGAAATCAACATTTGCAAGTTGTATAATAAAGACACTTGTTAAGTATATGTTGTTCAAATTTGCAAGTATTTCCATCCAACTATTCTAAGATATACATTAGGATGAGATTACCCACCTCTAATAAGCATGGATTTGAAGCACCTACCTGCAAGATGTAACAAAGAAGACTATTTTAGAGGAAAAGTGGTGACACTTGGCCTCTCTAACCTGCAACCTTTCACTATTTGTGCACAAAAGCAAGCTTTGTGCCAAGCACTACAAAACAAGTAGAGGAAACACCTTAGACTTCAAAGTCTATGATAAGAAGAACACAACCAAAAGTAAGAGGTATTGTTAAAGTGGTGTTTTATTCAAATATGTGATGGTATTGGCAAGGTTCATAACGTACACATCCTTTTCTTGCAGTTGTTGTTGGAGAGTTTCAACCTCCCTCTTCGAAGAGGCAATACTTTCTTGTAATGCCACTATTTTGAGCTGAAGAGCTTGACATTTGTGCATCCATGAATGCAAAGAAGCACATGCACCCATACACAACCAATTGCAATAGCGTAACAAGGCTATTTCTCCCTTTCCAACATATTCAAGAACCATCAACATTCGTCTCAATGATGGTACTACGTTCCTGAAATGACCTCTGCGGACAAGCAGCTATGTATGCATACAATTTGTGATGTCCGTGAGCACCATGACAATTGTTGCATGAGGAAGCAAAGGATGAAAAGAGAGAGCAGGGAGGGAGAGAGAGGAACATGGGAGGAGAGAAGGGGGCAGTGGGGGAGAGGGAGAGAGAGGGAGCAGGAGGAGAGAAGGGGGCAGGGATGGAGAGGGAGGAACATGGGAAGAGAGAAGGGGGAAGTGGGGGAGAGGGAACGAGGAGGAGAGAAGGGGGCAGGGAGGGAAAGGAGAGGGAGAAAGGAGGGAGGAGGAAGACAGAACAAAGGTTTTTTTTTGGGGAGGGAGGGAGATTTTTTTTGAAAAATTGGACTTTTAGTGCTTGTAGGTTTAAAAAAAGGTCAAGAAATGACTTTCTGATATGTATATATGTTGGGGGGGAGTTTTAAGCCAAAAAGAAGTAAAAGAACTTTTTTGAAAAAAAGTTAAATTTTGGCTCTTAGTGACCCACGTTTTTGTTGATGTGACCAGACCTCTTTACTCCTTTCCCTTTCAAAAAGCTAGAGAGAGAAGGTGACCTCTTAGGTCCACTTCCTACATGTGTCTAAGAAAAAGGCTAAAAAAGCCTACTCAAAACTAGCTTCTTGAATGCCCTTGTCCCCTTAACTTTACACAACATTAGCTTTAATCCCTAAAAATTAGGATTCCTTACAAGGCCCATGCAAGGTCCATATTTCTCCTAATGTTTAGTTATAAGTATGATGTTGTTGCATAGATAATATTAAATCACTACAAGAGATGGTTTCATTACTGATGCCAAATTATCGACATCATTGGTAGGCATGGGTATATGTATTTCTCACCTCGAGGAAGATCCTTTTTTAATTTATTTTTTGAATTTTGAACGCTTGTATTGAAAAGCTCACCGACAGGCATACCGACACCTACATCGATGCCACCTACAAAAACGGAATTGTGGGTTCTATTCTCTTGTTTCACCCCATTTTTTAAAAGTCTCTTGCTCTCCTCTTCTCCCTTGCTTCAATTCTCTACTACTGTGGGACTTACCATGCTCCATTACATTCGTGGTAGGTTTTTTGGTTTTTGTGTGTGTGTGTGTGTGTGAGAGACATAGTGTGTGTGTGTTTTTTGCAAATTTGGTGCATACAGCATTCTCTCTAGCATTTTGTGCTCATTTAGGCCGTTTGTGAGTGCACTATCCCTTTATTTTGTTGCACACACACACATGCACATAAACACGTAAAAACTTTACCACATAATTTAACACACTACGCATGAGCGCGCACATACACAAAGCAAAAAAAAATATTAAATAAAATTAAAAAGCTAAAAACATTATATTAAATTTGTCGTTTTTAATTTTGATTAAATATTGTCATTCAAAATAAATAGTAGTAAAATATTGTAATAAGAATATGTTTGAAAAAGAATCATTCATCAGTTATCTCGATTTAGTTTAAATCAATTTATACTTAAACAAAAAATTGTTACTTTGTTCATGTTTAAATTAGAACTTAGTTCGTTCAATACGTTTGACCACTTTAATCCGTTTAGACTAAAATGCTTAGGTTAAAGTGTTAGGATCTGGCCATCTTAATTAGTTTAGAACTTGCCACTTAGGATTGGCTACCTACATGCTTCACTTGGCTTAAACTTAGCATTTGGCCGTTTCAATCCGTTTAGGGACATTTCACTCCGCTTAGAGCTAACTGCTTAGGTTTATCGACTTTTGGTTATATAGCCGTGTGTGGACAGTTAGGGTAGCTCGTGTAAAGCCACTTAGGGTTAGGGGCTTAGGGTTTGACTGCTAATAGATGGCCGTGTTTGGATGGTTGGGGTAGGTTACATAAATCAGCTTAGGTTAGGCCACTCTAAATCGGATTGGCATAGTGTTCGGCCATTTTAATTCTCTCAGCATTAGCGGCTTAGTGTTAGAGTCTTGAGGTTAGCAGCATCTTCTTTGGCTGCTAATGAATGGCCGTCTTTGGACACATAGGATAGGCTGTGTAAATTCATGTGGATTTGACTGCTCCAACTTGGGTTGGGGTAATGTTTGGACATTTCAGTCTACTTGGGGCTAGGCTAGCCACTTAGGGTTACGGCGTAGTGTTTGGCTGCTAATGGTAACATTTAGACACTTAAGGTAGGCTTTATAAAGCCGCTAAGGTTAGGCCGTTCCGAATCGAATCAGGGCAGTGTTTAACCATTTCAATGCACTTAGGGATAGCCACTTAGGGTTAGTGGGCTTAGGGTTAGCGACTTTTGGTTTGGCCGCTAATAGATGGCCGTATTTGGAGGGTTAGGGTAGGTTGTGTAAAGCTTTTTACATTTGGCCACTTCGAATTGGATTGCCAGCATGGTGTTTGACATTTCAATCGGCTTAGGGCTAGCCACTTAGGGTTAGCGGTTTTTGGTTTAGAGGGGCGACGTGTCCGGTTGATTAAGGTACGCTGTGTAAATCCGCTTAGGTTAAACCACTCTAAATCATATTAGGGGAATGTTTGGCCATTTACATCAGCTTAGGGCTAGCTGCTAAGGGTTGGCGGATTACAGTTAGCGGTTTTTGGTTTGCTTGATAATAGATGGCTATATTTGGAGCGTTGGGGTATGCCGTGTAAAGGGGCTTAGGTTTGGCCGTTCCAAATTGGATTAATGTAGCGTTTGGCCATTTGTGACTGTGTTTATTATAGTTCCATTGTGGAAGGAAAAAGACAAAGAAGATTTGAGTAATTTTCATTAGCTATTTGTCGTCCAAGTTTCTCCACACAGTAAGCAAGCGTGCGAAGGATTGGATGTTGAGAACAAAGAGACACCTAAGCTCCATGCACTGATTTTTCAGATGATCTGGATGAGGAGCTTGAGCTTGAATTCAATGCTCTTCGTATGACGATGCATGAACCTAAAGATGAGTGATCGGATAATGAAATAGATGCAGAGATGGATGGAGCCGTGGAGTTTGATGACAAAGATGCGGAAGTTCATATAGAGATAGATGTATTTCGTGCATCAGCTCTCACAAAAGATGAGAGATTGACTAATGATTTTTGTTAAGAACTCTCTTACAATGTCTGATTTTGATTAATGGATTTTAATTACTTTCTAACAGCTAATTCCTAGTGATTTGTGGTTTATTTGTGGCTAGGTGAACTACCATATTGTATATATGTTTTTAAATTAGTTTTTGTAGCCATGGCAGATGAGGAGGAGCTATACTCTATGAGTTTTAGTTTCCCAGTTACTCCAGCCAGCATGTCATTGGAGTAGATGAGAACTTTCTCACAGTTTTTCCTAGAGCAGTGTGAGCAGGCACATCAATTTTGAATAGTAGGTCCTTCTAAACCAGCTACAACTGCTCCAAGCCCTCAAAAAGTGTTCAAATCACACCGCCTAGTGGCATCACACCTCAGACCAGTGTCCTCGTTACACCAATTGGTTGATCTATACCGAAGACTGTGTTTTCTCATTTCTCCTATAGCCGACACATATCTTGTCATTCAAGTGGTGGTGGTGGCTCTTGTGAAAGTGGTGCTACTGATGGAGGCTTTTCACAAGCCAAGCTCCCATACCCCTCTTCTCTCATCCCCACCCCATGAAAACCCCCTCTTAGGGAGGGAGTGATAAAAGGCATTGGAAAAAGTAAGAAAAAAAAAAAAAGTATGATTATGTAAATATATAAGAAATGTAAAATAGGCCACCTCATGCCTGCGGGGTAGCCCATCCCCACCTTGCCTCCTTTTTCTTCACTGTTACCCCGCCGGGTGTCCCTTTTCCTCTCCTCCACTCAAAAGGTCAACCCCCTCTCTCTTCCCCTTGTCCTTTCTCCTTTCTCTCTCCCTTGAAGCTACCCCACCCCCTGTCCTTACCAATAATGCACCCTAACTCACATGCCACCTCTCCTATCTTCCAAAACAGTATACCCCACCCCCCTTTTCTCTCTCCTACACTCTCCCATGATCCAAATATCCCCCTCTCTCTATAAAATTCGAAATATCTCTTGTCTTGTAGCCAGATGGCCTCCCCCACACTCACACACACTTAGTTTCACTGAAAAAGGTGCCCACAGACCCATCCCCACCCAGTGTTTACCTGATTTTTCTTGTGTTCACACACATCTGCACACAAAACACACTCCCCTCTCTCCCCTCTTGTAATTAATTTATTCTCCATGTCACCTCTCACTTTTTTTTCATCAACCCATCTCTCTCTCTCTTAGTCTCTCTCTCATGAGACTACTGTTCTGGCATATATACACACAGCCAGACAAGTGGGGCCAACTGTCACATGGCCTATGTAGATAATGATTTCTTCATTTCTAAATTCTAGAATTTCTCCCACCTCCTCCCCTATATAAAGAGGGGTCACCATCACACTAAAGACACACACAACATCACCAAAGAACACACTATGCAAAGTGTGTGCCTAGTGCACACACACACACCCACACCATCACCATCACCGCAATCACCATGCTTGTCTTGAGCATGACCTCTACACCCTTGGCTATGGAAGATGAAGGGCAACTAAATGAAGGATGATGGCCATAACCCTCATGCGAGTCTTCGCCATCAACTCCCACCTATCCGCCATGTGCTCTACCACTCTCTTCCTTCTCATTCCCCTACCCTATGCTCCCCATTTCATCACCTTATTCTCTAAATAAAGCTCGAGGTTTTGTGAGTATGTTTTCTTGCAATGTTTTTCCCATGTGAGGTGTGCGGAATCGTCACCTAGTTTTGTGTTTGGAGTGAGCTTGTGTATGTGTGAAGGGTGTGCGGATTCGCCATCCTTTTGTGGTGCCTAAGTACTAAGCCGCTATACCCCCTCCCTCACTCTCTCACTCTCTCTCTCTCTCTCTCTCACTTGATCTCATTCCCTTTCCTCTTCATCATTACTCCCAAGCATCCATCTCTCTTGGATGAAAACTTTGTTATGGTGGTGTGTTGTTTGCATCCTAGCCGTTAAAGCTAGGTGGTGCCCCTGTTTGCTTTACCATGACAAGCTCGAGGCGCGCCATTCGGTCCCCGGTGTTTTAGAAGCCGTCCGGGTTCGGGGTTCGCTTTGCTCCCGTCATTTGGTGCCCCCACTGAGGATCTTTTCATGAAACCCTTCAGTTTACAAGACTGAAACCCCTAAACTATTGTGAATGGATGAATGGCTAGCAGGATTTGCTAATTGGACGACCGAAGAAGAAGAGCTCCAAGCACAACTAGACGAACTCCGCATCTCCATCGAAGCTCGAGTGCCAGCCGTAACGGTAATCGATTTGCAGTGGGAGAGTCAACCAACACGCCAAACCCAGTGGATATACATAGGCCAAGTGCCAAGAAGAAGAAGGAGAAGGTCAAAACCATGTCCGCAACCTACAACCAACCCACAACAACAAAATGGAAGGAGCTCTACACAATAGAGAATCAACACTATTCTACTTTGAGAATCAGGTAACTCAAGTCACCGAGGTAATTATCACAGTCAGTTTTCAAGTCGCACCTGATGCTGCAGCACAGATAACGAAATCAATGGCTCACACTCTCACTAGAGAAACTAGGGATCTACTGAGTTTGTTTCAGGAAAGAACACCACCCCCTCCCACAAGCTTGGAAAGTGACTAAGCACCTCTAAGCTTCACATGAATCAGTACAACCTACCTCAAGCCAGATCACACATACCAACACGTGTACGCTCAATCAAGGTAATACTGCATTTGAAGGCTCACTACCAGCACGTCATTGACACCATCCTGGGTGGGGAGCAATTTTTTGAGGTTCTGGCATCAGATCAACCATTTGTCTTACCTTTGGTACAAGGCAATGTACCGTTTGAAGTTTTAATCTATGTTCTAGTATAAGAGGGTATACATGCCTCCTTGTAGAGAAGAAAAAAACTTTTGCAAGTTAAGCAGTGTGTCTTTCTAGCTCTCTCTCAGTAATCATGGCAAGTGTAGCATTTCCAACATTTAAAGGAAAGAAGGGGGAGGATTTGGTAACAGACTTCCTAGATGACTTTGAAGTAGCATGTGTAGTGAGCAACAAAGATACGGATGAATCCCGGGTTAGAATCTTTAAGCATCTCATGAAGCTAGAAGCTAGATCATGGTACAATGCACTTCCACAAGCAACCAAGGATGAATGGGAACCCTTAAAAACCTCTTTTAAGAGGCGCTTTGGGGGAGGTACCACTTCAGAAAAGTTGTGGGGCAAGTTGAGAGACTTGAAGCAGGAGGGTCTTTTAGAATATGCCACCTATGAGTCCAAATTTGTGGATTTGTGGGAACGGTGGGCTGAGTCACTGGCAAGGGGGGAAGCTGCACCCGATTTCCTAAAAAAAGATTGGTTCATGCATGGCTTATGGCCGCTTCTCAAGGAGAAGGTGAAAGGTAGATTCCCGGCTACGTACGAGTTAGCTGTTGATATTGCTCGACTTAAGGACAAGAAGCTGCGAATGAAAGCCAAAGAAACCGAGTCAATAGAAGCAGGAACATCGTGTCGACCGTTAACTACGACAACCACCATTCCACCACCACCACCACCACCGGCTCTTGGGGTAAGAGGTGACCAACAAGATATGTTGGCCCATATTACTGACCAACTGCAGAGTTTGTCTGTCCACTTAATACAGCAAGGGAGGAGCCAAGAAAGAGATCAAGACCCTAGAAGAGCACGATGACAAAATAGGGAGTATCACTGCTACAACTACGGAGAAGATGGTCACGGTATGTACTACTGTCCCAAACCACAACAAAACTATAATAGAGAAGGTAGGAGGAACCAATTGTCACCCCCTAGAGAAAGAACACCCCCACCCCGAGCACCAGCCCCACCAACACAAATTCTACGTCCGCCACAATCACCACTTACAATCATCCTACGCCTACCACCAATTGGTACCCGCACACCAAGTGTCATTGGTCTTGCAGAAGAGGTCAAGATGAGTGCAACAGAAGAAGGATCAAGTAAGAAGTTTATTCAAATAACTGAAGCAGTGGAACAAGAGGTTAAAGAATCAAAAGATGCTACCCAGGTGGGGGAGGTAAGTCAAGAAAATTGTGTTACAAATGTGAGTACATCTTTAACCTTGAATGAATTAGGCACCAAAGAGATCAATCAACAGCATTGCGTAGTAAGGGTAAGAAGGTGTAAAGTGTTGATTAGGCCTCGTCAGAGTAAGAGGAATGCAAAGTTCATGAAAGATACAAGAGAAGAGGAAAACCAGCCTGTTAGCAAGGCTTTGCAGAAGATGGACAACATATCAAGCAAAGGGGAGGGCTTTGAAAACGGAAGCCTGTTCACTAGCATGGACCCGGGACAGTGTAGCAAGCTAAAGGAATCTTGCATCAAGGCAGTTTCACTTGAGGACCATAACGAAGAGGTAAGTATCACTGAAGGTTTGGAGTTGGATATTGCTCCAGAGGTTTGGCAGCCGAGCAAGACTTTATTGTGTAGTGTTATAGACTTGGAGATGGGTAATGCCTCTAGTCTACTAAAGGGTGTTATAAACTTGGATATGGGTAATGCCTCCAGTTTATGTGAGGGTGTTCAGAGTAAGTTTGATGATCAATATGTTGCCAATCTTTTAAGGATGTTCCAAACTCCTCCACAACACAGCATTGTGTTTGCATGGGATGCATCAGAACTATGGCTATGGCTAGCTGCTCTAACATATAGAGAGAAGATCAGCATGGAGATAAGAGCAAAGGAGCCATGGATAGACAAAAGGCTGATAGAATGCAAGAATGAAGAACTCATTCCCAATTTGGTACAATTTTTTACAAAGAGTGCATCCTCTCTGTGGAGAAAGGTAAGTGGTTTACCCTTGTATTTAAGCCGCAAGGTAGATGGCTTGCTATTAGCATCAGTAAAGGAAGCTGACATGCTTAAGCACACCCAAAAGAAGCATGATATGCTTGCAGTTTTTTCTAGTCATGGCAGTAAGCACGATTCTGAAGACAACTTGAGCTCACCACACCAACAAGGCAGCCATATATGGTGGATTCTTGGTACACACTTGGGAATCATAATTTTCAGTTCTGTCTTTGCAGGAGCCAAGATGCTCATTTCCCCTCTCGCTACTGGTGGTTACAAATTTGGTCCAATTTAGCATCCAAATTTTATTGTTCGGACACTACAGACAATGATCCTATTTTTCACTTGGGATCCAGGAGGACACTGGCACAAAGTTCTGGAAGCCATGGGCTTCCCCTTTAATCAACCGAAACTATTCCAAGGAACAAGCTATCACCCGGACCTGTTACAGATTCATAAATATCCCAAAAATCTCACCAATGGCCAAATGGAATGGCTAGTTCAGAAGGCAACTCGATATCGGATCCTACAGCTAAGCGGAAGATCAAACAGTTGAGCTAGAGGCATGAATGCCTCTAGCCAAAAGGGGAGGGCTAATGATGAAGGCTTTTCACAAGCCAAGCTCCCATACCCCTCTTCTCTCGTCCCCACCCCATGAAAACCCCCTCTTAGGGAGGGAGTGATAAAAGGCATTGGAAAAAGTAAGAAAAAGAAAAAGTATGATTATGTAAATATATAAGAACTGTAAAATAGGCCACCTCATTCCTGCGGGGTAGCCCATCCCCACCCTGCCTCCTATTTCTTCACTGTTGCCCCGCCGGGTGTCCCTTTTCCTCTCCTCCACTCAAAAGGTCAACTCCCTCTCTCTTCCCCTTGTCCTTTCTCCTTTCTCTCTCCCTTGAAGCTACCCCACCCCCTGTCCTTACCAATAATGCACCCTAACTCACATGCCACCTCTCCTATCTTCCAAAACAGTATACCCCACCCCCCTTTTTCTCTCTCCTACACTCTCCCATGATCCAAATACCCCCCTCTCTCTTTAAAATTCGAAATCTCTCTTGTCTTGTAGCCAGATGGCCTCCCCCACACTCACACACACTCATTTTCACTGAAAAAGGTTCCCACAGACCCATCCCCACCCAGTGTTTACCTGATTTTCCTTGTGTTCACACACATCTGCACACAGAACACACTCCCCTCTCTCCCCTCTTGTAATTACTTTATTCTCCATGTCACCTCTCACTTTTTTTTCATCAACCCATCTCTCTCTCTCTTAGTCTCTCTCTCATGAGACTGCTGTTCTGGCATATATACACACAGCCATACAAGTGGGGCCCACTGTCACATGGCCTATGTAGATAATGATTTCTTTATTTCTAAATTCTACAATTTCTCCCACCTCTTCCCCTATATAAAGAGGGGTCACCATCACACTAAAGACATACACAACATCACCAAAGAACACACTATGCACTGTGTGTGCCTAGTGCACACACACACACCCACACCATCACCATCACCGCAATCACCATGCTTGTCTTGAGCATGACCTCTACACCCTTGGCTATGGAAGATGAAGGGCAACTAAATGAAGGATGATGGCCATAACCCTCATGCGAGTCTTCGCCATCAACTCCCACCTATCCGCCATGTGCTCTACCACTCTCTCCCTTCTCATTCCCCTACCCTATGCTCCCCATTTCATCGCCTTATTCTCTAAATAAATCTTGAGGTTTTGTGAGTATGTTTTCTTGCAATGTTTTTCCCATGTGAGGTGTGCGGAATCGCCACCTAATCTTGTGTTTGGAGTGAGCTTGTGTATGTGTGAAGGGTGTGCGGATTCGCCATCCTTTTGTGGTGCCTAAGTACTAAGCCGCTATACCCCCTCCCTCACTCTCTCTCTCTCTCTCTCTCTCTCTCTCTCTCTCTCACTCACTCACTTGATCTCATTCCCTTTCCTCTTCATGATTACTCCCAAGCATCCATCTCTCGTGGATAAAAACTTTGTTATGGTGGTGTGACGGGAGCAAAGCGAACCCCGAACCCCCGACGGCCTCTAAAACACCAGGGACCGAATGGCGCGCCTCGAGCCTGTAATGGTAAAGCAAACAGGGGGCACCACCTAGCTTTAGCGGCTAGGACACAAACAACACACCACCATAACAAAGTTTTCATCCAAGAGAGATGGATACTTGGGAGTAATGATGAAGAGGAAAGGGAATGAGATCAAGTGAGAGAGAGAGAGAGAGAGAGAGAGAGAGAGAGTGAGGGAGGGGGTATAGCGGCTTAGGACCTAGGCACCACAAAAGGATGGCGAATCCGCACACCCTTCACACATACACAAGCTCACTCCAAAACACAAGACTAGGTGACGATTCCGCACACCTCACATGGGCAAAACATTGCAAGAAAACATACTCACAAAACCTCAAGCTTTATTTAGAGGATTAGGCGATGAAATGGGGAGCATAGGGTAGGGGAATAAGAAGGGAGAGAGTGGTAGAGCACATGGCAGATAGGTGGGAGTTGATGGCGAAGACTCGCACAAGGGTTATGGCCATCATCCTTCATTTAGTTGCCCTTCATATTCCATAGCCAAGGGTGTAGAGGTCATGCTCAAGACAAGCATGGTGATTGCCGTGATGGTGATGGTGTGGGTATGTGTGTGTGCACTAGGCACACACAATGCATAGTGTGTTCTTTGGTGATGTTGTGTGTGTCTTTAGTGTGATGGTGACCCCTCTTTATATAGGGGAGGAGGTGGGAGAATTTCTAGAATTTAGAAATGAAGAAATCATTATCTACATAGGCCATGTGACAGTGGGCCCCACTTGTCTGGCTGTGTGTATATATGCCAAAACAGCAGTCTCATGAGAGAGAGACTAAGAGAGAGAGAGAGAAAGATGGGTTGATGAAAAAAAAAGTGAGAGGTGACATGGAGAATAAAGTAATTACAAGAGGGGAGAGAGGGGAGTGTGTTCTGTGTGCAGATGTGTCTGAACACAAGAAAAAACAGGTAACCACCGGGTGGGGATGGGTCTGTGGGCACCTTTTTCAGTGAAACTGAGTATGTGTGAGTGTGGGGGAGGTTATTTAGCTACAAGACAAGAGACATGGTGCCCTTTAGAGAGAGGGGGGGTATTTGGGTCATGGGATATGATAGGAGAGAGAAAGGGGTATGGGGTATACTATTTTGGAAGATAGGATAAGTTGCATGTGAGTTAGGGTGCATTATTGGTGTGTTAGAATGCATTATTGGTGAGAGGTGGGGTAGCTTGAGGGGAGAGAGAAAGGAGAAAGGACAAGGGGAAGAGAGAGGGGGTTGACCTTTTTGAGTGGAGGAGAGGAAAAGGGACACACGGCGGGGCAACAATGAAGAAAAAGGAGGCAAGATGGGGATGTGCTGCCCCGCAGGCATGAGGTGGCCTATTTTACCTTTCTTATATATTTACATAATCATACTTTATTTTTTTCTTACTTTTTCCAATGCCTTTTATCACTCCCTCCCTGAGAGGGGGTTTTCATGGGGTGGGGACGAGAGAAGAGGGGTATGGGAGCTTGGCTTGTGAAAAGCCCCCATCATTAGCCCTCCCGTTTTGGCTAGAGGCATTCATGTCTCTAGCTCTGTTTCTTCTTCCGCTTAGCTATAGGATCCGATATCGAGTTGCCTTCTAAACTAGCCTGTTCCTTGGAATAGTGTCGGTTGATTAAATGGGAAGCCCATGGCTTCCAGAACTTTGTGCGAGTGTCCTCCTGGATCCCAAGTGAAAAATAGGATCATTGTCTGCAGTGTCCTGACAATAAAATTTGCATGCCAAATTGCACCAAATTTGTAACCATCAGTAGCGAGAGGGGAAATGAGCATCTTGGCTCCGGCAAAGACGGAACTGAAAATTAAGATTCCAAAGAGTGTGCCAAGAATCCACCATATATGGCCGCCTTGTTGGTGTGGTGAGCTCAAGTTGTCTTCAGAATCCTGCTTACTGCCATGACTAGAAAAAACTGCAAGCATATCATGCTTCTTTTGGGTGTGCTTAAGCATGTCAGCTTCCTTTACTGATGCTAATAGCAAGCCACCTACCTTGCGGCTTAAATACAAGGGTAAACCACCTACCTTTCTCCAAAGAGAGGATGCACTCTTTGTAAAAAATTGTACCAAATTAGGAATGAGGTCTTCATTCTTGCAATCTATCAGCCTTTTGCCTATCCATGGCTCCTTTGCTCTTTTCTCCATGCTGATCTTCTCTCTATATGTTATAGCGGCTAGCCATAGCCATAGGTCTGATGCATCCCATGCAAGCACAATGCTGTGTTGTGGAGGAGTTTGGAACATCCTTACAAGGTTGGCAACATATTGATCATCAAACTTACTATGAACATCCTCACATAAACTGGAGGCATTACCCATCTCCAAGTTTATAACACCCTTCAGTAGACTAGAGGCATTACCCATCTCTAAGTCTATAACACTACACAATAAAGTCTTGCTCGGCTGCGAAGCCTCTGGAGCAATATCCAACTCCAAACCTTCAGTCATACTTACCTCTTCGTTATGGTCCTCAAGTGAAACTGCCTTGATGCAAGATTCCTTTAGTTTGCTACACTCTCCTGGGTCCATGCTGGTGCACAGGCTTCCATTTTCAAAGCCCTCCCCTTTGCTTGATATGTTGTCCATCTTCTGCAAAGCCTTGCTAACAGGCTGGTTTTCCTCTTCTCTTGTATCTTTCATGAACTTTGCATTCCTCTTTCTCTGACGAGGCCTAATCAACACTTTACACCTTCTTACCCTTACTGCCCAATGCTGTTGATTGATCTCTTTGGTGCCTATTTCATTCAAGGTTAAAGATGTACTCACATTTGTAACACAATTTTCTTGACTTACCTCCCCCACCTGGGTAGCATCTTTTGATTCTTTAACCTCTTGTTCCACTGCTTCAGTTGTTTAAATAAACTTCTTACTTGATCCTTCTTCTGTTGCACTCATCTTGACCTCTTCTGCAAGACCAATGATACTTGGTGTGCGGGTACCAATTGGTGGTGGGCGTAGGATGATTGTAAGTGGTGATTGTGGCGGACGTAGAATTTGTGTTGGTGGGGCTGGTGCTCTGGGTGGGGGTGTTCTTTCTCTAGGGGGTGACAATTGGTTCCTTCTACCTTCTCTATTATAGTTTTGTTGTGGTTTGGGACAGTAGTACATACCGTGACCATCTTCTCCGTAGTTGTAGCAGTGATACTCCCTGTTTTGTCGTCGTGCTCTTCTAGGGTCTTGATCTCTTTCTTGACTCCTCCCTTGCTGTATTAAGTGGACAGACAAACTCTACAGTTGGTGAGTAATATGGGCCAACATATCTTGTTGGTCACCTCTTACCCCAAGAGCCGGTGGTGGTGGTGGAATGGTGGTTGTCATAGTTGTTGGTCGACGCAATGTTCCTGCTTCTATTGACTCAGTTTCTTCGGCTTTCATTTCCAGCTTCTTGTCCTTAACGCGAGCAATATCAATGGCTAACTCGTACGTAGCTAGGTGGTGCCCCTGTTTGCTTTACCATGACAGCTGCGCCCTTCGGTCCCCGGTGTTTTAGAGGCCTTCGGGGTTCGGGGTTCGCTTTGCTCCCGTCATTTGGTGCCTCAACTGAGGATCTTTTCATGAAACCCTTCAGTTTACAAGACTGAAACCCCTAAACTATTGTGAATGGATGAATGGCTAGCAGGATTTGCTAATTGGACGACAGAAGAAGAAGAGCTCCAAGCACAACTAGACGAACTCCTCATCTCCATCGAAGCTCGAGTGCCAGGCGTAACGGTAATCGATTTGCAGTGGGAGAGTCAACCAACACGCCAAACACAGTGGATATACATAGGCCAAGTGCCAAGAAGAAGAAGGAGAAGGTCAAAACCATGTCCGCAACCTACAACCAACCCACAACAACAAAATGGAAGGAGCTCTACACAATAGAGAATCAACACTATTCTACTTTGAGAATCGGGTAACTGAAGTCACCGAGGTAATTATCACAGTAGGTTTTCAAGTCGCACCTGATGCTGCAACACAGATAACGGAATCATTGGCTCACACTCTCACTAGAGAAACTAGGGATCTACTGAGTTTGTTTCAGGAAAGAACACCACCCCCTCCCACAAGCTTGGACAGTGAGTAAGCACCTTTAAGCTTCACATGAATCAGTACAACCTACCTCAAGACAGATCACACATACAACCACGTGTACGCTCAATCAAGGTAATACTGGATTTGAAGGCTCACTACCAGCACGTCATTGACACCATGCTGGGTGGGGAGCGATTCTTTGAGGTTCTGGCATCGGATCAACCATTTGTCTTACCTTTGATACAAGGCAATGTACCGTTTGAAGTTTTAATCTATGTTCTAGTATAAGAGGGTATACATGCCTCCTTGTAAAGAAAAAAAAAACTTTTGCAAGTTAAGCAGTGTGTCTTTCTAGCTCTCTCTCAGTAATCATGGAAAGTGTAACATTTCCAACATTTAAAGGAAAGAAGGGGGAGGATTTGGTAACAGACTTCCTAGATGACTTTGAAGTAGCATGTGTAGTGAGAAACAAAGATACGAATGAATCCCAGGTTTGTGGGAACGGTGGGCTGAGTCACTGGCAAGGGGGGAAGCTGCCCTCGATTTCCTAAAAGAAGATCGGTTCACGCATGGCTTATGGCCGCTTCTCAAGGAGAAGATGAAAGGTAGATTCCCGGCTACGTACGGGTTAGCCGTTGATATTGCTCGCCTTAAGGACTAGAAGCTGCGAATGAAAGCCAAAGAAACCGAGTCAATAGAAGCAGGAACATCGCGTCGACCAATAACTATGACAACTACCATTCCACCACCACCACCGGCTCTTCGGGTAAGAGGTGACCAACAAGATATGTTGGCCCATATTACTGACCAACTGCAGAGTTAGTCTGTCCACTTAATACAGCAAGGGAGGAGTCAAGAAAGAGATCAAGACCCTAGAAGAGCACCACGACAAAACAGGGAGTATCACTGCTACAACTACGGAGAAGATGGTCACGGTATGTACTACTGTCCCAAACCACAACAAAACTATAATAGAGAAGGTAGGAGGAACCAATTGTCACCCCCTAGAGAAAGAACACCCCCACCCCGAGCACCAGCCCCACCAACACAAATTCTACGTCCGCCACAATCACCACTTACAATCATCCTACGCCCACCACCAATTGGTACCCGCACACCAAGTATCATTGGTCTTGCAGAAGAGGTCAAGATGAGTGCAACAGAAGAAGGATCAAGTAAGAAGTTTATTCAAATAACTGAAGCAGTGGAACAAGAGGTGAAAGAATCAAAAGATGCTACCCAGGTGGGGGAGGTAAGTCAAGAAAATTGTGTTACAAATGTGAGTACATCTTTAACCTTGAATGAAATAGGCACCAAAGAGATCAATCAACAACATTGGGCAGTAATGGTAAGAAGGTGTAAAGTGTTGATTAGGCCTCGTCAGAGTAAGAGGAATGCAAAGGTCATGAAAGATACAAGAGAAGAGGAAAACCAGCCTGTTAGCAAGGCTTTGCAGAAGATGGACAACATATCAAGCAAAGGGGAGGGTTTTGAAAACGGAAGCCTGTGCACCAGCATGGACCCAGGAGAGTGTAGCAAGCTAAAGGAATCTTGCATCAAGGCACTTTCACTTGAGGACCATAACGAAGAGGTAAGTATGACTGAAGGTTTGGAGTTGGATATTGCTTCAGAGGCTTGGCAGCCGAGCAAGACTTTATTGTGTAGTGTTATAGACTTTCTAGTCATGGCAGTAAGCAGGATTCTGAAGACAACTTGAGCTCACCACACCAACAAGGCGTCCATACATTGTGGATTCTTGGCTTCCCATTTAATCAACCGACACTATTCCAAGGAACAGGCTATCACCCGGACCTGTTGCAATTTCATGAATATCCCAGAAATCTCACCAATGGCCAAATGGAATGGCTAGTTCAGAAGGCAACTCGATATCGGATCCTATAGCTAAGCGGAAGAAGAAACAGAGCTAGAGACATGAATGCCTCTAGCCAAAAGGGGAGGGCTAATGATGGGGGCTTTTCACAAGCCAAGCTCCCATACCCCTCTTCTCTCGTCCCCACCCCATGAAAACCCCCTCTTAGGGAGGGAGTGACAAAAGGCATTGGAAAAAGTAAGAAAAAAATAAAATATGATTATGTAAATATATAAGAAAGGTAAAATAGGCCACCTCATGCCTGCGGGGCAACCCATCCCCACCTTGCCTCCTTTTTCTTCATTGTTGCCCCGCCGTGTGTCCCTTTTCCTCTCCTCCACTCAAAAAGGTCAACCCCCTCTCTCTTCCCCTTGTCATTTCTCCTTTCTCTCTCCCCTCAAGCTACCCCACCTCTCACCAATAATGCATTCTAACTCACCAATAATGCACCCTAACTCACATGCAACTGATCCTATCTTCCAAAACAGTATACCCCACCCCCCTTTTCTCTCTCCTACACTCTCCCATGATCCAAATATCCCCCTCTCTCTCTAAAATTCGAAATCTCTCTTGTCTTGTAGCCAGATGGCCTCCCCCACACTCACACACACTCAGTTTCACTGAAAAAGGTGCCCAGAGACCCATCCCCACCCGGTGGTTACCTGATTTTTCTTGTGTTCACACACATCTGCACACAGAACACACTCCCCTCTCTCCCCTCTTGTAATTACTTTATTCTCCATGTCACCTCTCACTTTTTTTTTCATCAACCCATCTCTCTCTCTCTCTTAGTCTCTCTCTCATGAGACTGCTGCTCTGGCATATATACACACAGCCAGACAAGTGGGGCCCACTGTCACATGGCCTATGTAGATAATGATTTCTTCATTTCTAAATTCTAGAATTTCTCCCACCTCCTCCCCTATATAAAGAGGGCTCACCATCACACTAAAGACACACACAACATCACCAAATAACACACTATGCATTGTGTGTGCCTAGTGCACACACACACACCCACACCATCACCATCACCGCAATCACCATGCTTTTCTTGAGCATGACCTCTACACCCTTGGCTATGGAATATGAAGGGCAACTAAATGAAGGATGATGGCTATAGCCCTCGTGAGAGTCATCGCCATCAACTCCCACCTATCCGCCATGTGCTATACCACTCTCGCCCTTCTCATTCCCCTACCCTAGGCTCCCCATTTCATCACCTTATTCTCTAAATAAAGCTTGAGGTTTTGTGAGTATGTTTTCTTTCAATGTTTTGCCCATGTGAGGTGTGCGGAATCGCCACCTAGTCTTGCGTTTGGAGTGAGCTTGTGTATGTGTGAAGGGTGTGCGGATTCCCCATCCTTTTGTGGTGCCTAAGTACTAAGCCGCTATACCCCCTCCCTCACTCACTCTCTCTCTCTCTCTTGATCTCACTTGATCTCATTCCCTTTCCTCTTCATTTATACTCCCAAGCATCCATCTCTCTTGGATGAAAACTTTGTTATGGTGGTGTGTTGTTTGCGTCCTTTCCGCTGAAGCTAGGTGGTGCCCCTCTTTGCTTTACCATGACAGGCTCGAGGCGCGCCATTCGGTCCCCGGTGTTTTAGAGGCCGTCGGGGTTCGGGGTTCGCTTTTCACAAGCCAAGCTCCCATACCCCTCTTCACAAGCCAGACAAGTGGGGCCCACAGTCACATGGTAAAGCAAACAGGGGGCACCATCACACTAAAGACACACACAACATCACCAAAGAGTACACTATGCACTATGTGTGCCTAGTGCACACACACACACCCACACCATCACCATCACCGCAATCACCATGCTCGTCTTGAGCATGACCTCTACACCCTTGGGCTGTTGAAGATGAAGGAAAACTAAATGAAGGATGATGGCCGTAACCCTCGTGCGAGTCTTGGCCATCAACTCCCACCTATCTGCCATGTGCTCTACCACGCTCTCCCTTCTCATTCCCCTACCCGATGCTCCCCATTTCATCACCTTATTCTCTAAATAAAGCTTGAGGTTTTGTGAGTATGTTTTCTTGCAATGTTTTGCCCATGTGAGGTGTGCGGAATCGCCACCTAGTCTTGTGTTCGGAGTGAGCTTGTGTATGTATGAAAGGTGTGCGGATTCGCCATCCTTTTGTGGTGCCTAAGTACTAAGCCCCTATACCCCCTCCCTCACTCTCTCTCTCTCTCTCTCTCTCTCTCTCTCTCTCTCTCTCATGCTTGAGGAGGGGAGGAGGGGGGAGGAATTCTAGAATTTAGAAATGAAGAAATCATTATCTACATAGGCCATGTGACTGTGGGCCCCACTTGTCTGGCTGTTTGTATATGTGCAAGAACAGCAGTCTCATGAGAGAGAGACTAAGAGAGAGAGATGGGTTGATGAAAAAAAGTGAGAGGTGACATGGAGAATAAAGTAATTACAAGAGGGGAGAGAGGGGAGTGTGTTCAGAGGTGAATCTGTGTGCAGATTTGTGTGAACACAAGAAAATCAGGTAACCACTGGGTGGGGATGGGTCTGTGGGCACCTTTTTCAATGAAACTAAGTGTGTGTGAGTGTGGGGGAAGCCATCTGGCTACAAGACAAGAGAGATTTCCAATTTTAGAGAGAGAGGGGGATATTTGGCTCATGGGAGAGTGTAGGAGAGAGAAAAGGGGGGGTGGGGTATACTGTTTTGGAAGATAGGACAGGTGGCATGTGAGTTAGGGTGCATTATTGGTAAGGAGAGGGGGTGGGGTAGCTTCAAGGGAGATAGAAAGGAGAAAGGACAAGGGGTAGAGAGAGGGGGTTGACCTTTTGAGTGGAGGAGAGGAAAAGGGACACCCGGCGGGGCAACAGTGAAGAAAAAGGAGGCAAGGTGGGGATGGGCTACCCCGCAGGCATGACGTGGCCTATTTTACTTTTCTTATATATTTACATAATCATACTTTATTTTTTTCTTACTTTTTTCGAATGCCTTTTATCACTCCCTCCATAAGAGGGGGTTTTCATGGGGTGGGGACGAGAGAAGAGGGGTATGTGAGCTTGGCTTGTGAAAAGCACGGGAGCAAAGCCAACCCCGAACCCCGACGGCCTCTAAAACACCGGGGACCGAATGGCGCGCCTCGAGCCTCTCATGGTAAAGCAAACAGGGGGCACCACCTAGCTTCAGCGGCTAGGACACAAACAACACACCACCATAACAAATTTTTCATCCAAGAGAGATGGATGCTTGGAAATAATGATGAAGAGGAAAGGGAATGAGATCAAGTGAGAGAGAGAGAGAGAGAGAGAGAGAGTGAGGGAGGGGGTATAGCGGCTTAGTACTTAGGCATCACAAAAGGATGGCGAATCCGCACACCCTTCACATATACACGAGCTCACTCCAAAACACAAGACTAGGTGGCGATTCCGCGCACCTCACATGGGCAAAACATTGCAAGAAAACATACTCACAAAACCTCAAGCTTTATTTAGAGAATTAGGCGATGAAATGGAGAGCATAGGGTAGGGGAATGAGAAGCGAGAGAGTGGTAGAGCACATGGCGGATAGGTGGGAGTTGATGGCAAAGACTTGCACGAGCGTTATGGCCATCATCCTTCATTTAGTTGTCCTTCATCTTCCATAGCCAAGGGTGTAGAGGTCATGCTCAAGACAAACATGGTGATTGCGGTGATGGTGATGGTGTGGGTGTGTGTGTGTGCACTAGGCACACACAATGCATAGTGTGTTCTTTGGTGATGTTGTGTGTGTCTTTAGTGTGATGGTGACCCCTCTTTATATAGGGGAGGAGGTGGGAGAAATTCTAGAATTTAGAAATGAAGAAATCATTATCTACATAGGCCATGTGACAGTGGGCCCCACCTGTCTGGCTGTGTGTATATATGCCAGAACAGTAGTCTCATGAGAGAGAGACTAAGAGAGAGAGAGATGGGTTGATGAAAAAAAAGTGAGAGGTGACATGGAGAATAAAGTAATTACAAGAGGGAAGAGAGGGGAGTGTGTTCTGTGTGCAGATGTGTGTGAACAGAAGAAAAATCAGGTAGCCACCGGGTGGGGATGGGTCCGTGGGCACCTTTTTCAGTGAAACTGAGTGTGTGTGAGTGTGGGGGAGGTTATTTAGCTACAAGACAAGAGACATGGTGCCCTTTATAGAGAGGGGGGGGTATTTGGGTCATGGGATATGATAGGTGAGAGAAAGGGGTGTGGGGTATAATATTTTGGAAGATAGGATCAGTTGCATGTGAGTTAGGGTGCATTATTGGTGAGTTAGAATGCATTATTGGTGAGAGGTGGGGTAGCTTGAGGGGAGAGAGAAAGGAGAAAGGACAAGGGGAAGAGAGAGGGGGTTGACCTTTTTGAGTGGAGGAGAGGAAAAGGGACACACGGCGGGGCAACAATGAAGAAAAAGGAGGCAAGGTGGGGATGGGCTGCCCCGCAGGCATGAGGTGGCCTATTTTACCTTTCTTATATATTTACATAATCATACTTTATTTTTTTCTTACTTTTTCCAATGCCTTTTATCACTCCCTCCCTAAGAGGGGGTTTTCATGGGGTGGGGACGAGAGAAGAGGGGTATGGGAGCTTGGCTTGTGAAAAGCCCCCATCATTAGCCCTCCCCTTTTGGCTAGAGGCATTCATGTCTCTAGCTCTGTTTCTTCTTCCGCTTAGCTATAGGATCTGATATCGAGTTGCCTTCTGAACTAGCCATTCCATTTGGCCATTGGTGAGATTTCTGGGATATTCATGAAATTGCAACAGGTCCGGGTGATAGCCTGTTCCTTGGAATAGTGTCGGTTGATTAAATGGGAAACCCATGGCTTCTAGAACTTTGTGCCAGTGTCCTCCTGGATCCCAAGTGAAAAATAGGATCATTGTCTGCAGTGTCCTGACAATAAAATTTGCATGCCAAATTGGACCAAATTTGTAACCATCAGTAGCGAGAGGGGAAATGAGCATCTTGGCTCCGGCAAAGACAGAACTGAAAATTAAGATTCCAAAGAGTGTGCCAAGAATCCACCATGTATGGCCGCCTTGTTGGTGTGGTGAGCTAAAGTTGTCTTCAGAATCTTGCTTACTGCCATGACTAGAAAAAACTGCAAGCATATCATGCTTCTTTTGGGTGTGCTTAAGCATGTCACCTTCCTTTACTGATGCTAATAGCAAGCCACCTACCTTGCGGCTTAAATACAAGGGTAAACCACCTACCTTTCTCCAAAGAGAGGATGCACTCTTTGTAAAAAATTGAACCAAATTGGGAATGAGGTCTTCATTCTTGCATTCTATCAGCCTTTTGTCTATCCATGGCTCCTTTGCTCTTATCTCCATGATGATCTTCTCTCTATATGTTATAGCGGCTAGCCATAGCCATAGGTCTGATGCATCCCATGCAAACACAATGTTGTGTTGTGGAGGAGTTTGGAACATCCTTAAAAGGTTGGCAACATATTGATCATCAAACTTACTATGAACATCCTCACATAAACTGGAGGCATTACCCATCTCCAAGTTTATAACACCCTTCAGTAGACTAGAGGCATTACCCATCTCTAAGTCTATAACACTACACAATAAAGTCTTGCTCGGCTGCCAAGCATCTGGAGCAATATCCAACTCCAAACCTTCAGTCATACTTACCTCTTCATTATGGTCCTCAAGTGAAATTGCCTTGATGCAAGATTCCTTTAGCTTGCTACAGTCTCCTGGGTCCATGCTGGTGCACAGGCTTCCGTTTTCAAAGCCCTCCCCTTTGCTTGATATGTTGTCCATCTTCTGCAAAGCCTTGCTAACAGGCTGGTTTTCCTCTTCTCTTGTATCTTTCATGAACTTTGCATTCCTCTTTCTCTGACGAGGCCTAATCAACACTTTACACCTTCTTACCCTTACTGCCCAATGCTGTTGATTGATCTCTTTGGTGCCTATTTCATTCAAGGTTAAAGATGTACTCACATTTGTAACACAATTTTCTTGACTTACCTCCCCCACCTGGGTACCATCTTTTGATTCTTTAACCTCTTGTTCCACTGCTTCAGTTCTTTGAATAAACTTCTTACTTGATCCTTCTTCTGTTGCACTCATCTTGACCTCTTCTGCAAGACCAATGATACTTGGTGTGCGGGTACCAATTGGTGGTGGGTGTAGGATGATTGTAAGTGGTGATTGTGGCGGACGTAGAATTTGTGTTGGTGGGGCTGGTGCTCTGGGTGGGGGTGTTCTTTCTCTAGGGGGTGACAATTGGTTCCTCCTACCTTCTCTATTATAGTTTTGTTGTGGTTTGGGACAGTAGTACATACCGTGACCATCTTCTCCGTAGTTGTAGCAGTGATACTCCCTGTTTTGTCATCGTGCTCTTCCAGGGTCTTGATCTCTTTCTTGACTCCTCCCTTGCTGTATTAAGTGGACAGACAAATTCTGCAGTTGGTCAGTAATATGGGCCAACATATCTTGTTGGTCATCTCTTACCCCAAGAGCCGGTGGTGGTGGTGGAATGGTGGTTGTCATAGTTGCTGGTCGACGCGATGTTCCTGCTTCTATTGACTCGGTTTCTTTAGCCTTCATTCGCAGCTTCTTGTCCTTAAGGGGAGCAATATCAACGGCTAACTCGTACGTAGCCGGGAATCTACCTTTCACCTTCTACTTGAGAAGCGGCCATAAGCCATGCGTGAACCAATCTTTTTTTAGGAAATTGGGTGCAGCTTTCCCCCTTGCCAGTGACTCAACCCACCGTTTCCACAAATCCACAAATTTGGACTCATAGGTGGCATATTCTAAAAGACCCTCCTGCTTCAACTCACTCAACTTGTCCCACAACTTTTCTGAAGTGGTACCTCCCCCAAAGCGCCTCTTAAAAGCGGTTTTTAAGGGTTCCCAGTCATCCTTGGTTGCTTGTGGAAGTGCATTGTACCATGATCTAGCTTCTAGCTTCATGAGATGCTTAAAGATTCTAACCCGGGATTCATTCGTATCTTTGTTGCTCACTACACATGCTACTTCAAAGTCATCTAGGAAGTCTGTTACCAAATCCTCCCCCTTCTTTCCTTTAAATGTTGGAAATGCTACACTTGCCATGATTACTGAGAGAGAGCTAGAAAGACACACTTCTTAACTTGCAAAAGTTTTTTTCTTCTTTACAAGCAGGTGTGTATACCCTCTTATACTAGGACATAGATTAAAACTTCAAACGGTACATTGCCTTGTACCAAAGGTAAGACAAATGGTTGATCTGATGCCAGAACCTCAAAAAATCGCTCCCCACCCAGCATGGTGTCAATGACGTGCTGGTAGTGAGCCTTCAAATGTATTACCTTGATTGAGCGTACACGTGTTGGTATGTGTGATCTGTCTTGAGGTAGGTTGTACTGATTCATGTGAAGCTTAGAGGTGCTTAGTCACTGTCCAAGCTTGTGGGAGGGGGAGGTGTTCTTTCCTGAAACAAACTCAGTAGATCCCTAGTTTCTCTAGTGAGAGTGTGAGCCAATGATTCCGTTATCTGTGCTGCAGCATCAGGTGCGACTTGAAAACTTACTGTGATAATTACCTCGGTGACTTGAGTTACCCGATTCTCAAAGTAGAATAGTGTTGATTCTCTATTGTGTAGAGCTCCTTCCATTTTGTTGTTGTGGGTTGGTTGTAGGTTGCGGACATGGTTTCGACCTTCTCCTTCTTCTTCTTGGCACTTGGCCTATGTATATCCACTGGGTTTGGCGTGTTGGTTAACTCTCTCACTTCAAATCGATTTCCGTTACGCCTAGCACTCGAGCTTCGATGGAGATGAGGTGCTTAGTCACTGTCCAAACTTGTGGGAGAGGGTGGTGTTCTTTCCTGAAACAAACTCAGTAGATCCCTAGTTTCTCTAGTGAGAGTGTGAGCCAATGATTCCGTTATCTGTGCTGCAGCATCAAGTGCGACTTGAAAACTGACTGTGATAATTACCTCGGTGACTTGAGTTACCCGATTCTCAAAGTAGAATAATGTTGATTCTCTATTGTGTAGAGCTCCTTCCATTTTGTTGTTGTGGGTTGGTTGTAGGTTGCGGACATGGTTTCGACCTTCTCCTTCTTCTTCTTGGCACTTGGCCTATGTATATCCACTAGGTTTGGCGTGTTGGTTGACTCGCCCACTGCAAATCGATAACCGTTACGCCTGGCACTCGATCTTCGATGGAGATGCGGAGTTCGTCTAGTTGTGCTTGGAGCTCTTCTTCTTCTGTCGTCCAATTAGCAAATCCTGCTAGCCATTCATCCATTCACAATAGTTTAGGGGTTTCAGTCTTGTAAACTGAAGGGTTTCATGAAAAGATCCTCACTGAGGGCACCAAATGACGGGAGCAAAGCGAACCCCGAACCCCGACGGCCTCTAAAACACCGGGGACCGAATGGCGCGCCTCGAGCCTGTCATGGTAAAGAATACAAGGGGCACCACCTAGCTTCAACGGCTAGGACGCAAACAACACACCACCATAACAAAGTTTTCATCCAAGAGAGATGGATGCTTGGAAATAATGATGAAGAGGAAAGGGAATGAGATCAAGTGAGAGAGAGAGAGTGAGGGAGGGGGTATAGCAGCTTAGTACTTAGGCATCACAAAAGGATGGCGAATCCGCACACCCTTCACATTTACACGAGCTCACTCCAAAACACAAGACTAGGTGGCGATTCCGCGCACCTCACATGGACAAAATATTGCAAGAAAACATACTCACAAAACCTCAAGCTTTATTTAGAGAATTAGGCGATGAAATGGGGCGCATAGGGTAGGGGAATGAGAAGGGAGAGAGTGGTAGAGCACATGGCGGATAGGTGGGAGTTGATGGCGAAGACGCGTACGAGGATTATGGCCATCATCCTTCATTTAGTTGCCCTTCATCTTCCATAGCCAAGGGTGTAGAGGTCATGCTCAAGACAAGCATGGTGATGGCGGTGATGGTGATGGTGTGGGTGTGTGTGTGTGCACTAGGCATACATAGTGCATAGTGTGTTCTTTGGTGATGTTGTGTGTGTCTTTAGTGTAATGGTGACCCCTCTTTATATAGGGGAGGAGGTGGGAGAAATTCTAGAATTTAGAAATGAAGAAATCATTATCTACATACGCCATGTGATAGTGGGCCCCACTTGTCTGGCTGTGTCTATATATGCCAAAACAGCAAACTCATGAGAGAGAGACTAAGAGAGAGAGAGATAGGTTGATGAAAAAAAAGTGAGAGGTGACATGGAGAATAAAGTAATTACAAGAGGGGAGAGAGGGGAGTGTGTTCTGTGTGCAGATGTGTGTGAAAGCAAGAAAAATCAGGTAACCAACGGGTGGGGATGGGTCTATGGGCACCTTCATCTTCCATAGCCAAGGGTGTAGAGGTCATGCGCAAGACAAGCATGGTGATTGCGGTGATGGTGATGGTGTGGGTGTGTGTGTGTGCACTAGGCACACACAATGCATAGTGTGTTCTTTGGTGATGTTGTGTGTGTCTTTAGTGTGATGGTGACCCCTCTTTATATAGGGGAGGAGGTGGGATAAATTCTAGAATTTAGAAATGAAGAAATCATTATCTACATAGGCCATGTGACAGTGGGCCCCACTTGTCTGGCTGTGTGTATATATGCCAGAACAGTAGTCTCATGAGAGAGAGACTAAGAGAGAGAGAGAGATGGGTTGATGAAAAAAAAGTGAGAGGTGACATGGAGAATAAAGTAATTACAAGAGGGGAGAGAGGGGAGTGTGTTCTATGTGCAGATGTGTGTGAACACAAGAAAAATCAGGTCACCACCGGGTGGGGATGGGTCTGTGGGCACCTTTTTCAGTGAAACTGAGTGTGTGTGAGTGTGGGGGAGGTTATTTAGCTACAAGAGAAGCTTCCATACCCCTCTTCTCTCGGGCGCACCCCATGAAAACCCCTTCTTGTGGAGGGAGTGATAAAAGGCATTGGAAAAAGTAAGAAAAAAAAAAATTATTATTATGTAAATATATAAGAAAGGTAAAATAGGCCACCTCATGCCTGCGGGGTAGCCCATCCCCACCTTGCCTCCTTTTTCTTCAATGTTGCCCCGCCAGGTGTCCCTTTTCCTCTCCTCCACTCAAAAGGTCAACCCCCTCTCTCTTCCCCTTGTCATTTCTCCTTTCTCTCTCCCCTCAAGCTACCCCACCTCTCACCAATAATGCATTATAACTCACCAATAATGCACCCTAACTCACATGCAACTTGCCCTATCTTCCAAAATAGTATACCCCACCCCCTCTTTCTCTCTTCTATCATATCCCATAACCCAAATACCCCCCTCTCTGTCTAAAGGGCGCCATGTATCTTGTCTTGTAGCTAAATAACCTCCCCCACATTCACACACACTCAGTTTCACTGAAAAAGGTGCCCACAGACCCATCCCCACCCGGTGGTGACCTGATTTTTCTTGTGTTCACACACATCTGCACACAAAACACACTCCCCTCTCTCCCCTCTTGTAATTACTTTATTCTCCATGTCACCTCTCACTTTTTTTTCATCAATTCATCTCTCTCTCTCTCTTAGTCTCTCTCTCATGAGACTACTGTTCTAGCATATATACACACAGCCAGACAAGTGGGGCCCACTGTCACATGGCCTATGTAGATAATGATTTCCTCATTTCTAAATTCTAGAATTTCTCCCACCTCCTCCCCTATATAAAGAGGGGTCACCATCACACTAAAGACACACACAACATCACCAAAGAACACACTATGCATTGTGTGTGCCTAGTGCACACACACACACCCACACCATCACCATCACCGCAATCACCATGCTTGTCTTGAGCATGACCTCAACACCCTTGGCTATGGAAGATGAAGGTGCCCATAGACCCATCCCCACCCGTTGGTTACCTGATTTTTCTTGCTTTCACACACATCTGCACACAGAACACACTCCCCTCACTCCCCTCTTGTAATGACTTTATTCTCCATGTCACCTCTCACTTTTTTTTCATCAACCTATCTCTCTCTCTCTTAGTCTCTCTCTCGTGAGACTGCTATTTTGGCATATATACACACAGCCAGACAAGTGGGGCCCACTGTCACATGGCGTATGTAGATAATGATTTCTTCATTTCTAAATTCTAGAATTTCTCCCACCTCCTCCCCTATATAAAGAGGGGTCACCATTACACTAAAGACACACACAACATCACCAAAGAACACACTATGCACTGTGTGTGCCTAGTGCACACACACACACCCACACCATCACCATCACCGCCATCACCATGCTTGTCTTGAGCATGACCTCTACACCCTTGGCTATGGAAGATGAAGGGCAACTAAATGAAGGATGATGTCCATAATCCTCGTACGCGTGTTCGCCATCAACTGCCACCTATCCGCCATGTGCTCTACCACTCTCTCCCTTCTCATTCCCGTACCCTATGCTCCCCTGTGGCACACGCGGCCACAGAACGGCTCGATTGTCCGCCATGTGCATGGTGATGGGGTTCATATGACCCGTGGGGACTAGAAGGAAAACATCATGTTAGTACATGAATTGCTCGTGACACACATTAAATTTGGAAGGTTCTCAAAACAAAGGATTTTTGCTCGAAAGATTTGTTTGATCAAGTAGGTATAAAATATGGCTCAAATGGTGCCCATTTTGAGCCCCACGGGCTGTATGAACCTCGTTGCCTTGCATAGAGCGAAAAATCAAGACGTTTTGTGGCCCCGTGTGCCACGGAGGGACTTTTGGAGCTTTCGATCAAACTACCAAAAGTCACCCCGTGGCACACGCGACCATGGAATGGCTTGATTTTTCACCATGTGCACGACAATGAGGTTCATGCGGCTCGAGGTGTGCAAGAATATATCATGTTTGTACGGTGACACAATTTGAATCTGCAAGTTTCTTAGAACAAATGTTTCTATGCTTGTGAGATTCGTTGTTGGGGGATATGTGTTCGCTACGTGAGCTGGGTAGGCGCCGGGCCTCTGGCTATGGGAGGTGTGAGAGAGAACAAGAACAACATGTAAAAAAGGCTATGTCAATCACCGTAACCTTCAATTAATCAATTTAAGTTCTGAATACATTTTGCTGGCAATAGCCAAATCGGGCTGTTAACAGCACCGACACTTAGGTTCATTCAACTCAAGGTGTTTATGCTCCCATTACAGTTCCCCGGGCCGTTAACGGCTCCGTGATTTAACAAAAAGGATTAATTAAGTTTACGATGGTGTTGATGATCAAAATTTTCATCCATGTTGTTTTTCCATGCTTCGGATGTTTTTGGACTTTATATTTTTCGATTGCTTTCTATTACTAAGCTCGAGAGCTTTCCTTTCTTTAACCTAGCTCATCCGGTGAATCTCCTTCTTCTCCTTTGCCAAGCTTTCCCTTGTTCCGACTCTTTGCTTCTCGAGAGACAGAGAAAGAGTGTTTGACCACTCCTCCCTTCATGCCTCTCCTTCAAACTCCTCGCCTTTCTTTCGAATCCCTTTGCCAAGAGAGAACTTTGCCTTCTTTACCTTGTCGAGCATGAGAGCGAGAGAGAGAGAGAGAGAGAGAGAGATCAAAGCTCGAGAGAGAGATTGCTTTTGCCTTGCCTCTCAATGCTTTGTAATAGCCGACGATGAGCCGAGAGCAAGATCGAGAGCCAAGATGGAGAGCCTAGAGAGAGCCGTCTTTGTTCTCCATACGAGAGAGAGAGATAGAGAACCCTCTCCTCCTTACCCTCATTCTCTCCTCTTCTTCTATTCTTGATTCCCTCCTATAATAGCTCAAGTTTTTTCCCCACCACGCAGTCACGGCGCCGTGACTGACGTGGCGTGGGAGTGGGGTTGATGATGTGGCAGTAGTCGGCAAGGTCGAGCAGCACGAAACCCGGCGATTGGGGCACCAAACTTGAGCGCGCTGGCGAGCTTTGCATTTCCTCCTTCTTGGCTGTGCTCAACCGAGATCTCTATAGCCCAGTGCGATCTCCTTTCTCCGCCTACATTGCTCGCTTCCTGTCGTCCCCGCCATCTCCCCTTATTTTTCTCTTTTACCCTTTGCTTCCACACTTAAAAGCCCTAGTTTATTTTGCCTAATGGGCGGCCATTCCATTTAATGGCTTTTGGGCAAGAGGCCTTTGTAAAGGGCATCACATACATGCCTAGCAAAGCACTGCCAAGCACACCGGTTAATCAATTTGGGCGGCCACTTAACCGGTAGGTAGCCACTTAATTACTCATGTGGGCGGCCATTGGCCATGGGTAGACCTTGAGTATGGGCGGCATCCGGCCTTGTTGCTTTTTCTTTTGGGCGGGCTTATGCCTTGTAAGGGCACCACATTCGGGCATACATGACGACTAAAGTATCTCCAAACACCACATCTTCCCCTAGCAGTCCTTGACTATCAATATATTCGTGAATTTTATTGTCCATACGGACATCTCAAATAATGCCAAAATTACCCAGCTCAGCAGTGTCGGCAACTTTCACCGGCCTCAAGCCATATTATCTGATCAAGCCGGACTCTGCCTGACAAGCCGTAAATCCGTTTATACTTCTCAGACTGCATAAAATGCATACAAACCCTGCTGAGGCTGCAAAATTCTCAGATGGTACTTTGACCAAGCGGACCAGACTGTTACGGATCCGGCCCCCAGTGAATCTTTAACGGCCCCTATCTTGGCAACCGAAACTCCGATCATTGATCTGAAAAGACCGACGCGCTCCAAAAAGTGAGCACCTCAGACCCGTGCATTCATTTCATCTCTGTTACCTCAACTGTAGTTTCCCAATCCGGTACAGATCTGCAATCAACTCAAACTTCGAATTGCCATAACTTCTTCACCTTAGCTCCAATCGATGAGCCGTAAAGACAGGCCGGTAGAGCACTTCAAGCATTGCAGTTCTAGATCATAATCTCTCATCTGTGGTCACTTCAAGTATACTCATTTTTGGCATCATTGAGGCATCTATTGGCCCTTATAAGCCGCATCTGGCATACATTAATCATTAAGCTTGGCCTGTTATCAAGCCCTGATCACTGCTCACTTAATGTGTAGGCTTCAAAGAAGCTTATCTTGCATTTCTCTGCTTTTTTTCTCATCATGGCAGCGGAGCTGCACGACATCGTGTAATTTGGCTAGTAGCAAATACAGCTCATGTGGTGTCCCTCCCAAGCCCCACAAGAACCCCGTCATTGTGCACATGGAAAAAAAATGAGCCATTCTGTGGTCCCATGTGCCATAGAGCGACTTCCGGGTCACACTGCCAAAAGTCGCCGTGTGGCACATGGGGCCACAAAACGGCTTGATATTCCGCCAAGTGCAGGGTGACGGGATTCATACGGCCCGTGGGACTCACGAGGCTAAGAAAAATTCATGTTAGTACGTAAATTGCACTTGATGTACATGGATCAAGACAAAACTTCACTCAAGTTGATAGTTTATTAGTTTCAAAGATACATTGAGACGTGCAATGCACATGTCTAAGATAGCGTTTTTACAAGCTCATTGAAAGCATTTTGACCTAGGCTCCTTGAAGTTGGTTTTTCACCAATGTGTGATACAATATCTTCCTTGCTTGTGATTCCTTGCGTGAGGCAAATGCCACAATATCCTAAAAGGATTCCGGCCCCTTTCTCACCAAAACTATGGATTCTTGCCTCTCTGTTTACACGAATACAAGGCATTTAGGGCTATCAAAAACTCAGTCAAAACAGAGCTTAGTGCTCTACACTTGTACATCTCTGTTGATGCATAGTCCATATACTCGTTCTGGATGACCCGGATCATCTCTTCATTGAAGCTTGGGAGATAATGCCATAGGGAGGCGTCCTTTGAGTCACCCTCGGTGCGAGATCCACCTTTCCGTTGGGCAAACTGATCCATCTCCAAAGCGGGCTGCAAGGAAACAGTGTCAGAATATGATTCTAAGAAACAACAATGAGAATTGAAAAGAATGAAGTACTTACTAGTGTCGCATCCTCTTGCTCGCAAAGTTTCTTGTTGGTTATGTCGATTGTGCCAAGATCAATGCGCTCCAAGCACATGAGAACGATCACTTGATTTACCTTTTCCCTTGTTGTTTTCAATTTCCTCCATCACCATCACAATGACCTCCATGTCCCACCTCATAAATCATGTTCCAATGTTCCTCATGCCCAGGTCTATGAGGTAGTCCTCCTCTTCCTCTTGGTAGTGTTTCTTGGGGATCCCTTTGATCACCCTACCCAATCTGAAGTGGAAACTACTATCTTCTTTGAAGGTGTGCTTGAGGAGATCAACTATTGTGAATGGCTAGCAGGATTTGCTAATTGGACGACAGAAGAAGAAGATCTCCAAGCACAACTAGACGAACTCCGCATCTCCATCGAAGCTCGAGTGCCAGGCGTAACGGTAATCGATTTGCAGTGGGAGAGTCAACCAACACGCCAAACGCAGTGGATATACATAGGCCAAGTGCCAAGAAGAAGAAGGAGAAGGTCAAAACCATGTCCGCAACCTACAACCAACCCACAACAACAAAATGGAAGGAGCTCTACACAATAGAGAATCAACACTATTCTACTTTGAGAATCGGGTAACTCAAGTCACCGAGGTAATTATCACAGTAAGTTTTCAAGTCGCACCTGATGCTGCAACACAGATAACGGAATCATTGGCTCACACTCTCACTAGAGAAACTAGGGATCTACTGAGTTTGTTTCAGGAAAGAACACCACCCCCTCCCACAAGCTTGGACAGTGAGTAAGCACCTTTAAGCTTCACATGAATCAATACAACCTACCTCAAGACAGATCACACCATACAACAACCAGTGTACGCTCATCAAGGTAATACTGGATTTGAAGGCTCACTACCAGCACGTCATTGACACATGCTGGGTGGGGAGCGATTTTTTGAGGTTCTGGCTTCAGATAAAACCATGTGTCTTACCTTTGGTACAAGGCAATGTACCGTTTGAAGTTTTAATCTATGTTCTAGTATAAGAGGGTATACATGCCTTCTTGTAAAGAAGAAAAAACTTTTGCAAGTTAGCAGTGTGTCTTTCTAGCTCTCTCTCAGTAATCATGGCAAGTGTAGCATTTCCAACATTTAAAGGAAAGAAGGGGGAGGATTTGGTAACAGACTTCCTAGATGACTTTGAAGTAGCATGTGTAGTGAGAAACAAAGATACGAATGAATCCGGGTTAGAATCTTTAAGCATCTCATGAAGCTAGAAGCTAGATCATGGTACAATGCACTTCCACAAGCAACCAAGGATGACTGGGAACCCTTAAAAACGCTTTTAAGAGGCGCTTTGGAGAGGTACCACTTCAGAAAAGTTGTGGGACAGTTGAGAGACTTGAAGCAGGAGGGTCTTTTAGAATATGCCACCTATGAGTCCAAATTTGTGGATTTGTGGGAACGGTGGGCTGAGTCACTGGCAAGGGGGGAAGCTGCACCCGATTTCCTAAAAAAAGATCGGTTCACGCATGGCTTATGGCCGCTTCTCAAGGAGAAGGTGAAAGGTAGATTCCCGGCTACGTACGGGTTAGCCGTTGATATTGCTCGCCTTAAGGACAAGAAGCTGCGACTGAAAGCCAAAGAAACCGAGTCAATAGAAGCAGGAACATCGCGTCGACCAACAACTATGACAACCACCATTCCACCACCACCACCGGCTCTTGGGGTAAGAGGTGACCAACAAGATATGTTGGCCCATATTACTGACCAACTGCAGAGTTTGTCTGTCCACTTAATACAGCAAGGGAGGAGTCAAGAAAGAGATCAAGACCCTAGAAGAGCACCACGACAAAACAGGGAGTATCACTGCTACAACTACGGAGAAGATGGTCACGGTATGTACTATTGTCCCAAACCACAACAAAACTATAATAGAGAAGGTAGGAGGAACCAATTGTCACCCCCTAGAGAAAGAACACCCCCACCCCGAGCACCAGCCCCACCAACACAAATTCTACGTCCGCCACAATCACCACTTACAATCATCCTACGCCCACCACCAATTGGTACCCGCACACCAAGTATCATTGGTCTTGCAGAAGAGGTCAAGATGAGTGCAACAGAAGAAGGATCAAGTAAGAAGTTTATTCAAATAACTGAAGCAGTGGAACAAGAGGTTAAAGAATCAAAAGATGCTACCCAGGTGGGGGAGGTAAGTCAAGAAAATTGTGTTACAAATGTGAGTACATCTTTAACCTTGAATGAAATAGGCACCAAAGAGATCAATCAACAACATTGGGCAGTAATGGTAAGAAGGTGTAAAGTGTTGATTAGGCCTCGTCAGAGTAAGAGGAATGCAAAGGTCATGAAAGATACAAGAGAAGAGGAAAACCAGCCTGTTAGCAAGGCTTTGCAGAAGATGGACAACATATCAAGCAAAGGGGAGGGTTTTCAAAACGGAAGCCTGTGCACCAGCATGGACCCAGGAGAGTGTAGCAAGCTAAAGGAATCTTGCATCAAGGTAGTTTCACTTGAGGACCATAACGAAGAGGTAAGTATGACTGAAGGTTTGGAGTTGGATATTGCTCCAGAGGCTTGGCAGCCGAGCAAGACTTTATTGTGTAGTGTTATAGACTTTCTAGTCATGGTAGTAAGCAGGATTCTGAAGACAACTTGAGCTCACCACACCAACAAGGCGTCCATACATGGTGGATTCGTGGCACACTCTTTGGAATCTTAATTTTCAGTTCTGTCTTTGCCGGAGCCAAGATGCTCATTTCCCCTCTTGCTACTGATGGTTACAAATTTGGTGCAATTTGGCATGCAAATTTTATTGTCACGACACTGCAGACAATGATCCTATTTTTCACGTGGGATCCAGAAGGACACTGGCACAAAGTTCTGGAAGCCATGGGCTTCCCATTTAATCAACCGACACTATTCCAAGGAACAGGCTATCACCCGGACCTGTTGCAATTTCATGAATATCCCAGAAATCTCACCAATGGCCAAATGGAATGGCTAGTTCAGAAGGCAACTCGATATCGGATCCTATAGCTAAGCGGAAGAAATAACAGAGCTATAGACATGAATGCCTCTAGCCAAAAGGGGAAGGGTAATGATGGGGGCTTTTCACAAGCCAAGCTCCCATACCCCTCTTCTCTCATCTCCACCCCATGAAAACCCCCTCTTAGGGAGGGAGTGATAAAAGGCATTGGAAAAAGTAAGAAAAAAATAAAGTATGATTATGTAAATATATAAGAAAGGTAAAATAGGCCACCTCATGCCTGCGGGGCAGCCCATCCCCACCTTGCCTCCTTTTTCTTCATTGTTGCCCCGCCGTGTGTCCCTTTTCCTCTCCTCCACTCAAAAAGTTCAACCCCCTCTCTCTTCCCCTTGTCCTTTCTCCTTTCTCTCTCCCCTCAAGCTACCCCACCTCTCACCAATAATGCATTCTAACTCACCAATAATGCACCCTAACTCACATGCAACTGATCCTATCTTCCAAAACAGTATACCCCAGCCCCCTTTTCTCTCTCCTACACTCTCCCATGATCCAAATATCCCCCTCTCTCTCTAAAATTCGAAATCTCTCTTGTCTTATAGCCAGATGGCCTCCCCCACACTCACACACTCAGTTTCACTGAAAAAGGTGCCCACAGACCCATCCCCACCCGGTGGTTACCTAATTTTTCTTGTGTTCACACACATCTGCACACAGAACACACTCCCCTCTCTCCCCTCTTGTAATTACTTTATTCTCCATGTCACCTCTCACTTTTTTTTTCATCAACCCATCTCTCTCTCTCTTAGTCTCTCTCTCATGAGACTGCTGTTCTGGCATATATACACACAGCCAGACAAGTGGGGCCCACTGTCACATGGCCTATGTAGATAATGATTTCTTCATTTCTAAATTCTAGAATTTCTCCCACCTCCTCCCCTATATAAAGAGGGCTCACCATCACACTAAAGACACACACAACATCACCAAAGAACACACTATGCACTGTGTGTGCCTAGTGCACACACACACACCCACACCATCACCATCACCGCAATCACCATGCTTTTCTTGAGCATGACCTCTACACCCTTGGCTATGGAATATGAAGGGCAACTAAATGAAGGATGATGGCCATAACCCTCGTGCGAGTCATCGCCATCAACTCCCACCTATCCGCCATGTGCTCTACCACTCTCTCCCTTCTCATTCCCCTACCCTAGGCTCCCCATTTCATCGCCTTATTCTCTAAATAAAGCTTGAGGTTTTGTGAGTATGTTTTCTTTCAATGTTTTGCCCATGTGAGGTGTGCGAAATCGCCACCTAGTCTTGCGTTTGGAGTGAGCTTGTGTATGTGTGAAGGGTGTGCGGATTTGCCATCCTTTTGTGGTGCCTAAGTACTAAGCCGCTATACCCCCTCCCTCACTCACTCTCTCTCTCTCTCTTGATCTCACTTGATCTCATTCCCTTTCCTCTTCATCATTACTCCCAAGCATCCATCTCTCTTGGATGAAGACTTTGTTATGGTGGTGTGTTGTTTGCGTCCTAGCCGCTGAAGCTAGGTGGTGCCCCTCTTTGCTTTACCATGACAGGCTCGAGGCGCGCCATTCGGTCCCCGGTGTTTTAGAGGCCGCCGGGGTTCCGAGTTTGCTTTTCGCAAGCCAAGCTCCCATACCCCTCTTCACAAGCCAGACAAGTGGGGCCCACAGTCACATGGTAAAGCAAACAGGGGGCACCATCACACTAAAGACACACACAACATCACCAAAGAGTACACTATGCACTATGTGTGCCTAGTGCACACACACACACCCACACCATCACCATCACCGCAATCACCATGCTCGTCTTGAGCATGACCTCTACACCCTTGGGCTATTGAAGATGAAGGGAAACTAAATGAAGGATGATGGCCGTAACCCTCGTGCGAGTCTTGGCCATCAACTCCCACCTATCTGCCATGTGCTCTACCATGCTCTCCCTTCTCATTCCCCTACCCGATGCTCCCCATTTCATCGCCTTATTCTCTAAATAAAGCTTGAGGTTTTGTGAGTATGTTTTCTTGCAATGTTTTGCCCATGTGAGGTGTGCGGAATCGCCACCTAGTCTTGTGTTCGGAGTGAGTTTGTGTATGTGTGAAAGGTGTGCGGATTCGCCATCCTTTTGTGGTGCCTAAGTACTAAGCCCCTATACCCCCTCCCTCACTCTCTCTCTCTCTCTCTCTCTCTCTCTCTCTCTCTCTCTCTCATGCTTGAGGAGGGGAGGAGGGGGGAGGAATTCTAGAATTTAGAAATGAAGAAATCATTATCTACATAGGCCATGTGACTGTGGGCCCCACTTGTCTGGCTGTTTGTATATGTGCCAGAACAGCAGTCTCATGAGAGAGAGACTAAGAGAGAGAGATGGGTTGATGAAAAAAAGTGAGAGGTGACATGGAGAATAAAGTAATTACAAGAGGGGAGAGAGGGGAGTGTGTTCAGAGGTGAATCTGTGTGCAGATTTGTGTGAACAAAAGAAAATCAGGTAACCACTGGGTGGGGATGGGTCTGTGGGCACCTTTTTCAGTGAAAGTGAGTGTGTGTGAGTGTGGGGGAAGCCATGTGGCTACAAGACAAGAGAGATTTCGAATTTTAGAGAGAGAGGGGGATATTTGGCTCATGGGAGAGTGTAGGAGAGAGAAAAGGGGGGGTGGGGTATACTGTTTTGGAAGATAGGAGAGGTGGCATGTGAGTTAGGGTGCATTATTGGTAAGGAGAGGGGGTGGGGTAGCTTCAAGGGAGATAGAAAGGAGAAAGGACAAGGGGTAGAGAGAGGGGGTTGACCTTTTGAGTGGAGGAGAGGAAAAGGGACACCCGGCGGGGCAACAGTGAAGAAAAAGGAGGCAAGGTGGGGATGGGCTACCCCGCAGGCATGAGGTGGCCTATTTTACCTTTCTTATATATTTACATAATCATACTTTATTTTTTTCTTAGTTTTTTCCAATGCCTTTTATCACTCCCTCCATAAGAGGGGATTTTCATGAGGTGGGGACGAGAGAAGAGGGGTATGTGAGCTTGGCTTGTGAAAAGCACGGGAGCAAAGCCAACCCCGAACCCCGACGGCCTCTAAAACACCGGGGACCGAATGGCGCGCCTCGAGCCTCTCATGGTAAAGCAAACAGGGGGCACCACCTAGCTTCAACGGCTAGCACACAAACAACGCACCACCATAACAAAGTTTTCATCCAAGAGAGATGGTTGCTTGGAAATAATGATGAAGAGGAAAGGGAATGAGATCAAGTGAGTGAGAGAGAGAGAGAGAGAGCGAGAGAGAGAGAGAGGGAGGGGGTATAGCGGCTTAGTACTTAGGCATCACAAAAGGATGGCGAATCCGCACACCCTTCACATATACACGAGCTCACTCCAAAACACAAGACTAGGTGGCGATTCCGCGCACCTCACATGGACAAAACATTGCAAGAAAACATACTCACAAAACCTCAAGCTTTATTTAGAGAATTAGGCGATGAAATGGGGAGCATAGGGTAGGGGAATGAGAAGGGAGAGAGTGGTAGAGCACATGGTGGATAGGTGGGAGTTGATGGCGAAGACTTGCACGAGGGTTATGGCCATCATCCTTCATTTAGTTGCCCTTCATCTTCCATAGCCAAGGGTGTAGAGGTCATGCTCAAGACAAGCATGGTGATTGCGGTGATGGTGATGGTGTGGGTGTGTGTGTGTGCACTAGGCACACACAATGCATAGTGTGTTCTTTGGTGATGTTGTGTGTGTCTTTAGTGTGATGGTGACCCCTCTTTATATAGGGGAGGAGGTGGGAGAAATTCTAGAATTTAGAAATGAAGAAATCATTATCTACATAGGCCATGTGACAGTGGGCCCCACTTGTCTGGCTGTGTGTATATATGCCAGAACAGCAGTCTCATGAGAGAGAGACTAAGAGAGAGAGAGAGATGGGTTAATGAAAAAAAGTGAGAGGTGACATGGAGAATAAAGTAATTACAAGAGGGGAGAGAGGGGAGTGTGTTCTGTGTGCAGATGTGTGTGAACACAAGAAAAATCAGGTAGCCACCGGGTGGGGATGGGTCCGTGGGCACCTTTTTCAGTGAAACTGAGTGTGTGTGAGTGTGGGGGAGGTTATTTAGCTACAAGACAAGAGACATGGTGCCCTTTAGAGAGAGGGGAGGGTATTTGGGTCATGGGATATAATAGGTGAGAGAAAGGGGTGTGGGGTATACTATTTTGGAAGATAGGATCAGTTGCATCTGAGTTAGGGTGCATTATTGGTGAGTTAGAATGCATTATTGGTGAGAGGTGGGGTAGCTTGAGGGGAGAGAGAAAGGAGAAAGGACAAGGGGAAGAGAGAGGGGGTTGACCTTTTTGAGTGGAGGAGAGGAAAAGGGACACATGGCGGGGCAACAATGAAGAAAAAGGAGGCAAGGTGGGGATGGGATGCCCCGCAGGCATGAGGTGGCCTATTTTACCTTTCTTATATATTTACATAATCATACTTTATTTTTTTCTTACTTTTTCCAATGCCTTTTATCACTCCCTCCCTAAGAGGGGGTTTTCATGGGGTGGGGACGAGAGAAGAGGGGTATGGGAGCTTGGCTTGTGAAAAGCCCCCATCATTAGCCCTCCCCTTTTGGCTAGAGGCATTCATGTCTCTAGCTCTGTTTCTTCTTCCGCTTAGCTATAGGATCCGATATCGAGTTGCCTTCTGAACTAGCCATTCCATTTGGCCATTGGTGAGATTTCTGGGATATTCATGAAATTGCAACAGGTCCGGGTGATAGCCTGTTCCTTGGAATAGTGTCGGTTGATTAAATGGGAAGCCCATGGCTTCCAGAACATTGTGCAAGTGTCCTCCTGGACCCCAAGTGAAAAATAGGATCATTGTCTGCGGTGTCCTGACAATAAAATTTGCATGCCAAATTGGACCAAATTTGTAACCATCAGTAGCGAGAGGGGAAATGAGCATCTTGGCTCCCGCAAAGACAGAACTGAAAATTAAGACTCCAAAGAGTGTGCCAAGAATCCACCATGTATGGCCGCCTTGTTGGTGTGGTGAGCTCAAGTTGTCTTCAGAATCTTGCTTACTGCCATGACTAGAAAAAACTGCAAGCATATCATGCTTTTTTTGGGTGTGCTTAAGCATGTCAGCTTCCTTTACTGATGCTAATAGCAAGCCACATACCTTGCGGCTTAAATACAAGGGTAAACCACTTACCTTTCTCCAAAGAGAGGATGCACTCTTTGTAAAAAATTGAACCAAATTGGGAATGAGGTCTTCATTCTTGCATTCTATCAGCCTTTTGTCTATCCATGGCTCCTTTGCTCTTATCTCCATGCTGATCTTCTCTCTATATGTTATAGCTGCTAGCCATAGCCATAGGTCTGATGCATCCCATGCAAACACAATGTTGTGTTGTGGAGGAGTTTGGAACATCCTTAAAAGGTTGGCAACATATTGATCATCAAACTTACTATGAACATCCTCACATAAACTGGAGGCATTACCCATCTCCAAGTTTATAACACCCTTCAGTAGACTAGAGGCATTACCCATCTCTAAGTCTATAACACTACACAATAAAGTCTTGCTCGGCTGCCAAGCCTCTGGAGCAATATCCAACTCCAAACCTTCAGTCATACTTACCTCTTCGTTATGGTCCTCAAGTGAAATTGCCTTGATGCAAGATTCCTTTAGCTTGCTACACTCTCCTGGGTCCATGCTGGTGCACAGGCTTCCGTTTTCAAAGCCCTCCCCTTTGCTTGATATGTTGTCCATCTTCTGCAAAGCCTTGCTAACAGGCTGGTTTTCCTCTTCTCTTGTATCTTTCATGAACTTTGCATTCCTCTTTCTCTGACGAGGCCTAATCAACACTTTACACCTTCTTACCCTTACTGCCCAATGCTGTTGATTGATCTCTTTGGTGCCTATTTCATTCAAGGTTAAAGATGTACTCACATTTGTAACACAATTTTCTTGACTTACCTCCCCCACCTGGGTAGCATCTTTTGATTCTTTAACCTCTTGTTCCACTGCTTCAGTTCTTTGAATAAACTTCTTACTTGATCCTTCTTCTGTTGCACTCATCTTGACCTCTTCTGCAAGACCAATGATACTTGGTGTGCGGGTACCAATTGGTGGTGGGCGTAGAATGATTGTAAGTGGTGATTGTGGCGGACGTAGAATTTGTGTTGGTGGGGCTGGTGCTCTGGGTGGGGGTGTTCTTTCTCTAGGGGGTGACAATTGGTTCCTCCTACCTTCTCTATTATAGTTTTGTTGTGGTTTGGGACAGTAGTACATACCGTGACCATCTTCTCCGTAGTTGTAGCAGTGATACTCCCTGTTTTGTAGTCGTGCTCTTCCAGGGTCTTGATCTCTTTCTTGACTCCTCCCTTGCTGTATTAAGTGGACAAACAAATTCTGCAGTTGGTCAGTAATATGGGCCAACATATCTTGTTGGTCATCTCTTACCCCAAGAGCCGGTGGTGGTGGTGGAATGGTGGTTGTCATAGTTGCTGGTCAACGCGATGTTCCTGCTTCTATTGACTCGGTTTCTTTGGCCTTCATTCGCAGCTTCTTGTCCTTAAGGGGAGCAATATCAATGGCTAACTCGTACGTAGCCGGGAATCTACGTTTCACCTTCTCCTTGAGAAGTGGCCATAAGCCATGCGTGAACCAATCTTTTTTTAGGAAATTGGGTGCAGCTTTCCCCCTTGCCAGTGACTCAACCCACCGTTTCCACAAATCCACAAATTTGGACTCATAGGTGGCATATTCTAAAAGACCCTCCTGCTTCAACTCACTCAACTTGTCCCACAACTTTTCTGAAGTGGTACCTCCCCCAAAGCGCCTCTTAAAAGCGGTTTTTAAGGGTTCCCAGTCATCCTTGGTTGCTTGTGGAAGTGCATTGTACCATGATCTAGCTTCTAGCTTCATGAGATGCTTAAAGATTCTAACCCGGGATTCATTCGTATCTTTGTTGCTCACTACACATGCTACTTCAAAGTCATCTAGGAAGTCTGTTACCAAATCCTCCCCCTTCTTTCCTTTAAATGTTGGAAATGCTACACTTGCCATGATTACTGAGAGAGAGCTAGAAAGACACACTTCTTAACTTGCAAAAGTTTTTTTCTTCTTTACAAGCAGGCGTGTATACCCTCTTATACTAGGACATAGATTAAAACTTCAAACGGTACATTGCCTTGTACCAAAGGTAAGACAAATGGTTGATCTGATGCCAGAACCTCAAAAAATCGCTCCCCACCCAGCATGGTGTCAATGGCGTGCTGGTAGTGAGCCTTCAAATCCAGTATTACCTTGATTGAGCGTACACGTGTTGGTATGTGTGATCTGTCTTGAGGTAGGTTGTACTGATTTATGTGAAGCTTAGAGGTGCTTAGTCACTGTCCAAACTTGTGGGAGAGGGTGGTATTCTTTCCTGAAACAAACTCAGTAAATCCATAGTAAAGAAAACAAGGGGCACCACCTAGCTTCAGCGGCTAGGACGCAAACAACACACCACCATAACAAAGTTTTCATCCAAGAGAGATGGATGCTTGGAAATAATGATGAAGAGGAAAGGGAATGAGATCAAGTGAGAGAGAGAGAGTGAGGGAGGGGATATAGCGGCTTAGTACTTAGGCATCACAAAAGGATGGCGAATCCGCACACACTTCACATATACACGAGCTCACTCCAAAACACAAGTCTAGGTGGCGATTCCGCGCACCTCACATGGGCAAAATATTGCAAGAAAACATACTCACAAAACCTCAAGCTTTATTTAGAGAATTAGGCGATGAAATGGGGAGCATAGGGTAGGGGAATGAGAAGGGAGAGAGTGGTAGAGCACATGGCGGATAGGTGGGAGTTGATGGCGAAGACGCGTACAAGGATTATGGCCATCATCCTTCATTTAGTTGCCTTTCATCTTCCATAGCCAAGGGTGTAGAGGTCATGCTCAAGACAAGCATGGTGATGGCGGTGATGGTGATGGTGATGGTGTGGGTGTGTGTGTGTGTGCACTAGGCACACACAGTGCATAGTGTGTTCTTTGGTGATGTTGTGTGTGTCTTTAGTGTAATGGTGACCCCTCTTTATATAGGGGAGGAGGTGGGAGAAATTCTAGAATTTAGAAATGAAGAAATCATTATCTACATACGCCATGTGACAGTGGGCCCCACTTGTCTGGCTGTGTGTATATATGCCAAAACAGCAGTCTCATGAGAGAGAGACTAAGAGAGAGAGAGAGAGAGAGAGATAGGTTGATGAAAAAAAAGTGAGAGGTGACATGGAGAATAAAGTAATTACAAGAGGGGAGAGAGGGGAGTTTGTTCTGTGTGCAGATGTGTGTGAAAGCAAGAAAAATCAGGTAACCAACGGGTGGGGATGGGTCTATGGGCACCTTCATCTTCCATAGCCAAGGGTGTAGAGGTCATGCTCAAGACAAGCATGGTGATTGCGGTGATGGTGATGGTGTGGGTGTGTGTGTGTGTTCACTAGGCACACACAATGCATAGTGTGTTCTTTGGTGATGTTGTGTGTGTCTTTAGTGTGATGGTGACCCCTCTTTATATAGGGGAGGAGGTGGGAGAAATTCTAGAATTTAGAAATGAAGAAATCATTATCTACATAGGCCATGTGACAGTGGGCCCCACTTGTCTGGCTGTGTGTATATATGCCAGAATAGTAGTCTCATGAGAGAGAGACTAAGAGAGAGAGAGAGAGATGGGTTGATGAAAAAAAAGTGAGAGGTGACATGGAGAATAAAGTAATTACAAGAGGGGAGAGAGGGGAGTGTGTTCTGTGTGCAGATGTGTGTGAACACAAGAAAAATTAGGTCACCACCGGGTGGGGATGGGTCTGTGGGCACCTTTTTCAGTGAAACTGAGTGTGTGTGAGTGTGGGGGAGGTTATTTAGCTACAAGACAAGATACATGGCGCCCTTTAGACAGACCCATCCCCACCCGGTGGTGACCTGATTTTTCTTGTGTTCACACACATCTGCACACAGAACACACTCCCCTCTCTCCCCTCTTGTAATTACTTTATTCTCCATGTCATCTCTCACTTTTTTTTCATCAACCCATCTCTCTCTCTCTCTCTCTTAGTCTCTCTCTCATGAGACTACTGTTCTGGCATATATACACACAGCCAGACAAGTGGGGCCCACTGTCACATGGCGTATGTAGATAATGATTTCTTCATTTCTAAATTCTAGAATTTCTCCCACCTCCTCCCCTATATAAAGAGGGGTCACCATTACACTAAAGACACACAGAACATCACCAAAGAACACACTATGCACTGTGTGTGCCTAGTGCACACACACACACCCACACCATCACCATCACCGCCATCACCATGCTTGTCTTGAGCATGACCTTCACACCCTTGGCTATTGAAGATGAAGGGCAACTAAATGAAGGATGATGGCCATAATCCTCGTACGCGTCTTCGCCATCAACTCCCACCTATCTGCCATGTGCTCTACCACTCTCTCCCTTCTCATTCCCCTACCCTATGCTCCCCTGTGGCACACGCGGCCACAGAACGGCTCGATAGTCCGCCATGTGCATGGTGATGGGGTTCATATGACCCGTGGGGACTAGAAGGAAAACATCATGTTAGTACATGAATTGCTCGTGACACACATTAAATTTGGAAGGTTCTCAAAACAAAGGATTTTTTCTCGAAAGATTTGTTTGATCAAGTAGGTATAAAATATGGCTCAAATGGTGCCCATTTCGAGCCCCACGGGCTGTATGAACCTCGTTGCCTTGCATAGAGCGAAAAATCAAGACGTTTTGTGGCCCCGTGTGCCACGGAGGGACTTTTGGAGCTCTCGATCAAACTACCAAAAGTCACCCCGTGGCACACGCGACCATGGAATGGCTTGATTTTTCACCATGTGCACGACAATGAGGTTCATGCGGCTCGAGGTGTGCAAGAATATATCATGTTTGTACGGTGACACAATTTGAATCTGCAAGTTTCTTAGAACAAATGTTTCTATGCTTGTGAGATTCGTTGTTGGGGGATATGTGTTCGCTACGTGAGCTGGGTAGGCGCCGGGCCTCTGGCTATGGGAGGTGTGAGAGAGAACAAGAACAACATGTAAAAAAGGCTATGTCAATCACCGTAACCTTCAATTAATCAATTTAAGTTCTGAATACATTTTGCTGGCAATAGCCAAATCGGGCTGTTAACAGCACCGACACTTAGGTTCATTCAACTCAAGGTGTTTATGCTCCCATTACAGTTCCCCGGGCCGTTAACGGCTCCGTGATTTAACAAAAAGGATTAATTAAGTTTACGATGGTGTTGATGATCAAAATTTTCCTCCATGTTGTTTTTCCATGGTTCGGATGTTTTTGAACTTTATATTTTTGCATTGCTTTCTATTACTAAGCTCGAGAGCTTTCCTTTCTTTAACCTAGCTCGTCCGGTGAATCTCCTTCTTCTCCTTTGCCAAGCTTTCCCTTGTTCCGACTCTTTGCTTCTCGAGAGACAGAGAAAGAGTGTTTGACCACTCCTCCCTTCATGCCTCTCCTTCAAACTCCTCGCCTTTCTTTCGAATCCCTTTGCCAAGAGAGAACTTTGCCTTCTTTACCTTGTCGAGCTTGAGAGCGAGAGAGAGAGAGAGAGAGATCAAAGCTCGAGAGAGAGATTGCTTTTGCCTTGCCTCTCAATGCTTTGTAATAGCCGACGATGAGCCGAGAGCAAGATCGAGAGCCAAGATGGAGAGCCTAGAGAGAGCCGTCTTTGTTCTCCATACGAGAGAGAGACATAGAGAACCCTCTCCTCCTTACCCTCATTCTCCCCTCTTCTTCTATTCTTGATTCCCTCCTATAATAGCTCAAGTTTTTTCCCCACCACGCAGTCACGGCGCCGTGTCTGACGTGGCGTGGGAGTGGGGTTGATGATGTGGCAGTAGTCGGCAAGGTCGAGCAGCACGAAACCCGGCGATTGGGGCACCAAACTTGAGCGCGCTGGCGAGCTTTGCATTTCCTCCTTCTTGGCTGTGCTCAACCGAGATCTCTATAGCCCAGTGCGATCTCCTTTCTCCGCCTACATTGCTCGCTTCCTGTCGTCCCCGCCATCTCCCCTTATTTTTCTCTTTTACCCTTTGCTTCCACACTTAAAAGCCCTAGTTTATTTTGCCTAATGGGCGGCCATTCCTTTTAATGGCTTTTGGGCAAGAGGCCTTTGTAAAGGGCATCACATACATGCCTAGCAAAGCACTGCCAAGCACACCGGTTAATCAATTTGGGCGGCCACTTAACCGGTAGGTAGCCACTTAATTACTCATGTGGGCGGCCATTGGCCATGGGTAGACCTTGAGTATGGGCGGCATCCGGCCTTGTTGCTTTTTCTTTTGGGCGGGGTTATGCCTTGTAAGGGCACCACATTCGGGCATTCATGACGACTAAAGTATCGCCAAACACCACATCTTCCCCTAGCAGTCCTTGACTATCAATATATTCGTGAATTTTATTGTCCATACGGACATCTCAAATAATGCCAAAATTACCCAGCTTAGCAGTGTCGGCAACTTTCACCGGCCTCAAGCCATATTATCTGATCAAGCCAGACTCTGCCTGACAAGCCGTAAATCCGTTTATACTTCTCAGACTGCATAAAATGCATACAAACCCTGCTGAGGCTGCAAAATTCTCAGATGGTACTCTGACCAAGCGGACCAGACTGTTACGGATCCGGCCCCCAATGAATCTTTAACGGCCCCTATCTTGGCAACCGAAACTCCGATCACTAATCTGAAAAGACCGACGCGCTCCACAAAGTGAGCACCTCAGACCCGTGCATTCATTTCATCTCTGTTACCTCAACTGTAGTTTCCCAATCCGGTACGGATCTGCAATCAACTCAAACTTCGAATTGCCATAACTGCTTCACCTTAGCTCCAATCGACGAGCCGTAAAGACAGGCCGGTAGAGCACTTCAAGCATTGCAGTTCTAGATCATAATCTCTCATCTGTGGTCACTTCAAGTATACTCATTTTTGGCATCATTGAGGCATCTATTGGCCCTTATAAGCCGCATCTGGCATACATTAATCATTAAGCTTGGCCTGTTATCAAGCCCTGATCACTGCTCACTTAATGTGTAGGCTTCAAAGAAGCTTAGCTTGCATTTCTCTGCTTTTTTTCTCATCATGGCAGCGGAGCTGCACGACATCGTGTAATTTGGCTAGTAGCAAATACAGCTCATGTGGTGTCCCTCCCAAGCCCCACAAGAACCCCGTCATTGTGCACATGGAAAAAAAATGAGCCATTCTGTGGTCCCATGTGCCATAGAGCGACTTCCGGGTCACACTGCCAAAAGTCGCCGTGTGGCACATGGGGCCACAAAACGGCTTGATATTCCGCCAAGTGCAGGGTGACGGGATTCATACGGCCCGTGGGACTCACGAGGCTAAGAAAAATTCATGTTAGTACGTAAATTGCACTTGATGTACATGGATCAAGACAAAACTTCACTCAAGTTGATAGTTTATTAGTTTCAAAGATACATTGAGACGTGCAATGCACATGTCTAAGATAGCGTTTTTACAAGCTCATTGAAAGCATTTTGACCTAGGCTCCTTGAAGTTGGTTTTTCACCAATGTGTGAACAATATCTTCCTTGCTTGTGATTCCTTGCCTGAGGCAAATGCCACAATATCCTAAAAGGATTCCGGCCCCTTTCTCACCAAAACTATGGATTCTTGCCTCTCTGTTTACACGAATACAAGGCATTTAGGGCTATCAAAAACTCAGTCAAAACAGAGCTTAGTGCTCTACACTTGTACATCTCTGTTGATGCATAGTCCATATACTCGTTCTGGATGACCCGGATCATCTCTTCATTGAAGCTTGGGAGATAATTCCATAGGGAGGCGTCCTTTGAGTCACTCTCGGTGCGAGATCCACCTTTCCGTTGGGCAAACTGATCCATCTCCAAAGCGGGCTGCAAGGAAACAATGTCAGAATATGATTCTAAGAAACAACAATGAGAATTGAAAAGAATGAAGTACTTACTAGTGTCGCATCCTCTTGCTCGCAAAGTTTCTTGTTGGTTATGTCGATTGTGCCAAGATCAATGCACTCCAAGCACATGAGAACGATCACTTGATTTACCTTTTCCCTTGTTGTTTTCAATTTCCTCCATCACCATCACAATGACCTCCATGTCCCACCTCATAAATCATGTTCCAATGTTCCTCATGCCCAGGTCTATGAGGTAGTCCTCCTCTTCCTCTTGGTAGTTTTTCTTGGGGATCCCTTTGATCACCCTACCCAATCTGAAGTGGAAACTACTATCTTCTTTGAAGGTGTGCTTGAGGAGATCAACTAGCACCTACAAATCTTCTTCATCTTCAAAATTGATGGAGTACTTTGCTATACGTGTCTCCATGTAGAATGTAAGCGCTTCAAATGAATTATCATGCAGTTTGATGGTAGCCTCCATGTCGATGGATACTTGGAACATGGATCTAAGCTTCTCCATCATGTGTCCTAGGTCATGCACAAGGAGTTGGGCAACGAGGGCTTGACTAGTAGTAGCCATTCTTATTGGTGGAGTGCAAGGCACAATGGCATGTTCTTGGGGATGGATAGAGCAAGGAAGTAGAGGAGAAGATGAGAGAAGCTCAAAAACAAGAAAGTGACTTTAAAATGGGCCTTGAAAGTCACTTATAAAGAGACAATTAAAAAAAGGGCACTTTTATAGAACATGAAAACTCAACGGTGATTAAAAGATAAGAGTTCTTTTCCGCGAGAAAGATCGATTTATAATATTTGCATCCAAACACCAAAATTTGAAACACCATAACTTCACCACCCACCACAACTCTAAAGTCACTTAACGGCTCTAAAACTGAAAATTAGACATTCACGGATCACAAAATCAGACGAAAATGTATCGCGTTAATATGAAAGTATTACATTGCAATGGCAATTGCTTGCTTAATATGGATACATCTACGAAAGGGGATTCTCTTAAAATGAAAGAACCTATCCTTTCTCTTACACAGAGGGTTGCTACCGATTACAATTGTGTACTCAATCTGAGCTCGAACCTAAGCGCCAAGTACTCCCTTAGATTTTCCATATTCCAGTCAGCATTGACGGCCACGTCCCACACTTTCTCTTGATTGTACACATGCACTTCAACTCATTCCATATCAGTGATGTCCGAATCGAGTGCTTCCCACTCACCTCACGTCTGCTTCCACCACCGGTAAGTGAATCAAATGGATATTTGTTGCTTCGCAGTGTGGTATCAAAAGATCATTTTTCTTGTTACAACCCTACACTTTATGGTATCCCCATTCTGTTGAACAATCTTTGAGTCCCAAGTAGATGGAAGGAAGACATTCAATGTTGTCCCACCCTTAGCAATCCACATGGTAGGCGTGCGATGCACATCCTCTACCTTGAACAAAAAATATATATATATGCAAAGGCATAAAAGATGTTAGTGTTGCTCGATGAGACCTCTACGTGCCCTTCATTGAATTGAAAATTTCATTTTCAATTTGCCACCTTGTTAATACAATAGAGGTGTTTTCAATAGTTGGCCAATCATCATACATCAGAGTTGGTGTACTAAGTGTTTTCAAGGTCCCGTAGTTGTTCCTTGTCCTTGCAACTACATACTCTGCATCAAAGAAGAAGATAGACCATTCTGCAAGCTCCAATTTAGTGCATCTATAATATAGCAATGAGAAGAACTCAAATGGGTGAGCGTCAAAATTTCCAGAGAGTGCCTCTAGAGGCTCCCATTCCATACATGTTTATGGAAAAATATGTGCACAAGCCAAACACCATTCCCATAGAGTTTCCTCATTAGAAACTTCATGCAAAATCATAGTGTTTGCTACAAGAAACACAGGAAATACGTACAATTAGCAGGAAAATCTTGACATCGGCATCATTGATTCGTAGTTGATAAGCTTGTTTAGACATGTTGTATTTTTACTTACTCGCTTCCATCGGCCGCTTTCTTTATCTTCAATATACGACCCTTCCAATGATGGTAATTTTAATAAATCGACGAGAAACTTTGTGGGCTCCCTTTGTGCTTGGCTGCATTTTCACCCACATCCCTGTCACAAAGGTTGTGGGTTACCTAATGGCCATTGTCATCTTGCTCATTGCTACAGCATAATGAGTCTACCCTTGAATGAGGTCTACGACTCATGCTATCCAAGATTCTTGCATTGTGCAAGTTGAAGCTCCCTTACCCCTAAATAGTTTCAAGTTGAAGGTTCCTAAAGCCTAAAGCCTTTTAAGTTGAAGCTCTCTAACCCTAAAGATTTGCAAACTGAAGGTCTTTAAACTGTAAGCCTAGTAGTAGAATCTCTTTAACCCTAAAGCTTTGCACAACTAAAGGTCCCTAAATGGTAAGGTTGGGTAGCTTCAGCTTAGTACTGAAGCTACTAAGCTCTACAAGATGTACGTGAGCTCTCAAGATGAGAGTGTAGAATGGGTGCAAGCATGAGAGGAAGATCTCCAGAAAGGGGAAAATGGATTGTATTACAAGCTCTCCATAGCAACAAAGGAGCCAAAACTCAAAACTAGGCTTGGGAGAGAAGGGGAAGGTAGATTCGAGAGAGAGGAGGCCATAAAGGTACTCTTTCAATAGGAGAGAGAGAGTGAAAACCAAGATTTTTGGCTCTAGAGAGAGAAAGGGTCAGATCTGATACGTAGAGAGAGAAGCAGTGAGTGGAGGGAGGGAAAAGTAGACTTGGATGTCAAATTAATGATGAGGGAGCATTTTTGGGCCTAGCCCACTTTTTGAGGGTGGCCCATTTACTCTAGCGAGCAGTATTTATAATAAAAAATAGGTCAAAATATTTAATTCATGAATATTTTTCAATTTTCATGTCCATTTACAAAAATAAAAGCGTACACTCCAAGTTTGGACCCTAGAAATTAGTGACTGACAAACCCAACATTTTTGTCCACATGACTTTCTCCTATTGCTCCACTACTTAAACATTGTCATTAGGCTTGGGGAAGATTAAAGGGCCCAAGAAGACCCCAAACAAGTCCTAATGGAGAGTAAAAAATACCAAGCAACATGCCCCTATCAAGCAATGGAAGGATTGGGAAAATGAGGGTCTTTCATTTGAACGCAGTCTATAGGTTAGGCACAATCAAAGAAGCAATGTGTTTAAAAGGAGAGGGGTAATGAAGCATGGTGCTCAAGAAGCAAAGTGACCAAATAAGGAACATCCAAGTATAGTTACACAGTGTCTATATTAATGAATGATACTTTGAGACAACTCTTTTCTCGTTTGATACCCAAGCAAGATGCCACTATCAAGAAATGGAAGGATGGGAAAAATGAGGGTCTTTTATTTGAACACAGTCTTTACGTTGAGCACATTAAAAGAAGCAAAGTGTCTAAAAGGAGAGGGGGAATGAAGCATGGTGCTCAAGAAGCAAAGTGAACAAATAAATTTATATTAATGAATATTACTTTGAAAAAACTCTTTTCTCATTTGTTAAACAAGCTTTAATGTAGTAGACATGTACTCAAATAAGAACTTTTTGTTGTGAGCAATATGAACTTTTCTAGAGATTTTCATGCTTCAACATCAAGTCGGTATTTCCAAGCATCAAAATCTATCTCTAGACCATGCCACTAAGTTAACAAATAGATCAAGTGATATCTCCTTGGGTGTGTCCTCTTGGTCATCATCATTGTCATCACCTTTGAAATCATTCACGGCTCCATCATGTGCTACAAAGGAAATTTTTGCCAACCTCTCTATCCTCCTCCCCATGCTCTACTCCAATTGGTACAATAGAATTATGTAGTGTCTCTATGTTGACCAATGCAAATATTGATGTGGCATGCGGAGTCACTTCAGTGATAAACAAGAGTTTAGGTTGATGAATACATCGGATGAACACAACCTACAATGATACATACAAGAGAGGCAATTAATCTAGCTTAACAATTTTTGGACATGCCATCATGGAGCATTCAAACTAGCTATAAACAATACCTACTTAAAATTTCCCAGTTTCCATACCTTCCTCAATGGCTATTTTTCATTAATTTGTTTAAATCATGAAAATAATACGATATTATTAACAAAGAATCAAACTGTTTGAGAATTTATGGAAAATTTTAATGTATATCGATCGATAAGTATATTAGCCAATAAACTTATTGATCAATAGCTTATCGATCAATACAAAATGCTCATTTAAATGTGCTCTCTTTATGACAAAATTTATGCACAAAAAACAAATTCTAAGCCTACTTGGAAGTAAGAGCACATGCAATTCTTTCCTAAAGCTACCATCTAAAAGCTAGCTCTTGTGTACTAAAAAATGGCCCCAATGACTATGTGATAAAGACACTTTAGTCGGTTATTTTGGTGTATGTAAACATACAAAAAAATAGATATATATAGATTATGATTTTCATCACACTCTATTGTAAGGCCAATGGTAAGCCAAAATGGGAAGGTCCTGGTAGGAATTGAGCACAGGGGCTTGACAAGTTGGAGTAGGTAGTTTTTCAGTACCCTCTAGCCTTATACCGGTATTAGAGCTTCACTTAACCATTTAGCAGTGTTGCCTTCCTAGCCAACATGTGCATCTTTAGATTAATAATAACCAAACCTCCAAGTTCAGCACATAATGTACTATAGTCCCAAGTAATACATGCATTAGTAGATGATTCCCATAAAACTTTCAGCAATCTAGATTTGAATCTGTTAAGCGATCGTAAGACCAATCCAACAAAGGAAAACCATACATTGGGTAAAGAGTGAGAATAGCCTACATAATTCTTAATCGAACATGAATGTGCCACTTATTATAGTGCCACGAGGCCATTTTGCATTGAATTCTATCATCGACCGATTGAGTTAACTATTTAGTAGAAACATTAACACCCCAAGGATACTCCAATTGTCTGAAAACAGTTCCCCTATGGACTCTCTTACCTTGCCAAATCATACGATGAGACTAATCTGCAGATACATCAATCAATTGAGATTTTCCTAGATTTAAATCAAGACCAGCAACAAGTGAGTACAAACTCAAATAAGATATACATTTCCCTTTATTGGTATTCTTTGCATGCAAAAAAGTGATGGTATCATCATCAAATCCCAAGTCCAATATGTGTACCTTCCCTACCTGCAAACCTTTTAGAGTCCGATTTCTTGCTTGTGCATGGACAAAGAAAAACAAAGGATGAGTAGAAACTCCAAAAAAAGTGGACTGAGTGGGAAGCCTTGCCTAACACCTCTTCCAACCTTAATGGTTGGGGATAGTCTCCCATCAACAATAACCATTGAGATTTCCCTTAAGCCAACAAATGAATACTATTTGATATTCTTTTTCCAAACCCCAACTTTTTCATTACATTTACTACAAACACTACAAGAGGTTGTGTGCCCTTGTGACGCTGTTAGCGACGGAAATACACTGGGTTTTTATAACCCCCGGTGTCGCTACAATCGTCGCTAATAGCGTCGCTACGAGAGCGTCGCTATATGCGTCGCTATATAGAGACGCTCATAGCTACGGTCATAGCGACGGTTATAGCGACGTTTACACAGAAGTCTATAGCGACGCTCATAGTGACGCTACAGAGCCATAAATAGCGACGCCCGAGAGAATTTTTTTTTGGTGACAAGGCATTGAATACCCTGCCACCCATCAACCATATTGTACTTGATTCACTTTTTAAAAAAAGTGCAAGGGTAGATAATAGACCCAAAATAGTCACCCACAAGACGCATTGTTTGCAAAATTGACAAGCGTAAAATTGACAATTGTACACATCATAGGCAAAATGAATTGATTGGCAAATGTAATAATGACAATTGTACAACATCATAGGCATAAAGAATTGATTGGCAAAATGAACTGCGGTGACAAATGTAATAATATACATGGTTCAAAAAGACGTATAAAATCCGTCTCATGATACATAAGCTATGAGAAACCCTAAACTAATGCTATCTAGCTACGGCTAAACTGACGTCGTCTAGTCAGACGTCTCATCGCGTCCAAGCGGCGTATCTGTCGGATTCTACAAAAAAAGACAATAAGACAGCTTTCAGTAAGTATAAACATATAAGGACATTTATAAAACAATACAAAAAATAGAAAAGAGTAAACCCTAATACTAACCATGCCGTCGCAAGAACTGAGAATGTCCATCAGGGCGTTTAAGCCCTTCCTGCCTGCGTACTCGCGCTTGTACGGTGTGGGATCACGTCCTGTCATCGACCACTGTCAAAACATACAAAGAATTCATTATGTTAGAATTAAAAAACTCATAAACCCTAAACTATCGAACATAAAGAGCAATGCGAAAAAACTTACAAAATCGGCCTCAAATGATGCCCATCCATTGCTCCCCAAGTGGTGCAAGCTCCCTGCCTCTACTCGCGCTCTGGCTGCATCCTTTTGTTGCTTCCACTTGTCGGGATTCTCGCGCGCTGCTTTCTTCGCATTCGTCCAATCTTCTTTGGCCACCCATGCTTGATTGCTTTTTGCACTTCGGAACGCTTGTGTTTGAAGTATTCGTGCATTCAAATCTTCATCAGGTCTTCATTGAAGCGCTGATCCCGTGTTGGAATGGGAAACTCATCATGAAGTATGCTGATGACTCTGTTTTTTAAATCACTTGGTACTTCACTCCATTTGTTTAGTATGTAGTGTCTAAACAGCTGAGAGCAAAGACCACGCATGCGCGAGATCACCTTCTTGCCGTCATTATCCATGATGATGCCGCCGCTGAAGTCGACGGAGTAAGGCAAGCCCTCTGGCCGGTGACGCGTGAACCTGGGTGTCCCGGCAGGGGTCTCTAGTGGCGTGTCGATGGGGGTACGGACGTCAGGTGTCTCCACCGGCGTCTGGGCCCCGAAGCGAGGAGTGTCGAGTGGGGTGGCTCCTGGCGGAGTAGGTAGAGGTGTGTAGCTGCTAGGAACAGTCAGCCGTGCAAAACCTGGCGTAGATGGCGATGCTGTGGCTGGTGTGGGGGCGGGCAAAGAAGGGGAGGGTAAAGAGCCTCGTCGAACACGAGGCGGTGTGGAGGCATCGGTGGCGGAATACCCACAACAACCGCCACCGCCACCACTAGAGCGCCGGTGTCTAGACGAGTGTGAAGCTTGTCTCGTCGACGCCGAAGCTTCGGAGTGCGCCGAATGCTCCGAAATAGAGGGAGATGCGGATGGAGTAGGAACACGCGATGATGCGCCAGAGCGATGACGCTCCACGTACCACTGTCTCTGCTGCGGTGACAAAGAAGAAAGAAACTCCTCATCATCCATACCTGCACTAAACACACAAATATGTAAACTTAATATTGAATGAATAGAGTAGACAATGACGCAAAGACCATTAAATACAATGACGTAACGACACATATAAATACAATGACGCAATGAATTGAGTGATAGAAGAGGCAAGTCGAAAACTCAGAATTTTCAATCAAAAGATATGAGCGCGAGTAGAAAAGAGCGTTATACACCATGGAAGGTACTTAGAGAGCCAGAGCTTTTACAACACGGAGCAAAATTGTTCAAATACAATATTTGTGGCTTTAAGAGATCACTCTCTCATCCTCGCATAACTCAGCATAACTTCCTATATCTATATAGAGCTCTCCGTTTAAACACATATCCTCTGTTTCATTTTGTAGCTCCTCTGCATGCACCCCATATAGAGTAGTAGCATCTTGATGCTCGTCTGGCACCAGCGCAGCGGCTTCTGATTGAGCATCTTCTCTAATCTCCTCCATTGATGCCGTTGTGATTGGCACATGGTAGCCTTTATACGTCCTTGCACTACGAGGGGCTACCTCTATGACGTACCACCAGTTTGATGTAGACTTTGTAGGATGAAATATTACCTGCCAGAGCCACATAACTTACATGAGAGCTTTCAAGCACATAACTTGTAAAAGGGGGATGTTAACTATTTACATACTTACTTGTTCACAATGCTCGGGTAGTACGAAAGTGTCTCTTAGGTCAGTCCATTTCTTAGTAGAATCCACCTCAAGAAAACCAAACTCTCCTCTACGCACAGTAGCGTTGCGACCCTCCATGATTATCTTGAACCATTGCACGTCGAACAAGTCGACAAAAAATCCTCTGTAATCGATCCTCAAAATCTCTTGCAGCGTGCCGAAGTAAGTGAGTTCCGCCACCACAGGATCTTCATCAGAGGAACGTCGTCGACTAGACTGTTCAAATTTTGCCATGATTCCACAATCTTGAGTAAATCGCTTTTTGTCGATTCGTTCCACCCTAAAATGTCGACCTTTACACCATGCTGCTGTGTATGACTTATACTACAACGAACAAAGATTATGAGTGGCCGTTCAAACGTTTAGAAATAAAGTCACTAGCTAGTCGTACATTGCAAACTTACCTTGGTCGCGCAACCCCGAGAGTACTCCCACTCTTCCTCAGTCACTTCGTCACCGCATTGTTGTGCACTTTTCAATTGGTTGTGCAACCATCTTAAGCTCATGAAGGTTGGTAGGCTCTCCAGAACCGTCGGATAGTGCATCGGTGGTCGTCTTCCCCGTCTCCACTCGATTCGTGCCCTTTGTCGCTCTTGCTTTGCATCCTCATATTGTGAAATCCACTTTTGCATCACTGGATTGTGAAGCATGCAAAATCGGTTGATTTTAGCCTCTAGATCTTCCGTCATCTTCTTCTCAACACCGAGATTGCACATGACAATCCCAAATATGCGCTCATCATCTATGGTTCGCCATAGTGTGTCCCGGGCTTTATCAAATCCGTCTAGCCACTCTCCAATGTACACTAGGAACTCTGATACCAACCAACCTTCTGCCATGCCACCCTCCGGACGTGCCTTTTGACGCACATATCCCTTAAGCGATTTCATGAAACGTTCTAAGAAGAACATCCATCTGGAATGAACTGTGCCAGCTATTTCCACCTCATCAACTATGTGAACAAGAAGATGCACCTGAATGGTTAGCATGGTAGTAGGAAAATGTTTCTCAAACATGCACACAAGCTCCGTAGCATTTAGTTTGGCGAATGGTATGGAGTCTACGTTGATCTCCTTTTGTGAGATCCATTGCACCAGCTTTGCAAGTTTGTAGATTGTGTTACGGATGTCGAAAGACAAACATCCCTCAATGGCAACCGGTAAAATAAACTGTAAAGTATGTGCAGCAATGATATTAAAGTCCACATTTTATGCAATGATATTAGAGTCCACTATGAACGTACCTGACACATTTTATGCCAATCGTGTGACTTCAAACCGGTAAGCTTTCCTTCTTTAGTAAAACACGTTCGGAGCGAGTGCATTACGCCAGTGGGGGTCCGCAAAGATCGAATGGTCTCTTTTACTTTGCGTTCTTGGGCTCCTGTGGAAATCCATGGTGCTTTAGGGAGTTTTATTGATCCATCAGATGCTGTTTGCGGCCAATATTGCTCCATACGATCCACATTTCTAAGGTCAACTCTGGCTCCCAAAGTATCTTTCTTACCGGTCAAATGGTCCCATAGTAGATTACCCACATTCTTGAATATGTGCATTGGATCGAGCAAGTGATTGATCATGAGTCGGGGCCAGTATGGTAACTCGTACCATAGAGATAGTCTCTTCATCCCTGGAGGCAATCCGTCATCGCACATCTCCTTCTGCTCTAACCATGCTTGTGCAGACATCCTTGGTGGCTCTCTTCCCAAAAAGCCGTCGCGTAACACATGATTCTCTGGAAGATACGCTTGATGACCTTCGTAGATTTGCTTCTTCAGTGAGGGCGCCCTACGTGCATTCAGTCTAGGTCCACATGTGACACATGCTCTGTATCCGCTTGTTTGAAGCCCTGCATGTATACACATGATAATAGATCAACTATGGGAAAAAACAAGATTTACAGTGTCTGAGTGAGGAGTGTCAATAGATCACCTGAGCATTCTGTTAGCCCGGGATAGTCATGCATGGTCCACATTAGAATGCCTCTGATCAAAGCATTCCGTCGTCCTGTGTGTCAGCTCATATCCACCACCTCTATGCCAATCCACAATTGTTGTAGCTCTTCCAATAGTGGACGAAGATACACATCCATATTCCCCACTTTATATCGCCCTGGCACAATCAAGCTTAGCCATAGGTGCCCCTTCTTCGTAGTCAACCACGGGGGAATGTTGTACTTGACGATGACAACGGGCCATACACTGTAAGATGTTGATCTTTGACCAAATGGATTTACGCCATCCATAGCCAGGCCTAAGCGCAAATTTTGAGCTTCCCTGGAAAAATCCGACCATGTTCCATCTATATGTTTCCAGGCTGCGCAATCTGCAGGAATTCGTAGCACACCATCCGAAGATTTATTCTCCTCATGCCATGATGCTAGGGCGGCCATGGACTTACATTCGAAGAAATGCTTGATGCGAGGAAGCAGAGGAAAATGTCGCAAAATCTTTTGTGGAATTTTTGTCCCGTGGAGATCTACTCGATATCTTTCGGAATCACATTTCGGACACTTCTCCATGTCTATGTATTCCCCTCTAAAAAGAATGCAGTCATTAGGACAAGCGTGGATAGAATTGTAATCCATCCCCAAGTTTCGCAAAATCTTTCTTGCTTCATCTCGGGAATCTAGCATCACATTGTCAGTTGGTAGTATGTGCTCTTTAAGCAATCTACACAACATAAAAATATGATATAGTCGTGTAAAAATCTATCAGATCATTATACATTTAGAGTTTTATTAAAGTAAACTAATTGTAATAGATCACCTGAAAAGCGCTGTGACGCTAGTGTCACTCCATCCAAACTTTGCCTGCATGTTGAGAAGAACCAGGAGTGCTTTCAAACTAGACATATGTGCTCCATTATACAATGGCGTATCGGCTTCACTTTTCATATCATCATAGATAAGCCTTTCTGAATCCATGATCGTCTCGATCATTTCATCAATCTCGGGCTCAAACATTGCCTCTTTGGGAATGTGCTCTGCATGATCATCCCCCGAGCTGTCAGAGGCTACATCTTGTGGCCTCACATATGCTGCTTGACCAAAGTGCCTGCGAACACGTCTATTGGGTTGCAAGATTGCTGCTTGTTGGCCAGCGTCAGAGTCCGACGAGTTATAATTGGCAACAACTCGATCTATAATAGATGGATCGAACTCGCCAAATTCGCGAACGTGCTGCAAAGAAACACGTCTTGTCCATCGCACAGCATGCTTGCATTGATTACAAGGACATAAGACCCTCGTTGAGAGATAGGTGTTTCGGTTGGACGGTCCCACATCCTCGTCACTACTCATAATGAGGATAAAAATCTTATAACCTGGACAACAAATTTAATATTCTATTGGCATTCCTTGTCTTATCTCTCTCTCTCTCTCTCTCTCTCTCTCTCTCTCTCTCTCTCTTTACCTCACATTCTCTAGTCATGTCCAATCCCCGCACACCTCGGTCTAGGGGTGCACGGAGATCAGAACCACCAGGTTATAATCTCGTCTTTATTGGTCAATACCTATATTTGTGGGTACAAGAAATCTACAGACCCATGTCTACATGATACTGCATGTAGTGGACAAAACCCCTTTGCCTCTTTAGCTGTAGCACTTCACAGCATCTTAACATCTTTTCACAGTAGATCTTTTCACTGTTCGTCTAACTCTAAACCCTAAACCGTAAGTAATTCTTGCGTGGACTCGATCTAACGTAAATAAGCGTAAATCTAAATAAACGTAAATCTAACTAAAAATAAACCTAAATCTAATTTAACGTAAGTTTACATCTAACCTAATATTTAACGTCTTTTGGGATAGTTTCCTACGACGTTAAAACTCTCTTCTTCTTGTGTGTGTGTGTGTGTGTGTGTGTGTGTGCGGGTAAACCTAAATAAACCTAAATAAACCTAAGTCTAATCTAATATAACATAAATCTAAATCTAACGTAAATTATGTTATATTAAAAACAAAGAACTAAACTAACAGGGATTATAAGAACCTTAAAACTGATTTAACACATAATTTTTCACATAACTCGGCAAGAGTTGGCATTCTCATCACTAAAAAATGAGAGAGTTAACTTTCGGCGGTGACGCTGTCTCATCTCCATCCACATCTGACGATAACAATTGGCCCTTTAGACCGTTCTTGCTCTTGTTACTAACTTTGAAGTTGCTGTTGAATGACTAGAGGTTGTCTAGATGGTCATTGTGTCGGGGATGTAGTGACTCTTGCAACCCTGAAGATCCACCTTCTTCCCTATCTTCTGAAGACATTTCACCAGTACTTTTGGATCGACGGAGCCCACCATGAGTGAAGGCAGCAATACCCTATATTCCATTGAGGGCTTTCTTCACCCGCTTCATGCAGGCATCGCAGTCTATGGAGACCTAAATCTAATCTAATATAACGTAAATCTAAATCTAGCGTAAATAAACGTAAATCTAATTAAAAATAAAGCTAAATCTAATCTAATTTAACTTAAATAAACCTAAATCTAATTTAACGTAAGTCTACATCTAACCTAATCTTTAACGTCTTTTAGGATAGTTTCCTACGACGTTATAACTCTCTTCTTCTTGTGTGTGTGCGCGTGTGTGGATGTGTGTGCCAATAAAAAGAGATAAATGGTATAACCTTTCTATCACCCATGCCAAGTATGATAGATTGGTTATGCCATTTCCCTCTTGAATAATAGGTCTTGAGTTCAACTCCTCGTCGGCTAGATCTTTAGGTCTTTTAATTTTAATTAGTTTCCTACGACGTTAAATTAGTTTCTCTCTCTTTCTCTCTCAATGTGTGTGCGTTTTTTTGTTTATGCATGTTTTGTCTCTCTTTTCCTCTCTCAATGTGTGCGTTTTTTGTTTATGCATGCTCTCTCTCTCTTTTCCTCTCTCAATGTGTGTGTGCATTCTTTGTTTATGTATGTGTGTGTGCGTTTTTGTTTATGTTTGTACTCTCTCTCTCTCTCTCTCTCTCTCTCTCACTCAAAAACACTATGTGTGTGTGTGAGAGAGAGAGAGAGGGAGAGAGAAAGAGGGGAAGGGAACATGAGAGTGAGGAGAGGGAAGGAGCATACCTGGCTCTCCTTGCTCTCCTCGTGTGTGTGTGTGTGTGTGTGTGGAGAAGAAAGAGAGAGAGAGAGAGAGAGAGAGAGAGAGAGAGAGGGAGAGCGTTACTTGCTCCTTGCTTGAGGGTGCCGAAAAACTCAGATCTGAGATCTGAGTTTTTGGGCGCTCTCTGTTATTTTTTTAGCCCAGTCGGCGTCGCTATGAGCGTCGCAAATTTCTTTGTAAATTTGCGACGCTCATAGCAATGCCGGGATTTTTTTTTTGAGCGTCGCTGTGTGAGCGTCGCTAATATGAATAGCCTCTTGTAGTGAAAATCCCAAAAAATTGTGTCAAAGGATTTAGCAAAGTCAAGCTACAGTAGCTCCACTTTTTGATTACATTTTTGAGTAGCTTCTATCCCAAGCATAATTGTGAGAATGTTATGTAATATGGAGCTTCCCTCAATGAACCCTAGCTATGCCTCATGTATGTATATTTTCAAGAAGGGTGAAATTCTTATAGCAATTGCTTTTTCCAACAAATTTTACAGAATCCCCATCGTAGTTATAGGTGTCCATCTGAATAAAGAGGTTGTAAAAGTCTTCTTGGGCAGTAGTTTGATGATACCCTAAGTTTAGCAATGGATCCATGTGTTGAGCTAGCCACATTTTATTAATAGCTAATGTAATCAGATCCTTCAATTGATCCCAATATTCACTCAAGATTGGCCAATCCACATATACCAAGAATTTTATCATTGGACAATTTCTTAGAAAAAATTGTAGCTCATTTTGGTCAAAGTGTTGTTCTAATCTTTTGACATTGCTTTCCTCAACACAAGGATTCACAAAAGAAAGTAAAATATCAAGAGCTTGCTTCCCCTTAGATTGGTGAACCTCTTAATTCAGCATACTTTCAAAATAATCTTTACATTCTACCATAATCATGTCAGGTTCAGCTACCATGGTACCATCCTCCTTCACTACCTTGGATATACTTTCTCTAGAATTTTTAGCCCTAAGCCTACTAAAGGAGAATTTGGATGAGTACTGTACATCTTTTAGCTTAGATGCCCTGATTTGACAAATCTGAATCAAAATCGTTGATGGTTTTCCTTACAGCAGCTAGGTTTTCTAGGTTCGATTCAAATAGTTTAGACACATCTTTTTTGAATACATGCTTCGTGAATTGTGATGCATCTGCTACCTTCTGATGCTTTTGACGAGCTGCATGTTTCCCCACAATTTTGAAAAAGCCTTGCATTGGAGTAGAAAAAAATGCCAAGCATTAAGTGGATCGCCTCTTTAAACATAACACGTATTTGCTACATCAAATTGCTCACATACATTTTGAACAATGGATTCTTCTATAACGCATCAACCATGACAGGGTAGGGAAGCCCAAATTTCTTGAATTTAGAGTCAACTAACGCATAAGACAAAGATAAAACGACATGAAAATGATCTGTTGAGAGCATTGATCATCAACAAACGCTTCAACATTTGAAGGTAGCGAATGGATAACAACAAAATAAAACCTATCCAATCTAGGCCAAGATGACAGATGTGATTGAGAATGAAAGGTAAAAACTTTATTTTGATGAGATGTTGGAAGCCAAGAATCTTGCAAGTTGCGTGCAATTACCACCCTCTCCCAAGGGCTACTTTATAACTTGGTAAGGACTATGCCAGTGGATGTTGTGTCATGCCCTGTACAGACCATATTAAAATCTCTAGCAATAATATCATGAGATATATGAATGCTTGCTATCCATTTCTAGAACTCCCCTTTAAGTCTAGGGTTATTATCAACATAAGAATTAACAACCATCAGATTGCCCCACTGAGTGCAGACATGAAAAACCAAACATCGACCACTAGGGTGATCAACGATCCATTTAGGATTAAGAGTGGCCTTTATGTAGGTTAACAGCCCTCCATAAAAATAGTGCATGCCGCTATAATGTAGAACCTTCCCAGCTCTATCATGCTTCTCAACAAACATCAAGCTTACTAGATAGCACCCGCTTATTGAAAATGTACAGCCTAGTGGGGTCATTAAGCCCCTTCACATTAGATGTTTCCCACCCCATACTAAGGTATTATGAAGCACTTTTTTTACTCTTCACTTTCTATTTCTTTCATGTGAACTTCTAGATGTATGCCCAGTGGGTTGGTCTCATCCATAGTGATTTTAGCTTTTTTGATTGATTCATGCGTCTCCATAATTTTGTCATTAGCCGCCAGTGTTTCTAGGGAACGCATATCTTCCATAAGAGCTTCATATTAACTGTGCAAGCTATATTTCGACAAGAATCCGCTAGCTTTAAATTTTTTCCTTGATGTTGTTAGCGTGCAAACGACAAGAAAAATGAGTGCCTCTATAGCCTTGCACGAATCACATCGTCGGAAGGAAGAATTATTACACCGTCGAAAACAGCTGTGATAAACACATGTAGAAATTAATTAAAAATCCTTCAAGCATGGAACACACTCAAAATTAGGAGAAACAAAGGACATCATGACAAGTCTTGTCTCTTGGTGGAGATGTTCGTAGAGAGTATCCATAGGCAAAAAACCGATGAAGGATGAAAGAGTTATGGCCAATGGAAATCGAGGGTGTACTCTTTCTCAGTTGACAAGGCTTGCTTTGTGGGCATCTTTTAATTGGCTCATTTTTTACCTTTTTAGGGCAAAAAATGTGGTGTTGGTGACCCTTTGACTAAGGAAATGGGGTGGGGGCAAGTGTATTTGAACCAAAATGAGATGCTAGGTGCATGTCCAGCTGGGTATGAACTCAAAAATGTGCTACCTTCCTCCCCATGAGCGCACGAGCCCCTCCATAGAAAACATTCAGAGCTCCTCACAAGGTGATACACCCATAATGGGCTCCCCCTTTAGCCTATATATGCCCCACTTCTCACTTTTTCCTTCCCATGTGGGATACTCCCCCTACCACATGGCACTTCCTCCTCAATCTTCCCAAAACCCCTTGTCCCCAATAAATTTCTAGATTTCCTCCCAAGCAAGAGAGATGCTCGAACAAACTTCCCCCGAGCATAACTTGCTGCTCCGGTCACCGAATGACACCCTGTATCACATTGTCTCGAGCCCAAGTCCTTGGCTACTTTTAGCATTCTCAAACCTCATCATTTCTAATTCTAATGATCAAGCTGGCCTAGTTTCCTTTGTCGAATGCACTCGCAATCACTCTCTAAACTGAGACCGCCCACTTCAGATGCTCACAACTTATGTTGTACAAGTTTGATTCATGAGAGCTATAAATCATGGCTGAAAATATTCATTAAAAACCATGTTTTTGGGACCCAAAAAATCCAAAACATCAGTATTTAAGTTTGGCAAAATCACACCTTTGTATATGAATTTTTACATGGTCACTTCCAAGACTTGCAGGGCTATATACACATATATACATGAGGCTAGTGGGAAATTTTTTTGGCATGACTTAGTGACTTTATGCTCATCCAAAAGATTTCAACCCTCCTTAGCCTACTTGATCATTCATGAGAAGGAGAGGTTCGTAGGAGGTGAACAACTGTTCCAGCTCATTCCAAGAAACCTCATCTACATTCTCAGATGTTTCCACACTATCTTCCTCTATTGATAGCATCTCATCTTTCACAATTGCATCAAATGTGCCATATATTTCTTCAGTATTTTACCATTAATACGGTATTTATGATGTGCACCACTCAAATTTGCCAATTGACATGTGTCATTATCAAACTTCTTTACAACAGTAAAAGGACCTTCCCATTTGATTTGAAACTTTTTATGAAAGGTATTGTTCAGCTTACTATTGTATCACAACACAGAATCACCCTTTTCAATTCCCTTATGTTTTATGCATCCATTAGATTTTAGCTAAGACTTCTTTGACACTTCTACATAGTAGCTCAAACCTAAAACTTTGTCCAATTGCAAACATTGTAGATCTAGCAACCTTTTTAGCCAAGTATTTGTTTGCTCTTCATCTCCCAATGACAATAACTTGACTGCAAGAATCTCCGCTTCAGTTGGCAATAAAGCTTCCTTGCCATAAACCAAGTGGTAAGGAGAAAATCCTGTGCTCATTTTGATAGTAGTTCTGTAGGCCCATAATGCACAAGGCAGAGTCTGAATCCCAAGTCTTCCCATGTGTCTGGGTCATTTTTGTTAATATCTTCACCAAATCTCCATTGAACCTCTCATTGAGACCATTGCATTGTGGATAATAAGGATAATTGTACCTATGTTGTATATTGAGCTTCTCACATAAGAAATCAAACAACTCTCCTCTAAATCCCGGTCCTCTATCAAAAAGTAGCTCTAGGGGCACACCAAATTTGCAGCATATATGCTCATAAATAAACTTCCCCATTTATTTACTAGAAATCTGTTTGATTGCCTTGGCTTTTGCCCATCGTGACAAATAATCCACTGCTATCAAAATGTAAGAATTTCTTTTTCTAGTCATAGGTAAGGGTCTGATAGCATCAAGACCCCATTTTTCAAACACATCAAAAGCTAGAATTGTCTTTCGCAATTCAGGCTTCAAAATTCTTTTTTCCATCTTCTGGCAAGGCAAACATGACTTGCACCAATGGTTAACATCTCGCTAAATGCTTGGCCAAACATAGCCTCCTTGCAAAATTTTATGCAACATGATCTTCATGGAAAAATGGCCTCCAGAAGATCCCTCATGATTTTCTCCCAAGATCTTGTAGATTTCCTCTTTCTAGGGCACACGATGCAAAATCAAACCACAGCTTCTTTCATGTAAAGCACATCATCAAGAATTTCGTATTTCTTGGCGTTTCTTATAAACTCATACTTTTTGGAGGATGGTAAATCTTTAGGTAAGACACCTGCCAACAAAAATCCATCTCCTTTGATAACACTTCCCTCTCAAGATATAAAGGGGCATTTTCCTTCAACACAAACACACCAGTGATCATTTCTTGGGCAGCATCATGAGCTTCTTCATTTTGAGACCTCTCAATATGCTACAAACTCCATGCCTCAAACTTTTTGAGCAACGATTTCACCTTGAAGCATAAATTCTTCATTTTAGGATTCTTATTCTTCCATACTGCCAAAACTTCCTTCACGACCAACAAGGCATCTCCTTTGATCTGCAAGCGTCTAATTCCCAACTGTAAACAAATATGCAAACCACCTTCAAGAGCCATGTACTCTGCTTCATTGTTACTTTTTGCATCAAGTTTCAACCCTTGCTTCCTTACAAGTTTCCATTGTGCATCATAAATGACAATGCCTCCCAAAGAAAAATCATGACTTCTTTGATAAGAGCCATCAAAATATAACACTGAAACATGAGATATGGAAAGAGTCTCGAGTTTCTTCTTTCGCACCACCTCTTCGTTAACCAAAACAGGACTGTCTTTATAAGTGAGTAAATCTATCAGCCTAGACCGAGTACTTTCTTTCACCAAAAAGGTGAATTGAAACTCTTGAAGTTCAATAACCCATTTCATCACTGTTTTTGATATATTTGAATTATTGAACAGCTGAGGAAGCAATGAATAATTGGTGAGAAAGGTGCACGACTTTTGCAACAAGTAATGTCTGAATTGTCTGCAAGCATAAACCATAGTGGTCATCACCAATTTGATTTTGAGAGAAATCTCTCTCATAAGGAGTCTTCACTTTGCTAGCATAATGAATAGGCTTCATATACTAACATTTCTTCCCCTTTTGCAACAACATGGCCCCAATAGCATCATCTCCACTGATGGGTTAACATAAAACTCCTTTTCCCAGGCAAGACCTTGCATAATGGGTAGTGTACTCAAAACTTCTTTGACTCTGTCAAAAACATATTCACAATCATGTGTCCACTCCAATGGATCATTATTAATCGCTTGTTGCAATGGATATAATAACTGTGATGCCAAAGGTATGAATTGAGACATATATTTAACCTTCTGCATGAAAGTGGCCAACTGTCTGGTATTTTTTGGAGATGACAGCAAAAACAAAGCCTCCACTTTCTCTAGATCCGCTTCAATCCCATTTTTTGAAATTACATGTCTAAGAAGGCAAAGGGTAAGGGTCTTTCTTGGTCACTGCATTTAATGTCTTTTAATCAAATCAAAATCTCCAACGCCCACCTTTCTTTGGAGTGACCACTACATGGCTCACCCATTCAACATTATCCACTGGCACAATGAGCCCTGCATCCAAAAGTTTATCCAATTATTCCTTCATAGCACTCATTTGCTCCTTCCCATCCTTCTTAATTTTTGTCGTGTTGGCTTTACCCCTTCAACTATTTCAATCTTCACAAGATCTCCAACATAACCCCTTATTTCTTGATATGAAAGTGATGAAAAGATTTGGAAACCTATCCAACATTGCTAAGTACTCCCTTCTTTCTCCTTGTGTCAAATCAGTACTCATATTTTGAATCAACTCTTTCTTCACTAGAAATTCTTGTTTAGGCTGCATCAACTCCTAAAGTTGCTCTAAACGGATTGAAGCATTTATATTCCCTGACACTTGCAACATTTCATCCACTTCCCTTTTTTCCTCATCCAACAACAAGAATGACACTTTACCCTCATCTCTAGAACTGGAAGCAAAGCTACTTTCTGAATCTTCCAAACTGTCTTCACTGATAACTTTGGATTCATCATTCTCACTCACATCTTCTAGTGCCATAGGTTGCTTGGTAGTCATATAAAACACCCTCTTTTCACCCTTCCTGCCATACACACAGGTTGTGCCCTTGCCCCAGTCTTGCACAGCACCAACAGCTCTCAACCAAGGTTGTCCTAAAATGAGAGAAAAATCTCTCAAGCTAGCTGGCATAACATGAAAGTTTACTATAACCTTCACGTTAAAGACTTCAACTTTCAAATTCTTAATGAGCCCCAAACACTTCACTTTGGAATAATTTGCTAGTCAAATCCAAAACCCAGAGCTTCCACATGTAATGAGACCCAGTCTCTCGACATATGACTGTGTGATCACACAAACTTGAGCAACTCCATCAATGTAGGCCTCTCCCATGCCCACACCTTTGTGCCAAGCGGTCACCATAGGACAAATGTTGGGTAACTCTCCCACAACCAACACTCTAACTTGTCCATGCGTCGACTCTTTCTCTGGATTCACTAATGGCTTCCACTGCCTCTTGAGTTTGGGCACCATATTCATCAACTGTCCAAAAGTACAATCTACTTTCCTCCCAATCAGGTCTTCCTTTAAACTGTAAGCTGTTTGGCCTTCTCCCAAAGGTAAATTTGCTACTTCAAACTGTCTACAAGGTCTTCTCTTCCTCTTGGATTTTGCATCTTCACCCTCTTTCTCTTTCCCTTTGTTTTTGTTGGGACCTAGAGCGGCATAGCCTTCCCTCTCACTTTTGCCTACGGGCGACATATCTGCTTCTTTCGTTTAGTACCTTGATCTCCCCATATATCCAATGCATAATCATTAGCCCTGTTAGGAATCTGTTGGGGAAGTGGAAACATATCACCTCCCATCCTTGTTGGCTTTGAACAATAAGTGCTGATATGACCAAGTTCACCACAATTATAACACGAAGGGATGAACCTCCACTGCGGCTCAAATACGCCTTGTTCACGACCCGCATTAGCATTAGGCTGAGATTCACATGCCTGGGCTATTCCTCTACCACGTCCATGTCCATGACCACCACCACCTCCAAGAACACTGAGTCACATTTCCTACATCATGGTCATCATGTCTTGCATATTTCATTGTAATTATTCAATATTAGCAACCCTTTGAGCAGGTTGGGCTCCAACCTCTACCTGATTTCTCTCATTTTGGCCACAATTACTTTGCATAGGGACCGCTTTTCCATACTCATTGAGTCTTTGAGCCTTCCATTCTTTCTCCCTAGTGATAGTGACTGCTTCCTCGAAGGTAGCGGGCCTTTTCACCTCAACTTTGAGCTTCAAACTTTCTTTTAAGTTTTCCACCAAACGATTATTTTTGAGCATGGATAGAGGGATTTCATTTCCCAAAGCTCAGGCCCATTTATCCCATAAATGGGTAGACTGCATGACAAAATCATCAACACTTTGATTAACCTTTTGAGTGTACCCCAAGATTGCATGCCAAACATCATCAGGTACTTCTCTGTTTTGTGCTAGGAAACCTTTCTCCACACGATTGTAGTCCAAACCCCCCCCTAGAGTTTGTGCGTGCACTAACTCTTCATGATTGTGTAACCAAACTTTTGTCTCATCCTGTAGACTGTATTGCAATAGCTGCAACAATATAGCAGCTTCATGACGAAGCTCGTCTCATGACGAAGCACATCTCATGGAGATGTTCGTAGAGTATCCATAGGTAGAAAACTGATGAAGGATGAAAGAGTTAAGGCCTCTCAAAATTGGGGGTGTACTCTTTCTTGCTAAAAAATGAGCTCTCTGGGAAGTTGTGCAGGTTTTGCATCTATTAAAATGGGGACTTCCTTATCTTTTATTCTCCAAAAATATTCTCTCACTTCTCAACCGACAAGGCGAACTCTGTGGCATCTTTTAATTGGCTCATTTTTTGCCTTTTTTGGGCAAAAAATGAGGTGTCGATGACCCTTTCACTAAGGGAATGGGGCAAGGGTAAGTGGCGAGGGACCAAAATGAGATGCCAGGTGCCTGTTCAGCTGAGTATAAACTAAAACATGCGCTACCTTCCTGCCCATGAGCCCACGAGCCCCTCCATAGCAAGCCTTGAGAGCTCCTCACAAGGTGATACACCCATAATGCCCCCCCCCCCCCCCCTTTAGCCTATATACCCCCCACTTCCCACTTTTTCCTTCCCATGTGGGATAATCCCCCCACCACATGGCACTTCCTCCTCAATCTTCCCAAAACCCCTTGTGCCCAATAAATTTTGAGATTTCCTTCCAAGCAAGAGAGCTTCTTGGACAAACTTCCCCCAAGAATAACTTGCTGCTCTGGTCACCGAATGACACACCGTAATACATGGCTTGGAGACCAAGTCCTTGGCTACTTTTAGCATTCTCAAAATTCAGCATTTTTATTTGAATCATCAAGGTGGTCCAGTTGCCTTTCTTGCATGCACCCGCAATCACTTCCTTAGTTAAGACCGCCCACTCCGGATGCTCATAACTCACGATGTACAAGTCGGATTCATGAGCTATAAAGCACGGCTGAAAATATTCATTAAAAACCATGTCTTTGGGACTAGAAAAACCCAGAACATCAACATTATAGGTTGGCAAAATCACACCTTTGTACAACATGAATGTTTACATGGTCACTTCCAAGGCTTGTAGGGCTATATACACATATATACAGGAGGCTAGTGGGCAAGGTTTTTGGCATGAATTAGTGACTTTATGCTCATCCAAAAAGTGCCTGACAATGCAGTGAATACATTTACATCAACTACTCTTTTCCCATTTTTCCCAATTTTGGGGTTCGTAAAGGATGATTGCACGTTATTCCCATTGTTGGGTTTGAACAGAGGCCTCAAGTAGGGCAATTTTCTTGCACTAGGCATTATTGCATAAGGAAGGGACATTCCAGCTTGGTTATTGCTAGCATTAGGGGTTTTCCCTTGGGGGTTCACCTCTTATACATGTAAGTTACCACATGAGTTCAAATGAACGGAATTTATTTATTGCCAAATTTTAAAGTTTTAACAGGATTATATTAACATAAGGGTTTTTTTGATTGATTTTAGAGAAAAAACCTGTAAATTTTTAAGAAAAAGGGGTCATTTTATTACCTTAAGCATGTAAGTAAAGGTTTTTTTTTAACATCCTTTGAATGCACGTTATATAAAGAGCTTGTTAACACTAGGTTGGTAATGGGACACTTTTATGTCCTTTTAAGTGACCATTTTCCTTGAATTATGTCAAGAGTTTCAAAATGGATTTTGAGATGCTATCTATCTAGAAAGTTGTCTCATGATCTGAAAAAAACTCGACATTTTTTTGGAATATCAATTCCATCTTTAACCTTGTCCTTGCACAACATTTCACAACCTAAACTGTGTAAAAAAAACGAGTCCTTTTTTTGCCTTTTTTCAACTTTTTGCAACTATACCACTCTAGAATTCATGTTTGTGAGGTCTATAATGCTAGAGAACTATCTTCAGTAGTCCTCAACATGTCCTGATGCTTCTAGAGAGAAATAAATATTAAAGTTGTAAGTTATGACCAAATTACAAAAATTGTCAAATCCTGTTTTTTAGCCAATTTTAGCTCTTCTATGATTTTTTTCGTGGATTTCATGATATCCAAATGCATTTTTTATTCTCTATGCCGCATATTGTAACATAAATCTAATATTCCTTGAGTTTTGGGGCACCTAATACCCTATTTTGCATAGTACACAACGATGGTTGATTTTTTCAATTATAGAAGAAACAAAACATTCTAGTATATCAAGTATAGCTTTTTCAATATTGTTAGTTTCTTGTGACAACTACGTGCATTTTGTAGGTAGTAACCATATCTAGTCATAAGGATCAAATTTGGCTAGATATTGAATAGTTTCTATGCAATTCTACAACTCATAATGTTGAACCCAGTTTTTTCATGTTTGTTGTATTTAGCACTGCATCTTTGTCCCCAAGATTCCCCTTGGTAAGAGATGTATTATTCTTTTGACATGCTCCATGGCTCCTTATGAACATAAAGGAAAATAGGGAGCTAAGAAAACATGCATACATTATTTGTATTGAGCGTGGCTATAGAAACTTTGATGATAGGTTTGCAGAATGGTAAAAATTCAACTTTTTTGTACCTATTTATTTTGGCAAAACAAAAAATAGTGAGTGAGAAGCAATCATATGTTTTGGTCACCAACCCATTGAAGTTAACTAGGGAATTTATATCAAGTCCTACAAAAATCCCTAATCTTATTTTTATGCAACAAAACGTAAGAAATGACTGTTTTGATGAAAATGCACTGTTCCATCAACTTTGGAGGCCTGGTGTGGCCAAAAGATGAGAAATTTTACAAGTTTCTTATTTTTTCCATGTGTAGTAGGCCTTGAACTATAACCTCATGAAAGGATTTTACAAAATGAGTGGATCTACTATGGTTTTGGAGGTTTTCTTCAAAACCCTGAAAGGACACTTTTATGTCTTGTTAGGTTACCAGCCTAGTGTTAAAGGTGCACCCCCTGAGGGTTTTCCCTATTTCCTCTTTAGAGGTGATTTTCCCAAAGATGTGTTCCTGAGGGACCAATGTTTTGCTACCTAGGTAGGAGGGGATAAGTTGAGCAACTTTTATGACTGTAGGGAAATGTTTGGAGAAAATCCATGGATTCCCACAATGATAGCATGAGCCAGCACGGTTTCCCCATTTCACGTAAATGAACAGCCTTCCTAATGTCTCAAGCTCAATTTCTAGAGTATTAGGGAGTTTTTAATCCGGTTGCCAAAGGATGAAGTCTTTGTTTCGATTTGGGCAATGTATTATAGGGGTAAACAAAACTTTTCCCAATGAGGTGGCTAGGTCTCCAATGAAAGGCTAGAGGAAGGTGGGAAGGTCAACAAACTCAACCCAAATTGGGCATTTAGTCAGGAACTCATCCTTGATAAGCTTGATGGGATGCCAGGTGATAATATAAATTATTTGCCCAGAGATAACCACAGTGGAGGCTATGAGAAAAGCCATCTTATCCTCACATTTGAATAACAATATCACAAAAAAACTAGAGCTTGAATAGTATCAACTATAGGGTGTTGGAGCCCCTATCAATCTCCACCGCTATCTCTGACATGTTGGGAAGCTTCCCCGCAAAGAACATAACCACTTCCCTATCCTTAAACACTGCTAATTGAGACAAGATGATAGACAAGTTGAAGGGAAACCTTGTGTTCCCCTTTCACCTCAATGTCAGGAGTTAATGAATCCTTAAGGAATTTAGCCATAACCCCATGGTCAAAATCAACAAAACATTGGCGGATGACTTCATGGCCTATAAGCGCCCTAGGATCTAATTGAAATGCAGAGGGCAAAGACTTCCTCAAAGGATCAAATGGATGACCTGTATTGGGGGACTTGCCAAGAGTTTCTACGTAGCACGATGAGAGGGAGAAAAGCCCTTCTTCAAAATACGACATTGCTCAGTCTACATGCCATGGAACAGACCCTAGCTCGACATTATTCTCTCTCTCTCTCTCTCTCTCTCTCTCTCTCTCTCTCTCTCTCTCTCTCTCTCTCTCTCTCTCTCTCTCTCTCTCTCTCTCTCTCTCTGGCATCTCACATTCATGCTTTTCCTTTTTTTGTTTTTGTGGTGAGCTCTCTTGAGCCCTTCTGGGCACATTAGAGCTACTCCAAGCTCTTCTTCTCTCAATCCCGCTATACCCATCATTTTGGTGAGATTGGTTTCATACATTAAGGACATCAAAAAAACAATGTGGGAAAATTTTAGGGTGGAGAAGCGTCCGTTTCCTTGTAGTCCTTTTGACTCTTCACTCTCACGGTCAAGAGCTTCCATTAGGCATGCATCTTGGGGGTTTGAAGTCCCTTCGATGAACCAGAATAAAAATCTTCAGATAATATAGATTTGCAAAGGAATTAACTTTGAGGGGCAGCAAAGCTTTGATATTGTCATCATCAAACAAAAATCAACATGCAAATTGCTGAGATTTTCAAAAAATCTAAAAAATCTTGAAGCTTCTTCTTTTTATCATGCTTGTAAAAAGAGGATTGAAGGGTGCAAATCATAACCTCAATTGTTTTGAACCTTGTTCAAAAGATTTTGGAGAGCTAAAAGATTCTAATTATAAAGCAATAAACACTATTACCTTCAAGCCTTTTCATAGGACTTTAGTTTTGACGTCAAAAACTTAATTTTATCGTGTGTCTTGTATTTGGCAAATCATCTCAACTTAGGGAATTGATTTGGCAAGGCCAATCACTATCCTGGTTTTGTGGTTGTTTTTTTCTTCTTACACAATCATAATTTTTTACCAAGTTTACCATTTCTTCTCAGCTCAACACTACACCATGGATTCATACTTAGATATGCATCATCCATTTGACTTCGAGCATCATGTACCTGATGCATCTAGTCCTATCACTCTATCGACTACTCTCACAAGGAGGGGGCCCTTATGACAGCAAGCATGAATGCTACCATAGAGTCACCTGCTTTGCAATACATTGATGGAATCACTATTTAAGTCTCTCTTGAGCCATCTAGTAGTGCTATGCTTCTATGTGGCATCTTCTCAGAGTTGTTATCCACAAACTCATTTAATAGTGCTCTTTCTAAACTAGTATATCGAAGTCCTCTTCTCAATGTACATGTGTTACTATGCACATATTGGCGCACACCATTTTTAAAAATTTTCATGTAGCTCATACCATGCTCTACAACAAACAATAGAGCCATTTATCTTGAATTTGTATTGCATCCTCTCATCTTTTTGATAACATACACATAGAACATCATATACATAATTTGTGCATGCTTTTGGAGACTCTCCCCACGATTCTTGCCGTAATGTTGTCACCAAATCACGATCTTCAAACTAGCAACATTTTTTTCCACTAATCAATGCATGAAACCCTTTGAATTGACTCAACTGAAAGATAAAAAGTAGAATCTGATGTTGCTTGCATGTTTTGAGTCCGGTTGATAAAATTGTATCATATTCTCCTTAGCAAAGGGGCATTAACACTACCATCAAGGTTTTTACTGGCATTGTCATCATTGGATACATCCTCACGTCTAGTATGCATCCCATCAATAGGAACAAAGTGTTGTAGTGGGCTCCCATCCAACATGGTTGTCTGTTTATTGGACCACTTTCACAAAATATTGCTTCCCACTTCAAGCATATTCTTGCTGATTACATTCTCCCTTTCAATACCTACGCCCACAAAGTCATCACCACGGAGTCACCACATACCTAAAAATTGACATAATCATGTGGAAATACATACAAGATGGTCTCTTCATTCACATTGGGCATCATTGTATCATCCTTTAAAAGGACCCTTTTATTTCCCCAAGATTATTGTATTGACATTTCAAAATTTGGGCTTGTAATAGGTATTGCATCTGTAACTAGAGGATCAAGATTATCCCCTTGTTCATCACCAATGTAGATCTCATTTGTGTCAATTATGTTGTCATTCATTATGGAAGATTGAAAAAGAAGCTTAGGCCACCGAGCAACACTCCATAACGAGATTTGGAGAGATGTAGTATCCATTGTAGAAAAAGGGAGGACCACATCCTTCAAACATTCCTCCACTAGTATAGATACATTTCCTTGCCCTATCTTTGTACCACTAGTGACCACGTGGAATCGTGATCTGCTCTACTACACAACCAATATCAACAATTTCATTTATCAAGTACCATATGCACTTTCTTTCTATAATCAAAGTCCATCATGTAAGTTGAAAAGAAACACTTGTTAAGTTCATATTTATAGATAAATTCTCTTTGAATAAAAATGTATAAGTTACATTACACATTACACGAGGGTTATGAATACTATAACTCTATAACCCTTGGTATATTAGAGCATAGCTTGGACAAGTGGTGGACCTAGTTCTAATGACGAGTGTCCAAGGTGTTATTTTAGAAACATGCCTCTTAATGTCCAAGTATCTCTTGCTTCTTCCAATGGAAGTAAGGTTGGACAAGGGGGGATCTTGAAACCAAAATCCCCTTTCTATATGAGGTAAATCTTAGGGAAATGGTGGACCTAGTTCTAATGGCTATTGTTCAAGTTGCTATTATAGGAACTTGCTTCCCAATGTCCTAGTATCCCTTGATCCTTTCAATGGAAGTAAGGTTGGATAAGTGGTGGAGCTTGAAACCAAAAGTCCCTTTTTCTATATGAGAGTAAATCTTGAACAAGTGATGGACCTAGTTTTAATGTCAAGTGTCCAAAGTTGTATTGCAGGAACTTGATTCCCAAAAGTATCTCTTGCTTCTTTCAATGGAAGTAAGGTTGGACAAGTGATGGATCTCAAAACCAAAAGTCCATTTCTATATGAGAGTAAATTTAGCTTGGACAAGTGGTGGACCTAGTTAATGTCCAAGGTGAACTATAGTAGGACCTTGCTTCTCAATGTCCAAGTATCCATTTCTTCTTTTATGGAAGTAAGGATGGACAAGTGGTGGAGCTTGAAATCAGAAGTCCCTTTTATATATGGGAGTAATCTTGGACAAGTGGTGGATCTAGTTTTAATGGCCAGTGTCTAAGGTGGTGTAGGAACTTGGTTCCCAATGTCCAAGTATCTCTTGCTTCTTTAAATACAAGTAAGGTTGAACAAGTAATGGATCTTGAAACCGAAAGTTTCTTTCTAAATGAGAGTAAAGGTTGGACAAGTGGTGGACCTAGTTTTAATAGCCAATATCCAAGGTGAACTATTGTAGGGCCTTGCTTCTCAATGTCCAAGTAGCCCTTACATATTTTAATGGAAACAAAATTGGAGCAGTGGTGGATCTTGAAACAAAAATCCCCTGTTGTATTTGAGGATAGCTTGGACAAGTGGTGGACCTAGTTTTAATGGCCAATGTTCAAGTGAATTACAGGCAGATAAATCCAATGGTTGGAGAAATGGTGAATACTGGACCAAGACCTACTATAATAGAGTATATCTTGGAGAAGTGGTGGACCTATAAGTTTTAATGGCACATATAGGACAATTTCAAGGCCTTGCTTCCCAATGTCCAAGTAGCCCTTGATTGTTTCAATGGAAGCAAGGTTGATAGTAGGACCTTTATTCTTGATGTACAAGCAACCCTTGCTTTCTTCAATGAAAGCTTGGAGAAGTGGTGGACGAAGTTGTCAATCTTGAAACCAAAACCTCCTTGATATATTAGAGCATGGTTTGGACAAGTGGTGGACATAGTTTTAATGGCCAATGCTCAAGGTGAACTACTAGATGAGCAGTTAGCTTCCCAAAGTCAAACAAGTACTTGCTTCAACAAGGACAAGTGGTGAATCTTGAAACCAAAACCCCCTCTCTATGTACGATTTTAACTTTGACAAGTGGTGAACCTAGCTTTGTTGGGAAATGTCAAACGTGTACTGCAAGAAAGTAACATTGCTTTTTAATGTCAAAGTTGAATGAAAATAGGAGTGGAGTAGTGGTGGACCAAGTGGTGGATTTTAAAATAGAAAACACCTTGCTATATTAGAGCATGGCTTGGAAATGTGGTGGACTCAAGATTTGGGGCAAGGTCCAAGGTGAATTATTGCACGACCTATCCCTTGCTTCTCTTGATAAGCAATATTTGACAAGTGGTGACATTTGAAACAAAAACCCCCAAGCTTGCTATGATGGGAATAGCTTTGGGCATAGCTTGGGAATGTGGTGGATATGGTCAATGTCCAAGGAACATTTTGAGTTTTGAGCTCCAAAATAGAGTCATTTTCCACCACTTATTTATGTTAATTATCATTGGTCAGTTGTGAAGCAAGGAAAGATACTGGGTTGTAGATACATAGCTTATCTAAGCTTAGACCACAATTGAAAAAGTGGAATAGGGTGGTGCAACAAGAGGTAAGAGCGGGGTTTGCAGTAGCACCCAAGCGGGGTCTAGGGACGGTAGCTACCGTGGGGTTTGGGGAAAAGCCCCGAGAAGGGTTGAGGGTTAGCTGTCCCCGCGGGGTTTAGGGCAATGCCCCAATTGGGGTAATGGGATAGCTGCCACTGTGAGGTTTTGTGCAATGCCCTGAGCAGGGTCGTGGGGCGGCAGCCCTCGCAGGGTTTGGGGCAGCGCCCCAAGCTTGGTTAAGGGACAACCTTTCTTTACAAAACAAGAAGTTTTTATCGTAGAAAATCACATTGTTCTATCTCTTTTCAACAAAATTTCTTTACTTTTTGGAGGGGAGTCAATACTAATATAAAAGGGGATAATACACCTTATGTGGCATTTTAATAAGAAAATATCAAACACAAAATGAAACAAACATGCACAGAGTTATGCGCACAAAGGTCAAAAACCACATACAATCCACACACACAACACGGCAGGAGACGCATATGTACGCACGGAGAAGTTTCCCTCATACTCAGCACGTGTAGGAGACCATCAGTGCGTACGAGATACGAGGTTGTTGCAGCATAGATGTTGCAAGAGACCATCATCGCGGAAAAATAGAAGCAAGCTTGAGAACATCATCGTGCTCAACAAAGGACAGTTTTTGAGAGGTCCAACCCTCTCTCTGCGTCTCTCTTTGTTTTGCTATTTTCATGTGCAGCTAATGACTCTGTGTGATTCACTTCCGATTCGGATTTTGACTTAGTTTCAAATACTGCTTCAGATTTTGACTCAGTTATTGATACTAGTTTAGGTTCTGATTTGTGCACAGAAATACAAGGTTTAGGGTTTTCAATATTGAACATTGTTTTCATTTCCCATCTAATTGAATTCCCACTCAACACACATGAACTCTAAGTGTTGTTTCTCTCTCTCTCTCTCTTGCACATGCAAAAGAACACTCAGATTTGGCATTCTTGCTCTCTGTATTTCTTGAAAATAAAAAGAGAACACAGTCATGTCCTCTCACTCTTTCTCACTTTGTCCTCTTCCCTTTTGCACAGATTATCAAAATATCACATACAGAGATTTCATTTTAATGCATGTCATAGATAAACAATAACATCACTAATACAACAAATGCACGCATAGCATGCATACACATATACATCAATATTAGATATAGCTAAAACATTAGAGTACTTGTAAACACAAATGTATGGAGGACCTATTTTTGAAAGTGGTGGATCATGTTGGCTTTCCTTTCGTCTAACTTGTCTGTAAATTTAATTAAAACTTTTACTTGTTAACAAAAGTAATATAGTCTTATGAGATTCCTTATTCACATGAATGGTTGACACTATGATAAGTAGACAAACAATACATGGGCTAGACATATGCTAGACATTTAATGTTGGCACTTCTCTAAGGGTGAATGATTGGGCAAGTTGGTGACCTTGAGGCTTGGGGAGTGTAAGGACCTCCAAACTCAATACCTTCTTGGTGTGCTTGGTTGGACATGTGGTGGACCTTGGTTAGATTCAGGTTAAAAAATATGATTTGATATGATCCACTTTAACTTTAGGTGGGAAATCTCATCAAATATGGTTTGGATTTAGGTGGGATATTTCAAATTTAGGCGGTTCTCTCACATCATTTTTGGTAAATTTTAATTTGGGTGGGAAAATTTGAATCTAGGCGGGATAATAAACTTGACTTTAAATCTGAATTTGGATCAGATAATTAAAATTTATGCGGGCAACTTGTGAATCTTCAACTAAAATCTCCATAATACAATGGAGTGTAGGTTGGACAAGTGGTGGACCTCTAAGCCAACCCATCCATGCTACCAAACATAGTAGCTACATTGAAAAACTTACTTTTCTAGTTGGCCCTAGGGTTTAGGGCTGAGATGTGGGTTGAAATTGAGATTGGACAAGTGGTGGACCTTGCTCTCATGTTGTAATATCTCCGTGAGGCGTGGTCTCATATGTTTTCTTCACAAGTTCTTATATGTTAAGGTTGGCCAAGTGGTGGATCTTGGGTTTGAGTTTCACTCTGCAAGAAACTTTAAATTTGGGTGGGAAAGTTTGAATTCAAGCGGTAAAATTCTAGCTGCAAACTATGAACTAGAGCCTGATAATTTGAATCTAGATGAGAAAATTTGAATTTGAAAGGGAAAATTTAAATTTACTGGGAAGTTTGAATTCACTTTGCTCAAAATTCCAATGAGGTGGATCTAGGAGACACTAACCATTGCATCTACCTTCCAACACTGGGCTAGAATGGCCAAGTGGTGGATCTAAGGTCAGAGGAAGAGTGCTAAGAATGGACAAGTGGTGGATCTAGCTTCTAGTTATCCCAGACACTTTATTTAAAATTGGAAGGTGGTGGATATAGAAGATACCAACAACTGCATCCACCTTTCAAGACTCGACTAGAATGGCCAAGTGGTGGATCTAGGATGTACCTCTTTTAGATACTTTATTTGAAGTGTCATTAATGTATCTACATTTCAAGACTTGGTTAATGGCCAAATGGTGGACCTTTAATGCACCCAGCTTCAAGAAATCATTAGAATGGCTAAGTGGTGGATCTTCGATGCACCCACCTACCGATAGTGTTTTAGAATGACGAAGTGGTGGATCTTCGATGCACCCACCTCCCAAGACTTGGTTATCATGGATGAGTGGTGGATGTTGGATGCATCCACCTTCAAGAATTGGTGATAATGGCCAAGTGGTGCATCTCAGGATTACCTAGCCCACATATTTTGTTTAAAATTGTAAGGTGTAGGATGTAGGATAAACCAACCATTGTATCCATCTTGCAAGATTTCGTTCAAAGGTGGAAGCTTAAAGATTCAGGGGACATCCACTATTGCATCCACTTTCCGAAACTTGCTCAGAATGGCCAAGTGCTGGAGCTTGCATGCACTCACCTTCTAGGACTTTCTTAGAATGGCCAAGTGGTGCATATAAGACTTAGATTTTTCACACACTTTATTTAAAATTTTAAGGTCAAAATGGTTAAGTGGTGGATGTAGAGTCTACTCATGCTACAAACTTTGTGTAAAATAAGAAGTGTTATGATGGCCAAGTATTGAATACACTTAACTTTAAGACATGGTTAAAATGGCCAAGTGGTGGATGTACGGTCTATGTTTCCTACAAAGACTATTCAAAGTTGATAGATGGTGGGCATAGAAGGAACAAACCATTACATCCATCTTGCAAGATTTGGTTAGAATGGTCAAGTGATGAATCTTAATTGTAGCCACCTTTAAGACTTGGTTAAAATGGCGAGGTGGTGGACCTAAGGTCTATATATTGCACACACTTTGTTTAAAATGGGAACCCGATAGATGTAGGAGAAATCAACCATTGCATCCATTGTACAAAATTTGGTTAGAATGGCCAAGTGGTCGATCTTAATTGCAGCCACCTTTAAAACTTGGCTAGAATGGCCAGATGCCACGTTGCAAGACCTAGTAAGAGGGATAGGTAGTGGATTTTTGATGCAACCACCTTTAAAAACTAGCTAGAAGTCATTACATATCCATTGCAAAAAGGTGTTTTTGTACATATTACTAGCTGCAAGTTCACTCGTATCTGACGGGCTAGTGCAAAATCTTTTTGCATTATAGTTACATTATTGGCATGGATGGCACACAAGTTGGTATCCTCAAATAAACCCAACAAGTATGCCTCTGCGGCTTCTTGACTCCTTCGAAGCTAATGGGATGCATGCATAAATCAGTCTTGTAGAAGGTAGTGCATAAAAGACAACCAACCACTGCTTGTTGAAGCCTCTTCAAATGGAAAAAATATTATTTGACATAGAGTAAGGAAACCCCTTGTCAATATTATCAGCATGATTCCTTGCATTGGTAGCTTTGTTAGAGCTTTGTGGAGATCGTACAAAGATAGATTAGGGAATTGTCTCCTTGATGTGCAAATAGTGACCTAGACGTGAGAAAACATCTCCATTGGAGGCTCCTCTAGCAAGTTTCACCTTGTGTGGCACTGGGAATACATTCTTAGCAGCAACTCCTCGTTCCCTCAAAGCGTTCTTGAAGAGGCCATGTAGTATAGTGTAACCCTTTGTACTAATTACAACTTCATCACATTCCTTCTGCAAATCAACATCACTCATGATATTAAAAATCTTATGCATCACCTCCTTGGTTATAAAAAAATAGATATGTTTTCCTTTTGGTGTGTGCAGGAGTGCTATGACATTTGACTTCTTAAGGAGACTAGTAGCAAATGAATGGGATCCTCTTGGATTTGGCTATCACTTGTCTCTTGGATGAAATTCCTGCAATAAGAATAAAAAACAAAACAATCACCCAAAAATGACTTCATACATGTATGAAATGTGATAGGTATTCAAAAAAGAATCTTGTAGCTATAACTTTTCTCATCCAAGCACCACCTTTGGGAGAAAGGGTCTCTATGGATGAGAAGATCCTCTTATGCTCCCTTTGCACCTAAAGGTGTGTCTTTCAAACTCCATATGGTACCCTCAAGCTTTGCAATCTTACCATTCGTCTCTTCCACATGTTGCTAAAGAGTTTGTGCTTCTTTATCCACATGAATGATCCTTTGCTGCATACTATAATTGCTATGAATGATAACTTGGTGTTGATGCATCCACCATTGCACACTAGGAGATCTGATAGTGGACAACCACTTGTAGTAGCCAAGCAGACCTGGCTCCCCTCTACCTACATATTGCAAGAAGGTAGGGAGACTATTGAATGTTGGATACACATTAACCAAAGGGTCATTGGGGTAGAGTCAACCATCCACCCAAAGGTCCTCATCTATGCGGCCTGCACTGTGGCATTGTTGTGCTGTATGTAATTCATAATGCTTGGAGGGTGCAAGCTCTTTTGACAACCAGATATGTACGCATTTTGTTTTTGACCATGACGATCACGCTATGGATGGGAGATTTTTATTATCATTTGTATTCATATCATGGAGAGATGGGGTTGTATAGAATAGAATGAAGGAGGTAGAGAGGGGCCAAGGCAAAAATTATGGGTTGTATATTATGGGCTGCAAAGGCCATTGTGCGCTATCAGCTCGAATAGACGACAATCTCTTGCAGTATCCAAGAAGACTGTGCTCCCCTCTATCTACATATTTTAAGAATGAAGCAAGGCTATTGAATGTTGGATACACATTGATGGTTGGATCATTAGTGTTGAGATGTAGAGAGAAAGAGAGAGAGACGAGACAAGAGACACACCATATACGCTCCCAAAGACTGATTCATATTGAGGACAAGATACAAATATATAGGTGAGACCAAGTTGAGTAGAGTGAGCCATATATAGCTCCAACACCCCCACTCAAACAAAGGTCTCTAGCTTTGGATGAAAAAACCCTTGGGGAGTTCAAGGGAAAAACCCAAGCCCCTATACAATGTGAAAATATGAACCAGCAATAAAGATGTGAAAGTGAATTGTGTATCTATGTACAAATATTCAAGTGACTTAGAGATCACAATGTACAAATGTGGAGTGTGCATAGTGCATGGTACCTAAAAGATTACAATGTCATATGTACAAAGGTATTACAATAGCAAAGAAGCTAATCTAGAAAGAGTGAGGCCGAAGCAACTCCAAGCTCTGAGCACAAGAGGATGAAACGTGACTCGTTGAGGCCTTTGGTCAAAATTTCTACAATCATCTGGTCACTTGGACAATGTTTAACCATAATGGTTCCTTTGCGTACTTCATACCTGACATAATGATAATGGACAACAATGTGCTTTGACTAATTATGTTGAACATAGTCTTTTGTAAGACTAATAGAACTTTGGTTGTCACACCGCAAGGGTGTGCTAGAAAGAGGAGAGTGACCAATATCAACTAGCATTTGTCAAAGCCAAATCAACTCACGAGCTGCAACCGCAACATATTCTGACTCAGTCGTAGAAATTGCAACACAACGTTTTTTCTTGCTGGTCCAAGAAACCAGACAACCATTTATAAAGAAGAAATTTCCACTAGTAGATCGCATAGATAAATGTGAGCTTGCCCAGTCTGCATCTGTGTAACCCAAAAGAGAAAGATATGGTATAAAATCCGATGTGAGTTATCGTCGATAGACTAAACCAAAATCTGTAGTGCCATTCGAGTATTTCAATACACGCTTTGTAGCAAACCAATGCTTAAGAGAAGGACATGCAAGATGTTGTCCAAGATAATTAGTAGCAAACAGAATATGAGGACGAGTGTTCATGCCAACAAACTGAAGACATCCAATCAAGTTAGCATAAGGTTGATTTGTGACAAGTTGACCGTCATTGTCAGAAGTGTTCTTCGTAGAGCTCGCAAGACAAGGTGTGTTGGCTGAATGTACAGATTCCATACCAAATGTTTGAATACTATCTGCAATAAACTTTGACTGTCGAGGGAATAAGATACCTTTTGTACGGTTCCGTTGGATTTGAATGCTAAGACACGAGTGAATCTCTCCAAGATCCACCATATCAAATGCAGAAGACAATAACTTTTTCAGTTTTCTGAAGAAATCCCAAATCATTGGAAACAAGGATGGTATCATCCACATAAAGAGCAAGAATCACAAAACTGCTACCCTGGCGTAAGTTGGGGTCTGGAATAACAAACCCTTCTGGTTGTTCCATATAAATTTCCTCTTCCAAGTCACCATTAAGAAAAGCAGTTCGCACATCCACTTGATGAGCTTCTAAATCGAATTGAACAGCAAATGCAAATAAAACTCGAACACTTGTAATGCGAACAACTGGTGAAAAAGTCTCTTGATAATCAACACCAGCTACTTGGGAGTAACCGTTTGCAACTAAACACGCCTTGAACTTGTCAAAAGATTCATCTGCTTTTACTTTTGTCTTATACACCCACTTACATTTAATAGCTGTACGACCAGGAGGTAATTCAGTTAGTATCCATGTACCTTTAGAGATAAGAGAATCGTACCCTACTTCCATAGCCTCTTGCCATTGATCCTTTTGTGGTGAAGAGATCGCTTCATCATAAGTAACGGGATCTTCAGAAGTAGAAAAAGCATTATCAGCAATATCGTCATCATAAACATGACATGAGCCATGTTCAAAATCAATAGGCAGATCAACAAAAATATCAATATCATCATTGGAAACATTCGGAATGGATGGTTGTGAAGAGGAAATTTGCTCTATAGGAAGAGTTTCATCTTCTGAAAGAAATGGAAAAGCTTGAAGCAATGATTTAGTATCATCAGAATCATCCATGGACCATGAGACTCCCATAAGCTGTTCGTTAAAAGTAGCATCACGATTCACAATTACTTTCTTGGAGGAAGGGTCATAGAATTTATAGCCTTTGGAAGTGTCAGAATATCCATTAAAAATAACTTTAAGACCAGGAGCATCAAGCTTTTTTCGTGTTTCTTTGGGAACATGAATATAAGCAATACATCCAAAGGTTCGAAAATGAGATACAGAAGGAATGTCACTTGTCCATGCAGTGATGGGTATCTTACCAGAGGGTGCAGTAGTAGGAAGATGATTCTGAATAAATACTGCTGTCAAAGTAGCTTCAGCCCAAAAAACACGAGATAAGCCAGAATGAATCAGCATACATCTTACAACATTGAAAATAGTGCGATTCTTTCGTTCAGCAACGCCGTTATGTTGAGGCAAATATGGAATAGTGTGTTCATGATGAATTCCACTATTAGCACAGTAACTCACAAACTCTCGAGAAACATATTCGCCTCCATTGTCACTACGAAGCTTCTTAAGGCGACGACGAGTTTGAAGTTCCGCAGCCTTGTGGAATTGTTTGAAAACAGATAAGGCTTCAGATTTTTGTCTAAGTAGAAATACAGTCATATACCTTGAGAAATCATCAATGAAAGTAATGAAGTAGCGATATTGTGATCTCGAAGAAGGTAGAGGTCCACATATATCAGTATAAACAAGATCCAATATGTCATGAGAATGAGTTGTATTTGAAAGAGGAAAGGGTTTACGATTGTGTTTCCCAAGAGCACAAAATTCACAAATTCCCATATGGGGATAGGCTTTAAGATCCATGCCATGAACAAGATCACGACGTTGAAGATTAAGGAGTTTTGAGAAATCAGCATGAACAAAACGGTGATGCCATACTTTGCAATCATGATCACCTGGAGCAGTGACAACATTTCCTACAGCATCGTTGAGAGAGAGTTCAAACAAATTACCATTTCGAGGAGTAGTGGCTATAGTCTGTCCATCTTTCTCAATTCGGCATTTGGTATGATCAAATCCAACAAACAGACGAAGATCAACAAGTCTAGCAACTGAAAGAAGATTACGTTGAAGATCTGGTACATGTAATACTCCTCAAAAAATTCGAGTGGAAGAAGATAAGGTACCAAGATATAAGTCTTCAATACCCTTTACTTGACAAGTAGTATCATCAGCAAGATAAACAACACGTTGAACTGGTAGTGGATGATAGTTATGGAGCCACTTAGACTGATAAATCATATTTCCTGTAGCACCAGAATCGACAATAAAAAGTGATCCATCACGTACATGAAGTATTCTATCTGGAACAACTGAACATAGGACGCAGCTTGTTTCTGGTACAATGTTATTTTGATGTTCAGTAGCATATGCTCTATTATGATCTGTGTCGAATCGACGCTTATAGCACATATGAGTGGGATGATCAGATCGTCCGCAATATTCACAAGAAGAAGAAGAAGAGTCTCTAGATAAACGTGGTTGTTTCGTGGTAATATTGTGTTCTTCATTATATTGATGTGCCCAACAATCATCTTCAGTATGGCCATTTCTGTTGCAGTAAGAACATTGCTTATTAGAAAATTTGAGACGAGAGAAAATAGTACCGCGACGTCCACCTCTGCGGTTTCCTCGTTGAAATGGACGCCTTTGAGCATAAAAATCACGTTCCATTTTTTGTGGCTCAGTCTCCTCTTGTGAAATCATAGCTGTATCATAACCAACATTACGACGTTCTTGACGTTGAGAGTATTCAATTATAGACATGTAAGCTTGGTCGAAATCACCATCTTTATTAGAGAGAATAGTAACAATGTTATCATAAGAAGAGTCCTTCACCGTATCAAGGAGAAGTGTAATCAGTTGCTTTTGTGGAACAGGATCACCGGCAAGCAGAAAGTTGATTAATAATAGATTTGAAAGATTCAATATGTCCCGTCATGGCAGTACCAACTTCATATTGTAACTTGTTAAGCAACCCTCTCAAATAAAGTATTTCTGTAAACAGATTTCTTCTGAAAGTTTGCAATAAGGTACTTCCATACGTCGTAGTAAGTAGGTAGTTCTTACATATCAAGCAAAAGGGAATCAGTAAGAGCAGAAAGAATATACCGACGAGCTGCTTTATCACGTCGTTGCCAATCCGTATAGGCAACATTCCAATCTTCAAATATAGGTCCTTCAGTGATAAGCACGTTGTCAGGAGTTTTTTGGAGCAAGGGATTGCGCATATGTACATATACATGCATGGTGCATCAAATAAAGAATTGCCCATTTTTCAGAGCCAGGTGGTTACGTGGGGCCCACATGTGTAAAGGTAGGACAGGGTGTACATAGTGCATCGATTTTCACTATTACCAGTACCATTGTGTATTTTCTACAATAAGGAGGAGTTGGTAGCGCGTAAAACTTCTCGAGGAAGCTATCCGCGGGCCGACGACATGAGGTAAGCAGGTGCGTCAGATGGCATCTAGTGGCGTCAGGAGGTCGAACGGGGTCAATACTTGCACGCGGAGAAGTATGGACACGACGTGGGTGTTTTCTTGTGATAATTATGCAGAAAGGTCATCATGAGGACCACTTCTTGGGGCCATTTCACATGGTTGCGGTATGCATTATTTGGAAAAACTGAGTGCCAGGTGTGCGGATGATGCAAAAAGGTGACAACTATGCACTGCGAGGTCAGTTTTTGGCCTGTTCGGGGTTCGTTTGAGGTCATCTAAAAGGCCAAGGGTGCACAACTAAAAAAGCTAAGTGTGGGAACTAAAAAAATTGAGAGAAGAACAAAAAAACGTGGATAAGAGAGGAGGAACAGCCGCAGGTGTGTTTTTGGGGTTTTTGGAGCCTGTTTTGGCCGTAAACTGTTCATCCGAGGTCAGATTGAGCACTTCGACATTGTAGACTGGGGTTTTGGGCCGTTCCGGACGCCATGGCGCTGTCCATTTTTCCAAATTCATCACTCTTTTTCTGATATTGTGGCTGTGTAAGTTTCTCCTACGAGCGAAGCTTCTGCTCCAATTTGTGATTGTATCTGGCTTATTTTACCCATACTGTGTGAGCTATTTGCCCCCTTGGTGTTGGCCCAAGCTCATTTGTATCTAATTATCAGAAGTTCTCCTCTTTTGAGCTGAGTTTTTTGGATGTGTGTGTGTGTGTCTCTGTGTGGAGTGGGCAAGTGGATAGTCTCTCTCCTCCCATTCCATAGGTGTGTTCCCTGTCTCGGTGAGGTGGACTGTGTAAGCCGAGTGGTGCCCCATAGTGTGTGTGTGTATCTTCCCAAGAGTGTGTGTCGGGTCGTTATAGAGGCGTTCTGTGTGTTTCCATCCCGCTCACAACATTATCATTATCCGTATCAATAGGCTGAGGCGGACAAACACGATTTCCAAGAACAACATCAGAGAGTTCATCGCCTTCAAGAATTAACAACATCTTTGCTTTCCAGCCTAGAAATCCTTGACCTTGAAAAGGAGGACAGAACGCTGGCCAGAAGGAAAGACGCTGACAAGAATATTCATAGCCATATCTTGTTGCAAGAAGACGTATAAGATAAGATCGCAGAATCTGCACACCATATATGGTGAAGGTCACAATTGAGAATGAGAGAAATATCAGGACTGCGTTCTGTCAACGATAAGCGCAAGAAGGATGCTCAAGGACCGTCCAAAGATGTGAGAGACGTCACCCAAAAAAAGGCAGGGTAAAGGAGACGTTAATAATAAAAGAGTCCTCAAAATATGAAAACTCATTTGATGTGCATGTGTTTGTCCTTATATAAAGTTGAGCTCCATTGAAGTTTCTGGGGATTGGGTAGTGAGATGTTTTGGGTTCTTGCACGTGTGTTCGAAGGGGTTCTCAAAGCATTGTAACTTGGGTAGCCATGGCTTTCTCTTATCCGGAGTTTCATGGAAGAAGTGATGAAGATGTGGAAGATTTTTTGGAAAAGATGGAGGTTGCCTGCATTAGCAACCAGATTCATGACCTTGCGCAGATGTTATGTCTTCTCCAAATTTTTTTGAAGAGTGATGCACGAGTCTGGTCCAAAACATTTGAAGAGGAGTTGCGTGTGGCTGATCCACATGTAAGATTGAGTTGGGACAATCTAAGGCATGGATTGGAAGTGGAGTTTGTGAAGATAGAATATCCTGACAAAGTGTGTCAAGAAGTACAGGCTTTAGTGCAAAAGGAAGGGAGCCAGTAGATGTGTACATACGTAAGTTCTCATTGGCATGGGAGCGGATGTGCAAGGCCTTAGCACCATAGGTACCCCCGCCTGACATGATGAAGAAGGACAGGTTCTTGGCTGGTCTTTGGGAGAATATACGTTGGAGAGTGGAGCTAAAGAAGCCTAGGACATATGAAGATGCACTAGAGGTAGCAAGGAACAAAGAGTGGAAGTTGAGGAAAATGAGCCAGTTAGGGGTGGAGTCTTTGCCCATGAGGTCTGAATTTCAGCCTATAGAGTCTTTACAAGGTCGCATGTCAGGGGTTCATCATGAACGAGTGGTTCCTGTTGCTACTCAGGTTATGCCAGCCGTGGTCACTACATCGGTGCAAGATGATGGGCTAAGGCAAAACATGAGGAAAGTGGTAGATTTGATGAAGAATCTCAGCCTAAACATGCTAGGTCAAGTGGGAAATAATCGAGTTCGAGGGAGATTTGCAAATCAGCCAGGAGGTGAAGAAAGGCCTAGGAATGGTGTTGGACAAAACAATGGTAGGTTTTGGAGGCAGACGCCCACATGTTATAATTGTGGAGAGTTGGGTCACATCAGCTCGCAATGTGATAAGCCACCAAGGATGGGGGGAGACATGTATCCATTGCCAAGACAGGTGCTAACTAGGTCAAATGATTATGGCATCGAAATTAAGGGAGACGAAGGAACCAGTGGACAGACCCAGGAGGAAAAGGGAAAGACAAAAGTGCTAAGTGTGGTCACCTTGGAGAAGGCATCAAAGCTAGAGGATACATTAGTGATGCCTATTGGGAAGAGGACCACAGAGGATAAGGAAGGAAGAAGTGCCCCAGGTTGTAGTAAGAAGAAAGGAAAGAGCCATGAAGGCGAGGATGTCAAAGCCAAGAGAAAAAGGAGAGCTCGTCGAAAGTTTCATGTTTCAGATTTTCCACTAGGGGATGGGCAATTAAGCTATGACTTGAATGAGGATCTGATGAGCAGGAAGGCAGATGTTACTTTTGGGCAGCTTATAGAGATGGTGCCTAAGCTAAAGCGACAGTGGAAGAGGATGGTTAACCCAATGGAGAAAGAGCCAAAGAGAGGTTCAGTAAAGGTGTTGGCAATGGATGAGCTACCAGACATTTGTCCAATAGTAGATGTGTGGCATAAAAGGAAAAATTTGGGACAAGGTGATGTGGATGGCAGAGCCCAAATATGCATCATAACACACTCATGCGTTGAGAAGATGGGTCTCACAGTGGCTGGGGTGTCAGGTTTTCGAATCAGATTGGCAAACCATCAAAAAGTAAAATGCTTGGGTTTTGTAAAGAGCTTATAAGTGGAGGCATATGATGCAAAGGCAATGGTTGATTTTCATGTGATGCCAGCAGGGTTGGGAGCATATCCTATTATACTGGGCAGACTATGGTTACGTGCAGTGGGAGCTGTTCAAGACTGGCGACATGGTACGATTAGCCTCTATGGAAAGACAGGTACCAAGAAGCTTTATAATATGGACACAAGGAAACGATTAGAGGAGCTTTATGAAGATGAGGATGAGTCTAGTGATGAAGACTCTTCCACAGTGACAGATGAGGACAGTGATAGCACTACCGACAGTGATGAGGATGCTGATGTTGCATTTCTTTTGATGGACAAAGAAATCCAGGAGTTTGGTTTAGTTGCATTTGCGAATGAGGTTGAAGATGAAAGTGAAGGGCCTTATGAAGTGATTGAAGGGCTGATGCAAACCAAGGTTGAGTTGTCAAAGAAGCAGGAATTGATGACACAAATGATCAGTAGAGACCTCTCAGCTATGGAGAAGGATATATATTTGCACATGCTGGCTAGTTTTCTTGATTTGTTCATTACTTCATATGAAGAGATCAGAGGGTTCAAGGGCAAAGAGATGCATATAGAGCTGAAAGAAGGTGCTAAGCCAGTGCGGCAAAGGCTAAGAAGGATGGGTAAAGAGCAAATGGAAGCCTTGCGAGAAGAGTGTGCGCTCCTTGCCGCACTGTCGAAGCAAGGGACTTGCCAATACACCGTATGCGAGCCACAAACGGCTCCAAGCACACAACAAGCCTAAACTAGCAAGCTCAAGAAAACAAAGGGTGTGTCACTCACCGCTCTACGCTCGCCTTCGTGGTGGATTCCTCGCCGCGATGAAGAAGAAGCTGCAGTCGTGCCGCGCTCAACCGCTTCGCCGCCGTCGTGCCTTCGTAATGCTCGATCGCACACACACTCTCCCTCTCTCTCTCTCTCTCTCTCTCACACACACACACAAGGAGGTGAAGAAGAAGAAGATGGAGATGGAGCAAGAGCACTCTTCAATTGCACAAATGAGAGAATGAGTAAAAATTAGGTTTAGTTGGCTTTTATAGGAGCTCACCCCATTGACACTTGGGCGCCCATGCTTAGCCAACTAACCCCTTGAATGTCCAAGTTAAAGTGCGCCTCTCATCGACGATCACTCTACCTTTCCCTATTGGTCCGACAAGCCCGGTACCTGACTCTACCAAATACATAATACGCGTCCATCGTAGGTGATGGGTGTCCGTGTGCCGTGAGGGTTAACATGCCCCCCTTCCTGATGTAGATTCCGTCCTCGGAAGCTATTGAGGTGAAGCTGGTTCGTCGAGGTGGAAGAGCATTTGAGATGAATGTCCTTAGCCTTCTTCAGTCACTGCAAAATCAAACAACATTGGCACAGTAATTGCATTCTCTTAAAAAGCATATGCAGTTTTAGATAGAAAAATTGATTGGTAAAAGAATTTCAAACAATTTGTTAGCAATGAACATTAAATTGCAATGTAATCAAATGCATAAACAGATGTAAAGGCAAAAAATTAAACAAGTCTGGGGTCACTAATTTGACGGTCGAAAAGCACTAGAGATCGAATATTAATACCATGGGTAAGCTTCTTAATTTTCTGTGGTCAATTAAGTTGTTTAATCGCGAGAGCCAAGTATTCATGTTCAAGGGCTGACTAGAGGCTATATCTAGAAAACCTTGTAGTTAAGCTACCATAAAAGGAATTTCTCATGAAATCATCGCCTGACTGATTACTTTTTCTTTGACCCCCCAAGGTCTTTTCACAGTGATTCAGTTATGATGTGTGTGCTTATTTTGTATGCCTTGGGTTTTTTGCTTTTCAAGGAAAAGCGCCCACGCTGGGAACCTCTAGGGCTCTAGTACCATAGGCAATACATGTGAGTGAAGTACCAAATCAAGCTGAGATTTCTCTTCCAGCTTAAAATTTTACATTGTGGCACTTTGATTTTTTGTTTGTTCATTTTCATCATTTAAATTTTGTAACTTTGGGGGGCCATATAACACTGCTACATTCCCCAGGCTCATCACATTAGTAAACTCCCTTTATAATACTTAAGCTAAAGGTCAATAGGGTTAAGCCCACTAGAAAGCCCTAGTACATTTCATACAATGCTGCCTAAATCGGATTAAGAACCTAAGTAACCATTGTTTATTAGGAAGGCATTCCCCATGGTATTAAGAGAAGATTTCTAATACCTAGCTTGGTCAGACTAGCTTAGTCGGACTGCTTGATTTTTACCCCTAAACAAGTGATTATGACAAAAGATTGCATTGAATTAAATGTTTGATACTAAGCCAATGCGCTGAATATTATGCTACCAATCACAATCAAAGCAGACAAACATGGATGCAAAAAAGATAAGGGCAATGCTAATGGATAAGAAACACCTGTTTGTGTTGATGGTCGCGCTTGATTTGAAGGTTCCATGAAGGTCCAAACCCTATCAATAGCAACACGCTCCTGTACACACTAGGAAACAAAAGGAATACCTCCAGGAGGCACATTAGTGGGAAAAGAGATCTTTGCTAATCACTCAACTCTAAAACAGAAACACTCCTATCATACTAATCTTACCTACCCTCCATCACTCAAGTGATGAGGATCAAAGGTGTTTCATGGCATAGGTTTCTGTTTCACTGTACCAAATGTGACATGTGTAGGTCTGAGTCAATGTTTTGATTTTTATTGTGCATGCTCGTTTGCTAATTGCTCTTGCTCTTTTTTTTTTTTTGTGAGTATAAAGCTTTATATGTACATTCCCTAAGATCGGAGATTAAAAGGTCAGGGAAAAAGGTTGAGAGGGAAACAAATGAATGAGGACTGTCAGCAAACACTCCCCCCTTCCTTGGGTAGATCATACCGTTTGAAATGAGCTTGTCACCCTTTGAAACCAATTGTTCCAGTTGGTAATAGGTGAGGATTTTTGCCAGTAGTTTTCTATTACCCTAGGTGCCTCGTCAAGCTGCAACGGTGGTAAGGTACTCTCCCAGGATCGAACTTGAAGTGGTTCATCAGGTGATTCTTGAACACTGGGAGGTGTGGATTCTTTTGTAGCTTCATGGAGGTCCACTACTATAGATGGAGGCTGTGTAGAAGCTTTTACCTCTATGGATGTATTACATGATGAGCTAGAATCTTCATGGGACTCCCCCCTTCCTGAGCTAGGTGGAACAAATCGTTCTTTCTTTGGTACCCAAACTAGCTCGGGAGCAGGTGTGTAGTATTCTGTGATTTTTTTCTTTCCACGATCATTGATTCGTTTTGGAGCTACGGGATTGGGCTCACTTGGGTCAGGTGATAGGTAAGAGCACAATCTACGTTTTGGCACCCAGATTTGATCATTTCCTTGATAGTAGCCTTGGGCTTCCAATAGTCGTTTAGGGATCCATCGCAACATTTTCTTACTTTTCTTGGAGCGAGTGGTACGTTTCTTACAAGGCTTCTGTTTTTTAGCACTAGCTATGGTCACTAAAGAAGCTTTAGGGACCCACTTGTATGTTTTCTTCGTTACCTTAGGATGAGTCTTGTCAGAAGCGATATGCATTGCTTGTAGCATATTTAAGGGTATAGGAATTTCATCCCCCTCAGGTGTTACCCAGGTCGTCCCTCTATTTCCCCAAGTGTCTATGGTTGATGCTAGGTGGACCCAGTCTACATTGTCTGATTCCGTCATACCCGGTAACACATCCATATAAGGAGAATCTTGGCCAGTGTCTGTATCCTTCTTACAAGTGTAACAATATTGTAGTGGGGCCGAGTGAACTGTGGTGTCAGAGCGATGATCAATAATGGTTTTACTCCCTAAGGGGTGTACCTTACCAGTCACCAAATCCACTCTAAGGACAGAGTCTTGGAATTGCAAATAGACATGATTTTTAGACCAATCGTGAACCATTTGTGCTTCCCTCATGAATGGTCGTCCTAAAATCATTTCATATGACATAAGGTGTTTAGAGAAATCCATTACAATGAACGTATGTCGCACCTTGTATCCTAGAACTTTGATCTTAAGATCCTTGAGCATCCCCATAGGTTTGGCTATGGTACCATTTGCCATCTTTACCACAATGTTAGTAACACTGAGGCGGGGTTTTCCCATGGATTCCCAACAATCTTTTGTAACGATGCTAACTCCCGCACCACCATCAAGAATTCCCTTTATAGTTAATCCCTTGGTAGTGATGGGTAGGGTCGCATTAGACTCGTCGCCTTCAAAATACTGCCCTAATTCGTTAATGGGTACCTCGATCACAGACTCGTGTCCATCTAAGTCAAGTGATTGCACATGATTTTCCTCATCAATCATAATCGAGTCAGGCCTATTTGGTTGCGCAAACTGCGGTAATCCCGTTCGTAGCTCTCCGTTAAGGAATGCTCGAAGTGCAAGGAATAACTCAGGATCTCCATACAGCTTTGCTATGATCGTGGTTCGGACCTCAGAAGACATGAAGTCCACTAGTTTGGCAACATTCATTGGCGTTTTGCAGGGTGTAGGTCCTTGACTAGGAATTGGTGAGGATGGAATCTCATATTCCTCAATGGGATCAGGTATTCCTTCGTTAAACATCCTTTCCAACAAGAAGGGTGTATGCTCACTTTCTGATGTCCTGTCCTCACTCCCTTCTTGGATGATACTAGATATGGCTAACGGTCTATGGTTCATGTGGGGTGGATGAACTTGCGTGGGAAACACTGTGTCATGAATTTTTACATGCATGGGTTCTGGTTCTAGTTTCCTTTGAGTCTCCTCCACTAAACCTCTTAGATGTTTCACCTGCTCAATCTCGTCTACTGGGTTTGGATACGTCCCAATCTTCTTTTTACGATTTTTCCCTTTTTGCCCCTGCGATTTATCTTGGGGGTCGTGGATTGGATTTGGAAACACTTGTGGTGTTTTCAGAGGCTCTTTATGGTTTTCTCTTATTCGGTTTTCATTTGGTTCCATGTTACGGTTTTCTTTGTCGGTCTTTCCCTTTGTGGTATTGGTTCTAGTCTCCATTGTCTCGACTGAATCTGAATCATCCTCGAGGTCATTCATATACACGGGGTCATCTCCTGTTCCTATGTTTGTTTTGGAACTTGGCTTTGAATTTTCCGTATTCTGCGACTTCTTCCTTCGTGTCTTCCTTTTCTTTGCTTGGATAATTGACGCGGTATCTCTCTCTTCGAGGATATGTCCTGGCCCTTGAAGCATGGACCGTGTAATCGCATAAGCAGGTGCGACGGGTGGTATTGGTGACGTCACACTAGCAATTTCGACCAAATTCAGGGGTGTGATTTTAGGCGCATTTGGGTTATAGGGGCATTGGGCAATCAAGTGATCTATGCCACAACGATTACATGTGAGTATTGGCATTGCAGACGTGCTCCCTTGATTCATTTGCATCTGTGCAGCATTCTTTTGCAGCCTAATAGGGCACTCCGCTACTCGATGTGGTCCACCACACTCGTAGCATTGAAGAGGTGGCCTCCTAGCCTGGGTGTTGATATTTTGACCTCTGGATGCGAGAGCAGCAGCTTGATAAACCGGCTTGACTTGTCCCCAACAATCTTCCATGTAGTATATAGGACATTCTTCCAATGTATCAAGTCCGTAGGCAATACTAGTGTCTATTTCCTCCTCACAACCATCTGCATAAGCATTTGATGGCTCGCAACCCACTTGGTTCATAGGGGCGACTCTTGGATGCGGGGGCTGCGGTCCTAGCACAGGAGGTGGTAACGGTGTAGCTTGTACAACATTTTGAGATCTAGGGACCATGTGTTGCGGTAGTTGCTCAACAGGTGGAGCAGGCATCAATACAGGAGCTCAAGGCGCATCCGTGTAGGCTACAGGTGGTCTATTTTCCATCATACGTTTGATCATTAAACAATCCTTAGCTTGGTGACCATACCTACCACATGCGTTGCAAGTTCCATTAAATTTTACTCTAAACGTAGGGCACTCACTAGTGCTATGTGGACCTAAGCAAATGGAACACCATTGTTGCTCCCTTCTTGGATACATGTGACTATTTTGAGGGGGTCGATTATCCTTAAGAGACTCTTGGATTGCCTTGGTGAGGTCTGTCAAGAATGTCTCAAATACCTTTGGCTCATTGGCAATGGGCTTTGCAGTCATGGGTTCATACTCAATGGCTTGTGAGCTAGTGGATCTCGTGTCAGTAGACACCCTCATGCCTGCTATCATCAAGTTGTCCTCTAATTGGATTGCATTGGCAGTGACATCTTCCCAGGTTGTGATACCTCTAATCACTAGTCCATTATAGATTCCTTCATTCCTCAACCCTCGAATGAATCCATCAAGCAGTTGGTTATTGTTGAAGCGCTCATTTACAGGGCAACGAGAGTTTAAGTGCTTTAGACGACTAATGAAGTCCCTTACTGACTCTCCTTCCTTACGTTCGGCCTTCTGTAGCTGAGATGCTACACCCCAAAGCACACCTTCTCGTATGTACTCCTTTAGAAACAACCTTCGAAGGGTAGGGTAGATTGTTTTCTCATCCACCCTTAGGGTCCTATACCAATCTCCAGCCTTCCCACTTAATGTCAAGCTTAAGGCATTGCACTTATGTAGTTCGTTGCGTTCCCCTAAGGAATCACATACTTGTTCAAACACTTCAATGTGTTTCCTAGCATCTTCGTCCCCATTGAATTTTTGCGTGAGTTTGGCAATTTGTACTGCCTTACTTCTAGGCTCTCTATCAGATGCATGACGCATATTTTCCGCAATAGATCGACCTATGGTTTGAGCAAACGCTGCCAAGTCACCTATGTGAGGAGGTAGGGCCGGTGGAGGTACTCTTGGAATCATATGTGGGAGAGGAACGGGTACCGGTCTTGGCATATGTGTGGATGATGCAGGATATGGAACATAACCGGGCATAGGTCCACTCGGATAAGACCTAGGGAGCGGCACTCGAGGAGCATAAGCAAGTGGTACAATTGGAGGTGTGGGGGCCATGTGTGCATAAGGGGCTAGAGGCACATATGGTCGAGGCCCCATATTAGGTACTACGACACTAGGTAGTGGCACTGCGCTAACCGTAGATGTCATCGGTACATTCTCTGTTAGGCTTATCCCTGGAGTGAGCATTGTGTTTTCCTTGATAGAGGGTTGAGCCAAGTTAGGGAAGCTAAAGTTTTCGCTCGGAGGCTCAGATTGCATAGAGACCCCAGGTGAAATGACGTAAGATGGGTCCATGGGGCTCATTAGAGGAGTCTCCATTTGTGATAGAGTAGGCTGTTGAGCCTTGCTCGTATCCAGAAATCTCATGGGGCCATTAGAGAGTATATTTACCCCTCGGTTTTGCCTTTCTGATTGAATAATGCCATGGATAACATTACAGATCATTTTCTGTTGATCTTCGATGCTCGTGGCACTAGAGGTGGATTGTACAATCTCTATCCATCCTACATGGTAGGCGTGGCCAGAGTGTAGATCCGTCAACACCTCAGTGTGGAGGTCGTATGTCCAATGATCATTAATGAACAATCCTTCTAGAGTCGACGTGTTAATGGTTTCTTGTGAGGTAGAAGCAATGTTGCTCCCCGTGGTTTTACTTGTCACCAACGGTACTCTAGAGGGAACTTCTGAAGGAGGCAGCTCAACAGGGCCTTCTTGGTAAGAAGTTGGTAGGATATCCACATGGACACTCTTTGGGGGTGTGGGGTCCACGTGCGATGTGAAAGGAGATTCCACTTCCCCACCCCCTTCGCGTGCTTCATTTGCATCAGGTTCCGAGCGAGTAGCTCTACCTAATGTTTCCATGAAACGGCTAAACATACTAGTACTAGGCTGTGGAGCTTCGGGAGGTGCATGGCCTTCTCTCTCAGTGTTTTGGGTAGGGTATGCTTCCATGATTTCTGAGTCGGAGGAGGAATCACTAGCGGCTATTTTAGGGTCTTGGGTGGTGCTACCTTGTGTCCCCGCTGAGGGTCTAGAGCTTATCGTGGATGGGTAATGGGTGTCCGTATGAACAGAGGCACCCTCAATATGCTCGTGTTCTAGCACCCGCCCAGAGCGTAAGTGCATGTGCTTTTGATACCCTAAGGTGTCAAAAAGCTGCTCTAGGAGGCCTTGTGACTAGTTTTTAGCGTGTTTTTTGTTTGTTTTTTTGCTAGATTTTTTAGAGCGTGTCGTGGAATGGGCCGTGTGATAGCTCAAAACGAGCGTATCGGTCAGAGGGTCGTGCCGTGCTTTACAGCTCTCCGTTTGGTCACTCTATGCCCTCGGAATCCCTAAAACTGTCAATTTCCAGTAGGGAACTAGGCCCAAACTAGAAAGTCTAAGGGTGCAAGTGGGAAGAGAAAGGAGGAGAGTGGAGGACTTGTCCCACATGCTCTCATTCTCTCTTGAGGGAGTAGGGTATATATATAAGAGTGAGTCTAGTATATATCATAAGACTGAGGACTGAGGCCTGGGCCTGGGCTTGGGCTTGGGCTTGGGCTTGGGCTTGGGCTTGGGAAAATTGACAGAAATGCAGAAAACTGTAGAAATTGACAGAAAATGCAGCAAAAACGCAGAAAATTGCAGAAATTGAAAACGCCGAACTTGAAAACGCAGAAATTGCAGAAATTGAAAAAACACAGACAATAGCAGAAATTGAAACTTGACAGCAATTGCAGAAAACGCAAAAAACAGAAACCTTCCACACACTCCTTCCCTGCCTTTCCTATGATAGAGATTGCACCACAAGCAAGCGTAAAGTGCTAACCGAGCTTAGTGTAAGGCATATCCCCGGCAGCGGCGCCAAAAATGTGCGCTCCTTGCCGCACTGTCGAAGCAAGGGACTTGCCAATACACCGTATGCGAGCCACAAACGGCTCCAAGCACACAACAAGCCTAAACTAGCAAGCTCAAGAAAACAAAGGGTGTGTCACTCACCGCTCTACGCTCGCCTTCGTGGTGGATTCCTCGCCGCGATGAAGAAGAAGCTACAGTCGTGCCGCGCTCAACCGCTTCGCCGCCGTCGTGCCTTCGTAATGCTCGATCGCACACACACTATCCCTCTCTCTCTCTCTCTCACACACACACAAGGAGGTGAAGAAGAAGAAGATGGAGATGGAGCAAGAGCACTCTTCAATTGCACAAATGAGAGAATGAGTAAAAATTAGGTTTAGTTGGCTTTTATAGGAGCTCACCCCATTCACACTTGGGCGCCCATGCTTAGCCAACTAACCCCTTGAATGTCCAAGTTAAAGTGCGCCTCTCATCGACGATCACTCTACCTTTCCCTATTGGTCCGACAAGCCCGGTACCTGACTCTACCAAATACATAATACGCGTCCATCGTAGGTGATGGGTGTCCGTGTGCCGTGAGGGGTAACAAAGAGGTGGACAAGTTGTTGAAGGCCAGGGTTCATAGTCCCTGTGGAGACCACAGAATGGGTGAGTCCAGCTGTAGTCAGTCCAAAGAAGGATGGGAAGTGGAGAATTTGTGTAGATTTTAAACCCTTAAACCCAACCACTAAGAAGAACCCATATCCTCTTCCATTCATCGATCAGATCTTGGATTCAGTGGCAGGTTATGAGAGGTACAGTGTGTGTGATGGTTTTTCACGCTATTTTCAATTGAAGATTGCTCTTAAAGACCGCACAAAGACCACTTTTATTACGCCATAGGGCTGCTATTGCTACACAGTATTTCCATTTGGGTTGTCAAATGGACCATCTTTCTATCAAGAGAGAGCAAATTGGGTATTGGAACCATTCATTGGTAGTTGTGTTAAAGCTTTTATGGATGACTTCTGTGTTTATAGCAGTAGGGCTGAACACCATGAGAAGCTGCAGATGGTATTGGCTCGATATGATGAATGTGGAGGACAACTAAATCCAAAGAAATGTCATCTAGCACAGCCAAGGGTGAAGTTATTGGGCCACATGGTGTCAGAAAATGGCATTGAGGCTGATCCAGACAAGGTTAAGTCTATTATTCTTCTTCCATCACCTACGAGTACGAAGCAATTGGCAACCTTTATACACAAAGTGAAGTACATGGCAAGGTTTATTCCATTGTCTTCTCAGATTCTTTATCCATTACAAAAAGTGGCAAAGCATGATCCATTGCAATGGGATGACAAGTGTGAAGAAGTGTTTCAAGAGGTGAAAGAGGTGTTAGGGGGGTTGTCAGCCATGCAGGCTCCTGATTGGGAGAAAGTGTTTTATGTAAATCCATCAATAGGGGATAATGCCATTGGAGCCATGCTATTGCAAAAGGGGAAGGGCAGCCATTATATGAGGCCAGTGTATTGTGCAAGCCGAGTGAAGTTGGTAGCGGAGAGAAAGTTATCGGAAGTAGAGCTAGTGATGGCCAGTGTAATATTTGCTTGTCGACGATTTCGTCATTACTTGCTACCACGGCCTTTTGTTTTCTTGACGAGTTATGCCTTTTTGCCACAGTTAGTTAATGGTACCAACATGTCAAATGTGGTGAAGAAATGGGTAATTGAGCTGCAAGAGTTTGAGTTCTCTTTTCTAGTGGAAGATAGTACAAGGGCTACCCTAGCTGATTTGTTGACCTACAAGGAGAATCCCCTTATTGTTAAGGAAGAGGTGGTGATAAAGGTAGTTGAAGAAGTTCCACAGATCAGCAATGCACATGTGTTGTTCTTTGATGGTTCATACAGAAAGAGACATGATGCAGCTTCAGGGGGTATAGCACTTTATGATCTAGAGGGGAAGCTAGTATGCAAGAGAGGGTTCAAATTGGATGCTCATAGTAACAATGAGGCTGAATATGCTACTCTGGAAGCCGGATTACACATTTGTTTGAAGCATGGGGTTCGAAGGTTGAGCATAAAAGGTGATGCCTTGTTAGTGGTGAAGCAAGTGCTGGGTGTGTGGAAGAGCAAGAACACCTCATTGAAGGAAATGTGCTTCAGAATTAAAGGCCTGTTAAAAAAGTTCGAAGCATGGATCATCAGACACATTGAATGTGCTCTAAATGGAGAGGCACATGAAGCAGCTCAAGGCATGATTGGGGAGCTATTTGTGTTGAGGACCACCTTACCTTTTTATCATCGCCGGGAAAGTTTGGCTCAAGAAGAGGAGTTTTTGCTAACAGGAATCATTCCAAAGGAGATTCAGAAGTCTAAGAAGTATGGCTTTGTGCGTAGAGCATACAGGTACAAATTGATTGGTGATGTCTTATACATGAAAGGGGCTGATCTCGTGTTGAGACGTGTACCTTGGCGGGAGGAGCTTTACAGAGTGTTGGAAGAGAATCATGAAGGCGCATGTGGTGGCCATTTTGCTCTAAAGATCACCTTGCATAAGATTTTGCAAGAGGGGTATGTATGGCCTAGTTTGCACAAGGATGTTCACCATTGGTGTAGGTCTTGCAATAGGTGTCAAGCATTTGGGAAGAGAGTGTTGAAGCCAGAGCTACGAAAAACCATTATGACGTTTGATGTGTTTGAAAAGTGGGGGATTGATGCAATAGGCCCGTTACCTATCACAAGCACGGGCAAAAGCTATATCTTGACGGCACTGGACACGGGTAAAACAGATCAGTGCAAAGGATGTGGCAAAATTTGTGTATGATGAAATATGTTGCAAGTTTGGGGTGCCATTAGAGCTACTTTCAGATAGGGGGCCAGGATTTAGAGCTAAACTGCTAGACTTCTTATGCACAAAGATGAAGATTAGGCACCAGCATACCACTCCTTATTACCCGCAGTGTAATGGCTTAAATGAAAGATTCAATGGTCAGTTGGTACAAATTCTTTCTAAAGTGACAGAGCACCAAGGAAAGAATTGGGATTTGGAATTGCCCAGTGCATTATGGGCTTACCGTCCTTCGGTGAAGACAGGTACAGGGTTTACTCCATTTCATTTGGTGTATGGAAAGGAAGCACTATTGCCTGTGGAGGTAGAGTTGCCTACGGTCAAGATGTTAGAGAAGTTGCTTGGGCCACCTAGTGATGCATTCAAAGAGAGGCTCTTGCAGTTACAAGAGGTCCAGTTGGATATGATGAGCGCATTGGAGCATTATGGGCAGATGCAGAATAAGGCTTTGGCAAAGATAAATGAAAAGGTCAAAAGTAAGGGTATCAAGAAACATAACTTGGTTTTGCGCTACAATAGTAAGCTGGACAACACCTTCCAAAAGAAGTTTCAAATTAAGTGGGAAGGCCCTTTCAAGGTAGTGGAGTGTTTTCCAAATGGCACATATCAGCTGGCTAACCTGGATGGTGTTCTACATAAGTCAAGGGTAAATGGATTGCATCTTAAATTGTATCATGCTAGATTGATGATGGTGGAGCAAGATGAGCTGTCTGTGGATCAAGCAGTGTTGGTGAGGGATGAGGAGACCTGTGATGCGGCGAGTCTCATATCTCTCTTTGCTGCTGGAGATCATGAATGATCTAGCAGGCTAGGGGATGGGCAAATTATGTCAGGAGTTTTTTGGAGCAAGGGATTGCGCATATGTACATATACACGCATGGTGCATCAAATAAAGAATTGCCCATTTTTCAGAGCCAAGTGGTTAAGTGGGGCCCACATATGTACAGGTAGGACAGGGTGTACATAGTGCATCAATTTTCACTATGACCAGTACCATTGTGTTTTTTCTACAATAAGGAGGAGTTGGTAGCTCGTAAAAATTATCGAGGAAGCTATCCGCGGGCCGATGACATGAGGTAAGCAGGTGCGTCAGATGGCATCTAGTGGTGTCAGGAGGTCGAACGGGGTCAATACTTGCATGCGGAGAAGTATGGACACGACGTGGGTGTTTTCTTGTGATACTTATGCAGAAAGGTCATCATGAGGACCACTTTTTGGGGCCACTTCACGTGGTTTCGGGATGCATTATTTGGAAAAACTGAGTGCCAGGTGTGCGGATGATGCAAAAAGGTGACAACTTTGCACTGCGAGGTCAGCTTTTGGCCTGTTCGGGGTCCGTTTGAGGTCATCTAAAAGGTCAAGGGTGCCCAACTAAAAAAGCTAAGTGTGGGAACTGAAAAAAATGAGAGAAGACCAAAAAAACGTGGAGAAGAGAGGAGGAACAGCCGCAAGTGTGTTTTTGGGGTTTTTGGAGCCTGTTTTGGCCGTAAATTGCTCATCCGACATCGGATTTGAGCACTTTGACATTGTAGACTGGGGTTTTGGGCCGTTCCGGACGTGATGGCACTATCTAGTTTGCCAAATTCCTCACTATTTTTTTGCTATTTTGGCTGTGTAAGTTTCTCCTACGAGCAAAGCTTCTGCTCCAATTTGTGATTGTATCTGGCTTATTTTACCCATACTGTGTGAGCTATTTTCCCCCTTGGTGTTGGAGCAAGCTCATTTGTATCTAATTATCATAATTTCTCCTCTTTTGAGCTGAGTTTTTTGGATGTGTGTGTGTGTGTGTGTGTGTGTGTCTCTTTGTGGAGTGGGCAAGTGGATAGTCTCTCTCCTCCCATTCCATAGGTGTGTTCCCTGTCTCGGCCAGGTGGACTGTGTAAGCCGAGTGGTGCCCCATAGTGTGTGTGTGTATCTTCCCAAGAGTGTGTGTCGGGTCGTTATAGAGGCGTTCTGTGTGTTTCCATCCCGCTCACAACGTTATCATTATCCGTATCAACAGGCTGAGGCGGACAAACACGATTTCCAAGAACAACCTCAGAGAGTTCATCGCCTTCAAGAATTAGCAACATCTTTGCTTTCCAGCCTAGAAATCCTTGACCTTGAAAAGGAGGACAGAACGCTGGCCAGAAGGAAAGACGCTGACAAGAATATTCATAGCCATATCTTGTTGCAAGAAGACGTATAAGATAAGATCGCAGAATCTGCACACCATATATGGTGAAGGTCACAATTGAGAATGAGAGAAATATCAGGACTGCGTTCTGTCAACGATAAGCGCAAGAAGGATGCTCAAGGACCGTCCAAAGATGTGAGAGACGTCACCCAAAAAAAGGCAGGGTAAAGGAGACGTTAATAATAAAAGAGTCCTCAAAATAGAGTGGTGGCGTGAGACGCAAGATTGACGGCCACAATACGAATAGCAAAAATCTAAATCTTCTCGTTAAAATTAACACCAAAATAAGAAAAACGATCGCGGACGATTGATGAAGAAGTAGGACGAAGAAAGCTGCGTCAAGCTCAATTGCAGTAAAAACAACATAACTTTTTGCTGCGAACTCTGATCGACGCAAACCTAGAACTCAAATCGAAGAGCTCAAGGAGACGAACAAGTTTTGGATGAAAAGTGCCATTGCGCTATGCGATGCGCTTTTCCCCTTTCTCCAAATTTTGAGCAGAACACCCCCAAAAATTGAGATGAAGTTCAGGGTGTCATCAACAAGAAAACGTAATCAACGATTAGATTGATTAGCAAGAAACACCACACAAAATACTAATCATATTCTTCTTAACACAAAACAACCACAATAAACAAGAATCAACGCTCAAAAATAAAATTTGTAGCAATTTTGAATCTTACATGCGAATCACATATACATACTGTTTTGTCACCATGAATTGAATCGGCGCGTGATCATTACCGCTCTATTACCATATTGAGATGTAGAGAGAAAGAGAGACAGACGAGACAAGAGACACACCATATACGCTCCCAAAGACTGATTCATATTGAGGACAAGATACAAATATATAGGTGAGACCAAGTTGAGTACAGTGAGCCATATATAGCTCCAACAATTAGGGTAGAGGAAACTATGCACCCAAAGGTCCACATTGGTGTGACCTGCACCACAACGTTGTTGTGCAGTTTGCAAGTAATGACGCTTTGAGGGTGCAAAGTCCTTTGGCAGCCAAACATGTAGAGAAACCGTTTTCAAACTTGAAGATCTTGATGTGAAGGGGAGGTTTGTAATGTGGCATAGCTCCATGGCAAGGGGAATAAAGCTTGCCTCAAGCAAGAGTGGAGAGTTGCAGTAGATCCACGAAGGGGAGAGGTGAGCTATGGGATGGAGAGCTGCAGGAGAGCTATAGAGTGGATAGGAGATCTTTGGAGTGAAGAGATTTGGGATGGAGAGCTCCATGAGAGCTATGGGATGGAGAGCTGCAGGAGAGATATGGAGTGGAGAAGAGGTCTATGGAGTGGAGAGTGTGAGGTCCCCAAACCACCGATACAAAGATTGGGATGGGGTCCTTGACAGGTCTCTAGGCCTAATAAAAAGTCTCTAGACCTTTAACATTGAAAATGGCTTGGGTCTATAGTCCTTGAAGAAGACCTTGTCCTATCTCGCAGCGAAAACGGGACAACATATTAAAAGTCCAAAAGTATTTCAGCCCTATAACTTCCACATGTTGGGCTAAGGTATCCTCAACAAACACTTTTTTTCCCCTAATAGATGTGAGGGCATAGCCACTGGTGGTCTCCTCTTCCAAATGAAATAGTTTTTTAAACATTTTTAGTGCGTAGGGATGGATAGTTACCTGACCTATCAGGTCCACCCGTCCATGATTGACAACCTTAGTAAATCCCCACTTACCACCCCGCACTCACACATGATTATTTTGTTATTTAATTACGACCAAATTATTATCACAATTAAAATAATTATTTCTTTTATCTTTCATAACAGCAATTTATTAAAACAACCCTTGAAAGACGTATTGAAATCATTCTTTTACAAACAAACATCTTTAAACTTAAGACAGGGTATTTTCAATCAAAACATTGACCATAATAAGTATGACCATTACTCTTCTTGTCTCAAGACCACCTAATGGTGAAAAACGGTACCTAATTTCCTTGTTCACAATCCAGGGTGGATAATCCCCCACCCAAGGTTCGGGGTGCCCATACACCAAACCAGTTGTCCATACAACTGGGCAGCTCCCCTAGGATAAAACAATATCCTAACTTATGTAGAAACATCAAGATATGACACAGAGTAGAAACTCATCGTTCATGGGGGTAATCGACTTCTCTGTGGTAATGATGGCTGCAAAGCCATCATTATTCATCAAATTATACAAAGGAGAGAGGTGTCTTGAGACAAGATGTCTTAAGGATGAGCAATCATTCTTTTCGAGGTCAACGAGTCTTAGCACAAACAATTCTTTCCTAATTACAAATAATGCTCATTGGTTTCTTGGAAGCTACCTTCTATTTTCGGTCAATTATTTCTTTTTTGATTCTTATTCCCTCCTTACGTATGCAGTGCTAACTTATAAAAGAACTTAAACTATTTAAAGACTTTATTAAATAAATAGAACCCACTTGGGACTGATTAGCCATCTCCTGCTGCGCTGGCGCCTAAATACTATCCGCCATAGGCCTACTACTAGGCCCAGCCTCATGGTCATGGCACGCCCTAGCCCTCTTGTGAGTTGTATCGTCCTCATCGGACTGAGGATTTCCTCGAGTCCTCTTCGGAGCCATACTGGTAGCCTTTTAAAAGGATACTTAATCGATTAGAGAATTAATTGAATAATCTCTCTAATTGTTTTTACCCAAAAATATGGATTTTTGGACTAAGTAAATATCTTAACTTCCTAGTAGTATTATTGTGCTTCCATAACTAGCAGAGCTATTTAACTAATTTTCTTATGAATTACTTATTTGCATCCTAGGTAGATTCTGATATATTATAATCCTGGTAATTATCTTGCTAACTTGTAGCTTAATCTACTATTTTTCCTTCACAATTTATAGTCAAAATCAGATAATATAGGTAAGATAATTATTAAACTAATTATATGTGCTTAAGATAATTATCCCAACTTTCTAATAATTTTTTTAATCTTTGTTAACTACTATGTAGGTATATATATTAATTTACTAGTTCTTCTTTTCAATTTAAAGTCAAAATCCGATAATATTAGCTTAGATAATTAGCTAAACTCATTATTTGTACTAAAGATAATTAACCCAACTTTCTAATACTATTTTCTATCTCTCGTAATTACCATGTAGTTATATAAATTAATTTGCTAGTTTTCCTTCTCAATTTATAGTCAAAATTAGGTAATATTAGCTAAAGTATTTAGCTAATTAAAAATAATTATTTGTGATTAAGATAATTATCCCAATTTTATAATATTGTTTTCCATATTTGACAATTATATAAATTAGTTTATCAATTTTCCTTTCTAATTTACAATCAAAATCAGACAATATTAGCTAAGATAATTAGCTAAACTAATTATCTATGAGTGACCTATTTATCGCGAAGTCCTAATAGCTATTTGGACCTATGATAGTTACTATAAAATTATTTAAATGATTTAGTTAATTCTCCACTTCAATTTATGTTCAAAACTAAATATTTTTTGCATAATTAATTAGATAAACTAATTTGTTTTGCATGGAGTAATTATCCGTGATTCCTAACATTGATTTCTAGCGTTAATAATTACTATATAATTATCCAAGTGATCTAGCTAATTTCTTTCTTCAATTTATGCTAAAAAATAGACAATTTTGGCCTAATTAATTAGATGAAATAATATTTTTGCATGGCCTAATTATTAACATTGATGTCTAGCTCTAATAATTACTCTATAGTTATGTAAGTAATTAAACTAATTTTCCCATTCAATTTATGCTCAAAAAATATAATTTTGGCCTAATTGATTACATAAAATAATTTTTTTGTGCTTGGCCTTTTCACCTTGGCTTCCTAAATTTTTTTCTAGCTTTGATAATTCCGATGTAATTATTTAAGTGTGTAAACTAATTTCCCCTTCATTCTATGATTAACAACATTTAATTTTAACTTAATTATTAGGTAGATTACTCAAAAACTTAAGATATAATCTCCTTGGCTTGTACACAGTATATCCAAGCTCTAAAAATTATAATATAATTATTTAAGCTTAAAATTTATTTTTTTCATAAATCAACTTAAAGTTAATCATTTTTATCTTAATATGCAGTAATTAATTAATTAGATTATTGATCAAACTCAGGAAATTAGTGATCAGAAGTCTAATGATCATTTAGAGAGTAATTAATAATAGGGAAAACTTAATCTCTTTAATTAATAGATTAACTAGGAGAAACTAATCAAAACTTAACCTATTTTTCTAATTAATCAAAATTAGACTAATTAACTCGATTGATTACAAAGAGTTTTTGCTCTCTAAGTAATTTGTGAGAGGTTTTCTCGAAAAATTTACCAGAACTCTGAGTCTACCTGAAATTGTGAAGCAAGGGGTCTGATTTATAGGTTGGGCACTCATAAGCTCTTATAGAATGAAAATGGTAGTTGCTTGCAGCTCAAGATGGCACCCCGTGCTGCTAATTGTGTCCTTGGCAAGCCAGTGTGATGACCCCTCCCATCACCTGCCAGCTTTAAAAATCAATTTTGCTATATTTTGACCTATTTTTTGCTAATTGGTAAATATATGTAAGGCCCTTAGTAAAGTCTATGCTTAAATGATTACTGCAACCATTCAATTTTTCTTAATAATTTAATTTACATTGAATCTTCTAGAAGGACTAGCGGGGTCAGTTTTTGTCCGAATTTAAATCTAAAAATTTCTAGCCCGGGGTTTGTTGTGCTTAAGATTCCAAAAATACCATTTTTAATTGCTTTTGAGATAGAACTTTACCTATTTGCAAGTCCAATGCTTTCCCCTAAAGATTTGAGTTCATCCCTCTACATCTAGAAAGGTGGAGACCTTTTGATCACCCCAACTTAAGAATTTGAGATGCCCTCATCTCAACCAAAATTGGGAAAGTCTTTGAGAAAAAGAGGTTTCCTTTTCCCAAGTGGCATCCTTGGTGGGATAATCTTTCCACTTTATCGAGTGTTCGTGATTGCTCTAAGAGTTCTTTTTAGTTCCTAGGATACAGTCTGGTTGGAGTTTCACAATTCCTTACTAATTACTTGCTACTTAGGTTTTCCCCAAGAAACTCTCATTCTTGAGCTCATCTTAAAAACTAGGTTAAATCTATTCTGTAAAAGACCCATATATCCACCTTGTCTACATGAACGCGCTCGGTCTAACTGACCATTCAGAGCAATCAACGTTCGACACAAGCTTCCACCATTGCTCCAGAGGTACCCCCTCTGTGCTCTAACCTAGTTGACCAATAATATGTAAAGAGTTTTAAGAGGTATCATACCAAAAGTTCGTTTAGTCTCTAGGTCATTTTTCAAGGAAGGATATCTTGTGTACAAGGAGTGTGACTTGGTTTTTGGATAACTATCTCATTTTTAAGATTCAAATCGTGCCTTCCTAACAAGAACCTCTTTCTCCTTTGCTAGATCTACCCTTAATTTCTTGATTGAATACTAGTTTAACTTCAAATTCCATAAGTAATTTGGAAAAGAAAAATAATGTATACCATTATAATATATAAGTAACTCAAAGTTTTACATTATCGATTTATTGTGGCTTACAAAACTGCCTATTGTTGCTGAGCTCTAGGATTACTAACTGTAACCAAGTGAGTGACTCTCTCATCTTCCTTGTTCATTACGTTTGGTTCTCCCATGATTGCATAAGCTCTGGCTCCTCTTGCTCTTCCTCTACCTCGTCCTCCATTTCTACCTCCTCTTAGATTATCTCCTTGCTTTTGAGGAATGGCTCTAGCAGTAGTTTGAGGCTTTTGCTCTTCAGGATAGTTATTTATATAGTTCCCATCCATAGCACCTAACGTTTGGAAGGTCCGTTCCAAGTTTGTTGTTGCAGCTACTCCACGTTGTTGATATCCTTGGTTGAAAGTTACATTGGCTCTTCTCCTAAAGTTATTAGATCCATTATAGTTCCTTGTAGAGTTGGTTCGTTCAGCTACAAGAGGCTTGGCCATGAGAAGGACGTCCTGAATTGATGTAGGCCTCATTGCTTTGAGAGGTGAACTCAAGGGTTTGTTGAGGCATTGACAGAAACGGGCAATTTGTTGCTCCATGGTCATCTAGGGAGCATAGCGTCGTAGAGACAAACTTGGTGTAGTACTCCTCTAGTGATAGTCCTAGCTGGCGTAGACCAAAGAATTCATTCATATTGATAGCCTAATGCGCAAGAGGGAGATAGTGTTCTTTGATTTCTTGCTTCATTTTCTCCCTAGACGAACTACTCGTGGGATTATCTCTGCAGTGTTGCTTCCAACAAAGTTTGGCATCTCCACTGAGACGAAACATAGCCAGCATTGTTTAGTTTTCTTGAGTAACAGTGTAAAGGCTATACGCGAGTATTACCTTGGGATTGAATTAGTGAAATTTAGTACTAGATGAAATCTCTCTTACTTATATTTTTAACTTATCTCGTACTCAAGAAATTTTCACATAGGATGAAGACAATTTCCAAAGCATAAACAAAAATCCTTATAGCATACCCACGAGAACCATAGTATGTACAAGAGTTAATACAATCCATGAAGATCCTACTAGGTACAAAGGTGACGAGAGTCCTATACTAAAATCTTGTGGACTTTGTGTGGATCAGATATAGGATAAAAATATAAAACATCTTTTGGTCCACTAAAACTAGGGTCTACACCTGTGGGCCTAATTCTACTTGGGTAGATTACTTTAGACACCTGATCAAACACACATTGATTCTGTGATACTTGATACCATCTACTACAAAGGTTTCTACTGGATTCTGTGTCCCCATGAAAAAGTATACTTCAATCACTTGAAGCATTAGGTGAAATTTGGACTTACAAAGGGGCCCTTTAAGGAGTTTGACTTTACCTCTCTCTACCAAAACAGGTGCATGGATAAATTTTTGCAAACAAACTCCAAAGTTTATGAAGGTTTGACAGTTAGAATGTCCTTCAAGCTCTATGTATTGATATATAGCATGCCATAAGATTCCTCATATTTTAGAAGATTCTTTTTTTTTGCTTCACCTATGATGTGACAACTCTGTCGAAATCTGAGTGAATCAAAAAAAGAATCTTCTAAAATAATTGGAATCTCATGGCCTGCTATATATCAATAAATAGATCTTGAAGAGGACATTCTTGCTGTCAAACCTCCGTCAACTTTGGAGTTTGTTTGCAAAAATTTATCCATGCACCCGTTTTGGTAGAGAGAGGTAAAGTCAAACTCCTTAAAGGAACCTTTGTGAGTCCAAATTTCACCTAATGATCTTCAGCCCATTTGACTCTCTTCATATTTCCTGCTAAACCTTCTAACTCTCCCACATCAATGAAGAAAATTCCACCAGATCCTGACTAGCTCATCCTCCAAGTGGAAGGAAAAAATCTCTTATCTAGCCATTTCATCACGTTTAATCACATTGAATAGTGTCGGGATAGGCAAGCCCTCATAAACCTAATGTTGAAATCCACGGATTTGTTGTAAGCCTGATTGAAATCTTCCCTCAAAGATGGGGAAAATTCTCTCTTCCTTTCTCTCCCTATTTTCAATTAAATAACTCTTTAATTGAATTTTTCAAAGATCATTTATTCCAACCTAACACCTTTAAATTTTTCCTAAGTCCAAGATTTTAATTAACACACGCTCAGATACCACTTGTGAGGTCCCCAACCCACCAATACCAACATTGGGATAGGGTCCTTGATAGGTCTCTAGGCCTAATAAAAAGTCAAAATCGCTAAACAAGAAAAATCCAAGGAATAGACCTTTACTATTGACAATGGCTTGGGTCTATAGCCCTAGAAGAAGACCTAGTCCTATCTCGCAGTGAAAACGGGACAACATATTAAAAGTCCAAAAATATTTTGGCCCTATAACTTTCACACGTTGGGCTAAGGTATCCTCAACCAATGATTTTTTCCCCCTAACAGATGTGAGGGAACAGCCGTTGGTGGACTCCTCTTCCAAGTGAAAAAGTTTTTTAAACGTTTTTAGTGCACAAGGATGGATATTTACCTAATCAATCAGGTCCGCCCATCCATGATTGACAACCTTAGTAAATCCCCACTTACCACCCCGCACTCACACATAATTCTTTTGTTATTTAATTACTACCATGTTCTTATCACAATTAAAATAATGATTCCTTTTATCTTTCATAACAGTAATTCATTAAAACAACCCTTGAAAGCAGTATTGAAAACATTTTTTTACAAACAAACATCTTTAAACTAAAGACAGGGTATTGTCCATAAAAAATTTGACCATAATAACCATGACCAGTTCTCTTCTTGTCTCAAGACCACCTAAGGGTGAAAAACGATACCCATTCCTTGTTGACAATCTGGGGTGGATAAACCCTCACCCAAGGTTCGGGGTGCCCATACACCAAACTAGTTGCCCGTACAATTGAGCGGCTCCCCTAGGATAAAAACGGTATCCTAATTTATGTAGAAACATCTAGACATAACACGGAGTAGAAACTTATCGTTCATGGAGATAACCAACTTATCCGTGGCTGGAAAGCCATCATTATTCATTAAAATATACCAAGGAGTTGGAGGTGTCTTGAGACAAGCTTTCTCAAGGATGATCAATCCTTCTTTCCTAGGTCAACCAGTCTTAGCCCAAACAATGTTTTCCTAATTACAAACAATGTTCGTTGGTTTCTTGGAAGTTACCTTCCATTTTTGGCTAATTATTCCCTTTCCTATTCTTATTCCCTCCTTACGTATGCAATGTTAACTTATAAAAGAACTTAAACTATTTAAAGACTTTATTAAATAAACAGAAGCCACCTAGGACTGATCAGCCCTAGCCCTCTTGTGAGTTGTATCGTCCTCATCGGACTAAGGATTTTCTCGAGTCCTCTTTAGAGCCATAGTGGTAGCCTTATAAAGGGATACTTAATGAATTAGAGAACTATTTGAATAATCTCTTTTATTTCTTTTGTAAAAAAATAGGGATTTTTGGACTAAGTAAGTATCTTTGATAAATATCTGGGTGAGATATTTTTTTCTTAACTTCCTAGTAGTATTATTGTGCTTCCATAATTATCAGAACTATTTAACTAATTTCCCTATTTAATTTCTCTTCAAAAATACTCTTATTTGGATTTAGTAATTTATGAATTACTTATCTACTTGTGGAATAATTATCCTACGTGGATTTTGATGTATTATAATCCTTGTTATTGTCTTGCTAACAGATAAACTGATTTACTATTTTCCCTTCTCAATATATATATAGTCAAAATCCAAAAATATTAGCTAAGATAATTAGCTAGACTTATTATTTGTGCTTAACACTAGGTTAGTAATGGGATACTTTTATGTTCTGGGACACTTTTATGTCCTGTTAAGTGTCCATTTTGCTTGAATTATGTCAAGAGTTTCAAAATGGATTTTGAGGTTCTATCTATCTAGAAATTTGGCTCATGAGCTGAAAAAAACTCGACATTTTTTTGGAATATCAATTCCATCTTTAACCTTGTCCTTGCACAACATTTGCAACCTAAATTGTATGAAAAAACGGGTCCTGTTTTTGTCTTTTTTTCAACTTTTTGCAACTATACCACTCTAGAGCTCATGTTTTGTGAGGTCTATAATTCTAGAGAGCTATCTTTAGTAGTCCTCAACATGTCCTGATGCTTCTAGGGAGAAATAAATGTTAATGTTGTAAGTTATGACCAAATTACAAAAATTGTCAAATCCTCTTTTTTAGCCAATTTTAGCTCTTTTATGATTTTTTTGGTGGCTTTCATGATATCCAAATGCAGTTTTGATTTTCTATGTGGCACATTGTAACATAAAGCTAATATTTCTTGAGTTTTGGGGCACCTAATACCCTATTTTTCATAGTACACAACGATGGTTGATTTTTTCAATTATAGAAGAAAACAAAACATTCTAGTATATCAAGTATAGCTTTCTCAATATTGCTATTTTCTTGTGACGACTATATGAATTTTGTAGGTAGTAACCATATCTAGTCATAAGGATGAAATTTGGGTAGATATTGAATAGTTTCTATGGGATTCTACAGCTCATAATGTTGAACCCAGTTTTTTCATGTTTTCTATATTTAGCACTTCATTTTTGTCCCCAAGATTCCCCTTGGTAAGAGATGTATCATGATTTTGACATGTTACATGGATCCTTATGAACCTAAAGGCCAGTAGGGAACAAAGAAAATATGCATACATTATTTGTATTGACCGTGGCTATAGAAACTTTGATGATAGGTACACAAAATTGTAAAAATTCAACTTTTTTGTACCTATTTCTTTTGGAAAAACAAAAAATAGTGAGTGAGAAGCAATCATATGTTCTGATCACCAACCCATTGAAGTTAACTAGGGAATTTATCTCAAGTCCTACAAAAATCCCTAATCTTATTTTTATGCAACAAAACGTAAGAAATGAGTGTTTTGATGAAAATGTACTGGTCCATCAACTTTGGACGCTTGGTGTGACCAAAAGATGAGAAATTTTACAAGTTTCTTATTTTTTCCATGTGTACTAGGCCTTGAACTATAACCTCATGAAAGGATTTTACAAAATGAGTGGATCTACTATGGTTTTGGAGGTTTTTTTCAAAACCCTGAAAGGAAACTTTTATGTCCTGTTAGGTTACCAACCTAGTGTTAAGGTATCTATCCCAATTTTTTAATGTTGTTTCCCATCTGTGGTAATTACCATGTAGTTATATAAATTTATTTGGTAATCTCCTTTCTCAATTTATAGTCAAAAATAGGTAATATTAGCTAAAGTAATTAGCTAAACTAATTATGTGTGCTTAAGATAATTGTTTCAACATCCTAAGGCTTTTTTTCATCTTTGGTAATTACTATGTGATTATATAAATTAATTTGCCAGTTTCACTTCTCAATTTATAGTCAAAATAAGGTACTATTATCTAAAGTAATTAGCTAAACTAATTATTTGTGCTTAAGATAATTATCTGAGCTTCCTAATGTTTTTTTCAATATTTGATAACTACTATGTAATTATATAAATTAATTTACTAGTTTCTCTTTCCAATTTACAATCAAAATCAGACAATATTAGCTAAGATAATTAGATAAACTAAGTAGTTGTGCATGAACTATTTTTCTCAGGTGTTCCTAATAGTTATTTCTAGTTTGATAACTACTATATAATTATCTAAGTGATTTAGCTAATTTCTCTCTTCAATTTATGTTAAAAAAAGACAATTTTGGCCTAATTAATTAGATAAACTAACTTCTTGTGCATGGACTAATTATCTCAACTTCCTAACATTTATTTATAGCTTTGATAATTAGTGTGTAGTTATCTAAGTGACTTGGCTAGATTCCCCCTTTAATTTATGCTAAAAAATAGACAATTTTTTTCTAATTAATTAGATGAGATAATTTTTTGTGCATGGACTAATTATCCCAAAATTTTAACATTGATTTCTAGCTTTGATAGTTGTTGTATAATTATCTAAGTAATTTAGCTAATTTCCCCCTTCAATATATGCTCAAAAACAAATAAATTTCGGTCTAATTAATTAGATAAACTATTTTTTTGCACATGGCTTAAATATTTTTGCTTCCTAACAAGGTTTCTTAGCTTTGATAATTACGGTGTAATTATCTAAGTGTGTTAACTAATTTCCCCTTCATTTTATGATTAAAAAAAGTTATTTTTTTCTTAATTAATTAGATAGATTACTCAAGAAATTAAGATCTAATCTCCCTAGCTTCTACACAGTATAACCAAGCTCTAAGAATTATAGTATAAATATCTAGACTTAAAAACTATTTTTCTTCATAAATCAATCTAAAAGTAATCATTTTCAGCTTAAAACGCAGTAATTAATTAATTAGACTACTGATCAAGCTTAAGAAATTAGTGACTAGCAATCTAATGATCATTTAGAAAGTAATTAATAATAGGGAATACTTAATCTCCTTAATTAATAATTTAACTAGGAGAAATTAATCAAAACTTAAGCTATTTTCCTAATTAATCAAAATTAGACTAATTACCTTGATTAATTACAAAGTTTTTGCTCTCTAAGTAATTTGTGAGAGGTTTTCTCTTATATGCAGGAGAAATCTGCCAAGACTCCGAGTTTGCCTGAAATTGTGAAGCAAGGGGTCTTATTTATAGGTTACTGGGCACTCATAAGCTCTCATAGGTTGAAAATGGCAGTTGCTTGCAGATCAAGCAGCCCCCAGGCTCAAGATGGCATCCCCTACTGCTAATTGTGTCCCTGGCAAGTCATTGTGATGACCCCTCCCATCATCCACCAGCTTTAAAAATCATTTATGCTATATTTTGACCTATTTTTTGCTTAATTGGTAAATATTTGTGAGGCCTTTAGTAAAGTCTATGCTTAAATGACTACTACAACCATTCCATTTTTCTTAATAATTTAATTTACATTGAATCTTCCGGAAGGACTAGCGGGGTTAGTTTTTGTTCTAATTTAAAACTAAAATTTTCTAGCCCGGGGTTTGTTGTGCTTAAGATTCCAAAAATAATATTTTTAATTGCTTTTGAGATAGTGCTTTACCTGTTTGCAAGTTCAATGCTTTCCCCTAAATCTTTGAGTTAATCCCTCTGTATCTAGAAAGGTGGAGACCTTATAGAGAGCTATGGGGGGGAGAGTTGTAGCAAAGCTATGGAGTGGACCTGCAACAACAAGTAGAGGGAAGGAGGAAGAGTGTGAGCTGAAAAGTAGGAGAGATAAGAGAGAGGGAGAGGAGTGAGAGAGGGAGGGAGGAAGAGTGTGAGCTGAAAAGTAGGAGAGAGAAGAGAGAGGGAGAGGAGTGAGAGAGGGAGGGAGGAAGAGTCTGTGTTGAAAAGTAGGAGAGAGAAGAGCGAAGGAGAGGAGTGAGGGACAGGGGAATGATTTTGGAGGGAAACAAAAAGGTGGGAAGTTTGATATTTAGCAGGTCTAGCAATGAGATTTTGAAAGAGAAAATTGATTTTTGGGTATACATATAGGTTGGGGAGAAGTTTTGAGTAAACAAAGGATTTTTTTGAAGTTTTTTGAAGAAAGTGTTGTTTTGGGCTGAGGCTATAGATACCCTTGATGATGTGGCAAAAAAAGGGGGGAGGGTAGTTATTATCATAAGGACCACCACTCTTTTGGGTAGAGAGAGAATGTACGTATCCTCGCTCCCTAGCCTCTATTTCAACCTACAAAAAGCCTATGACAACCTAAAAAAAGGCCTATGAGAATACCCTCATTCAATGGCCTTGTCTCCTAAATCACACACATTTTCAATCTTAATCCCTTAAAATTAGGGATCCTTACAAGGCCCTTTTGGGGTTCATATTTTTCCTAATGCTCTACATTCTGTTCTAGTGTAGACCATGACTACGAGACTGCCAAAGGCCTAGCACTACAAATGACTCTATTACCATTTTTAATAGTTATACTAGAGATGAACAATCATTTTGGTACCATCTAGAATAACTATGGGGAGTCGGTTACTATTGTAGACGATGAGAAGGAAGAGGAGGCAACACAATGATTTTGCGGAGGCTTTGAAGGGTCAAGTTCAAGAGTTTAAAGTGTGTGCACAAAGAAAGCGGGTGAAAGAGGTCTTCATACAACATGATTTTCAACACGCACGCTTACAGTTGCAAATATCTCCTCCTAGTTTTCCACAGCATCGACCCAATTGTATGGTATTTTGAGCATATATCTCATTCAGTGCATGTTTATTTCCAAAGGCTTATGGTTGATATTATGTTTGATATGGTGTATATATTTATCCATTGAACAAGAGAAACTGACAAAACCAATTGAGAGCATAGTTATGATTTTTTATGTTTTCCGTGCATTTATTGGTGAGCAAATGTACCGAGGAAGATCGCACAAGGAGCTTGCAGATAATGGAATATTCTTTTATGATATATCATATTTGGAACCCAGAATATCGTCTTCCTGGGGTCGTGTGACTCATTTGCCACTTCCATCATTTGACAGCAAGGATTGGTCTTTGCCAGCGTCCCAAACTAGGGAAATCTTTAGGAATTGGTTATTTCAGGATATACAAAAGTTCCTCAAGTATTTTATTGCTACAAAGATTGTTAGGGTCAACCTATTTATGCCTATTGAAGTGTTTGTAGATTTCTTCTTCGTTGAGAAAATAAGAACTACCACAATAATGTTCATTTGCAAGTCTGACAGCTGTTTGGACTTTTTAGATGATAATTGGGATAGGAAATAGTCGGAGGGCAAGATCTGTATTTTGCAAAAGATGTCCATAACTTGCAAGCACATTATAAGCTCTCAAAATTCCATAGTATCATTTTACTATTTTAGATATCATCTTCTTCGTAGACAGCTTATTCCACCGACCAAGATAACTCTGAGAAAAAACCTTTAGCAATGCAGATGTACTTTCGAGAGAGCCTACTTACTGTGATGGAAACAATGTCAGGTACAATTCTTGCATAGCTTAGGGTAGATCTTACATATGAAGACCTGACCCACAAGTGTGTGCATTCAGTCTCAACAAAAGAGAGGTGCTAAAAAAATGGAAAATCTTCACTTGTTTTCAATGCCGTTAGTTTATAGATACTAACACTTTAATTTTCTGAGGTTCCAAGACGCAAGGAGAGAACAACATTGTGCAAGGAGTCCCTCTCAAATACACTTCACTTGATTGCTTCAACCGGAGGCTAGGTCACAAACCCTGTGCACGCAATGAGTGCACCCAACATGTACACCCCAAAATGATTAGTACAAATACATTTTGTGCCTTTCATACATTGTCTCAAAATCACAAAATTTCTATTGTCTCAAGGCTTTATACATTGTAATTTTATATTCAAAATTTATACAAAGGGGCGATGAGCTCTGCCTCCTACCCGTGTTGCTACCACTGCTCCCCTGGACCCCGCCTTGGTTGCTACCAGTGATTGCTTGTCCCCTGCCCTTGTTGCTACCACTGCTCCCCTGCCCTCTCCCCCGGTTGCTGCTCCTTTTGCCTCAAGGGACACTGGTCTCGCGTGCCCTTTTGCGTCTCTCAAATTCCTAGACTTTGTCCATGGCGCCCCATGCATCTTGAAACTGTGAAGCTTCACTTTGTTCTCTCTCTTGATGTTGACGTGTAACCCAATCCTCTATTTTTGTGGTGTCCACATAATATTGATTGATTGCTTCTTCCATGTCTCAAACCTCATTTTGAGTCTGCTGGTACCTCTGCATCATTTCTTGGATGCGAGCTTGTTGAAACTCCTCAGCTCGTGCGCTTTCCTCTCTTGACCGACTATGCACCGAAAGTATAATATGATCAATGGCCATTACAAAAAAATTGCACACATCATAGGGGTTGTAGTTATGTAATTTAAGGTCCTGTACATGCGTGATGAAAAGAAAGAAAGTAAAGAAGTATCTTCTTTTCATAAATCCATTGCAATGATACAAACACTTTACCAATATGCGTACTTATGTTTGGTACATCCAAATTTGGCTTAGAAGGAGCATAGCATTCATATAGGTCCTCCATCCACAACTGAAATTATCAATCTGAGTGGGCACGCTGACCCATCCATGCTCAGTGGCAACACCTAGATCATGTTCTAACAAAATGTGCTCCACAGAACAATTAAAATTTCTCGTGGAACTACACACATAAGCACTTGCTCAGTAGGGCATTAGAAATAGACACTACATGCAAAACCATAAAGATACGCCTTTACACACCCATGGAATCCCCTGCTTTGCCCAAAGTTTCCGTAGTAGACAATATTCGCTTCAATGTTGAATAACACCAGACTCCGATGTTCACTACACAAAAAGAAAACATCAAAACTATCAACAATGATAAATAGCAAGACCCTAAATCCAACATAGCTTTGCACCACACAAAACTCACTCTTGATTGTAGGCAGTGACCATAAAGTGCGCTAGATCCTGGTTTACTTTTTTGAATGAGTCCAACAACATCAAAAATGACATTCCACTATTCTTAAGAATAGGCAATATAAGCGGATCTATTACATAGATGTTGTCCTGCACATTTGCAGGCAGAAGCAAGATAACATGCCTGACATGAAAAATAACTATCCTTTAGATTGGTTACTGGATATATAGAGATAGGTCAGAACAAAGCGAATACGGATCTTGAAATGGCCATCTAAGTTTCTAATATCTTGCCTTAAAGATATCCAAATGTCTCTATTCTCTTGGTATTGACCTCAAACTAAGTTCAAACCGAGCGAATAGCAACCTTGTAAATTTCTCAGGGTCCATATTTTCTTGGTATTGACCTTGACATCATCACATAATGAACCTTATCTTTACCACATAGCAACGTGGATGACTGCATCCGCTGCATTGGCGTTGGAGAAGTTGCTCATGCAGATAAAATCTTGTCGATCAAGGTTGATAATGGAGGCCGCCTCTAATTGTCTGGGAAGAGGAATATGTGTGTGGAGAGGTACTAAATTGACAAGAATTTGTAGTTCCTCTTTGTTTCCTTTTTTGATCTACTCTACAATATGCGAGTCTTCTTGGACACATTCTTGCTCTTCACTGGCTGGCTCTTACAAAGAGGTACGTGCTTGTTGCTTCTCTTGAGCAGTCTTTGGCCCTTCCTCTCTGGGCTCTTTTCTTACTGTCTCAGGGTTTGAATTGGCGGGCTTCTTCTTGGTATACTCTGGCTGAAGGGTTGTGGGATTCTCTCTTTCCTCCCTACTGGGCTGTGGTTCTACCTCTATGGGTTTCTCTCTCGTTGGCTTAGGTTCTAAATTGGGCTGCTCTTTCTTGGTGGTCTCTGTCTCTACCTTTGAGGGCTCGGGCTTTGTCTCTACCTATGCAGGGTCCTCCGTGATGTGCTTAGGCTCCTCCCTCTTGACACGTGATCTTGTGCGTCTTCTGCTCTCCACCCTTGAAGGCTCTGCCTATCATGCACGAGGATGGATGGGGGGATGTTAATAATATCCATTGTCCAGTTGTCTTGGATTGACACTAGCTGAAGTAGCTCATTGTAGCAGAAACGTAGCCTGCAGAGGTGTCAAAATCCCTGAGCATAATTGTGACACGATGCACATGGGCCACCAAGATGTAGCCATCATTAAAAAATCAACAAGGTAATCATTTGCAATCTCCTATAAGCAGAGAAGAGCACTCCTGGCCCATCCGATGCCCACTCTCCAATTCTCGCATATCTCTCGCACCACTCGTTGAAAGGGAAGCCTTTGAATGGCTAGTTGCATGTGCCTTTTGATCCTATGAAGCTCCTATTGGACGTATCTGTACACCTCGTATCGGCGTCTTCTTGCTTGAACATGCAAGGACTCACCTGTCGCCCTTCTAAGCATGGCACAAGCCATCTATACAAACAACATAAAAAAGAAAAAACAACATTATGTGAGTGAATGTTACTTTCACATAAAGGTATCCACGCCTTAAAGACAACTACAGATATTATGGTCAGTATCAAGCGAACCAGAGCATCAAAAAGAGTAATGATGCCCCTATTCGCTTGGCACTGAACTTGTAAATTTGAACTGTAGAAAAGAATAAAAGTTCTAAAAACTGCACAACACAAACACAATTGCAAGGAAGATGGTAAGCACCAAGAAAATCAGATCCTGAAACACAGTTCTACCGCCCCTATTCTCTTGGTATTTACCTTTCAAATTTGAACTGTAAAAAAGAATGATAGGATACCTGAGCACCATGTAGAGATAGAGTTGCGTCAACAAATCGAGGCAAAAGCGGACGCGGAAAGTGGGTGGAGTACTTGTCCTTTTACTGTTTACACATTGCGTAAAGGATCAGTTGGGACAAGAGTAGAGTTAAAATGCGAGTCTGGAGCAGGCTGATGCTTAAAGGCGGGGTAACCTTCCTCTGAACATTGGACCATGCACCTCTTTAATGAGTATCATTTCTATTTTCATGACGTTTGGTGGAACGTACTGCATGAGAATATGAGTCTGCCTATTGTGTTTACACTAGTTGTCCTTGTGTGATGGCCAACCCACGTTGATGCAGCCAAAGTGTCTCGATGTTAACAGAGGGAACTTACAGTGATGTATATTCTTATAGATGCATGGTTGAGGGCTAGGGCAGATGGGAAGAGCTTGTGCAGGCAAGTAGCAGCGGGAATGTATGCTTTATGGTTTTTAGGCCACAAGGGTTCTAAATGGGGCTGACAGGGTGACAGATAAAGGATGTCCAAGGTACTGTTTTCTGCCCGGGAAATTTAGAGCTTGAAGAGTTGAAGGAACATGTCCATATGGCTCGTCAAATGGAGCTATAAGCTGCAAGATATTTGAGTTTGAAGTTGGAGGTGATTGCAGCACGGAGACGGATAGGCCAAGTGATGCCAAGTGGTCCGAGCCAGTTTGTAACTATGGGTTTGTAGTGCTTGATTTATGGAGCGTGTCGGTCTTTTCAGATCGTCCATCAGGGCTACAGATACCAAGTTATAGCTAGATGAAGTTTTGTCGAGGGCCAAGTTTGTGACGGGTTGGTCACCTCAGTAGATGTGCTATCTAATGATTTTGGAGTCTCATCAGGGTTTGGATGCTAAGTATGCAGTATTAGAAGACCACTGGAGGTGACTGCACGTTAAACAGAGCCCAGATCGGTCAAATATTGGAGTTTGAAGTTACCAACAATGGTTAGCAGTGTGGTATCTAATGTTTCTTGCTAGTTTTGATGCACGTTGTTCGAGGTCATCAGACTGTCAAAGTGAAAATCATACGGGTGAAGCTGAATTCCTAGACAATAGCTTTCGGTGGGTTCAAACGGCTCAATAATTGGAGCTTTGAGCAGGCAGTAGCGGAGGGAGAAAATGGAGCTTTGGTGAGGTTTATTGTGGTGGGAATTTTTGGCCTTGGAGGAATAAGAAGAGGGAAGCCCTGTGGGCCACCACGTGGCACCGGCTTACCTTACATGCAAACTCAGTGAGAAAATTCAAAGTCCTTTCATCCCATAGCAGGGCTAGTCATAAGCACGACAGTGGGAGCGCCAGCTTCTTGTGTGTTGGCCATGGTGGTGCGCTGTCGGCGCTGTGATGGTGGAACAATGGGCGTTCGGTGGTGGCCGTCAGCGCTGCCACCATTGCATGGAAGATGATGATGTGGCAGGCTGCTGGGGGGTTGCCTCTTGTGCCAATTTTTTGAAGACGAGGAATGAGGGCACCGACGGTGCGCTTGAAGGGGAAATTCACACAGAGAGAGTGGGGCTCAAGGCAAGTCCACATGGGGGCGCATCACATGCAAAGAGGAAGTCTAAAAATAGAAAGGGGGGGGGGGGGGGGGGGGGGGGAACAAAAATAGCGATGGAAGACTGTCACACACCCAACAAAGGGGCGAATTTTTGCATGATAGGGAGGCTGTTTTGGGGAGACAGAAGGCCAAGAAGAAGAGGTGGAGAAGCTTCCCGTGCATTTGGTGGGGGTTTTTTTTTGGTACAAGGCTAGAGTAGAAGCTTCTGACGGCAATGTAGACAAGGTCTTGAGGCCTTTTCAAGCCAACAAAGACTCTCTTGCTTGCATTCTCAAGAAGGGAATCAGTCCAAGGTGGCATTAGTTACCTTCTATACCCCTTGTTGCTCGTCATGTTGGAGACGACTAAGCCGTGTGACAGCATGGGTATCTTGGAGTTGTAACAACTATTTTTTGTCGTTAATTGAAGGAATCCATAGCCGAGTTTGGGGTCATCTCCTTCCCCTATTTCCCCCTTCTCTTCTTTGCTCTAACTTTACTGTGTGGTGCCGGTTTGAGAAGTGTTTGCCTTTCCTAACTTTTGGTGTGAGTGAGAGAGAAAGAGGGAGCAGTTTGTGTTGTGTAGGAGCTGTCAGTGGGCAAGGTTAGTGCGAAGGTTGTGTGTCTATGGTCGGGTGCAAGATTTGTGGATAAATTGTCAAGTTTTGAAAGTGAACTCTAGTGGATCGGGGTGTAGTGGTTATCTTGGTCTATAGAGAGGCTTGCTATTTGTGTGTCGAGCGTGTGGTCCCCTTTTCCCCCATCCAATGTATCCTTTTGGAGTTAGGGGTTGCCATCACCATCTCCAAATAGAAGAAACAAATTGGCCTTGAATTTTTTGCGATCTTGATTCCAGCCACCTCTCTTGATCTTGTTCTCAACGACCTCCAGAACTTTGAGTTTGTTACTGCCAGGTCGCCATCGCCTCTGCCTTTGCCTTTTTGCGATCTTGCTCTTAGCCACCTCTGGTGATCGTGCTCTCAGCGACCTCCAAAGCTTTGCGTTTGATGTTACTTGTTGAAAACCCATCCACTTCGGTGCCATTTGGATATTGTAGAGATAGGTTCTCCCTCTCTCTCTCTCTCTCTCTCTCTCTCTCTCTCTCTCTCTCTATCCAACAAAAAATGCAGCCGTTTTTCGACCTTGTAGACAGCAGCTCACTCTTTTGATCATAACTTCTTCATCCGAACTCCGATTTGGGTAATTTATAGCCTCAATCAAAGAGCAGTAATCCCTCTACGCATTGTTGTAAAGAAAGAAATTTTCAGAGTTATGGAAGGAATTTCTGGAACAGCATTTCCGAAGTGAGCAGGTTCAAGAAAATTGAGTATCATCTCTTATTTTACATACAATGTCTTCCGGCACTTGCAAGGGTTCTTCTTCTTCAACAAGGTCCACAACCATTGTGGAAAATGATCCAAGATCTCCTAAGTGTGGAGATAGCAATACACCACCCAACCAACGACATCGGAAACCATGATCATGGCATACTTGGTATCATTGCAAGAGACCATAAACAAACAAGTCGAAGACTTACGAGCACTTGCAATGGAGAATGTCACACAAAGGGTACTTGTGGCTGAGAATGAGAATCTTAAGAGGACACTTGAGATGCAAATAACACGTTTGATGCAACTTGAAGAGGAAATCAAGGAATGTAAATGCTCTCTTGTGGACCTGAATGCTTCGAAGGAGCGAATGAGCAAAGTAGAGCATGATCATGTATTGAAAGAGGAGAAATTGACACCAAGAGATGTATGCGACATGAAAAATGTATGTACAAACAAGTCTTGGGCTGATGTATGTGGTAGCACTGTGGTTGCTAATTCCTCACTCATGCAAGATATGGCTCAAACAAAGAATGTTGAGAATGTGGATGTGGAGGAGTTGAAGGAACGGGAGCGACGTTCCAAGAACATTGTTATTCGTGGAATCCTCAAAGAGAAGCTAGAGACACCTCGTTCTTTTGCCATTGTTATTGAATATTTCTTCAAAACCCACTTTGGCATGTCCGGAGTTATGGTCTATGGAGCACATAGCGTGTGGAAGCAAGGAGCTCCTCGCTCGGGAGAACGGCCAATTGTATTCACCATGCCACATGAGACCAAGTGAAAGATTATCCTTGATAATAGCTGGATCTATTTGAGGGATACAAATTTTTTTGTATGTGAAGATCGCACTATTAAGCAACAAAATATGCATCGCAAGGCATATGAGGAAAAGAGTAAGAAAAACAAGGAGATCTCTCATGAAGAAAATGTGCCCAAGGAGGAGGCAAGTCCCTCGAGAAAATAGGGATGTGTGACCTATGAGACCGAGTTACAATTGAAAATATGCTTATGGAATTGTAATGGATACACATGGAATGTGGGGGTTGGTATTGATGACTTAACAAGAAAAGCCGATGTTGTACTTCTTGTTGAAACTTGGGAGCATGATACACAAAGGATTAACGACTTGGAGAAATACAATGTACATTCATTGATGTGGTCAAAGAATCTTAAGCAACGAAGAGGACAAGGAGGGGTAGCTTGTATGGTTAAAAAAGGATTGGAAGATTTTGTATCAATTGTGAAAGATGACAAGTACAAATGTTATGTATGGCTAAAAATTATGATACCAAAAAGAGAAACCATTTTTGTATCCGGTTGCTACATTCCTTATGATTCTCCTTTTTATGCTTGCATGGATAGAGATCAACCATTTTTTGATTTAGAAGAGGACATTGTTTATTTCAAAGGTGAAGGTGATGTTATTGTATTTGGGGATATGAATGCTCGCACGAAAACATTGCAACATGATACTCAACAATTTGATATGCCATACATTTCAAGGGAGTTGGAGGAAGCTCACTTGTATGATTGTTCTTCAATGGATGAGAAAGATCCGGAACACTATGGAAAGTTACTTTTACACATGTATGCTCATTGCCAATGGTGTATCATTGTGGAGTGGAACCAATGGATTTACATGTAGGAGAGATAATGGGGATAGTGTGATTGACTATATGCTACTCTCCAAAGCCATCATGTATCGCATAAAGAGTTTTATGTTTGGCCAATGGACCCCGGAATCCAACCATCGCACCTTATGTATTGACCTTTCATGTGGAGAAGCAACTAAGCATGATAACTTCAGCCAAAGGAAAGAGAAACTATCACTATGTATGGATTTAAAACGGGCACCAATGTACATTGAAATGATTGAGCAAAATTTATGGATGAAGAAGCTTCAATATGATGCACCATTGAAAACTAAATGGGAAGATTTCAAGAAAGTTATTTGTTCTTGTGCCGAAGAATTCTTTGCTATAAAGAATCTTCATGGTATCAACAAAGATAGATCGCGCAAAAGGTGGTTTGATAAAGAATGTCAAGACACTCGAAAGTCCTTTATAAAGCTTGATGCAACTATGGACAAAGACAACTATCAAAGTCATTTGTATACATACAAGACATTGATTCAAAAGAAGAGAAGAAGATGGGAAGTAAAGCAACAACTTTTTCAAGTCCAAGAAAAGGCACATGCATGTTGAAGATTTTGGAGAAACTTGAGCGGCAAGTGAGTTGAAAATTTTGGTAACTTGAGTCTTGTGGATATGTACACACATTGTAGGCAATTATATAAGCAAGCAAATGCTGAGAAAATGACATTTTATGGTTCACTCCCATTTATGCCTTCTTTTTTTATTATTGAGGATGTATGCGGTGGGCTTGAAAAGTAAGCCACTCGCAAAGTGGGAGATCTTCAAGGTATCAAGATGAAGATGATCAAATGGAGGGGAGATTTTACATGTTCAATTTTTCACTTCAACACGGTATGCCTTATGATTGGAGTACTAATTGTATTAAGCCTTTTTACACTAGCAGACTGCCACCTGCTCAATTTACTGCTCACACACTCCACTTATCCACCACACAATGCACACCTACTTCCGCGGTCTGTCTCGACCCTTGCACATAAACACAGCCACTCAATCTCACTCTCTCACACAAAACACCGTCGTTCCGGGGGGGCACACACTTCCACATAGCCAACACCGAGGGGAAACATGAAAGCAGGAGAAAGAGAAGGGGGGAAGGGGAAACAACAACAATCTGGGGCAACAATGGCTTGATTGCATTTCAAAGGGCATGTACACTGATTTGCACTGCCAACACCATGACCATTTTCAAGAAAAAGTTACAAAGGGGTTAGCTTGTCAGAGAATTCTACTTTGCAGGCTTCAAGCGGTGCAAAAAAAGCCCTTAATTTGACTTAAATTTGATTTTTTATAGGGGGGCTTTTAATTTTGGAATTTTCTCTTCAATTAGTCCATGTGGCACCTTGTTTTGGCATTTTCGGAAGGGGGAAACCACTGTACTCCATCTGCTCTCTTCGTCTCTCTTTTGCACTTGGGGGGGGGCTAGCGAGGTCGATATTGCCCCTTGGTACTTTTTTTTTTCCTTCTTTTTTTACCCCTTTGGGGCTACCATTTTGCACTGCTCTTTTCCTAGCTTTGACCCTCGGCCACATTTTGTCCGTCTCCTTTGACCTACCCTTTACCAGCCTCCTCCCTCTTTATCTTTCTCTCTTCATTTGGCACGACCTTACCTTTGCTTTTGCCTTGGCCTTTGCTCGACTGGCCCTTGCTCTTCTTTGAACACAAGGCAGGCCCCTTTCTTTGCCCTTACCCTAGCTCCGACAGCCTTGATGCTGCTTGCCTTTGACTTGTTCCTCGATCTCCTCATGGCCTTGGCTCCATAACTCCACCACGGGACACCCCACTTGGCTCACTTCTGACCACGCCCGTTACCCTACCATTACCAAAATCGCTAATGGGGGGGGGGGGGGGGGGGGGGGGGGGGGGGGGGGGGGGTTTCTCGTTTCAAAAGACTTGGGGACCTAAGGCCTCAGGCACGTGCCCCTCTTAAGCACTGCCACATCAGCACGGTGCTACGCCAACCACCAGCATCTGCCGCCACAATAGCGTGCACCACCGGCACCACCGACATTGGCCAAAACCACCCGATCCCGCCCTGCAGGGCCACGGGACACCCGCCTGGCATAGCGCCCCATAAGATGCCATCGCCAACGGGCTAGAGCTCCCTTTCTTCCAACTCACACCTCATAAGAGGGCCACTCGTTGGCCCATATAGTCCATGATGCTACGCTGGCCTTGAGCATATGGGATCAAACACCACCACGTGTCAGCACAAGGTGCACCCTTTTTTTAGAACGGCCTCCAAGGCATTTGAAAAATTCAAAAAAACCCCCAAAAAAAATCCACTTTTCCCTCTTGTTTGTCTTGCCTGCCAATTGGCACTCAGTCATCCAATCACTGAGCCATAAAACTCTGCCAAGTTCTTATTTTGTTGGTTTCGGACTGTGAAAACCTCATCATCTTCCAACTCACTAGAGCTCCTTATCCAAGGCCATAATAAACAGAAAAAACTATCTGCAAACTTTTCACCTGGCCAAATCCCCCCAAATTGATCCTGTCGTATCTTGCTTACCGAGTACCCGATTGACGTGTAGTCGATTTGTATCAGCTCCACATGGTGCACACTATCACCAAGAACTTTGGCGAGACCAAAAAGATGCCAGATGGCACATCCTCCAATGCGGTCAAGTGGCCTCGGACCCGGCCCCCTGGAAATCTTCTGATGGCCATAACTTTCTAACCAGAGCTTCGATTGGCAATCCGAGAAGACAGGCATGCTCCGTAACTCAAGCTCTACACATCCATCCACTGGAACTACTGGGACACCTATCCCCAGCTGCCCTGTCCGTCGGAGATTTGCTACACACTCTACCTTTAAACTTCAGTATCTTGCACACGGAAGCTCCGTGTGACGAGCTGTATGGACCGACTTCTAGAGCACACTGAACACTACATTTTAGGACATTGTTAGGGCACTTCAGACATCTTCATTTCCTAACTCGATTGAGACCTCTTTGAGCCTCCTTGGCCTAAAAAGCTGCATTGAGCATACTTTTTCGCTACCTCTTAGCTGCCCAGGACCTTGGCACCTACTCTAGCCTTCTGCACTTCACTCGCCTGCTACCTCTACCTGGCATAGACCATTTCGTAGCTTAGACCTTTAGCTGCACCATCATTGCCCAACCCCCTGGTCGAACATTTATGTTCGACCAAAAGCATATGTACAAAACTTTAAAACTGGCACACCAAACTGACGATTAAAAGAACTCACAAAACCATAACTGTATGTACAAGCTATGTACACAAATTTCATCTCCTTTCTCTCACACACCGTATGCTTTAGGTGGGTTGCCCACCCCCCTTGACTATAATTTGATGCACCTCAGGCACTAAATCCCTCTCGAAATACAGTTTGAGCCTCACACCATTTACCCTATTCCTGAGAAGCTTTCCATTTGCTCTTACCAGTTAATAGCTCCCATTTTGAAAGGCTCTTTTCACTTTATACCGACCTATCCACTTCTTCTTGAACTTTTTCTGGAAGTTGAAATCCAGGTAGCTTTTGTACTTCATGACCAGGTCTCCTTCTTCTATTTTCTTGTCTGGCAAGTTCTGATTGAACTTGATAATCCGCTTCTCTCTTTGCTTCACATAGTAGTCGGCGGCTGCCTCTCCGTCCATCTGGAAAGCTTCTAAACTGGCTATCCAATCCTGTAGAACTCCTTGCTAAGGGGCATTGACACGCCACATACCGTTCAAAGCACCTAGCTGCGCATGCACCGGCAACACAGCCTCCTTACCATAGACTAGCTCCAACGGAGTGAAGTTTGTAGCTACCTTATAGGACGTCCTAAAAGCCCACAAACACTTCTCTAGATTTGTTTCCCACTCATCTTCTTGCTTATACATGTACTTCGTTAACATCTTGATGATTTTCCATTAGCACTCTCGACTAGACCATTACATTGGGGGTGATAAGGTGATGAAAATAGATGCTGAATCTTTAGCTTTTCCACTAATGCACTCATGAGCTTGCTTCTAAACCCCTGACCCCTATCAAAACCTAGCACCCACGGAACACCAAAACGGCAACACATGTTATCAAACACAAAGTGATCCACCACATAGCATTTTCTTCTTTCATTGCTTTGGCCTCGACCCATCTTGTAAGGTAGTCAATGGCTACCACCACGTACTTATTACCGCTCGTAGACTTTGGGAGAGGACCTATGGCATCCAGACCCCACTTCTTGAAAGCACTTTGTGCAATGATGGCACCTTGTGACTCCTCTACCAGTCATCTTTCACCTATAGTCTGACACTCATGCATGTCTTGCACTAGTAATGTACGTCCTTCACAATGGAAGGCCACCAAAAACCAGCTCTAAGCACTCGAAACAGAACCTGGTCTTTGCCCTGGCATTGCTCCAACACCATTCCTATCTCTTCTTTGTACAAATCCCTTCTAAGCACTCTACCATGCCCGTAGTTCATAAGATCTTCACCTACCAGTGTGAATTTGCGGGCCTTTTGCACCACTCTTTTCTTCTGTAGCTTATACAAACCCTCTGAACATTGCCCTATATTCAAATACCCTTCAATCTCCTTTAAAGTCTCCCTAACTGCATAAGTGGCTGGGGCCACATATAAACCTACAACATGCACTTGTACTCTGCTACTTTCTAGCTGATCTGCCTCTTGGTTCTGGTCTCTTCTCACATGCTTGAATTGAACTTCCTCAGAAGGACTTCATCATTTTTTTGATGGAAAAGAACCAATGCTTCAAAGAATTTGGCTTTACCTGCCATTGGCCTAACAGTTGCTTGATGACTAGCAAGCATCTCCTTTCACTACTAGCCTTGAAATGCCGAACTCTATACACTACTTTAAACCCAAATGTAGAGTGAGATACTCCGCCTCAACATTGGTGTGGACAACCTCTAGATCATACGCCTTCAAAAATATAGCTTTACCGTGTGGGTCATGTATCACCACACCTCCTCGTGCTTTTTGTACTACCCTTTGATACGCTCCATCGAACCACATTGTAAAAGCATCCTCTAGATCAGGCTCCTCCTTAGCTTCATCTCGCACCACCCTTGGATAGGCCGGCAAATCGATGGCCTTGGGGACAAGAATGTCTGCCAAGTGAGACCGACTCGTGTGATCTACCTCGAGCTCGAGCTTGAACTCTTGTAGCTCCAACACCCACTTTATAATCCTCCTTCCTCGCTTCAAATGTAGCACTACCTCTGGCAATCGGTTACTAGCTGTTATCACAAAAAACTTGCGAACAATCAAATGCACCTTGAACTTCCTGCAAGAAAATACCAAAGCCATTACCCATTGCTCTGCCTTGGTGTAGGTAGCCTCTCCTGGACTAATCACCCTGCTCTCAAAGTATATCAGCTTGTAGCTTCTCCCTAACTTTTGCACTAGAACCGCTCCAATAGCAATTGTGCTTACTGTCATAGACACATAGAAGTTGTCCTCTTGATTGGGTGGACATACCAACTGACACAAAATCTCCTTGACCCTATTAAAAGCCTCCTGAGCTTCTCCATCCCACTCATAGCCATGCACCTGCTAAGCCCTCTTTTGAAGAGGATGCACATATTGCAACAACATCCAAAAGAAACGTGATAGATACTTTAGCTTATGAACAAGTGAAGCCAAACCTTGAGCATCTGATGGTGGCTCCATCAACACCAATGCCTTCACCTTCTCGGGATGAGCCTCTATACTGTTTTGCGACACCACATGACCCAACAGCTGCGCTTGAGGCTGTGCTAGCTTGCACTTCTTGGGGTTTAACTAACCTCCTTCTTCATCAAGCCTTTGAAAGCATAACTACAACTTTGATAAGTGCTCCAACAGTGAACTATATTAGCATATATCATCCATAAAGACCCTGATAAATCAGCCCAAGTATGGACCAAATACCTTGTTCATCCAATCTTCGAAGGTGGAATATGCATTCACCAATCCAAACGGCATCCTGCAACGATAAGCAAAACAACCCCATGGAGATATGAATGTGGTCTTCAACTAGTCTTCGAGCTCAGTCCCTATCCAAAAGTACCCCAAAAAGCCATCCATAATCGAGTATCTCTCATGCCCAGCCACCTGGTTTAGGATTTCGTCTTGAAATGGAAAGGGATAGTGATTCCTCTTTGTTGCGGCATTCAATGGCTTGTAGTTGACACGCACTCTCCATCTCCCATTCTTCTTAGGGATTATGACAACTAGCGAGACCCACTCTGACTCTTTCAGAAAGTTTATATGATGCTTGCATCAAGCAACTTATTGATCTCCTACCAAAGGGTCTTCTTTTGGACTTCCCCTAGTCTTCTCAGCTTTTGTGATTTAGACCTATGCCCCTTTTTAAGAACAATCTTGTGCTCTATCCCTTTTGCACCTTGCAAATGTTTGTACTCCGTCGCAAATAGATTTGGATAGGACTCACACAGTTGAACATAACCTTCCTTTTCACCTTTGGTTAAATCTTCACTCCACATGCTTGAAACCTCATCTATTCTTAAACCATGAGCTTGAGGCTGCATACCTTCTTCTTTAGGTGGGGAGTTGTCTATGGTGACTCCAAATAAGTCTGCATCTATCTTCAGCATGTCTTCCTCGCTTTCCTCTTCCTCTGTGCTAGTGTAGTCTAACTTGTCTTTGTCTCGTACTCGTAGCTCGTCGTGTCGCCCTCATCCTTAACTTCCATAGGATAAGAACTGCTCTACATGGTCTTCAGATCAACCACAATTTGCCTTCCTCTCTCTTTCTCAGGCAAGGTGAACACTTTGCTCTCCTAATCCTGCTTAGCTCCTATCGCCAAAAGCCATGGCCTACCCAAAATGATCGGATAAGCATTATCTCCTGCCTTCATCACAAAACGTCTATCAGGCACTCTATGCCCATCACCTTGACCTTCACATCCTGAGCCACACCCAGAAACATGAATTTAGTATGGTTAGCCATCCTCATGTGCACATTCGACTTGACTACTGCTTTGACCCCCGTCTCTTTCAAGGGTGCTTCTGGCATAACACAAACCTGCGCTCCATCGTCTATGTAGGCTTGTACCTGCATCCTCTTTTCTAATCGCATCCACAAATGAAAGAACATAGATGGGGCTACCTACCCACAAAGCCATGTTTTGCACCACTTGCACATTTCCCTTAGCTCTTGGTAGCCATGTCCTAACACTTGTGGACCACTGTCTCCTTAACTTTGGATTTAAAGCTAACATAGCTGACCAAAAGTAATGTTTGCATGTTGATTTTAAACATCACTCACTAGATTGTACTCGGGATAGCCACGCCCTAGCTGGAAATCCGCTTGTTCAATTGTATTCTTCAAGAAGTAGATGTCTCCTGACACTAGACTGTCATCCTCTGCAACAGTGTTTGTCACATTTATTTCTTACAGCATCTGATGGAAATGCACTGAGTGACTGGATTATAGACTCAGGGGCATCACTTCATGTGTCTCCAAATAAGGAGTGGTTTACCTCTTATGTGACAACTAAAGATCATGTTCGGCTAGGCAATGGGCAGACATGTGAGATCTTACGTGTCGGAGATGTTCAATTGAAGTTTCAGAATGTCTCTTCTTTCACGCTAAAGAATGTGAGACATGTTCCCGCAATTACAAAGAGCTTGATCAGCACAGTTTTACTTGATGATGCTGGCTACGTCACCACTTTTGGACAAAACGTGTGGAAGATATCCAAGGGTTCTATGACAGTAGCACATGGAGTAAAGTCTAGAGGACTTTACATGATTTATGTATCAAATGTCTCGAAAAATGTAATCAATGTAACCGAGCAGCCGAACGTTTCTTTGTGGCATAGCCGGTTAGGACATATGTCCAAGAAGGGAATGGAAATATTGTCTCGTTCTGGTTATTTGCCTGGCTTTTCCTTTAATGATTTTGAATTCTGTGAACATTGTCTGTATGGTAAGCAAACACAGCAGCCACATAAGCATAGAAGCAGTAGAAGAGATACACAGTTGGCACTTGTTCATAGTGATTTGTGTGGACCTAAGCCTAACCTATCTCTAGGGGGAGCTTCTTACTTTATGACATTTATAGATGATTACTCAAGGAAAGTATGGGTTTACTTTCTCAAGCACAAGGATGAAGCGTTTAGTGTTTTCAAAATGTTTGTGACACTTGTGAAGAATCAGAGTGGCAAGAAGCTTAAATGCTTACGCACTGACAATGGTGGAGAGTATGTTTCAAAGGCCTTTCAGGACTTTTGTGAGTCAAAAGGTATAAAATGTGAACTTACTGCTCCTTACAATCCTCCTCAAAATGGTGTTGCTGAGAGGATGAATAGGACCATACAAGAGAAGGTCAGAAGTATGTTTTCTAATGCACAGCTGCCAAATGGGTTTTGGGTTGAAGCTGTATCAACAGCTGTTCATCTTGTAAATAGATCTCCTAGCAAGGTTTTGCAGAAGGATTCAGTGCCAGAGATGGTATGGTAAGGCAAAATGCCCTCATACAAGCATCTCAGAGTCTTTGGCTGTGAGGCATATACTCACGTTCCAAAGGAATTTAGGAACAAACTTGAGCCAAAGAGTAGAAAGTGCATCTTTCTAGGCTATGGTAATTCTGGTGAGATGGGGTACAGACTTTGGGATCCCGAATCTAGAAAGGTTCTCCGCAGCAATGATGTTCACTTTAATGAATCCAAATATCATTCTAAACCAGAGAGGGTTGAGGAGATTAGAAGAGTTGTCTTCCAAGAAGATGGACCTGCACGTGAAAGACAAAATGTCAGGGCTCAAGAGGAGCAAGGACAGGATAGAGTGGAACCACAGGTTGTGGCTGAGCCTGAGCCACCTATTGTGCGTAGATCTGGACGTATCACGCGACCTCCTGATAGGTTTGTTCCATCTATGAACTATGTCATATTAACTGATTGCAATGAGCCTTCATGTTACAAGGAAGCAGTGCAAATGAAGGACTCCGGGAATTGGCAATTGGCCATGCAGTCAGAGATGACAGCTCTGCATAAAAACCAGACATGGAAGCTAGTTAAATTACCACAGGGCAAAAAGGCTCTACCTTGTAAATGGGTTTACAGGTATAAGATCACCGCTCATGATAGTCAGCCAAAGTACAAAGCAAGTCTTGTTGCCAAGGGCTTTAAGCAAGAACAAGGCATTGACTTTGATGAAGTCTTCTCTCCGGTGGTCAAAATGACTACATTGAGATTCTTTCTTGCATTGGTTGCCATATTAGATTTGGTGTTGCACCAAATGGATGTCAAGACAGCGTTCTTGCATGGTGATTTAGATGTGGAAATTTACATGCAGCAGCCAGAAGGTTTTGTTGAGAAAAGCAAGGAAGATTGGGTATGCCGGTTGTTAAAGAGTCTTTATGGCTTAAAACAATCACCGAGGGCATGGTACCATAAATTCCACAAGTTTATGCTTTCTCAAGGCTACAAACGTAGTGAGTTCGATCACTGTCTATATACAAAGAAGACTAAGGATGGAAGTTGGCTGATCCTTATTTTGTATGTGGATGACATGTTGATTGCTGGCAAGCACTTGGAAGAAATTTCAGCTTTGAAGTCAAAGATGGCAAAATCGTTTGACATGAAAGACATGGGTGAGGCAAGTCATATACTTGGTATGCGCATTGAGAGAGACAGATCAAAGAAGTTGATTTGGTTATCTCAAACAGAGTATATTGACAAGGTTTTGCAACGTTTCAATATGGAGAAGGGAAAGGCATTGAGTGTTCCATTGCCACCATATGTGAAACTTAGCAAACAAGATTGTCCTGTGTCTGAGGAAGAACAGGCTGAAATGGATAAGATTCCATATGCGTCTGCAGTGGGTAGTTTGATGTATGCAATGATTGCTACTCGCCCAGACATTGCATTTGCAGTGGGAGTAGTAAGTCAATACATGTCAAACCCAAGCAAGAAACATTGGGAGGCAGTGAAAGGAATATTGAGATACCTGAAAGCTACAAAGAGTATGCCTATATCCTATGGGAGTCAGGAGCTAAGTGTAAAGGGTTTTACAGACTCAGATTATGCAGGTGACTTAGACAACCGAAGGTCTACATCAGGGTATGTCTTTAAATTGGCTGGTGGAGCAGTATTATGGCGTTCTAGATTACAAGATTGTGTTTCTCAGTCTACTACAGAGGCTGAATATGTTGCAGCATCAGAGGCATGCAAAGAATCAATTTGGCTTAATCGACTAGTAATAGATTTGGGAATCAAAGAAGAGATGCATGTGTTATATTGTGATAGTCAAAGTGCTATACAATTGGCTCGCAATCCAGTTTATCACTCAAAGACAAAGCATGTGGATGTGAAGTATCATTTCATCAGGGAAATGCTCGAGGATAAGCAACTTCAGCTTGTCAAAGTTCACACCACAGAAAATCCTGCTGATCTACTTACAAAAGGACTTCCCTCAGAGAGCTTTGCGCATTTTCGCAAGCAGTTAGGTGTAGGGTAGTACATCACTTCTCTACATCTCTTGTATATTATCTTGTATAGTAGCTTCTCTCACACTTAAAGTACCACATTGGACTTTAAGTGGGAGGTTGTTGGGGTATAAAGCCCAATGTGGTCGCCCAGGTAAGTGAGCGGGCCGCCAGGTATGTACACATATTCTTTTGTAAAAACCTAATAAGAACTCACTATGCTCTACACATTACAGTAGAGCGAGTTCACCATATCGTCGTGCTCTTCTTCTCGCACTCTCTCTCGCGTCGCACTTCCGCTCGTACTCCTTCAGCTAGCTCTGCCCAACACTCTTTAAAATAACCTAAAAATAGATTGAACTCTTCACTTACATCTTGCTTAAGCGCCTTCCGCTTTGCATCCATCTCGACTAGGGACACCTTGCGAAAATCATGAAGAAACCTCGCCCGTAGAGAAGGCCATGCTTGCCTTGGCTCGCCTTCCAACGCTTCATACCATAATTTAGCTTTACTACGCATCACCAAAGTAAAAGTCTGCATCTTGCTATCCTCGTTCTGCATACACAATGATAGCATATACAACTCGAAATCCAACATTCACTCGTCAGGGATCTCTTCGCCTGTGAAAATCGGTACATAGCTTCTAGCTGCCATGACTTCCAACGTGAAAAACTGCTTCTTTTTTATTAACTGGGAGCCTACTCCTCCATGGGGGCACCAGAAGATGGAGAGGGGGAATGGGGGAACACGCCCGGGACAAACACAAGGGCCTCTCTATAGCTCAGGGTATCCACAACACCCCTGTCCTCTCGGAAAACACCTTTCAAAAAACTTTTTACACTAGCAGACCATCACCTACTCAATTTTCACTTCTCACACACTCCACTAATCCACCACACAATGCACACCTTCTTCCGCGGTCTATCTCGACCCTTGCACACGTACACAGTTTCTCAATCTCACTCTCTCATACAAAACACCGTCGGTCCGGGGGGCACACACTTCCACACAGTCGGCACCGAGGGGAAACATGAAAGCAGAAGAAAGAGAAGGGGGGAAGGGGAAACAACAACATTAATCTGAGCCAACGGTGGCTTGATTTCATTTCAAAGAGCACGTACATTGATTTGCACTGCCATCACCATGGCCATTTTCAAGAAAAAGTTACAAAGGGATTAGCTTGTCAGAGAACTCCACTTTGCAGGCTTCAAGCGGCACAAAAAAAGCCCTTAATTTGACTAAAATTTGATTTTTTATAGGGGGGGCTTTAAGTTTGGAATTTGCACTTAAATTGGTCCATTTGGCACCTTGATTTGGCATTTTTGGAAGGGGGAAACCACTTTACTCCATCTACTATCTTCGTCTCCCTTTCGCACTTGGGGGGGACATTAGCGAGGTCGCTATTTCCCCTTCGTACTTTTTTTAGTTTTTATACTTTTCCTTCATTTTTTACACCTTTGGGGCTACCATTTTGCACTACTCTTTTGTCCTAGCTTTGACCCTTGGCCACCTTTTGTCCGACCCCTTTGACCTACCCTTTACCAGCCTCCTCCCTCTCTATTTTTCTCTCTTCATTTGGCCTGGCCTTACCTTTTCTTTTGCCTTGGCCTTTGCTCGACAGGCCCTTGCCCTTCTTTGAACACAAGGCGGCCCCCTTTCTTTGCCCTTACCCTAGCTCAGACGGCCTTGATACTGCTTGCATTTGACTTGTTCCTTGATCTCCTGACGGCCTTGGCTGCTTTACTCCATCACGCGGCAGCCCACTTGACCGCTGCGGGATGTGCCCCTTACCCTACCATTAGCGACATCGCTAACGGAGAGGGGGGAGGGGGGTTCTCCTTTCAACAGACTTGGGTCCCTAAGACTGTGGACAGGTGCCCCTCTTAATTAACACTAGAATGGTAACAGGACACTTTTATGTCCTTGCACACTTTTGTGTCCTGTTAGGTGACCATTTTGCTTGAATTATTTGAAGAGTATGAGAATGGATTTCTAGGTGCTATATATCCACAAATTTGCCTTATAAGCTGTAAAAAGCTTAGCATTTTTTTTGGAGTATCGATCTCACCATTAACCTTACTCTTGCACAACATTTTTGAACCTAAACTGTGTGAAAAACCGGGTCCTATTTTTGGCTTTTTTTCAATTTTTGGCAGCTATACCACTCTAAACTTCATGTTTGTGAGGTTTAGATGGCTAGAGGTTAGGCCTTCATAGTTCTCAACATGTTTTGATGCTTGTAGGGAGAGCTAAGTGTTAAAATTGAAAGTTATGACCAATTTACAAGAATTACATAATCCTGTTTTTTGGCCAAAATTAGCACTTGTATGATTTTTTTGGGGGCTTTCTTGATATCCAAATTCAATTTTGATTGTGTAAGTGTAATATATAACATAAAGCTAATCTTCCTTGAGTTTTGTGGGACCTAATATGCTATATAGCATAGTATATGATGATGGTTGAGTTTTTTGATTGCTGAAGAATACGATACATTTTACAGTAGCAAGTATAACTTTCTCAATATTGCTAGTTTCTTAGGCCAATTGTGTGTATTTTGTAGGTAGTAACCATATCTAATCATAGACTACAAACTTGGCTAGATATTGAGTAGTTTCTATGGGTTTCTAGAGGTCATAATGCTAAACCCAGTTTTTTCATGTTTGCTGTATTTAGCACTTTATCATTGCCCCCAAGGTTCCAATTGTAAGAGATCCATTATCCTTTTGACATGCTCCATGGCTCCTTTCGAATCCAAAGTCCAAAAGGGAACTAAGAAAACCTGCATACAGTACATGTATTGAGCGTGACTATAGAAACTTTGATGATAGGTTCGCAGAATGGCAAAAATGCAACTTTTTTGTACCTATTTTTTTTGGCCAAAAAACAAATAGTGAGGTAAAAGCAACCATATGTTTTGGTCACCAACCCATTGAAGTTAACGAGGCATTTTATCTCATGTCCTACAAAATTACCCACTCTTATTTATATGCAATCAACCGTAAGAAATTGTTGTTTTGGGCAAAATGCACTGCTCCATCAACTTTGGAGTCTTGTAGTGACCAAGGGATGAGAAAAATTACAAGTTTCTCATTTTTTCAATATGTAGTAGTTATTGAACTATAAGCTCATGAAAGGAATTTTCAAAACGAGTGGATCTAATATGGTTTTGGAAAATTTTTTCCAAAACCCTGAAAGGACACTTTTATGTCCTATTAGGTTACCATTCTAGTGTTACCATGTCAGCACGGGGCTACGCCAACCGCCACCGTCTACCGCCACAGTAGCGTGCACCATCCGTGCCATCGACATTGGCCAAAACCACTTGGCCGTTGTCGTGCTGTGACACGTACATAGTGGGAACGCATGCTACAAGATCTATCTTGTATTTTTTTAGACACATATTTATATTTCCTATAGTGTACATATGCATATTTAAGTATAATAATAAGCCTTCTATCTCATCCTATTATTTTTCTCAAGGGTAACCTATCCTTACTTTACCATCAGAAAATACTATGGGAAAAGCATCAATAGCTCCGCCTCTTTAACTTGGGGCAAAAAGCATTGATTCTTTATTTCTACTCATCTCACACCCTAGCTAGATCCTATATCTAGGGTAAACTCCAATATATATATTCTATGTATTTTTTATACTTTTCTTATATTTCTTTTTAAATAGCTACTAGGAGAGAATCAAATCCTAGTGGGACACTAGGTGGCATGATTTCAAAGATACACTTATTTTAATGCATTATTGCAAGCATGATTACAAAACTTTGTCAAGGAGCAATGTCATGCTTTCATATGGCATGAGGTGTCCTTTGGAATTAAATGAAACTCTAGGCTAAGGAGACCACATGAAGACTTTTGCTGCCATAAATGGACCCTATTTTGATGAATTGCTTACACAAGGTTCCAATCCGAATTGAAAAACGATTTTAAAATGAAAATCGTAGCTAATGAGCTGAAGTTTTTGCCCATATTTTTACTTTTTTATTTGGAGCCACGGTTGAGGAGATATAATCAAAATACTGGACCACATCAAAATACCCGAGTTTGCCCACATCATGCAGGGACAGCTCATTTCCAACTTTTCCAATTCCTGTTCACACTAGCTCCTCTCTTCTTGTGTAAACCCTTGTGGGTTCCCTTCACCTATAAAAGGGGACCTCTTCTTCCTTGGAAAGAACAAAAGCATTCAAGCCATTGATGAGAGGAATTCTTGAGGGAGTGAGTAGTAATGCCTAATTGTACTTAGCCATTAACATAAGCCCAAGCCTACACTTTCTCCTAGAGGGAGACTAGCCATTCTTGCAACAAGATAACCTTGGAAGATCAACTCTAATCAAAGAAGGTCTTGCACTTGGTGTATCAATCAAAGTGGAATTATCCACTCTTCTTCTCTCTCCCATCAATAATGGTGCCGAAGGGTTTCAAGTAAGATGTGTTCTACATTGATGTTTTCTTGATTTTTTGTTGTTTTCATTTTCATCTCTAATCCAACATATATATATATATATATATATGTATCTAATCTCATCTCCTTAACCAAACCTATCTCTCTCATTCTTAGTAATTCATCCTCTCTAGGTTCTCTTGCTACAGGTACATCTCTCCCCGCAGTATCCTTATTGCCTACGGGCAAGAATAGGGCTTGGGAGGGAAACTTCTCATCTCTTCACTTCTCTCATATCTACATTTCTCACATACTATCCTAGATGAATAACCCACATGAAGATCATTTCTATCACTTTCACTCTGTACGATCTATTAGAATTAACGTATGGATTAGCCGTAAAATACACTTTCAACAACGTATAGTGTTTCTCTTCGGCCCTGAAAGGCTCAATGAAATACTTCTATCACCGGATCCCATCATACTACCTCTCATAGACTATAATTTTTATTTTGATGTAAGCGTAGTTATCTTGCTATGAACCAAGAGGATTTGTACACACAATTAATCCCAATCACTAGACAAAATATATATATTATGGTAAGCACAAAACTACAATTCCAAAGAACAATTCGTAGCCTATTTGGTCAGCCAAGATTGAATGCCATTAACTCATCCATTAACCCTTTCATATTACCCATGATACTATATGACCATAGCCTTGATGTTTTCATCTTCGTATTGTTTTGACATTCTCTTTTGCGTTCTTTCTTTGTGTGTGTGAATGCAAGAGAGAAAGAGTGAGTCTTCTTTGATTGCACTTCTTTCCAAACCCTAGTCTTCATGGCATCTATGGTTTAACTCCTTCATATAGTTTTTGTTGAGTTCTCTCACAAACTCTCACAGCCATAAGCCCGGTGCTTTCCTGGCAAGACCGCAAATTTCTCGACATATTTTTGATGAACCCGATGCGAATCTGCTAGGGTGAGAGTTTGTGGGTAACCATGGGTGATCATGTTGAGAAACAGGGTATGCATTTTGACCCAGCAACAATGCAAATGTCTCAAGCATTTGCAATGTTCATGCAACAACAACATGCTACTGAAAGAAGGGAGATTTCAGCAACGAAGGCCATACAAGCGATCGTCAACAGAATTAATCAGTTCAATGGCAAAGATGTAACCAAGTACTTACGCGAGTATGTGAAGTAGATGGAGCTGCATCACGTGTCAGAAGGTGAGATGATTCAAAGCTTTGAGCTAGTTGTTGCTCCAGAAATTAGGGAGCATGTTAGGGCGATTAAAGATGGGCATGGGAGAAATTGGGAAGAACTCAAAGTAGCTTTAAAGGAGGAATATTTCATGGAGGACTCGGAGAGAGTGACCAAAAGGACATTCTTAGAATGGGTAGTCAAGCCAAAGCAAGGACTATCAATAACAGATCTACTTAGGGAATTTGAGCAGCGCTATGCACAACTCACTAGGACAGAAAGGGCCACACTAGATGCAGAGAAGACAGATCTTTTCTTACAAGCTGCAGGTAAAGAGTTTCAAGAAAATTTGGAGCTTCTTCTTGAAGATAAAGATGTTGAGCAAGGACTAAAGACCGACTGGAATGAGGTTGAAGGTGCTGTCTCACTGCTTGCCAAACGACAAAGAAGAAGGGACAAGATGGTAGTAAACACTACAAGTCCTTCCACCTCAACTTCTGACAAAATGGTACAGCCTACTTTTATCGCTCCTAAGTTTGATGACTCCATGCTAGATGAGCTTGTGAAGGGAATGCGTGACTTGAAGGTGAAGTTTGCAAAGCTTGAAGAAAAAGGCCAACCATCAGGGCCACTTCCTGGGCAAAGACAACAGCCCAAAGAAGGGTTTGTTAATAGATGTATTTGGTGTGATAGTACAGACCATGTAAGAAGGGATTGTGATGATTTTAGTGATGCTTTGTCAAAAGATGTTGTCTTTTTTAAGGATGGTAAAATCCACTTAAGAGAGACAGGTCTACCCTTGAGAACTAACTTTGGGAAGGGGGGAATGCAAACCTTAGTTGAAGATATGGCAACCAAGCATGCCACCTCTTCAGTTGAGGCAGCTACTTATGGAGTAAAAATTGAACATTTTTGTGATGAAGAGGTGAGTGACCATCATGGTCAAATTTGGCCAAATGTCATGCAATTAGCTAAAAAGGGAAAGCTTACAAAAGAGATTCTACATGAAGTAGGTGATTGCATACGTCTAGAAACAGGATGGAATGATCCAGTGGACTCATTGTCAGTGCATGCCTACATTACAAAATGCCAACAAAATGAGGCAATTGTAGAAGAGAAGCGCAGACGTGAGAATGTTGATGAAGGACCATCAAAAAGAGCTTCTATAAGTGGGGGAAGAAGCGACTCAATGCCTTCTCAAACACCCTCAACACAAGGAGCATCTCCACCTGAAGTACTCATGGAGGAGTCTACAATAGGAAAGAAGAAAGAGCCAACGAAAGGTAAGACAAAAGGCCCAACTTATAAACTACAATCTGATATTGAGGTTGCTACAGATTTAAAAAAAGTCTTGGAGGAAAGTATCTTGAATAGCAAGATTGAGTTTACTTTGGGAGAAGTTCTTGGCATTGCAAAGCGTGAATTCCATGAGGAGATCATTGACATCATCAAGAGAAAGAGGCAAACCCTTGCTGAAGTTTCTCGTCCACAGGTTGAAGGGGAAACCTCAAAGACACAAGGGATGCAACTGCAAAATAAGGAGAATGATGGAGCTGTGGTAGGATGCTACCAATCTAGTGGGAGAGTGAAGCAAGTGTATTTCTCAAATGATGATGAAGAAGTCGAAGATATTCCTAGGAGTTACTATTCACGAAGTCATTGGGCAAGGGCTACTACAGAAACTTTGGTCAAGGTAGGTGATCTTGAAGAGCCATTTGTTGCCTTGATTGACCATGGTTCAGAAATAAACATAATGTCAAAGAGTCTCTACAACAAGTGCAAATGGCCGATGGACACAGATCATGGCTGGATAGTAAAAGTGGCAAACAATTCATCCGGTGAATTGTATGCAGCATGTCCAGGTGTGAAGGTAACAATAGGTGATGTAAAGATTGACCAAAACTTCTTTGTACATGATACATCTTCATATCATCTCATCCTTGGACAACCCTACATTGTGGGAGTTCGAATGGAAACAAAGGTAATGGACGATGGTTCAGCATATGCTAGGATACGTAGCAAAGATGGTAAACGTGCTGTCCAATTTCTCATAGTCTGTGTAAACCATGAAAGAAATCGTGACAACCTCAGAGAACATCCTCTACCAAAGGTAAGCAAAGAGTTTCATGATCATAGAGAAATGATGGGTTTTGGCCAAGTACCATTGTAAAGCGGGATTGCAGTGGTACAGAAAGAAAAAGGGTCTCGCTTGATCCAAAAATAGGTGAAACTTTCTCGATGAGCTCCTTGGTAACAAGGAATGGATCAGTATGTTTTACAAAACTTGAAGATTTGAAGAGATATGAGAGGCAATATGTGCATAATGTACAAATAGGCATGAAAAAGAGTGGGTTGCTAAAGCCTACTGAAAATGTTTTGGGTTTGTGTGAGCAAGTTTCTTTTGTAGATACTATGGGTGAGCTTGATGCTATAATGAGGTCTAGTTTGCATCTTGAAAATGAAGTTGTGGAAGTTTGCTCTATGGAAATGTATCAAGTAATAGAAGCCTTTAAAGAAAGCCAAACAGTTGGCCAAGAAGTCCATGTTGAAACTAAATACAAGAGTGTAGCAAAGAAGGTGAAACCAGTAGCTTCACCCTTACCACCCAACAACAAGGAAAAGATTGAACAGGCTTCTTTACAACCAAGTTTGCGGAATCCTAAAAAGATCGGGCATACCTTCACAAAGGAGTCCTTTCAAGAGTTGCAGATTGGTTGCGAGGAGTTTCTAACACAGGAGGAGACAAAGTGCTTCAAAGAAATGCTTTCAAAGCATGGTAAGGCTTCTGCATTTGAGCCACATGAGATAGGATGTGTTGATCCTTCTATTGTAGCTCCTATGGTAATTTTCACAATACCTCATGTGCCTTGGAATCTGCGGCTTATTCCGGTTCCAAAGGCTCATTTGCCAAAGTTAGTAGAGCTACTGAATGAGAAAATCAAAATAGGAATCTTGGAGCCTTCTTGTGCTCCATACTCAAACAGGTGGTTCACAGTTCCGAAGAAGAATGGTTCTCTACGCTTCATCCAAGATATGCAACCAGTGAACAAGGTGACAATTAGAAATGTAGGTACAGGTCCAATTGTGGATGAGTTTGCAGAGGCATTTGCAGGGAGGGCAATCTACTCAATGGGGGATCTCTACTCAGGGTATGATCAATTTCAGCTTGCAATCAAAAGCAGAGACTTGACAACCATGAGGACACCTTTGGGTTTGGTAAGGATGTGTACCTTGCCACAGGGAGCAACCAACTCGGTTGCACATATGATGAATGGGATGAATAAGGTCTTACGTGACTTTATTCCTCAAATCACAATGCCTTTCATTGATGATTTGCCTATCAAAGGATGTGAAGAAAGTGACAAAGATGAAGCTTTGGATCTCAAGGGATGTCGCAGGTTTGTGGTAAATCACATAAATGATTGTGATAAAATTTTGTCTAGGTTGGAAGAAGTGAATCTTACATTGTTAGGGAAAAAGTCTATGTTTGGTGTCAAAGAAGTGCTCATTGTGGGGCACATGTGCGGGCCATATGGTAGGAAACCTTGTCCATCAAAGGTAGATGACATCCAAAGAATGAAAGAAACATGCACTAGAATCACTGAGGTTAGAAGGTTTCTGGGAGCATGTGTCTTCTATGTTATTTGGATTCCACATTATGCACATGTAGCTGATCCTCTTTATCAGCTGCTTAGAAAGAATCAAAAGTTTAAATGGACAGAAGCACATGTAAAATCCATGAAAAAGCTAAAGGAGTTACTCCAGTCAGCAACGACTTTGAGAAAGGTAGACTATGAGTGTCAAAGGCCAGTGATTGTGACAGTAGATACCAGTCCTACAGGGATTGGATGGGCAATAGGGCAAGATGACAAAGAAGGACACAGGTATGTGGTAAGATTTGGAGCAAAGGTACTAAGTGCTCGCCAAAGAAACTATCCACAGATAAAGAGAGAGTTATGGGGTATGGTTACAGCCTTGAAAAGTGGAAAAGAGTACCTAATTGGTGCATGTGTGGTTGTAGAACTAGATTATCTACCACTTCTTGGGATGATTACAAGCTGCTCAACACCAGACATTGCTATGTTGCGGTGGATTGCCTACATTAAGTCCTTAAATCCCGAGTTTAAGCACATTGCAGGTAAAGACAATACAGTGGCAGATATGCTATCAAGGGCAAGGTATGAAGATGAGTCACAAATGATTGATGAGGGAGATGATGTAGGCACAAAATTCTATTCTATCTCTCATGTCAAAGGTAACAATGTCTGCATGACTAATTCACTTGAATTGTTCTTGAAAGATCTTTATGAAGGTGATTGGCTTTCTATTGGAAGGTACTTGAGTACTCTAACAAAACAGGATGATTGGTCTGAACAAGAATTCAAGAGGATACGCAGGAAAGCATATGGGTACTTTTTAAGGGATGGTTACTTGTGGAAGCATCCTAAACAAAAGGGTGCTACACCACAACGGGTTATATGTAAAAAAGAGACTCAAGTAAAGCTCATGCAAGAGTTTCATGAGAGTCTATGGGCTGGACACAGGGGTGTGTGGGCAACCTTCTCCAAGTTGAAAGAAAAATACTGGTGGAAGGGTATGTATAAAGATGTATCTCAGTTTGTAGAGTCATGTGTAACTTGTCAAATGTATTCAAATGTTCGACATCGTGATGGATTGCACCCTACATATCCACTAGCCATGCACTATAAATGGGTTGTGGATCTAGTCACGATGCCTTTAGGACTCTGGCAGATAAGATACTTGGTTCTTGCACGAGAGGACCTAACTAACCAGGTTGAAGGAAGAGCATTAAGAGCTAAGACCACAGAAGATGTATGCAAATTCCTTCTTGATGAGGTGATTTGCCGTTATGGTTGTGTGGGAAAAATCACTACAGATCGAGGTGAACTGGATGCCGAAGAAGCAAGGGAGTTCTTTTCTAGATTAGGGATCAAGCTTTCTCTTACTACAGCTTACAACCCTGAAGGCAATGGAAAGAGTGAAAGAGGGCATCCTCCTATCATCAAAGCTTTGGCCAAGGCTTGCGAAGGAAGAGTTGGTGAGTGGCCAAAATTGTTACCATATGCTTTATGGGCTGATCGTACAACACATAGCTCAGTAACTGGCTACATGCCTGCGGAGCTAATGCATGGTCAAAAGCCAGTGATGCCGATTGAGGATACAATTCCCACATGGAATGTACTACCTTGGCAAGAGGGGCTTAGTAGGGAAGATCTCCTTGCACTGCGTATAAGGCAGCTAGAGAGAAGACTTGGAGACATTGAAGCTGCAAAAGAACGACTCAAAAATGCAAGGTTGAAAAACAAGGACTATTTTGATAAGCGACATCGACTCAGGAGCAAAGCAATTGACAAAGGTGAATGGGTTTTAGTGTATGATAGTAGCCTTGATAACCAGCACACAGTCATGCGTAAGTTCTCAAAAAGATGGTTTGGACCGTATGTTGTAAAGCATGTGCATGAAAATGCTACTTACAGCTTGTCTGAACTAGATGGTACAGAAGTAAAGATTCCCATTGTAGGAAAAAGGATTAAAATGTTTAAGAGAAGAGGAGACAATGATCTAGAAGATATGGATGAGGAAGAAGAGAAAAACACAGGTGAAGATCAAAGTGAACATGAAGCTCTGGAATCATCCAGTGAAGAAGAAGACAAGGAAGATGTACAAGAGGTCTAATCTTACAAAGAGACAATGTGGCACATACCGGAGGATGTACAGGTTTAGAGGGGGTGGATGTCGCGCTGTGACACGTACATAGTGGGAACGCATGCTACAAGATCTATCTTGTATTTTTTTAGACACATATTTATATTTCCTATAGTGTACATATGCATATTTAAGTATAATAATAAGCCTTCTATCTCATCCTATTATTTTTCTCAAGGGTAACTTATCCTTACTTTACCATCAGAAAATACTATGGGAAAAGCATCAATAGCTCCGCCTCTTTAACTTGGGGCAAAAAGCATTGATTCTTTATTTCTACTCATCTCACACCCTAGCTAGATCCTATACTCCAATATATATATTCTATGTATTTTTTATACTTTTCTTATATTTCTTTTTAAATAGCTACTAGGAGAGAATCAAATCCTAGTGGGACACTAGGTGGCATGATTTCAAAGATACACTTATTTTATTGCATTATTGCAAGCATGATTACAAAACTTTGTCAAGGAGCAATGTCATGCTTTCATATGGCATGAGGTGTCCTTTGGAATTAAATGAAAGTCTAGGCTAAGGAGACCACATGAAGACTTTTGCTACCATAAATGGACCCTATTTTGATGAATTTTTTACACAAGGTTCCAATCCGAATTGGAAAACCATTTAAAAATGAAAATCGTAGCTAATGAGCTGAAATTTTTGCCCATATTTTTACTTTTTTATTTGGAGCCACGGTTGAGGAGATATGATCAAAATACTGGACCCGAGTTTGCCCACATCATGCAGGGACAGCTCATTTCCAACTTTTCCAATTCCTGTTCACACTGGCTCCTCTCTTCTTGTGTAAACCCTTGTGGGTTCCCTTCACCTATAAAAGGGGACCTCTTCTTCCTTGGAAAGAACAAAAGCATTCAAGCCATTGATGAGAGGAATTCTTGAGGGAGTGAGTAGTAATGCCTAATTGTACTTAGCCATTAACATAAGCCCAAGCCTACACTTTCTCCTAGAGGGAGACTAGCCATTCTTGCAACAAGATAACCTTGGAAGATCAACTCTAGTCAAAGAAGGTCTTGCACTTGGTGTATCAATCAAAGTGGAATTATCCACTCTTCTTCTCTCTCCCATCAATAATGGTGCCGAAGGGTTTCAAGTAAGATGTGTTCTACATTGATGTTTTCTTGATTTTTTGTTGTTTTCATTTTCATCTCTAATCCAACATATATATATATATATATATGTATCTAATCTCATCTCCTTAACCAAACCTATCTCTCTCATTCTTAGTAATTCATCCTCTCTAGGTTCTCTTGCTACAGGTACATCTCTCCCCGCAGTATCCTTATTGCCTACGGGCAAGAATAGGGCTTGGGAGGGAAACTTCTCATCTCTTCACTTCTCTCATATCTACATTTCTCACATACTATCCTAGATGAATAACCCACATGAAGATCATTTCTATCGCTTTCACTCTGTACGATCTATTAGAATTAACGTATGGATTAACCGTAAAATACACTTTCAACAACGTATAGTGTTTCTCTTCGGCCCTGAAAGGCTCAATGAAATACTTCTATCACCGGATCCCATCATACTACCTCTCATAGACTATAATTTTTATTTTGATGTAAGCGTAGTTATCTTGCTATGAACCAAGAGGATTTGTACACACAATTAATCCCAATCACTAGACAAAATATATATATTATGGTAAGCACAAAACTACAATTCCAAAGAACAATTCGTAGCCTATTTGGTCAGCCAAGATTGAATGCCATTAACTCATCCATTAACCCTTTCATATTACCCATGATACTATATGACCATAGCCTTGATGTTTTCATCTTCGTATTGTTTTGACATTCTCTTTTGCGTTCTTTCTTTGTGTGTGTGAATGCAAGAGAGAAAGAGTGAGTCTTCTTTGATTGCACTTCTTTCCAAACCCTAGTCTTCATGGCATCTATGGTTTAACTCCTTCATATAGTTTTTGTTGAGTTCTCTCACAAACTCTCACAGCCATAAGCCCGGTGCTTTCCTGGCAAGACCGCAAATTTCTCGACACCGTGCCCTGGAGGGCCACGTGACACCCGCCTGCCACAGTGCCCGATGGGCTGCTATCGCCAACGGGCTAGAGCTCCCTTTCCTCAAACTCACACCTCATAAGAGGGCCACTCGTTGTCCCATATAGTCCACAATGCTACGCCGGCCTTGGGCATGTGGGATCAAACACCGCCATATGTCAGCACAAGGTGCACCCTTTTTTTAGAATGGCCTCTAAGGCATTTGAAAAATTAAAGAAAACCCGCATAAAAAATCTACTTTCCCCCCCTTGTCTGTCTTGCGTGCCAACTAGCACCCAGTGATCCAATCACTGAGCTGTAAAACTATGCCAAGTTCCTATTTTTTCGGTCTCGGACCGTGCAAACCTCATCATGTTCCAACTCACCTGAGTTTGCTATCCAAGGCCATAAAAAATAGAAAAAACTATCTGCAAACTTTTCACCGTCAAATGCCCCCAACTTGATCCTGTCGTATCTTGCTGACCAAGTACCCGATTGATGTGTCGTCGATTTGCATTAGCACCACATGGTGCACACTTTCACCGAGAACTTTGGCGAGACCAAAAAGATGTCAGATGGCACATCCTCCAATGCGGTCAAGTGGGATCAGACCCGGCCCCCGGGAAATCTTCTGATGGCCATAACTTGCTACCCAAAGCTCGGATTGGCAATCCGAGAAGACATGCATGCTCCGTAACTCGAGCTCTACACATCCATCCACTGACACTGCGGCCTGGGCCACCTATCCCAAGCTGCCCTGTCCGTTGGGGATCTGGTACACACTCTACCTTTTAACACTAGAATGGTAACCTAACAGGACATAAAAGTGTCCTTTCAGGGTTTTGGAAAAAAAATCCAAAACCATAGTAGATCCACTCATTTTGAAAAATCCTTTCATGAGCTTATAGTTCAATAACTACTACACATGGAAAAAATGAGAAACTTTTAATTTTTCTCATCCCTTGGTCACTACAAGCCTCCAAAGTTGATGGTCCAGTGCATTTTTCCCAAAACAGCAATTTCTTACGGTTGATTGCAAATAAATAAGAGTGGAGATTTTTGTAGGACATGAGATAAAATGCCCCGTTAACTTCAATGGGTTGGTGACCAAAACATATGGTTGCTTTTACCTCACTATTTGTTTTTTGGCCAAAAAAAATAGGTACAAAAAAGTTGCATTTTTGCCATTCTGCGAACCTATCATCAAAGTTTCTATAGTCACGCTCAATACATGTACTGTATGCAGGTTTTCTTAGTTCCCTTTTGGACTTTGGATTCGAAAGGAGCCATGGAGCATGTCAAAAGGATAATGGATCTCTTACAATTGGAACCTTGGGGGCAATGATAAAGTGCTAAATACAGCAAACATGAAAAAACTGGGTTTAGCATTATGACCTCTAGAAACCCATAGAAACTACTCAATATCTAGCCAAGTTTGTAGTCTATGATTAGAGATGGTCACTACCTACAAAATACACACAATTGGCCTAAGAAACTAGCAATATTGAGAAAGTTATACTTGCTACTCTAAAATGTATCGTATTCTTCAACAATCAAAAAACTCAACCATCATCATATACTATGCTATATAGCATATTAGGTCCCCCAAAACTCAAGGAAGATTAGCTTTATGTTATACATTACACTTACACAATCAAAATTGAATTTGGATATCAAGAAAGCCACCAAAAAATTTATAAAAGTGCTAATTTTGGCCAAAAAACAGGTTTATGCAATTCTTGTAAATTGGTCATAACTTTCAATTTTAACACTTAGCTCTCCCTACAAGCATCAAAACATGTTGAGAACTATGAAGGCCTAACCTCTAGCCATCTAAACCTCACAAACATGAAGTTTAGAGTAGTATAGTTGCCAAAAATTGAAAAAAAGCCAAAAACAGGACCCGTTTTTTCACACAGTTTAGGTTCAAAAATGTTGTGCAAGAGTAAGGTTAATGGTGAGATCTATACTCAAAATAAAATGCTAGGTTTTTTTCAGCTCATAAGGCAACTTTGTGGATATATAGCACCTAGAAATTCATTTTCATACTTTTCAAATAATTCAAGCAAAATGGTCACTTAAGAGGACACAAAAGTGTCCAAGGACATAAAAGTGTCATGTTACCATTCTAGTGTTAACTTCAGTATCTTGCACACCGGGGCTCCGTTTCACAAGTTTCTTGGACCGGCTTCTAGAGCACATTGAACACTACATTTTAGAACACTGATATGGCACTTCGGACATCTTCATTTGCTACCCGAACTTGGCTCTCTTTCAGCATCCTTGGCCTTAAAAGACGCATTGAGCATACTTTTCCGCTACTTCTTGGCTGCCCAGGACCTTGGCACCTGCTCTAGACTTGTGCACTTCACTCACCTATTGCCTCTGCCTGGAATAAACCATTTCCTAGCTTAAAACAACTTTGGCTACACCAACGATAATAAAATCTCTCTCTCTCTCTCTCTCTCTCTCTCTCTCTCTCTCTCTCTCTCTCTCTCTCTCTATCTATCTATCTCGCCCCCTGGCTAGCTCTCCTCTGCCTTTGTGTTTCACACCTTTGTGCACCTTCTCATGGGATTAGGGCACAAAGGAAGAATAATCGTTAAGGTCAGAGCACGATAACAATGGGTTGAGATTCTCCATGCATGGTTGTGAGGTTCAAAGCATAGTGGAATAATGACCCCTTGTCTGACCATGCAAGGCTATAGTTTGTCATTTAATGCTCTATTTGGGCATCATGAGTGAGTGGTCTTAGATAGGCTATGGGTACACGAGCTTCGTTGGAGAGGGGGAAAGGGGAACACACCCAACACACAAACACAATGCCTCACTATAGCTCAGGGTATACATAGCGCCCCAATCCACTAGAGTTCACCTTCAAAACGCGACTCTACCCGCAAGCAAACCACCGCTTGTACACAACCATGCGCACACACGCCTTGCAATGCACCAGACATACACAATCACTCCGCTTTGCTCAATTCACAACCTTACACACGCACACAACCTCTCTCTAGCTCTCTTTCCATGACAAACTTCGGGGGGACACACACGCTGACACACGCCCGGAACCACACACACACAAGCACAGAAGAGAAGGGGGAAGGGGGAATGATGCCAAGGAGACAACAGTGAATGGTCTTCTTGCATATACAACCATGTACAATCAAAATCGTACCGGCACAAACCTCGGCAAAAACTTCAACAACATAAAAGCTCACAATGGCTCCCCAAAAAACCTAAGGGAAAAAACCCAAAATGGCAGAAGCCCCTATGGCAAAAATCCCCAATGGCAAAAGAGCCCCAAAAAATTCATGTTTCATCCTTTTATAGGGGTGGCTCAAGTCCAAAAAAGAAAAAAATGTGAGTTCTCTTGCTCGTGCAGTTCTCTTTGAGCTCCTTTTAGCATTTTCCTTGCATTGCTAGCACTTGGCATAGTTTATTTTTGGTAATAATTGCATGGAAACCTTGTCCGCCCAGCTCGACTTGCACTTGCACTCTTTGAACTCTTTCTCTCCACTTGCTTCACCATGGGACGACCCCTTTGGATTGGCCCTTTGAGCACACTCTCTTGTGCTCCAAACTGGCTCTCGCTCTCTGGATCACTTGCTCCACTGCTTGCCACTTGTCGTGGGACCCCTCCAATTTGCAATAGTACAAAGTAGTCATTTGTGATAGCTCCTTATCAATTGATGGCAAGCGATTTGTGCATCCAACAGATCTTGATACTGAAAAGCGTGGTGCAAGACGGTTGAATTGCTTTCTATAAAAGTGTCCCTCCAATGCATTGCTTGTGAAAGAAAGATGTCCTACGCACTGTAAAAGGTGTTTCTTAGTGGAACTCAACCATGGGTTTGTGTATTACTTGTACCTATTGATGGATGGTGAGTCAGAGACTTCCCAATCGTCAAGTTCTGGTAGTTGCCCATTGGCACAAGAGGAAGAGGTAGGAGACGTGGAGTTATAGTTTGACCCATAAGAAGAGCGGGTAGAGGTACTGAAGAAGACGTTTGATGCATGCTTAACTCTTGTTTTTCTTATGAATTCAGCACTTGAAAGCAAGCAAGAAGGCGCAAATGAGGAAGGGTCTTTGCCTCTAAATTGCGCTCCTAGTTTTGCTATGGCTGATTGGGTGCACTACATTCTCCTCACGGATATTATGCATGAGCTGAATATACGAGAGGACTAATGCTTAGCTTCAATTGCTAATTTTAGTGAGACAAACATGGGATTTGTGGAGGATGGAGTGGAAAACCATATACTTGCTGACACATCTGTGCACGCCACAGAGTTCACTTGAGGGGGGCAAATGATCAAAGTTTTACTCAACGAAGAAAAGTCTGGAGAAGCCGATTTGCCAACAAAGGAGTAGTTCTAATTTGCCACAAGACATCTGGGCTTAGAGAACATGGGTATCCCCATGGAACCCTGGCCCAGATGGCAAATAGCCCCTCAATTCTTTTGTAGAGAAGCTCCATGCTGGAAAGAGACGAGAATCAAATGGTAGCTTCTTTAGCGCAATGGAGATGGTTTTGCCCATGTCCCAATATGCAATATTGAGATAAATCTGATTGTTGACACGTGCTTGTGTATGATGATAGTTTCCTTAGAAGAGAAGGAGGCTGAAGGCAAGGAGTGTAAGGCAAGGATGAGACGTTGTCTCAGTATATCGGGATTTTTAATCACAAAAAGGTTTGTAGAAACATAGAAACAATTCAAGTACTTGACACTATTGTACGCAAATAAACAATAACCCATGAATTTTTGATATTGTCTTGTAGATCATAATATACGACAAGTAATACTCCGAGGATAATGAAAAGTTTCCTTTGTTTGCAATGAAAGTTATTACAAGATTGTGTGGTGGGAATCCCATGCCACTAAATGCAAAAAGGATAATCCTGATAGAAAAACAGTTTTTCCTATGCATTTTTGGCATCGGGTATGGCTGCCAAGCACTCAAGGGCCCCTATTTCATGTTGTACATAGCTCATGCCCTAGCGGCAAGAGTTGAAGACTGTTAGCAAGTTGCCATGACGGACTTCTGCAGCATAGCTTTCTGACACTAACATAATGTCAATACTCAAGGAAAGTGACTCGGATGGGGCATGGAGACTCTATGAGATCGTGAATCTCACGAAGTAAACCTTAACAAGAAAATGCACTAGCTCGACAAGAAAACCAGCACCCAAAGATCAAGGAAATCTACCTATGTCCTTTCTCACAACTCTAGGTCATCACACCATTTCAACACTCGAACGGACTTGAAATGCAATGAAACTTTAGGAGGAGGTCTAGGAAACCTAGGGGCACTATCCTAGCAAGTTTGGTCGCAATCCAACAAGGTACCAAAATCACGATCCATCATGAAAAAGGTCCTGAAAACTGCAAAATAACTATTCAGAACTGTCGTCCTATGGTCTAAGAACACGCTCCTATGGTCAAAACGACTATAAACAACAATTTGAGCACTCAAATCTGCAATTATAGCTCACAGACTCGCAGTCGCGAACCACAACAAAACTGACAATTCTTACACTAGAATGAAAGAGCAAATAAAGAGGAACACAATGCAAGTTTCAAAATTGAAAACAGATTACCAAATCATTAGTTGCGTCGATTACAAGTTTGGAGCAGCTTCTAGCTTGAGTGTACGTTTTTTAAGCTCCCTTCTTCTTCTAAAGATAAGCCTCATTTCACATTAAGGTTATTGACCTTTATACCTAGGGAATTCTAAATGGCCAATGGTTGGCTCACACAGACCTTTCCATATATCATTACAACTTTACAACTCAGGGGATTGATCCCCTACTCTATAATCAGGATTTACGCGGAGTATTACTACACTAGCTTCAAAAACTAATAGAGTACAAATGTGGTGTCCAGCTATGTGTCCGACCAGTTGGGTGCCCGTTTGATCTGTCCTCAAACCTTCCCCCCTTCCTAATTTGTGTTGTCCCTTGACACGACCTTGTGCAGTCTTGTCATAGGGTTGTCTTCAGCTTTGTCTTCAAGGTTGGACTTCAGCTTGGGAAGTGCTTTGTTATTTATGACGCTTCCTCCTTCCTTGAGTGATTTATATCTGCCATGAAGAGTTCTTTTGATGTTTCTATCTTTGTCATTGACTTGCAATACTTCACTAGCTTTAGCACTATGGAACTCCTTATGTTTTGTTGTCGGGAGCTTTTGTGTTGAAGTTATCATTGTTTGCATGATAACGTCTTTGTATGACATTCTTCATCTTTCCATTGATCATTGAATCTTTGTCTTCAAGGTTGTTCTTTAGCTTTGCCATTGATGACACTCCCTCCTTCGTTGAGTGATTCATATCTTTCATGTTGATACGTGATTTGATCTTTGATTTTTGAGGCACTTTTCTTCTTGTTGTGCATTCGCCTCTTTGTTGCCAATCTTAGCCCACGTAAAGGTGGATATTGATGTGTTTGAATTTGTAGAACTGATCCTTTTTGGCGTTGTGAGCGGGATGAAAACACACACAGCGCATCTATAACGACTCGACACACACTCTTGGGAAGATACACACACACACTATGGGGCACCACTCGGATTACACAACACACATGGCCGAGACAGGGAACACACCTCTGGAGTGAGAGGAGAGAGACTATCCACTTGCCCACTCCACACAAACACACACACACACACACACCCAAAAACCTCAAATCAAAAGAGGAGAATTTCTGATCTTTAGATACAATTGATCTTGGGCCAACACCAATGGCGCAAATAGTTCACACAATATGGGTAAAAGATACCAGATACAATCACAAATTGGATCAGAAGCTTCGCTCATAGAAGAAACTTACACAGCCAAAACAGCAGAAAAAGAGTGAGGAATTTGGAAAAATGGACAGCGCCATCGCGTCCGGAACGGCCCAAAACCCTAGTCTACAATGTCAAAGTGCTCAAATCCAACCTCGGATGAGCAGTTTACGGCCAAAACAGGCTCCAAAAACCCCAAAAACACACCTGCGGCTGTTCCTCCTCTCTTCTCCCCGTTTTTTCTGGTCTTCTCTCTATTTTTTCAGTTCCCACACTTATCTTTATTACTTGGGCACCCTTGGCCTTTTAGATGACCTCAAACAGACCCCGAACAGGCCAAAAACTGACCTTGCAGTGCATAGTTGTAACCTTTTTGCATCATCCGCACACCTGGCACTCAACTTTTCTCAATAATGCATCCCGCAACCACGTGATGTGGCCCCAAAAAGTGTTCCTCATGATGACCTTTATGCATAAGTATCACAAGAAAACACCCACGTCGTGTCCGTACTTCTCCGCGTGCAAGTATTGACCCCGTTCGGCCTCCTAACGCCACTAGATGCCATCTGACGCACCTGCTTACCTCATGTCGTCGGACCACGGATAGCTTCCTCGAGAAGTTTTATGTGCTACCAACTCCTCATTATTGTAGAAAAAACACACTGGTACTGGTAACGATGAAAATCGATGCACTATGTACATGTTGTCCTACTTGCACACATGTGGGCCCCACGTAACCACATGGCTCTGGAAAATGGGAAATCCTTTATTCGATGCACCATGCATGTGTATGTACATATGCACAATACCTTGCTCCGAAAAACTCCTGACATAATTTGCCCACCCCCTAGCCTGCTAGAGCATTCATGCTCAGCAACAGCACTAGTAGATGCTCATTCCACCTGGATCAAAAGGCCAAAGTCATATCGCCTGATTCACAAGAAGCATCATAACACCACACCTACATTTTTCAACAATCAACCAAAATGCACCATAGGCATATCCAACTAACACATCCGCCCTGTCTGGAGTTCCAAAAGCATAAATATTGCATGCCACATTCAACCCAACCGATAGAGACAACTGAAGTGACTCATCACCTGGCATCTTGGCTTCACCAGCCATAGCAACAACCTGCAAATCATGCACCCAAGTAGCTAAAACCATTGTGTGAAGGTAAAGTTGTTGATATCCAAAGCACAAAAGTATCCCCACAGCACACATATCCCTAGCATAGGCATCCACATAGCTGAGATTGGACTCATATATGCCAAACCCCTTCTCATCATCATAAGCATACTCATCATCACACATAACTTTATCCACATCATAAGCATGGCTAGCACCACTATCCATAGCTTCTAGCATGGAACCCAGTCTCCAAGAATACAGATCCCTGCTCTAAACCAAAATCATGCTCACAAATCAGTTCAATCACTCACTGCACATACATCAAAATATGGCTTCAAAATAGGCTCCACATCCAACAAATCCACAAAATGGCTCTCAACCTTGCCCTCTTCCCTAATTTCCAAGTAACTAGTATCCACAGATACGTGCTCATCATCAATAACCTCAACCTCACACTTACACCCAGAATCACAAGGTACACCAGTAGCCAATGCATCCTCTTCAAGACTTTTCAATCCTGTATCCAAAGCATTACTCACCTCTTTAGGCTCTTCCATAAACCTGTCAACCTTCAAGACCTCTTTACGCTTCACAATAGACCTTGGGAAGAAATGAGAAACATCATAGGATAGGCTACTTTTGACCTGCTTAGGCTTAACTTCATCTTCCATGTCAAATCCATCTTACACATGCATACCTGTATTGATACCATGTTCCTCAAGACGCTTAAACTTCCATTCCTTGTGCTTTTCAATGCATACTGCATCTTCAAAAGACTCGGGCCTCTTCAACTCAACCTCGAACCGCAACCAAGGTGACAACCCATCAACAAAAGAACTTTTCTTCAATGAACAAGGGGGGGTCTCATCCTTAAGAGCAACACACCAACGAGTCCATAAATCTATAAAACCTTGTACATAGGCATCAACACCTTGACAAGAACCTTGCTTAAGAGCATTGAGCTCATTCCATACTGCATTTGCATCTTCAAAAACCTGGAAACGCTCTAAAAAAGCTTCTATAAACTTGTCAAGACTCAAACCATAAGAAGAAGCCACTGCTTCTTTAGCTTCCAACTCCATGAACCAAACACGGGCCTCATCTTTCAAAAGCAATCCAAATAGCCTCAAAATCTTCTCCTCATCACACATATTGTTGCTTATGCATGCCACCTTGACTTGCTCCAGAAAGTCTTCCTCATCTTCACCACTTCTTCCATGAAATTCCGGATAAGAGAAAGCCATGGCTACCCAAGTTTAATGCTTTGAGAACCCCTTCGAACACACGCGCAAGAACCCAAAACTTTTCACTACCCAATCCCCAGAAACTTCAATGGAGCTCAGCTATAGATAAGGACAAACACATGCACATCAAATGAGTTTTCATAGTTGATCATCGGAATTACAATAGGCAAAGGACATTCCAGTATCTCCCTTAATCTTCTTGGCCCGAACATAAAGACTATACGTTGCTGGAAAAAAATCTTCCTGGACACATGAACATTTATCTGGATTCTCTGAGTTAAATTAAAAGGAGTGAAAAGACCAAAAAACCAGCCATCATAACTTGGAAAAATTTTGACAGAGTTTCCTTAGAAGTAGAGCAGTAGGAACCCAAAATATAGACTGTATATGTATGCATAAACTGCCAACAACAGAACCCGAGCATCAAGTAGGAATCACTAATACATAGCCTATGGCGAGGTCATGAAAAGGGTGCTCCAGCTACCTGTATCACTGAAAGGATCTCAACATCTGAGAATCCCCCAGCTCAATAAAACCTCACGCTATCGACCGTCACACGAAGGCTTATGCAAATCGCGTATAGTCAAGTCTCAGAAAGGACTATCTTCCAGACCAAGTCTCATAAATGTCTGGGACTGCCAAATAAAACCAAGTATGGCTCCACAAAGGCATACAATGGCAATTTCCACAAGTAACGTACAATCCAGTAGACAATGCGCTCAAACAAGCGCAAAATGATGCATACCCACAGTAGCTGCAAGTGACACCACTGCTAGTATATCACTGTACTCCAGCTACCTGTACCTGTGTGAATCACTTGTACCTGTACCTGTCCCTGTAACCTATAACCTGTAACATGTAGTCTGCAACCCGCAACCTGTAATCCCGAATCTCAAAGCTTGAAGCTTGAAGCAGAAGGTACTCGAAGAAGATCCTCTGTGGGGGCACCACAAGAATGTGAGCGGGATGAAAACACACACAGTGCCTCTATAACGACCCAACACACACTCTTGGGAAGATACACACACACACTATGGGGCACCACTCGGCTTACACAACACACCTGCCCGAGACAGGGAACACACCTCTGGAGTGAGAGGAGAGAGACTATCCACTTGCCCACTCCACACAAACACACACACACACACACACACACACCCAAAAAACTCAGCTCAAAAGAGGAGAATTTCTGATGTTTAGATACAATTAAGCTTGGTCCAACACCAATGGTGCAAATAGCTCACACAATATGGGTAAAAGATACCATATACAAGCACAAATTGGAGCAGAAGCTTCGCTCATAGAAGAAACTTACACAGCCAAAACAACAGAAAAGGAGTGAGGAATTTGGAAAAATGGACAGCGCCATCGCGTCCGGAATGGCCCAAAACCCTAGTCTACAATGTCAAAGTGCTCAAATCCGACCTCGGATGAGAAGTTTACGGCCAAAACAGGCTCCAAAAACCCCAAAAACACACCTGCGGCTGTTCCTCCTCTCTTCTCCACGTTTTTTCTGGTCTTCTCTCTGTTTTTTCAGTTCCCACACTTAGCTTTATTACTTGGGCACCCTTGGCCTTTTAGATGACCTCAAACAGACCCTGAACATGCCAAAAACTGACCTTGCAGTGCATAGTTGTCACCTTATTGCATCATCCGCACACCTGGCACTCAACTTTTCTCAATAATGTATCCCACAACCACGTGCAGTGGCCCCAAAAATTGGTCCTCATGATGACCTTTTTGCATAATTATCACAAGAAAACACCCACGTCGTGTCCGTACTTCTCCGCGTGCAAGTATTGACCCCGTTCGGCCTCCTGACGCCACTAGATGCCATCTGACGCACCTGCTTATCTCATGTCGTCAGCCCGCGGATAGCTTCCTCAAGAAGTTTTACGTGCTACCAACTCCTCATTATTGTAGAAAAAACACACTGGTACTGGTAACGATGAAAATCGATGCACTATGTACATGTTGTCCTACCTGCACACATGTGGGCCCCACGTAACCACATGGCTCAGGAAAATGGGCAATCCTTTATTCGATGCACCATGCATGTGTATGTACATATGCGCAATCCCTTGCTCCAAAAACTCCTGACAGCTTGTGGACTTTACGATGGATTTGCTTTCAAGGTCCACTGCAATTTGAGTTGTATGCAATAGGTCACCAATGTTTAAGCACCGTGTCAGCTACGTATGGTTGTTGTGGATAGCTCGCTTTCTGAACTTTTCATTGCTTGATGTTGTACGCCATTATTTGACTTGCCATTGTTGGATGGAGCTTTGTTGTCGCCCTTGAAGATAAAAGATGCTCTTGATAAGCATATGGAGACCTGTTGTTTTTCCTCCAAGTCGTTGTCAATTGATTTGGGTAGACATTTCCTTATTGTTGATATAGAAGGAATATATACAAGAAGATGATGTGGGGGTTTCTAGATTAGGGTCTTAAAACCTAGATGAACAAAGGGAAAAACCCAGTGGGAAAAAAGTGCCTTTGGTATACGCTCTTATTGTAGTTAAGCATTTGGACTTGAAGTACCTGTCCTGCAAGGTGAGTGCTTGGGAGAAACAAAGGAAGATGTCTAATGCAAGTGCCAATTATGAGACGCTCTATATGCATATGAGAGATTTTCACACAAAAGCATGCAATGTAAGAGATGGAGTTGATGGGTGCTTCAAGAAACAAATGTATCACATGTGACATCAAAGGACGTCTCAATAGCTTCCACATTTCCAAGAAGGGTTTTCAATGTAGAAGATTCTCCACTCATTCCTCACTGTGTTGAGTGCATGAGTGTCTTTTGAACTTCCTCCTTTACTTACTACTATACTACAACAACTTTGACTCTTATGCTCACCTATATCAGCATGAACGACACAACATAATTATGCTCAACTCTTCCAGCTTGAGCAGTGCCTAGGATAACTAAGACGCTTAGACCACAAAGAATATTACATGAAGGTTTGGGACTAACGCCTCTCTCATTTAGTGGCTTAGCTGCCCGACTCTGACTTTTATGCCATGTATTGTTAATGGAAACTTGGACTTACCTGTTCAATGCCAAAAACCCAATTCCATAAGTTCTGAAAATTTAGGCCTTTTCCCTTGTTTTGGTCTTTGGATGGTACCATTTTGTGTAGTAGGTTGGGATATGTTGGCTCTTCTTGACTTGCTTGTCGTATGTTCACACTGCTTTGTGAAACAAGTTCTTTAGCTACTGTAGAGACTGATGGATCCTTTGCTTTATCTCCAGAAGTGGTTGTTGATAGGTGTGGGTCCCTTGTGTTTGAGTTTCCATGAGCAATTTCGTAACCCATCTTGTTTTTGGTCCTTGTGTGACCGTCTTTTGTATTCTCTCTTTTTTCTTGATGACTTGATGGACACTATGCTTTGGTAGCCACATCTGATGATTTCCTTTCTAGAAGCCATGATTCTATAGTTGATGACGAGGTATCCATCTAGAGATTGTAGTAGCCTTGGTTTCAATTGGCTTCTGTTGGCTCTTGGTTTTCACTGCTTGCCTTTTGATAGAAACTTGTGCTGCATGATTTCTCTTGGTTGTTCCAGATTGCGCTACAATTTTTGGTAACCATATTGGAGTGTTACCTTCATAAAATCCTCGTGCTTCAAGTAGCTTAACTGGAATCATTTGCTGCTGCATCTGTTTGTGTTGGGTAGCTTCGTTGAAGTTTGACTTTGGTACCCATACTTGTTGTGTTGCTTTCTTGGAAGGTCTTTTCTTCTGTCTTGTTTTATTGTTCTTTTTCCTGCTTGAGTTGTTTTATTCGGTTGATAGCTTGGCTCGCTCATTGTAGAACTTCTTTCTTGAGGTGAGTACAACCAGGCTGTTACTTTAGGCTTTTTGGCTCAAACATTAATGTTTCCTTTGAAGTAGCCATGAGCCATGATTGACTCATTTGATGCTACCCACCCTGTCACATTTTGTTGTTGAGGCTGAACTTGTGCTTCATGTATCCAAATTGGGTCTTTGACTTTGATGTGCTCTTTGGATACCAACACTTGGTTGACATTCTTTGGCTTCTTTTAGATGCTTTTTTGTGATGGAAAGTTTGGTTGAAAGACTTTTTTCTTTGGTTTCCATTGCATTGTTGGTGATGTGGCTCTTGATGTAGAGGCTTCGCGGGAAATTTGATGGAAGCTCGTTGAAGGTAAAGTCGTCTTGCGAGGTTGATATCCTTCGGTGTTTACCTTTGATTTACCTTTTTCTGTGATGGTTGGCGATTTCTTCTCCACATGGATTTGTGAAGCTTCATGGAGTCTTACCGTTGTTGTTGTCGAAGCTTTTGATTGTTGTCAAAAAAAGATGTTCCTCCAGCTTTCTGTCAGGATCAGACTCTCTTTGATATGATGGGAGTCAATTATGTGGAAAGCATCTTTATACTCCCCGGTACTCAACTTGAGTACGGCTTCTGCCATACCAAAGCTACGAATCGGCATTTTTTAACTTGTGTACATGAGCTCCTCTAGCTCTGTGATTGGAAGCTTTCCCATCATGATCTAAGTTCCATATGTCATTAGATTCTTTGTTGCTTGAGGATCTATCACAGCTGAACATGTGATTTTAAGTCTTGTTTCCCCGTTTATGCTGAATTTGATCATTGTAGGAGACAATCAATCTTCGTCCTTATCCCTGTTCTTCTTTTGATCTTGCATTTGTTGAAGATTTTCCGTTGAACTTGGAAGCCTTTCTCCTTCATCTATTCTTATTTGCACTTTTGCTGGAGTTGGCTTCTTTGAAACAGCTTTTACCGATTCTTGAGGTATGTCAATCATGACATATTCTCGTTGTTGCTCTGCTTCCTTCATGTGTACTTTGGCATCATGCTCCATGACGTACCTATCTGTCTCAACTTTTCTGCTTTCACACTCACAAACTTCGTTAGCTTTCTTTAACACCTTTATCATAAATACGGGAGTTATATCATACCCTTCCTCATCACAGAATTTAGTCAGGGTCACCTCATTCACACACACATCAAGAGTGACTAGTATTTGATCCCATCCAAAGAGTTCAAATAACTCCTCTGGAAATGGATCTGGAATATATGTCTCATCTTCTACTTAACGCTTTAGGATGCAATCTTCCTTTCTAAGACTTACACTCCCAGGAACTCCATACATCCAAATATGCCTTTGCTTTTCAAATCAGTTCTGGAGTTTAAATCTTCCCCCGGGGTTCGCACTACATTTGTATAACTATGATCTTTGATAGTGATTTTTGTAGTAATTTCCTTGGGTCTTAAGTAGATATAGTCATAGCCCCAGTCTTGTACCATTTTGAGATGATGCATGAATGGTCTACCCAATATGATATCAAAGTTATTGCTCTTGTCAAAATTCATTATGGCAAAGGTATGCTCATACTTGATGCCACACGAGGATACAATGATTTGTTCTAATATTCCAATCGGTTTCTCCGTGTATCCATTCGCTAATTGCAGTTCCGTTCGAGTTTTCCTAAGAGCAGGCCTTCCCCATTTTTTTCCATATCTCTTTGGTTGCAATGGCAATTCTTGCCCCACTATTTAATATAGCAATCGTCTTTACTCCTTTGTACTCAAGTGGTAAGGTGGTGTTTCCTTCTTCTCCTTCACAGTAGTCACCCACCTTATTTACTGGTATTGGCTTTGTCTGTGGTTTCTTAGGCAAGTTGGTCATGTGAAGGGATTTTCAGCCCCATGTTTTCCAGGTGTTTGCCCATTTGGCCCCATAGATGTGGTCTAATTTTTAGTAGCTCTGAGAGATAATGTGTGCATTGTATAGGAGAAGACATCAATCCATGCAAGCTCTTGGTATCCATCATTTTTGGTGTGGCTTTCCACTGAGAAGGTACCATTTTAACCTCCTATTTTGTTTCAAGTTCTCCTATGAAAGATGGCAACATTTCTAGGGAGCGTGGTTTACTCTCTTCAGATGCGACAGACCCGACATCCCCATATAAAAATCTTATATCCCTCAGAAAAAATTCGTGATCCATGTTTATCTCAGGGATAGGTGTTGACTGTAAAGTAGCACTACCATCTTTTTGGTTTCTGATTGATTCCCACAAGGATTGTGGCTACGGTTCTTCTACCTCCGGAATAGGCATCACTGCTTGTGAGTCCACCCCATCTGTGGTATTGGCTACTTCCCTTGTATCTAAAGGTGACTCAACTCCCGGATCTTCCTGGTCTCTATTTACAATACCCTGGCTCTCCAATTCTTGGACTTTATCGCGGATTAGCACCTCTGTTTTTGGAGCATCTAGAACATGTGGTTCCATAAGAGCTTTGGCCTTTTGGATGAGCTCCTTGCACATTTGCAACCTCTCTTTTTCATACCCTGGATGAGGGTACGTTAGTCATCTATCCTCTTGGGTTTGGTTGGGTTTTAGCCTAGCTTCATAAGCTTTCAAGATCACATCCAAAGGTCCAAACACTTTGTCGACCAAGACTGAACCTCCCGAGTTAGTCTTTGACTCTTTAGGTCCCTTTGTGTTTTTGTTCCTTTCTTGCTCTTGTCTAAGATGCTCTCTTGGTTGATTCAGTTCAGTTTCCAAAGCCTCTTTCTCCTTCAGCCTCTTCAATTTCATTTTGTCTCGTCTGCCTTTCCATGATCTTCTTCCGAAGGCTCTTACCAATTTATTCTCAAATTTTGTTTGAATAGGCAATGTGGCTTTTTCAGCTGGTTTGTTTTTGGTAGCTTCTTGAGCTTGAGCTCGAGTCATCACGTTTAAAGGAATGGTGGGTTCTACCTCAGATTCGCTTGAAGAAGGCATCACGCCTACAACATTCATTGTTGCTTTCCCTTTGTAGTCTGGATTTTTAGCACAGTGTTGGCATAGATGGTCTATACCACAACGTTCACAGAATACAAATAATTTAATTTGTGGACCCTTGTTTGGACAACTTTGTGCCCAATGATCACATCTACACTAATAGCATGGACCTTCTTGTTTTATAGCTGGTGATCCAGCTAATGGTTGTTCTTGCCTTGTGAGGATTTTCTTTGAACCATACTCATGTGAATGATTGGCTATGAACATGAGCGTATTCGCATCCATGGAGTATTGGTTTCTCATGGGTTGTGGCATATGCATTGGTTGAGCGTAGTTGACTATCACTCTCCCATCATTCAAAAGTGGTGGTTGTTTCCCTAGCACACATTGTGGCTTTGGCTGAGTGTTACACCATGGAGTGGGCTGATCCCCTCCACAAGTATTGCATATCCTCAATTGAAGATGTCGTACAGTTAGGTTTTGCTTGTAGCTTTGGTTTATTCTTCTAATCACCCCCTCAACCACTTGATTAATGATTGGTTCCCAAGGAGTTTGAACATCTTGATTTGTGGTGGGTTCACTCTTTGGAGAAGAGGCACTACTAGTCGTGTTGTCTGTATCTTCAGTCACCTCTCCGTAGGCCTTGCAATTGTCAACTAGATAAAGAGCTTCTCTAGTGACTTGCTCAAACTTCGTGCATCCTTTCAAATGTAGGTCTTTTTTTAGAGTCTCATTTTTTAAGCCCTCTATGAAGAGAACCGATAATCTCTCATCTTGTGGTAGCTCTCGTGTAGGACATCTCTCTACGTGTTGCTTGAAGTGAAGCAGAGCTTCATTCACTCTGTCGTTTGCTTTTTGTTTGAAAGCGTAGATTTGGGACACCGTGTTATGTTTCATTTCCCATTTTGAGAATTCCTCTACACAATCTTGTAAGAGTTGTGCTATGTTTGGAAAATCATCTCTATTTAGTGGTTGGAACCAAGTCAAGGCTATTCCTTCCAATGTTAACACTAGAATGGTAACATGACACTTTTATGTCCTTGGACACTTTTGTGTCCTGTTAAGTGACCATTTTTCTTGAATTATTTGAAGAGTATGAAAATGAACTTCTAGGTGCTATATATCCACAAAGTTGCCTTATGAGCTGAAAAAAACTTAGCATTTTTTTTGGAGTATCGATCTCACCATTAACCTTACTCTTGCACAACATTTTTTAACCTAAACTCTGTGAAAAAACGGGTCCTGTTTTTGGCTTTTTTTCAATTTTTGGCAACTATACCACTCTAAACTTCATGTTTGTGAGGTTTAGATGGCTAGAGGTTAGGCCTTCATAGTTCTCAAGATGTTTTGATGCTTGTAGGGAGAGCTAAGTGTTAAAATTGAAAGTTATGACCAATTTACAAGAATTGCATAATCCTGTTTTTTGGCCAAAATTAGCACTTTTATGATTTTTTTGGTGGCTTTCTTGATATCCAAGTTCAATTTTGATTGTGTAAGTGTAATGTATAACATGAAGCTAATCTTCCTTGAGTTTTGGGGGACCTAATATGCTATATAGCATAGTATATGATGATGGTTGAGTTTTGTGATTGTTGTAGAATACGATACATTTTAGAGTAGCAAGTATAACTTTCTCAATATTGCTAGTTTCTTAGGCCAATTGTGTGTATTTTGTAGGTAGTAACCATATCTAATCATAGATTACAAACTTGGCTAGATATTGAGTAGTTTCTATGGGTTTCTAGAGGTCATAATGCTAAACCCAGTTTTTTCATGTTTGCTGTATTTAGCACTTTATCATTGCCCCCAAGGTTCCAATTGTAAAAGATCCATTATCCTTTTGACATGCTCCATGGCCCCGTTTGAATCTAAAGGCCCAAAGGGAACTAAGAAAACATGTATATAGTATCTGTATTGAGCATGACTATAGAAACTTTGATGAGAGGTCCGCAGAATGGCAAAAATGCTACTTTTTTGTACATATTTCTTTTGCCCAAAAGCCAATTAGTGAGGTAAAAGCAACCATATGTCGTAGTCACCAACCCATTCAAGTTAACAGGGCATTTTATCTCATGTCTTACAAAAATCCCCACTCTTATTTATATGCAATCAACCATAAGAAATTGTTGTTTTGGGCAAAATGCACTAGTTCATCAACTTTGGAGGCTTGTAGTGACCAAGGGATTACAAGTTTCTCATTTTTTCCATATGTAGTAGTTATTGAACTATAAGCTCATGAAAGGATTTTTCAAAATGAGTGGATCTACGATGGTTTTGGAAATTTTTCCCAAAACCTTGAAAGGACACTTTTATGTCCTGTTAGGTTACCATTCTAGTGTTAACCGAAATCCCTCATATTGAGTATGAAAATCCGCAATTCGTTCAGCTCTCAAAACTTGTTTGAAGAGTGAGACATGAGCATATGGGTCCTTTAACCCATATTATTTTCTCTTGACACATTGAGACACTTGATATGGTCTTAATCGTTGTAGTTTAGTCACCAGTCTAACCAATTCGTGGTCTCTTGGAAAAATGTCTCTCACTCTCTCCTCTCGTCTTGGAGAGAATCCCGGTGGAATGCTCTCTGATGTGTATTGTGGCATCATTATTGGATGAAAGTCAGTAGATATTGGAGTACCCTTTTATGTTTCTTGTTCTAGGTCAATTGGATCAACAAGTTTGTATTGACATCCATACTTATCTACCATCAAAACTTGCACTCCGTGGGCATCTATATATGTGAATGCATAGAGGTTCTTATGGAATGTCAACTCTCCATCGACACAGCTGTAAAAGATGTATTGATCCCCGTTTGTGAATCTGTATAAGCCATCATGAGCATAATATGTAAGCACTCTCATGGATTCATTGGCTTTGATGAATCTCATGTTCGGTTTGTTGATCAGAGGATGCCTCTCCTCTATGTATTCTCCCAATCCCCTAGTTGTTGGCATTGCAATGTTTTTCATGTCTCTGAGTGGAGTAGAAAACCCTGGTGGTGAATGATTTATCATGATTAAGGATCACTCAAATCCCTTAAGATTGTCCTTAACAAGCCCACTTTCGCTTAGTGCAACTTATCCCTTTTTGCTCCTGGTAAGGTCTCTGAAAAGTCATAAATTTGTGACTTTTTGGTCTCTGGAAACTACTCTTGGGGTACCCTAAAAGTTAGGACTTAGGAAACCTAGAAAAACTCAGCTCTGAAACCAAAACCTAGCTATACCTGACTCAATTTGGAGTTGTCTATCAAAAGTAAAAGCACTTTTAGTGAATTGCACTTGAAATAGCACTCAAAACAGTTCTAAGACCAGAACACAGGGACTTTGCTTGTATCCAGGTCTCTACAAGGTATTTTTAGCTCAAAATTGAGATTTGAAATGTTCTCAAGTATGTATACATCACCAAGTCAGATACCCCCACTATGCTGAGAGGTACATGGATCGCAATCCATGTTCTCTGTCAATTTTTTTTTCTCCAAATTTTAACTGTGTGTAGATAAGGTCATGTGCATGCTATATACCAATTTTCATCAAATTCTGAGGTGGAGCTCCATGGATCCCGATCCATGTTCAACAACATCTGGACTTGTCCTCCTAGGGGTTTGTTCCTGACTATGTCCACAAGCTACATCTCAAATATTTTGGGATTTGTACTTGTTTTGACAGGCCAAATGGTCAATACAAGGTTTGCATTGCGGTTTTCAGTCTGTCTAGGTGTGTGCTATTGCCCGAAAGCTTTCTTCCTAACTATACCTGACTCAATTTGGAGTTGTCTATCAAAAGTAAGAGCACTTTTAATGAACTACACTTGAAACAACACTCAAACAGTTCTAAGACTAGACCACGGGGACTTTGGCTTGTATCTAGATCTCTAGAAGGTATTTTTAGCTCAAACTTGAGATTTGAAATGTTCTCAAGTATGTCTACAAGATCACCAAGTCAGATACCCCCACTATGCTGAGAGGTACATGGATCGCGATCCATGTTCCCTATCAAAAAAAATTTCTCCAAATTTTCCCAAATTTTAACTGTGTATAGACAAGGTCATGTGCATGCTATATACCAATTTTCATCAAATTCTGACGTGGAGGAACATGGATCGCGATCCATGGAGATGCCTGTTGCAAAGACAAAGGATGGGACTGACAAAACGAAGGGCGTGAAGTCATATACTATAGCATGCTGGCACAAGTAATAGCCTAGGGTCAATGACACATAGTCATTGACGACAATGTGACCAGACAGGTTTTGGGGGGGCTTGGTTCAATTTTTGAAAAACAAAGTACAACATGAATCCCAAGAGATGCATGTTGCAAAGACAAAAGATGGGACTGACAAAAGGAACGGTATGGAGTCATCTACTATAGCACGTTGGCACAAGAAATAGAGTGGGTTCAATGACACACAGTCATTGACGAGAGCGTGGCCATGAAGGTTTTGGGGGGGCTTGGTTTTATTTTTTTATTAATGCATTGCACTATGCCACGCAGTATATGAAACCTCCTACATTGTTAGCTCAGTTGGCTTGAAGATGCGCGTGTGGAGCAGCGAGAGTTCGAGTCCAGCTTGCTAAGTTTTTGGTTGGACAACTTGCAAAGGGCTAATGTTGCACCTATTGGACTCTCAGCAAGATTGCATCAAATATAATAATGAACCTATCAGTATGTTGAACCGAGGCTTTGTAAGGTATCCATTTCCTTGTCTTACACATCCACATCTCTAGGTGGAAGAGTATAAACAAAATTGTGCAAAAATTTTAGTACTGTATCCCAAAACCTGAAGCCCCTAGCTTGCATCAATATCTATCTCCTTGATGCATACCCTGTATAAATCCCCAATTCTCTCCTAACAAGGGTTGTTATGCTTCAAAAGACATATTCTTGCATATAAATATAGTGGGTGTGACATTGAATGGGAGGGCCTTAAATAAATGCACAAAAACATGCATGAGACAACATCGACTTAGAACTACAAACCTAAAAGCCTTCTCAAACTTCAACAAGGAAAGAATGTCAAAAGCCATCTTCTCCTTTAAGGATAAGATGGATGACAAACATCAGTTTGCAGCCACTCCATGCTAAGAAGTGATCGCATTTCAATTCCGTTGATCTTACCATAACAATGCTTAGAGATGAGCACTATTGTGTGTGTGTAGAAGAAGATTCTGCTTTGCAGTAGCATCGATGGTTGCACACTGGGAAGCATCATGGCATCAATGTCAACATGAGAATCTTGAAAGGTTCTAGAGAGACTTCTTAATTGTTGTTGCTCACCAAGTTTGATGGAAATATATCTACATAGAGATCAAATGGCCCAAAAAAAAAAAAAGCATACTTGAACACATGTCAACTCAATGCATATGTCTATTGCTTAATAAACAGAATCAACTTACAATTAGGTGGAAAAAGTCTTGGACATGAATACACATGTTGAAACCATCTTCCCATTGATCCTATGGTCTTTGGACCCAAACAGCGTCCCTTTCCAATGTTGATCCAAGTTGTCACAATCTCAAACACGATGAGTTCCAATGGTTGCAAGTTACATGAAAACCCAAGAAGCTTTGCGGAACACTTGAGGCACCCACTCCCCATTAGAATCTTTGGTGTTGTACAAGACAACCCTTTCTACCTCATCTTTTGGCTTTCTGTCAGTAGTAGAGTTTCACATTGCTACAGAAAGGAAGGGGCTACATTAAGAGGGTTTAATGGTGGTTTTGTATGAGCTAGAAATGAAGGAAGAACTAAATGTTTTTTGACATAGGTAGATACACAGGATTAAACCTTCAATGGAGAACGTTGGAGTGCAATACTACAGCCATGGCAAGGAGACAAGATGTGGTTGATAGAGTTTTTGTAGGTGCTCCATCCATGTGAATCTTGGATATGATGAGCTAAGAAGGTGTACCTGAAAGGATAAACGAGGGTTAGAGAAGTTTACCCCAATGCTGCAGCCATAGCCATGGATAGCTTGTAGATGATGGGCTATGAAGTGTAGAAGAAAGGGTAGAAGAGGTGCTTGGTAAAGTCTTCACAAGTGTTGCAGCCATGGAGATCTTGGGGAGAGCACAGTGGAGGTGTAGATGAGAATGGCAAAGCACGTAGAGAGAGAGAGAGAGAGAGAGAGAGAGAGAGAGAGAGAGAGAGAGAGAGAGAGAGAGAGAGAGAGAGAGAGTGTGTGTTTAGATTGTGAGAAACTATGGAAAGCTTCCATATGTGTTGCATCTATGCAAAGCTTCCATATGTGCTGCAACCATAGCCATGGATAGCTTGTATATGATGGTCTATGAAGTGGTAGAAGAAAAGGTAAAAGACGTGCTTGGTAAGTCTCCACAATTGCTGCAGCCATGGAGATCTTGGGGAGAGTGGACAGTGGAGGTGTAGATGAAAATGGGAAAGCACGTAGAGAGAGAGAGAGAGAGAGAGAGAGAGAGAGAGAGAGAGAGAGTTTAGATTGTGATAGCAACTATATAAAGCTTCCATATGTGTTGCAGCTATATGGAAAGCTTCCATATCTGCTGTAGCTATGGAAAGCTTGGAGGGGGAGAGAGAGACCCGTGTACGTGTAGAGAGAGAGAGAGAGAGAGAGAGAGAGAGAGAGAGAGAGAGAGAGAGAGGAGGAGGAGGAGGAGGAGGTAGAATGGAGGGTAATGACTGAGAAATACAGATTTTGGTGAAAGAAAATAGATTTTTTACCATGTATTTGGTTAGGGAAGCTTTTCGGGAGTGAAAACTGAGATTTAGATTTTTTTAAAATTTTAGGGTTACTTTATGGCCGCCCATGAAAATGGAGGGAACCCCGCCCCCCTCCCCCTTTTCTCTCTATTTCTAGGGGACAAAGCTATAATGAGGGGAACAAATAGGCCCCCATTTCCCCTCCTAGCCTACATTTTTGAGGCTATAGCAGTGGCCACAACCGTCTTCCTATTGGTCCATGCTTAATCACCCCTTAAGCTAAAGAGCCCTTTTGGGATTCATATTTTTCCTAATGTATTAGGTAGATGATTGACATCAAGAAATGATTCGCTAGGTGGAAGGTAGATGCCTATGTAGATCAAGCAAAGACGATTGACATTAATGTCTTTGAAGTGGACTTGCTCTCAGCTATGTGGGAAAAGTGGATGTCATAAAAAAAGCGAGCAAAACTAGATATTACTGTAAGATCATAAGCTCGGAAGCAAGACCGCTCTACTCCAACAAGATAGTTGAGCGCAAGACAACATCACCACACCAATGGCAGCACATGTTAGAAGTGACATAGCTTGATTTTGTACACGATCTCACTCCCTAGTCATTGGGAGTGGAGCATGGTTGAATATACGTCGCGAGGCACGAATGTGAAAAACATGCGGTTGAGGATAAGCAACATGTAGCTATGTCTTGCGGAGCTTATACCCACATTAAAGATGCATTCCCCACACTCTTTGAGGGGGAAAGGACTCTCCCACAAATCTTTTCAGATACACCTCCCCGAGTATTTGGTGTGTTTCTCACATGGATCCTCGCACACATGGATAAATGCCTAGAGTAGGCACCTCTTACCCCCTCCATCCTCATGATGAATAGGAGACTCTATCCTTATGTATTTTTGTGATGGTCCCATGGGTCAATTAGCATATGAACCACTATGATGGGGAGTAATGCCAATACATGTGGCCTCTCATAAAACTCAAGAACATATGGGAGCGATCTTAATGTCTATAAAAAAAAACTTTCACTCCATGACTGCCCTCGAGGAACGCGCTATTGAATCCCACTCACTAGGTATGTAGAGTTTGTAAATATCCATCACAATGTCTACTAGAATGTCCATTGGAGCCTGGAGGGGACAATGTATCACTGAGAATGTGAAGACAGTGTGCTCACCAATTTCCAAACATTCCACAAGGTAATGACACACGTTCTTGTCTACCTCGATCCTCAACATTTCAAATTTTGTTGTTTGAAGGAATGGCCTACTACGGTGAGGGCCCAGGGGATTGATTTTATCCGAGCATTGCCCCTCATTATCCCACATATGATTGTATCCCTCCGCATATGCTTTAAGCTGATGTACTATGTGATGAGGATGTGGGTTAAAATTACATGATTATGCACTCTAGGTAGCCCGATTTATTTGTATTTCTATGTCATCCAGCCACTATACTAGAGTCATGCATGTAACCTCTTGGTCTCATAAGTCATTTTGGTCTCAGATGTTAAGCCTCCATAGGCCATGCCTTCACTGTATACACAAGTTCACATTTCAAACTTTGTTGTTTGAAGGAATGGCCGACTACGGTTAGGGGATTAATTTTACACGAGCATTGCAGTGTCGTGTGGTGCGCTGAATTTGAGGGCCTTTGAAAACTATCGCTGTCGAAGGAAGACAATGGCCAATCTGGTTTTAAAGTCAAGTGTGGGCATACCCTCGCCCCTTAGTACCGCTATCGGACTATCAGTGCCAAAATTCAAATTGCCAATTTCCAAACAATTGGCGACCCAAGGCACAATCGTTATCGGACAACGATACATGAGTCTCTGGCTGATTGCGTCACGTACGGTATTAGTGCAATCCACCCTCCACAGGAAGCTAGTAACTATTAATGGCCAGCGCGTCTGCCTCCCTGCATCTTTAATACTGCCTTCCAAGTTCCTGCCCCCCTTCTAGTAGGTTATAACTTATAAAGAAGTAATTAGCAGTGAGCACATGCTGTAGACAGTAGCAGCTAGCTATGCTTATAAGTTCTAACTTCTATGCTAGCTATTCTGCGTCTAGTACACTGAAACTTGAGCCCGGAATCTGGATGCACGAAAACTGTAATATTCAGCGCCAGTACTCTCATGAAATGATGAAGGCCTCTAGAGCTTTCAAGTTCCAACGCCACTGCCACACCTCTATATAGTGGTTAATTTAAACGTTTCTCATCTTGGCAGACTGTGAACGGTGTAGGGAATGGTCGCCTAGGGCCTACTCACCATTCCCGTTAATCATGGGCGGCCGACGGGGACCGGGAGGCCTAGTTACGGGAATGGTCGGTAGGCGACCATTCCCAATCGTCAAAGTCCAGCGGAGCGGGGGCCAATAGGGATTCGACACATGGCAGGTTTGAGGTGACAATACTGATTGTGCAGGCGATGTTGAGAGTGATTGTGCAAGTGACAATGATTGTGCAGGCGATGGTGAGACTGAGCACATTCCGGTTGGCTGACTTGTCGCGCATTGGTTGCATGCACCCTCTTCAAATTCTGTGCGCTAATGTGTAGCACGTTCGATGCAATTCTTGTTGCTGACCTGCCATGCTATCATTGGACATGCTATTAAAGAAGGATGCAAGGAGTCCACTTACAAAGATCTTGGAATTGTTGTTGGCGCCCTCGTGACTCTGATATTGGCATCATTAATAAATACTGTAGGAGCTTCCTCCGGGGGGGAGATCCGTTTAAGAAAGCTGCATCTAAAGTTCGGTGAAATGTTGTCTACCAGTAGATAAAGGGGGGTTGGGTGTAAAAAATGTAAACAATTGGGCAGATAAAATTACAGTCAAATTTTCATCAGAGCCCTAGAGGATACTATCCAAGATTGGGCCCTCCTCCTGTTCAAAAAACTTAACAACTTCTATTCAGAGAACTTGAAGCCGTGGCAGAACCTAAATTGGATCGCTATCTTTTTTGGGCCCTTCCTCATCAAGGCAAAAGGGTCAGAAGTTCTAACCTCGTTACATATGGGGAGCGTGGGTCTAGAGCAAATCTGTCGGTATTTTGGCTCACCAACAGGGCTAATGCTATTTGGCAATATGACTCCATTTGGTGACATCTTGCCCCTTTAGCCCCAATAACTAAATAATCAAATAAGGACGGCACTTTGATGTCACAATAAAGAAATAATTGCTTGGGGAGATATGCGGAACGATCATCTCCATAGGTGGAAATAAGTTGAGGAATTACTGCTTCAGTTTCCCCTCCAACCATGGGAACTCATGCTCATAAATATCCAGACTCAAAGTATTCTCTAGCTAGGAGTTATGGAAGCTGTCACTCAACAACTCAGTTCCTCTTAATGCCTTCAGATGAAAAGGAGGATACAAACTGCAACACCTGTAGTTGAGATTCAATGACCTAACTCGTCCGCTTCATATCACCTTAAACATGTGCTAGAGCATCAGTCTGCTGGACACGAGACAATGGATGTTCAAGTTCAAAAAGTTGTGGGATAAGGCAATTCAACCAAAGAAATTTGTCCTCCTGAGGCTCATCCTCTATAAAGCCCTTTGGATAGGAGAGAAAAGTTTAAATGTAGGGATAGTTGAAACAATTTTTCACTTATTCATAAATTGTCCGTAGTCTCATGTCATTCAGTCCCCTATGGGAACTGTACCAAAAAAGGCAGTCTCTTGGAGAAAACTTTTACTAGGAGATTCCATAGGTATCCTAACCTGCTACTCAAACCAAACGAGGGCTGACTTCTTATGGATCATATGGAAACTAAGAAACAATTATGTGTTTAATGTGGCTTACCAGGATCCCAACCTGAAACACTATAAGAGTTTCCATGCACTTATGACGGCTGTAGCGATGAAAATACACAAGGATATCCCCCCCCCCGATGTCACTATAAGCGTCACTAAAACCGTCGCAAAGCTATATTCAGCTACAAGCGTCGCTACAAGCATCGTTGCAAGCATTGCTATACAGTGATGCTTATAGCGACTCTGCACTTTTCCAATTTAGCGACGCACATAGAGACGCTACAGGACCTAAAATAGAGATGTCTATAGCAATGCTCGAGAATAAAATTGTTTGGGTGGCAGGGCATTCATTGCCCTACTACCCAATCAATCATATCAAACATAAAATTTCCAGAATAAACATGCAAAACTAACAAAATTATCTCACCAAAAGTGAATTAATAAAAGTAATACAATGACAAAATTAAACACATCATAGGTAAAGTCACTTGATGGTTAAGCTTTGACCAAAATTTAATAGTTACAATACAATTATCATTATTGAGAAAATACATCGTTGATCAATAGTTACAAAAATGACGTACACACGTCATCTCATTATACATGCTATGAGAAAAGAAAAAGTTAGTGCTACCTGGCTATAGCTAGATTGAAATCAATTAATCCGACATCTCGTCGCGTCCAAGCGGCGTATCTATCGCCTTCTGTAGAAAAACAAAACAGACTTTTTATAAGTATAAACATATAATTACAAAACAATCTATTTTTTAGCTTATTAGTAAAACACAACAAATATAAGAGAGTAAAGCTAAATACTAACCAAGCTGGAGTGAGACCTAAGAATGTCTATAAGAGAGTTTAAGCACTTTTTGCCCCCATACTCGTGCTTGTATGGTGTGGGGTCACGTACTATCATTGACCACTGTTCAAAACATACAAAGAAATACGTTCTCTTAGAATTTAAAAGGACAATTACCCATAACTACTGAGGCGGTCCGGGGCGGGCAACAAGAGAGGCGACCTCTAAACACCCCTCAAGGCTCCCATGCTGTTCAATTGGGGCTGGGGTAGCCACAAGCACAAACACAACAACAAACCCACAGCCAAACCCAAACAAAATAGGGGCACCACCTAGTTATGGTATGCGAACTAGGATGTAAGAGAGATTTTGTGACAACCAAGAAGAGGTGCCACAAAACACACACAAGGAACCTCACGCCAAGACACACACAAAATGGAATAGAGAGAGCTAGAGAAAAGGGAAGAGAGAGAGGAACGGATCTTGCGTGATACCTTATTTGTGACTTGAAAATGGAGATGGTTCGTTAGGATGCTATCGTAGAGCTTGTACAAAACTCACTCAATGCTAAACATTGCCAACACACACACACACTATCTTAGGGTGTGGGACACCTCTCACCACAATACCCTCTTATAATGGACACAAAACTGGCAATGAAAACACACTAAAACACTTTCTCAAACAAGATCAAATGATAGAAACTTAAAATACACGTCACCTTGAATTCACCAAACCGTATTGCACAAGTGGAAGGACGAATATTTGAACGTCAAATCAGGCCTTTGATGCACCAAACCTCAATTATATTGATGATGGAGGAACATATACAATAGTAATTTTGAGATTTTGAACTCATGCTCTCTCACTTGCAATGTGTAGCTTGAAAGCTTCTCTCACACCGAATGTGAAGCTCACAAAGTGGTTGCTACGTCTAAGTCTCTCCTCACGCATAGAGTGTTGGGGTGCCATGTGAGATATTGGAGGTTGTTTTACAAGACGAAGAGAGTCCTATTTATAGGTTGGAGACCCCTCATTAAGATTATTGAAAATCCTAATTTACAAGCTAACAAATGAGGATTATGATTTTTTCTGAATATCAAAACATTGTGGGCCTTTTTTGTCTGGTTGAGTCATGGATGTAGGCTCAAAAGAGAGCATTATTGATAGTAGATAAGGTGAAAGTAGAGTTTTAAGGAAGGAGAGAGAGAGAGAGAGAGAGAGAGAGAGAGAGAGAGAGAGAGAGAGTTACTATGCATATATCTTGAGGTGAGGTGCCTTTTATGGTTAGGTCAATGGCTATTTTGTGTTAGTATGTTAGTGGTTAGTGTTAGTAATCACTAGAAGGTTAATGATATATTTACAATGGGTACAATGGGATGGATGGTTGAATGAAGTGTGGAAATCCTTGTGATGGTGAAGCTTGAAGAAGTACTTACTTGTGTTGGTTCCCAAAATGACTATCGATCATCTTCGTCTTCTCTTCTTTACGCCACCGCCGCCAAGGTTGATTACCATAATGAAAATGGCAATTCGGTTGATGATATCTCTTAATTTTCAGAGGTTAAGCATGGTTCACATGCTGAGAAAGGGTAAGATAGAATTGTACTTTGGAAGTAATAGAGAGAGGCATAAAGATGGTGTATGTACATGTAGAGCTCATATGAGAGCTATGGAAGTAAGAGGGGAGATTAATGGTGAAGAAGGTGAGGAAAACCATGGAAAGTGAAGGTTTGAGTGAGGGATTGAGAGGAATGAGTGTGTGTGTGTGTGTAGAAGTGGGGAAGGAGGTAAGAGAAGACTATGGGCTACTTATGAGAAAAGTGGGCAGGCTGGGCTCCACTCAATTAATCCTAGCTCACCGGTGATTGCTCCAAAAATCGCCAAAAGGTTTGAGGTAGTTATTCAGCTCTTGGTCCACATTTTCTCTTTTGACCACCGCTTCAAATTTGGAGTGGAAATGGATATAAAAAATCCCACCAAAATACCTGTTTTTCTTCACAAAAAAGTCTTCAGTGGCCCCCCTTTTGTTGTATTTGCATATGGCTCCAAAGGTGAGCCCCTCCTTGCATGCGAGCATAACCTAATTGATCCTCAGGGGTATTAAAATATGCATGGTTGTGGATTATGCATAAATATAATACATGGATATGATGGAAAAAAACAGGCTAGTATATAAACTATTCATGGAATCTAGAATAATGTCAACTATATATAAAGATAAAATGGAAAAAAGAGATATATGAAAATTTAAGGAATCAAATGAGGGGACCCTCATTTGTTTTTATTGAAGTATATTTATTTACAAGAGATAAGAAAAAATACCTCTAGAAAATAGGAATTTAGTGAAAGACAATGACTGATAGTGAAAGGTATTTTTGAGGTTTTTCCTTGGAGTGGATTCTCTCTCAAAAATAAGAGAAGCTTGCATAAAATGACTTTTTATAGAATACATAGGTTAAAAATATTATGGTAATGGTGAATAATGTATATAGCATATATAAGAAAATAACGCACAACTAAGTAGAAATATTTAAATAAATACCAAAATAATTATGAAAATTTCCTATATTTAGGCCCTATGTACAATGAAATATATACACACAAATGGGCCATAATATTTTTTTTATTTTTTTTAAATTTATTTTTTTGGGTCAACTAGCCCAGTGCCTAGCTAGCTGAGGGTTTTAAGAAGATATGGGAAAGGTCCCCTAACTCACACACGCATATGTACAATGAAAAGGTAAGAATAGCCACAGTGTTCAGGTGATTTTGGTAGGGTGAGGTAACTCACAATGGCAATTACGGAGAGCCGAAAAATGGCTATCATTAGCCCTCATCCAGGATGATGGTATATACATGTACCATCATAAAGCATCTTTTGCAAAGAGAGTGCTTTTGAGTCCTCTATGATATCTAGTCCCTTGACAGGATTTTCATTGTGTGGCTTCTTGTCACACTCATGATTCATGCAACAAAACTGAGATGAGATAGTCTCTCTTTGACAGTTCTTCAGTAGATCCTTTGGTAGAAGGCGACTCAAAAAGGGCTTTAGGCGATACCCGTTTACCTTCCTAGAGTGGTCTTTACCATTCAACTCCATAAGCTGATAGTAACTTGAATTGAAAGCCTTCTTGACTATGTATGGCCCTTGCCATCTAGTTTCAAACTTGGCATCGAAATGATTGTTAAGGTGATTGTCATACCTAAGCACAAGATCTCCTTCCTTAATGCCTTTGTCCTTAGTTTCTTGTCAAGCTTTTCTTTCGCATGTGTGGATTTCGTCTTGTAGCACTTCTAAGCTGCTTCTCTTTTCCACTCAAGCTCCACTAGTGTAAGAAGTCGATCCGCCCATACCTCTTGATCATCTTGTGCACTTCTGCCATGAAGCCGTATTGTTGGGATGTTGAGCTCGATATGATACAAAGTCTCTTGACCATACACCAACTAAGATGGTGTGAACTCCGTAGCTTCCCTATATGTGGTTCAATATGCCCACAAGACACCATCCAAGAAGTCATCCCATAACTTTGTTTTGTTTTGGACCATCTTTCTAATGATGCCTGCAATGACACCATTAGCCTTCTCCACCAAAACATTTGATTGTTGGTAGTAGAGTGTGCTATGACGATGTAGAATGTGAAGCTCTTCACAAACTTCTGTGAGTAAACCCTTCTTGAACCCTGGACCATTATCCGAAACAATCTCTAAAGGTGTGCCAAATCTACTGACAAGAGCAAAGCGAACCCCGAACCCCGACGGCCTCTAAAACACCGAGGATCGAATGGCGCGCCTCGAGCCTGTCATGGTAAAGCAAACAGGAGGCACCACCTAGCTTCAGCGGCTAGGACGCAAACAACACACCACCATAACAAAGTTTTCATCCAAGAGAGATGGATGCTTGGGAGTAATGATGAAGAGGAAAGGGAATGAGATCAAGTGAGAGAGAGAGAGAGAGAGAGAGAGAGAGAGAGTGAGGGAGGGGGTATAGCGGCTAAGTACTTAGGCACCACAAAAGGATGGCGAATCCGCACACCCTTCACAAATACACAAGCTCACTCCAAACAGAAGACTAGGTGGCGATTCCGCACACCTCACATGGGCAAAACATTGCAAGAAAACATACTCACAAAACCTCAAGCTTTATTTAGAGAATAAGGCGATGAAATGGGGAGCATAGGGTAGGGGAATGAGAAGGGAGAGCGTGGTAGAGCACATGGAGGATAGGTGGGAGTTGATGGCGAAGACTCGCACGAGGGTTATGGAAATCATCCTTCATTTAGTTTACCTTCATCTTCCATAGCCCAAGGGTGTAGAGGTCATGCTCAAGACGAGCATGGTGATTGCGGTGATGGTGATGGTGTGGGTCATGTGTGTGTGTGCACTAGGCACACACAATGCATAATGTACTCTTTGGTGATGGTGTGTGTGTCCTTAGTGTGATGGTGACCCCTCTTTATATAGGCGATGAGGGGGGAGAAATTCTAGAATTTAGAAATGAAGAAATCATTATCTACATAGGCCATGTGACTGTGGGCCCCACTTGTCTAGCTGTGTGTATATGTGCCAGAACAGCAATCTCATGAGAGAGACTAAGAGAGAGAGATGGGTGGATGAAAAAAAGTGAGAGGTGACATGGAGAATAAAGTAATTACAAGAGGGGAGAGAGGGGAGTGTGTTCAGAGGTGAATCTGTGTGCAGATATGTGTGAACATAAGAAAAATCAGGTAACCATCGGGTGGGGATGGGTCTGTGGGCACCTTTTTTTAGTGAAACTGAGTGTCTGTGAGTGTGGGGGAGGTTATTTAGCTACAAGACAAGAGACATGGCGCCTTTTAGAGAGAGAGGGGGGTATTGGGTGGGGTATACTATTTTGGAAGATAGGGTAAGTTGCATGTGAGTTAGGGTGCATTATTGGTGAGTTATAATGCATTATTGGTGAGAGGTGGGGTAGCTTGAGGGGAGAGAGAAAGGAGAAAGGACAAGGGAAAGAGAGAGGGGGTTGACCTTTTGAGTGGAGGAGAGGAAAACGGACACACGGCGGGGCAACAGTGAAGAAAAAAGGAGGCAAGGTGAGGATGGGCTACCCCGTAGGCATGAGGTGGACTATTTTACCTTTCTTATATATTTACATAATCATAATTTATTTTTTTCTTACTTTTTCCAATGCCTTTTATCACTCCCTCCCTAAGAGGGGGTTTTCATGGGGTTGGGACGAGAGAAGAGGGGTATGGGAGCTTGGCTTGTGAAAAGCCCCCATCAATAGCCCTCCCCTTTTGGCTAGAGGCATTCATGTCTCTAGCTCATCTGTTTGATCATTATCATCGGAGGTGGAGGCTAATGGTCTGTCCTCATCTAGAATGTCAATTGGTGGAGCCTGGTCAAATCGAATAAAATAAGGTTTAAGTCGCCAACCATTTACCCTCGTTTTATGAAGTTTTCCATCAGCCTCCATAAGCTGGTAGCTTCCATTGGCATACTTTTTCCTGATGATGAAAGGGCATTCCCATCGGAGCAGGAGTTTCTTATCCTTGCGCGTGTCGAAGCGATTGTCGTAGCGGAGCACCAACATTCCTTTCTTCAATTCTTTTTTCCAGAGATGCTCGTTAAAGCTAAGCCGTCTATGCTCTGCTTGTGCTGCATAATAATTTATTGCTTCTTCTCTGTCCAGCTGCATTCTTTCCAAGTTGATGATGTGATCTCTCAAATGCATGTTGGGCTGTTGAAGCTGGCTTGCCATTACTCTGAGACTTTGTAGTTGCACTTCAATGGGCAAGATTGCTTCCTTACCAAATACTAGATGATACGGCGTGAATCCCAAGGATGTACGAAATGAAGTTCTGTAGGCCCATAAATCTGGTAGTAGATACTTATCCCAGTCTCCAGGATGATTGTTTACCTGCTTGGTAATAATTTTAGAAACCATTCCATTTACCTTTTCAACTAGGCCATTACATTGAGGGTAATATGGTGAAGAGTGCCTCCTTGTAATGCCCAGTTTCTGCATTAATTCTCCTACCAAGTTTGCTATGAAACCTGGCCCTCTATCAGAGATGATCTCTAAAGGTGTGCCAAACCTACAGCATATGTGCTCGTAGATAAATTTAGCTACCTCTACCGTTGTGATTCTAGTGGTGGCTGTAGCCTCTGCCCATCTAGTCATGTAGTCGACCCTCATGATAATGTAGAATTTTCCTGAGTTGGCCCTAGGTAATGGCCCAATGGCATCGATACCCCATTTTTCAAATGGTCCATATGAGAGAATAGGTGTCTGTGGTTCAGGCATAAGTGACCTAGTGCCGGCCTTTTGACACAACTTACATGTTTTGCACCAATGGTGTACATCACGATTGAGGCTAGGCCATATGAAGCCTGCCTACAAGATTTTCCTACTTGTTATGTCTAGGGCAAAGTGACCACCACAAACCCCGTCGTGACAGCTATCAATTACTCTCGTGATTTCTTGAGAGAGAGGGACCTTCCTGAGTATTTGATCCTTACCCTTACAGTACAAACCGTCATTGATGAGTCGATACCTTGTGGCCTTCCGCGTCAGCCATTGCTTTTGTCCCTTTGTTAAATCTGATGGGCATTCCCCTGTTTCCAAAAAATGCATGATGTCAGGCAAGGCATCACTTCCTTGAAATAGAGGGAGATTTAGTTCTATTGCTCCAACCACCACTTCCTGTAGTCTTTCACTTGCTAGGGCATCTGCTTCTTGGTTTTGATCCCTTGGGATATGGTGTATTTGAACTTCTTCAAACTTACCCAACAAGGTTTTTACACCACTTAAGTGAGTCCTTAAACTAGGATTCTTACATGTCCATGCTCCATTTACTTGCCTTATCAGAAGTAGAGCATCCCCAAATACATTAAGGCGTTGTACACCTTGTGAGACGCACCATTGTAGACCCTTGGTTAGTGCTTCATACTCAGCTTCATTGTTAGAATGTGAATCTAACAATTGGCCCAACGAAAATACCTTTGTCATCAAAGACCACTATGCCTGCAGCTGCTTTGTCGGACGCTCGCTTGTAGGCTCCATCAAAGTAGAGAGAGTATGCTCCTTCTACCATCGGTGGTACTGGAGGTAATCGGACTTCTCCTTCCTTAGATTGCTTCTCCTTCCCTTCAAAGACTTGGTAGGTCATGAGTCCCCCCAAACTTGCCCTTGTCGTGCTTTCTACCTGTACCATGTAGTCAAACTCTTGCAGACGAACTAGCCATTTAGTAATTCTAGCAGACACATCCATGTGTTGTACAACATAGGGAAATATTTCATCCGTGGTTAGAATCACAAATTGCTTAGGCAGCAAATATGACCTAAACTTTGTAGTTGCAAATCTAAGAGCTAGGACTAAGTGTTCCATATGGGTGAAACCTTTCTCTCCTGTTGTCATCATTCGACTAGAGAAGTAGATTGGCCTCATGAAAGATGTCCTCGTATCCTTTTGGAGTAGCACAGCCTCCAATGAGTCATCACCAACACTTGAGGTGACATAGAATTTTTCATCCCACTTAGGTGGTGAGATAGTTGGCAGAGTGGCTAAGACCTCCTTTACCTTGTTGTAGTGATGTTCGCTTTCCTCGTCCCAAGTGAAAGTTGATCTTTGAGTGAGTTGTTGCAGTGGTAGAACAAGTTGTGATAGTAGATGTATGAATCTACTCAAGTACCTCACCTTCTGTAGAAAAGAGACCAGTTGACGTGCGGTCATTGGTGAAGGTAGGGCTATGAGTGCAGACACCTTACTTGGGTCGGCGTTGATACCTCTTGCTGAAATTTCATGGCCTAGTAGAATGAATTTACTCTCCCCAATGTGACATTTATCCACATTTAATTGCCCACCTAGGATCTGCAACCTGGCCAAACCTTCAGTTACCTTTTCTAAATGTGAAATACGGGAGCTATATATACAAAAATCATCAATGAACACTCTTATGGATGTTCCAAAGAACGGTTGAAAAACATATGTGACATATCTTTGGAATGTGGTAGGTGCATTTGTGAGACCAAATGGCATAACCCTGTATGCAAAACAACCCCATGGCGTGATAAAAGTGGTTTTTAGCTGATCTTCCAAGGCTATGCGTATTTGAAAGTATCCTGAATAACCATCACAGACGGTATAGCATTCAAAACCCGCTACTTCATTCAGAATTTCATCCAAGAAAGAGAGAGGAAAGTGGACTCTCTTTGTAGCTGCATTTAGTGGTTTGTAGTCAACACAGACCCTCCACTTACCATTCTTTTTAGGCGTCACCACTACGGGTGACACCCATTCTGAGTTTTCTACAGGATAGATGAATCCCGCCTCCAGCAGTTTCCTTACCTTGGCCAAGAGTGCCTTTTATTGTATGACCCCCAGTCATCGTAGCTTTTGCACAACTGGTTTTACCCCTTCCTTCAGCTTAATAGGATGTTCCACCACTGTAATGCCTGTGATTCTTTCATAGTTGTCAATGAACAGGTTAGGAAATCCCATCAACATTTGCAAAAAACTATCTTTCTCCTCAAGTGTTAATTCCGTAAACAACATACTCTTCAACCTACTTCCTCCTAGGCCAGGTGATTCGCTCTCCTCTTCATTGGGTTGCCCTTTTGGTGATGGATCACCAGTTGTGCTTACCCTTTGTGGATCCTTCATAATGATACCCATCACATCAATGGAACTGTCACTTTCGTCGGTGCATGTGGTCTCCTCCTCAGAACTGGAAGATTCACTAGTGGTTTCATCTGCCGATGTTTCCAGATTCATTTGCTTCTGCTTGCCAATCCTCATGTCGTAGTAGATTGTCTCCCCTTTCTTACCGATCATGCGTAGAAGGCCAGTACCCCAGTCCTGTTTTGCCTTCATGGCCATCAACCATGGCCTTCCCAAAATTAGTGGATAGCCCTCCCCCTTAGTAGGCATTACAAAAACATCTACCTCTACCTCAGTGTTGAAAGCTTTGATTTTCACGGCACTTACCACACCCACACACTTTACTTTTGCGTTGTTTGCCATCTTTGCCTTGCATGGAGAAGGCCTGTCAACCTCGAGCCCTAATTGAAGCATCATAGCTTCGCTCATTACACAGATTTGTGCACCTCCATCAATGAAGGTGTTTCCAACCCTCTTTCCTTTTATGTTTACGTCGACAATTGGAAGGATGTCATCCATGTTGCATCCCGAAATTGCTCGGCTACCTTTGTTTTGGAGCGTATTATACTTACCATTTTAGACCATTGTCGCCTTACTTTAGGTCCAAGATGTAGCAGCTGTGGCCATGTAATCTTCGGTCCTTGCTCTGCCACATCCAATGTTAGATCATAGGGCGTAGAACTTTCCCCTAGCTGGAAGTCGGTGATGCCCAATTTCCGTCGTGGCCTGGATGGCCTCTTGCTAGTTTCTCCTCTCATGCTTCTCTCATCATTTGATTGTGTAGCTTTCTCCCTCCTAGCTCTTTTCACAGTCATGACTTCAAGTGGTTCTAAAAAGGTTACCTTCTCCTTTTCTCTTCTAGCCTTATGATGTTTACAGGGCGATCAGGTGGTGGGGCTGGTGGAAGAGGTGGAATGGATGCTTGTATTGGTGTCTGGGGTGGACATAGAATTTGTGTTGGTGGGGTTGGTGCTCGGGGTGGGGTGTTCTTTCTCTAGGGGGTGACAATCGGTTCCTCCTACCTCCTCTATTATAGTTTTGTCGTGGTTTGGGATAGTAGTACATACCGTGACCGTCTTCTCCGCAGTTGTAGCAATGATACTCCCTGTTTTGTCGTCATGCTCTTCCAGGGTCTTGATCTCTTTCTTGACTCCTCCCTTGTTGTATTAAGTGGACAGACAAATTCTGCAGTTGGTCAGTAATATGGGCCAACATATCTTGTTGGTCATCTCTTACCCCAAGAGCCGGTGGTGGTGGTGGAATGGTGGTTGTCGTAGTTGCTGGTCGACGTGATGTTGTTTTTTCTGTTGACTCAGTTTCTTTGGCTTTCATTCGCAGCTTCTTGTCCTTAAGGCGAGCAATCTCAACGGCTACCTCGTATGTAGCCGGGAATCTACCTTTCACCTTCTCCTTGAGAAGCGGCCATAAGCCATGCGTGAACAGATCTTTTTTTAGGAAATCGGGTGCAGCTTCTCCCCTTGCCAGTGACTCAACCCACCGTTCCCACAAATCCACAAATTTGGACTCATAGGTGGCATATTCTAAAAGACCCTCCTGCTTCAAGTCTCTCAACTTGTCCCACAACTTTTCTGAAGTGGTACCTCCCCCAAAGTGCCTCTTAAAAGAAGTTTTTAAGGGTTCCCAGTCATCCTTGGTTGCTTGTGGAAGTGCATTGTACCATGATCTAGCTTCTAGCTTCATGAGATGCTTAAAGATTCTAACCCGGGATTCATCCGTATCTTTGTTGCTCACTACACATGCTACTTCAAAGTCATCTAGGAAGTCTGTTACCAAATCCTCCCCCTTCTTTCCTTTAAATGTTGGAAATGCTACACTTGCCATGATTACTGGGAGAGAGCTAGAAAGACACACTGCTTTACTTGCAAAAGTTTTTTTCTTCTTTACAAGGAGGCGTGTATACCCTCTTATACTAGGACATAGATTAAAACTTCAAACGGTACATTGCCTTGTACCAAAGGTAGGACAAATGGTTGATCTGATGCTAGAACCTCAAAAAATTTCTCCCCACCCAGCATGGTGTCAATGACGTGCTGGTAGTGAGCCTTCAAATCCAGTATTACCTTGATTGAGCGTACACGTGTTGGTATGTGTGATCTGTCTTGAGGTAGGTTGTAGTGATTCATGTGAAGCTTAGAGGTGCTTAGTCACTGTCCAAGCTTGTGGGAGAGGGTGGTGTTCTTTCCTAACACAAACTCAGTAGATCCCTAGTTTCTCTAGTGAGAGTGTGAGCCAATGATTTCGTTATCTATGCTGCAGCATCAGGTGCGACTTGAAAGCTGACTGTGAAAATTACATCGGTGACTTGAGTTACCCGATTATCAAAGTAGAATAGTGTTGATTCTCTATTGTGTAGAGCTCCTTCCATTTTGTTGTTGTGGGTTGGTTGTAGGTTGCGGACATGATTTCGACCTTATCCTTCTTCTTCTTGGCACTTGGCCTATGTATATCCACTGGGTTTGGCGTGTTGGTTGACTCTCCCACTGCAAATCGATTACCGTTACGCCTGGCACTCGAGCTTCGATGGAGATGAGGAGTTCGTCTAGTTGTGCTTGGAGCTCTTCTTCTTCTGTCGTCCAATTAGCAAATCCTGCTAGCCATTCATCCATTCACAATAGTTTAGGGGTTTCAGTCTTGTAAACTGAAGGGTTTCATGAAAAGATCCTCAGTGGGGGCACCAAATGACGGGATCAAAGCGAACCCCGCACCCTGACGGCCTCTAAAACACCGGGGACTGAATGGCGCACCTCGAGCCTGTTATGGTTAACCAAACAGGGGGCACCACCTAGCTTCAGCGGCTAGGACGCAAACAACACACCACCATAACAAAGTTTCCATCCAAGAGAGATGGATGCTTGGGAGTAATGATAAAGAGGAAAGGGAATGAGATCAAGTGAGTGAGAGAGAGAGAGAGAGAGAGAGAGAGAGAGAGAGAGAGTGAGGGAGGGAGGGGGTATAGCGGCTTAGTACTTAGGCACCACAAAAGGATGGCGAATCCGCACACCCTTCACACATACACAAGCTCACTCCAAACAGAAGACTAGGTGGCGATTACGCACACCTCACATGGGCAAAACATTGCAAGAAAAAATACTCACAAAACCTCAAGCAGAATAAGGTGATGAAATGGGGAGCATAGGGTAGGGGAATGAGAAGGGAGAGCATGGTAGAGCACATGGAGGATAGGTGGGAGTTGATGGCGAAGACTCGCATGAGGGTTATGGAAATCATCCTTCATTTAGTTTACCTTCATCTTCCATAGCCCAAGGGTGTAGAGGTCATGCTCAAGACGAGCATGGTGATTGCGGTGATGGTGATGGTGTGGGTGTGTGTGTGTGCACTAGGCACACACAGTGAATAGTGTACTCTTTGGTGATGGTGTGTGTGTCCTTAGTGTGATGGTGACCCCTCTTTATATAGGGGATGAGGGGGGAGAAATTCTAGAATTTAGAAATGAAGAAATCATTATCTATATAGGCCATGTGACTATGGGCCCCAGTTGTCTAGCTGTGTGTATATGTGCCAGAACAGCAGTCTCATGAGAGAGATACTAAGAGAGAGAGATGGGTGGATGAAAAAAAGTGAGAGGTGACATGGAGAATAAAGTAATTACAAGAGGGGAGAGAGGGAAGTGTGTTCAGAGGTGAATCTGTGTGCAGATGTGTGTGAACATAAGAAAAATCAGGTAACCACCGGGTGGGGATGGGTCTGTGGGCACCTTTTTTTAGTGAAACTGAGTGTGTGTGAGTGTGGGGGAGGTTACTTAGCTACAAGACAAGAGACATGAAGCTCTTTAGAGAGAGAGGGGGGTATTGGGTGGGGTATACTATTTTGGAAGATAGGGTAAGTTGCATGTGAGTTAGGGTGCATTATTGGTGAGTTATAATGCATTATTGGTGAGAGGTGGGGTAGCTTGAGGGGAGAGAGAAAGGAGAAAGGACAAGGGAAAGAGAGAGGGGATTGACCTTTTGAGTGGAGGAGAGGAAAAGGGACACACGGCGGGGCAACAGTGAAGAAAAAAGGAGGCAAGGTGGGGATGGGCTACCCCGGAGGCATGAGGTGGCCTATTTTACCTTTCTTATATATTTACATAATCATACTTTTTTTTTCTTACTTTTTCCAATGCCTTTTATCACTCCCTGCCTAAGAGGGGGTTTTCATGGGGTGGGGACGAGAGAAGAGGGGTATGGGAGCTTGGCTTGTGAAAAGCCCCCATCACTACAACAAATATTAGTGTAGACAAACCTGCTCACACTATTTTCCCATTTACCCTTGCTACACTTTGAGCCTCTACCCACCTAGTCATGTAGTCTACAGCCACTAGAATGTAGAGTTTACCATTCTTCGTTCTAAGCAGAGGAACCATAGCATCTAATGCCCCACTTTTCAAAGGGTCCATTTGCAAGCACTATTTGCCTCGGACCATGTACCAGCCTTTTATTTCCATTTACCTGACAGTTGTGACAACTTTTACACCAATGTTGGACATCCACATGAAAGCTTGGAAAAACATACCCCGCAAGAAACATCGTATTCATGGTTAATTCTTGGGCAAAATGACCGCCACATGCCTCTTCATGCAAACCTTTTAGAATGGCTGGAATTTCATCGATAGTTGGTACTCTTCTGCACACTTGATCCTTCTCGCTTTGATAGAGGGAGCCTTCTAGGAAGAGATATAAACTTGCCTTTTTCATGAGTCTCCTCTTTTGAGCTTTTGTGAAGTCTTGCGAAAACTCGCCCTCCAAAATGTAGCCAATAATGGGAGCCAATGACTCCAACCCCTGGTATCTCGGTTACTTGACAACTGTTGCCACCATGATGACCTGTACTTATTTGTCACCACATGTAACTGCTTGTTGTTCAAGTAAATCGGCATCTTCATTTTGTTTCCTAGGAATATGATATAGTTGCACTTATTCAAACTGATTAAACAACCTACAAATGGCATGAACCTTTGTCATGAGGCTTTCATTCTTGCAAGCCCAAATGCCTAAGATTTGCTTCACAATGAGAAGTGCATCCCCCTTTACCATGCGATGATGTATACCTTGACTAATACACATCTTCAAACCATGAAGTAGTGTGTCATATTATGCTTCATTGTTGCTAGTTGAACCTGGTAGATTGAACTTCTCTTTCATGACCACCTCTCCACTTGGGTTGAACAACACTAGCCCTCCCCCTGATTTTTCTGTGACTCGTCAAAAAGCTCCATCAAAGAACAAGGTAAAAGAATTAGGAATACTTTTTGGTGGCGGAAATGGTAGGGTCTTTACTTCAGGAACCTTAATCTCCTTTTCATGCACCCTATAAGTGAGAATCCCTGCCAATTGTGCACGCACACTATCTTCTACCTTGAAAGAGTATTGAAACTCTTGTAACTCCATAATCCACTTTGAGATCCTAGTACTAAGATTCATCTGAGATGACACCCAAGGGAACAAATTTTCTGCAGTGAGAATTACAAAAGATTTTGGTAGCAAGTAGGATCTAAAATTTCTCACCGCAAACATGAGAGAAAGCATCATGAGTTCTGCCTCCGTTTAGGCTCTCTCCAAAGCATTCATGACCCTACTAGCAAATTAGATGGGTCGCATTCTGGTACTGTGGGAATCTTGTTGTAGCAAAACAGTACCAATTGTTTCTTTCCCAACAATAGAGCTAACAAAGAATGTGTACTCCCAACAAGGAGGCATAAGTGTTGGTAGCTCTGACAGAATGACTTTGATGTTACAAAAATATTCTTCAAGCTCATCAGACCAAACAAACTCGACTTGTTGTGTCAACTTTTGCAAAGGGTGAAGTAACTCTGAGGCTAAGTGAATGAAGCGTGATATATACTTCACCTTTTGAATGAATGATATGACCTCTTTTAGATTCTTGGGTGATGGGAGCTCAATAAGAGCCTTTGACTTTGAAGGATCCACCTCGATGCCTTTGTAAGAAACTTTGTGACCAAGCAAGATCAGTTCATCCTCAGCTATGTGGCACTTCTTGGGGTTGAGTTGACCTCCTATGTCATAGAGCTTCTTCAAACCTTCTTCTACCCTTTGTAGATGTAATGATTTTGAACTATAAATGCAAAAATCATCAATGAACATCTTAATTGAATTTCTAAAGAATGCTTGAATCACCATGTTCATGAAACGTTGGAAAGTTACAGGAGCATTTGTTTGTCAAGCCAAAAGGCACGACTCTAAAAGCATAACAACCCCAAGGAGTGATGAAGGTTGTTTTCAATTGATCCTCGAATGCAATCCCTATTTGAAAGTAGCGTGAGTAGCCATCACACACGGTGTACTTCGCATGACCAGCTACTTCATTTAGTATCTCATCCTGAAATGGGAGGGGAAAGTGATATCTTTTTGTTGCCTCATTTAGTGGACGGTAATCCACACACACCCTCCACTTGCCGCTCTTCTTGGGAGTGACAACAACGGGAGATACCCACTCAAAATTCTCCACTGAATAAATGAAACCTGCTGCTAGAAGCTTTCTTACATCCTTGAGTAAAGCCTGCTCCTTGATGACTCCTAGCCTTCGTAGCTTTTGAGCTTTAGGTTTGGCCTCTGGCTTTAGCTCAATCTTGTGTTGAACATCATCTACTCCATGCACGTTGGTGTAGTCTTTAGCAAAAATCTTAGGAAATTTCCTTAACACACCTTTGAACTCCTCTCTTTCATCCTTTGTAAGTGTTGTAGACAACATACCTTCTAGCATTCCTTCATCTTTCACATTTTGGTTCTCTTGGGAACCTACCTCTTCCAAACCTGGGCAAGAGGTCTCCTGGTTGGTTGTATTAAACCTTACCCCCATGACTTCAATGGGAGACTCCTCTTCAGTAATGCTTTCGCTACTTTCTTCTTTTGAAGTGTTATTGGTCCATTCTTCTTCCATCTCACTTTGAGATTATTCTTCATGGAGATCTTATTGGCGTTGCTCCTTCATGTCAAAGACAATCTTCTTATGATTTTCATTCTTGAAGATTAATTTTCCACTCTCCCAATCCTACAAAGCTCGCATTTTCATTAGCCATGGTCTTCCTAAGATAAATGGGTAACCATTTCCTTTGGTAGACATAACATAGCAATCCACTGCCTTTTTAATGCCAAAGGCCTCCACAAAAACATTTTTGCAAATGCCTACGTACCTAGCCTTGCTATTGTTTGTCATTTTCACTTTAATTTTAAGTGTTTCATGGATGTGCATGCCCACTCTTTGCATGAGTCCCTCTATCATGATGCAAATTTGTACACCCCCATCCCTAGACCTTTCCTAACCAAGGCTTCCTTTGATGTAACAGTCTAGCACCGATGTAATGTCCTCATTCATTTCAGCTTGTGCAATTTTTACAATAGGCACACTCTCTTTTACCTTTCTCCTTGTGCTAAATGCCCTTATTAAATCCTTTATAACTTGTGGACATAATGCAAGAAATTGAGGCCATGAGATATCAGGACCCTTACCTCTCATGTCTTCCAACAAGTTGTACGGAGCCATACCACGTCCAAGAGGGAAGTCTTGGAGGTTGATATGACGTAGAGTCCTCTTGGTTTCCTTGGTCTCCTTTGCCTTCTTTTCTCATCCATGGTCACTTTGTGATGGGACTCCTTCTTTTTCCTTACCTTTTCCATGGCCACGCTTACTACCATTTGCTTCCATGTCCACCTCATTGGAATTTTTCACCTCTACCACATGCACATTTGGATCTGGCAAAGGTGGAACTCCTTCCACTACTCGTGGAGGTGGTCTTTCTCCATTTGGCCTTTGTAGAAGCCATGGTTGTTGACTAGTTCCTTCACCTGCATGCATCACTGGGTAATTCAAGTTAGATCTTCCTGGCTCCCCATGGGGCCAAGGACAATTATACATCCCATGTCTAGACTCTCTACAATTGCAACATTGCAAGACTCTCGTAGGTCGTGGTGGCTCTCGCTCTTTTGACTTCTTTGCTTGTCCCTTCGGACCTACAGTTTGTGCAAGGTGAATTGACAAGTTACTTAAGGATTCATTTAACTTTTCAATTACCCTCGCTGTTACCTCAAGAATATCTCTAGATATTGATGCTTGCAATTTTTCCTTAGGTCTAGGACACTCTATTGGAACCTCTCCCCTTAGGTACTTGAGTTTTCTATACTTCTCAACAGCCCTAGTTTGAGCTACATCAAAGGTAGTAGGTGCATCCGCCTCAACTTTTATCTTGAGTGTGGGAAAGAGACCGGCTATGAAACTCTCCTTCTTTAGGAACTCTGCACCATCACCAGGGTTAGCAACATTTCTTACCCATATAGTTCAAAGACATAGAAACTCTTGTTTATACATGTAGTTGTTATCTAAGTCTTTTTGTTTGTGAAAAACAATGTCTTGCCATAGCTTTTGAGTGTTTTGGGGATCAAAGAAGTATCTCTTGAAATGATTCACAAATTCCGTGTAATTCCCTTTAACTTCCTCAGGAAAAGAGTCAAACCAAGTGCTAGCATCTTTCCTAAGGACCACCTCAAACATTTTCTATACGTTCTTGATCAGTTACTATCCTCTTGATACGGCAAGGCATCTTGAAATTTGCAAAAAATAATTATGCATCCTCTCCAGGCTCTCCAAAGAAAAGAGGATATCCGGACATTTGGCGTTGGGCCTCCATTGAATCAGTTTCAAAGTGACAACACGTTTTTGTTTTCCTTTCTTAAAAAGATTTACACAATAATATTTTCTAAACTGCAATCTATTCTACAACAAAATAAAAATATTCACATCAAATGACCTATGATAATCAAAAAGAGGTAGGATGACAGGGTTTGGTGATGCAAGAATTTCTCCTACTCTTTGGGTACCAAACATGAACACCATACGTTGGTGAAAATGGATTTTTCTACTAATTGCAATGTTTATTTTGATGTGTGGAGTGAAATGGAAGGGGGAAACCTCTATTCTTGGGCCATTATCCATTGTCTATGCATGACCTAATGCTTAAAATAAAACAAAAATATAGACGTCCAAACTAAGGTTGTACCTAATGAGAGGCAAAATAAAAAGGTTTACTAAAGCGTTTATCTCGGCCAACCTAAGAGGACCTAAAATTCTACGAATTACATGTCAAAATTGCAACTTAGTACTAACAGTTATGTGCATCTTTTGCCTTGCAATGGGAATGAAAGGATCATACAAATTCTCATGATTCATACAAACTACTTGACTATGCTAAAGGTTGACCCTACACAAAAATAACACAAGCCCTCCTCAATGGGGGCACCAAAATTGAGGCGGTCCAGAGCGGGCAACAAGAGAGGCGACCTCTAAACACCCCTCAAGGCTCCCGTGCTGCTCAATTGGGGCTGGGGCAGCCTCAAGCACAAACACAACAACAAACCCACAGCTGAACCCAAACAAAATAGGGGCACCACGTAGTTATGGTATGCGAACTAGGACACAAGAGAGATTTTGTGACAACCAAGAAGAGGTGCCAAAAAACACACACAAGCAACTTCACGCCAAGACACACACAAAATGGAACAGATAGAGCTAGAGCAAAGGGAAGAGAGAGAGGAATGGATCTTGCGTAATACCTTATTTGTGACTTGAAAATGGAGATGATTTGTTATCGTAGATCTTGTACAAAACTCACTCAATGCTTAGTGAATGCTTAACATTCCCAACACACACACACACACACACACACACACACACACACACACACACTGTCTTAGGGTGTGGGAGACCTCTCACCACGATACCCTCTTACAATGGACACAAAATTGGCAATGAAACCATGGAAGGTGAAAGTTTGAGTGAGGGATTGAGAGGAATGAGTGTGTGTGTGTGTGTGTGTGTGTGTGTATAGAAGTGTGGAAAGAGGTGAGAGAAGACTATGGGCTACTTGTGAGAAACGTGGGCAGATTGGGGTCCACTCAAAACATCTTAGCTCACCGGTGGTTGCTCCAAAAATCACCAAAAGTTTTGAGTTAGTTAATCAGCTCTTGTTCCACATTTTCTTATTTGACCACCACTTCAAATTCGGAGTGGAAATGGATATAAAAAATCCCACCAAAATACCTGTTTTTCTTCACAAAAAAGTCTTCAGTGGCCCCCCTTTTGTTGGATTTGCATATGGCTCCAAAGATGAGCCCCTCCTTGCATGAGAGCATGACCTAATTGATTATTAGGGGTATTAAAATATGCATGGTTGTGGATTATGCATAAATATAATACATGGATATATTGAAAACAAATAGCAGGTTAGTATATAAACTATTCATGGAATCTAGAATAGTGTCAGCTATATATAAATATAAAATGGATAAAAGAGATATATGAAAATATAGGGAATCAAATGAGGGGACCCTTATTTGTTTTTATTGAAGTATATTTATTTACAAGAGATAAGAAAAAATACCTCTAGGAAATAGAAATTTAGTAAAGGCAATGATCGATGGTGAAAGGTATTTTTGAGGTTTTTCTTTTGAGTGGATTCTCGCTCAAAAATAAGAGAAGCTTGCATAAAATGTTTTTTTATAGAATACATAGGTTAAAAATATTATAGTAATGGTGAATAAATATACATAGCATATATAGAAAAATAATGTACACCTAGGTAGAAATATTTAAATAAATACCAAAATAATTATGAAAATTCTCTATATTTAGGCCCTATGTACAATGAGATATATACACACAAATGGGCCATAATATATATATATATATTTTTTTAAATTTATTTTTTTGGCTCAACTAGCCCAATGACTAGCTAGCTCAGGGTTTTAAGAAGATATGGGAAAGGTCCCCTAACTCACACACGCCTATGTACATGAAAAGGTAAGAATAGCCACAATGTTTAGGTGATTTTGGTAGGGTGAGGTAACTCACTATGGCAATTACGGAGAGCCGAAAAATGGCTATCACTACCAAACCTAAAGGGCAATGCAAAGACACTTAAAAAGTCGGCCTCAAATGATCTCCATCGTCCGCTCTCCAAGCGGTGTGAGCTCCCTACCTCTACTCGTGCTCTGGCTGCCTCCTTTTGTTGCTACCACTTGTCTGGATTCTTGCGTGTTGCTCGCTGTGCATTATTCCAATCTTCTTTGGCTAGCAAATCTGGCCTGCTCTATTGGAGCTATATATGGCTCACTCCACTCAACTTGGTCTCACCTATATATTTGTATCTTGTCCTCAATATGAATCAGTCTTTGGGAGCGTACATGGTGTGTCTCTTGTCTCGTCTCTCTCTTTCTCTCTACACCTCAACATGGTATCAGAGCGGTAACGATCACGTGACAATTCAATTCATGGTGACAAAACCCAGTATGTGTATGCGATTCGCATGTAAGATTCAAAATTATATTATTTTTGAGGATTGATTCTTGTTAATTATGGTTGTTTTGTATTAAGAAGAATATGATTAGTGTTTTGTGGGTTGTTTATTGTTAATCAATATAATAAATCATTGATTACATTTTCTTCTTGATTTGTCTTTTGACACGCTGAACTTCAAACTCAAGTTTTGAGGGTCTTCTGCTCAAAATTTGGAGAAACGGGAAAAGAGCAATGCATTAATGCAATGGCACTTTTGATCCAAAACTTGTTCGTTCCTTGAGCTCTCTGATTTGAGTCTAGGGTTTGCATCAATTGGAGTTCGCAATAGAAAGTTATGATGTTTTTACTACAACCGAGCTTGATGCAAGTTTCGTCCTCATGCGTCGTCTTTGTGAAGCGTTCGTGATCGTTTTTCTAATTTTGACGCGCGTCAACTTTTTTGAGAAAACTTAGCTTTTTGATATTCGTATTACGACCGTCAATCTTGAGTCTCACGTCGCGTCTTACATCACTCTATTTTGAGGACTCTTTTATTATTAACGTCTCCTTTTCTCTGCCTTTTTGGGGTGAACTTGCTCACATATTTTGATGTTTATTGAGCATCCTTCTTGCGCTTATCATTGATAGAACACAATTGTCATATTTCTCTCGTCCTCAATTGTAGCCTTCACCATCTATGGTGTGCAGATTCTGCGATCTTATCTTATACATCTTCTCACAACCAGATATGACTATGTCTATTCTCGTCAACGGTTTTCCTTCTGTCCAACGTTTTGTTCCTCCTTTCCAAGGCCAAGGATTCCTAGGTTGGAATGCAAAGATGTTGTTAATTCTTGAAGGCGATGAATTCTCTGATATTATCCTTGGAAATCGTGTATGTTCGCCTCAACCTGTTGATACGGATCATGACAACGTGCTTATCACTGAAGAAACTATATCTAAAGATTGACATGTTGCGTATATGAATTGGCAACGATGTGATAAAGCAGCTCGTAGATATATTCTTTTTGCTCTTACAACTTCTGTTTTTCTTGATGTGTATGAACTGTCTACTTTCCACGACGTATGGATTTGTACCTTATTGCAAACTTTCAGAAGAACTCTGTTACAAAAATAAATTACAATATGAAGTTGATACTGCGATGACGGGACATATTGAGTCTTTCAAATCCATTATTAATCAACTTGCTGCTGCCAGTGATCCTGTTCCACAAAAACAACTGATTACACTTCTGCTTGACACAGTGAAGAACTCTTCTTATGATAACGTTGTTACCATTCTCTCTAATTAAGATGGTCTCAATTCGACCAAGCCTGCATGTCTTTAATTGAATACTCCCAACGTCAAGAATGATGTAATGCTGGTCATGATAAAGCTATGATTTCACAAGAGGAGAATGAGCCACAACAGATCAAACGTGCTTTTTATGCTCGAAGGCATCCATTTCAATCAGGAAATCGTAGAGGTGGCCATCGCGGTAATATTTTTTCTCGTCTCAAATTCCGTAATAAGAAATGTTCTTATTGCAACAAAATGGCCATACTGAAGATGATCGCTAGGTATGTCAATATGATAAAGAACACAATATTACCACTAAACAACCATGTTTATCTAGAGATTCTTCTTCTTCTTATGTTAATTGTGGACAATCTGATCATCCCACTTATATGTGCTATAAGCGCCGATTCAACACAGATCGTAATAGATCATATGCTACTGAACATCGAAACAATATTGTACCAAAAACAAGCTGCGTCCTATGTTCAGTCGCTCTCGATAGACACTTGATGTAAGTGATGGATCACTTTATATTGTCAATTCTGGTGCTTCAAGAAATATGACATATCAGTCTAAGTGGCTCCATAACTACCATCCACTACCAGTTCAACGTGTTGTTTATCTTGTTGATGATGCAACTTGTCAAGTAAAGGGTATTGGAGATTTATATCTTGGTACCTTATCTTCTTCCACTCGAGTTTTTCGACGAAGATTATTACATGTATCAGATCTTCAACGTAATCTTCTTTCAATTGCTAGACTTGTTGATCTTGGTCCTTTGTTGGATTTGATCATACCAAATGCCGAGTTGAAAAAGATGGATAAACTATAGCTACTGCTCCTTGAAACGGTAATTTGTTTGAACTCTCTCTCAATGATGCTCGAGCAAATGTTGTCACTTCTCTAGGTGATCATGATTGCAAAGTATGGCTTCACCAATTTGTTCATGCTGATTCCTCAAAACTCCTTGATCTTCAACGTCGTGATCTTGTTCATGGCATGGACCTTAAAGCTCATCCCCAGATGGAAATTTGTTAGTTTTGTGCTCTTGGGAAATATAATCGTAAACCCTTTCGTCTCTCAAATACTGATCATTCTCATGACATATTGGATCTTGTTTATACTGATATATGTGGACCTCTACCTTCTTTGAGATCATAATATTGCTACTTCATTACCTTCATTGATGATTTCTCACGATATACACCTGTATTTTTACTTAGACAAAAATCTGAGGCCTTATCTGTTTTCAAACAATTCCAGAAGGCTATAGAACTTCAAACTGGTCGTCGCCTCAAGAAGATTCGTAGTGACAACGGAGGCAAATATGTTTCTTGAGAGTTTGTGAGTTACTGTTATGACAATGAAATTCATTATGAACACACTATTCCATATTCACCTCAACAGAACAGCGTTGCTGAACGAAAGAATCACATTATTCTGAATGCTATAAGATGTATGTTGATTCATCCTGGGTTATCTTGTGTTTTTTGCTATAAGATGTATGTTGATTCATCCTGGGTTATCTTGTGTTATTTGGGCTGAAGCTACTTGGCAGTAGTATTTATTCAAAATCATCTTCCTACTACTGCACCCTGTGGAAAGATACCCATCACAGCATGGACATGTGACATTCCTTCTGTATCTCATTTTTGAACCTTTGGATGTATTGCTTATATTCATGTTCCCAAAGAAACACAAACAAAGCTTGAGGATCCTGGTCTTAAAGTCATTTTTATTGGATATTCTAACACTTCCAAAGGCTACAAATTCTATGACCCTTCCTCCTAGAAAGTAAATGTGAATCGTAAATGTTAATGAACAGCTTATGGAAGGCTCATGGTCCATGGATGATTATGATGATACTAAATCATTGTTGCAGGCTTTTCCATTTCTTTCAGATGATGAAACTCTTCCTTTAGAGCATCTTTCCTCTTCACAACCATCCATTCCAAATGTTGCCAACGATGATGTTGATGTTTTTGTTAATCTCCCTATTGATTTTGAACATGGCTCATGTCATGTTTATGAGATCTATATTTTTGATAATGCTTTCTCTAATTCTAAAGATCCCGTTACTTATAATGAAGCTATCTCTTCACCACAAAAGGATCAATGGCAAGAGGCTATGGAAGCAGAGTACGATTCTCTTATCTCTAAAGGTACATGGATACTAATTGAACTACCTCCTGGTCGTACAACTATTAAGTATAAGTGGGTGTCTAAGACAAGGTAAGAGTAGATGGATCTTTTGACAAGTTCAAGGCACATTCAGTTTTTGCAAAAGGTTACTCCCAAGTTGCTAGTTTTGATTATCAAGAGACCTTTTCACCAGTTGTTCACATTACAAGTGTTCAAGTTTTATTGGCATTTGTTGTTCAATTTGATTCAAAAGCTCATCAAATGGATGTGCGAACTGCTTTTCTTAATGGTGACTTGGACGAGGAAATATATATGAACAGCCAGAAGGTTTTGTTACTCCAGGTAAAGAAGACCTTGTTGCTCAACTCCATAAGGCACTATATAGTCTCAAACAAGCTTCACGAGCCTGGTATACAAAATTTGATCTTTTTCTCACCTCTAAAGAATTCATCTCTTGCTCTTCAGACCCAAACTTATACATAAAAGCACCAAGGTAACAATTTTGTGATTCTTTCTCTTTATGTGGATAATAACATCCTTGCTAACAATGATTTGGGATTTCTTATACAAGTGAAAAAGTTATTGTCTTCTGCATTTGATATGGTGGATCTGGAAGAGATTCAGTCGTGTCTTGGTATTCAAATTCAAAGAAACTGCACAAAAGGTATTTTATTCCTTTGACAATTACTATTCAAAAATTTGGTATGGAATGAGCAAATTCGGCCGACACACCATGTCTTGTGAATTCTACGAAGAACACTTTTGAGAGTGGTGGTCAACTTGTCACAAATCAACCTTATGCTAACTTGATTGGATGTCTTTAGTTTGTTGGAATGAACACTCGCCTTGATATTTTGTTGGCTGCTAACTATCTTGGACAACATCTTGCACGTTCTTGGCTTAAGCATTGGTTTGTTGAAAAGCGTGTATCGAAATACTTAAAAGGTACTACAGATTTTCGTTTGGTCTATTGATGATAATTGACATTGGATTCTATGCAATCGGTTTCTCTTTTGGGTTATACAGATGTAGACTGGGCAAGCTCACATTTATCTATGCAATCTACTATTGAATATTGCTTCTTTATAAATGGTTGTCTTGTTTCTTGGACCAACAAGAAAAAACGATGTGTTGCAGTTTCTATGACTGAGTCAAAATATGTTGCGGCATCACTTGCAGCTCATGAGCTAATATGGCTTTGACAAATGCTCATTGATATTGGTCACTCTACTCTTTCTAGAACACCCTTGTGGTGTGACAACCAGAGTGCTATTAGTCTTGTAAAAGACTATGTTCAACATAATTATAAGTCAAAGTACATTGTTGTCCATTATCATTATGTTAGGTATGAAGTACATTGTCGTGCCGTGGCACGTACATAGTGTGAAATAAAAACATTCACCGCACTTTTGACACTTCTTGATGCATGTAAAGAAAAGAAATAATGTACATATCGTGATATATGCTAAAGCGGCTACTGCGGTCGCTATCATGTACATACCTATCCGGGGAGTCGTGGCCCTGGATGTGGCATCTTTGCGTGCTTTACCACTTGATAAGATGATTAATTTTGTTTGACAATGTACATAGTCCAAGTGTTTATGGAACACTCATCTCGCCTATAAAGACTAATGCAGGCAAAAACTGCCAAAAATAGCAGCTTATAGGCGCCGTTGCAAAATTGCATGGAAAGTGACCCAAAATGGTATATTGATGAAAAATGATGCTTATCTATGATTTTTATTCTTATGTGAGTGATCCCACAAATTTAGGGATTTTCATGACTCCGTTTGGGATTTTTCGCTTCAGAAATGGCATTTTTTGGGTCGAAAATTAGCTGAAAATCACCTAGTTTTGGTTCAAAGTGGCAAAATGGCCCAGAAATTGACACATCAGCTCATATTGCCATGGGGAAGAGAGATATAGCTGCTTTTACAGAAAAAACCAGCATTTTTGCTCTACTGTGCAATAGCTTTCATGGTTGCCCAATCTATGTGTGTTGCAGTCCCGCCTCTTCGCAGTCTTGTATCTAAGCTTGTGAGGGAGTGAATTAGGGTTTTCCCTTATCAAAATGGTGTCTGGGCTTCACTTTACAATCTCATAAATCTCTGTAAAATCATAAAATTGTTGTCGTGAAGGTGGAAGCTTGAGCATTCCTTTCAACTGTTTGATGTTACGACTATGTAATTGGGGGCGAGGCTACATAATACCATGAAAGAGGTTTGGGTTTTTGATTGAGAATTATGCTTGTATGAGAATTGAGGTTTCATGGTTGAAACTTTAGTGTTTTTAAATGGTCTTTTAAAGTGAAAATGAATGTGATTTGGTGATCCTCTCATCATAATCTCGACTACGAAAACAAGCAGATTGCAAGCATGATAGGAAAGAGGGTTTGTGACTTTGCTGTCACGAACGCTCTTAGATTTTATGTAACCCTTAGAAAGAGCGTTCGTGATTCTCCACAAACACTTTTTCACAAAGTGTTTATGACTCTCATCATGAACTCTCATAGCCAAAGGTTTTGCACCTTCCCAGCTAGACCGCACACATTCCGACATTTCTGGTGAACCCGATGCAAAGTTGCTGGGGTGGGAGTTTGTGAATTGATCTAGACACTTTGCTAGCCATGTATTAAAATCAAGAGACACATGGGATGCAATTTGATCCTGAAGTCATGCAAATGTTTCAAGCATTTGCCATGTACATGCAGCAGCAACAAGCAGCGGAAAGAAGCCAGATTTCAACCACAAAAGCACTACAGTCCATTGTGAAAAGAATTGTCCAGTTTGATGGCAAGGACATGCAGTGATTGCAAAAATGGCTAGGCTGATAATCATAAAAGAAGTGCAGGCATTTTTTGGGATATTGTGGTTATTATTGCAGATTTATCTACATGTATGCGGTAATTGCTCGGTCCATATATAACCTTATCACTCACTTCAAATGGACTGATGAATGTAAGGAATCCTTCTTAAAGCTTAAGCAAGATTTAAGCTCAACACCATTACTGAAACCTCTATACTGGAACAAAGTGTTTCACATACATATTGATGCTTCAAGTTATACCATTGATTGCATCTTAGCGCAGTTGCAAGAAGGAACAATGGATTTTCCTATCTCCTATGCTAGCAGACAATGAAACCTTGTAGAAAAGAACTATAAACCATAGAAATAGAAGGTCTTGGTATGGTGTATTCAGTCAAGAAATTCTGACACTATTTGTTAGATTACAAGTTTGTCTTCTTCATAGATCATCAAGCCGTACTCTACTTGGTGAATAAGCCATGCAATACAGATAGGATAGTAAGATGGTTTATCATCCTAATCGAATTTGACTTCATGGTTGTTGTTAAAAAAGGCACGACTCACTAGAAAGAAGATCACTTGTCAAGACTCACCATGGGGGAAGCACCTAAAGAGGTAAAAAATGACATACTCGATGCGTTCTGTTCTTTGTGGAGATGATTCCAAGATGGTCATAAAAACTTGTGTCTTTAATGACTATAGCACAAGTGGATTCTCACATACCAATTCCTATTACACCACGATTGATTGCGCAATCGGCTCTATATCAATTGTTGGTGGGAAGATTGTATCGTAAAAGTAAGGATGGAATCTTGCTCTTTTGCATCAATCTTGAGGAGCAAGACGTCTACTTGAGCCAAGATCATTCCACAATCATAGGTCCACACTTTTCACAATACCAAACCCTGCAACGACTAACTTGGTTGGGTGTTTACTGGCCTACCATGAAGAGAGATGTTCATCACTACGTGAATGATTCCTCTCAATGTAAAGAACAATCCGCCATAGCCCATGACACATTATTCCATATTTCAATCAAAGCCTAGTGGAGCAGATACATGGTTGAGTATTTGTCTAATAGAATATTCCTAGAGGACATGAGTGAAAGACAAAAAATAGCTATAGAACCTAAGGCAGTCAACTACACAATGATTAGAAACCATCTCTATCAATGCAAGAAAGATCAACATCTTAGACTCTGCACCAATGAAGAGAATTACCTTCATATTATGGAGCAAGCTCACACAGGTCTCACAGGGGGTCACTTCTCTCACAAGACAACAACCAAGGCTATATTGATGGCAGGCATTTGGTGGCCAGCTTTATTTATCGATGCGAAAGAGTTCGTTGGAGGATGCGATGTGTGCCAACGAGCAATGATGCCAATGAGAATGGATAGCATGCCACTACGACCTATGATGGGAGCACGCACATTTGCTAAATGGGGTAAAGAATTCATAGATCCAATACAACCACCAGCTTACAAAAGTCAAGCACAATATATTATTCTAGAAATAGATTACTTACCCAAGTGCATTGAGGCATTAGCTACCCAGAAGAACAATGCAAGAACCAGGGCTGCATTCTTGTACGAATGCGTCTTTACTAGATATGGAATTTCTATTGAGCTTGTGACTGATCGTGGATCACATTTTCTCAATGAGATAATAGAATATCTACTAGATGAGTTCATGTTAATCCATAATAAATCTGCACCCTACCATCCCCAAGAGAATGGTCAAGCAGAACATACAAACAAAATTTAGAGCTCCGTACTAACCAAAATTATTAGTTTAGGCAGAACGGATTGGGAAATGCGTCTTCACTTTGAACTATGGGCTTATCAAGTTTCCCTTAAAATGGCTTTGAGCAAGACTCGTTTTAGCTTGGTCTATGGCCTGGATACAATAATTCCAATGAATTTCTTAGTACCCACACTTAGAGTTGTAACTGAGTTGGAATGGAAAGGACATGAGTTGTCATAATGACTTGAGGACTTAGAATGCCTAGATGAACAATGTTTAGCGGCCATTGCTGCCCATATATACACACAAAAATGAAAACAAAATCAGTTCTTTGACTTGCATTTGCTGAATAAATTTTTTAAACAAGGCGATTCAGTCCTAGTATACTCATTGAAACAACATATACCCAAGTTCAAGAAAAAAGGACATGGTTCTTTTGTAATTGAAGATGTTTCACCAAGTGGGGCTGTCAAGTTAGCCACTACAGATGGAGAAATCATGGAAAACTAGATTAGTGGATACTGACTCCACAAATATAACCTTCCCTTAACTAATGAACTTCTGCAGAGAATGCATGAATCAAAGGAAAGGAAGCTTAAATGACAATTGGTTATTGAGGAGGCCCTAGAAGAAGCTCGCATTTGAGTTCTCAAACAAAAATATGCAAGACAAGCTGTACCATTCAATACCCTCCACATTCAACCGAGGATGAGGTCAAGATTGATGACGAGTGCCTAGATGGTCTTGACATGCGAATCAATGTGAATCTGAATGATGATTACAAAGTTAAATCTTTAGTAGATACATGAGCTTACGTCAATGCAGTCAACTATTCCACTTATTGCAAAGAAACTACTCAACCACTTGAGTACTTTCAAGCCATTGTCAAGGGCTGTAACAAGAGCGTCACTCCAACCTTAGGGAAAATGAACTTGAATATTATGGTTCATGGATTCTCTTGAACGCATACTTTCATATATATAGCGGTGGATGAACACATGACTAAGAATCTAATATTAGGTGTTCCATGGATGAGAACCTACAAAGAAATTCAAGACCAGGATATTAGAATTGTAAAGCCCACACTCAAAGGAGGACAACTAAAAGTACCATTTGCCTACAATAATAAGGAATGGAAGGAATCTTTAGGTGATTTCTAATCAAATAAGTATGAATCATCAACCACAATTACAACTATATCTCTAATAAATAATTCTACTACTCTAGCAATGCAAGCCTAGATCCAGGAAGTTTGGATACCAAAAAGTCAATTAGTCAACCAATATCAACAAATCTAGGTGTCCAAAATATTGCTATTCCCCACCAACAACCCTAAGAGAAAACAATTGTATCCATCTTTTCAACAAGAACCTCCACTACGAAAGATGAAATGCATATGCAACCAAAGGAGAAACAAGGAGCTCAGAGAAGAAGACTAACTGCCAAAAGCAGACAAGTCAGGCTATGGGTACCAAAGACCCGACCGCAACTCAACCCAACCTCCATCAAGTATAAGTGGATACATAGAGTGAGACCACCAACTACAATTGGACCCACCAATTCCAAACAGAACACAGCATACGGTACATATTGCACCATAAAAGAACGTGATCAAGTGCTCTAGAGTTTACTCTTCAAGAGAGTTCAACCACAACATACCTTGCTAGGGAAAACCCTTGAGTACAATACTCAAGAACCACCCCTTTCACAGCATAGAGTGTTCAACTGCATTGACATCAATAGCATTATAGGGCTAATCAAGGCCATGCATAGACACGACTTTGTAACCAAGGCATTGCACAACCAGAATACTCACTTATTCTAGCATACTGAAGCAAGAAGGGGGGAGAAAATTTGAAAATGGAAAAAGCTTATCAATTTGGAAAAGATACGGGCATTGTTTTGAAGTAATTGTGTATTAACATACAACCTTTCTTGAATAAATTAGTTGATTGCTCATGTAAAAAAATGATTGGGGAATGCAATGAGTTAATCCCTTGATATGTGTATATATTGTAGATAACTGCCCAAAGCCATAAATCGTGCAATTTTTACTTATATTGTGTGTTTTTCGACCAAAATCATTATACAAATAGAGTAATCCACAAAAATATGGCCAAATAATAAAGTTAGGAGTGTTTTAGTACTTTTCACGTATAGGATGGAATGTTTTCAATAGTTAGGTAAATTCTACTTTATTTTTGCTAATAAAAGCTAATAAAAGCCAATAAAAAAATAATGAGCAAGAATGTCAGAATTGGATTTGGACTTCAAAAAGGTCGAAGGATTTTTTATCCAAGAGTACATTGTAAGGTCTATAAGACTCACAAAGGGATAGGGGGTATTAGAAGAGTCCAATTATGTATAGTTCCTTCGGCCATATTTCCTCTCATTTTCAATATAGACTTTAGAGGGAGAGCTCCGAGTCGTGGATTTTGATGACCTTCCACACTCTCCTACACCTTATTTAATGACTCTTACTCACTCTAGCCATGAGGGATAAGTTCTTAACTATGTCTATAAGCATCTTGGATATCACATTGTAACCATAAGAGCAGTAGGAGGCATATATACACAAACCAATCTAGGAACTTTCGGGATGGGAACTCTAACACCAGCTATACCATCGTCCAAATTTAGCCAAAAGTGAACTAGAGGCTCTTCACTACTAGAGCAACACAGTGCTAGGGTCAAAGTTGCAAAAAGTCCCAGAAAAAAGACCTAATATCTTAGGTGCGCCAAAGATATAAGACGCAGATGGGGACCAAATTTCACAAACTTTTTGGGGCTATCATGTTAGAGATTCTTGGAGAGTTAAGGGTGCAGTGAAGGTCCAGTCATCAGTGAAATAGCAAGATGACCATATCTCTACCGCAAAGCGACATTTTGCACCACAATGAAAATTATTAATCCGTTCAACCTCAAATGTACACCAAAAATTGACTTTTAGCTTATCAATTCAGAACTCAACTTCATGTGACATCAAGGTTCTACCCAACATAACCAATTAGGGTACCAGAATCAAAAAACCTGTCCAAATTAGTCAATTTCATCTTAGGCATGCCTACGATAAAATTGCTATAGGGAAGGTTTGACTTCTAGTTTAATGACACACATATCTCTACAAGGGTCAAATAAAGCACACTGACAAGTTTCATCAAGGTTGAAATGGTAAAACCCTATCAATCACCAAATTTAGCTCTGAAAGAGGTAAAGCGGACACATATTTGTGCACATTTCTCACCATAAGTGTCCAAAAGCTATCCAACTCCATACATATGACCAACAACCCATACACTTCCTAATCCTTCACTCTAGCACAAAGCTGCATGCACCTGTACCCATTTGTATCTTAGACGCACCTAACATAAATTTTTCCAAGAATATGCTTTTGAGTGCTTCTTTATGTCTTATTGGTTTCTCTACTTGATTGGGACTTGCTAGCTTGGTTTGACCAAAGACTTGGATGTTGTGCTACCAAGTTCACTCTCATCTAGCTCGGGAGCTCCAGAGAAGAAAACCATGAAGGAAAAGTTTGCCAAGCTTCCACCATATCAGCTAGAAGAAGACTCTCTCAATGAAGCAAATGTCACCTCGCTATCAAAAGAACAGCTTGAAAATCTGTTTGTCATCGTATACCATGACTCATTCAAAAGCGCGCATGGATCTAAAGTTGAAGTGCAGATGTTGCCTAAGGAAGCTCAAGATTGAGTAAAAAAAGAGGCCGTCCAGTCACTTTGGAAAAGAATTGGCCTTAAATACTACCTTGAATTGGAACCTTGTGGTTTAGACTACAAGAGGGCTTATAAGCTCCTACACATCATTATTGAAGAAGGAAGGGCAAACATCTCGGCTTTGAATGACTCCCCTAATAGAGGTGCACATCACAAAAGACTAGGTTGCTAAAACCCTAAGGCTACAAAGAGAAGGAAATCCTATCAAATACAAAGGTTGCCCACAGCCGGCATTTTCACCAGTCGGTCATCAACCTCCTTCTTGGATCCAAAGAAAAGACGGACAGAGCAGGCTCTTTGGCTCTATCATCAATAATTTCATTTCAATGATAAAAAACTCCATGATACACAATTCCAAATCATGATGTAGCATCCAGATTCACACAGGCCTCAAAGAGGGCATGATAGAAGAAGACCATGCTTGTTATATTCACACCACTCTCACTCATGTGAAAAAGACAAAGAACATCACCTTCTTGGGAGATCAAGTAGTGTTAACAAGAATTGCTTATCATACTATCGGCCAAGCAAAACATCACTTCATTCCCCATAGAAAATTTTATGGCTACTGAATAGAAACGAAGAAGAAGAAGTGCAGACAAGAGCTCCACCAATGAGAACTAGACTAACAACTAGACTAGTCAATTGCTTTAGCAAAGAGGCAATTCTACAACAAAATCCATGAAAAGTGACAAGGAAGAAGAAGAGGCGGTGGAGGAAGAGACTTCCCTCGAAAGAAAGAGAAGAGAAAAGGGAAATCAAAGGTAGAGGACACAAAACAACAAAACGGCTATGTCTGCAGTAGTAGCAGAATAACCAATCCAAACGGCAACATAAATCAAAAGAGAGAAGGTGGATTTTGAGTTAGAAAGAGGGCTCAAAGGAGATTTTGAGGAAAAACAGAAACCATCTCCAAGGAGAATCAAAATTATAACCAAACACCCACTGGTCGATGAAAAGGATGATCCTTGGGCTGGCCTAGAGCATCTCTATCATAAAGAAGAACGGCAACGAGAACAGGCCCAAGAACAAGAAGAAGCCGATACACCACATAAGGAGGATTTGCCCAAAGAACAAGTCAACCCTACTACAAAAGCTCCACACTCCTCTCCCCCAAGTGCACCACCACATCCGGACGACACAACACAACCACAACCAGAGGAGGCCACTCCCTTTGGTAGAAACATGGAACTAGATATCGAACCACCCAAAGAAATTTTCAAGGAACAAAAGGGTGAACCAACTAGCCCCATAGAGACACCAAATACTCAAGCCACCTAGCCAGATGAGCCAGTCACTGAGGCTCAAGACACATAAACGGATCAGTCTAAAGCGAGAAACATAAGAAGAATGGAGAACCTAGAGGACATTGATGAATATTCCTAGTATGCACATGATGTGGTGGAAAAAATGAAAGAAGAAATTTATGCTTACCACCAACAGCTTCATAGCGTATACATGCAACTATGGCTTTGCCAGAAAAGGCTAGACATGGCCAATCTTTGTGTCGAATCATACAAATAAGCCATGGAATTCAAAGAAAATTAATTGTCTAAACTAGCTGCAAAGATAGCAATGGATTTGGAAGCGCTCCATACAAGAAATAAGTAGTTTGAGCAACAAGTCACAATGGCCACCTTAGCTCTATAGGAATCTACTTCAACAATTGACAGCTACAAATCCATCTAAACATTGCAAATACTTACTTGGCACAATCAAAATCCAGATGCCAAGAGCAAAATACATTGCTAAACCATCTCAAGGAAAACCCTACAATAGCCACACTACAGGCCACAGATCAGGCATACAAAGCAGTGGAATAGAAAGTTAAATATCTTGCAAATAAAGAGAAGAGATCTCTTTATCAGGTTTATGCAGTGAGAGAAGCGATACCAATAGGAAATATAACAACTAAATGTAGAATTTTGGAAAGCTCAAGCAATACCCCTAGCACAGGCTACCTTACTAGAGAAAGGACATGTAGATTTTGTAATGCAAGATCAAGATACCCTACAGTTTCTGGATTTTGAAGCAATAACCATCAGAGAGGCCAGTCTTCTTGATCTAGATATTTCTCATGATGAAGCTAGACCCTCAACTCAACCAAAAGGCTTAATTTCTAAGGAGTAAGCAACATTGAAAAATCAGGTGGAAGAGGAGACAAAAACCATATGGAACAAAGCCATGCAGTGGGAGGAGAGAATACTACATTCCATCAATGTCAACCTCCTCACACCACTCGATATAAATGAGGCATGGCAACATCAACAACCTGTACCCTTTCCTCTCATCAGATTCAACGTACTCAAGATCAAAGAGAGGTTACTTAAAGATTTGTAAGCCGACCCAACATTGACAAATCCCAAATGACGGGAGATCTAACTGAACCGATGCCCTAGGTATTTGATCTTGTATACGAATGCACCAACTTCTGTCAAGCAAGATCTTGTGCAGTGCCGGGTGCTAAGAGTTCAAAGTGGGTAGAAACACTTTCTCCTCCAAAAATATATTTAGGAATGTTGGAAAAAATGCATAATTATGGGACAAATTCTTTTGAACCAAGCTCTTAAGTAGTGGTGGTTGCATCGTGCTAGGTTGCACTGTTTTTAGCCATTCATGTCAATTCTAGAGCATAGTTTGCATTGTTCTAGGCTACATTATTTTCAACCATTGGTGTCAACTTTGCTAGGCTGCATTGTTGTCAATAGTTGGGTATCCAATTCCACTAACTTGCATAAGTTGCATTGCGCTAAAAATCACGACTATACAAAGAACTTGGAAATTTTTTATGTTTAGATGGGGATCAAGAGTATACAAAGAAATGGGAAACATTCATTTTTGAATCATAAAACGTAGCTTTGCCTTGTTTTATAAGTAGAAGTAGAATTTGAAGAAACTTGCTACGCCTTCGATGGTTAAGTGGGGGGGGATTGAGTTTTAGTAAGCTGAAATGTTAAAACTTGAGTTAGCTAGAATATTTATTACAAGAGCAAACAACCCAAAATTCAAAAGAAAGTTTTATTTACAAATTGACAAGAGGTGGCATACCCTTATACAGAGGAAAGAGGGTACTTTATGCTCAATATTAGGAGCTTCGTGGGCTTTCTTAGCACTTCTCTTGTATAGTCTTCTGACACGGCTCAAATTGGAGATTGAGGCTGTGCGCTCCTTGCCGCACTGTCGAAGCAAGGGACTTGCCAATACACCGTATGCGAGCCACAAACGGCTCCAAGCACACAACAAGCCTAAACTAGCAAGCTCAAGAAAACAAAGGGTGTGTCACTCACCGCTCTACGCTCGCCTTCGTGGTGGATTCCTCGCCGCGATGAAGAAGAAGCTGCAGTCGTGCCGCGCTCAACCGCTTCGCCGCCGTCGTGCCTTCGTAATGCTCAATCGCACACACACTCTCCCTCTCTCTCTCTCTCTCACACACACACACACAAGGAGGTGAAGAAGAAGAAGATGGAGATGGAGCAAGAGCACTCTTCAATTGCACAAATGAGAGAATGAGTAAAAATTAGGTTTAGTTGGCTTTTATAGGAGCTCACCCCATTCACACTTGGGCGCCCATGCTTAACCAACTAATCCCTTGAATGTCCAAGTTAAAGTGCGCCTCTCATCGGCGATCACTCTACCTTTCCCTATTGGTCCGACAAGCCCGGTACCTGACTCTAAATCATACATAATACACGTCCGTCGTAGGTGATGGGGTGTCCGTGTGCCTTGAGGGTTAACATGCCCCCCTTCCTGATGTAGATTCCGTCCTCGGAAGCTATTGAGTTGAAGCTGGTTCGTCGAGGTGGAAGAGAATTTGAGATGAATGTCCTTAGCCTTCTTCAGTCACTGCAAAATCAAACAACATTGGCACAGTAATTGCATTCTCTTAAAAAGCATATGCAGTTTTAGGTAGACACATTGATTGGTCAAAGAATTTCAAACAATTTGTTAGCAATGAACATTAAATTGCAATGTAATCAAATGCATAAACAGATGTAAAGGCAAAAAATTAAACAAGTCTGGGGTCGCTAATTTGACGGTCGAAAAGCACTAGAGATCGAATATTAATACCATGGGTAAGCTTCTTAATTTTCTGTGGTCAATTAAGTTGTTTAATCGCGAGAGCCAAGTATTCATGTTCAAGGGCTGACTAGAGGCTATATCTAGAAAACCTTGTAGTTAAGCTACCATAAAAGGAATTTCTCATGAAATCATCGCCTGACTGATTACTTTTTCTTTGACCCCCCAAAGTCTTTTCACATTGATTCAATTATGATGTGTGTGCTTATTTTGTATGCCTTGGGTTTTTTGCTTTTCAAGGAAAAGCGCCCACACTGGGAACCTCTAGGGCTCTAGTACCATAGGCAATACATGTGAGTGAAGTACCAAATCAAGCTGAGATTTCTCTTCCAGCTTAAAATTTTACATTGTGGCACTTTGATTTTTTGTTTGTTCATTTTGCTCATTTTAATTTTGTAACTTTGGGGGGTCATATAACACTGTTACCCTCCCCAGGCTCATCACATTAGTAAACTCCCTTTATAATACTTAAGCTAAAGGTCAATAGGGTTAAGCCCACTAGAAAGCCCTAGTACATTTCATACAATGCTGCCTAAATCGGATTAAGAACCTAAGTAACCATTGCTTATTAGGAAGGCATTCCCCATGGTATTAAGAGAAGATTTCTAATACCTAGCTTGGTCAAACTAGCTTAGTCGGACTGCTTGATTTTTAAACCTAGACAAGTGATTATGACAAAACATTACATTGAATTAAATGTTGATACTAAGCCAATGCGCTGAATATTATGCTACCAATCACAATCAAAGCAGACAATCATGGATGCAAAAAAGATAAGGGCAATGCTAATGGACAAGAAACACCTGTTTGTGTTGATGGTCGCGCTTGATTTGAAGTGTGAACGAGAGAAAGGTTCCATGAAGGTCCAAATCCTATCAATAGCAACACGCTCCTGTACACACTATGAAACAAAAGGAATACCTCCAGGAGGCACATTAGTGGGAAAAGAGAACTTTGCTAATCTCTCAACTCTAAAACAGAAACACTCCTATCGTACTAATCTTACCTACCCTCCATCACTCAAGTGATGAGGATCGAAGGTGTTTTATGGCATAGGTTTCTGTTTCACTGTACCAGATGTGACATGTGTAGGTCTGAGTCAATGTTTTGACTTTAATGTGCATACTCGTTTGCTAATTGCTCTTGCTCTTTTTTTTTTTTTTTTGTGTATAAAGCTTTATATGTACATTCCCTAAGATTGGAATTGAGAGGTCAGGGAAAAAGGTTGAGAGGGAAACAAATGAATGATGACTATCAGCAAACACTCCCCCCTTCCTTGGGTAGATCATACCGTTTGAAATGAGCTTGTCACCCTTTGAAACCAATTGTTCCAGTTGGTAATAGGTGAGGATTTTTGCCAGTAGTTTTCTATTACCCTAGATGCCTTGTCAAGTTGCAAGGGTGGTAAGGTACTCTCCCAGGATTTTATTTGCAACGTTGTTGTAGGTGGTGAACTTACCCCGGAAGGTGCAAACTCTTTCGTGCTTGGATGGATATGTACAGTGGTAGGTGGAGGTTGTGTCGAAGCTTCTATTTGCGTAGAGGAACTACATGAAGAGCAAGAAGCTTCATTTGATTTCCCTGTTCCTGAGCTAGGTGGGACAAATCGTTCTTTCTTTGGTACCCAAACTAGCTCGGGAGCGGGTATGTAGCATTTTGTGATTTTTTTCTTTCCACGATCATTGATTCGTTTTGGAGCTACGGGATTGGGCTCACTTGGGTCAGGTGATAGGTAAGAGCACAATCTACGTTTTGGCACCCAGATTTGATCATTTCCTTGATAGTAGCCTTAGGCTTCCAATAGTCGTTTAGGGATCCATCGCAACATTTTCTTACTTTTCTTGGAGCGAGTGGTACGTTTCTTACAAGGCTTCTGCTTTTTAGCACTAGTTATGGTCACTCAAGAAGCTTTAGGGACCCACTTGTATGTTTTCTTCGTGACATTAGGATGAGTCTTGTCGGAAGCGATATGCATTGCTTGTAGCATATTTAAGGGTACATGCATTTCATCCCCCTCAGGTGTTACCCAGGTCGTCCCCCTATTTCCCCAAGTGTCTATGGTTGATGCTAGGTGGACCCAATCCACATTGTCTGATTCCGTCATACCCGGTAACACATCCATGTAAGGAGAATCTTGGCCAATGTCTGTATCCTTCTTACAAGTGTAACAATATTGTAGTGGGGCCGAGTGAACTGTGGTGTCAGAGCGATGATCAATAATGGTTTTACTCCCTAAGGGGTGTACCTTACCAGTCACCAAATCCACTCTAAGGACAGAGTCTTGGAATTGCAAATAGACATGATTTTTAGACCAATCGTGAACCATTTGTGCTTCCCTCATGAATGGTCGTCCTAAAATCATTTCATATGACATAAGGTGTTTAGAGAAATCCATTACAATGAACGTATGTCGTACCTTGTGTCCTAGAACTTTGATCTTAAGATCCTTGAGCATCCCCATAGGTTTGGCTATGGTACCATTTGCCATCTTTACCACAATGTTAGTAACACTGAGGCGGGGTTTTCCCATGGATTCCCAACAATCTTTTGTAACGATGCTAACTCCCGCACCACCATCAAGAATTCCCTTTATAGTTAATCCCTTGGTAGTGATGGGTAGGGTCGCATTAGACTCGTCGCCTTCAAAATACAGCCCTAATTCGTTAATGGGTACCTCGATCACAGACTCGTGTTCATCTAAGTCAAGTGATTGCACATGATTTTCCTCATCAATCATAATCGAGTCAGGCCTATTTGGTTGCGCAAACTGCGGTAATCCCGTTCGTAGCTCTCCGTTAAGGAATGCTCGAAGTGCAAGGAATAACTCAGGATCTCCATACAGCTTTGCTATGATCGTGGTTCGGACCTCAGAAGACATGAAGTCCACTAGTTTGGCAACATTCATTGGCGTTTTACAGGGTGTAGGTCCTTCACTAGGAACTGGTGAGGATGGAATCTCATATTCCTCAATGGGATCAGGTATTCCTTCGTTAAACATCCTTTCCAACAAGAAGGGTGTATGCTCACTTTCTGATGTCCCGTCCTCACTCCCTTCTTGGATGATACTAGATATGGCTAACGGTCTATGGTTCATGTGGGGTGGATGAACTTGCGTGGGAAACACTGTGTCATGAATTTTTACATGCATGGGTTCTGGTTCTAGTTTCCTTTGAGTCTCCTCCACTAAACCTCTTAGATGTTTCACCTGCTTAATCTCGTCTACAGGGTTTGGGTACATCCCAATCTTCTTTTTACGATTCTTCCCTTTTTGCCCCTGCGGTTTATCTTGGGGGTCTTGGATTGGATTTGGAAACACTTGTGGTGTTTTCAGAGGCTCTTTATGATTTTCTCTTATTCGGTTTTCATTTGGTTCCATGTTACGGTTTTCCTTGTCGGTCTTTCCCTTTGTGGTATTGGTTCTAGTCTCCATTGTGTCGACTGAATCTGAATCATCCTCGAGGTCATTCATATACACGGGGTCATCTCCTGTTCCTATGTTTGTTTTGGAACTTGGCTTTGAATTTTCCGTATTCTGCGACTTCTTCCTTCGTGTCTTCTTTTTCTTTGCTTGGATAACTGACGCGGTATCTCTCTCTTCGAGGATATGTCCTGGCCCTTGAAGCATGGACCGTGTAATCGCATAAGCGGGTGCGACGGGTGGCATTGGCGATGTCACACTAGCAATTTCGACCAAATTCAGGGGTGTGATTTTAGGTGCATTTGGGTTATAGGGGCATTGGGCAATCAAGTGATCTATGCCACAACGATTACATGTGAGTATTGGCATTGCAGACGTGCTCCCTTGATTCACTTGCATCTGTGCAGCATTCTTTTGCAGCCTAATAGGGCATTCCGCTACTCGATGTGGTCCACCACACTCGTAGCATTGAAGAGGTGGCCTCCTAGCCTGGGTGTTGATATTTTGACCTCTGGATGCGAGAGCAGCAGCTTGATAAACCGGCTTGACTTGTCCCCAACAATCTTCCATGTAGTATATAGGACACTCTTCCAATGTATCAAGTCCGTAGGCAATACTAGTGTCTATTTCCTCCTCACAACCATCTGCATAAGCATTAGATGGCTCGCAACCCACTTGGTTCATAGGGGCAACTCTTGGATGCGGGGGCTGCGGTCCTAGCACAGGAGGTGGTAACGGTGTAGCTTGTACAACATTTTGAGATCTAGGGACCATGTGTTGCGGTAATTGCTCAACAGGTGGAGTAGGCATCAATACAGGAGCTCGAGGCGCATCCGTCCAGGCTACAGGTGGTCTATTTGCCATCATACGTTTGATCATTAAACAATCCTTAGCTTGGTGACCATACCTACCACATGCGTTGCAAGTTCCATTAAATTTTACTCTAAACGTAGGGCACTCACTATTGCTATGTGGACCTAAGCAAATGGAACACCATTGTTGCTCCCTTCTTGGATACATGTGACTATTTTGAGGGGGTCGATTATCCTTAAGAGACTCTTGGATTGCCTTGGTGAGGTCTGTCAAGAATGTCTCAAATACCTTTGGCTCATTGGCAATGGGCTTTGCAGTCATGGGTTCATACTCAATGGCTTGTGAGCTAGTGGATCTCGTGTCAGTAGACACCCTCATGCCTGCTATCATCAAGTTGTCCTCTAATTGGATTGCATTGGCAATGACATCTTCCCAGGTTGTGATACCTCTAATCACTAGTCCATTATAGATTCCTTCATTCCTCAACCCTCGAATGAATCGATCAAGCAGTTGGTTATTGTTGAAGCGCTCATTTACAGGGCAACGAGAGTTTAAGTGCTTTAGACGACTAATGAAGTCCCTTACTGACTCTCCTTCCTTACGTTCGGCCTTCTGTAGCTGAGATGCTACACCCCAAAGCACACCTTCTCGTATGTACTCCTTTAGAAACAACCTTCGAAGGGTAGGGTAGATTGTTTTCTCGTCCACCCTTAAGGTCCTATACCAATCTCCAGCCTTCCCACTTAATGTCAAGCTTAAGGCATTGCACTTATGTAGTTCGTTGCGTTCCCCTAAGGAATCACATACTTGTTCAAACACTTCAATGTGTTTCCTAGCATCTTCGTCCCCATTGAATTTTTGCGTGAGTTTGGCAATTTGTACTGCCTTACTTCTAGGCTCTCTATCAGATGCATGACGCATATTTTCCGCGATAGATCGACCTATGGTTTGAGCAAACGCTGCCAAGTCACCTATGTGAGGAGGCAGGGCCGGTGGAGGTACTCTTGGAATCATATGTGGGAGAGGAACGGGTACCGGTCTTGGCATATGTGTGGATGATGCAAGATATGGAACATAACTGGGCATAGGTCCACTCGGATAAGAGCTAGGGAGCGGCACTCGAGGAGCATAAGCAAGTGGTACAATTGGAGGTGTGGGGGCCATGTGTGCATAAGGGGATAGAGGCACATATGGTCGAGGCCCCATATTAGGTACTACGACACTAGGTAGTGGCACTGCGCTAACCGTAGATGTCATCGGTACATTCTCTGTCAGGCTTATCCCTGGAGTGAGCACTGTGTTTTCCTTAATAGAGGGTTGAGCCAAGTTAGGGAAGCTAAAGTTTTCGCTCGGAGGCTCAGATTGCATAGAGACCCCAGGTGAAATGACGTAAGATGGGTCCATGGGACTCATTAGAGGAGTCTCCATTTGTGATAGAGTAGGCTGTTGAGCCTTGCTCGTATCCAGAAATCTCATGGGGCCAGTTGAGAGTATATTTACCCCTCGGTTTTGCCTTTCTGATTGAATAATGCCATGGATAACATTACATATCATTTTCTGTTGATCTTCGATGCTCGTGGCACTAGAGGTGGATTGTACAATCTCTATCCATCCTACATGGTAGGCGTGGCCAGAGTGTAGATCCGTCAACACCTCAGTGTGGAGGTCGTATGTCCAATGATCATTAATGAACCATCCTTCTAGAGTCGACGTGTTAACGGTTTCTTGTGAGGTAGAAGCAATGTTGCTCCCCGTGGTTTTACTTGTCACCAACGGTACTCTAGAGGGAACTTCTGAAGGAGGCAGCTCAACAGGGCCTTCTTGGTAAGAAGTTGGCAGGATATCCACATGGACACTCTTTGGGGGTGTGGGGTCCACGTGCGATGTGAAAGGAGAGTCCACTTCCCCACCCCCTTCGCGTGCTTCATTTGCATCAGTTTCCGAGCGAGTAGCTCTACCTAATGTTTCCATGAAACGGCTAAACATACTAGTACTAGGCTGGGGAGCTTCAGGAGGTGCATGGCCTTCTCTCTCAGTGTTTTGGGTAGGGTATGCTTCCATGATTTCTGAGTCGGAGGAGGAATCACTAGCGGCTATTTTAGGGTCTTGGGTGGTGCTACCTTGTGTCCCCGCTGAGGGTCTAGAGCTTATCGTGGATGGGTAATGGGTGTCCGTATGAACAGAGGCACCCTCAATATGCTCGTGTTCTAGCACCCGCCCAGAGCGTAAGTGCATGTGCTTTTGATACCCTAAGGTGTCAAAAAGCTGCTCTAGGAGGCCTTGTGACTAGTTTTTAGCGTGTTTTTTGTTTGTTTTTTTTGCTAGATTTTTTAGAGCGTGTCGTGGAATGGGCCGTGTGATAGCTCGAAACGAGCGTATCGGTCAGAGGGTCGTGCCGTGCTTTACAGCCCTCCGTTTGGTCACTCTATGCCCTCGGAATCCCTAAAACTGTCAATTTCCAGTAGGGAACTAAGCCCAAACTAGAAAGTCGGTGCAAGTGGGAAGAGAAAGGAGGAGAGTGGAGGACTTGTCCCACATGCTCTCATTCTCTCTTGAGGGAGTAGGGTATATATATAAGAGTGAGTCTAGTATATATCATAAGACTGAGGACTGAGGCCTGGGCTTGGGCTTGGGCTTGGGCTTGGGCTTGGGCAAATGATCCCGATCCCGATCTATTTTTTATACAAACCAACCCGTCCGTTTTAAGAGTCACGTTTTTTATTTTCAAAAAATTTCGCCGCCCGCTCGCTCGCGTTTTTAATTTCCGAATTTTTTTCCTTTTAAATATTTTTTTTTCTCAAAAAACTTTTTTTTTTCCTTTTTTTTTTTTTTTTTTTTGATGCAGAAAATACAGAAATTGAAAAAAACGCAGAAAATGCAGAAATTGCAGAAAATGAAGGAAAAACGCAGAAATTGCAGCAAATTGACAAAAATGCAGAAAATTGCAGAAATTGAAAACGCCGAACTTGAAAATGCAGAAATTGCGGAAATTGAAAAAACGCAGACAATAGCAGAAATTGAAACTTGACAGCAAATGCAGAAAACACAAAAAACAGCAATCTCCACACACTCCTTCCCTGCCTTTCCTATGATAGAAATTGCACCACAAGGAAGCGTAAAGTGCTAACCGAGCTTAGTGTAGGGCATATCCCCGGCAGCGGCGCCAAAAATGTGCGCTCCTTGCCGCACTGTCGAAGCAAGGGACTTGCCAATACACCGTATGCGAGCCACAAACGGCTCCAAGCACACAACAAGCCTAAACTAGCAAGCTCAAGAAAACAAAAGGTGTGTCACTCACCGCTCTACGCTCGCCTTCGTGGTGGATTCCTCGCCGCGATGAAGAAGAAGCTGCAGTCGTGCCGCGCTCAACCGCTTCGCCGCCGTCGTGCCTTCGTAATGTTCGATCGCACACACACTCTCCCTCTCTCTCTCTCTCTCTCACACACACACACAAGGAGGTGAAGAAGAAGAAGATGGAGATGGAGCAAGAGCACTCTTCAATTGCACAAATGAGAGAATGAGTAAAAATTAGGTTTAGTTGGCTTTTATAGGAGCTCACCCCATTCACACTTGGGCGCCCATGCTTAACCAACTAATCCCTTGAATGTCCAAGTTAAAGTGCGCCTCTCATCGGCGATCACTCTACCTTTCCCTATTGGTCCGACAAGCCCGGTACCTGACTCTAAATCATACATAATACACGTCCGTCGTAGGTGATGGGGTGTCCGTGTGCCTTGAGGGTTAACAGAGGCTTCAAGAGCCACCCACAATTCAAAGATTTCACTTAGGTTGGGTTTAGACTTGCAAGCTTGCCGCCGCCGCTGAGCGTGAACGACCTTGGAGGAGGCAGACTGAAAAAGAGGGAGATGTTGAGAGAGACATGAAATCTTCCGCGCGCGGGACGGGGGGGTGTCGAAAGAGGTATGGAAGGTCCAACCAAAGAGAAAGCTTTCATGCAGCAAGCCAGGTGCAATCGCGACATTTGGATGTCCCTGTGCAGTGTAACATTTTAGCCACACTGTCTGAAGCCCATGTTAGTACTTAAGTTCTAGCTTAAACATCGGAAATAGCAAACTACAAGAGCAAAAAAATCAAAACTAAAGTCTTTTGGACATTCTTCATGTAAGAAACTCAAACCCATGAGCTTCGACTTGGAAAACATGCCCCCCTATAAACACGAGGATCATTCGCCCCAACTAGCAGTTGATAATTCTTTTACACAACTACAAGAAACAAGTTGTCAAAGGCAACAAGGCTCGTGCTATAGTTCGAGGCACATGCAATAAGCTACCAAAGGCAACAAGGCTCGAAAAATAGTTTGAGCAAGCTTGAGAAACCACGGAGGACAAATCTAAAATGGGATGTTAGTTTTAAAATTCAGAAGTAACACTAGAGACATGGTGACATGTCAGCCATGCTACTGTGCCGTGAGCTCGTCATGAACTGTGGCATGATAGTAGCCACGTTGATAAGCCTTGAGCCCTCCATAAGCTACAACATCAGTTCACAATATGTGTTGAATCTCCATGAACTGAGGCATAATCTTCTACCTCTGAGAGATTTGAGAGAGAGAGAGCGAGAGCTTGTACGCCTAAGAGAGAGAGAGAGAGAGAGAGAGAGAGAGAGAGAGAGAGAGAGAGAGAGAGAGAGAGAGAGAGAGAGAGAGAGAGAGCTTGTACGCCTGTCATGAACTTCACTTGTTCACAGCCGAATTAAACCTGCGATGTTGATGCCCTTCTTATTTTGTAGTTGCTGTGAACCTTGCAATGTCTCTTTAGTGAGCTTGTCATATTTGATGTCAATTGTGTCCCCATGCGTTCCTCAATGAAACCTACAGGAGTACGGGAACGGCAAATCATATGTGGTAGACCCTCTGGTGTTTGAACCAATCTTATCTTGTCTGTACATAACCTACAATAATGTGTGCAAATTGTGTTGATGCTCACACAGATGATATGTGCGTGGAGTGCAAGGGCCATACCTCCCTTGTAGCTATCAACTGAGCTCGCCACATATTACAAAGGTAGTTCCACATCCTATATAAACATCTTGTAACAAAATCCCTTCATAATAAGGAATCCTCATATCACTTCAGCCCCCCCCCCCCCCCCCTCTCTCTCTCTCTCTACATGTGTCTCTATCAGAGGCTTGAAGCTTCATAACTACTCCTAGAGTCTATAGCTCATCAGGAGTTCATGCCTCACGAAATTTTCAAGCCTCCTAAGCTACAAATTTCTTTCTACCTAGAAACCATTTACAAATGTCTCTAGCTCATGAGGCTCGAGCTTAAGCTCATAAGCCTCTTGTCTCAAAGACTCTTGCCAAAATTCTCTCTAGTTGAGCATTCAATCTATAGCTCCTGGGCTTGAACTTAAGCTCACGCCTCATGATCTAGATGCTTAGTTTTTAAGCCTCATGTGAGCACTCTAGTATGACTTGAATTGAGTCTCTAACTCATGAGGCTCAAACTAGTTGATCATCTTCGTGAGCCTATAACTCACGAGACTTGAACTAGTTGATCATCTTCTTGAGTTTCTAACTCATGGGGCTCGAACATTAGTTCCAGCCTCATGACTTGGAGACTCACTTTTCAAGCCTCGTGAGCACTCTACTGAAAATCTTTCTAGGTATGAATCATCTTCAAGAGTGTTAATCATGCTAAGCTCAAGAGTTTCTTGATCTACAAAATTTTGCAAAAGTCTTTCAAGTTGAAAGACATCTTCAAAAGTCTCTAGCTCTCTAGTGGGACTCGTTCTAGCTATGAATCATCTTCGAGATTGTCGATCATTCTAAACTTCAGAGTCTCATGATATAGAGACTTTTGCAAAATTCATTCAAGTTTGAAAACCACCTTCAAAAGTCTCTAGGTCATATGGCCCTTGACCCTCATAACCTAGAGACTCAATCATTAATCTTCATGAGAGCTCTAGGAGGATTTTTTCTAGAAACTATTTGCATGACTCTCTAATGCAGGTAGCACAAGAGCATCATGAGCTAGAGACTCTTGAAAAAATATTTCTAATTGAAACCCTCTTTCAAAGACTCTAACTTAGGAGGCCTCTTGAGCCTCATGACCTATAGACTTGATATTGAAGCCTCAAGAGCATCCCATGGAATTAAATCCCATAATACATACTAATCTCCCCCCAAAGCAAGCATGCTTATGCTCATCACTTAGAGACAATTCTAGCATCCATGCCCAAAGAGATGTCATCCATCAATCAAGCATGTGATAGAATGTTGTGCATTTGAGTTATGAACCACTTTCCTCTCCTCTTTGATGCTAATTAATCATGGTTCTTTTGGTTTTTTTTAGCTACTCTTAAACCTATTGAAGATAACCAAAGGATACCATCCCCATGAAATTGTCTCATAAATATATCCTTCATATATGTATTTTTTAGTTGCAAAAGCAGGCATACTTGTGCTGTTCATAATAGATAATTCCTACCTTTGGAGTCAAAGAGGTTCCATCCACACAGTCTTGAACCATATCCCTATCCTCTTTGGCTTGCTTTATAGAAATGCGTTTATATTGTTCCATACAATGTAGTCAAAGAGTGCCAAACCTATGAAAATAATCTCATGGAATTAACCTACATCTTCATATTATTCAATTGGAATAGTAATTAAGGATGCTCATGCCCTCCATAAGAGAGAGTCTCTACATTTGTGATTAAAGGAATGCCCTACACCCTCACATAAATTTAATATGCACGAACCTACTTCATTTTCTAAAAATTGTGGAAACAATCACTGGAAAGTTGGTAAAATTTTTGAGGGGAACAATAATTGCATGTGTCTTTAGACTGATATATGCAAAGATGAGCAGGTATATACTTCATCACTCTAGTAAATGAATTCTCTTGCAACAATAGAGAAACAAAGAATGTACAAGAGGAAACACAATGTTTAAGGACACATATGCATTGGGTTAGACCCTTGATATTGCTACCAAGCTCACATTGATCTTTCTGTAAGTATGAACTGCCTACATAACTAAGAGCACTTGTTAATATCTTTTTATTCTCCATTTGTTGTTTGGTTTTACCAAGCATCATCCTCATTTGAGATCCCCTCAACATGAAAACTTCTTTAGAAAGGGCTTATAAACAAGTTCATTTTTGTTGCAATTTCTTAACACTGCACTCTTTGACGATGCTTTTAACTCCATTGGTCTCTCTTTAAAATCTCTTGAATTTGTACACAATAAGGTTCAACCGTCATCTTAATATCCTGTAGAGCAACAACAGGGGTTTCTTGAACTTACTTTTGAGCCTCACATCCATGTGCTGCACAACAACAAAAAGTGAGACTTGAACTTAAGTTTGAGCCCCATGATCATGTACTCATGGCTCGTTTTTATACGGCATGAAGGGTCCCCATAAACAACAAGAGGTCAAACATAACTTAAAATACTATAGTTTTAATTTTCATTTTAAGAAATGGGACTTGTATAAGTCCTAAACATGTGTTTGGACCAGCAAAATCCGCCTACTTGGCTAAACTACCCAAGGTTTCCACCTCCTTCAAATAACCAACCCACAAAGGATTACATGGTGGAAACACTGTCCTCGACCATTCACATGTTTTGCGGCATTTTGGATTTGTCCTCTATCATGCTGGTAAAGATTACAAAAATGCTCTTAACTTGTTTGCAGACTTTTGATCGTTAGATGCCGCATGGATGTCCTTCCTTGCAAGCACCAAGGGTCTCCACTACAATTTATCAGGCCAGCCCTCCGAAGTACTGCTTCATGGATTTTATGTTAGGGTGATGTTTCCACCATCCTACTACATGTGGACATTTGAAGGAGCATTCTACACGAGCTTCGTCACTTACCAATCTAAGATCTTTGGCCCCATCATCACCAATTTGCAGGCAAGATTTCTCAGTTACTCCGTTGATGAGCAAAGAAATAAAGTCACCATAAAATTTATGTCAATTGAAGATAAAAAACTCCGTCGCAAATACCAGTAGGGTCTCGAGCAGCACGCACAAAGAACAACGGCAAGGAAGCATGTCCACTACTTAGCACCCTAAGTAGCTATGTTGTGGATGACACAAATATCAAAAGGGATTCCATGCATTTTTAAGGACAATTGAATGTATTAAATTCCTTCGTATCAATGAAAAATCCCACAAAGTCCAAAGACGTTGTAATATTATTGATTGTCAATGAGTCTAAAGGGGTTGAGGGCCATTAAATTTGTAATCATATGCAGTTTCTAAGACTTATATTGACCCTAAATAGCTAGAAATCCATTCTTTGAACCTTAGCTAAGGTATAAAATCCAACCTTTGTAATTAAAAAGGGTAGTCCCTATAAAGTGTGAGCTTTGTCCTAAGGTGTGAGTCAAGGAGAGGAGAGTGGATTTATCCCACATACTGTGGAGCAAGGCTGTAGAGCTACTTTAAGCCCATTTCATGAATGAATAAACAACTTCATTTTGCACTACATGCTTGTCTATGGTGAGCTTGTGCTAAGCTAAGTCAATACTCAAGATTGTGTTTATGAGTCCAAGCTAATTCTATCTTGGAACCTAATTCACTTGAGTGATAACCTTGCTTACACATTGAAGCTATGTTTCTCTTTTATCCACCATAGCTAGCACAATCCAATTCCTAACATTTGGTATCAGAGCCATGGTGTGCTAGCTAGGCTTGCTATTATGCATTGGCATGTTTGCACAATTAGCATTCATTGATCATCATTAGATAGATCCATTAGGTTTTCTCTTTTATTGCATAATGCATACCTAATTAGTATTCCACTGGCTAGCATGAGCATGTTCTTGAGCTAAAGACTCTTGAGCCACTACTCACTGGATTATTCGAAGCTTAATTAGCGTCAAAGTTCATTAATTTTCCATTAGGAACTTGCAATTTGTATCCAAAATTTGCTCCTTATTGTAGTAACATTGGCATTTACGATTGGTGTGTGTGCGCAGCCTGTCTCAAGAGCTTTCTACTGACTATTTCCATGCTCAAATCGCACTTCATATGCACATTCTAGAGCTTGATTAATTTTCTCATGAACGCTCTCACCCTCTGGATTTTCTGCTGAAAAACTCTCATCAGCTTTGTTGTGTGTGTGTGTGTGTGTGTGTGTGTGTGTGAAGTTGATGCATTAAATGCTCAAATGACTTTCAGTTGGACCCGCGAGAAGCAACCCTATTATAGGTGTTGACCATTTTTAAAAGGGCGGCCACACCCAATTTGAGCGCCCACTAGGCGGACCTCAAATCAGCGCCAAACCGTTTTCAATTCTGTTTTCGGGTCTGCTAGGGCAGATTCCCACAGGCGCTGCACGCCTTGCTCAAACTCTTTTCCGATGGGCTGCTCGTGCTCCTGCTCGCCTACCCGCTCTAGCCCGGCATGCCCGAAAAGTTGACCCCCTTGCCCGGCTTACCGGACCCCTTCTCGGGCCCCCCTTCTCACGCTGACTCCCGGCCTCAAAGATCCAAGGCAAGTAAAACTTCAAGGCTTTTCAAACCCCTGCTCCCACCAAACTGCAACAAATTTCTCCCACCAAGGAATACATTCCCATAAGCTTGCTGCCATCAAACCGCCAAGACCCTTCAAGGGCTTCCCAAGGAAAATAAACCAAAGCTTTCAAAGCCTTCCAAACGCATTCAAAGGCGGATCTCATTGAGCTTCAAAGGGCATTTCCAACCAATTTAACGGAGGGTGAAAACTTCAAACTTTTATCGAGCATCCAAGGGCTGCCAAAGGGTCTGTTCTCACTGACCGCGGCATTACCAAGCATCCAAAGAAGCATTACTTCATTGTGAAGAGGGGCTTCACCGACAGTGAAGAGGAGCTTCACATTTGAAGGGAAAATCCAAAGTACAAATTGAAATCTTGCAGCCAAGCACAACAACTTCTTGCAATGTATTTAGTTGTATTTGTCTACATGGATGACATTATTTGTTTTTGTAATGGGATAGAGAGTGGCATTGGAGAGTCTCCAAATTGCTAAAATATCTCCATGTGTGAAGATTTTGTGACAAAGTGTATGAGAAACACCGCATGCTTGGGCTCTCGGAGTATGAGCAAGATGGAAGAGAACATTAATTTTTGCATAAACCTTTTCATAGCATATTGTTGCATGTCATTATGACGCATGGAATAAAGCCTGATTGTACCACAAAAAGGGGGATAGAAGTACTTGTTCGAGGGGAGGATACGAAGTCAGACCATGAAGCAAATGAAAGCAACAACAGAAGCAACGAAGGCAAGAGACCTGACAAAGGATCAAGTCACATAGTAGAAGACAAAAAGGATGAAGACGAGAGGAACTTCTGTTATGAAGATGCAGTCTCTCTACTTGTAGGGGAGGACTTTTTCCTCTGTGGATTCCAGTTTATCATCCTGTGTGGAAATGTCCTAAGGTGTGAGTCAAGGAGAGGAGAGTGGATTTAACCCACATACTGTGGAGCAAGGCTGTAGAGCTACTTAAAGCTCATTTCATGAATGAATAAACAACTTCATTCTACACTACATGCTTGTCTATGGTGAGCTTGTGCTAAGCTAAGTCAATACTCAAGATTGTGTTTATGAGTCCAAGCTAATTCTATCTTGGAACCTAATTCACTTGAGCGATAACCTTGCTTACACACACACTCACACATTGAAGCTATGTTTCTCTTTCTTCCGCCATAGCTAGCACGATCCAATTCCTAACAGTCCCAACCCATTTGCTAAAATGGACCCTATGTCTCATATGATCCATTTTAGCACATAGTATAGGCCTTGATCGCCCATACCATATCGGATGGATGTACAAATTTTTGTGGGTAGAATAATGGTTCTCACCCCAACCTGTACAAATTATTGTGCTTATCCGATCTGGTACCGAAACATACTTTGCACTGAAATGGGCTGTATGGCTCATATGCCTCATTTTAGCACATAGTACGAGCCTTGACCGTTCATACCATATCAAAAGGTTGTGAAAACTTGTAGGGATTTTAGAATGGTTCTCACCCCCACCCGTGTAAATTTTTGTGGACATCCAATATGGTTTGGCAGTCCCGAATCATACTATACGCTAAAACGGGCCGTATGGCTCATAAGGCCCATTTTAGCACATAGTATGGACCTTGAGCACCCATACTAGTGTGGATGGTTGTGAAACTTTGCAAGTATGGGGAATGGTGCTCATCCCCATCCATGAAAACTCTTGTGGCCATCCAATATATTTTGGGCGGTCAAGGACCATACTATGTGCTAAAATGGCTCGTATAAGCCATACGACCAATTTTAGCACATAGTATCGGCCTTGACCACCCATGCCAGTTTGGATGGCTCTACAATGTTGTGTAGATGGGGGAATAGTACACCCTTCTTATAAAGTCTCATGGTCATCAGATATTGCTTGGGTGGTCCCAACCCATACTATGTGCTAAAATGGGTTGTATGGCTCATACGACCCATTTTAGCGCATAGTATGGGATCCACCCATGCAAATTCTTGTGTCCATTTGATATTTTCTGAGCAATCCCGACTCATACTATACGCTAAAATGGGCCATATGGCTCATATGGCCCATTTTAGCGCATAGCATGGTCCTTGATCATCCATACCAGTTTGGATAGCTAACCAGCTTTGCAGAGGTGAGGAAATGGTACACACCCCCACCCATGTAGATTTTCATAGGCATTAGATATGGTTAGGGCGGTCCCAACCCATACTATGCACCCAAATGGGCCGTGTGAGTTTTATGGCCCATTTTAGCGCATAGTATGGGCCTTGATTTCCCATATCATATTGGGTGGCTATGAAACTTTTCATGGGTGGGGAGTTGGTACTCAACCACACCCATGAAAATTTTCGCTACCATCTTATATGGTTTGGGTAGTCCTGACCCATAATATGTGCTAAAATGGGTCGTATGTCTCATATGGTCCATTTTAGCGCATAGTATGGACCTTGCCCGCCCATACCATATTGGATGGCTGTGCAAATTTGCACAAGTGGAAAAATGTTATTCATCCCCATGTGTACAAATTTTAACAACCATCCAATATGGTTTGGGTGGTCCCTAACCATACTAGATGGCCTAAACTGGGTTGTATGTCTTATACGGCCCATTTTATTGCATAGTATGGGCCTTGCCAACATGGCACTGAGCTCGGTGCCACACATTAGGGAAAATTTGGACTCTCAAAAGAGCCCTAGAAGGAGGTTTGACTTTTCCTCTCTCGTCCAAAGTGGGCAACCCGGTGAAGTACATAAACGCTTTGTCAGAACCTTACCAACCACAACATATCATTGGAAAGATCTTAAAAAGTAGGTTCTAAATCCCCAAACTCCAAAAAAATTGGAGTTGATTTGTAAAAGTTATAGCCTCCCCACCTAAGCTGAAATGTGGGGAGAGATTCCGTTTATAAGACGGAGTTGTCACATCAAAAAATGGAAGTTTCTAGAATATAAGGAATCTGATGGCATGCTATATATCAATGAATAGATTTTGATGAGTACATTCTAAATCCAAAAGGTCCGACAAGTTTTGATTTCATTTGTAAAAATTTTACTATGCACCTATTTTGGACAAGAGGAGAAAGTCAAAGTCCTTTTAGGTCCCATTTGAGAGTCCAAAATTTCCTTATTGTAGACGATCCACATAACTCAAAGAATAACATGGCCATACTATATGACATTGATCTTGGCTCCATAGGATATGGGGCCCACATAACTCGAACAGTTACGTGGACATCCCTCATGGCACCGAGCTCGATGCCACATGGAGAGGGTCCATGTAACTCGTTGAGCTACATGGAGGAAACCACATGGCACCATTTGGAGGCTTTGAAGGCCACATTTCCTGACATGAGATGTGGCTCAATTTACATTGTAAGTGTCACACTTGGGGGGAAACTACGAAACGTATCCCCAATTGAATCTTCCTAGTTGTCACCATCCTTCTCTTTGCTTTGGTTTTTGTAGCCATACTTTTATAAAGGGTAAGGGTCCTTTGAGTGTCAGACACAACCTGGTCCCATGCTTTAAATTCTCAAGAATGACTTTAAGAAACAGTATAGAAAATTTACTCCACTTTATTTTTTAGAACTTTCACATTAAAAAGGGACTAGTCTAGGTGGGGCCACAAAGCCTTCAACTTATTCTCAATCTTGTAGAGATTAAACATTACAAGTTTATGGTTAGAAAGAGGACAGATAGGTCCTCGTTATAGTTAATGAACCATGATCTTGAATCAAGCTAGCAGTCATATAAATGTGGTCCAAATTTTCTACTCTATGGCATTCTCCCATCTGATTATTGCTCTAGGTATGGCCCACATTTTTTGATACATCCAGGACATTGAGGTTGTTTAGCCATTTTTAATGACTACACTTTTCATTGCCTAAGATTACTTGGCCCAAATTTCTCAATCTGCTAGAAATATCTTGATTCCAAGATCTTCCCCCCCCCCCCCCCCCCCCCAACAAAACAGTGAACTTTATATTAACAGAATAAGAGAGAAGACAAAAATTACATCAGTGCCATGATCCATCACATGTTCCATGACTATCATGTCCATGTGCATACCCAGGGAGACTCTCCCTTACTACAAAACATGACGTGTCGGTATTACCGACCAGATATAACATAGCATTGACTATAATGCCAAATAGATACAATATAGATAGTAAAGCCAACCAGATGCAACCTCGATACATTAATCTTTCAAGGAATTGATCATGTACTATATCTTTTCCATGAATTTTTTATCTTTGGAGACCACCTCATAAGCCTCCTAAGAGGTTTCCTGATTGGTAGATAGCATGCTCTTTGTTTCCAACCTTTTTCTCTTCTTGATGGGAAGCTCAAGATCCTCATCATCCATTTCCATGTGAGCTTTCTCTGCATCTATGATAATCTTGTTCCACAGATAGTAGATGTTGGCTTCATTGATTTTTAGTTTGCAGACCTGCAGATTGAAATCCACAAAGAGAGATTTCACTAGAAGAGGTTCTTCATAGTAGCAACACTAGCAATCCGTCACTCAAATGTGAAACTTAACGGCATCACTATAATCGTCGCAACAATGAGCATTGCTATGCAACAAATAATATAGTGACACTCATATAGACGCTCATAGCGACGATTATAGTGACACCGACCATGTAAAAAAATAATCTGCGACAAGCGCCAAAAACTCAGATCTTAGATCTCATTTTCGACGCTCTGTGCAAAATAGATATACCAGGTCCCTTCTCTCTCTCTCTCGCTCTCTCTCTCTCTCTCGCGCGCACACACACACACACATGAGGAGAGGAAGGAGAGCCAGGTATGCTGCTTCCCACTCCTCCCTCTCATGTTCCCTCCCCTCTTTCTCTCCCTCCCTCTCTCTCTCTCTCTCACACACACACACACACGCACATTGTGTATGTGTGTGTGTGTGTGTGTGTGTGTGTGTGTGTGTGTGTGTGAGAGAGAGAGAGAGAGAGAGAGAGAGAGAGAGAGAGAGAAACAAAGAAAGAGAGAGAATATTAAACGTCTTCAAAATGTCAAAATGATTTATGAGACCAATTCAATAAACTCCTCGTGGATATAATCTAATGTCTGTATTGTCCAAGAAAATAGTGCATCGGTTGGTGAAGAGCTTTGTCAATGTCTGTCTTTGTAAATAGATGTACTATGACATATATATATAAAGAGAGAGGGAAAGAGATATATAGAGAGAGAGAGTCAACATAGGTTTACGATCTAGTCTTTATATTTATGTTAGAGTTTAAGTTTAGATTTAATATTAGAGATTTGGGGTTAGATTTAGGATTTAACCAAAGATTTAAGGTTTAGAGCTAACGAAGAGGCCCAATCATCTCTCTCTTTTTTGTAGAGCTTAAAGGTGTTTGAGGCTATTTAGCTTTGGAATGTTCAAAGGGTATGCAGCAATACTAGCTGCTAAAAGCGTTCTCCTTTTGTTGAGCTTGAGTGATGGAAGAGAAAAGTGGATAACTCGGGACTTTCACAAAGTAGAAAGTTGGCTTGTGTGTGTGTGTGTGTGAGAGAGAGAGAGAAAGAGAGAGAGAGAGAGAGGGGGGGGGGGGGGGGGAGCACTCGCGGTGCTGAACAAGAATTAGAGCAGCTAAAGCGCATGATGTAGCAGGAGCTGTTCTCATTTGAAAAATCTACATTTTTGTTCTGTGTATGTGCATGCATGTTTGAGAGAGAGAGAGAGAGAGAGAGAGAGAGAGAGAGAGAGAGAGAGAGAGAGAGATTAACTTAGATTTAAGATTAGATTCTGGATTTAGTTTTTATATTACATTTTAGCTTCAGGATTATGGTTTAAATGTAGAGTTTGGTTTATGGTTATGTTTGCAGTAGTTTGCATGTAGCTCACATGAGTTTATGTATGTAGTTGTTTGCAAGCTCACAAGTGCAAACATCTCTCTCTCTTTCTCTCCATGGACGCGGCATTAGGCTAGAAATCTTTCAACGGCATGATACTCAGAATGGAGATAGACATTTAATGTGCACAGTAATCGCTCGAATAAAGAGATGTTGTGAAGAGATGCTAAGTTGATGTGAATGGATACAACTGAACAAGGGGAAAAGAAGTTTTGTTCACAACATGCATTGTCATGTAGAAGTGGGTGTGTATATTTCTCATACCCACAAATATAGGCATTGACCAGTAAAGATGAGATTATAACCGGTGGTGCTGATCTTTGTGCACCTCTAGACCGAGGTGTACGGAGATCAGACATGGCTAGAGAATTTGAGGTAGTTTACAGTGTGATCTATGGTTTCTTGATTGTGAGGGAGATTAAAAGAGAGAGAGAGAGAGAGAGAGAGAGAGAGAGAGAGAGAGAGAGAGAGAGATAAGAGACGGAGGATTCCAATAGAAGATTAAATTTATGTTCATGTTATAAGGTTTCTACATTCATTATGAGTAGTGATGACGATGTGGGGCCCTCCAACAAAATTCCTATCTCTGAACAAGGATCTTATGTCATTGTAATCAATGCAAACATGATGTGCAATGGACGACACACATTTCTTTGTAGCACATTCGCAAATTTAGCAAGTTTGACCCATCTATTATAGATCTAGTTGTTGCCCAGATCGAAGAAATGATTGAGACGATCATGAATTCAAAAAGGCTTATCTATGATGACATGAAAAGTGAAGCTGATACGCCATTGTATGGTGGAGCACGTGTGTCTAGATTCAAGGTGCTCCTAGTTCTTCTCAACCTGCAGGAAAAGTTTGGATGGAGTGACACTAGCGTCACAACACTTTTCAAATGATCTATTAAAATGTTTAATTCAATAAAAAGCTCTAAATGTATAATGTACCAAATTACTTACACAAGTGTATTGCATTTTTTTCACGATGTATCTGATTGCTCAAAGAGCACATACTGGTAGTTAATAATGTTATGTTTGATTCTAGAGAGGAAGTATGAAAGATCTTGCAAAGCTTGGGGATGGATTACAATTCTATTCATGCTTGTCCTAACGACTGCATACTTTTCAGAGGGGAATACATAGGCATGGATAAGTGTCCAAAATGTGATTCTGAGAGATATTGAGTAGATATCCACTGACAAAACATTCCGCAAAAGGTTTTGCAACACTCTCCTCTGCTGCCTTGCATCAAGAATTTCTTCAAATCTAAGTCCCTGGCCGCCCTAGCATCATGGAACGAGGAGAATAGATCTTCGAATGGTGTGCTATGGATTCCTACGGATTGCACCGCATGGAAGCATATAGACGGCACATAGCCGGAGATTGCTAGGGAAGCTCAAAATTTGCACCTAGGCCTGGCTATGGATGGAGTAAATCCATTTGGTGAAGGGTCAACATCTTACAATGTATAGCCAATTGTCATTGTCAGCTACAACATTCCCTCGCGGTTGACTGTCAAGAAGGGGAACCTGTTTCTAAGCTTGATTGTGTCAGGACGGTATAAAGCAAAGAATATGGATGTGTATCTTTGTCCACTATTGAAAGAGCTACAACAATTGTGGATTGGCATAGAAGTGGTGGATATGAGCCGACACACAAGTTGACGCAATGCTTTGATCAGAGGCATTCTGATGTGGACCATGTATGACTGTCCGGGACTAAGAGAATGCTCAGGTAATATATCTCAAACTCAAACACTATAAACCTTTGTTTTTCTCAAGCTTATCTATTGTCACGTGTATACATGTAGATCTCCAAACAAGCTTATCTATTGTCATGTGTATACATGCAGTGAAGTTGGTGCATACCATCCCCAAACTAAACACTGTGGAGGTTGTATGCATGTTTAAGAAACACTTTCCTACTACCATGGTAACCATTTAAGTGCATCTTCTTGTTCACAGAGTTGATGAGGTAGAAATAGCAGGCACAGTGCATTCCAGATGGATGTTCTTTTTAGAATGTCTCATGAAAATGATCAACGGATATGTGCGTCAGAAGGCACGTCTAGAGGGTAGCATGGTAGAAGTTTGGCTGGTATCAGAGTCCCTAGTTTACATTGGAGAGTGGCTAGACAGATTTGATCACGCCCGAGATACGCTTTGGAGAACCACAGATGATCAGCACATATTTGGGATGTTCATGTGCAATCTCAGTGTTGAAAAGAAAATGATGTAAGATATAGAGGATAAGATCAATCAATTTTGCATGCTTCACAATCTAGTGATACAAAAGTAAATTTGGTCATATGAGGATGCAAAGCAAGAGCAACAAAGGGCACGAATCCAGTGGAGACGGGGAAGATGATCATCGATGCATTATCCAGCGGGTCTTGAGAGCCTACCCCGGGGAGGTCACCTAACAAAAATGTAACCTATCACGTGAGTTCAACAGAAGGGTATTTAAAGTTCTTGAAACTTACAGAAATATACATACAGAAGGGCATTATTTTTTCAAATTTTAAAAAAACTTACAGAAATATACATACAGAAGGGCATTATTTTTTCAAATTTTAAAAAAACTTACAGATTTTAAAAGAAAAGGGTACATTATATTACTAACAAAATTCAAAGATAAGGGGTTTTACAAACATGTCTTGAACGCACGTGATATGGTAGTTTTACACATAGTGAACCCCTAGAGGAGCCTACCAACATTCATGAGCTTAATATGGTTGCACAACCAATTGAAAAGTGCACAACAGTGCGGAAAACGGGTGACTGAGGAGGAGTGGGAGTACTCCTGGGGTTGCGCGACCAAAGTATGTTTGCAATATATGACTCATGGATTTTTAGATGTTTGGACGGCCACTCATGATCTTTTTTGGTTGTAATATAAGTCATACACGGGAGCATGGTGTAAAGGTCAACATTTTAGGGTGGAATGGATCGACAAAAAGTGTTTTACACAAGTTTGTGGAATCATGGAAAAATTCAAACAATCTAGTCGACGACGGTGCTTTGATGCAGATCTTGTGGTGGCGGAACTCACTTACTTTGGCATGCCACAAAAGATTTTGAGGATCGATAATAGAGTAATTTTTGTGGATTTGTTCGATGTGAAATGGTTCAAGATAAACATGGAGGGTTGCAACGCTTCTGTGTGTAGAGGAGAGTCAGGTTATCTTGAGGTGGATTCAACCAAAAAGTGGATTGGCCTTCGAGACAGTTTTGTACTACTTGAGCATTGTGAAGAAGTAAATCTGTAAATATTTAACATCCAACTTTAGAGAACCGATGGTCTAGAAGAACTCATGTAAGTTATGTGGCTCTTGCAGGTGGTATTTCATCCTACAAAGTCTCGATCAAATTGGTGGTATGTCATAGAGGTAGCCCCTCATAGTGCACGGATGTATGAGGGCTACAATGTGCCAATCATAGCGGCATCAATGGAGGAGATCCAAAAGGATCCTAATCTGGAAGCCGCTGAGGTGGTGCCAGATGAGCTTGGCGGTGCTACTCTATGGGATGCATACGGAGGACCTACAAAATGAAATGGAGAGCTCTATATAGACATAAGGAGTTATAAAAACTTATACAAAGATGAGAGAGAGACCTTTTAAAGCCATAGACATTGTATTTGAGTAATTTTTCTCCTTTTTATAATATATATTGTATTTAGGTGGATTTTTGTTCATTCTTGTCTCTATGCTAGACTTGTGAAATTCAAATTGTGATTAATCAAATTATATCTTGTTCAGATTTTCTTCTCCATTCACCATTAAGATTTAATGTTCCTATATTTAATGCAAGTATGGATGATGATCAGTTTCTTTCTTCCTTGGACCTCGAGAAGAGGAGGTGGTACGAGGATTGCCATCGCTCTAGAGCACCATAGCATCATTCCACTCCTTTAGCATCTCTCTCTGCTTCGGAGCGATCAACGCGCTTCGAGAGTTCGGTGTCGACTAGAGAATCTATACACTCTTCTAGCTATCGATGATCTAGTGGTGGCGGTGGTGGTTGTTGTGGAGGAACCGCCGTTGATTCTTCCACACTGCCTTGTAGTCGTTGAGGATCCTTATCTTCCCATTCTTTTCCCGTCCCCACACTAGACACGGCATTGTCCTCTACTCCAAGTTTTTTAACACGACTATCAGGCGTTCCTGGCTATACATCACTTGCTTCTCCTTCGAGAGTCACCCCACTCGACACTCCTCGCTTCGGCGCCTAGACTATAGTGGAGACACCTATCATCCGTACCCCCATTGAGACGCCACTTGAGACCCCTGCTAAGACACCCAGGATCATGTGTCACAGGCAAGAGGGATTGCCATACTCGGTTGATATCAGTGGCAGCATCATCTTAGATGATGACGTCAAGAAGGTGATCTCGTGCATACGTGTCCTTTGCTCTCATGTGTGTCAACACTACATACTAAACACCTGGAGTGAAGTGCCAAATGATTTAAAAGTCAGATTCATTAGCATGCTGCATGAAGAGTTTCCCGTGTCAAATCAAGATGAGTGCATCAATGAATACCTGATGAAGGTGCATATGTGCAAATATTGCAAGCATAAGCGTTCTGAAGTGCAAAAAGCAATAAAGCATGGGTGGAACATATTGAGATGTAAAGAGAAAGAGAGAGATGAGACAAAAGACACACCATGTACACTCCCAAAGATTGATTCATATTGAGGACAAGATACAAATATAAAGGTCAGACCAAGTTGAGTAGAGTGATCCATATATAGCTCCAACACCCTCACTCAAGCAAAGGTCTCTTGCTTTGGATAAAAAAACCCTTGGGGAGTTCAAGGGAAAAACCCAAGCCCCTATACAATGTGAAAATATGAACCCATGACGATGATGTGAAACTGAATTGTGTATCTATGTACAAATATACAAGTGACTTAGAGATCACAATGTACAAGTGTGGATTGTGCATAGTGCATGGTACTTATAGGATTACAATGTTATATATACAAAGCAATCACAATAGCAGAGAAGCTAATCTAAAAAGAGTGAGGCCAAAGAAACTCCAAGCTCTGAGCGCAAGAGAATGAAACGTGACTCATTGGGGCCTTTGGTAAGAATGTCTGCAATCATTTGGTCACTTCAAAAGTGTTCAACCATCATAGTGTCTTTACATTGTCGGAATGCGTGCGGTCTAGCTGGGAAGGTGCAAAAACCTCTGGCTATGAGAGTTCATGATGAGAGTCACAAAAACTTTGTGAAAAAGCGTTTGTGAAGAATCACCAACCCTCTTTTTAAGGGTGACAAAAAATCTAAGAGCGTTTGTGACAGCAAAGTCACAAACCCTCTTTCCTATCGTGCTTGGAGTCTGCTTGTTTTCGTAGTCGTGATTATGATGAGAGGATCACAAAATCACATTAAATTTCACTTTAAAAAACTACTTAAAAACACTAAAGTTTTAGCCATGAAACCTCAATGCTCATACAAGCACAATTCTCAATCAAAACCCAAACCTCTTTCATGGTATCATGTAGCCTCGCCCCCAATTACATAGTCGTAACATCAAATAGTTGAAAGGAATGCTCGAGCTTCCACCACAACGACAATTTTATGATTTTTCAGAGATTTATGAGCTTCTAAATTGAATCCCAAACACCATTTTGATAAGGGGAACCCTAATTCACTCCCTCACAAGCTCAGATACAAGGCTGCGAAGAGGCGGGACTGCATCACACATAGATTGGGAAACTATGGAAGCTATTGCACAGTAGAGTAAAATTTCTGCTTTTTCTGTAAAAATCAGCCCTCTCTCTCTTCCCCAGAGCAAGATGAGCTGATGTATCAATTTTTGGGCCATTTTGCCACTTTGGACTAAAACTAGGTCATTTTCAGCTAATTCTTGACCCAAAAAATACCAGTTTTTATGCAAAAATTCCCAAACGGAGTCAAAAAAATCCCTAGATTTGTGGGATCACTTGCATAAGCATAAAAAGCATAGATAAGCATCATTTTTCATCAATATACCATTTTGGGTCACTTTCCATGCAGTTTTGCAACGGTGCCTATTAGCTATTATTTTTGACAATTTTTGTCGGCATCAGTCTTTATAGGCAAGATGAGCGTGCCACCAGAAAACACTTGAAATATGTACATTTTCAAACCAAATTAAGCATCCTATCAAGTGGTAGAGCATGCAAAGGTGCCACATCTAGGGCCACGACTCCTCGGATAGGTATTTACATGATAGCGACCGCACTAGCCGCTTTAGCATATATCACGATATGCACATTATTGCTTTTCTTTCCATGCATCGAGAAGTGTCAAAAGTGAGGCCAATGTTTTTATTTCACACTATATACATGCCATGGCACGTCATGCACCACCTATGAACCTGCACATCCTCCGGCATGTGCCAACATTTTTCGTATGTAGGTTTAATCTTCATTAACACTAATTTGGTACCAAAAAGGACACTTTAGTGTCCTCTTTTTGCGAATTTAAATAAAATGGTACATGAAATCTATAACACATCTCAAGAAATGCTTTTGCAATCTTATAAAATGTTATTCAAAGTACTCGTATAAATTATAATCCCTCACTTTTGATCATAACCTCAATAGTAACTACACTCATGAAAAGAACCTATGCAAAACAACATTCAATGTTTCATTAAAACTCATACTCTAGCCTAAGAAAAAATGAGCAGGGTGCATGCAATAATCGGTGGGTAGCTACTTATATATGTGTTTGATATTTTTGCAATTGTCATGTGAGAAAAAAATCATTTGTGACTAGAATTAAATATAGAAAGTCCTGTGGGTCAAATATGCAACGTTCACAAATTTAATTAATGATCACCAAAAACATTTAGTTCATCTAAGTTTACACGTGCTTATGATGCATATATACTAGATCTATGACTCCATTACATAAGGTGATAATTTTTAATGGTTATGCAAGCCACATTTGGTGATTTATGACATATTTAAAAAACTATGCATGTTATAATTATGATTTTTTATTTATCAAAAAAAGCCTTAAAATAAAGTCTAATTTTGGATTTTTCCGTTCATCTCACTTATTGTATACAAATGCCTCATATGGACACAATTGGGAGATTTATATACACACTTTCATTAGTTTTTCATAGCAATTGTTTTTTTGTAAGAAATTATGCACTACAATTTTTTTTAAATGAGGTTAAAAATTATAAGATGCCTATGAGCTTGAACCCTTGAAAAATGCTTAGTTGATGGGTATTGACCTATAGATACATTATACACCTTAGGTATATAATGAAAGATGCCTTGATTTTCCTCTTTGTCAGCATTTTCAAGATTTTGGTCTTTTGATTATAACAAAATTCTAGTTCCATAACTAGGTTATGAAGCTCAATTTCTTCTATAATAAGTTTTTTCCTATCCATACACCTTGAAATCTGTGCAAAATCTGTTTTGATGAGAAGTTAAATTCAATTTATGAAAATTTTATTTAAACGACACTAAATTTTTATGATTTTTTAATCTTAAAACTTATCATTATATATCTTAATTTGGTATTAATCTTGGCAAAAGTAAAATTTGGATACGTTCTTCACCTCATAGCTGATGTAGGATATCAACGTGACCTATGAATTGTTTTTCTAGGTTCACCAAATAATTATAACAAGTTGCTAGAAAAACAGGACACTTTAGTGTCTTAGGACATTTGAGTGTCCGATTACAGAAGTAGTGATAAGATCCACAAATATTTAGATGTCATTTTCATCTTCTGCAAAGTCTAAAAGATCATCCTCTGCTTCTTCATCCTCATCTGTAGCAATGTCATTAGGTTCTTCATCATCATCTTGTTGTGAATCAAAAGGATCATTATCATGTCTCCTCTTGAACATCTTGATTCTTTTGCCTGCTGTGGGAACTTTAAGCTCTATTCCATCGAGCTCCCTCAAAGTATATGCAGCATTTCCATGCACATATTTGACAACATAGGGACCAAACCACCTTTTTGCAAGTTTTCTTTGTGTGGTGTGTTGGTTTTCAAGGCTATTGTCGTACATTAGGACCCAATCACCCTCTTCAATAGGCTTTGGTCTAAGCCTATGTCTTTTATCAAACCTATCTTTATTCTTTATTCTTGCATCCTTAAATCGAGCTTTTTGCAATGTCTATGTCTTCCTGTCGACTTTCCAATTTCTTTATGCGCAAAGCAAGTAGATTTTCCCTAATGACACCATCTTCCCATAGTAACATGTTCCAAGTAGGAACTACATCCTCAATTGGCATGACTTGCTTCTGACCATACATCAATTCAGTAGGCATGTAACCAGCCACTAAGCTATGAGTTGTACGATCAGCCCATAAAGCATATGGTAGCAAACTTGTCCATTCATGCATTCTACCTTTGCATGCCTTAGCCAAAGCTTTTTGACAATAGGAGGATGTCCTCTTTGTCTTTTCCCATTTACCTCTGGATTATAAGCACAAGTCAGTGCCAATTCTCGTAAAGATATCCCTTGCTTCATCTGCATCTAACTCACCTCTATTAGCAATTATCTTTCCCACACAGCCATAGTGGCAAATTACATCATCAAGCAAAAATTTACAAGCAGCTTCTGTAGTTTTTGTCCTCAATGCATGCCCTTCCACTTGGTTTTTTCAAGTCTTCCCATGCAATTACCAAGTATCTCATTTGACAAAGTACTAAAGGCATTGTAACTAGATCAACAACCCATTTATAGTGCATGGCTGATGGGTATGTAGGATGCAATCCATCATGATAGCGTACATTGGATATAATTTGGCATGTGACACAAGACTCCACAAAATCCGCTACATCCTTATACATGCCTTTCCACCAACATCTCTCTTTCACTTTGAAAAAAGTAGCCCATACACCTTGATGTCTAGCATATAGGCTTTCATGAAGCTCTTTGATGACTTTGAGTTGAGTAGGCTTATCACATACTACTCGTAATGGAGTCCCATCTCTCCTTTTAGGATGTTTCCATAAGTAGTCATCCCTCAAGAAGAATCCATATGCTTTCTTTCTGATCCTTTTGAATTCTGATTCAGTCCAATCATCTCGTTTTTGTAAAGAAAAATCTTGATGCACTGGCAGTGGAGACGCAGCAGGACGTGCATAATTTTTGGGAGGGCCAAATGAAAAGGTGAAATTCGGACTCACAAAGGGGTCCTTTAAGGAGTTTGACTTTACCTCTCTCTACCAAAACGGGTGCATGGATAAATTTTTGCAAACAAACTCCAAAGGTGGCGGAGGTATGACAATTAGAATTTCCTCTTCAAGCTCTATCTATTGATATATAGCACGCCATGAGATTCCTCATATTTTAAAAGATTCTTTTGTTGATTCACTTAGATTCCAACAGAGTTGTCACATCATAGGTGAATCAAAAAAATTATCTTCTAAAATATGAGGAATCTCATGACATGCTATATATCAGTAGATAGAGCTTGAAGAGGACACTCTAACTGTCAAACCTCCACCAACTTTGGTGTTTGTTTGCAAAAATTTATCCATGCGCTCGTTTTGGTAGAGAGAGGAAACTCCTTAAAGGGCCCCTTTGTGAGTCCAAATTTCACCTAATGCATACCGTTCATCATGTGTGAAACCGAGTTGGTTGCTCCCTGTGGTAAGATGCACATCCTTACCAAACCCAAGGGTGTTCTCATGGTAGTCAAGTCCCTACTGTCCATTGCTATTTGGAACTAATTATACCCTGAGTACAAATCCCCCATAGAATATATTGTCCTTCATGCAAATGCTTCTGCAAAATCATTTACAATTGGCCCTGTACCCATATTGTTGATTGTGACTTTGTTGATAGGCTGCATGTCTTGAATGAAGCGTAGAGCTCCATTTTTCTTTGGTATTGTAAACCATGTGCTTGAGTAGGGGCCACATGAAGGTTCCAAAGTCCCCATATTTATCTTTTTATTGAGTAAATCGATAAGCTTTGGGAAGAGTGATTTTGGCACTAGAATTGGTTGTAGATTCCAAGGCACATGAGATACAGTGAATATTACCATTGTTAAACTATAGATGGATCCACACACTCTATCTCATGCGGCTCAAATGCAAAAGATTTTCCATGCTTGGAGAGTGTTTGTTCAAAGCATTTTCTTTCAATCTCTATCAAGGAGTCATTTCCTCCAACTTTTAACATCTTCAATGACTCTTGCGTAAACTTGTGTCCAACTCTTTTTGGATCTCAGAGACTAGGTTCCAAAGAGCCTAATCCATTGTTTCCTTGCAATTTGTAGGCAAAGGCAATGCCACTAGTTTCACCTTCTTTGCTATATTTTTGTACTTTGTCTCCACTTGCACTTCTATATCTTTTTGCACATTGAAGAACTCCTCATCTTTGAAAGACTTAATGATTCTATACATATCCATAGAAGCTACTTTTACCAAATTATTTCCTTGTTGAGAACTAGAACTTGTTATAGCATTGAGATCACCCAGAGTATCTACAAAATAAACCTCCTCAAAAACACCTGAAATGTAGTTGTGTTCATCTAGCAAATTATGGTTTTTGTATTTTCTATGCACACTATTTACATATTGTTTTTGTCACTTCTTTCAATCTCCAAGCGTTGTGAAAGATATTGATCCATCCTTTGCTACTAGGGCACCTGTAGAAAAAGATTCATCTCCCTTTGGATTAGGTGATGACCTTTTTATTTTTATACCACTACACTCCCACTTTACAATGGTACTCGGCCAAAACCCCTCATCTCCCTTTGATCTCAAAACTCCTTGCTTGGTTGTGGTAGAGAATGATCCCTTAAGCTGTCATGATTTCGCTCATGGTCAACGCAAACTGTCAAGAATTGAACAGATGGTTTTCCATATTTGCTTTCAATCTTGGCATAGGCAGATCCATCATCCAATACTTTTGTCTCCATTTGCACTGCGGTGATGTATGGGTTGTCCAAGGATTAGAGGATAGCTTGATATCTCTTAAAAAAGAAATTTTGCTCACCTTTCACATCCCCTATGGTTACATGAACATTTGGACAAGCACCATATAGATCCCCAGATAAGTTGTTTGCAGCCCTAATCATCCACCCATGGTCAGTATCAATTGGCCACTTTCCCTTCATATAGAGACTCTTGGACATGAGGTTAATCTTTGAACCATGGTCTATCAAGGCCACATAAGGCTCCTCAAGATCTTCCACCTAAACCAAGGTTTTTGTTGTAGCCCTTGCCCAATGGTTTCTAGAATAGTGGCTCTTATGAGTGGCTTCGTCTTCATCTTCATCTTCAAATTTAACATGCCTATTTCTGCCGCCTAAAGACTGGTAGCAGCTTACAAAATTATCATCTTCATCTATTTGGTGTACTTGGATCACATGTGTCTTTGAAGCACTCTCTTCAGCCTCTAATTGGATAGACTCCGTTAAAGCTTGTCGCTTCCTTCTTATGATATCAATGATTTCCTTGTGGAACTCTCTTTTTGCAATGCCAAGGACTTCTCCCAATGTAACTCCACCTTGCTATTTAAGATCCTTTCCTCTACAAATTTCTTTAAATCTATGGTAGCTTCAATATCTGATTGTAGCTTGTATGATCGGCTTTTTCCCTTGCTCTTTTCTTTATCTTGCTTCTCTTATTGTGCAAAATCTCTCATTGGTACTTCTTGTGATCAAGGCTCTCTTGCCATGGGCTCTTGAGAGGGACTCAGATCCTTTCCCCCTTCACATCTAGTAGCCCTCATTGAGGGGCCTTCATCCCCATCTTCTCTCCTGCATTTTTCTTCAACAAGTGCCTTGTTTCCTTGACACTTTGCAATGTAGGCAGGCACTGACAAAACATCTATAGGTTCATTCCACCCAGTCTCAAGATGGATACAGTCTCCTGCTTCATGTAAGACTTCTTTAGTCAACTTTACCTTCATAGATAACTCCATCGTAGATGGCTAGACATCTTCACCATCCTCACTCACATCTTCAATAGATTTTGACCCTTTCAGCATGACTTGACTAGCCTTTAAGCCAAATGATGCTACTTTAACCATTGAGATAGCATGACTGGTTTCCATATCCTCAACTAGCTTTTTCATCCCTACTTTGCCAAAGCTGGTCGCCAAGGGCTTCCCTGTTTCACTAAGATGTATCTTCCCTTATTTGAAGGAGACAAGATCTTTACCCAAGGTATCTTTCAAGCTTTCACAGTCCCTTCTTGGATGGTCTGGGATGTCACACCAGACGCACCTATTTGCAAATCCCTCTCTATTTTGAGGTCTTTGACATGATGACTGTCCAAATGTTTGCCCCTTTTCTTCAAGCCTTGCTAGGTTTAATTTCAGCTCGCATATTCCCTTCACAAGTTCTTCAAGCATAGACCCATCATCCTTAGAAGCTACAATAGCAGGTTTTGGCTGCTTCTTAGTAATAGCACGAATTGAAGCACCATTGTTAACCACCATCTTGTCTCTTCTACGTTGTCTTTTTGCCAACAGAGAGACTGCATCTTGTACATCATTCCACCTTGTCTTCAAACCTTGCTCTGTATTTTTGTCTTTCAAGAGAAGCTCTAACTTTTCTTCAATTTCTTTGCCCGCTGCTTGTAGGAAAAGTTCTACCTTCTCCCTATCCAAGGAAGCTTGTTCGGTTTGTGATTGTTGAGCATAGCATCGCTCAAACTCTTTGAGAAGCTCTGTAGCAGAAATCCTTTCTTTAGGCTTTGCAACCCAATCCAAGAAAGTTCTTTTGGTCACCCTCTCAAATTTCTCCATAAAGTAGTATTCTTTTAGAGCAAGCTTGAATTCCTTCCAATTTCTTCCATGATCATTTTGAATTGCTCTAATACGCTTCTTATCTCTGGGACACAAAGAAACACCTACTACTGTGGGTATTGAGTTGAAGGCCCTAGAGCCAGTTCCTGTACGAACAGTTACACGCAGCAAAGGGGTGGTCATTGAGGAAATTCCAGATGAGCCAGCAAAACCAGTCAGTCCTGAAAGTAGAAAATGGGTTCAATAGAGAGAGGTGTGGAAGGCAAAGGGTAAAGAAAAGGTCGGTGATGAATGGCAGGAGCAAAGAGAACTGGTGGCTAAGATCACATAAGATTTATCCAAGAAGCTACCAGAGCAGCCAGAACGTTCTGATGCCTGGGTCATTCTAGCCCAGTCTTCTCAAAAAGCACAACTAGACTGGAATTCCTGAGACCATGTTGGCTGCAATTTAGGGATTGGTAGAAGAAATGAGGAGTGATAAATCATATAAAATTGCAACAGAAAATAGTGGAAGAGGCACCGTAGGCCCCAGAATAGAGGAATGGCATTGTGCAGGTAGTCCCGATTCTTCAAGTTCTGACAATAACTCTAATCAAGAGAGAGAGAAGAAATTCATGTCAAGATTTGTGACAAAATTCAAAAACTCACAATTGAACTAGATGATATTAGAAAAACTTTGCCTGAAGCAGTGAAATTCATCAGACAACGAAGGAAGGCTGAAGCGGAGGCAAGAGCAGTTGACTTGGCTGTTGTTAGAGATTATGAAGTGTCGGTGATCCAGGTAGACTACAAGGTTAGGAAACAATGGGAGCCACTATCTGGTGTCATACTGGATGGAGGAGAAGGAGTAAATATCCTGGGGGCACACCTTCAACAAAGAATGGGTATCACAAACCTAAAACTAGCACCTTTCAAAGTTTGAAGGGCGGATCATTCACCTGTGCAGACAACTAGGGTGATTGAGAGTATGCAAATAAGGGTGGGCAAAGAAAAGTTCAAGACCATCTTCCTAGTACTAGATGTGCAAGGCGCATATGGGATGCTACTAGGGTGCCCATGGTTGCGAATAGCATAGGCTGTTGACAACAATGCCAATTAGACTCTGAGAATACAAGGTGCCAGTAACGAAATTGAGATTCAGAGAACAACACTAGGAGTTGGAGAAAGGAGCTGCAACCAGAAGAGCTTTGCGAAGTATAAGGTGAAGAAAATTGAGAGGATGCTAGTGGCAATGAATATTTTTTCACTAGACAAAATAGATCTAAATGCAGTATTATTGGACAAAGATCAGGCTAAAAAGCAAAAGAATCAATTTCTAGATCAATTCACTGAACTGAACTCCGGGGAGTGACTAGTTCAGCTAACTGGAAGGCCGAAAGAACCAATTGATTCCAGTACGCCAGCAGCTTCTGAACAAGCACACTTTGGAGAAGTTACTGAAAAGTAGAATAGTTGTTTAGAGCTTAGAGGACCGTCTTGGGATTATGCTAAAGAGTCAACCAAAAGAATGGGTGGTGGGCCTAACTAGTTGCTTCCAGATGGTCAAGAAATAGAGGAATCGAATCTAGGTTCTAAGGAGAATCCTAGATTGATCAAAGTTAGCAAACATCTGAATCCAATAATGAAAGAGAATGCCCGACACATATTCCAGCAGTACAAAGATATGTTCGCATGGGAACATATTTATCTCAAGGGAGTAGATCCCGAGGTATGTCAACATTGAATACCATTGAAACTAGATGCCAGAATTAGTGCAGTTGCAACAATATAGAATGAATCTAAATTATGCTAAGAAGGTCAAGGAAGAAATCAATAACCTTTTGAAGGTTGGTTTCATTACTGAAGTGGCCAATAGTGGCTGGTTATTTTCTATTGTGGTGGTGCCCAAGAAGAATGGAAATCTTAGAGTCTGTGTGGATTATCGGAAGCTTAATGCTCAGGCCATCAAGGATCCCTTTCCATTACCATTCACGGACATGCTGCTTGACAAAATTGCAGGTTATGAGATATGTAGCTTTATGGATGGTTACAGTGGTTATAACCAGTTACAGATTGCTCTTGAGGGCTGGAGTAAAACTACTTTCATTATTGAGTGGGGAGTATTCATGTATCTGGTTATGCCATTTGGTCTTTGTAATGCTCCAGTGACTTTCCAACGATGTATGATGTAAATATTCAATGAATTTCTCGATCAATTCCTTGCCATATTTATGGATGACATCACTGTATATTCAACAGAGGATAAGCATTTACTTTTATGGAAATATTTTTCCAATTTTGTCAGGAAAAGAAGATTTATTTAAATCCATTCAAATCTATTTTCTTGGTCTGGAAAGGACAATTACTAGGACATGCAGTGTCCGAAAATGGTATAGAAACGGCCAATGAAAAAATTCAGTGTGTCCAACATGCCATGATGCTCCGCAATGCATCAAAACTAAGTCCTTTCTTGGGATATATGAATTTTTATAGTATATTTGTGAATCACTTTGATTCCCAGGCATTACCTTTGTATGAGCTCACAAAGAAGAACAACAAGTTCAGTTGGACTGTTGAATGTCAAGAGAGCCTTCAAAATTTGAAGAATGCTATTATCAGTAAGCCAGTACTTCAACAACCAAATTGGGATGTCATTTTTCATGTACATGTAGACGATTCAGGACTTGTGATGGGAGGAATATTAGCTCAGCCAAAAGGGAGGACTGATTATGTAGTGTATTTTACCAGTCGAAGATTCAGTCAGTCTAAACAAGGATATACCACTACTGAAAGAGAAGCCCTAGGAATGGTTTTCAGTGCTACTAAATTCCACCATTATTTGTTGGGCAAGCTATTTCATTTCTATGTGGATCATCAAACATTATTATTTTTTATTAACGAAGTCATTTCTCAAGGCAGACTGATAAGATAGATGATGTTCCTCATGGAATTTGAATTTTGCATTTTTCATAAGCCAGTAAAACCCATTGTGGTGCTGACTTCCTGTCCAGGAGTATGGATGGCTACTCTGAGACATCCTTGAGAGATGATCCAGTGGATGTAGAACTGTTTCAAATGAAAGTTGAGAAAACAACTGATCTAGATTTGTATGAAGTATATCAGTTCCTTTCTAAGGGAGGATTCCAAGAAAACTAGACTCAGAATCAGAAGAAGGATCTGATCATTTAACACTAGGTTGGTAACCTAACAGGACATAAAAGTGTCCTTTCAGGGTTTTGAAAAAAACCTCCAAAATCATAGTAGATCCACTCATTTTGTAAATTCCTTTCATGAGGTTATAGTTCAAGGCCTACTACACATGGAGAAAATAAGAAACTTGTAAAAATTTCTCATCTTTTGGTCACACCAAGCCTCCAAAGTTGATGAACCAGAACATTTTCATCAAAATAGTCATTTCTTACGTTTTGTTGCATAAAAATAAGATTAGGGATTTTTGTAGGACTTGAGATAAATTCCCTAGTTAACTTCATTGGGTTGGTGATCCAAACATATGATTGCTTTTCACTCACTATTTTTTGTTTTGCCAAAAAAAATAGGTACAAAAAAGTTGAATTTTTACCATTTTGCGAGCCTATCATCAAAGTTTCTATAGCTACGCTCGATACAAATAACATATGCATGTTTTCTTAGTTCCCTATTGGCCTTTAGGTTCATAAGGAGCCATGGAACATGTCGAAAGCATGATACATCTTTTACCAAGGGGAATATTGGGGACAAAGATGAAGTGCTAAATACAGCAAACATGAAAAACCTGGGTTCAACATTATGAGCTGTAGAATCCCATAGAAACTATTCAATATCTACCCAAATTTGATCTTTATGACTAGATATGGTTACTACCTACAAAATTCATATAGTTGTCACAAGAAAATAGCAATATTGAGAAAGCTATACTTGATATACTAGAATGTTTTCCCAAAAAAATCATAAAAGAGCTAAAATTGGCTAAAAAATAGGATTTGACAATTTTTGTAAGTTGGTCATAACTTACAACATTAACATATATGTCTCCCTAGAAGCATCAAGACATGTTGAGGACTACTAAAGATAATTCTTTAGCATTATAGACCTCACAAAACATGAGTTCTAGAGTGGTATAGTTACAAAAAGTTGAAAAAAGCCAAAAACAGGACCCGTTTTTTCACACAGTTTAGGTTGCAAAATGTTGTGCAAGGACAAGGTTAAAGATGAAATTGATATTCCAAAAAAACGTCGAGTTTTTTTCAGCTTATGAGCCAACTTTCTAGGAAGATAGCACCTCAAAATCCATTTTGAAACTCTTGACATAATTCAAGCAAAATGGTCACTTAACAAGACATAAAAGTGTCCCATTACCAACCTAGTGTTAAGAGTCTGAAGTTCACCATAATTGGCGGATCACTCTATAGATTGGGAGTGGATGGGGTCCTTTGAATATATGTGCCTATGGAAGGGACAATGCAAGCTATTTTAGAGGCACATGATGGGGATTCCGGAGGACATTTCTCCATTGATATTACTTACAAGAAGATTTTGTAGGCTGAATTGTGGTGGAAAATTTCAATATCTGATGTTAGAAGATTTTGTAAAACATATGATATATGCTAGAGGATGGGAGGACCGATAGCAACAGATATGACTCCTCTAACTCCAATCCAACCACTAGGAGTATTATGAAATGGGGTCTTGATTTCATGGGTCCATTCAAGAAAATTACTCCAGGGAAGAATAGGAATATATTGATGTCCACTTGTTATATCACCAAATGGGTGGAAGCTAAGGCTCTTCTCAAAAACTCTGCGAAGTCCACTGCTGTATTCTTATTTAAAAATATTATATGCCATTATGGATATCCTGTGGAGATTGTGTCTGATCAAGGAACACACTTTATAAATGATACTATGGACATTCTAATGGAAATGCTCGTAGTAAAGCATCAAAAATCAGAACCATATTATCCTAGATGCAATGGGCAAGCAGAGAGCAGTAACAAAACAGTCAAGACCATTCTCACTAGGATTGTGTAGAAGAAGCCACCCCAACGGGATTTGAATCTCCAGACTGCTTTCTAGGCATATAGGACGGCTTATAAGGTTACCACTGGACTAACACCATTTAGAATGGTGTATGGCACTGAAGTTGTCTTGCCTATGGAATTTATAATTCCTAGTCTCAAGATGGCAGTAGAGTATGGATTGGATTTTAATCACAATCTTAAACAAAGACTGGATGAGTTAACACAGTTGGATGAGTTAAGATAGAGGGCTATGATGGAAGAGGAAGTTGTTCAACAAAGAAGGAAACACTGGCATGATAGAAGAATCAAAGATAGTGAATTTTAAAAAGCAAATTTGGTTCTGCTCTATCAATCTAAACTGGGTCCTAAGAAACCAAACTTAAAGATAGTTTGGGCTGGTCCATATGAAGGCGATTGGGTGTTTTCCAATGGCACAATAAGGCTAAAATAATTATCTGGGTTACTGCTGCCAGGTGTGTATAATGGGACCAAAATCAAGCTATATTATTCAAATGACAAAGGGACTTTCAAGGCTAATGATACTGGTATTCTAGGAACTCAAGGCCAGGAAAATTCAGAATCAGTTATTTTAAGCCTTTTTCATGTACAACCAGTACCAAATCCAGTCAAAGGGTCAAAAAAGTCTCAACATGACAAAACCATGTCAGTAGCAGAAACAATAAAGTGTCAGAGCTAGTATCAATTTTTATGGAAAAAAGGGCCAGTCAGACTGTCTGTGATAATCATTTCAAGGAACATGAAGAGTATTAGCCGATGCACGTATGCCAGATCATTGGTGGTGCACAGGACTCTAGGAACGATAAGTAGTGGAGCTTTTATGGCTCAAAAGCGTATAACAATAAGGCAAGTAGGCATTTTTTCTCATAAGTATCCTGCATGATGTCTGCCTATTGTTACACATTCGCCATCGCCACTCCTTGAAGCATCTTCACTACAACCACAAACTTCTTCATCAGAGGCAACTGTCGATTGCTGTTTGTCTTTACCAGATACACCTGGATACGGATTTGAATATTTGGGTAAGTCTTCTTCTTCTTCTATAGAGTCATCATCTTCACCTTGTATGGACAGAAGGAAAATGTTGGAGAAGATGCAGGACACTATAGATGAAACCACAGCACTTATCACCTCTATCAAAGCCTCTCTACCACTTATTCCCCATACTAAGATACAATCGTATGTGTTTATCGAGCAAGCACAAGCATTGCTATGACTCTGGGATTTTCATGTGGTTGTGCAAGCCACAAGAATCGATTTTGATGCATCTATCAGTAGGCAAGTTCTTGATTCTTCAATGCTGATGAAGGCAGCGCTGTAGTGTATGGTAGGAAAGTGTCAGCAACTTCAGATGACATTGCTTATGCTTTCAAGATGCCAAATGAGCCAAAGCCGACTGTTGCAACTGTAGAACTGTAGATAAGTGTAGCTCTGAAGGAAGATGAAGCAGCCAAGAAAAAATGCAAGGCTAGTGCACAAGGGGTTCTAGTAGCAGGTCTAGACGTCCGCGTTGCTTACCGGTTTGTAGTTAAAGCTGCGAGTCTGAAAAATAATCCCACATATGTTTCAAAAGAATTATTTGCTATGTTTCTTGCAAAGAGACTAAATGCCATAGCTTGGATAAACCTATTTTAGATTCTGTCTCATAATGTGCTTCAGCACACAGCCAAGCTAAAGTCTCATACAGTTTTTAAAGCCTGGTATGTCTGGCAGTTTCTTTACCAGGCAACTTCTCCTGATGCTCATGACCAGGTATGGATGGCTTGGAGTCAGAAACCCATCCCAACGACTAACAATGCTAACTTATCATAGAGGAAGAAACCCCAGGTACTCAGCTGGCTCTCATTGGACAGAAGAGAAAGGCCACACAGGTGGAAGTTGGTAGTTCCAAGAAACCAAAAACTAAGTTGTCCAAGAGAAGTGCTTTCTTGAAGCAACTAGAAAGTCAGATAAGAACGGTGCCTAGTGAAAAATCTTTAGGAGGCAGAATCCAGCAAACACTAGTGCTAGAAAAGACCAGCCCGATAGGGCCACTACTGAGCAGTTGGCAGTCCATATTGATAAGGGAAAAGGTCCCGCACCTGCTAGTCTAACCGTTAAAGTTTCTATTCCTTTCTGTGAATTGTCTTTAGCTCTCACCAAAAATAAAATATTACAACAGCTACAGAGCCACCCTCTCACAAGACGATTAGTTTTGCACAAACCTGACTCTACCACATTACCATATATGGCTCCTGTTACAGTTTGCAAGCCAATTGCCTCTAACTCTCAGCATCTACTGATGAAGTCAACAAGTCAAAAGCAGAACTGAGGAACAATGAGCAAAAAGTCTAGAAGTTGAAACACGATATATGGGCACAATCATTGCGGCATAGTGTTCTTGAAAATCATCCAGCCAGGAAAATTCAGACATTGAAAAGTAAGCTGTTAAATCTTGAGTTTGAGATGAGGCAGTTAAATGAAGAAAAGGCAGAGGTTCAGAGAGCTGCAGACAGATTTGAGACTATGCTGAGGATAAAGAGAGTTGATTTCAACACATTGCTGACCAGCCACATTGCAGTAAAAGCTTCGTTAACAAAAAGATACATATACAATAACTTGGAAATACTATTTTCAATATGGATAATTTGAAGGCACTCATGGAAACAATGTAGAGTGATCTGACTAGTACTGAGCAGTTGGTAGTCCGTACTGATAAGGGAAACGCTCTCGCACCTGCTAGTTCAGCCAATAAAGTTTTTATTCCTTTCAGCAAATTGGTTTTATCCCTCACAAAAAAGGACATATTACAATAGCTACAGAGTCACCCTCTTACAGGACGATTAGTTCTGCACAAACCTGACTTTACCACATTACCATATATGGCTTCTATTACAATTTACAAGCCACTTGCCTCTAACTCAACAATGAAAATGTATGGTTGCTCATTTCTTATCTAGTCACCCTGGAATACAATTGTCAATGCTTTGGGAAAAATGATGGATGCCTCAACATCTATTGATGAAGTGAAGAAGTTAAAAGTAAAATTGAGGAACAGTGAGTAGCAAGTTGAGAAGTTGAAACACGATATAGGGGTACAATCATTGCGCCATAGTGTTCTTGAAAATCAGTCAGCCGGGACAATTTAGAAATTGGAAAGCAAGTTGTTAAAGCTTGAGTTTGAGATGAGGCAGTTAAATGAAGAAAAGGCAGAGACTGAGAGAGCTGTTGACAGATTTGAGACTATGCTGAGGATGAAGAGAGTTGATTTCAACACATTGCTAACCACCCACACTGCATTAAAAGATTCATTAACAGAAAGATACATATACATTAACTTGGCTAATATTTTGAATACAGAAGGCAATGCCATTTTCAATGTTGATAATTTGAAGGCACTCATGGAAACAATGTAGAGTGATTTGCACGATAATCTGTCTAAATAAAACAGTGCTTTGGCAAATCAAGCTATTCTGGACTACGTTGATAAGCAGAATGACCTCGATGAGGATTCTGAGAAAGAAGAAGAGAAGGATGAAGAGAGGGAGGATGAACCAGGAGATAAACATGATGATGATAATGACTCGCCTCCATCTCCGCTTTCAAGACAGATGATGGGGGATCAGCTGCCATAGGGGGCACTCAGCTCAACACAAACCATTATAAGGATTAGCAGTCGAGAGAGCAGGGGACTGATCATCAGTAACCAGGAAACACTAAAGACTCCCTAGTACACCACAACACAATTTAGATGTGAAAGGAAAAGCTAAAGCTGTGCCTGAGACTTTGAAGGGTGATGCACAACATTCATTACAACTCATCAAACTAAACAAGAGGCTAAGACATCAGCAAGCTCCTATTACTAGGATGTATTTGGAGGATGATGTTCTTGTTTTTTTAAATCTAGAACGTTTTCAGAGACTATATCGGCGCTAGAGAAATAATCCAGCATTAAAAATCAGCTGCTTTCCATGATCAGGAGTTGTGCCAATTACGTGAGCATCCTAGCAGAATTCAGTTTCTAGAGAGAGCACCTGAATGGGCACTAATCTCTGATGATAAGCTGGTCAATCCACACTGGCATCGACAGTCTACTACAGACTATCATTCCCGAGCCATTGAATTAGAGCTCCTTCTTGAGAATAGGCCTACATATAAATATATGAAGAAAGTTAGGAGTCAAGTGAAAGAAGTTTTGCTTAAAATGAAAATTGCCAAAGGAGTGGTGGACCAGAGGTTACAAGCTATTATTGAAGATCAAACTTTTGCCAGTAAAGGACCGTGGACTCAAATGACAGTAGGGGAACAGGCAACTACTCTCCGAAGACTTTTTCAGCTGGTTCTAGTCACCAGAAAGATGATACAGCAGGAGAACCAGGCTATTCTCAACTTTCTAGAGTTTGTACCTGATTGCTCAGTTCTCCTGTATGCATTGCCTGCTAGAGAGACTGAGCTGCCTAGCACCTTTTATAAAAGGTGTGGCCGTAAATTAAAACACACATTGACCGGCCGCCCAAAATTCCAACCTTTCTTTTTAAAAAAAGAAAATAGATAAGGAGCCCTTGCTTAACCTTGAGTCACACCTTACTGCTCAAGTTCACTACCAAGTGAGCTACACGCCCTACCTCCACCTTCCAACTCAATCGGGTCTTCCCCATTTGATCAGTGTTTTCCAAGAGGTATCGAATTGATAGAGCGCCATCAATAAATGGAAGGATAACCACCGAGGTAAGTCCAAGAAGCTCGACTTTCCCTTCTTACAAGTCAACGGATTGGTATTGGCACGGGAGATTCCCACAGTTGCCAAATATTTTTGCAATTAAAATTATCGGCTTCTCCAACTTACACCGACTATCTCAAATTAAAAAAAAAATCACTTGAATGACCTGCGGATTCCTCTTCTATAACTGATATTGTTGTCTTCTTTCAAGAGGATAAGGGATATCAGACGCCATGCAATTTGAATTGACTCGTAGACACATCGTCGGACCGTCCACTTTTCTAGCAATTTCCAAGCGCATCCCCATTCCGGATTGGAAGCCACCGAAATTTTTCAACTAAGTACATTACATTTCTGTTATTTATTTTACTCTTTTATTCCGCATATTGTACGTGTAAATATCAGTAAATAGACCTTTCTAAGCATTATTCTTAAAAATTATTTAAAAAATACAAAAAAGTGAGAAAAATATAAAAAGCATGCAATCATGGCACACCTTCCTCAGGCATCCACGATTGCGGAACAACTTCAAACTCTGCAACAGTCACTCACATATGAATGCATGCAAAGGCAAGAACTTGAAGATAAATTATTGCATTCTACATGCACTGAATCTGCACCGGCACCCAAGAAAAACAAAATTAGCAGAAATGCCTTCACTTTCAAGGATTTTGATGGCACTAAAGATGCTAGCATGGTTCTAGCATGGGTTAGTCAACTAGATGACTATTTTCATGATGAAGACTTTCCCGAGCATGAAATGGTCAAATGTGCATCAAATCATCTCACTAGCAATGTTGCATTGTGGTGGAACGCCACCAAACAGCATGGGAGAGGAACACGCACTTGGCATGCATTTAAAAAAGGTTTTTTACCCCAACTTTTGCCCACACAGTACGAAGCTAAAGCACGACGTCAATGGGATTTAGTTCGACAAGGTCAAAATGAGATGTACAGGGTTACATTGACCATTTTTGGAATTGTTTAATTCAATTGCAAGCTATTGAACATGTTAGTCGCAGGAATTGAAGCGTAAGTACATATCAGGCTTGGCACTACAAATTGGTGCTGAGGTAGATATGTTCGAACCAGATTCTCTGTCAAAGGCTATTAATTTGGCTCTCAATGCAGAAAAGAAGAAAGGTAGACAACCCTCTCACACTGATCAACATGCTAACACTAACCGCAATAAGAGACCTCCTATCTCTACTAACATTGACAGAAACAAACACCAAAGCCGTAGTTTTTTCAAGAGACATAGATTCAACAATTCTCCTACAACTACTCAACTTCATACAAGCAACAACAACAACAACACCCAACAATGAGGCAGCCAAAACTCTTTCAACCAACGTCCTCCTCCAAATTCTAATGGTAACAAAAAGGTGAAGTGTTTTAAATGCTTTCAGTATGGTCACTATGCAGATAAGTGCCCAAATGGTCATGCTAAGGGCAATGGTCAATCCAATGGCCATTCCAATGGAGTCAACATAAATTCAAGTCAAAAAAACTTCAACAACAACCGCCCCAACGGAGCTACTCTTAACCTCAGCGAAGATGATACACCCGACAACAATGAAGTGGAAGCTAACTATGGTGAGGGATATGATCCTCATTATGATAACGATGACAACCCATCCCTTAGGTACTCTTATATCTCCTCACACTTTGTTTAAAGTGCAAGGCAATGTTATGGTTGAAAGTGTCACCATTCTGTTAGATGATGGTAGTAGCCATGATTTCATTTCCACACGTTTGGTACAACAACTATCTCTCTTTGAAATCTCATCACCTCACAATGTCAAAATTGTTTTTAATAATCAACGTTTTAATTGTAAACCCAAGTCACTGTTGAAGTTTGCATTGGTGAATTGACACAAGCACGTACATTTCTGGTAGCACCATTGCATGGTCTTTTTTGGGAATGCCATTTCGTCATGAATTTGACCCGTTGATTAATTATAAAACACGTACAATGTCTCTCACTCATAATGATAAAAATTTCTCCATCCAAGCAACACTAGCACATCAAAAATTTCCACTCCTCTCTCACACTCAAGCCAAAAGAGCAATTCAAAAACAGGGGAAAACATATCTAGTATTGACAAATCAATTTTTTGCTGAAATTGAAACTTCACGAAGCTCCACACCGGATGAATTTCTCTCACAATTTAAAGATTGTTTCATGCATGATCTGCCACCTGGAATTCCACCATCACACCCTGATGACCACAAAATTGACACTATACCGGGTAGTGAACCTCCTTGTAGAGCACCTTCTCATGTCAATCCAACCGCACACAGGGAAATACAAACTCAGATCACTGATTTAAATCCGACCTAGTAGTTCACCATACGGAGCTCCAGTACTTCTTGTCAAGAAGAAAAATGGAACCTTTCGTATGTGTATCGACTACAGGGCTTTAAACAAGATCACCATTAAGAATAGGTTTCATATTCATAGAGTGGATGATCTATTAGACAAACTGAAAGGGACAACATCTTTAGCAAAATTGACCTCAAATCAGGGTACCATCAAGTTAAATGTTTGAACATGATGTCTACCAAACTGCTTTTAGAGCAGAAACCGGACACTATGAATTCCTTCTCATGCCATTTAGTTTGACAAATGCACCAGCCACCTTCACACACATGCTGCAAAGAATTTTCATTGACCATCAAGATTTTGTGATTGTATTTTTTGATGAAATTTTGGTATTCAATAAATCTGAAGAAGAGCATAAACAACATTTAACTTGTATTTGAATCCTGAAAAGAGTTTATTTTTCCAATCTGAAATTGAATATTTGGGACACATTGTATCGGTTAAGGGAATTCATGTCGATCCAATTAAAATTGAAGCCATTCAGTCATGGCCTAGACCCAAAAACTTGTATATTGAGCTACGTTCTTTTATGGGTCTTTGCAGCTATTACAAGAAATTTCTTCGTAATTTTGCTTACAAATCACATTATTTGACTCTCCTGTTGAAGAAAAACATGCCTTATGAATTGACTGATTTGCAAGAAAGATCATTTAATGCACTTAAACATGCTTTGACTAATGCACTTGTATTGCAATTGCCTGATTTTGAAAGACCATTCTTTGTGGTAGTCACTGATGCTAGTGGAAAAGGTACTGGTGCAATCCTTATGCAAGATAACCATCCAATTGCTTTTGAAAGTCGTAAATTCAAACTGTCTGAAAAAAAGTTCAGTACTTATGATAAAGAGTTGACTGCTGTGGTACATGCATTGAAAATTTGGAAACACTATGTGATGGGTATTGACTTGATCATTAAAACTGATCTCAACAAAGTATCAAATATTTACTTTCTCAACCCCTAATACATGATAGAAATATTAAGTGGGCCACTTTTATTCAAAGTTTTCAGCCCAACATTCAATACCAACCTGGTAAAGAAAACGTTGTAGCTGATGATTTGAGTAGAAGACCCTCACTTAATCATCTATCAACCATTATAGGAACTTCATTTGACACTATGCCTGACACTTATGGACATGATGATGACTTCAAAATGACATGGTTGCATATGCTTGATAATTCTGTGCACACATTCCTCGAATACACTATTCAAGAAAACTTCATTTATTTCAGACAAAAATTGTGTGTGACTCAATCTTTCCATACATTAATTATTAAAGAATTGCACAAACCACCTTATGCTGGACATAGAGGATTTGCTGCAACTTTTCAAAATTTATGTCGTGATTTCTATTGTCCTACTATGAGAATGGATGTTAAACAGTATGTTTCAACTTGTTTGATATTTCAAAAAATAAAAGAATCTACTACAGGTAAGAAATTGGGACTTTTACACCCTCTCCCCATTCCTGAAAGACCTTGGGAACACATTTCAATGGATTTTGTTACTGGTTTCCCACTCACAATGCACAAACATGACATGATTTGGACTATTATTGATCGTTTCTCTAAACAAGAATATTTCATTCCTTGTAAGAAAACACTCACAGGACATCAAGCTGCACTTTTGTTTCTTAAGACTGTTTTCCCACATCATGGTTTTCGAAAAGTGATTATTTCTCATCGAGATTCAAAATTTTGTAGTGCTTTTTGGACTACTATGTTTGAAAATCTTGGCACTACACTTGACTTCACTTCTGCATTTCATCCTGAATCTAATGGTCAAATACAAACTGAAGTCACCAACTACACTATTATTGACTTGTTAAAAGCTTATGTTTCTTCTAAACCTAAGAAATGGGATGATTACTTGCATATTCTACAATTTGCATACAACAACACCACTCACACTGCCACGGGTAGATCTCCATTTCAAGTTGTATATGGTCACTCTCTTCCTACTCCTGCTTCAAGTCTTTCTAATGTTGTGCCTGCCATTGCTGATGATTTCACTACTACTGACTTTCATAATATTTATGCAAGTGTACATTCTGCCATTAAACACTCATAGGAACTTTACACCAAGCAAGGTAGCAAGCATCGCAAGGCACATCAATTCCAAGAAGGTGATCATGTTTTACTTCGCATTGAAAAAAGAAGAATCAAAAGTGTTGATACCAATGTCTTTGTTAAGCTTGCTCCTCGTTTTTATGGACCTTTTAAAATATTAGCTGTCATTAATGATGTTTCTTTTCTTTTAGACTTACTTGCACATTTGCACATTCACAATGCCTTTCACATTAGTCTTTTATACCCGTTCAGAGGACCCCTACCTACACACCACATTTATGAAGACCCGCCTTCACTTGTAAACCAAGAAGAGCAACTCATCCATGACCAAATAGTTGATCACGAAACCACCACTACACCGACTGGCATGGTTTATAACCTCTACCTTTTTACTTTCAAGGGCCACCCTAGATAGGATGTCAAATGGACGACTTAAAAGTTTTTTCGCAATGTCCCCGACCTTCTCCACAATTTCCATCACTCACGGACAAGTTGATTTCTCTATTGAGCAACTGAGGATAGTTGCTATCCCTGGTGGGAGGGATGTTACGAGACTGGGCACCCTCCTGTTGCAATGGTCAGCTGCAATTGGGATAGCTGGTGTAATGGTTAATTATGTGCTGTCTATTTATTTTCTAATTAAGTTGATGATGATTTTGTAGATTGGAATGCGGGGAGTTGATGAAGAGGTGCCGGCAATTACTCTTGGACATTTTATATGTGCACAATATTTTAGAATATCATTTCAATAAGCAACTATGGATTTGTAAATAGTTGTAGTGGAAAATCCCCTTATGGGTCATGCAAGAACTAATGAGCTTCACTCATTTACAAAAGTGAAGTGGTTGTAAAAAGAGGGGCCTCAATTTTTGGCACCTTAAACTCAAAATAATATATTAAATACCAACTCCACAAGAGAGGTGCCGTGGATTTTGGGGCTAGATCTCGGCCTTTCTCTTCCAGATTCTCTTCTCTACTCTCTTATGCTATGTTTATTTGTTGTGTACTCTCTAATCTAGTTTCCATCTCTTACACATCTCTTACAAGCATGTCTATGTCAATTCTTTGTTCTGTGTGTGTGTGTGTGTGTGTGTGTGTGTGTGTGTCATAGTCTTGGTGTGTGTGTGTGTGCTTGGAAATTGGAAGAAGAGGTGGACATGTTGATGGTGATGTTTTGGAGCATGTGTTGAATAACTTAAGCGGTTGATCTCCCCCTCTTCTCCCAACAATGTGCAAACTGCTTTTTTTCATACTGACTTGGAAGAGGAAATTTATGTGTAACAGCCAGAGTGGTTTGTTATTCCAGGTAAAGAAGACCTTGTTTCTTAACTCCATAAGGCACTATATAGTCTCAAACAAGCTTCACGAGCCTGGTATACAAAATTTGATCTTTTTCTCACCTCTAAAGGATTCATCTCTTGTTCTTCAGACCCCAACTTACACTTAAAGCACCAAGGTAGCAGTTTTGTGATTCTTCCTCTTAATGTGGATGATACTATCCTTGTTTCCAATGAATTGGGATTTCTTCAGTAAGTAAAAAACTTAATGTCTTTTGCATTTGATATGGTGGATCTGGGAGAGATTCACTCGTGTCTTGGCATTTAGATTCAAAGGAACCGCACAAAAGGTATTTTATCCCTTTGACAGTCAAAGATTATTGCAGATACTATTCAAAAATTTGGTACGAAATTAGCACATTCAGCTAACACACCTTGTCTTTTGAGTTCTACGAAGAACACTTCTGATAGTGGCGGTCAACTTGTCACAAATCAACCTTATGCTAACTTGATTGGATGTCTTCAGTTTGTTGGCATGAGCACTCGCCCTCATATTTTTTTTGTTTCTAATTATCTTGGACAACATCTTGCACGTCCTTCTCTTAAGCATTGGTCTGTAGAAAAGCGTGTACTAAAATACTTAAAAGACACTACAAATTTTGATTTGGTCTATCAAGGACAATTGACATCGGATTCTATGCAATCTCTTTCTCATTTGGGTTACACAAATGCAGATTGGGCAAGCTCACATTTATCTATGCAATCTACTAGTGAAAATTGATTCTTTATAAATGGTTGTCTTGTTTCTTGGACGAGCAAGAAACAACAATGTGTTGTACTTTCTACGACTGAGTCATAATATGTTGCAACATCACTTGCAGCTCGTGAGCTAATCTGGCTTCGACAAATGCTCATTGATATTGATCACTCTCCTCTTTCTAGTAGACCCTTGCGGTGTGACAACCAGAGTGCTATCAATATTGCAAAAGACTATGTTGAACATAATAAGTCAAAGCACATTGTTGTCCATTATCATTATGTCAAGTATTAAGTATGCAAAGGCACAATAATAATTGAACACTATCCAAGTGAACAGATGATTGCATACATTCTTACCAAAGGCCTCAATGAGTCATGTTTCATCCTCTTGTGCTTGGATCTTAGAGTTGCTTCGGCCTCCCTCTTTTTAGATTAGCTTCTATGCTATTGTGATAGCTTTGTATATATGACATTGTAATCCTATAGGTACCAATGTACTATGCACAATCCACACTTGCACACTGTGATCTCTGAGTCATTTGTATATTTGTACATAGATACACAATTCACTTTTACATTATTATCACTAATTCATATGTTCACATTGTATAGGAGCTTGGGTTTTTCCCTTGAACTCCCCAAGGGTTTTTTCATTCAAAGCTAGAGACCTTTGTTTGAGTGGGGATATTGGAGCTATATATGGTTCACTCTACTCAACTTGGTATCACCTATATATTTGTATCTTTTCCTCAATATGAATCAGTATTTGGGAGCGTACATGGTGTGTCTCTTGTCTTGTATCTCTCTTTCTCTCTACATCTCAACACTTGGAACTCATTTGCCTACATAGCGGGCTGATCGTGAATGGATTCAAAATCAAGATTATGCTTGTAAAGACCCTCAATGATGAGAATCCTTGCATTGTATACAACAATGAGCAACTTGAAGTGGTAGATAGCTTCAAGTACCTTGGCCTTGAGGTTCCATCCAATCATAAATGGAAGGATTGCACAATGTGCCGCTTGGAATACTGGAGAGATCAAGTGTTGGGCTCTCAAATACTACATCTTTAACGCTGATAGCCGTTTTTCGGCTTTTCATAATTGCCATAGTAAGTTACCTCACCCTATCAAATCACTCAAACATTTTGGTTATCCCTACCATTTCACTGTACATAGGCGTGTGTGAGTTAGGGGACTTTTTCCATATCTTCTTAAAAACCCTCAATTAGCTAGTCACTGGGCTAGTTGAGCCAAAAAAATAAAAAATATAAGTATATTATGGCCCATTTGTGTGTAAATATTTCATTGTATATAGGGCCTAAATATAAGGATTTTTCATAATTATTTTGGTATTTATTTAAATATTTATACTTAGGTGTGTGTTATTTATGCTATGTACGTTGACTCACCATTACCATATTTTTTCTTACCATTTTGCATACTTTTTATTCCATATAAAAATAATTTCATTCAAGCTTCTCTTATTTTTGGTGTAACTCCATCCCAACAAAAATCCAAAAAAACTAGTTCTATTTATATGTATATTTTTTCACTATTGTGATTTTTTCCTTCCTACATCTATTCTCTATTACTCTCATAAATTAGACCACAAAAAATATTCATCTTTTTATGGTAGACTTATAATGAGAGATTTATTTTGACCCCTTTATATTTTTTCCACCTATATTATTTATATTTGACATGTACATATTTTTTTAGACCCCTCAATATTTGATTTTCTTAGTTTTACAATTCACTTATATCATGATCTCAACAATATCTTCAATTATAGACCTACCAAATAAGGTCAAGGGTATGTGGCATGCATGCATGCACCATGGGGAGCTCACTCTTGGAGGTATTCAAAAGAATCATCCAAAGAAGGACCTCACAAGGACCTTGTGCAGTGGAAAAAACAGTCGGTTTTGCTGAATTTTTAAAGATCACATGCTCCCCGAATCTGAAAAGGTAATAAAAACAAAAGTTGTAGATCCTGAGCTGAACTTTGACCTCAAATTTTTTCATATTTTTTTGAGCTACGAGCGGTGAGCTATGATTTTATTGGTGGACCCCAATTTGCCCATGCTATGCAGCCACACTCCCTCTTCCACTTTATCATTTTCCTCTTTTACACACACTCCTCCCTCTCCTTCCCACTCCCAAACCTGCAACGCCTATGTCCTAATTCACCCTCTTCACCATTTCCACATCTCTCACACCTCCATAGCCTTCATCCTCCATTTCTACACCCTATGTGTCCCCCTTTCTCTCTACATATATGTCCATATTACCATACCCTCTTCAGCTTTCTAAAGAACTTCAAAAAATCAACAAAAATCCAAGGATAACCTCTGCAAATGAATACTTTTATCATGAATTTTCCAAGGTTTGAAGATAACATAGCTTCATCGACACGCGCTACTTCGCCATGCTGACCGCTTCTTCTACCGGTGCTATAAAGAGGTGAATGTCAACTTCTCCAAAGCTTTAACCTCTCTTTACAAGCTCATCCCTTCTTTAACTTTTCTCATCATATATCTCACCATTTGGTGAATGATTTTGTAAATATTTTGTAGTGATAATTACTAACTACTAACCACTAACCTTATTGTAAAATGCACCCTCTACTAGAGTAGGCACTCCCAAATTATTCACTCAATCCCTCTCTCCTTTCATCCTCAATAATTCTCTTCCCTTGAGCCCACATCATGTGACTCAAAGTACAAGAGAGACCCACCCTCATTAAAAATAAATTAAAAAATATGCATAATCTTTTATTCCTTCAAATAAACTTGATTAGGCCTAATCCTAATCGGGGCTTCTAAAACCTATAAATAGAGCCCTTCTCTCCCTTGTAAATCATCACATGATCACACTACACCACACCATTCTCAACACATAACACACCACTCTTCAAGCCTAGTTGTGTAGAGTGTGTGCATTGTGACTGCTCTATTCCATCACTACACATAGGTGCATGGAGAAGCTTGAAGTTAGTTATGCCATCTAGAGGATTGGAGTGATACTATACTCTTCACCACACTTGTAGCCTACTCTTGTGCATAAATAAGATTTATAGTTTTGGGTGCAATTGTATGCTGCAACTACGACTCTTCTCTCCAAATTGACTTGATAAGTGGCTCATCAGGTGGTTGAAGGTATATTGTCCTTGAAGTTTGTTGTGCCATTTCATGCTTGATGGTTTGAGGGCTTGTTGAATTGTTTGCCTAAAAGGTAAATTGTAAGAGGGTTCTCGGTGAGAGGGCTCCCGTGACCCTAAGACAATTTGTGTATTGGCAACAAGATCAAGTTTTGTGTTGTCCCTCTATTTCTCATCAAGCTTTGTGTGCATCTAGTCTTTAAGGCTAAGACTGAGTTGCTCAAGTTGATTTGTGCTCTTTACCTCTCTCTGGCGTGGTGAATGTTTGTGTTTGGTGTGTGTGGCTATCTTGCATTCCCCTCTCTTTGTGCATTTGATTACAAGGAGATATCACGTGCGTCCTAGTTCGCATCTACAACTAGCTGGTGCCCCTTTTCTTGTTTGGTTTCTAGCTGTGGGAGTTGTTGTCTCTGATTGTGCTTGTCCCAGCCCCAATTGAGCAGTACGGGAGCCTCGAAGGGTGTTTAGAGGCCGCTCTTCTTGTTGCCCGACCCGGACCGCCTCAACGCGTTGGTGACATCGGTGCTTCTTTATGGAGTGGAGGTGTGGGGTGGTAGCATTGGGAAGTCTACTTGGAAAGAGTTTGAGAATGTCCAAAAGCGTTTTCTCACCAACTTTCTCCAAGTCAAGACACAAACACCCTACATGCTATAACGTCTTGAGTCCGGATCGCTTCCCATTGAGGTCTTGGGAATGCAAAGGGTTATGGAGTACATGCTTAAGACACACCATAGACCTTTGTATCGACTTCCTAGAATTGCATATGAAGCAAGTCAAAAGGTCCAAAAGACATGCAAGATCAAAATACTAAGTTGAGGATGATGCTTGACATCAAGAAATGGTTTGGAAGATGGGATGCATGTCACTTGGTCAAGTATGCATCGATCGACTCCCAAGTTAATGAGGTCTTCTTACGATGCCAATGTATCACGGCTTGGGAGAAATCTAGAGGTTCTTGTTAGCAGCAAGCTAACATGGATACCATTTTTTGGAGTTCTCATTGTAAAGCACTTACTATTTTAATAAATTGGTAATATTGTAACTCCTATTTTCTAAAAATAACTCTCTAATTATGAGCAAGGGCTACAAGCTTCTAGATTGTATCAACCCGTTATTACCCATCTTTGGTTGAACTCCTAGATTATTAGTTTTGACCACCAAAAACCTTGGCTAAGGTATAAAAGCCAATTTTTGTAAGCTATTATTAAGTTTTGAATAATGAAATACACAGCATGAGCTAACGGCTCTCACTCCTTCCTTCTCGCGCTTCCTAGTCCCTCCCCGGTTGTCACATTGCAATTGCGTTTGTTGCATTGCAACCGCAGGTAAGAGCTCTACGCATTGACATAAACACATCACAATATTTTGTAGCTTTTGGCGTCGCCGACCCGTGGCCTAATCTCATCATAACTAGGAATTTATACTTTCAAATAAAAAACTAAGCATAGGCGGGGTATTGGGGCATCATTGCTAAGCATTTAGATGCATTCTGGGTCGAAAACGACTAGGTCAAAAATCCAGTGCTTTTGTTAATAATCGCGATTTTGGAACTTGACCTAAAGTGGGATTGAGACAATAAGCATGTGTGCTTAGATCTTATAAACATGTCCTAGAAATCTCATTACGTCTGGATGTCATTTGATGGTGTAACAAATGTGATTTGTTTGCTGAAGAGCAATTAGCTTTTGGTGATTTCAGTCACTTGAGTTAGATGCAAGTTGTTAGTTGTTTTCCAAGAGATTGACAACCTCTTGAAGCCTCTATGCACTAGTCAAGTCAGCTTCGTCCCATGGATTGACAATTTGATTATGGTTCTCGCTAATATTGCAATAAGATAGGATGGTGAGGTTATACATGCGTCCCATATTTGGCGCGGCTGCCAGGGATAGAAGAGACCTAAACTAGGGAAAAACACCAGCGTCTTGTGAAGTTATCCTTTAACTTTCTCTAGGATCACCTAGAGCTCAAAACTTTCTTTTAGAAACCACATAGCCTAAGATTGTCGTTTTTTGCTGTGTAGAGGTTGCTTGGAAGTAATTGTACTTGCTGAGTGCCTTTAGGATTTTAGGATTGTAGAAATAGATTAGGATTTTGAGGATGATGGGTAGACGAGACAAGTCTTAAGATCAATGCTCATAAAACCATAAAAGAAAAGAAAATGAGTGTTTGTGGACACTCTCCACAACCCCATTGCATGAGAATCTAGGAGTAGGGTAAGTAGGATATAAGGTGGATTTCAGAACATTGCTCTGAAAGAATCAAGTGTGAGTTGTTATTGGAAGTTACAAAATTTCAGGTCTACGGCTAGAAATAGCACAAAAAGACTCAAAACCACTCAATCCGACTGAAGAGTAAGATTAACAGTTGTCTGACCAGTTGGTAAGCTCAAGGACACTTCGAGGTAAAAATTTTCAAAGCTGGCCAAAACTCAGATTATTTACTTTTTCTTGACATTTTAGGCCAAATTAATTTTTGACTTAATCATAGGCTTAAAATAGCTCATGTAAAGACTGTCTTTGGAAAAATTGCAAAAAAGTGTTCATTTCAAGCCTGAAGTTAATAATCGTGATTATTAACTTTTAGCTCATATTTGACTAAGGTTCGCACCAATGACTCATTGCATGTGTACAAACAACTTTTGTAAAGACACAAAAGATTTGGATCACCAAACTGACAAAAAACTGGGTAAAAACTAAAGTTGTATTGAGTTTTTGAAACTTGAGTGTAAATTGAGGAAGAAATTATCCAAACTTGTTGAAATTTGATTCATAGGCTTATATTGATGTGATAAACATGTGTACATGCTCAGCTGACCAAAAAGATGCACAAATAATCGTGATTATTTACATTTGTCATATTTTTTAACTTTTTTGACAAAGTCATCATACCACTAGTTTTACCATGTTGTAATAAGTCCACAAACAAAATTTGGTAAGATTTGGATCACTGTATTGAAAATTGTGACCAAATTTACAAAGTTAGTCTGCGGACAAAAAATTAATGACCATTTGACCAAAAATTATCCAAACTTGATGCAACTTGGCTAGGGACCTTAACATGAGGTGCTTAACAAATCTGTGTCAAAGTTGGGACAAAAAGTTGCAAAAATTAAGCTAGAGTAAATAATCACGTTTATTTACATCTGCTTCAAAACTTGATAATTTTGCAAATGTGAGTATACCACAAGGTCAAGCATATCAAGAAGACCCCACAAATCATTTTTGGTGAGATTTGGATCACAAAAAGTGAGACTAAAGCCAGATTCTTGAAATCAGAGTCTACGGACACGGAACGTTGATAAACTTGATCAGATTTTGTCCAAACTTGTTGAAACTTGTCCAGGGACTTTAACAGGTTGTATACTTTCTAAACCAAGCCAAAAAGTGCAAAAAAACTAGCAAAATTAAATGATCACGATTATTTACTAGTGCTACCCAGGGACATTAGTTTTGACTTTTCAACTTATATAGTGTTAGACCAACATAATACAAAACCACCGGGCAATTTTGGGTTCAATCGGATCCAAATTGGTACATGTTCACTGAGTTTCTAGGTTGCAGATTAATCCTTTGATTTTTTGCTAAAGTCAATTTCTGACTCCCATAGCTCGATTTGAAGCGATACACATAGACCAATTATGACAATTAGCAAAAACTCTATTGTCCTTATAGAAGAATAGCTAACTTGATCAAATTTGTACAGGAATCGACAATTCAGTAGAGGTTGGAATCAAGTCAAGTGGAAATTGACGACAAGTCAATCCAAAGGTAAGTACTCTATCCAGGGCTTCACCAATCTTTATGAACCTTAGACTGGTCATGTACTAGGAAATCAGGGCATACGTGGAGAAACCTCCAGTAGAGTATCCACCGAAACAAGCGTGAATCAAGGCAATACCTTGCACACAATTTCTAAAGAAGTCTCAGCACTTTTTCAGATTCAACACCTGAAATGTCTTCTTGGTCGACTCACTTGAAAACCGGAACGACAATGCGCTATAAGCATATACTCTCTTTTTATAAGACTAACTGCCATGGAGCTCAGGTTTAACTGGACCCTAATGAGGAGTATGCTATTCGAATTGATGACCATGGTATTCAGTGCAAAGAAGAGATTAGGAAAAACAAACAAGGAAAAATGTACATGGATAGAAACGGAACTCAGTATGTACAAGTCAAAAAACCCTGATGTGATAGACAAATGGGGGTTAGAAGTAAACACGATAATCCCAGATATGTCAGCACAAGAAGGACCACCAACTTTAGAATTTGAGGGATACAATCAAGTAGATTTGAAGCCTTTGAAACGGCTTAGTACGGATAATCCTAGGATCGGACTCTATTGCTGGGAGGATAGAAACGTAAAAGATCTTCTGTGGACTTCGCATGCTAAATCAGGACAACTAATGGCCATGAAGATCATCTATATCTTTAAGATAAAATATAAGGGATCATCACACTTACCAACCTACCTATTTAGGGATTGTTATAACAAAAACTTTGTTATGATGACGCTTGAGGAGGTAGAACAAACCAAATACCAAGGGTACTCCATAAGGGATTGGATATTGGGTCAAGGACTAGAAAAAATTCCAAGAGATGAACACCATGAGAGATCATCTGAGAGTAATGTTAAAAAACTAGAAACCACCTCATCATGTAGAAAACCGGGTGACACTAAGGCCAGTCCAAGGCTACACGAGTCACTATTTCCAACAGACTCGTTTGAAGGACTCGGAACAGGACCAGCTGCCAGGAGATCGGGAGTTGAACCAAACAGACGTGTCAGACCATTTGATTTTCAGAAATGGGTCAAAAAATAGAGTGGATCAGGGGATTCATACTACCACTTAGCAAGCTTCAAGAAAGTTCTAAGGGAAGAACGTATATTCGATTTCCATACTCAATTCGAGGGGTTTGGAATGACATTAGAAGGAAAAACATTGAAATGGTTCCAAAACATTCCACCAAGGTCAATCATGGACTTGAACACATTAGCTCAAGGATTTGTAGCTGCTTGTTTCAAAACGAGGATCAAACATAATATGGTAGCTCAAATATAAAGCTTTAAACAGAAACATGGTGAGTTTGTTAGGGATTGTGCAAGTTGAATGAAACAATACATTGCCAAATGCACAGGGCTAGAGATACCTGCAGAAAAACAACTTGTATCTCTGTTTCTAGAGGGACTTCTAAACAAAGAACTTCATGCTATACTCTATAGTAAAAAGCATACAATCCTAGAAGAGTGTGTGTCAGATGCTATTAACTTTGGAGACAATTGTGATATTTTGTATGAAGAAGATTTCCCTAAGGATAACCAAAGCGAGAAAACAACATCCACTAAACTAGCATAAGTGGGAACGACTACTGCAACACCACTTACAGTCATAGAAGATATGCTCAAAAATGAATGACATGATGAATAACATGCAAAAATCACCTATGAGGAGACCAGGACAAGGGATACCTCAATAGGGACAACCAATTAGGCCACAAAAATGGTGTGCAATTGAGGGTAAATGGACCAACCATGAGACCCATGAGGGATACTTCAAACCAAAGTATGATGGGAATGTTCAGTACGTGCCTATGAGGCCACAAGGACAACCCATGTATAGATATCCACCTAATATGGCCCAAGCTCAAAGACTACCCATGGGTAAAGAAAGAACTCCACTTGTGTTGGGTCAACAACCTCCATACCCATAACATAATGTAGTGCCTATAAAGTATATGCACTCCAAAGGAGTCATGGATGAGCAAGCATTAGTGCCTGTTACATCCTATGCGGAGCCTAGTCCATCTACAATAATGGTAGAAGGATATTGGTATAATTCACATCCACCACTGATGGAAGAAACCATGACTTACGCTCCACTAGAGCTCGCACCAATGTATTATGTAGCTAATCAAGGTGTCAGACCTCCCATGGTAAGACCCATGATTAAGCCAAGAACGGGAAACTATCACAGCTGTGGTACAGATGATCATTGGAAAAATGAATGTCTAGAGCTTGACAGAAACCTCAAACCAATTGAAACCTATTGCATAAAATGTCGCAAAAAGGGAGGACATTTTTCGGAAGATTGTCCTAAAAATCCTTTAAACAAGGGTAGAACGGTATTAAATGTAGTCCAAGTGATACCTAGTAGCTCATCAGAGAGTGAACCGATTGCTCCTATCAAGGTAATCACTAGATCCCAGGCCAAGAAAAAGAAATACACTCCTCTGATGATTTGGAAAATACAAAAGTTTCCTCTCAAAGGATCAAAGAAGCAGAAGCAAAAGGTATGAGATGAGAAAACAATAACAACGGGTTGAAATCAAGGAGAGAGCAAAAAAGCTATTCCAGAAAAAGGTGAAAGACACTGGAAGTGAAATCAAGGAAACAACCATGAAATCTAGAGGATCCATTATGGTTGATAAAATTTTTGAGCCTATTAACGCAGCCTTGGAAGTCTACCAAGCAGGACTTAAAGTAGGCCAAAACATGGAAAACAAATGAAAAAACTATCCTTCTCCAGACATGGAGGAAGCTAAGCCGGAAGCTTATCAAAATTTGGTAAGAATCACGCAAGAAATTCTAGAAAAAAAAACCCAAGTTTGAAAGTATCGCAAAACCTAAAGAGCTTGTGGTAAGAGACACTAAAGAAAAACCCGATGTGGTGGCAGAACCCCACCTTGAAACAAAAGAACCAAAACTTATAGTGCCGGACAGTGAAGATGACTTAGACGCAATTCCATTCATAGAGGAAGACTGACCAGGACACTTATGGGAAAAAGTTAGAGAGATCAATGATGGGAGGCTAACTCTAAAATTAGCTCCTATAGAGGAAGTTTGGTTGGATAACCTACCTTCTGGCATGAATATGGATGTACATTCCTTGTATGGGGATTGCGGATCTGAAGCTTAAGGAATGTTGAAACCATTGACCTTGAAAACATTACCTTCTTACTTGGGAGATAATGAAGATGAATCCATAGTGTGTAAGACCACTCAAGTAAAAAGAGCCGAACAGACCCTAGAAGTAGACAACATTCATTCAATCATGCATACACCCATCCAATGCACTCTTACCTTGGGAGAATTGTTAAAACTTAGACCATATTTATGGAATGATCTACAGAAAACCCTAGAGAAGTGGAGATAGCATGGCCAATGTCAAAAAAATTGGGAAAATTGAAAAATGAAAGGGACAACAAAGATATTCGATCTGTTCCAATGAACAAAGTCGGAGAATATTACAGAGGGGAAGAAGGAAACACCACCCTTCCAATGAAGTTTAATGACATTGAAACCATGGAAATACTGGATAGTGGAACATGGATAGCCATATACACGATGTCGGGGGATAATTGTGTGAAAGGTGAGCCGGGAAGGCACCGGGCCCCTGGCTGTGAGAGGTGCGGGAAACAAGGTGCAGCAGATGAAATTACCGACAACAATATTCAAAACAAGTAGTCCCTATAATTTCTAGTTAATCGACAGAATCCATGAATAATCAATCCCTAATGGAAGCTTAAATGCTTTTACAAGGAAAAATCTAGCTTAACCCAGGTGCTTAAACAAGAAATTGATAAAATTTTGCTTACTTTGCCTTCTTCTCTTAAATTCGAGTGGTTAATAAGCTTCGAGATTTGGATTATGGCTTATGAAGGGGTTTAAGCTTACGAGGATTAAGCAAGTTTGAAGATAGGGAGGAGAAGCTAAAGGAGTTTTAGAGATCGAAGGCATGAGGAGCTTAAGACTTTAATTAAGCGAGCTTAAGATATGGAGCTTTAGAATCCGGTTTAAGCTTAAGAGCTTCCATCTATGGAGGTTCGGAGATTCGGGATTATCAAGAGCTTAAGGGTATGAGATCCGGATTAAGCTTAAGAGTTTCTCGAGATTAACTTCCCATGAGGAGGAAGCGAGAGCTTAAGTCGATCTCGGTTATGAAGGGCGTAAGGGTATGGAGCTTAAGAAGATAGCGCTTAAGATCCCGGATTAAGCTTAAAGCTATGGATCTTCGAAGATGGAGCTTAAGAGTATTCATTTTGGAGGAGGAGGAGAAGAAGAGCTTCCCCCCCAATATGAGAAGAAGATTACCCCCCTTTGAACCACACGTTCTTTCTTTTTTTTTTTTCATGGGCCTCCTCTTGCTAAAAAAAGCGAGGCACCCATTAGCGATGTCGCTAATGGGTCCGGCCTCTTGCTGATGTGGCAGCTGACGGGGGGACATGCGCAGAATCCGACGAGGATGGTGCTGAATATGTGTGCGATGGCCCTGTCATCCTTTCCCGTTTTTGCGGCAACCCCATCCCAGCGCCGTAGCACGCGCGATGAGCGCTGTTCTTCTATGCGCTATGTTGTTCAACGCCGCCTTCTTACGCCATACCCTTTATTACCTTGGCTTCTCACTTAAGTTAATTGGGTGCCTCTTTGGCCAATGGCCGGGCGGCCTTTTAGGTTATGTGCTTTGGCCGACCTTTACCCAATTGGGTGGGCGGCTCCTTATTGCTTTGGGTGGCCGGTTTAAAGCTTGGGCTTGGAGGGTTTTTATGTTGTAGGGAACCACATTTGGCATACATATTGGCAAAGGCCTTACCAGGCTCAACAATTGGGCGGTCGGCCTTCGTAAAGGCATCACATTTGGCATACAAATTGGCCAAAAAGCTTGGGACTTCATGTCCGATGCACATGTTGGGCAAAGCTTTGTCAGGCTTATTCATTGGCGTCCATAAGCATCGTAAGGGAATCACATTTGGCATACATATCTTTAAGCTGCAAATTTAGGTGATTGCATTGAATCAAGGCCTTCCCATCACATCCGATAAAAAGTGTCAGAGTTACTTTCCTGTCAGCCGGGTATTACCAATACGACCACTGCCGGCCAAGCACTGCATCAAATGACATCCCAGTCATGAGACTCATCAAGCATTAGGAAAAATATGGACTCTCCTAGGGCCCTTTTGATTAGGGAAGGGTTAGTGGAGGACCAATGAGAGGGCTCTTGGGATATCACCTATAGCCTAAGGAGAGATAGGGGGGTAGCCTATTTGTCCCCCTCTTCAATGCTTGATTCCTAGAGAGAAAGGGGAGGTGGACTAGGCGGGGGGGGGGGGTAAAAAGGGGGAAAGAGGTGTCATAAAGCTTAGAGAGGGACCCTTGACAAAAAGGGACCCCAAAAGAAAAATTGCGCAGGTCAAAAAACCCTAAAAATTTGAAATTTTTGAAAAGTTTAAAAAATGACCGTTTCCCCTCCAAAATTGCCCAAAACATAACCAAACATCAAAAAGTCACTTTTTCTCTCGAAATTCCCTCTCTCCCACAATCTTCTCTCCCCTGTCCCCTCCCCTCACTTCCTCTCTGAAGTCAGCCCCACCATAGCCAAAATCTCACTCTCCATTTTCTCTAGCTCTCCCTCCCCTCCCCCCTCCATTCTCTCTGTGTTGTGCAGCCCACCATAGCCCAAAGCTCATCACTATCCTCCTCTTCAGTTGTCCCCCCTCCCTCTCCTCACTCTCTCTACAGTCAACCCCACCATAGCCAAATGCTCACTCTCCATCCTCTCTATCTCTCCCTCCCCTCACCCCTCCATTCTCCACAATGCAGACCACCATAGCCCAAAGCTCATCACTATCCCACCATAGCCAAAAGCTCACCCTCCATCCTCTCTATCTCTCCCTTTCATTCTCTCTCTACTGTGTAGACCTCACTATCCTTCTCTCCAACCCTCACCCCCCTCCCCCTTCCCAATCTCTCTCTACTGTGTGGCCACCCGACCTCTTCTCAAGCATGTCCACCCATACCACGCATAGACAGCCCAAGTTGGAGATACAAAAGGTCATACTACACAACAAAAAGAGCTCAAAGGTGGAATGGACTCCACAGGTATTTAGCAAGGCTCATGGGTCTACATGCAACCGTTCAGTGTTGGTCCTCATGGAGTACAATGTCGAGGCATACTGGAACGCCATTGGAAGTGAAGACTGATGGCTTTCAAAACAAAATCTGGAATGGTGTCCATCACTCAACATGCGTATAGTGTACCTGAGATCCATTTGCAGAGAGCTTCAAACCAATTTGCACCTCATTGTAAGTCTAATGCTAAGTCATCTTATGGATATGTCCTCTTTAATTTGCATGTGTTCATATTTTTTGACAACGGTATTTGTGAACGTATTTTTTTATCCAGCTTACTTGCAAAGCAACCGCTTGAATGCCTCTCGAGTACCTTTATGGTTGTGCATGCTATAGATAAGAACTAATCTATATAACTCAACAATGTATAATAATTTAAAATATAGTAGCTAACACCATATTTGTTGTATTACAGGATGTTATTGTAGTGGATGCTTGGGCTCAACTTGGTTTGGTGTCAAGTGGAAAGTGCGACTTCTCCAATCAGAACCTCATTCTAAACAGTCTTTGTTTGGTGTGTATACTTGTGGATATGGAGGTCCATGGAGTTATCAATGATGAGACAAGCCTTGCTAAGAGCATAGAAATTGCCTCAGTCTATATTCCATTCAATGTATTTGATCCAGTACATAACATCCCAAGATATTATTGTAGACAAGCTACAAACTTTGTAATGAAACTACTTGAATAGAAAGCACTCTTGTTTCATTACATTTTTGTCCACTCTAGTTAATCTTCAACTATATGATGTTGTGCTTGTGATCAATTTTTGTTTCATCTAATCTTGTATGTGTATTGTGCTTCCTGCCAAATTTTTGGTGCTCATAAGTGATTGATCAAGTAAATTGATTTTTTGGTAGCAAGTACACATTTACAATGTGCCTACATGTAGATCTAGTAATCCATCTGACCTCAAAGGTCAGGTTTGATTCATTTTCTGTTGTATGAGCACTTAGAGTTTATCTCAAAATGGTGGCAAGCTTTAAATTCTTAGAAGAATCCCATACTCAAGACTAATCTAAGCAAGATAGAGCAATCATATTTCCTTGTGTTGCAGGCATAGACATGAACCTCCTTTGGCATTGAACAAACATTTAGTTCATGAGCACTCATAGTTTATCTCAATATATTTGGCAGGCTTCAAATTTTTGAAACAATACACTCAAACCTAATCCAAGAAAGATAGAGCAATCATATTACCTCATGTTTGCAAGCACACACATGAATCCCCTCTTGGCATTGTGCAAACACTTCATTCTACCTTTGCCATCAATAATGCAATGGAATGCTATTATGTTGTATTTGATATGAGTTTGTGTAAGTTCAACCTTGTTCTTTGAAATCCCCAAGGAAAACAGAGTATGAAATCAAAATAAAGAAAAGAGAATGAACAAACAAGATAGAGATAGGGTATATATATATATATATATATATATTTACATAGATAGATGGAGGATAAACAGACAGAAAGACGGATAGATATAGATAAATACATTACTAGATAAATAGATAGATAGATGGATAGATAATTCGATAGATAGATACATAAATACATAGATAGATACACATGCAAATAAAAAACAAAAAGATAGATACATAGGTGGATAACTAGGGATAGAGAGAGAGAGAGAGAGAGAGAGAGAGAGAGAGAGAGAGAGAGAGAGAGACCCTTTTGGAACTCAAGGGCATTGCCCCTTTATTGAGGATACACTTTTATGATGGACAAATGACATGATACATGGATCAAACCCAAGACAAGTTATTCCTTGTATTGATTGCTAATTGAGTATGCATCATGCATACTTTGAGCCATCTGTAGTAGCAGAGAATGAGTAGAGAATGCATCATGCACATGGTGAGCCATCTATAGCCATTTGTAGTAGAGGATGAGTTTGCTTTTTCTAGATATATCATATGAGCTATAGTTTAGTAAAATTCTTCTTTGGATGGATGCTCATGGTTATCTTGTAGGCCCAAGGCCACCATGCCCAAAACTAAGCAAGCACAAAGAGTAGGAGGCAAGGCAGGGGGTGCACAGGCCTTGGGAGGCCCAAAGAAAGCCTGCCACAAGGGAGCGGATTTGGGCCTTCCATAGGTCTATGGAAGGCCCAAATGCGCTCCCTTGTGGCATGCTTTCTTTGGGCATCCCATGCCCAAAACTGAGCAAGCACAAAGATTAGGAGGCAAGGCAGGGGGTGCATAGGCCTTGGGAGGCCCAAAGAAAGCCTGCCATAAGGGAGCGCATTTGGGCCTTCCATGACCTATGGAAGGCCCAAATGCGCTCCCTTGTGGCAGGCTTTCTTTGGGCCTCCCAAGGCCTATGCACCCCTTGCCTTCCAAAATGCTTCTTTGGATGGATGTTGTTGGTTATCTTGTAGTCCCAAGGCCACCATGCCCAAAACTAAGCAAGCACAAAGAGTAGGAGGCAAGGCAAGGGGTGCATAGGCCTTGGGAGGCCCAAATGCGCTCCTTTGTGGCAGGCTTTTTTTGGGCCTCCCAAGGCCTATGCACCCCCTGCCTTGCCTTCTATTTGTGCCAGCTTGCTTTGGCATGGTTGACATGGTCCTGCAGGATGTTCAAACTTCACTCAACCATGCAATAATAGCTATCTCATACCATGGTGCGTTGCAAGCCCCCCTTTGATTTTCAGGATAGTGCCCCATAGTGTGTATGTTGTGTTTTGGTCTCGAAAGAAAAAGGGGGTGCTTTGCTTGGTTGTACAAGACACTTTTTAGTCTCACAAAGGCCTACTAGTGAAACAGAGCTAAAGAAAATGGCCATAACATCCATAAAAAGGAGAGATACAGAGAGAGATGATTGATTCTTAAAGAGGCTACCCATAAAGGAGCCAATGTTCTATTAGTACAAATCACTACTCTATAAGTTTATGCAAAAAATAATTGATCATACATGGCTAGCTAGTTGTAAGCAAAGAGATATTGGGGGGGGGGGGGGGGGGAGAGAGAGAGAGAGAGAGAGAGAGATAGAGAGATAATAAAGGTTTTCTAAACCCATCCCATGCCTCTTTTCCATCCAATGCATGAATAGGCACCCTTGTCTCCTCTCCTAAACTAACCAACTAGCCCCTACCTTTGAAGCATTGGTTGATATAGTTTTGCATCCTCAAAAATGCTACCATGATGCAATTACATGGCCCATCTTGATGCAGGCTTATGAGTGATGGGTAATCCTCCCCACTAGCATAATTCTCAACATTGGTTCAACACTTTCTATATTAGTTATGAACACCTAGAATTCACCAAGAATTTACCGTATTCATGTGACACACTTGTATAAGCATCAAACCCCTCAGTAAGAATCAAATATTCAAGGAAATTGCTACATGGAAAATAATTTGCAAGATCAAAGATTTCATATATTAAAGCCATAGCGCTTGTTGTTACAAAACCATGTCCATTGTAGACCACCTAAAACATGATTGAGATTACAAAGTAAAAGCTATGTTGATAGCTTTGGGCATTATGGATACATGTTCACCATATATAGAGTACAGATCTAAATTATTCAAATGTTGCCTCAAATACACTCAGGTTTGAAACCAGTGCCCTTGTGTAAAGTAACATCGCCATTGCTTGACATACTTGACCTTCCTATACTTGGGATCCATCTCTGTCTCATGGCTATGGAGTTTCCACCTGTGGTGCATGGGCACCCTTCTGTGTCCTTCCAACTAGAAAGTTTATGATGTGACTCCACCTTACATGAAAAAGAAATATTCTGTTCCATAGCTTGCAAGAAGTTGGGTATGCTAGAGTCTTTTCCATAGCTTGTGTGACGGTTGTGTATTAGTGTTGTGGGATGCAATAGAGGCAAAGGTGGATGTGAAGACAACTACATTAGCTTGTAATCATGGTGGGCTTGGTTGATAGGGGAAGTTGAGTATGAGGGAAGAGGTAGGGTCAGAGGAGCGGATGTTGACATTGAAATGGAAGATTGAGGAGGTAGATGAAGAGGTAGTTGCTGTAGATCTTGGCTTGCGGTAGACTTGGTATTTTTGAGGGAGGACAGTGAACAATGGAAGAGGGTACATGGATAGAAAGAAGAGAGGAGAGAGGAATGTGACAGTGAGACGAAGGGTTTAGCAGGTAGGTGAAGAGGCAGATCCAGGAGTGTGTGAGAATGAGAGGGAGGGTTTAACAGGTAGATGGAGAGGGAGATGCAAAATTCTGTAAGAGTGAGAAGGAGGATTTAGCATTTAGATGAAGAGGGAGATGTAGCAGGTGCTGGCTATGGTAGGCATGGCTACTTTGAGGAAGGGGAGTGAGAGAGACAAAGAGGAGACATGGAGAGAGAGAAAGGGATTTTGGAGGCAAAAAATGATGTTTTGATATTAGAATAGGTTTGGGGTCACTTTTTGGGGGGAAATGACTACTTTTGAAAATTTCAATAAATTTCAAATTTTTAGGGTTGATTTTTGGCCGCGTTTTTAAAAAACATGAAAGGTGGGGTTCTCTTTTTGTACAAGGGTCCCTCTCCCTCTTTATGACACCCCCTTTCCTCTAGGAGATGCTGAAAAGCTAGAGAGAGAAGGTAGCCTCCTAGTCACTACTTACCCCATCTTTTCTAGGCTTGAAGGATAGAAAATGACCTACCAAAATAGCCCCCATCATTTCCTTTGTCTCCCTTAATCACAACATACTTCCTTAAAATTAGGGATTCTTACAAGGCCCATGGAGAGTCCATATTTTTCCTAATGGCTATTTCTGCTCCCACATCCCAAACCTTGGACAATAAACAAAACTTCCAGTTGAGAAACCGATCGAGCCGACTGGACTGGTACGGAACCGGCCCCTGGTGAATTTTTATCAGCCAATATCTTGGCGACCGGGACTCCGATCATTGATCTGAAAAGACCAACGCACTCCAAAAAGTGAGCACTTCAGCCCGATGCATTCATTTCATTTTTATTCGGTCAGCTCGCTGTTGCCCAATCTGGCACAGATCTGCAATTGACTTGAACTTAAAATTGTCATAACTTCTTATCCGTAGCTCCGATTGATGAGCCGTAAAGACAAGCATGTAGAGCTTTTTGAGTACTTCAACTTGGATTAATAAAATCCTAGCTATGACCACTTCAAACCTAACACTTTTTAGCATCATTAAAGCATGTTTTGGCCATTTCAACCGCATTTGACATACATTCAGCATCGAACTCAGCCTGCAACCAGCCCTTAATCACCGTTCATTAAACATATAAGCTTCAGACAAAATTAATGTGCATTTTTTTGGCATCTTTATTTGCATGGGAGCAGAGCTGCACGACAATGAAAGCAGTATGGGAATCCCGGGGATAACCAGCCATTAGAAAAACTCTAATGAAATTGCAATTGGCTGACGGGCACATTGAGAGACCATTACGACTGCTTGAAACAGTGATAGTCAATTCTTGTGGAATTAAATATCAACACACTTTTGCCATAGTAGACTTTGGAAAAAAACTCAATTATGAAATCATATTGGGAAGACCTTTCCTGCGACAGGTACAACTTATCCAAGATTGGAGAAACACTTATCCGTACTTGAAGCAAGTGGGATCTAACAAGAGTAAATCTAAAATATCACACTTTTAGAGATGTCTTGAAAACACCCATACAAGAGTTTGATTCAGTCTCCTCTGCTGAAACTAAGCTTCCATTCTGGTTAAACAAAGACACTCCTATTTGGATATGTGGAGCTTCTGAAAATGGAAGCTTAAAACAAGAAGAATGTATTCTAGAAAGGGACTACACAAACGAAGCCTATGTACCTGAACCCTTCCCAGAGCATTTGTTTGAGCCATTTGAGTGGACTCAAATTTTAGCGACCATGGATGTATGTGTGAATATGTCTATGCCTACTCAATTTTTCAATGAGGATGCCTATGACATAATTCCCATCCAAATGATTTCAACCCTCAACATTGAAGACGAAGATGAGGAACCCAAGGACTTGATGAAAGCTCAACAAGTCTGCAAACCTCTGCTATGATGCAACAGATGAGTTAGATGAACACTCAGCTACCTCAGAAGGTTCCGGGTCAGAAAAAAACATGTGAGAGCTAAGCTACTCTTGAAAGGAGGGGAGGATTTTTTTTTTTACTTTCCCAACCAAAAATCAAGAAGACAAAAATGGTATAGACAAAAAAGAGACACCAGAAACGTGAAAACAGGACCTATGCTATCAGTATCCAGTAGAACACAATTCTTGATGCAGATAGATGCAAATGATTGTGTCAAGGACAAAATCAGTGGCAGATATCCTTCAAACAAAAATCCAAAAATGTCTAAAAGATTGAGAAAAACAAGGAAGGATACTCAAGAAAACCAATAGGATAAAAAGACAATCATGACACAAGTTGAGAGGAAAAAGAAATATCAAGAGTTGAAAAAAGCTATAAAGGAGATATATACGACTAAAATGGAAGCCACGGAAGAGGATGGTAAGGATGTAACAAGTGTTCCATTCCATTACAAAAAGTATACTCTCCAAGATCAAAAAATCATAGTCGATCAACCTGTTAGGGAACTATGAAAACAGGGCGAGTCCTCTGAAGGGCCCGAAAACACTAAAAAGATAGACTTGGCTAAAACAAGAGAAGAGCCTAGACCTGCTTACATTGCAAATGACCTAATAGAAGAAGAAGAAGAGCTTTTGCTAAGCTTGCTAAAGGAATACCGAGATATCTTCGCTTGGTCTTACAAGGATCTCAAGGGTGTTGATCCATAAATCTGTCTACATACCATACCCATAAGAGATGATGGGAAACCAAGTAGACAAAGTCCATACACGTATAATGAAACATTTGCCAGGAAGATAAAAGAAGAGATTGAAGAACTAGAGGAAGCCGAATTCATTTACAAAATTGGACACACAGATTGGGTGTCTCCAATTCTGGTAGTACCCAAGAAGAATGGAAAATTATGAGTGTGTGTTAGTCTCAAAAAGTTGAATGTAGCTACCATTAGAGACAACTTTTCTCTTCCAATCACTGAGCACCTTTTAGAACGAGTTGTAGGGAAAGAAGCTTACAGCTTCTTAGATGGATTTTTGGGGCAATCAACTTTTGGTTGACCCACAAGGTCATCATAAAACTACTTTTGCAACAAAATGGTGTATTTTTTACTATCGGGTTATGCCATTTGGGTTAACTAATGCTCCAGCCACATTTCAAAGGTTGATGAGCCATGCTTTTAAATAATATCTTAGGAAATTCTTAGAAGTATATATGGATGATCTATGCGTACATTCAACAATCCGAGCTGATCATTTTGAACACCTCAAAAAGGTATTCGAGAAATGTAGACTTTACAGGATTTTCTTAAATCCAGAAAAGTGCACATTCATAGGGAGACAAGGAAAAATTCTTGGACATATAGTGTCTAAAAATGGCATAGCTATTGATATTAAAAAAATTCATGTCATTGCTGAATTGTCTAGACCAACAATAGTCAAGGGGATACAAGCCTTCATGGGGCATTGTGGATATTACAGACGGCTCATCTACATGTACGCTATAATTGCGAAACCCATGTATAGCTTGATTACACACTTTGAGTGGACCGAGGCATGTGAAGAATGCTTTATGAAGCTTAAGCAAGCTCTTACATGAGCTCCAATATTGAAAGCACCATATTGGAATAAGATATTCCACATACATGTTGATGCTTCCAATTTTGCTATCGGTTGTATACTAGCTCAACCAAGAGACGGGAAAATCGACTTTCCAATTTCTTATGCTAGCTGACAGTTGAACATGGCAAAAAATAATTACACCACCACCAAAAGGGAAGGATTAGGAATGATCTATGCCGTTAAAAAGTATAGACATTACCTATTAGCCAACAAGTTTTTGTTCTTTGTGGACCAACAAGCTTTGTTGTACTTGGTCAACAAGCCATGCAACGCATGAAGAATAGTGAGATGGCTCATCATTATTCTAGAATTTGATTTCATTGTGGTTATAAAAAAGGGCACTACACATCAATGAGTAGATCATTTGTCAAGAATTGTTTCAAGAGAATCACCTAAAGGGGTAGACGATGATCTACCAGATGCCTATTTATTCTCCGTCTGCGTGGAAATGATACCTCGATGGTCGGAAAACATGGTATCATTGATGAGAATAGCTCAAGTGGATTCACGAATACCACTTCCTATTACAATCGGATTAATTGAACAATTGGTGATGTATCAATTACTAGCTGGTAGGCTATACAAAAGAAATTGAGATGGAATATGCATTAATACTGAAGAAAAATAACAGTACCTAAGTCAAGTACATGTTACCATAGTAGGAATTCACTTTGCAGAAGACCAACCTATGCAATGAATCTTGAGACTTGGAGTATTTGGCCTACTATGAGGAGTGATATTTGATCTTTTGTAAAGGATTGTCCTCAATATAAAAAACAAACACCCATACCTTATGTAACATTGTTTCAAATGTCACATGTTCCTAACTGGAGTAACTATCTAGTTACTTACTTATCAAGCCAAACATTTCCCGAGGATATGAGTAAACGCCGTCAAAAAGAAATTGAAATTGAAGCAAGAGACTATGCTCTTATTGGAAACCAATTGTATCGGAGAGGTAAAGATCAACATTTACGTCTTTGTGAAAATAAAGACGAGTATATTCTGATTATAGAACAAGCACATGCTGGATTAGCTGGAGGTCACTTTTCTAGTGAGACCACCACAAGACCAATCTTGATGGCAGGCATATGGTGGCCAACACTTTTTGCAGATACCAAAGAATATTTTCAAAGGTGTGATGCTTGTCAACGAGAAAAAATGCCAACACGTGTAGATAGCATGCCCTTAAGACCAATGATGGGGACAAGAGATTTCGCAAAATGGGCTATAGATTTTGTTGGGCCAATACAGCCACGTGCTTATAGAATACAAGCTCAATATATCATTGTAGCTACGGCCTATTTAACAAAGTGGGCCAAGGCTAAAGAAACTCAAAAGAATGATGCCAGAACCACTGGTGCATTCTTATATGAGTATGTATTCACGAGATATAAACTGCTAATAGAAATTATCAGTGATCGGGGAACTCATTTCCTCAATGAGGTAGTTGAGTATTTGCTTAATGAGTTTATGGTCATCCATAACAAATCAGCTCCCTATCACCCACAAGCAAACAGACAAGCTGATCATACAAAAAAAATTCCTAGCTCTTGCTGACTAACGTGGTTAGTTTAGGAAGGACAGACTAGGAAATGAATCTCCATGCTGCTCTATGGGCTTATCGAGTTTCATTCAAAACAGCTTTAAATGCTACACCCTTTCACCTTGTTTATGTTCTTGATGCCATACTGCCAATAGAATTTTTATTGCCGACATAAAGGGTAGCATAGAATCTTGAGTGGACTGGACATGAATTGTCAGAAAGACTAAATCTAGATGAGCAAAGGCTAGCTGCTGTAACTCACATCTATGCACAAAAGTGGAAACAAAAACAATTTTTTAATTCCCACTTAATCACAAAAATCTTCAAAAAAGGAGACTTAGTTTTAGTCTATTCCCTTAAGTAGCACATTCCCAAGTTTAAGAAAAAGGGAAGCGGACCGTTTATCATTGAAGATGTATCGCCAAGTGGAGCAGTAAAATTGTCCACCCTAGATGGTGAACCAATGGCTAATTGGATTAGTGGATGTCGTTTAAAGAAATACAATTTGCCTCTAACCAATGAATTGCTAGAAAGAATGCATTCAACCATGCAAAGGAGGATTAAAGTAGAGAAGTTTATTGATGAATCCCATGAGGAAGCTTGGCTTTGGATGCTCAAACAGAAAGCTACTCTCAGGAATCAACAGATATCAATTTCCATCAACACTCCGGAAATAGATGACCAACAATGGGAATTACCTAAAAATGCAGTTTCAACAAATGATGACTGGTTAGATGGAATGGACCTACGGATCAAAGTACATCTCAACAATCATAGCACCAATGCTTTGATCGACAGAGGAGCTAGAGTAAATGCAATCAGTTATTCCACGTACAAGAAGATTCCAAGGGTAGAAACACAAAGACGAGCATCTCCGAGCAAGGAACCTAACATGAAATTTTTTTGGAAGAAAAAGGAGCACTTATCTTCTCCACAAACCGTAAGATCAATCAAGCAATGGCGAATTAAGTCTCAAAAGACTCCACCACACCATACAGCAGCAAGCAAACAAAGCTACCTATGGCGAGAAAAAGCTCGACAACAAACAAAAGTGCTAGCAACAGCTCAAGCAATCAGCGTGCTGAAGCATTCTGATGGTACAATGAAATAGAGAGCACACAATCTACAAGATTTGCTCTTTGGAAGACAGCATCAGAAAGCCTCGACATTAGAAACCCTTGAGTTAATTACTCAAGACCTAGCTCTTGCACAACATAGTGTTTTGAATTGAATTGATCTTCGAAATATGATAGAGCCAACCACGGCTATGCATAGACACAATTGTTCAACCCATGCACACAATCGTCCCGGAGTACGCCATCTAGGAGGGGTGGAAGGGCACTACTAGTAATTAAGGGCAATGTTTTCAGTGGGAGGAAAAAGTTTGATGTTAACGTGTGATTTTTTGCAAAATTACCTAATAATGCCCTTATAATTCATCATCAAGGGAAATCATTGATAATATCTTTCAGATGAGTGTAAATAGTGTATATACTATCAAAAAGTCATCAACAACTAGTCCTTTTTTGTTATTTTTCATCATTTTTATTGATAATGAGACTTAAAAATAGAGAAAAAAAAACAATAAAGCTGTGTTTTTCAATGGATTTTCTTAATTATTGGATTTCCACTTTACTTTTTTAGAGCATTTTGTTCTTTTCTTTGATTTTTTAAAGAAAGAGGTCAAAAATTGATAATAAATAGCAAGGAAGCTCAGATGGAAAAATGAAAGACATGATGGTGATAAAAAATACAAGGCAGACAAGCACAAATTTTTTTCAATGAAATCAGAAGATGGAAGCGGGAAGCCTAAATTAGGCGACCAGACCTACTTTTGCAAAATTCTTGCAGAATGAGCTACAGGAATCCGATCAAGGAAATTTTTGAGTCTAACATAGATTTGACGGCTTGGTAGGACTAATGAGGGAATCTGGAAAAATTGGTTCCGGAAGTCCGGGTATAGATATCCAAGGTAGGCTAAAACCACCTCATTTCCACTTGTGGCCTTTGTAGAGAGAGCTTTCGACCTCTTTCGTGCGTCTTTTCAGGAGTCTATAGTTGCCTGTTTTCAGCACCATCTCACACGAGACATGAGGGGTAAGTTCTTTACTCATCAATGATCCATTTTGTACGGCTAGTAGCTAGTCTAAACTCCTAGAAAAAACCCTTGCAACCGAGCAGTGCTCGAAGACCTACCACCAAAAACTGACCATAGCGGCCTGTCCGCTCGACCAAACAAGATGGGATTTGAATTGTAGCATGCCCTAATATAATAGAACCTTGCTATATCATCAATTGACCATTCGACAAGGGTCGAGGGGGTCCGTAGAAAAGCTAGATTTTTGGCAAATGCCAAAATTCCGATCTGACTCCACAGACAGCTTGCCTACGAGGTTCATATACAATGTATATGATTGGTTTCATGAAATCAATCAAGAAAAGCCCTCAAAAATCAAAAAACTGCTTGAAGGCTACAAAGCATCAAATCCGACATACGGGGTCAAAATGACTCCAAATGAGCTAGAATTGGATAAGTTGCTTCATGACTATGCTGTGGACAAGTCCAAAGCCTCAAAATTGACTAACTAACTCAACAGGCAGTATAGTCACAGAAATTGGTGATTTTAGAGTCGACAAAGCACAAAGTGATGCCGGCAAGACCAAACCTTACCAAATTCAATTTAGGACTTGTTTTAGGTGTATGGAATGTGTTTAGGTCAAAATTTTTAAGTTTTGCAAAAATATTGTGACTGCTGTAAATAATTGCAATTATCTGCTTTTGCACTATATTTGCTTGGAAATTGTATCATCACCTCACCTATCAGGTGTACACACCTATTACATACCAAAAATCAAGTATGAGCCAAAATGAGCACCTATAACTTGAAAAATTACCAGAAAACTCAAAGAAGTCTATTTTTTGGGTTATGGACCATAATTCTTGATTCAAATCACCTCATATCTTATACACAAATTCTAGAACCAATTTGTACCAAAAAATGTTGATTTTGGTAGAAATGTTCATAATCGTGATTATTTACTTTCTAGCCAAAATGGGGGAATTTTTTTTGATATTTTTCCATCATACATCCAAAGTGTTAAGCCCACCAGCCAAGTTTGAACCAATTTGGAGCTCAAAATCTCAAATTTCCATTATATCTACTGTTTTCGAGACCTAAAACCAAAAACTAGTACCATTTTCACCCTATGCATCCAAATGAGCCCATATTTCACTTAGAGCATGTATTTGGTATATACTTCAAGCCTGTGATGCCAAGTTTACAAAATGTTGAAAAAAATACTCAGCTGTAAATATCACAATTATTTACTTTGGTTGCAAAACTTTGTTTGGACTTTACAATTTTGGTCGTTGCATGTTTTTATGCTTGTTCAAAAATTGATTTGAAGCAAATTGGACCAAAATTGTCAACATTTCAGACTAAAGGACTTTCATAGAAAAATCTGTCAAATCTGCTAACTTTGACACTCCATTCACTCGACAGGAGCCATCCAAGCAACAGAGAGGGCCAAGAAGAAGCTCAACCAGAAAGAAAAGTTACAGGAGCTACCCGCATACCAATTGAATCGAGATTCAGTCAAAGCCACCAAGGCAGCCTATCTTTCAAAAAAACACCTAGAAGAGCATCACACCACAGCGTTCATCGGCAGATTCAAGAGTGAGGAGCGACATCAGGTAGAGTTGCAACTCCTATCGAAAGAAGTGTATGATGTCGCCGAGAAGCCTGAGACCAAAGAAGCCAACCGTAGGCCAGGACTTTGAAATTTCTATGAACAGGATCTGTGTAGTGTGGATTTCCAAAAAGCTTAAGAGCTTTTATCCACGCGATTAAAGAAGGTGGAACTGCCCAGATTTCAGACCCTCAGGGGAATAAAGTTGAAGTGGTGATAACCAAGGAGATAGTGGTAGAAGCACTCAGAATTCCCTTTCCCTCATTGTCATTCCCATCGAAGGAATGACAATGAGGGAAAGGGACAGTAAAATGGTAGGTACTTTCACCAAAGAAACCGTTGCAACCACCTTTGTAGACCTAATTCACAAGTAGGTGGAAACGCCAGCCAGGTTATACCACCAACACTTCCACTTCCTGGCTAGAAGGCCACCAAGGCATACCATGCCAAATCATGCGGTTGCCACCTCTTTCACGCAAGTCCTCAAGTCAACAACCTGGCAACCTTTGGACCACGCACAATATGCCTTGACCACTTTGAAAGGCACAAAGAAAGAAGGAAAGATTACTTACCTGGGTTCACCAGAGGTATTGACAAGGAGTGCATACCATGTCATTGCCGTGGAAGACAACCTACCACCTACCCTAGACCAAAACACTTGGATACTGTCAGCTCAACCATCTCCTTGAGCTACAAGATCAGCCAAGAGATCCTACAAATTTGATGAAGAGTCGGCTGAAAGCTCAAGGCACAGCAGTGAAAGTTCAGATAATGAAGAAAAGAGAGCACGAAGAGAGGAAACGAAGAGAAAAGCCGTGGTAGCACACCAAGAAGAGCCCGTGCAAAAGCAAGCCCCGTTTGAAAGAGAGAAACATGCATATCAATGGAGCCAACAAGCACAAGGAAAGGACCTGGAAAAATGGGTGCCTAGTGGACTTAAGGGACCAAGGAACAAGCATCACACCAGGAAAGAGGTTGAAGAACCCGCTGAAGCATTGGAATGTATGTACCAAGAAGCACAAGCTTTAAAGCTAAAGGAAGCCGAAGAAGCGGTGAGGAAGGCAAAAGAGGAATAAGAACAAAAGAGAGCAGAGGAGACCACTGCACAAGGAGAAGCATGCCCAAGGTGATGTGTCTCCCTGCATCTCTTCTCCTATCTTTGAAAACCAAGATCAAACCATGCCGAGCCCACCACCATCACCAACAGTTAAAGACACCACAAATGAGCCAACTAAAGAACCAACTCCACAAGAGAGGTGATGTGGAGTTTGGGGCTAGATTTAGGCCTTTATCTTGCAGATTAAATTCCCTACTTTCTTATGATATGGTTATTTGCTGTGTAATCTCTAATTTAGTCTACATCTCTTACACATCTCTTACACTCTCTTACAAGCATGTCTATGTCAATTCTTTGTTCTGTGTGTGTGTGTGTGTCATAGTCTAGGTGTGTGTGTGTGTGTGCTTGGAAATTGGAAGAAGAGGTGGACAGGTTGATGGTGATGGTTTGGACCATGTGTTGAATAGCTTAAGTTGTTGATCTCCCCCTCTTCTCCCAATAGTGGTATCAGAACTAACAGGTTCAAGTTAATTGGCATCATATGTCAATTGCAAGAAGGAAATTTCTCAAATTGAGAACCTCGAAACTGCAATTTATCAAATTTGCAATACAAAGACTCAAGAATTTGTTGAAATTTAAAGCTTAATCAGTCAAATTTGCAAAACAAATTTTGCTTGGTCGCTAATCGGAGGTGGATCGGTTCAACTAATTGGCAAGCAGTTTTCAATTTCGGCTTCATGATGGTCAAAAGATGGTATGTCGAGTTTCAAGTTTCAATTTTAATGCACAATCAATGCGGATTGTGAAGGCAAGAAGAAAGCAAAGGCTTGGAGGGTAAGAAGATTCCTGGTTTCGAAAATTAATTGCAATTGAGTAATTGGTTGTCATGGAGGACGATATCCAAAAGCATAAATAAAGAGGAAGAAGGATGATACATGCTGTGGGTACTGCATCTCGCATGAGATTCTATGGTATATGAACCTTACCGCATAGAATCACTTGTGCCGAACTTCACCAAAGTTAATAACCTTACCCGCAAGCTACTCGGCTTTCTTGTCCGTGAGAACGAGGACCTGCATACAGTCCATACGGACTGCAATCGTCACCAAAATGCTGGATTATTTTGAATTTAAGGTGCCAAAAATTGAGGCCCCTCTTTTTACAACCACTTCACTTTTGTAAATGAGTGAAGGTTACTAGTTCTTGCATGACCCATAAGGGGAGTTCCCACTACAACTATTTCCAGAGCCATAGTGGCTTATTGAAATGATATTCTAAAATACTGGGCACATAAAAAATGGCCAAGAGTAATTGCCAGCGCCTCTTCATCAACTCCTCCCATTCCACTCTACAAAATCATCATCAACTCAATTAGAAAATAAATAGGCAGCACATAATTAACCATTACGCCAGCTATCCCAATTGTAGCTGACCACTACAACAGGAGGGTGCCTAGTCTCGTAACACACATCCATTTGATGAGCTTCTAAATCAAATTGGATAGCAAATGCCAATATAACTTGAACACTTGTAGTGTGAACAACCGGTGAAAAGGTCTCTTGATAACCAACACCAGATACTTGGGAGTAACCTTTTGCAACTAAAGGTGCCTTGAACTTGTCAAAAGATCCATCTACTTCTACCTTTGTCTTATACACCCACTTACACTTAATCGTTGTACGACCAGGAGGTAGTTCAATTAGTATCCACGTACCTTTAGAGATAAGAGAGTCGTACACTGCTTCCATAGACTCTTGCCATTGATTCTTTTGTGGTAAAAGGATAGCTTCATTATAAGTAATGGGATCTTCAGAAGTAGAGAAAGCATTATCAAAAATATTTTCATCATAAACATGACATAAGCCATGTTCAAAATCAATAGGCAGATCAATAAAACTATCAATAGCACCATTGGAAACATTTGGAATGGATGGTTGTGAAGAGAAAAGCTGCTCTATAGAAAGAGTTTCATCATTTGAAAGAAATGAAAAATCTTGAAGCAATGATTTAGTATCATCGGAACCTCCCATAAGTTGTTCGTTAAAAGTAGCATCACAATTCACAACTACTTTCTTGGAGGAAGGGTTATAGAATTTGTAGCCTTTGGAAGTGTCATAATATCCAATAAAAATAACTTTAAGACTAGGAGCGTCAAGCTTTGTTCATGTTTCTTTGGGAACATGAATATAAGCAATACATCCAAAGGTTCAAAAATGCGACACAGAAGGAATGTCACCTGTCCATGATGTGATGGGTATCTTACGAGAGGGAGCAATAGTAGGAAGATGATTTTGAATAAACATCGCTATCAAAGTAGCGTCAGTGCAAAAAACACAAGATAACCTAGAATGAATCAGTATACATGTTACAACATTGAGATTAGTGTGATTCTTTCGTTTCGAAACTCCGTTCTATTGAGGTGAATATGGAATAGTGTGTTCATGATGAATTCCACTGTCAGCACATTAACTCACAAACTCTCGAGAAACATATTTGCCTCCATTCTCACTACAAATCTTCTTGAGGCGATGACCAGTTTGAAGCTCGGCAGCCTTGTGGAATTTTTGGAAAACAGATAGGGCCTCAGATTTTTGTCTAAGTAGAAATACAGTCGTATACCATGAGAAATCATCAATGAAGGTAATGAAGTAGAAATATTGTGATCTCGAAGAAGGTAGAGGTTCACATATATCAGTAAGAACAAGATTCAAAATGTCATAAGAATGAGCTGTATTTGAAAAAGGAAAGGGTTTACGATTATGTTTCCCAAGAGCACAAAACTCACAAATTCCCATCTCAGGATGAGCTTTAAGATCCATGCCATGAACAAGATCACAATGCTGAAGATCAAGGAGTTTTGAGAGATCAGCATGAACAAATCGGTGATGCCATACTTTGCAATCATGATCACCTAGAGCAGTGACAATATTTTCTACAGCATCATTGAGAGAGAGTTCAAACAAATTACCATTTTGAGGAGCCGTGGCTATAGTCTGTTCATATTTCTCAATTTGGCATTTGGTATGATCAAATCCAAAAAAGAGACCAAGATCAACAAGTCTAGCAACTAAAAGAAGATTACGTTGAGCATCTAGTACATGTAATACTCCTCAAAACATTTGAGTGGAAGAAGATAAGGTACCAAGATATAAATCTACAATACCCTTTACAACCTAGAAATCCTTGGCCTTGGAAAGGAGGAACAGAATGCTGGCCGGAAGGAAAACTGTTGACGAGAATAGTCATAGCCATATCTGGTTGTGAGAAGGCGTATAAGATAAGATCGCAAAATTTGCACACCATATATAGTGAAGACTGCAATTGAGGATGATAGAAATATGACAATTGTGTTGAGGGACAACCTTTGAAATCAACCCACCTCTCTATGGAACCCCCCCCCCCCCCCCCCCTTTCTAAAAAAATAAAATTAAAAAAATCTAAAGCACAGGGCGTGTGAACGACCACTTGAGAATCAAGATAAAAAAAATCTCCAGTAAAAGCTTTCATCGAAGCAGAAAATCTTGCATGGTAAGGAGCCTTTGTCCTCAAGTACTGGCGGAGCCACTGGTAATCATTTTTCTCCCTCTTTTATTTTCTCCTCAAAGGGCTCCACTTTCAAAATAATTGATAACTATATTAGTAAATAAGTGGGCACTCAATGGTTTGTACAACCATGGCCACCACCTTCTTACAAAAGCACATAAAGAGGGCCTACTTCTCATTATCACATCTTTCCACCTTGTCCTCTTCCATGCATCCATGGAGCCCTCCCTCTCCTCTCTCTCTCTCTCTCTCTCTCTCTCTCTCTCTCTCTTTGACCAACAAAAAGAAAACCTTTATCTCCCTCCACACACACATACACACAAAGCTGAAAACAGTCAATTTTCAGCACACATAGAGTACATGCACACACACACACACACACACACACTCACTCTTCTCTCTCACTCTCATGTCTTTCCCAAGCTCTCCATAGATGAAAATTGCTATTTTTCAACCATACACACACGCACACGCACACACACATACACAACTTAACATCAACACACACCCCACTCTCATAATCACCACCAAACACTCTCACAAATCAGCCCATAAGCCCAAAATAGTCAAGTTACATCCACCATCAATTTGAACACAAGCACATGCTCTCGTATATACGCGCTTTGCGCCAACGGCTTCAATGAAGTGATGACCATTGGGACAACCGCAAAGGCATTCGACTACGACCACTACAAATGACACGATGCAAGGGAGGCTTGTCCAAGCGAAGCATCAAGTTGCGGAAGTGCCAATTAGGTGGGCCATGCCTACGTTCATCAATTACAAACAACAACATCAACCTTGTAATCATCTTTTACTCCACCTACGCCCTCATAATCACTCTTTTGTGTGTTAAAACAAAATCATTGTATATTTTTACTCTAGATTTGAAATCTAGGGCATGAGTGAGAGAAACTAAGCCACAATAAATGAAGTTTTTGCCAAAGATAGAGCCACTACCACTATAAGAGATGGATTTATCTTCTCCAACGACAAACCACATTGGGCAACCTCTTGTAAAAAACCCTCTCTCCTCTCTCAAATAAGCTAGTTACGACTAGCATACCTTGTAAAAACCCCATTCCTCTACTCTCCTTTCCCCTCCATCTCTCTCTTCCCCTACTATTTTCTCTCTGTGAACCTCTATCACAAGCATCATTGCATCGCACATGGCTGACCCATGGTCAGATGGTGTGGGTCACGTTGTGACGTGTTTTGGCGAAATGGTGCGGACCACCCCAAAGTCTTTGCGAGATGTTTTTTGGTTCTCTCATACCTCTTAGATGTAAATAAAGCATGCTTGTACAAAGTGTACAAAGGCGGTGTGTGCCAGCTGTCTCTACGCATGCGGGCTAGTTGTGCGGGGTACATAGTTTTGTTGTTTTTGTACATAGAAGTGTCGAGACTTCAAAGTATGAGTAAGTGCTTTTAAAATATGAATAAAAACTGAACTTTTATCAGCTTGGGTTCGTGAGTGAGTAGGAGTTTTCAGCTATGAAGAAGAAAGCCTCTCTTGCTGCAGTCTGCGGTGGTGCGTGGGGGTTGTGTAGTGGAGGTGCCCGTGTGTGTGTACGAGGGCCTGGAGCCTTGATTGGAGAGTGTGTCTCTCATCAAGAAGGCCATGAACATGGGTGGTGACCTCTGCACTTTCACCCCTCTTCTCTCTTTTTGGTGATGGAAGCTGCGTGAAGCGGAGCTTTCTTGTACGCGTGTGCCTGCTACTCAGGTTTGGCAGTGAAAGCCCCTTCTTATTGTTGTGAATGGGAGGTTGTTTCCCCATGTTTTCCATGGTTTTTTCTGATTTTTTTGGCTGAGAATCATGAGTTTTTGTATAACTCATGATTGGCATGGTTTTTGATGGGTTTGTGTACATGGTTGGGAGCGACTATGGAGCCCCTTCTTGCATATGCAAGGTCTGTTGAGATGGTGTGAGGGTATGGTGTTTATGAACAAAAGTTCAGAGATTTTTCTTTGTTTTCATTGGTTTGTTTTCCCAAAATTTAGTGCCTTTTTGGCTTCCATGATTGCAATTGATCATAGCTAGGGCTATGACAGTATAGAGAGAAGCTAGTCGAGTGTAGGCAGGGGTTTTTTGCATGCAAGGGTGAGTGTGTTTGAGAGTGGAGATCGGATCCTATCCTCTTGTGAGAGCTACTTTACTTTTCCTCATATATCTTGTGAGTATGGAGGCGTTATAGAGGCCACCCCCAAATCCTTCACATGTTTTGGTGCCCCCTTTCTAAGGATCTATTTTGGCTCTCCGGTTGAGACTTTCCCTGGAGTCAAGCTCAACCTTCTATTTGTAAGTTGTTTTCATGAGTTCTCCAAGTTTTACAGGTGAAGATGATAAGGACCCGAGAAGGTTCTTGAGACAGATACAATTGCAATGTTTACTGACAAGAAATGATTGTGAAGCAGAATGGTTGCGTATGTTTCCTCTCTTGCTTGAGGGTGATGCTTATGTCTGGTATAAGAGCTTGAATGCTGCAAATAAGAGTTGTTGGTCACTCTTGGAAGCATTATTTCTTCAAAGATATGTAGTGATGCCAACTCCAAATCAAGCTTGGTCAAGGGTGAAGAGCTTATCTATGCACGAAGATGAGTTTGTTTCTTGCTTTTGGAAGAGGTTCAATGATGTATGGATGCAATGGGAAAAGTGTGTGAAGTATGCTAATGTGATGTCAGTGAAAGAGTTACATGGTACACACATGCAATTTGAGAGGTTGAAAATGTTGATATTCAAGTTGAAACCTACCTTGCGTTCACATGTGGAACTGAAGAATCCAAAAAGCATGAAAGAAGCACTACAGGTTGCCTACAACAAAGAGAGGAAGATAAGGCTTATGGTAGGTTTGGATGCGCCACCGAAGATAGAGGATCTGCACTTGGTTGATTTACTGTATAAGGTTGTTGAAAATGGTCATGAACTTGAGAAGCCACTTTCTATTGATGAGGAGGAAACAAAGCATGCAAATGTAGCAGCATGTGATCACGTGGAAGAAAATGACATACATGTGGTGAATGCTTATGATGTAGACATATACAATTCTATGGATTCTTCTCTTGATGTTGGAGATGTTGATTCTTGTGCTTTGGAAAATGGTTTGAATCCCATGGTTAAGAGTGATGTTGATGTGGATGGAGCTTATGTGTCTACAAATGGCTTATTTGATGAAAATGCCTCCATACCAAATGCCAACTTGAAAGAAGTCAATCCTGTTGCCACTTTATATGCTATCCGATAAGCCCACAATGCATAAGGAAGTTTCACATCCCAATCCATTCTATGCATATTCACTAACTTTGTTAAAATACGAACCAATTGCTTATTGGTAGATTCTGCCTGCCCATTCTCCTGTGGGTAATATGGAGAAGATTTCCCATGTAATACAAAGTAAAATCCTAGCATTATTTCCATCACCTTATTCAAAAAAAGGCTACCCCGATCACTAACCAGCTAAATAGGACAGCCATACCTGGAAAAAACATCCTTATATAAACACGTAGCAACAAAAACGACAGTATTATCTTTCAAAGGCCATGCCTCCACCCATTTGGTAGCATTATTTGTGGCTCTCAAAATGTACTTATTACCAGTGTGAGCTGCTACTGGTTTAAAAGGTCCAATAAAATCCAATCCTCATTTTTGAAAAGGGTCCAAAGGCAATACCGACTGAAAAGGCATTCTGGATATTTTAGTAGGTTTTCCCAACCACTGACACACATCACACTTTTGCACAAAGCTTCTCGCATCTTGAAACAATGTAGGCCACCATAATGTTGATTGCAAAACTTTTCTAGCCATGTGCAAAGTAGCCCCATGCAATGCCGGTATGGACCTCCTCTAAAACCGATTCCTGTTCTTGTGGTAGAACACATCTCAACAAGACCTCCACTATCCTGTGATAATACAACTTCCCCATGATAATCTCAATATTCCTACTTCTAATAGCCATCCATTTCCTTTGATGACTAGACAAGAATGAAGGTATTTCCCCACTGTCCAGAAAATGAAACATCTCCTCATACCAAGTCCATGGAATCCTGGGGATGATTCTAGGTTGTTGTGTAGCTAGAAGATCATCCACAACAGCTCCTGTTAAAAAGAGAGACGCATCCGAAAATTCATCAGCCACCACCATCGACGGCTCACCAAATTCTAGCCTAGATAGGTAGTCAGCCACCGCATGCTAGGCTCTTGGATGATGTATGACCTCAAAATAAAATTCTTGCAACAAGAGCACCCATTTGGCCAATCTTCCTGTCAAATTTTGTTGGCGTACAAGATATAGAAGAGCCGAATGATCCACATGAAAGAAAAACCGCCAGCCCAACAGATAATGCCGAAATTTTTTCACTGAATAAATCATCCCTAAGCATTCTCTTTCTGTCACTGAATAATTCATTTCTACGGATCATAATCTTCTGCTGGCGTAATAGACAGGACAAAACCACCCTTCACTTTGTTCCTGCATTAGCACACTGCCAATTGCCCCAATCAGAAGCATCCACAATTACATGAAAATCCTGACCCCAATTCGGAGGGATCATAATCGGAGCTTTGGATAGCTGAAGTTTTAATCTCCGAAAAGCCATATCACATTCTTGCGTCCATTCAAAATCTTTAGCATGTGTTGCCTGATTAATAGCGATTGCCAAATACGCGACAAACCTCAAATGCCTCCCATGCTAACAAGCTTGACCCAGAAAGACTTGACACAATTTTGAATTCACCGACGGAGACGCTTCCATAATTGCGGCTATTTTATCCGGATCCACGGAAATGCCATCCTCAAAGATTATATACCCCAATAACCTTCCACTATTAACTGCAAATGCACATTCCAGAGGATTTAAACTAAATTTCACTTCTCGACATTTCATAAAACATAACTGCAATTTCTTCAAATGCTCTAATTGTGCTCCAAAAACATTGAGATCATCCAAAAAAACTCGCATAAAATCTGTCAGATAGGGACCAAAAATTTGAAACATATCTCTTTGAAAAGTTGAGGGCACATTCCTTAATCCAAAGCACATCACTGTGCATGCAAAAACACCCCATGCTATAATAAAAGCTGTTTTGAGCTGATCCCACAATGCCATTCAAATTTGGTTATATCCACTAAATCCATCCAGAAAAGTATACATCTCGTGCCCTGTCACATCATCCAAAATAGAATCTAGAAATGGAAGAGGAAAAGAATCCGGAACAGTAGCTGCATTTAGCTTTCGATAATCCACACAAATATGAATTTTATTGTTTTTCTTTGGTATCACCACAATGGGGGAAATCCACTCGGGATTATCAATGGGGGTAATAAAACTCACCTCCGAGAGATGATCAATTTCCACCTTAACTTGCTTTGCCACATTCGGATTCATCCTATAGGAATGCTGCTTCATTGGCATCGCATCTGGTTTCAGATTAATGGTATGCTGATAAGACTTTGGATCCAATCCTTGCATATCCGCATATTCCCGTGCAAAAACATCCTTAAATTCTATCATTAAATTAATCAAGTCTCCTCAAAAACTTGACTCAAGGTGCTTATTAATATAAATGGGTTGAGACTCCGCTTGCCCTCCTAGAAAGACCTTCTCCAATTCATCTTCCTTGACCCTTGTAACTTTTTCCATTTGCGCTTCAAACGCACGTTCTTGCTTAATAATGTCCTCCAATGATTTGGAACTAGGAAAAGCTTCTTGTTGCACCCCTGTTTCTGGTAAAATTCTTGAAGCCCCTAAAGATTTCCACTCCGAAATCATAGAAATGTCTGCAAGATATAAAGAAACTAAATTTGGGTTAGCCTTCAGAAATTGCTCTTCTTCATCCTCTTCTAATCCTTCCACCATATTTACTATCTCTGCTATCACAGGCCATGCTGCCTGAACTGGTTGCTTGCATGTTCTCAACATGGCCCGAACTTCCCCGCAACCCGTTTTAACTATAAGCATATTTGCCTCCCAATTATGCTTTACCCTGGCTTGTCGTAACCATGGTCTCCCCAAAATAATGTGATAATCCTGATTGTGATCCTCAATATTCAAGACTACTAAAGAAAAAGAAAAAGTTAAGCCAGCTCCATCCAGGACAATGCCCCGGAGTATAATCCTACTGGCTACACTCGTCTTTGATCTGCCATGCGGACTACAAGGGTGCAAGTTCCCAATCATTGAGTCCAAAATGCTCACAAGCTGCTTGAGTAATAATATTTACTCCCGCACCTCCATCCAATAGTACTTTGTCGATGTATGTACCATGATATCTGACTAAAAGCTCCAGGATGCGTGTATCCGTGATCCTATTTTCCGGCAATGGGACAGACTCGTCTCCCTCACCCTCAGCTATTGCAATTTCAACTTCCATCATTTCCTTGGACTTCTGACTTAGCAAGGCATTATGAAAATTCGGAACCAATCCTAGTAATGAACCCAAAGGTACTTGTATTGGCGAATAGAGGACCTCTTTCCAAACTGAATTTCAATTATCCCCTTCCCTAGTATCAACCTTGTTTTTGTCTTTCCCCTCATTTGTTTCCAGACCAGCAGTCGATGGTCGTGATGGTTGCAAGGGTGGTGATGAATGTGGCATCCATGTCACAGTCTTTTTCCGTACATCTTCTTGAGTCGCTCAATCCAGAAGCTTAACATCTGCTATTGGAACCACATTTTTTCTAGAATGCTTAATCAGTGAAACCACCGGATCTGACTCCTCCAACCCTTCAATCGGAACCATAGCCACACTAGGTTGCTTTCCTGCAGCATGTTCCTACTTCTTCCGATCATATTCCATAGCCTTTGAACACTCGGACCGCCAATGCCCATCCCCCAAACAGAAAAGGCATGTCTTGGGTCGATTAGGATCTCGGACACCTCTTCCGCGACCGCGACCCCCTCCTTGACCCCGTCCCCTGCTTGTCCTTGAAAGGGTGCCTTAGATGTATGAGCATGAGCCATTGCCATCGCAGGCTCTTGTCCCTACCCTGGTGGTGGTGGGTGCCATGTAGAAGAATCCTGACTCCTACGACCCCGACCATTAAAATAGCATTCCATTGTATTATGAGTATTGGCCGTGTAGATCGCACACCATTTCTGATTCATTGCACACTCTTGAGTGGCATGTCCCAGATTTTGGCACTGAGTACACCATAGCTCCTTGAGACTTTTAACCACCGCAGTGGATTCTGGTGACCCGGATGAAACACCTTTCCCGTGACGCTGGGATCTTCTCTGAGGTGCCTCCTCCGATTCTTTCCCCGAATTGTTGTTGCCTAAGTCTGAGGAATCTAAGTCTGCAGTCTCCGACTCCGAACTATCACTGCCACTTCCCTGAGACTTATCGGATGATATTTCTTTCGCTCTTTTTTCTTTGATTTCTTTTGGGATTCCGTATCCTCCAAAGCTTCTCTTGCTACAACAGATCTTGCAATTACATTATCCATTGGCGTAGTTACCTTATCCACTATTGCCATAGCGATTCTGAGATCCTTATTGATTCCTCCCAGAAAATAATCATTCAACACCTCGGCTACTAGCCTTTGTGCCTGAGGTACCTACTGCAAAAGCATTCGGAATTTTGCAGCATAATCCTCCACTGGCAACGACTTTTGATGCAACGTACGAAGCTTTTCCAAATATTGAGTGACCGTTTTTTCCTTTTTGAACCGTCTCAAGAACGCTCTGGACACTTCATACGTCTAAAAGTGATCATCAGGGTATTCTGACAGCTTTCCGGAAAGTGTAGATTCAAACACCGATTGTTGATGAAGAGGAATTGCCACCCTAGGACAATTCAATCCATACACTTTATTAAATTATCACAAATGTGCATCAAGGTCTTCCTTTGAAAGACCTCGAAAATGACTAAACTTAATCTGAGGCTATGCCATCATCCCTTGCGCAACTATACCCCCTCCCTAAAAAAGCTAACGAACACTAGGAGGTGGGGACAATGGCGATGAAACCCCAGGACTGCTTACCGGAGATGGTGGTGGAGCAACATGGGTGGGTGAGGGTGAACGCACGGTAGGAGGTGTTGAGCTATATATAGTATGTATATATATAGCACTCTGGTCCACTCTATATAAACTCATCTCGTGTAGTCGTTGGACACACTTTGGGGTTTGCATATTGTGGAGTCGTCTCTCTCTCTTCTCGTCTACCTGCACTCTCTCCCTCCGGTTCAACATGGTATCAGAGCACTGCGGAAGACATGACTATAAAAGAGTTTCAAAGATAACGGTTTTGGCATTTACAATGACCATGAAGAGGAGATGCTTGATCTCGACAAGATAAGTCTTTGCTTATACAAATTATTCTTCGTTGAATTGTGTGGGATTCACAAAGCTTTGTATTAGCAATTTCATATATGTTGTTGAAGGTTGCCTATCGAGCGTCTGCTTGTGTAGCTACATGCAAAAGAGACGTTATGTAGACACATGCAGAAGAGATGACTGAGAAGTAGCAAGTAATCACTCCTAGCGTGTGCTCGCACAGCTGCCTAGGGCTGCAAGGTTTCTCGTTTGCAAGAGGTCGCATGCTTCTAGGCGGCTAGGGTGCAGGCGATTGTCCTCATCATGCACAGATGACTGTTGATAGGGGATGTACAAGTATCTACCATGGCTTCGTGAGCAAGCTCACTCAGTGATGTAGCGTAGGCATATGCTTGCTAGAATTGCACCCAGGAAGAGGAAGAACGGCAGAGTTGGACTTCTCCTGCCGTTTGGAGTTGCGGCCATGTCTAGCTACCCGTTGAAATAGCAAGCGGCGCCCATGGCGCAACTGGCTAGCTTCTGCTTGCGAAAGGCTAACAAAAGCTGGGTGCTAGCTTTAATTTGCTATTTGTAGCATTTGCACATGTTTTTTCTGCTTGCGAAAGGCTAATAAAAGATGAGCGACACCTTTGCTATTTGTAGCGTTTGCACATGTTTAGCGCTGCAGCATATGTTGTTAATTATAAAACTACCGAAGGTCTTGCAGGCCGATGGTTAGACTTGGCAACAGCGAGGCCGATGGTGAGAGTCGACAATAGTGAGAGATCAAGTCTTTAGCTACAAGTGAGCATCAGCACGCGTTCCCTATTATTAACCTTGAGTCCATTGTGAACTCTTAGGAGCCCAGCGTTATCAGCAGTCCTGATCTGTATCGGCAGTCATCGGGCACATTGTTGGGAACTTGGGAAGTTGCGAAGGTTCCAACTTCCGTTGAATATTATTTATTTATTTTTCATTTTTAAAGCTGAAGCAGCTCAAGATACGATGAGAAAAGCTCTTCATAACCATGGCCTGCTTGGGAAAAGAAATTGAGAAACCAGATTGGATTTTAGATTGAGCTCTCCGGTTCACGCCCAGGCGAGGCCACCATAGACGGATGTCAAAGCCATGATGCTCATCTGCACGCAAGCTGCTTTATTTAGAATGTGATCTCCCGAAGGCAATTTGTAGAAAGCTGCGAGCTTTGTCTGGGTACCAGAGACCTTCAGTGTGTCAGAGTGTTGTGAGCTACGGTGCCTCATGACATCGGTTTCAACCGCTAGCCCCAATGAGAAACACATCGTGAAAGAGTGGTATTTCTATCTTGCTATTTTATGCTATTTTAAGAAAATATAGCGTTTGGTTCTAAATGGCACTTCCATATTTCTTGGTATAGCATGAGTTAATTGCTGTTTTGGCTTTGATTACAATAGCACTAGCATGTTGTCTTTATTAAATGGATATTTAGGGATCATTGACACTACTTCTAGTGTGAGACTCACGAAAGCTAGCAGCATTACTTTAGTTCAAGGAAACTCTATCATTGTCGTCATTATAGTCCAAAGATAGCTTCATAACAGTCAAAAGATAGCGTCATATTAATCCAAAGATATTTAGCAATCGTTAGCCAACTCGTACATAGAAGAGCTATCTATTTCAAATAATGATTACATGGTTCGTGCATCATCACTGGTGGAGTTTTTCACTTATATTTGGTCAATTGATTATTTTACATCATGATTTTACTAATACTTTCCTCAATGATGTGATAGACGATGGATGTGACAGAGACGTTGTATGTATACTTGAGAGATCGGTGCCTCGTACTCATCATTGGTATTATGTTTGTGTACTTGAGATCTCGGTGCCTCATACCTACCATTAGTATTATATTTTATTTCGTCAGAGATCTCGGTGCCTCGTATTGACCATTGGTATTATGTTTATTTCGTCATATTTCAATTGCAGATGTTCTCGGCATCAATGATGAGAAATGTGACAAAGTTTTTATACGTACTTGAGAGCATGTTATCGTCCTCTTGATTAGTGCTATTGTTGTTATCGTCTTGTTGCACCATCGTCGTCATTGGTGCTATGGTTGTTATCGTCTTATTGTACCCTCGTCGTCGTCAGGGATTTGGCAGTTGTGATTATACAACAGTAGTGTTTCATACCCTTTTTGTATTGTCTTGTGTGTATGTGCGTACATGTCTGCATTCTTGTTATATGTACCTGTTACATCATTATTTCTTTCTCTGTTGTCTCTAGAGCGGAGTCGCGAACCGTCTCTAAGGACAATGTGATGTGATTATTTCTAACCTTCACATTTCAATATGTTTCTTGAGTTGATGTTGTTTACAGAATTTAAATCACATCAAGAAGTATGTATGGAGGCTCAAGGATATTGAAGTTTCTCTATGAAAGAATTTGCAGTAGCTCAATTGTCTATATCTTGGATTATAAGAAGACCCTTGAAAGGGCACATTGTAAAACAGGAGTGATGTAGCTCCTTTGAATATTGTAAATGTATATTTAAAATATTTTAATATAATGGTGGGTATATATAGATCTGTGGGTTTTTCCCTTGATCCCCCAAGGGTTTTTTCATCCACAGTTAGGGACCTTCATTTGAGTGGGGGTGTTGAGCTATATATAGTATCTCTATATATAGCACCCTGGTCACCTCTATATAAACTCATCTCGTGTAGTCGTTGGACACACTTTGGGGTTTTCATATTGTGGATTTGTCTCTCTCTCTTCTCGTTTACCTGCACTCTCTCCCTCTGGTTGAATAGGAGGACATGACTGACTACGAGGAATACACCGCGCACGCCAAATACGCCTACCACGCACCGAACTTGGTGGTGGAGATACATGTTCCTCAGCCTACGGTGTAGAAAAAACGAATTCATTCAAACTGCCTCTCGTCCGATGTCTCCCCACAATTGGAACCACAGGGTCAGGAGGACCCTGCAACCTAGTGTGCATGCATGCTCACCGCAGGTCGACCATCGCGCATCTTGCTCGCCAGATGTAATGGCTATTGCCCGCAAAGGAGCAATAAGTATTATGGGAATGATTACCCTCAAACTGCCTTACATTATATGAACATCAGAACACAGGAAGGCAAAACAAAAGACAAGTTACAGAAATAGAACAACGTCTTCTTCATTGATATGCAGCCGAACGCATAGTACAAGAGAGAGAAGATGTATTGATAACATGACTAAGATATCCCCAAAGACATGTATGCCTCCCATATACAACTGCTGCTCTAGCGCACATCGAGAATGGTACAAAACCCCATTTTGTCCCATGATATCCTATGAAGAACTGCCCCAAAGCCGCATGACTCCTAGTCTGCAATGTCCAGACCTCCACAAGACCCACTTGCGTGGATTATGCTGTAACACTTTCTTTAGAAGGAAGAAAATGGTGACCTCTTTCTCGCCTTTTTCTTCTCTTGTTTTCTCTCTTTTCTCTTTGAATTATGGTGTAGAGAAGTATGCGATGGTCTTCTCCATTTAGGGGGTGTTGGAGAGCATTTTTCTCAGCATCTTCATGGATCCATTTTTGTCAAGGTGGCAGGAGACTCACTTGTTTCTCGTTCTTTTGGTGCGGGCTCTACCATTGAAACTTGGGTCCTCCTTTGGGAGGGAGATCACTCATCAAGTAGTAAGTTTTTGAGCCCTTCGTACGGATCCTCGTGTTCTTCCCTTATCGGAGAGGGTCCGCTTTTGGAAGTCTCACCAGGAGCTTTTCTAGGTACACTCTCTTCTTGGTGGGGAGTTTGGTGAATACCATGGGTGTGCAATTGTTGTAGTACTTCACCTTGGAGGGATGGGTTTCCCAGGTCTTATTGAAGCCAAGAAACAAACATAGGGGCATCATTAGTTTCTCTTTCATTAGCAAAATCAAAATTCATTTCAATCTCTTTTTCCTTGTCAGCCATATTAGCAAACTTTAGGTGTAAAATTTTACTTGTTCTTTGGCACTTCAAGCCCTAGTTGCGACTCCTCTTTACTTCAAAGATAAGCACTCAAGCATCTATACCTATGGGTCAAATATTATTAATTGCAAGGACTAGAAGAGAGGGTTCAGCAGAGCGAAGACAACACTGGTTCTTGTCAAGGTTCTAATAGCTCCATAATGGTTAAGCCATAGGCAAGCCCTGTAGGACTCTATTATTAAGACTATAGGTCTCGATGGTATCCCCGTTAACTGTGCATAAAGCAGGCGTGATTCAAGGATGAAAAATCCCAATATTTTTACTTACCCTTTTGCAATTAAATAACACCAGCTATTTGTATCAAGCTTGAGAACCTCTCTTCTTGAGCAAGAAAACAGAAACCCATAGCTTTGATACAAATGTAATGTTTAATGCACTAGTAATTTATGTGTAGTGGAAATTGATAACATAGTGAGCATTTCATTAAGAACAAGTTCCTAATGAGCATAGAGAGAGTACTTAATTTAAGAAAGAAACATAACAGTTTACACCTAGCTAATGTGGCATTGACAATACTTGAAAAGAGAGAGAAATAGAACAATTGACAATAGAGGATCGGATTTACATGGAGCCGGTGCCCCCTCCATAAAAGCTTTGTGTTGTAGCTTCTTCCATCAAAGGAGACTTTCATCAGGAAAAGTTTGGACTCAAAAATGGGCCTTGTAAGAATTGTTGATGTGGCATAGCTTTCAAAAAGTGGGGATCGGTAATTTTTTTTGCAAATAAGATCCAAACTTGTCGGAGGTTGGATATTTAGAATCTACTCTTCAAATGCTATCTATTGATATATAGCATGCATGTATCGGACATTGCCTTCATGTAGATCTAGAAAAAGGTGATTTTAGATTACCGTAACAGTAACAAAACCTGGTTGATTGAAAAAATGTCATAACTTTCATAGAAGTCATCCAAACTTTTCGGAACTTGGATCTTTAGAATCCATTTTTCAAGAACTTTCCAATGATAGGTCATATCATGGGGTTCTAAGCAATATTTAGAGGGGTCTACCAGGTTGCTTTCTTGTGTACAACTTTGATGATGTGGCACTCTTAAAAGGCCTAAAAATGAGTTCAAATTTTTCCTAACGTGTACAATACAATTCTTGTGTTCCTTGACAAAACTTGTTGGTGCAATGAAGATGGAAGCTTCATGCACCAAATTATGCTTGAAAAACACACCTAGTGTCCCTAGCCTCAGTCCCAAGATCTTACACACCTTCAAAAATGGTGAGAGCTAGCAGGGAATGAGGATAGACTGAGAGGAAGATGATGTATGTTACGAGAAAAAATTATTATCCTCACATAATCATTCTAATAGCATAACTTAGCTTAGTAATTAGCATGATAGAGGAGATGAGAATGCCATTTAAGCTTGGCTCTTGGTTGGATCTACATTCCATAGCTAAGAGTTGTTGGTGAAGGCCTCAACTTCTCAATGCTTGTAGAAGGAGATGGAGTTCTTCTCACACACATGAGTTGTGTTTGTGTGTGTGTAGCAACGTGTTAGATTAAACGCAACCCTCTCTCTCTTATTGTTCGATCCTTCTTGCTATTTACTCATGTTTGACACCCGGCCATTGGCTCATGCAAAGCTTAGCCAGTCACAATTTTGAAGCATAAGTGATACCCTTGTGACAGGTGTCCCCCTTTCCCCTTTTCTGGGAGCTTTAGTATATTAAATAGTTCATTTAAACTCTCATTGGACCATTTACTCTTCTTGCCAACAGGAATCCGACAAGCCATTGGGCTGCTAGATGCTCATTGGACCCCTTCGTAGACTGTCCAATAGTCTTCTAGGGATCTTAATTTATATTATTTCTTTTGTCAAGAATTTTAAAATTGATTAGAATAATTTTACTCTAGCCTAATTCTCATTGGTCCATCTCTATGGCCATCCAATAGGATTTGAGGGGAAATTGGGGACAACTGGCCTACGAGTCTACCATGTGTCGATTCTTTCCTTTGGGGAGAGCTTGGGAGTGTGTGTGTGTGTGTGTGTGTGTGTGTGTGTGTGTGTGTGTGTGTGTGTGTGTGTGTGTGTGTGTGTGTGTGTGTGTGTGTGTGTGTGTGTGTGTGTGTGTGTGTGTGTGTTTATGTCTCATACCCTACTATTAGGGCTCGCCCCCTCCTTCCTAGGAATGTGGGAAGACTTTTTATTCTTCCCATGAACATTCAATTTTCCCCTACTTTGGTCATTAGAAGATTGAATTAAATTTAGGAAGTTTAGCCTATGGAAGCCTTAATGGACTTGAACATTAGGTCTTTTAAGCCCCATTGAAGCATATTTCTCTTTTGCAGATTGTCCCCCTTTGGATCCCTCTTTTATCTCATTTGGATCCCAGATAGAGACCGGTCTGGCAGCCTTACCAATATTCTAGCTTTTACTCCCCAGGTACATCCCCATATTAAATGATCAGTCTAACATGAAAAAATCATTTGGGAGTATTGGATATTAGTTTTTATGACAAAGAAAGTTGGTGTGCTATTGTGCTTCCACGTGGTGAGGTAAAAACCCACATACAGGTACATAAGAGAATAAAGAGGGGTATATATGCAAAGCTGTAACCCATTCTGGGCATGAGCAAGAGATTGTGCACCACCCATGTGGGTGGCTTTGATGGGAAACTCTGGGTGGATTTTGGTAGTCCTATGAAGTGGCTTGTAAAATGGATGGCGACATGGCCTATCTGGTAGCTAGTGGTGTCATGCCCATAACCATTTTTGAGAGAAAGTGTGGGGAGCATCGACAACACCAGCAAGGCTCCAATAGGGGGAAGGCTCACACACCGTGGGGCTCAAGTTAGCCAAAAGTATTACATGATCATTCACATGCACAGTAAATGCTAAAAATAGTCAAAAAAGTCGATGAAAATAGTAAAAGAAACACGCACTTTATCAGAGGTATTTTTTGTCATTTAAACGGACGTTGCTTAGTTTTGGGAAAGCAAGAAGGGGATATTTATTGTTGTGTTGTTTTTGGTAAAGGAGGAGGGAATTCTCAGAGGTTTTGAAGAGGGAGAGCTTGAGAAAATTGAGGATTTCCATTGCTCTATACGTCATCATCAGCTTATGCTCTATTAATATTGTTGATGAGTTTGCTTAGTCTTTTTGTAATGAGCTTGAACTCATTAATCTTCATTGTAATCCAATTAAGGATGTCATAAATGGATTGCCTTGCTATTGATTAAGATTTATTTCATGTTTATTTACCATCATGATGATTGTTAAAGCTATCTGCATATGTTGTTCTCTCTCACACACATCTCTCACATCCAGAGTCGCTCTGTCTTCCCGGCTCACCTCTTGAACACATAACCTCCAACAATGCAAGCTGCCCTCATACAAATTGTTGGAAATAGGTTTCTAAGGAAACACACACAGGTTGGGGAAAATGAAGAAGATCAAGGCACACATCAGAGAGTAGTATTGCTTAGTGCACAATGAAGGATAATGTATCCCTAGATTGTTGCATGTAATATATAGAATGCACGTGGAAAACACCTCCTAGTGAGGGGGAAAATGCCACGATGGTCCTAAGTGTGTTCACACACATCACTACCACATATGTATGGTAGCATAAAAGGATGTAATAGTTGAGTTATGAAAGTAGATAATTTATGATAGGATGAAATAATTGGGCTGTGGAGGAAGAGAGAAATATGCCTCTCATGCCATTGCGATAAATACATAGGCCGAGTATCTCATTATTGTAAAAATGATGTCTAGTATATGTACCATGTGCTCCTTGCATTGCAGTCATGGTCTAATAGCTAGAAGATAGACTCTACCCACAACCAAAGACCATACCTAAGAATCATAAATAAATTGCATTGGATGCTCAATATAGTGTTTGTATCCTAAACTCTGTCAGATAATGTCCTTCTTGTCTGGAGAAACTCAGGTATTCTCTGTCCAAAATGGAATTTTAGTCTCCCTTATCTCAGAGGATAACCTATTGCATGTGGTCTTTCTTTTACATGAGTACCGTGGCAACACATGTTGAATCCTCTTTCATCAACTTCAATCCAAGACAAAGTAACATACAATTTTTGTGGATGAATGTTAAAACACTTTAGATACTTGAAGAAGACTTATTTCCTTTTCAATCATCTCATTGACACGCTTTAGACCATTCATAAGCATGGTTAGAGTGATTTGCTCCAAAAATTTGTTCATCATTACTTTTGGGATTTTGTAGCAACAGAGGGGAGAATCTCAAAGTGTTTGCAGGGATGATAGAATGGTCATGTGTCCTATTTGTATACTCCTTGATACTTTGTTCACCTAGAATTTCTTGCATTATATCCATCTAATCCTCTTTTTCATAACCACTTAAGCTCCTTAGAATGTATTGAACAGTTTGATTAGCAGTTTTCCTCTTTCTTAATTGAAGGGTTTGCATCTTCAAGATTAACAATTTGCACTTGTTTCTGTGCTTTGGAACTCTTGTTTGACAATACATTCATATTTTGTCACTGGTAAAATTTCATGCTTATCAAGGAAATCCTTTCATTTACATTGAAGAGAGCAACGTTCATCCTTTGATGTCAGCATGAATGGAAGTGGAGACATGTGACCAACGGGTGCAAAGTACTCTAAACTTTGCTCCACAACTAATACCTCCCTAGAAACATCCTTGATGTTTCCATCTGCAAAAGGAGAACTTCAGTCCAGGCCTCCTTCCAAAAAAAATTCCATTGAAGAAGAACATGTTAAAAAAAAGTCAATTTTGGACCAGCTTCATTCTATTAAAAATTGTGTGTGTGTGTGTGTGTGTGTGTGTGTGTGAGAGAGAGAGAGAGAGAGAGAGAGAGAGAGAGAGAGAGAGAGAGAGAGAGAGAGAGAGAGAGAGAGAGAAGAGCAAGTTGTTGATGAATAGATAGCAAGAAGGAATTCATGACAAAGAAAGAGGCGTAAAGAGGAGGGATTTGATGAGTATACAACGAAGAAACAATAAGAATGTGAAACATGTGCTGGTGTGTGTATGAATATATATATATATATATATATATATATATATATATATATATATATATATATATATATATATATATATATATATATATATATAGAGAGAGAGAGAGAGAGAGAGAGAGAGAGAGAGAGAAACTTGATAGAAAAAGAGAGAAGAGTTGTGCACACTCTCTGGGCCCATTTTCTTAGGCTTCATTTACATGCCAATGTATTTTAATTTTTCACACTCCTATAATCTAGATATATGAGGAATAGCTCAATAACTGGTGTCCATGGACACAAGTATTTGTACCACCCTACCATGCTTTCAATGTAAAGACAAACACTTCTACAAAGTTATTTACAAAACCACCCTAATGCATCCCATCATGAAGACCCTCTTGGATCAAATGGAAACTTGTTGGTCTCAAATGTTCTTGAAATCCTTCCTCTTGAGTCATATGGCACCAAACTCCAAAACAAAAGCAAAATCTTGCATCCATCTAGATCCCTCACAATAGTCATACCCTTTTTGGAAATACATCTATAGGGAGAAGACTCATAATAGAAGCATGTCAGCGAGGACGACTGACCCTTTGCCACTACTACCACCCATACATGTTTTTATTGGGGTCATCTTTTGTAGTTCTTCATTTCTTTTTGTCCATTGTTATCGCAACCACACCACCATGAAGATTGACACTTGTAAGAATAGACTAAAGTTGTCTCATACACTCTTTCCTTCTTTTCATAGGCTCCATATTCCAAACATAATTAATGTGGATCATTAACAACTTTGTCTATTATTAGAAAAGGGTACACACATGCACTTCTACCATTGGAATTCATAGAATAAAATCCCAATTTGGATCTTCCATGTGGCAATTAGGAGGTACACTTTGGTTTTCCCTGCCACCCTTTGACTTGTTGGCCTTTGCACATTTGACTTTAGTGACCATCAAAAATTTATTGTGGCAGCAATAAATGCATGGAAAGAGGTTTGTTGTCTTTCATAGTCATGATATCATCTATACATTGCAATCCACCTAATAAGATGGAACCATCATTATTGGCACATTTCTTTACAAAGTGCACATTGTAAGGTGTTGGAAACAATCTCAATAGTCCATTTTCCTTGTATTTTAGTGCGACTTCTCTATACAAGGCTTTGTAAGCTTTGATACTTATTCCCTCACTGTCCATCCCTCCATACGTTTTTTGAGGTGACACAATGTTCTTCAATCTAGTAAAATACTTGTGGCACAAAACTTTGTCAATGCTAGCATTGGATGGGTCATCCAATAGATCCACAAGCTTCTTTGGACTGATGATGTGCTGCAATAGAGTACATCCTATTGCTTGAGCATCAAAATTGACTCCCATCATCATGCATGCCGAATGTCTAAAGGTTTAAAAAATAATTTCTTAGTAGTGTTGAAAAAACTATAGAATGCATGTCAAAAGAGTGAACCCTTGCCTATGCCAGGTTTCATGGATATGTTTCTTTTGTGCTCCTTCACTTGGGAAATGTGTGTGACATGATTGATTCGACGTCGCACATTATGTGGAGTGCATTGGATTGAACGTAGCTACCCAACTACCGCTCTTGCTCCTATTTTTGCTGGCCTACTTTCTGTTTGAAATTTTTTCATTCCCTAGTTGAGGTGCTTGGTCTTCTCATTGGCTTCTTCTTGTATTTTTAAAATGTCATTGGCATTCTTCTCTTGCAGTAAAAGTATGCACCAGAGAGTTTATTTCTTGCTTCCATTTCATCAAAAAACATAGAATACAATATTCTAATAGGCCTTCTTTTCCATCACCTACAAACTCAATAGCTTTGTAAAATTTCAAAATGGTGGTGATGCACTGGTTAGACAATCGCTTGGGTAAATATGACCATCAAACCATAAATTGATTTCTTTCCATCTAATGTTCTGTACTCGGTCCACAACATTGCGATTGGATTTGCAAATTGCACAGCTGCATATTCTTGCTCCAAATCAACATTTAGACGACACCATTTTTCTCGATTTAGAATGTTTTGAAATGGAATTGATTTAATTAAATATAGAGTGAGCTTAATCAAGATAATGGAAGAGACAACATATAATGATGGCTCACAATGGAGCACCTATAAGGAGCAAATATTTTCTATGGAGGGAATGATGAGGGGGAACTCAATGAGATAAGATTTGAATGATGTTGTGGAGAGAATAAAGGTAGAATTTCAATTAGAATCCTTTGAATTCAAATGGTTATGCTTCATTCCCCCTCCACTTAGTGATTATTTAATGCTTTCAATAAAGTTGCATGCAATCAATGCATATTCTCTTTCACTTATATTATGCAGGCTTTCTAAATATCATTGTGCTGAGCTTCCAAGTAGATCTAGATTTTGAACTAGAAATGTCGAAATGTATATCGTTATAACTATTCTTCAAGAAGGTGAAAATATCTTATAGTAAACATTATTGCAGTAAAATTTAGGTCTTCATTGAATATCAAACTTTAACAAAACTAAGCTGTTAGTATGCACTACTCATCATGCCATTCCACTTGACTTTTTTCATGAGGTAGATGTATTGTAGCATGGGAAGGAGCTTGATCTTTCCTAGTTTGAATATCGCCATGTTTAAGGCCATGGATAGTGTAAGCTATTGGTAGAATAATCAATGAGGGCTCCCCCATACACCCATTAAAACAACAATTTAAAAAAGGGCCCTCTAAAGTTTGAAGGGCCCTTTCAAAATCTCATTGTGTGCCCATATGCCCTTTAAAAATAGGTTTTCCAGTGGATTGTGCAAGGAATTTTAGAGCACACCCTCACTTCTGACTTGTTAACCTCCTATAGCAAGTTCTAATAGCGTTTTTGAAATGTAGGGGGTGGTAGAAGGACCCCCTAAAACTTTTGTGCTACATTTTAGGTGAAGGACCCTTTACTTTTATGGAGCGGCTCTAATGTAGATTGTCCCTTTATAGACCTAAGTTTTGTCATGGCATGAGGCATATGGGCGTAAATATTGCCTTCATTTGTGCATATCGTACAAATGGGTTCGTTAGTTATACAAACCCTATCCAACCAAAAAGACGTGTTGCGAGTATGATGCATGTACATGTATATAGTAGCAACAGTAGGAAGTGCTAAATCGAATCAGTGGATATCAGGGTGTGGAGGAAAAGTCACAAGCAAACTATTCTAGTAGTTCATGCATTCATCGATTGATTGAAGGTGCAAGGCTGGAGGAAGCATGGAGAGGTCTGGTAGAGGCTCCTCGGATATTAACCCAGCAAGGATGTCACCATCGTTGAAGCCCTTCGGCTGAGTTGCATAGTTGCTTTGTGGGTTGGTGCTCAAATGGTGGGAAAAATGTGGGTTGGTGGGATCAGCCGCCATGGGAGTGCACCTAATGTATAACCCGGGGTCCCCACCAGGGTGCTGGGAGGCGGCGTGGGCGGGCGCGGCCTTAAGAAGGGTGGGGCTGCTTGTGAGGCTTTGCACGGTGGCACGGAAGTTGGCGACGTCTGTGTGAACGAACACAGGGCTGTCGATGTGGATGACGCGGATGATGGGCAGCTGTGTCTTCGACTGATGATGATCTGCTAATCTAGCTATCTTCTTTCTCTGCTCGCAGGCTGACGTCATCGTACACGGTACTGTTGTTCAGCGCATCTCTCTCTCTCTCTCTCTCTCTCTCTCTCTCTCTCTCTCTCTCTCTCTCTATACAGACTCAGACTCTCTCTCTTTAAGCTTCCTCGGCACAACATACACTTCTTGTCTATATTGTGTAGCTGCGGGGTGGCCAGAGTAGGGTTGCCACGTCCAGAGCTGCCAAGACGAGTATCTGCAGTACACGCCTTGTTGGCCACTGCTTCTTTTTGTCGCTCCAGCCTTCAGCGGCTGCCTGCTGTCTCCCGCTTTTGTAATAAGTCTCCCACACTTTCCACATGCCCTCCCCTTCCCCTTCTAGTGCACCCTCCATTTAATGCCCTCCCCTTCTGCACCCACCTTGCGCTTGCATCCCCAACAGGGGCTCCCCCTTTATGTCCTTCTCGCTCCTTTTGCCTCTTGCACACCATGTCCGTTCCTGCACTCTCAGACTTGAGTTGACGTGCTGACAGCTCAATTCGATAATATACACTTTCCTCCTTGACCTTTCTATTGGATACGAACCACTGTTCGCAAATA